>NC_073727.1:43983758-45233758 GCF_023634155.1 Falco peregrinus | reverse complement strand
TAGTAAAAGAGGCCAGAGAAAACCAGAACATAGCAATTGACTAGTCTGAAACTACTCTAATTACATGGACTCAGGACTTCAAATTACTTGTAAACTGAAGTAATGACCTAGAAAACAAGGCCCCTTTATTAGGAAGAGAGAAGAAATTGAGGTACTTCTTTATAACAGACTAATGAACAGCTCTTGATGTTTAATTCAGCACTCACTGCCAGAGCAAGTGCAATAGCATTCTGCAGCACCAGGGAAGCAGGACCCATCATCCACCCATCACCCAGTAATTAGCAAATGGTCAAATCGTGCTAGGGAACAAGCAAGTAATGATGGTATAGACATTTTGATTATACTCAGAACTAAACTTATTAATTCGGATGAAAGACTTTTTTTTTTGTTGTTGGTTTTGGTTTTTTTTTTTTGAGTGCAAGGATTGTGAAACAGAATGAGACCCTAGATGGAAATCTGATTTCTCACTGAGGTAGGTCTCAGGAATGCAGATACAACTTTTGCTAGCAGGTATTGTACAGTGCCTCCAAAATAAACTGCAAGAATAAAACCACACTTTAGGGCAAACATGCTCTTAGTTGTTCACTGAGACAGCTCACAACCAATAACACAGTTTAAATTCTTGCCATGGTATTTCTTTTGCTTAGAGATGGAAAGCAGCTTCTCTCTCTATTTTCGTATTTCATGTTACTGCTGTTCCCAGTATCTAATCTTTCCACACTGATTTTTCTTTCAACATTTCTATCTATCAGACAGCTATATGGGTTTCTTTTGCTTTCATTTCACTTTTTCTTTCACTTCTATGTGTTTTCCCATGTGTTAGTTTGTTCTATTTCCTTGAAAACAGTATGCACAGCTTTTTACCCAACTTCTAATTAGAAGTTTATTTTGCTGGTAGGTGCAAAGAAAGCATTTAAAGATATTTTTTTTTTTTAATGTGAAATTAGTTTTTTTGCTTTAAGGCCATTTCATCTTCCACTCAGCTCCGATTTCTGTGCTTTATACTTTCTCTTTGGCAATAAGAAGTAGCTAGGCATCCACAATTCTGATCAGCTTCAATCTTTTCGTTCCCTACAAAGGAAGTTCAATGCGCATTTTCATGCAAGTCTGTTTATATCTTTCTTTTGCATTACCTGTGACACCACCATAATTTGTATTTTTAAACATCATCACAAATCTGTGAGAATAACCTGAGCTCCTTAACCACTGGCACTAATGTTATCATAACTAACAATGTCACTGAAATCTGTCAAAGAAATGGCAAAGATTCTGGATTTGGTCTCATTGAAAATACAAATCTGCTGGCACTTTGCATTTCAGTGGGAGAACAATCATTGTATTGTCATGCCTGTTGTTTTAAATAGCTGCATATTTGCAGCGATGAGGCCTGCCCTTTTAACTATACTATGAATAAAGTATTTTTTAAAAAAGCACTGCAGCCAAACCAAAATTTTTGGTAACTAACACATAATAATGTAGAAAACTTGAAGAAAATATGCTGTTGAAACTTACTTACAGTGTGACTTTCCAATCATGCTGCTGAACATGTGTAAGTTGCAATTTTTAAGCCAAATTTCAAGCTACTTCTTATTCCAAATGACACAGTTCCCAGTATTTCAATGTTCAATAGGAACAACCAGCTATTAATAAACAGAAATAGCTATGAGTAGCTACTGATAGGTACATGTGCACCTGATTTCTATCAGTAGATAGATGTGCACCTGATTTGTAGATAAAAGCTCATACCTAACCACCTCAGTAAAGTTTTAAAAACTGATTTATTCTTCCTGATTGCAGTAAAGGCCAGGTTGCATCCTACACTTTCATAGCAGTGGGTGAGAATAAGACCATCCTCTGTTTCAGTTCCCATCTGGAAAGCGGTATTAACTATCCTTACCACCCTCACAGGTTAAAATGTGCTACTTCCTTACATATTTCCATACCTCTTTCAAAATCCAACAAAACCAACAAAATGAAAACTAGAAAAAAACCTGACTACTTAAGAATTATCACAGTGGTATACCATTACCTACTCTCATTCATAAATGTATATCATTTCCTATATAAACCTGAAGGCTTCTTACTGATAAATACAAAGTGTAATTTTTTATGCAGACACACATTTCCCCAGGGAACACAGGATTTAAATGTGCCCAGGATCTTAAGCACAAACACACAGAGACAGTAAGCGTGAACTATTAGTCTCTTAGAAACTAGATGTAAACACAACAATTAACGGTTCATGATTCCTTTTATTTATTCAAATCACTTCTGGCAGCTGGTCACACCTCCAGCTTTCTTAGTAACCACACAAACGAAAAGGCAGTCTTGAGATTATGAAAGAAGAATTATGCAACGAGGCTGTGTACGCACTCACCACAGTGTCCAAACAAAAGGCAATTCTAGAAAGCAAGACCAAGAAAGCAGATTATGCAACTAAAGTCTTCTCCCTTCCACGATACATTGTGATGGAGAAGCAGCAGATTTTCTGCTCCTCAGACAGCCAGCCAGCAAAAAAAACAAAATGAACTTAGGTCTCTTTGGGAAGCAGAAAGCCTCCCAGCAAGATTCAGAGCTCTGTATTCAAAAACGGTTTAATTCAAATGAAAAAAGCAGCAATTCAGTCTTTCATTACAGCTACTTTTTTTTTTTGGTAGGATGGATACGTATTTTAGAAATGTAAACAAGGTTGTCATATGGCTTCACTTTTATATAACAGACATGGCACTAAATTAAAAAAAATAGTAGTTCCAGGATAACCCACTGACTTCAGCTCACAACTGCAGGTAAGTATTTAGGTTTAGAAATATCAATCATGTTGAGGATGCTAAATACATTTACAAATAATAAATTTCTAATTTCTGATTAATACCATTGAAGATTTTTAATTCACTTTATTTTTATATCTATGGATCAGACTATAAAGTACTGAAGTCTTTGAAGCTGAAGAAAGGCATGTAAAGAGGTATTAAAAAGTGCACATCATTACTTTTTATGGCAATATCTATCTCTAGGTGCCCAAATACCATTTCAAATCCTATTCTTCCTGCATTGCACAACTTCAGTAATGCAAAGCAGCCAGAAATCCAAGTTAATTAGCCTTATGTCCTGTCTAATCAGTCTCAAACCAGGGTAAGATTATCCATGTTTTATTTACTGCAACTCACATCTGCTAACAAAGCTTTATGCCCAGAAGACTTCTGCTACATGGCGGCTTGATCACATTTGCTTTTTCACTGACTTGATTGACCATTGGATGGTCTCACCTTCATCTCCCCTGTCCACAACCTTGACTTTTGGCTTCTTTAAGCATCACCTCGCCCCCCCATGGGCCGAGTTTCTGTGACAATGCACTCCACCGGGGGGAAAATGCCAGCTAGGCTACAAATCCCAGTGAAGGGTCCATTCCCTAATATTCCCCTCCTCATTTCAATGGCAGCACAAGCTTTGCAACTTCCATTAGAAGATACTTCTTATTCTTCTTGCTGTAAAAAGGCGTATCAGCTTCACTTGTGTTTGAATGGAATAGCAGCATCCAGGCTGCAAAACAGCACTCAAGTATGTAGCCAATCTGACTAATAGCAGAATGATTGGGCTGGTACAGTGATTGGCTTAGTAGCTCGTACCTGTTGTAACTGGTGGTGCTCATTCTCAATTCTCTCCTGAAAAACCACGTGATGTTTCTGGACTACCCAGTGGGCCTAAACAGGTAGGGGTTTTGTTGTTTTTAATTAACAAGTGTCAAGTAAGAGAGACAATTTGGCTGTTACCTGCAGCCGCATCCTAAGCAAGCCTCAGTACTGGGAATGGCTGCACCACTTGAACCTGGGAAAGTCCAGGGACGTCTTGGCAAATGAAACAATAAAATAGAAACCCTGGCCAAAACAAACAGAATGAAGAGATGGGCCTTTACACAAGCTTAACTGCAATAACGATTTACTTTCATTTTCCTTGGGAGAATGAAAGCACAACTCAAAAACTGAGTCTACCACACAAATAACCCTGATTTCTTATCAACAGTCAAGTCTGAAAACTACAGTCTCCATTCCTAAGTGAGCTTTTTTTCTTTTTTCATCTATTAGGCACTACAAGCAAGTAAATATTTTGCTTTGGCCTCATATCTTCTTGAATACTGGGATCTTGTATGTAAAGTTTTTTTTTCCCCTTCAAGACCAGAAAGCTAACAATAATATTCTTCACTTACTATTGCTGTTACTGTTCATTCCCTTCACCTTATGGAAAGAAGATTTTTCCTTTTTTTTAATGAGCTTAAGATAAAGCCTTTACAGAACAGCTGCTGCATTCACAAGGTCTGGAAGTGACTGGCTTTCTTGCAATAGCACCTTGAGTAATAAAGATGTACAGCAAGTTCACACCACCATGCAGTTGTTGCACTATATGGTGAAGGAGCTGCACCTCTCCAGGTACGCCAATGATGATGCCCAGGCAATCTGGTGGAGGCATGACAGCCTATGCAGTTATGACAAGCTACTCCAGCTGGCCTGTATGTGTAAGGTGCGGAAATAGGAACAGTATATCACAGTTGTATAGGCCTTCAGCATCTTTGTAAGGGGATGATGAATTTTCCCTAGGAATTATATTGGCATAGCTAAAAAGAAATTTGGTGATTTGAGTAAACTACATTGTAACACAACAGCTGCCACAACAGCTATGCAGATAGAAAATGTTATTAAATATTCCAGATGTATCTTATATCAGGGCAAATAAAATAGTCTTTAGCTTGGAGATTCATTGGGTCTGCAGGTTTATGTTACAAGCCTAACAGTGTTATAAAAGAGATTACATATGTTCTCCATAGGCACTTAAACCAACATGCATCAGTGAGGGTATAATGCTTTTAAAAGTAATGAAGACTATGTAACAAATACTGACACGTAATTACATATAATCTAGTGAAATTACAGTAAAAGAAGCTTCACAATTTATGTCTCATAATATGTTAATGTTTATGTTCCATGTCACAAAACTCCAAACAATATTTTACAACACTGTACTTTAACAACGATGACTCCTCAGCAGGAAAAGCATGAGAGAGAGAGAAACTGGAGAGGGGAGAGCAAGTTGAGGTGTGGGGTCTTGGCCAAAAGGCAGGCTGTGCCAGGGCTGGGCTGGCGCCTAAGAGGAACTGTCCTCACCATGTAGTAAATTGGCATTACTCCTTCTTCCATGCTTACCTGAAGGTTACTTATCCTGAAATATCAGGATGCTTTTCTACTAGTTCCCTAACAGTTCTGACATTGAACTAAAATAATCACTGAGGATCCAAAATAAACTTGCATTTGTTTCACTGGACAGGATGGAGGCTAGCTTTTACTATTAGTCCTAGTTCCTTCACGCACTTCTGAAAAGATCATTCTGTCTGGACCAGCCCCAAATTAGTGTCTGCTAACAACGGAGGAAAATAAAACATACATCCCCAAAAAACAAGAAACCAGAATCTGAATATAAACGTTAACTCTGCAAGTAAGTAATCAGTTATATATTGAATTTTACAGGAACTTATTTCAAACATCTCTTTTTTCACTATGAAGAAATAAATTCCAAAGAGCTAGGGTTGGGTTTACTTTCTTGGATTGTTTTTTTGTTGTTGTTGTTTTTGTTGGTTTTTTTTCTTTCTTTCTTTTTTAAACAGACTGTTGGATTCTTAATAGGTTGTTGACACTTCCTTCATAAGGCTCCTTCTCATCTTAGATGAAAGACAGAACAAGTAGCCTGTTTTCTTGCACACAGTAATAGACGATTCACTTGGATACATACAACTGCCATCTAACAAACCTCACTGTGAGTCTAAAATTAGAATTCCGTGATATGACTCACAAGGAGCAGCTTTGTGATAGAAACTAGGATTTTTTAAGCAAATGAACTCTAAAGTGCAAAATAAAAACTGCATTCTAGAAATAGCGTGTGAAATAAATTCCTAATAATTGTTAGGTGTTACTTATCTGTGTGCTTTATCTACCTGCATGTATATTCTCTGAAGTATATGATCATCCTGATAATTAAAGGTGGTGAAGCTTCTGATTTCCACAAAAGGGAAAAACAGGATTAGAGTAAAACAGTAGAAATTTCTCACTGAAATATTTTGCCTTTACATCACAGAAGTCTCTACATCAGTATACAAGCATGCAACAGCTCCTCTACAAAAGTATTTTAATGCTTATAAATTAGTAACTAGGGACAAGAGACATGTTCCCCCATAATTTTCAGTTCCTCTAGTGTTAAGAAATAACAGAGATGGCATTCCAGAAGGGAGGGTTATCTACGATGATGACAATTTGCTATGTTCAAATTTAATAATACAGCAAAATGTACAAGATTTATTGTAGGAAGATACTACAGCACAGCTGTGAGAAGATAAAGTTTAATTTTTCAGGCCTGCCGTATACTATAATATAAACAGGAAATTAATTAGATGCCACAAAACAGGCAAGTGACAAATGTCATAATCTGCACAGAACAACCTGACATCATAATACTTCGAAGATACTCTGCTTCCTGATACCCCAAACCCAATGCTATTACTAAAATAACTGTCTAGCTGCCTGTCAGAATAGAGGAGGTGCTCTCAAATATACTCGTCACTGTAATATTTTCCTCCTCAAAATCTTTATCTTCACTAACCCCTCAAAACTGACACATAATTGTTCCTATTTAGACTTCTTGAAATATCACCCCTTTCACACCAGTAACAAATACGGCAGATGTTATTTTAAGATAAAGTCTTAAGTTAAAACAGTTTTAGAGCCCGAGATGGGGATTTATCACAACCAACATCAAACAGCTGTGGTGTGGATGCCTACATATGAGGAACTCATCAAACTACACTGAGCAGAGTGGAGCTGCTGAAGGCAGGTTTGTATAAAATACAAGATGCCTGACATATTTTATATATCCACTATATTTTAGAAGCACCATTTTTAACCACTGCCTATAAAATGATCCAAGGAAGATCCTCTTCCATTTTGCCTGCTGCATTTTGTGTAATGAATCCGGTTCTCAGTGTTTTAATAGCATATAAGAATTTTTTGAACTGTGTTGCTCCAGACCAAATGAAAGCAATTTCAGTGTGAGGCACTACCATGTCAACCATTTTCTGCACTAAATATATACTTTATCCCAGATGAAAATTGAAAAAAATGTTAATTTTTCTTAAATAGCAACTCAAATGCAAATACATGTTTGTCATTTATACCACCTGTGTGACCTTCAGTGCTTCGCATTCTGGTTGGCCATCAACCAAGAGGGAAGAGGAGCACAGGTTAGTTTAACTAACCTTGAGGACAGTGCTGTGATCACCAAAAGTGCAAGCAAGAAAAAAAAGTATCTAGGAATATGCTGATTTACATTACATGATTAATTTTGGGAGAAAAAGCAGAAGAAAAGTGTAAGCAATAAAATAGCAATATTAATTTTTAAAAAAAATAATTTTAAATTTCTTTGAAACCACTAACTTAGAATTTGTTAACAAAATACACCTCAAAAAACAGGACCATGCTTCATTAAAATAAATGGTGAATTGCACAGACTGCCCTAGGAGTATGCTGTCATTAAGAACACAAAATGAAAGCTAACTGCAGTCAAAATAAAATTACATGATTCTTTTCACTGAGATACTTATTGCTCTATATGACAAAACATCCTAATACAACATGATACCTAGAATTCAGTGCACACTTAAAGTGCCACAAGTGAAATGTTTTGATTGTATCCTGTCACCTATGTTTTTGCAATATCTACAGGTAGCTCAGAACTTATCTTTGCCAGCCATACATCAGATTATTACTATCACATACCTGGGTCAGAAGAAACCTGAAGTGGATTCTCACAGCACTTGTTCCCATATGCATAAACCAGAATTAAATACTTCTAGCAATGGTGATTTTACAGCTAGCGTTAGCAACATTCCTTATCCAATGTTAACTAATGTTTAACCTGAATACCTCCAGCTGCAGCCTAACCCTTTCACATGTTTTTGTTGTATAAATGAAAACATTTGATTTCTTTTCACTCTTTTTTTTTTTACCTTTTAATGATCTTTTTTCAGCTATGATGTTTTTTCCAGCTGTCTTTACCTTCACAGATAAACCTTGCATTTCAATATTTTGTTCTGAAATAGTATTAACTTAAATTTGCTCCTGCTTTCAGCAGGAAAATTCAAATCCTGCTTTAATTCCTCCTGTTAAGTAACACTTGGGCTGTAATGTTATTCAGTTTCCCACTTCATCGTTTAGATTTACTTGGCCTTCAGGTCATATAGTCTACAGAGTCAATAGAGTCAAAAGAGTCTGTTTTCCCCTAATGCACTGCCAATGAGTAATGAATAGCCTTAGTTACAAGACCTGCTCACCTGAGAGACTAATAATTTACACTGGCACCTGTTGTAACCCAAGAATCTTCCAAATTCAAGAAAGCTGCAGGAATTGAGCTGGGACATTTCAGAGAGTGAAAGACCGCAAAGAGAAAGCAGCAGCATGACTACACAGAACCAGCAAACAGAAGGAAACCTTAACTGGGGCAGTATTTGTGATGTGGGGGTAAATCTCAGCTCTGCAAGGTGTGCAGCGTGCCCTCCTGACCAAGCACAACTTTTCAGTTTTGCTTACATTTACAAATGTGATCTTGCAGCTTTATTTTGCAGATGATAAAAAGGCAAATGGCACTGAAAGGGAAGACCCTGCCACTTGCCTTTTTGCCAGGAGCTCACCTGACCTCCACAAACCGATTTTTAGCTGGTTCAGGTCTACGGTAAGAGAAGGAAGGGCACTGGTGGAAAGAAAGTTGGGTACATGCATGCAGTAAGGCAAGATAGCTTTCAGTAGTAGGCATCTGTTAAATCAGCTTAGTTTAATGTTAAACTCTTGGCACTGTTGACTTAGAGAAAACAACCAAAGAAAAACGCCAGTGAAGGTACATATCAACAAAGTGCCTATTGGCTAAATAGAAAAGAAAGCTACTGTTTGGTTGATGGCTACTGCTGCCACGATGTGAAAAATAAATTCTAGAATGTAAAAGGAAGGAAAAGAAGAGCCAAAACTTAAGGAGGAAAAGGAAAGACAATCCAGAAAAAACTAACCCACAGCATTCTGTGAATAGCGCTAATATAAGGCAGGCATTAAAAGTACAGATAATACACAGTTGTAGGTAACTGTGTGGTAAAGCACAACTGCTGCTGGGCACTGACTGAGGATCCCCAAACCATCTCTATTCATGTTACACTGAACACTACCAGCTCCACTCTCTCCTCGAGCTATGTACTCAGCTCCAACTGCAGAGCTATGTACCCAGCTCCAACTGCACCTATTCGGGGCTACCATGCAAACATGCCAAGAAATACCTCTGAGTTTCTATGTCCATACCTGTTCCTGTTTCAGATGACTAATTTCTGAAAGGTGGAGCAACCTTAATTCACAAGGGCTAAGGCAGTCCAAATGCAGATTACCTGCTCATCCATAATGCAGAGCTACAGACTAAAAAAAGATTTTGGCTCCAAGCACTCCAGTCTTGGCACAGGTGATTTATTGAAGTAGTGCTTCTGCAGCAAAACTCAGATCCCAGCAATACCAAGATGAACTGATTTCATCTAAGAAACAAAGAATCTTAGAATTTTTTTTAGAATTTTAGAAACTTCTTTACAGGTATAATTTCAAACTAACATTTAATGCCAAATGTGCATTCAGTTCTTACAATTTCTTCTGAAATGTCTTCAGTTAAAAGGTCACTTAATTATTGTTGCTCAATTTCCAAAAAGAAAAAAACCACAAACATAACAGACTGAACTATACATCATATTTCAACAAGTCAAAATACATAAAAATTAAAAACTATTATGTAAAAAAACACCAAAGTGTAAATAAACAGAATAGCTGTTTTGTCAGCAACAGCTTTACAGATGTTTAGAAAATTAGTATATAACAATCAAAGAATCATAGAATTGTTTAGGTTGGAAAAGACCTTTTAATATCATCAAATCCAACCATTAACCTAGCATGCCAAGCCCACCACTAAACCATGTCCTTAAGCACCACATCTGCACATCTTTCAAATACCTCCAGGGATGGTGACTCAGTCACTTCCCTGGACAGCCTGTTCTCCTTCAGATGAAGAAATTTTTCCTAATATCCAACGTAAACCTCCCCTGGTGCAACTCGAGGCCATTTCCTCTTGTCCCAACACTTGTTACTTGGGAGAAGAGACCGAAACCCACCGCGCTACAGGTGGCTGTCCCCCTGAGCCTCCTTTTCTCCAGGCTAAACACCACCAGTTCCCTCAGCTCCTCCTCATAAGACTCATGTTCTAGACCCTTCACCAGCTTCATTGCCCTTCTTTAGACACACTCCAGTACCTCAATGTCTTTCTGATAATTAATAGTCCACATACTCTGTAAATACATCCTGTAGCATCCTCCTTACACATTGCTTCAGAGTACCAGCCCAGATAATCCTCCCTGAACATAGCTCAGCTCCCCGATCCTTTGCTTTGCAATATGCCTCCATAACCTTCAAGCACCTCTGACATTCCTCATATGCCTTTCTTCATATTCCTCAGAAGGTCTCAAAATTTCATAATTATTCATTTCTGGCTTCAAATCTGTCATTTATTCTCATATTCATCTATCATATTCTCATCTGGAACCCTTACTAAGAACATGAATTCTTTTAAGTATATAGTATACTGAGATAGATAGATATAAATACACACACACACACACACACACACACACAGAGTATACTCAGACCCTTGCCTGTTCTGTGAGCAAGGCTGCCACACTGTACCCTTGCTTTCCCTCACTCATTTTTGTCTACCCGGGGCGTCTTCTCCGACCACAAATTCTCTAGGCAAGGAATACTTCCTCGCTCTATTTTTGTAGACACTTTGAGCAACCATTGTCCAAGATTGCAGCCTAAGAATTAGGAGACACAAACAAAAATAGCAAGGAAAGAGATAATAACTGTACAAAAGGCTGAAGAACATCAGGCAGAAGCATTTTGGAATTGGAGAATCATAGAATTGTTTGGGTTGGAAAGAACCTTAAAGATCATCTAGTCCAATCTTCCCTGCCATGGGCAGGGACACCTTCCATGAGACCAGGCCTCCAACCTGGCCTTGGACACTGCCAGGGATGGGGCATCCACAACTTCTCTGGACAACCTGTTCCAGTGCCTCATCATCCTCATAATGAAGATTTTTTTCCTTCTATGTAATCTAAATCTACCCTCTTTTAGTTTGAAACCATTACCCTTGTTCTGTTGCTACAGGCCTTACTAGAAAGTCTGTCCCCACCTTTCTTATAAGCCCCCTTTAAGTGTTGAAAGTGCTGTAGCAGGTCTAACTAGGACAGACCCTGAAACTTTATTCTTATATTTATCTACAGAGGCTATGTGAAAATTATGCATGCTAGTTGTAGCTGGTGGCTGGGAAGCTGAGTTCAGATGTCAAACTGAAAAACAATAAATGGAAGGAAAAGCCATGGGAAGATAAAGCTTCCACATCTAGAAGATGCAGAAGGGCACAGCAAGGGTTCTGTACATATAAACTTTTGTTGAAGTCAGTGGAAGCTGATACGTAAAGAAAGTAAGAGGTCAGTGATTTATGATCAAGTTTAAAAAGTTAACAGGAGTGAAACCTACAGCAGCACTGACATTTTTTTCTAGTCAATATCATCATTTGAACAAAAATATACATTCTGAATGCAATCTTAGCTGCAGCATTTAGGTGTATAACATCTAAAAAAATAAAGCACTAACTTTAATAATGCTTCATTTCAATAACTTAAAAACGTAATGAATAGAATACTGCAAAGGTCCTGTGATACATTATCTGAAAGGTCACCAACTTCAGCACTGATAATTAGCCACTGAGTTATGAATTCTTCAATGCCTAACAATATAACAAGGTACAATTTCCTCTGGAGACAACAACTATTGCTAACCTAATAAATACTAGTTTATCAGTAGAGCAGATCTATGTGTAGACATCATAGCTGAGAAAAGGACAGATGCAATTTCTATTATCTTTTCTATGAGAAAACTGATGCGCAATCACATCATGTAGGAGAAACAGAACCAAAGTCTCATAATCTTCAATTCAGTGTCCTGTCCCATGGGTCCATGTTTACAATATCAGCTGCTTTTACACACCACTATTAATGCTATGCTGAATGACTCTTATAATCAGAACCCTTCAGATATACTACCAATATTTTCCAGTAGATAAGTTTAGAACAGTTATTAAACTTCAGAGATATTGCCCTGGCTGTGCACTACAGTAAAAAGTAGGAATGTCCACTTATGAATGGATGGCAGAGAGCACCAGCCCAAGTCAGTCTCTTACCTTGAAGTCGCTGCATGACATTGGCAATATCTCTAGATCTTGCCACTAGTCGGGATGAAGCCATGATCTCTTTGCAGTAAGTCCACTTTCCCTGGCAGACGTCTCCCTCCAAGCTGTCGACCTCAGTGAGGTGTCGATCTCAGATGGCTTCCTCAGCATTCAACCCTCAGCATGGCTGGGGCAGCCAGATGCCTCCAGTCCAACGCCAGCCCTCGCAGGGGTGGGGAGCAGTGCTGGCAAGCAACCTCAGCACCTGAGAAAGAAAGTACCAAGGCTTAGACAAAACCTCTACCAGCTCTGCAAAACCAAGAATTCTAAGTCTTAACAGCCATTTTAACCCATAAAAAATTGTTATGTTTTGCATACACCCCAGCCAGAGACACAATTAATGCTGAAAGCTTGCTTGGCAATCATCAGTGGAATGAAGCTGTAAAAACAAATCATTAAAAACAACTGGCAATGCACCAGACATCAACGCTTTCCTGAGGATGCTTGTGGATGTTGTTTTAGAAATAACAATAATATTATACATATTAAAAGTAATACTTCTTAACATAAATATTAGGTATAAAGGAGGAAAAATTAAACCACTTGTAAAATCCAAGAGCTGTACAACTGTTGTTCTATTTCACCAAGCTAGGAAGGTACACATAATAGTAACTTATTGATCAGGATAATCCCCAACTCCACTAGACTATGTGCTCTAATCTGAAATACTGAGATTCGTATACGTAATTATTAAATAAAATTGTATGTGCATTCACTTCTCTAGTGTATGACGATGTTGTATTTTTGGTCATTTAACATCAAAAGCTGCGAACTAGAACTACTACATGAACTTAACACTAGCGTAACAATAATAAATCTATGTGACTATAAAGCTGGTCTAAAAAATAAAATCAGATTATTCAAATTATGTTATCAATAACATCTTATCTTCTGAGGAACAAGTACATATTGTATATGTATGCACCTATTTCCCTGTTAAGAAAGAACTGAGCATTTAGACACCAAGAATAACTGGATTCATACTACACACACTAGGTGCATCCCAAATTCAAGATGACATGCAGTTGATCCATATCAGAAGTACAAGAGGGTTTGTTGGTGCTATGCACTCCCTCTTTGCCTGGCTCCAAGGTCTGTCAGAGACTAGAGTCCCCCAACATCATGTAGGCAAGCCTTCAGGCTGCAAAGCTTTAGGCACACTGAACCGTCCCAAAGGAGCTGTGTCAACATGTAAGTGCTGCCAGAGGAAATGAAATTTCAGCATTTGCTTTTCTGACCCTTCAAATCCTGCCTGACCCAAGGAAAAACCTGCTTTCCCTCTTACCACTGTTTTTATTGTATGTTTACTTTGTATTTTGGATACATAAGCGCTGCTCAGGTCAGCTGACTCATACTGGCTTTAAATTAGGGGAGTGGAGGGAAGCACCTTTCCAATGGGTCAAGGTGCAGAACAGCCTGTGAAGCCCACCCACATGCATGGCCACGGCCAGACTGGTACCTACGCCAGCCAGATTACTTTTGCACATCTACGCTTTTGTGCAAGACATCCAGACACTCATATCCCTGCTCTCTTCCCATACATGCCTGCCCTATCCTTCAGGGGCCTCCTCCCTGCCCCCTTTCCACCTTCCAGGCTTTGCCCCGCACCCTTCTTGGGGTGCGCAGAGACTGTGCGTATCAGTCACTGCTTCCCAAAGGTGGGAAGGCACCCTGGCAGCTAGGAAGCCTCACCCTTGCGACAGCTAGGCATGAGAAGGTGCCACCGTCACACTTCTCAGCTGCGACACTGGCTGGGCCTGATGGTCCCCAGCGCTGCTGAATGGCTGCACAGAGCATCGGCAGCCAGAGCTCTCTTCCACCACAGACACCAAACAGCTCCTGACATGGACAGGGAGCCTCAGGAGGTTTTCTGTTGCTCACGCCCACGTATGCCAGCTTGGTGAACTTTGCATCCTTTGCAATATTTAAGTGAAACATCAGGTTGTCTAGCCCCATCCAAACCAGAAATGTCTGTGACAACGTGGGTTACATGAAGCCTTGTTTCTGCAGCAGTAACACTGCTAACATTTTGAGCAGTCCCATAAGCAAGGTACAGTGACTTTCAATAGCAAGCTGCTAGACTAATTGTTGGGCAGAGAAAAGGGGTATTAAAAATGCCTTGTCTGACTGCTTTTTGGCTAACAGCAGCCGTAATATCAGAATACCAGCCCACTCACACCATGACAGAGCTGGTGTAAATCATCTGTACATGAACAGATTTAGAAGAGCTGTGGAAGATGCTGATCCAACTCCAAGTTAAAAGTGTCTGGGAAACTGTAATGAAGATATATCTTCTATCTACTCATACAGCAGGCTGAGTCACTGTGCAGCAATAAATGGCAGACTTGCAATTAATAATTTATCTAGCTGATGTTAAATTATATGCTGTATAAGAAGAATCTCCAGTTCTAAATATGGCTCCTTATTCAAAAGCTCCTTTGCAAGCAGTGGGAATTAACTCATTTAAAGATGACACTAAGTTAGCAGGTGGGAAGGAAAGGCTCATGTGCAGTTACCTCCACAGGCAGAAAACCACAGCTCAGAGCACAGACATCAGCGGAATAGATGAAATGAAGCTTCACGCACCCTTCTTACCAACATCTAAAGCTTCAGAGAACAAGAAAACCTACATGCGCAGTCAGCTATTCCACGTAATGCAGAGGGGAAATTTCTTCTGCTTTCTAGAAATAGTTAGATTTGTTACATATAGTTAAATCTGCCATAAAAGATTTATTTTTCCTACTGGGCAATTGTATTTTTTCTAGATTTGTAAATATTAACATCTTAAATATTCTCATAGCTGTTTCACAAAATCATTTGTAATAAACGGAATGAATTTTTCATTTCAGTGCCAGACACAAAGATATATCTTCAGATGGACATGTTTTCAAAATGCACAGGTTTTTAAAAAGGTATATGGCTTAAATCTCAAAAATCTTAGCCTGAAATAAACCTGAAGGACTATATGAGCTATCCCCTGCTTTAGCATTCAACAAGTGAGTATTCATTATTATTAATTTTTTGGTCTGAACATACAGGGAATGAATACATGAGTGAAATTTTTGCATAGAAATTAGATATTTTTTTTTTTTACATCTGCCACTTCAATGAATTTAATGGATAAAGTTACACTAACATCATTTTCTTATATTGATATCCCTGTACTGTGTTTTTAGATGAAAAGAGGAAAAGTGATCTTCTCTCATGTAAAAACAATTAGGCCTAGTAATCTGCTATAGTAATATGCAGTTTACAATTCTCTGGATTGCATTGTTCCTCTATTCAAGTGCCAGAAAAGTAGGATGTCTGTTCTATGGAAGAGATAAGAAAAACACTAGATCTATTATGATTTAACTCTTCTGGGCCCCTAGCGTAATTGCCATTTTTTCATTGTCGTCCGAAATGCTTTGATTTATCTGCAATTAAAAAAAAAAAGAATGTATTTTCCTTTTATTGGTAAACCCAAAGTATCACTGGCAAGACCAGGTTGTATTTTATTTTTCAGTTCTTAAAGTTTAAAAAACATATTAAAGGAAAACAGACAGGCCTGTCAGCAGCATGGTTCCAGAAAAAGAGAGACATCTGCTAGGTACAGACAACATATAAAGATGTGCAATAATGGCTGAAGAAAAACCTGATCAAAAAAAGGGTAAAAAAATCTGACTGTCCCTCACATTGGCACAAATTGTAGATTCCCACTACACCAGGTTGATGCCCCACACAGCAGCCTGGGAAAGACTGTTACTGTTGTGAAAACAGGGTTGTACCTGAAAATAGAGTTTTAGACTTCTGTAATCTCCCATTATAGCAGCAATGGATAAAGAAGCTCCAGACAATGAAAGATAAACACAGATAAATAAGTAAAGATACTGATATGAGCAAGAAATAGACAGGTGGCAGGCAGCAAAGGGACTGTTTCTAATCTGGGATACATTAAAAAGAGGTAGTTGAGAGGACAAAAAACAGAGTAATAAATTCAAGGAACTCCTGCAGCTAAAAGTAATTTTCAAATGTTACACAGATGAAAGAAATACAGTGGAATAATTGAACTAACTATAGCACATGAACTGAACAGAATGTCAGGAACAACAGAAATAAGGTCCAGTGCTAGGCTGCCATTATGTTAACGAAGAGGCAGACTTCCACGGTAAGAAACAGCAGTACAGAACCAATCAAATCAAAAAACATTTCCAGGAGAGAATTTCCGAGCATGGTTTACTGCTGTAGTGCTAGAAGTCCACTTTGACGCACAGGTTCTGTTTCTGAAACATAAGAGGTCTTGGAAACGCTGCCAGAGTGATAGATGCTGCTGGAATGGACGCAATTCCATGAGACAGTCGTGATCCTCATGTCAATCAGGAATAAATGATTCACAGAGAGGTAGAAACTAGAATTTTCTGGAGGTCATAATTTTTAAAGATCAAATAATCACAGAACCAGCTATTTTAACCAGTTGGAGTTTAGTTAGTAGTGAGGGGGAAAAAGAGGCTAATCATAGAAAATAGCTCTGACTAAGGAAGAGATTAATATAGTCCAAACTATTAGAAGAATAACCCAAAGTACATAAGCAGGTCAGGAGATCATCTAAAGAGACAGTGCTTAAAAAAAAAATAAAATAAAAGGGAAACCAGTTACAGAAGTCAACTAGACTGAAGACCCCAGTCTCTCCCCTGTAAAGCAGGCTGGGGATTTCTTTAAGGTCCAGTAACTGTACACCTATGCAGAATAAAGCTGCTCCAGACATAATTGGAAAAGCCGTCAGCTGGGAATAAGTGGGCAGCAAAAAAAGGATGAGAAGAGCTTTGTCATAGTGTGTACGGTCTACAGGGACAAAGAGAGATTTCCTGGAAGACCAGCTGAGTTAGACTAAGGAATTAAAGACAGCAAGCAAATGGTTCTTAGCCAGATAAGTAAAAAGAAAGCAGAAAATAAGATCAAGTGGAGATTCATTTGCCTTAGTCAGTATTACACTGATTTTTCCACTGAGGCACAACAGAAAAGGAAACAGCACCATCTGAAATAAAATCAAAGTTAAACATAGAAAAAAACTTGATAAAGTTCATCCCAGAATACTGAAAACTTCTAGCTGATTAATTAAGAATCCATTTGTAAACTAATTTGAATAAATCTGTCAAGCTGCTGGTAATGCCTACTGAAGATACTAAAATCAGGAGGTGGGAATAAGAAGTGGGGTAGAGTGATCCAAAATTATTCTTATGCTATCTTCAAAGAAAATGCAGTACCTCCTCACTGGTCTTCCAAAATCCAGGCCAACAGTCCGATTCCAAAATCAGGCCAAGAGTCCCTTTGGTAATTGTTACAGATGGTTGAGTTGCAAATCTGTAGTTGTTCACTTAATCCCAATGTAGCACAAGTCAGTGCATACTGGAACTTTCCCAAGTCAAATGGGTCATGCATAACTGTGCACCACATAAGATCATGGAAAATGCAATTTTGGCTCTGACAGGTGTTTGTAATAGTTGAATCCCAACGCAGTCACTCTGTGCTTCCTTTCTCTACTGTGTGGATTGCTTTTGAATAGAAAAAGGTGGAAGAAGAGACAGATTACAATCTTTGACAAGGAACACATTGAAACAGGAACACTGAAACAAGATGTTCCCACTGGCGATCCAAGCCCAAAGTGACCTGATGCGCAGTAGTTACCTGGAGGCATTGAAATTTGGTTTTCTTGGGGAGCATGGGGAGGAAAAGAGAGAGAAGTCTGGAACCCTTCTCGAGCTCCAGAGTATTTTGGTCCCTCTAGGTATGCTTCAGCATTGTTTGGGGCTGAACAAAAGTTCTTTGTTTTGCAGAAGGCTGAGGGTCTGCAACCACACCTAATAATTTGCAAGATTCAAGTAATTTGCACATCTGACATTTAAATCTGTGGCATATATGGAACACAATTTTTCTATGCTTTACCTGTAACTTTAGTATTTAAAAATCATTTGTAGGAACCTAGTCATGCACCTGCCTATGTATGTATTTACATTTCAGCAAATGAACATTTTATTTTCTACTTTCTATTAGGTTTTATAGAGGCTGGGCAAAAATCCAGTGGTTTGAAACTCTGGTTCTTGTCTTGAAAGCTGTAATTCCAATGGTACAGAAAATGTAGAGTGTTCTAGGAGGAAACAGAAGACAGAGACTAACTATTTTTTAGAAAAAATGGGAAGAACACATATTGCATGCATTGTTAGATATATTCAAAGAAATGTCATTCACTCTCTGATGTGAAAAATTAAATTTAGTGTATACTACAGTTTAGTAATCCCGCTATTGAAATTCTGCAGGAATATATTATAGTTTATATAGATGCTGGTAATAGCAGAAGATGGATCAGTAGCTCATTACCTTCTACAAACAGGGGATATAATCCTTGCTTCAAAGAGCTTACTATCTGCGCAGACAAAAAGGGGCCAAGATTAAGATCAGAGGTCACAATACACAAGCAAATAGGACAGAGTGAAGTCTGGATATAATGTGTAAGGTGGTTAATGGTAGGAGAGCTATTCTGATTTTTCTGTTTTAATACTGGTACAGCACCTAGGATTTCTATGTCATAATATAACCTATAGCAGAAAAACACACATCTCAGGAAAGGGTAGGTCAAACTGAGCTTGAGATAAGCAAGGAAGCGTCAATTCTTTAGTACTTCTGCACAGCTCCCAAGCAAGAAAGCTTAACTGAAGTGTAATTTTGTGAGCATGGGGCAGACACAGCTGCCATATGAATGGGAAAGCAGAAGCACCTGTTTTCCCCATTAAATCTGTGCCTTTGAGTGAAACAAAGGCAAAAGTTCACTTGCTTCAGAGGTACATAGCTGCTGCTATTTTTGTGACCTCTAAGGAGACACAAGAGCTCTAAAGTTTTGTCACTAGCCATGGTAACGAGGAAGTATGAAAATACTTGATTTTGTTTGATGTATGTACTTTCTGAGGAACTACAGATAACATTAGGAAAAAAAATACTGAGTCACAACTGACTTCCTTTAACAAAGCATAACTGAGACTGGTTAATGTGATGCATGTCCAAAGGGTGAATGTATGTGTACATCTCTTCAGGACTCATCCACTGAAGCTCCATAGACCTGCAGCAATCACTCTCACTGTGTTGACCCTGGAAGTTCTCCAGGAATTCACACCTTGTTCAGTGCCTCACCCAGCAAGATCCTCCTCAGGGCCAGGCACTCTGACCTCCTCCCCAAATGCATTTAAATACTAACGGAGTTGCTGCTTCTCCTTCCCTGCGTGCCTCTGCTCTCCCTGACCCAGTATCAAAGTGTTAAGTTTCTTTGAGCAGTGTACTCGCTGGCAGGCTGTGTAACTCAGCATGGCTCTAGTGAAGTTCACAAATGGCTCCAAAGTTCCCCAAGTACAAAAAAAATCCTTTGACAATTCTCATATTTAATAGACAGTAATGCTGCAGGAAGGTACACAGACATACAACATTCTTGGGTCTGTATTGAATGCAGCAGTCCAAATAACTACTGGTACTTATCACAGTTACTTAAATTAAAAATAGAACAACTTTTTTAAAAAGTAGTCTGAAATTTATTCGGGCTCATCAGTTATTCATACTTACCCATTGGCATTTCATACTCAGCAACACAGAATTGCCATTGACATATATAATCTCTGAAGGTAATATTAAACAAACCAACCAACCCAGGCACTATGAACAGGAATTAAAAAAACAGGAGGGAAGTGGAGAGACTATTACTTCTGCTTTCACATCTAGCAGAGTTTGCAAAGACGAGAACTGAACCACTCGAACATGCAGCACCATGCTCATTCTGGAGAGCTCCCTTTGCCTGGGGAAACTGCAGTGCTTTAAGGACTATGTGAAACAGCCTATGGATATGGACTCCTACCAGCAAAAAGTAACTCTACAGTCACTGACACTGTACCTCATAAACTTGTTTTGTCATGTCATTCAGCACACGAAACGTAGTACAACAAACAAAAAAGCGCTCCTGTTTACCAGTTAAAATAACACAGCACCCTGATACTCTCTGTCCAGTAGCAATATTTTAACGTAGCTCATCAGCATCTATAGCTTAGGATCTGTTTAAGTGTTAAAGTGCACACAAGAATCATTAAAATAATTATCAGAGATCACAGAAAGCAGACAGTCCATCTCCACTACTACTACAGAAAAGTGTGTGCCTGCTAAGAGTCTTTCAACAGGCTCAGCACTTGAAAAGTGCTGGCAGGCAGCCAGAAACACCACATACTATTTCCCTACAAGCTACATAGGTAAAAATCCCACAAGGTGATAAGCACTGGAGTTTCCCTCAGCATCAAGCAGATTATTTACATAAGTAATTCCTCAGCAGTCTGCAAAATTTGGTCTATTACAGCAGATTGCTTGTAGTGGCTATTAGTACTTTCCCCCCGCACGAATATGGTTGAAAATATGGTTGCTGAAAGGCTAGTAACAGCCTTGCAGTGAGTATTTCAGCAGGTCTGACCTCTGGGGAGTTACCACACACACCGGGAGCATACGGGCCCCATGCATCTTTGTTGCGGTGCACTTGTCTTTTCTGCACCATCACCGCAGGCAACCCAGCCGCAAACCGGCATCTGGCGAGCCCGTGTGAGCGGCCACATCATCCACGGCGACCAGGTCCTGCTGGCCTGCGGCGTGTGACTGAGCACAGGGACAGGGACTCTGCAGCACACAGTGCGCCCCGGTGGCGCGCCGCAGCCCCCGCCGGCATCCTCGACCCGCGCACTCAGAAAGGGCAAAAACTCAAATCCACCCGGGAAAACGGAGAACTCGGCGATCACGGCGGCGAGTTTGGGGTTGACCTTCAAGGCTAGTTTGGCGCTGAAGAGGAGGAGGAGGCGCCCGGGAGATGCTGCCCCACGGGGGGTCCCCGTTCCTGGCCGTGGTCCAGCGACCCGCGGCCTCAACCCTGGGCTCCCCGAGGCGGTGGCCCCCGCCGAATGCCCCCAGCCCCAGGGAGCCCCGCGCCGCGCCGCGCCCCCGGCCCCCGCCCCGGCCCTGCGCCGCCGCTGCCGCTGCCGCCGCCGCCGCCGCTCCCTACCTCCGCCCGCCGTACCGCGCCGCTCCGCACCTCGCTGCGCCCGGCGGCGCCCTGGTTACCGCGCACAACGCAACGCCCCGCCCCGCCCCGCCCCGCCCGCCGGCCCGCGGCGCGGAAGCAGGTGCGGGGGTTGGGAGAAGGCGGCGAGCCAGGCGCGGACGCGGGAGCCGTGCCCTTGCGGCGGTCCCCAGCCGCGGCCGCGCTGTCCCTCCTCCCCGCCGCCGCCGGGCACCCCCCGCCGTGCCCCGGAGCCCGCTGTCCCTGGCGCACCGTGGGGGGCCGCGCCCCGCCCCGCCCCGCCGCGGCTGCAGCAAGGCCGGGGCAGCTTGTCCGGGGGCGGCTGCTTTGGCCGCCGTACCGGGCAACCGGCGGTGGTGGCGGTGCAGCGGCCTCAGCGCCGAGTCTGGCGCCCCCCGAAACGCGCTCTGGCGAGTAGCCAAAAGACTTGGGGAAATGGCGGTGTGGAGCTGTCACTGCCGATTACTCTCAGCACACACCACTGCGATTATCGCCGCCCTGCGCGGCGTTCGGCAGGGCATTACCTTCGGCGGAGGCTCCAGCGCATCACCGCGCCCCGGGCGGGGAGCTGCACGCGCAAACCGGGCCACCGGCGGTTACGTAACATCAGCGGGGCCGACAGCACGGGAGGGGGCTGGCGGGGGGCTCCGCCGCCCCTGCGCTCGGACCGCCTGTGCCACCGGTGTCACCTGCCGTTCCGCCTCTTCAAATGACACTGCGCAACCCCCGGGAGCTGGTTATGCTTTTTCCCTCCTTCGGTGTTACGGTCACGGGCAAAGCTAGCTTGGTGCGGGAGGCAGGGGGGGATTTCCTGCTGGAGAGATGGCTCATCTCTGCTCTGTATCATTGGGAAAGAAAACCACGCATCCAGAGCTGAAAGAGAGAAGTTGGGAGAAACGGTGCCGACGTACCTCTTAGTTTTCATCTTTTCTGGCAGTGCTGCAGTGCTTCTACAGCATTAGCGCGCAGGGTATTTACTGAGTGGAGGGATGAAGTCTGGGTTCGGCAGCAGAGGTTACCCAGCATCATCCCTTCCTTTAGCACTACTCATGTAAGCATGGGCGCTACCCTTGACATATGAAGACTTATAGCACCTGTCCCGACACAATACACAGTTACAGATCACACGCTTGGAGCCAGGTATGTGGAAGAAGCAGACATACCAGGAGCTACAGCAAGGTTTCTTGTGAAACTGGGGTGTATGTATCTAGGTCACCTCCAGCCATCCACAAAAATTCTCTCTTCCTGACAATGAGTGCAGCCAGGCATACTGGACCTGAAATTTTCCTCCTCTTGAGGGTTTTCTGTCTTCTGTTTTGGTTTTGTTTGTTGGGGTTTTTTTGCTCAGGAGGGGAACAGTGAAGCCTTTTTCATCCAATGCTTTCGTACCTCTAGCGTTTGTCCTGCTGCTTTGTCTTAGCCCATGCCAGCTGCAGCATCAAAGATGGCAAAGGAAGTGGCTGCTGACATGCTTCTGGGTTTCCCCTTTCCACGTACATCTTTTTGCTAAATAAATTCCTTACTTTCCTGTCTCTTTTAGAAAATGGCATTTTATTTTACCTTACTAGGTTCAGAGTAAGAGTATTAACATAGGAAAGAGCGTCTTCACTACAAAAGCTCAGACTTCATATGATAACAGTACTATCATTTGAAGCAATTATCAAAGTATGTGCTAGTGTAAGTCTCCTTCGTTCTTTAAACTGAAGCACTATATGCTGCACTTTAAATCTTCAGCTAAAATGATTGACGTATATTCTGCCTGTCAGTTATAGCAGGAATCCCACAGAGACCTTACTGATTTCTGTATAGTTATTTTGAGTTTAATATGTAGAAAATAAGATGTGGCTTATTCAAATCTCTTCCTCTCTGTGTATTACACAAGAATATAATGTCACACCAGTTCATCCTGTTTGTTCTTATACCAAATAATCAACTCCAGCTGTGGGCAGAGCTGGAGTCCTCCTTGTATAAAAAATATATTCCAAATTAAGGTGGTAGCTGTTGAAAGCTTCATGCACTTATCCAGATTTTTTTGTTAGAAAAAAATTGTTTTCACTATCCTAGGGACAATGCACTACAGTTCATCACCATTACTTTTCATGTTTTGTTTTTAATTGTTAGCAAATCACAAACTGAAGCTGTTGCTACTAGGTTGCTTGTAGATTGGCCTTCTGGAAGGAAAGGGGATTATATCTGCTAATATAAAGGAGTTCTGGCAAGGGGTCACCTTACTTCCCATGCATGCTCTGTCATCATGTCTGGGAATTTGGGAAAAGGAAAAGCTAGAAACATATTCAGATATTTTGATTAATTTAAAATTAATGACATCCTTATTCTAAGCATATACTTGATTCCACTATGATGTTAAACATGCTTAACGTTAAAAGGTCATATTAACTGAGGATTCTTTACTAGATGTTGTCATTGATTAGAGCAAGAAAATTACTTCCACTGTAGAGACAAGAAAGAAAATAAAAAGAAGTCTAGTAACTTAGGTAATTAGAGGCCTCTTACTGTGTCCAAAGTGTATTACTTAGTGTGCAGCACACTTCCAAGAGCACTCAGGTAAGAAGGCCTCAGGTAAGGACAGGTGGCAGCCAGATGAAGTGCCCTGGTAGAGAAGTCCAGGCAGGTACCAAAGGGCAGTGTCCCTCCTTTAACCCCATGTTCTGAGTGATGTGGTGAGCCATTACAAACTGCAAGGAAATACAGCCAGTATCACCAGTGCTGGCTCCGGACAACACAGCACCACTGAGAGCTGCTGCTTTTAGCTGAGACATGAGTGAGGTCTTTGGCACTGAAGAATTCAGGGCACTCTATCAGCAGAGAAATGCTGCCTTTAAAGGAGGTAAAGTAATGTGTTGGTTTGCCTCACTGTTGAATCACTCTGTGCTTGATCCAATTCTGATCGCCAGACTTCAAGAAAGATCTAAACTGAGTAGATACAATCCAGAGAACAGCTGTGAGAATGGCGGAAGGTCTAAAAGACACAGTCCAAAAAGAAGGACTGAAATAGCTGTTTAATCTAGAGACTAGAAAGTGACGGGATGTATAAAAGCATTCAAAACCATAAAGGGGCACTACAAGTGGAAGGGAATAATCCCTTCTCAGTGCCCACAGTGCATAGGACAAGAAGTAATGTGCCTACCTGGCAGCAGGTGAGATTGTCATATGAGAATCTTAGGAGGAAATAAAGCTTTACACCACATACTGTAAGAAGGAAGTGAAATTCACATCAGGAGATTTTAAAGTACAGACTAGACAAGCATCTTCCTGGAAAGCATTTTTATTTTCTTGATTTTGTCGGGGTGCAGAACAGGATATCTCTTTAGGTCTCTTGATATCTTTCAAGTCCTTTTGCTGCGACTCATGAACATTGAGGCTGGTTTGAGCAACAGAGCATACCCTTTTGTCTGCAGGTTTTGCAGCAAGCAGTAATTGCCACTTCCTTCCTGTCCTAAACTGCCACACAGTACCAACGTGCAACCTTAAAACATTGCCACACACCTCATGGGTGATGGGCGCGGTTCTGCATCTCCGTTTCATGCACTGAATCAAGTGTAAATGTGTAAGCTGTATAACTGTACAAATTTTTCTACAGAAAAGTTTTGCATATTTTATATAGATATATTTGTATGTGTTTATGTTTTATATTTAAATGTAACAAAACTTGGGTGAACAAACTTTGACAATAAATTAAAGATACAATTAGAAGCCAGAGAATATGTCCCCTCTAACATGAATTATACTGAATTACATGAAGTATGGAAACAAACCATTTAATTTCCCTTGCATTGTGCTGAAATGAATGAAAGTAACAGAATGAGATTACACAAAAGGGAAGTGGGAGCAGAAAAGAATTCGGGGGGGGGGGGGCGGGGTGTGGGTGGGAAATCATCTCCAAAACAAGTATATAATACCATGGTATACGATATGGACTTGTAAGTGAAGTTATCAAACTTCTAACAGCTTAGAGATGCCTAATTAGTATTTAAAGATCTGTAAATTTACAGAATGAGCTCAGTCTAGCATATGGCAAGAGTCGAGCTAAAATAAATGGCATTTCTTTCTAATCTTAGTCACCTCATTATTGTCAGGAAACTCGTTATATCTATTTGAAATCTATTCCTGTGCCAATTTTTTCTCATTTATTCCTCATATGCTACACTAAATTGGAAAACACTTCTAAAACTGCAAACTCCTAAACATGAATGTAAAGTGGATACCCCGATATAATTTAAAAGAAGACTGAAAGGTTATTATTTAAAGGTCATAAGCAAGAGAAGTAATACTGATTTAAAAATCATATACGTTCTGTTAGGAGCTGCCAAATCCATGAGCTGAATAGCAGCAAGACTGTCACAGATCCACAGGCCCACATCCAGCCAGCTGCAAGTCTAAGTGTGTACTCCCAAAAGGTGCATATACTCACCACAGACATACACATATATACATCTGGCTGCATGCACAGTTCAGCAGGGACCAGAAATAAAGTGCTCATGCAGACACTAATGACAAGACTGGCCTGATCCTGTTTCCCTCCTGTCTTATCAGGGTGAAAGCTTGTTAGCGGGTAATCGATGTGAAATATACACATCCACAAAGTGTGGATCCCACCAGTAGCTGACTCAATTGAGACAGTGCCTGGCCCCTGGATCCCAGTCTTCCCTGCTGCCGGCACCTGGGCATGACAGCTCCTGACGACCAAGCCCTGCTGCACCTGCTGGTACAGACCTGCTTACACACACATGCGCGTGTACACGCCCACACACACAGAACGGTCATGGTTGGAAGGCACCTCTGGAGATCACCTAGTCCAACCCCCTGCTAAAGCAGGTTCACCTACAGCAGGTTGCACAGAGTCATGTCCAGGTGGGTTTTGAATGTCTCCAGAGAAGGAAACTCCACAGACTCTCTGGGCAGCCTGTTCCCGTGCTCTGGAACATCCACGTACACACATTCCCGCCTCACTCCACCATCCCCATGGCCTTGCTTGAGCCGTTTGGTCTCTCCAGCAGCTGACCCTGGGCTCCTTGCCTCTCCTACTTGCCCATCACACAGACAACTCTCCAGTGCAGACATCTCTCCTGCAGCTGGTCCAGACCTATGGCCCTACCAGATCTTATTCCCCCAAGCAGCTGGCCTGGACCTCCTGGTCCCTCCACTAGCCAACTCTCAGACCCATGGTCTTTCCAGTATTACAAACACGTCAATATTTAGCTTCAGCTTCTTATCCTGCTTTCTGGCTGATGGAGTTTGATGTGTGTTAGTGATCACAGGCATTGGCATTCATGCCCACGCATGCCACATACCCTCCAGTCACTCCCAGTGCTGGCAGCAGAGATGCATGGGCCACCACCCCCCATGGTCCAGCTGCTGTACACACCTCTGCACACAGGATAGGGAGCCCCTCACCCAGGAAAACCCCTAGAAATGGAGTTTAACAAGAAGCCAGGGCATACTTTTTTTTTATCTCCTTATCCCCATATTTCCCCACACTCCTTCACCTACTCTTGTGCCTCCAGGCTCCTGTGTGTTGTGAAGTCTTTAAACACATAACCTAACTTTTTTTAAACAATGCTTTATCTTAGAAAAAGGAAAAAAAATCTGCTTAAAAATTCAGTCGAACATGATCTTGGTAGTTCTGGGTTAATGGTTAACGATGGTGGAGGTCTTTTCCAACCTAAACGAATGATTCTGTGATTGTATGATTTCATGGTAAAGTCACTTGACAGGAGCCAGCAGTACAAAGCAACGTGGTTGGATAGTGCCACCCTGTGGACTGTATCGAAAAGTTCTCCAGTGCTGGGCTAAAAAGGTGCAGGAACAGTAAGAAACTCTCAGCTGCTAAAACTGTATTTTGAATTTCCTTACATGCTAATAGAGACAAGATGTCTTTGGCAACTGTGCCTTTAAACAGCACAGGGCAGAATTTCAGCTGGCACCAGTCTCAAGCAAACATGCACAAATATCTTAACAGGAAAAGTCATAAAAACTCGGTGAATTACCTTCTTCTGATGTAACACCAGGCAGAATAATTGCATTTCTTTACTTTGCAGTTTTAAAGGTGTGAATGGAAAAATAATTTATCTTAAAATGTAAAGAAATTAAAATAATTGCTTCCCTGAAGTACAATACTACAGTCAAACAGCAGTGACTGATCTCTGTCACTGTCATTATGCTTGCAGTCCCAAGTCTATATTTTCTGACTTCTGTGCTGGTCTTGATACAAAAATATATCAAAAAACTGTTAAAAATATTGTAAATATGTTAACTATTTTAAATGACAAGACACATCTGAGCCAATGTGTACTTATGTGTGTGAAAGAATTTATCCAAAGTCTTTCCTGACCTCATTTTGAATATATCTTAAATTCATTAGGTAAGAGAATCATCTTGGTATTCATAAGAACTTTCACAGCAGAAATCTGTCATGTCTGTGCAATTACTCTTACCAGATATTATTTTCTACCTTTTGGTGTTGACAGGTAGCACCAGAATTTCTTCTGTAGGGAATCAGGATTCTCACATGAGACATCCTTGTTTCCCATCATGATAATTTTCATTCAGGAGAGTGAAACTCTATGTCTTGTAAAATAACACATAATGAATCAGAAGCTTGGTGTTTTTTATGAAAAGCTGAAGCACAGAGAGACTTCTTTTTCAGATGGTGTTGTTTAAAACAGCTTTACAACTCTTGTAAAACAATGCATGTTTAAAAGAAGAGTTTTAAGAAGCAGGAGTATTACAGAATACAGAGTGTGAAAAATAATGCTTCCTATGTGCTCTTCTGCACTGGAACATTTATTTCAGGAATATATGGTGTTACAATGCAACAACACAGAATGTAGTTAAAATTCATCACAATAATTATCTAGTAAATATGCTCCTCCACTAGGACAAGAAGTCCCAGTGGAACTCTTTCTTGCTACCTCACTGCTTCAGGTGAGTATCTTTTTCCTGTCTAGAGCAAATCATTGCTAAGTGATGTGCTTGGAGGGACAAACAAACAAACTTTTGGAATAGTGCTTCTCTTGATAAAAATTTCTCCTGTGTCTCTCTGACCTCCAAAAATTAAGATTGATAGCTGAAAGACAAGCTCAGGCAGCCCACTGGTGATTTATGCCCTTACAGTGTTTTGCAGCTTCCCCTGCCTAGCTCCAGAGCATTTTTGCTTTGACATTTCTGGCAGAACATAGGCTTAAGTTCAAGGCTCTGAAACTATGCTACGCTTTTAACCATAAACCAGGTAACGTGTCCAGTGGTCCAACTATCTTGAACCCTCTGTAGTCCCACAAATACCACTGCTGATCCAACTGAACCTGAACTGTGAGTCCTGAATGTAAGGCAGAGCCTACCAGGTTCTTCTGTCCTCTGATCTATGCCTTAACTTGCAGCTGTACAGGTAAACCACCTGGTAATCTTCAGAATAAACTAGGGAGGACCCAGCGTTGATCCTCTCTGAATCCTGGGGATTTTTCTGTTTTCTGTTGTCTTCTGATGAGTACCATATTAAATGCTTTCCATCCATCTTCTCTTCTCTCATCTCAAAATTCCCAGCCCAACTCCAGTCGGCTCAGCCCACCCCAAGAAAAATCCAAACAGCTTGCTTTCTGTTGCTGAGGAGTAGGAATGCAGAGTCTGCCTGCTTAGTTAATTGACTGTTCTTTGAAAGAAGGTGGCAGTAAGTGATTAATCAGCCAGTCAGAGGGTATTTTCTCTGATACTATCTGAAGATCAGACGTAGGTTGTCATCACCAAACAGGAATCTTTCATACTATATTCCTGAGAACTGGCCACACTTGTTTCAAGAGACATGTGACTATCTTTGTCTTCGAAACTGGAAAGTGGAAGCATTCTTGCTGACATTAATCCCCCTATGACTGCTTCCCCTTACCCTTTGTGATGGTTGTCTAGCTAATGAATTCTCCACAGTGTTGCCTGTTTTTTTAATCTCAACCCATGCCCTGTCATGACAGTCTGATTTCTGCCTTAGGACTGTTTCCTAATCAGTCCAGAGCTCTTTGGTCAGGATCAGGTGATCTTAACGGAAAGGGTCAGCAGTCATTTCTGGTGTGTGCTCTTCAATTCCACATTTTAGTCTTATCAAACGCTTGCTTTCTTAAGTTTGACTGGCCCATATCAAGTAGTCATATTGTTAACTGCTTTACTTTTGTAACTGTGTGCTTCACTTCTGTAAGATGTCTGTTCCCTTTATATTTTTACAATCTCTTATAATTTTATTTCCGATCTTTTTAATTGTTCAGATCATCATTGTAAGTCAGTGTAGTTCAATGTACTAAGGCAGACCTCTATATGCTAAAAACCTGCTTCAGAAGTCTTACATCTTAGAAGTTCTTGTCCCCGGGTCTTTTCCAGAATGAATCAGGAGTTATTCTACTGAAAGTTTCATCAGTGTAAAACTGAAAGTATGTATGAAAGCGTACATGAAACCAGTATCAAACTTGTTGTATTTACTGGTAAATTATTTTCTAGATCTGGAGTTTCCGCAGTCACTCTGTGCTTGGATGCCTGGGTCCACAACTCCTGGCCTTTACAGTTCAAGTTTAATTAAGCTTACCCTCCATAATACCAAGGCATCTGAGAGCAGTAAAAATTAATGACCTGTAATAGAAAATGGTAAATTAATTATTCACCAGTTTCCAGAGGTCAGTAATTGTATTTCCATTCTCTGTGGAGTTCTCTGGTTAGCTTGCTGAGGGACTGGGGTGCTCAGCAGCATGGAGGTTACAGGTACAGATATGTGGGGGGGGTGCTTGGGAGAGTGAGAGTAGCAGGGATTGTCAGGGGTTGGGGACTGGGATGGGGATGACTTGGATGGCTAGATGGGTGAGGGCAAAGGTCCAGACATTTGTGGCTCTGAAGTGTGCTGACATGTCTAGATTTACAGCAATAAGAAGGAAGGGATATAAGGGGGGAATGACTACTGCGGTCATCCATCCGAGCAAAGTTCTTGTAGTTAGTTTGGGAAAGAAGTTCTCTGGGACTTGCAAGCGTGCTGAGGGAAATACAGCTTCCTTGCCAGGACACTTGTTGGAAGAAGGGTTCGCCGGAGTCAAGAAGACGCTCAATATGAGTTATGCATCTTGCTCAGCTTTATTAGTTTCTAACACTACTTATATAGAACCGATACACATGCATATTCGTAAAGCAGAAATATAATTGGTTAGTAGTCTCTAAACACGCGCGGTTCTCACACCCCTAATTATCACGACTAAAATAAGCATTCTGTCCATGTAGCTAACTGTGTTGCTGTGCTTCAGCCTTGTAGTTTGTTACTCCCTATTTTCCCATACCGGTCCCTATCTTTCTTGGCCCTGCACCTGCTTTCCCAGCAGCTGTAGCTTGTTACAGCCACGGCCTGTTGGCACAACATAGTTACTTGGTCTCGGGATTCAAGAATAGCTCAAGGCTACCTTTCTGGTTAACTTCAGCACAGCAACTTCAGTACAATTCTGATTACAGGCCTATTCTAATACCAGGCCTGGACTGTGCAGATCTTCAGAGATTCTAAGGCCATGCTTCTGCAGCCATTCTTCTACAATTCCCCCTTTTTCTTTTGCACAAGCCAGGCCTGATTGGTTATGTTAAAAACTACTCTCTTTAAACAAGAAAAAACACAGCTAAAAACTAAAAGCATTATAATAATGATTATAACAAAGCATATTCCTTCCATCAATAATGTCTTTAACCAACCTGTTATGCCCAATCCTCTCAACCATTCATCAAAGGGATTATCATCAACAAGAATATGCTTCGTTTCCCTGCAGTTGTGACAACTTCTTGTGGATAGATATGGAATGATCGGAAAGGTTCACAGAACACATCCCTTCAAAATCCTCACAACCATGTCCATGAGCTAATCACAAAAAATCTACTGCAGCTCTATTTTGTAATGTAGCATGCCTAACACTATCTATGTCAAGCGATAATGAACTTAAAATCTGTGATGTAAGATTAAATTGCTTCTCTCCCCAACACGCTAACCTTTGTATATTCTTAGCTTTTAATGCAGTCATTGCTCCTGGCATAAATATGGAGGCTAAGACATTTGTTGTTACAGACTGCAGATTGACTCAGTTATTACATGTTTCATCAAAGGTACGCAGTGCCCTCCGTGATCTATGAAATTGTGGAGTCATTATCAATAAGTCTTTCATATGTGGAGTGAAGTTAAACGCCCTAAATAACATGGTCCACCGACAGGATTCAAAGGAATCCCTGGCCATGCTCTATCTCCACATATCAAAAAGACTCCCAGTGGCAACTGATAGCCCCCTGATACATTTACATGTAAGCCTCCAGCTTTCAGTTCACCCCAATTAGGTGAACCCGTTAAATATTGAAACTTTGTATCAAACTCCCATTCACCTTGTCCTGCTAGCCACAATCGCCACGGTTCACCAAACCAAATTACTCCAGTGCCATTTCAGGGTTGAAGTGTTGGTACCGTGTCCTTGCATTCTGGCATTCCCGTTGCAGTCACGTTAATGTATTTAACGGGCGTAATGCTACCTAATAGGTCTAACTCCTGCAATGGCAAATGATATGGTCGATTCAAATTCTCAATAACCATTTTCTGCCACGCTGCATTATGCATAGAAGGCCAAACAAATTGCCCATTCGGACTCATACATGTACCATTCTGATTGGAAGTCAGATCCACTGTTTTAACATTTCAAAAAACCATCAAAATTTGTTTCATTCTCTTGCAGGGGAATACCAATTAAACAAGTTCTAAAGGGGTTGTCTGCTTGCTGCAAACTTAAACAAAAGTCTGTTACCCCCGTGATATTTGCCCATGTCACCCATATGTTTGTTCTAGGCAAGAAGTCAAAAAATACCTTGGCCAATGGGTAAAAAATTCATCAAGACCGTAAACCAAGACCACCACTTAAACATGTTTAGTCCTACAGTTTCCACCTTTTTTTTTTTTTTTTTTTTTTCATTCCACCCCACAAATCTGTGCTTTCACAGATTCTGATGATGTATACTGTCTCCAATCAGCATGGTATTACACTAGTTGTATGCTTTCTCTTGTTTCATGCCCGGTTACAAATCAAACACATACACTCTTTACACCATTTACATTTAAGCTTTGGCTTACAGAACTGTTTTACCCCACAGAGCATACATCAGCACAATACCCACGGGTTACATCCCTTACAACATAGACATTTTATTCCGTCTGCTCACTCTGAGTCTTCTCTTCTGTCTTCTGATCTTGACATACAGGTCGCACAAACTTGCTAGGGACCCATATAGGTCCTTTATCTGTGGAGATACAAAAATAGCCTCTACCGATCAATATCACTGGATTAGGTCCTTCCCATACACCTGAAGCCATATTTTTATACAGAACATTCAAACCAGGAACTGTAGTTGTTTGGTTCCCTCGCACCGTTTGGTGATGTATAACAACAGGTGGTCCCTCTCTATCCTCCGTAAGGGAGAGATAGTTTAAGGTAAAGAACACATTAGTCAACTGTTTAGTTACGTCTATGTCCTGTGATACTTTCTGTCTCTGAAGATAATCCTTCAGGGTACGGTTTGCCCTTTCAACAACTGCTTTCAGTTCTAAGGTTTGAAGGTTGTCCCGTGGTTCACCGGTGATCACGTGTTTCTGCCACTGATTATCGGATTGCCAAACATACGCAGCCTTCTTCATCTTTTGACCTGCATCTGTAAACACCGTTGGCCCTTTAGCTGGTCTTTTTGAGCATAATGGTCTCGCAATCCACTGATAATGTTCTAACATCTTCCAGAGAGGTCCTTTTGGCTGGTTGTTGTGTACAACACCTGTATAACCCATCAAGGCTTCCTGTATGGCTGTTGAATGTCTCAGAAGCCATTCATAATCATCACCACAGACTGGAATACTGATATCTGCTGGTTCAGTCCCATCAATTTCAACAATCCTGTCTCTTCCTTTTCTCACCAAGGCCGCTACTGCTTCAGGGCAACTTAAAATACGATGTCTGGGTTGCAATGGCAAAAACAACCACTCTAAAATGATCGCCATATTTTCCCCCTTTTTCTTTTGCCATTGCAAAATAAGGGCAAAAGGTGAAGTGACAACATTAAAACCAAGAAAGATAAAGGATGATTTGCCATTCGGTGACCACACCAGCCAGTCTGAATCTTGCGGGACACAACTTTCAGGGCAGCCCGCTGTTCTGGTGAACAAGTTTGAGGACTGTTGGCTTCGGTGTCATGCAACCAGGATCGGAACAGTTGCAAATCATCATTAGTGAGTCTCTTTGTGTGTCATCAGGGTGTAAAGTAATCGTGAAAAAGACAGAACAGTCTTTCAAGTCTATCACAACAATTTGCCAAATCTGAGGGATCATCATAAAAAGTGGAAGAGCAGGTTGCAACACCCCAATCACTAAAAACTGATCATTAATCTTCCATAAATCATGTCCCAATTATGTGCATCAAGATTATTAATCAGTACTGGACAAGCTAACGAGCTGGTCACCTGCCATTCTCCCTCCAAAACAGCATCACGAATAACACCAAACCAACACTGTAGAATTGGATCTTTTCTCGAGTTCAGCATTGGCGGGGTAGTTGGGCTAACTGGAGGAATTACAGGTATTGAAGTAGTAGGCAGGTTCATTTTAACTCGCTTTTCCAGGTTTCTTAATTTATCTATTACCTCCTGTAAGGATTTCTCTGTATTGTTATCACAAGGTTTCTCCCCGCCTTCTTCCTCAAACCCGTCCAATGATGTTTCAGGACAAGGAGGAACTTTCGGTTTTTCCGCTTTCTTATCTAAAAGCTCCGACACTGTCAAACACGCAGGGGCGGACATACCCTTCATAGGACGAGTATGCCCAACTCCGAAAAGTGTAACCAAGAGAGAAGGCTTAGGTGATTCACCCTTCTGCTCCACCGGCTTTTCTACACATCTCTCCCCAACGCTTCTATGGCTGCCTCCGCTACTTTTTTTTTTTTTTTTTCTTTCATAATTTCCAGAGTGTTAACTATCGACCGCCACCCCAGAGGCAATTTCCCACTTCTCTCCATTCTGCAATACTAAACAATAACGCAGGCTCGGGGATCTTACTCTTTTTTCATGCCCAGCGAACTAAGGTCTCCACTTCTGTCTCTTTAACGCCCTCCCCTCTCTTAAGGAGGATGTCAGTTAACAGTTTAATAGCCACGTCTAATTCCATCGCGGTCTTCTCAGAGCTCTCCCCTTTCACAGAAAGGATATCAGTGCAGAGAAGCCCTGCCGCGATTTACTCGTCAAGGCCTTCCGTAGTGCCCCTCCTCCCCCTCACAGAGAGGAATTTAGCGTAGAGTCCTGCCGCGATCTATTCTATGTGGTCTTACCACCGGCGGGGGTGCGATCTGCAGCTCCACACTGAACTCTGGACTCCCCTTTTTGCCAGCAGCTGGGGGATCCGTGGTGGTGGGTGGGTGGGCGAGCGGGGGGAGCTGCGGGGCACGGCACGGCACCCTGGCAGGGCGCGGGGAACTGCGCTGGTGTAAGAAGCAATCTGGCTAGCGAAGTACAGTCACTGGGTGTCATGATTTCAGAGTCAAACAAATAAGTCAACAAGTGTTTGACTGGTTCAGATTGTAATCCATATCGTGTAACGGCTTGTCGTAGCTGCTGCATAAATTTCCAATCAAAAGGTTTCCACAGAGCGGCTGCTGAACCAGCAGGTAAAGCAGTAGTCTGCACCGGACAAGCAACAGCAGAAGCAGCTTCCCACTCTCCCTCCAATATAGCGTCTCTTACAACCCCAGACCAACGACTTTGGGGAGAGGCAGGGTGGAGGATAACACCTTCCTGGGTCAGGATCTGAACATCACGACCAGCAGTAGGCAGACGGCATTCAGTCAATTGCTGCGGCAAGTGGTTTAGGGTCTGGTCGGAGGGTTTGGTTCGGGGACGGGGGATCAGGGCAGGTGCAGGTGGGGTGGGTTCATTTTCTTTATCAGACTCCGCGTTCTCATTCAGAGGCGCACTCGGACCCGCCGTAGTACCCTCGTCCTCATCTAACGGGGGGGCGGCTCTCGGTAGCTTTCAGGGTGGTACGGAGCACCCGTTGCGGTGGCACCCTCCGGAGATGGTGTCGGGTGTAACAGCTCTGTTGCAGATTTTTTAATGGGCACAATTATGCCTTTTGCAGACGGAGCGCCTAGACCAAATAATCGGGTAGACTGCGACTCGGTTTCCTGACCGAGGAGGTCTGAGGCAGCCATAGCCATTCTTTTCTCCTCAACCAGGGATTGTAAATGGTTTATGACCTCCCGGCAGGCAGTCCCCAAGTCCTTGGTCGACTTGCTGCCACTAAGGATCGTATCGCAAAAGGAATCCCCAACCTCTCGCCACTCAGTCACACTAAACAACAATTGCGGGTCTTTTAAGTGTCCATTTTCAGCTGCCCACCTACAGAGCTTGTGAAGCTTCTTAGTGTTCACGCTAGCTTCTTGCTTAGCAAGAATATCAGTTAATAGTGTGAGTGCCTCTTCTCTTTCCATCATTGAGGAAAAAACGGTCTTACCGGTGCAGGTGCACGCACAACGTCAATGCCGGATTCAGACGCCTTTATTCCTTACAGATGTCTTCCTGCTCGAACTCTTCACAGCGACTCTCAATTTTGCAAAGCCCACCATCGCGATGCAAAGGCAGAGTTTTTCCAGCAATTACCAGCTTTCCTGTTGTTCGGGTGCCAATTGTTGGAAGAAGGGTTCGCCGGAGTCAAGAAGACGCTCAATATGAGTTATGCATCTTGCTCAGCTTTATTAGTTTCTAACACTACTTATATAGAACCGATACACATGCATATTCGTAAAGCAGAAATATAATTGGTTAGTAGTCTCTAAACACGCGCGGTTCTCACACCCCTAATTATCACGACTAAAATAAGCATTCTGTCCATGTAGCTAACTGTGTTGCTGTGCTTCAGCCTTGTAGTTTGTTACTCCCTATTTTCCCATACCGGTCCCTATCTTTCTTGGCCCTGCACCTGCTTTCCCAGCAGCTGTAGCTTGTTACAGCCACGGCCTGTTGGCACAACATAATTACTTGGTCTCGGGATTCAAGAATAGCTCAAGGCTACCTTTCTTGTTAACTTCAGCACAGCAACTTCAGTACAATTCTGATTACAGGCCTATTCTAATACCAGGCCTGGACTGTGCAGATCTTCAGAGATTCTAAGGCCATGCTTCTGCAGCCATTCTTCTACAGACACTTTTATCTTTTTCCCACTAAAAAAATTATCAAGTAGCTGCTTTTGCTTTTGGCTACTTCTCTGCTTAAGCTGAGGTGAGACAGACAAACAGCTTTCTGCTGGCATCTTGTAATGGGCCTGTGCCAGTGATCTGGAGTTTGACATGCGAGGCAAGGATGACAGACCTGCCAAACATACATTAGGTGAAATGCCTTTAAGCCTCAATCACTGCTTTCAGCAGAAGAGCAAAGAAAATCACCAGAAGAAAAAATATCGATGACTGAAGGCTTGGAGTTTTGCTTTTCAGAATGGTGTTTTCCTGCAGAGCACAGGCAACAATCATTTGCACAGCAATGCAGGACTGCTGGTTGCCTAGTCTCACTGTAATTCGTTTGTACAGTACTTAAGTACGACAGAGTTGTGACTGCCATATGCGATGGCTTGGGGAAACTATAATAAGCATAATAAATAATGGCAAAACCAAGCAAACTAAGTTGGCATAGAGGGCATTGTCCGGCAAAACCAAGCAAACTAAGTTGGCATAGAGGGCATTGTCCATGGACTTTATGGTCCTCAAAACCTTTATTTGCAGTGTAATGAGGTATTGTGGCATTCTGTGTACTCTTCCAGGTGATTAATGTTGGCTTTATATACTTCAGAATGTTCTGACTTCATGTACATTTTAATTCTCCTTGGGCAAATAAAAAATACTGTAACAGGGAAATACAAGTGCAGCTAATTTCCTCACAAGTTGCATTCCAGGCTTGTTGGATTTATAGGAATAGATGCTCTGCCACTATGATGTGATCCCGTCAGTCAGGAGGAAGAGAGGTTTAAACATTCATGACTACTGAAAGGCAATTTCCTTCAATTGTTCATCATGCCTTCATTCTTAAGCTTCCCCATAGGATTTCCTCTTTCTCTAAACTTCAGAAAAGGTTTTGTTTTTCTAGAATTTTTTTTGTGGTACTAGTAAACTGATGAAGGGGGTCATAATGATCAAATATTTGTTGTTGTTTGCTTCATATTATTCATTTACCCATGGTATGACTCAGAAAGCAGATTTTTTCCTGTCATAAACTGCCTAGAAAAATGAAAAAAAAATTTTCCATTTGTTCACCTATCAAACAAATGCAGTCCTGGAAATCAAGCAGTATACCCACAGTAAACCTAACTAAATCAAACCAAAAATTATATCTGTGGTGGTGTGTGATTCCACAAAGACTATTTTTTCGTGACTAGCCTGGTAGACCAGATGTAGATCTGGAAAAAATAATGAAGTGATCCAGGTGTAATACATTAGGCTAGGAAAAATCCTGTTATAAAGTGGCTCTGAAGAATTATTTTTTGAACACTGGAATCTATAGAAGAATTAGCTTTGGAAACAGCCTTACTGAAAACTTATGGACAGTAGAAGTTTTGTTCTTACCATCCTTCTATGCTCAGTTTTTGAAGATATCTTGGATATACAGGAGATACAAATACCTTCTAAATGCTTATCTGCCCATGCTGCACCTATTATGATATCTCAGAATGTGTAGGGATATTTTCATTACCAACAATGTGTTTGGATTAGGCTCTTACCCAGCGTACATAATTAAATGTCAGCAGGGAACTGTTTCTGCTAACATGAATATAAAAATGGATCCCAGAAATATACCTTGAATCCAGTGTGCTATGTTTCTTGGTATGTCTGACTGTGTGATAAAATGAAGGCCATGTCAATGGTAACCCCTAGTTTATGACTCAGCAAAAGGATTACAGACAACAGTCTTTGCCCACCTAGGGACAGCAACACACCAGAGGTACTGAACATCCACGCAGATCCACTGATGCAAATAATAGCATGCAGGAGTATTAGGAATATTTTTACCTGTTATAAGGCAATGCTGCATGATGAGTCAAGTCCATCAAATTCTAAGTGACAACTCTGGACAAATACAGTTCTGCTCCTAAACAGTTCATACACTGTAAATGTAAATAAGACACATGCTGCTCTTACTAGAAAACTATGTCTGTGAAAGAAAAGCATCTCTCAGTGTGAACAAATATATCTGTGAGCATTATTTGTCAATGAAATTGAAAAGTTCAGACAACCCTAAAGAGTGGGGAAAATGGATTCTGTGTCATTCCATTTTTTTAACAGCAGGTAGGACAGAATACAACAGCAAGAGATATTTTTTTTTATCCAGTGCTGGTAGCTAGATACAAAATTTACAGCTCAACTGTAGGGCTCTGTCAGTTCAGTTACTACGAGAATGTAAAAATATGATTTTGTTGTCATACTGAATTGCGCTTGGGTGTTGTTTCTTTCTCTCCCCTTACTTGGTCCCTTTCTTAATGGGCAATAGAAGGAATAGGATGGTAATCCAAATTAAGGTGAGTCTACTGGATGTCATGCTGCAGCACTGAAGGTGTCAGGAGGGTCAGGGCAGCCAAACTGGACAGAAAAAATCTGAGATCAATTGCCCTGTCCTTTTACCTCTGGCATCATAGCTGAAGACAAGGGAATGCTATACTCTGAGAGAATAGTGGCAAATCTCTTTCCTAGATTGTAAATTTGTGCAAAACTGGCAAATTTGGCCATTGGGTAAAATTTTTCCATCCTTTGGAAAACATATTGGTGGATTTCATTTTCATCTGCTGAATGGCTCACAGGATGCATTTGCAGAACAGAGAACGAAGAGGGATTTTTTGGCTTCCTGAGTAATTCTCTGCCCCAATGAACAATCATGTCATAAAGTCCTCTAGTAATTTATCAGGCTTTAACTTGAAGGTTAAAGCTAGGTGAGTTTATGCCTCCATTTTACCTAATCAACTCCTTGTGAGGAAAGAAATCTTAGACGACGGCAGTACCTTGTTTTCTTCTGTTGTGGAATGCTTACTCACAATTTAGCCTCCTGATAAAATAAAGATTTGAGTCTGGGGTTTTCAAGTTAAGAGTCCAAACAGCTAGCTCCAAGTAGGCTGCCACAACAAACCATGCAAGCTGTTGGATGCGAAACAGTGAGAGGAAGTTCCTGAGCTTCTGTTAGCCTCAAAGTGCTCATCTTTGCCCCCACCCTCTTACCCAAGGGTGACCCACATTACCCCAGTGTGCAGCTGGACCCACATAAGCTCCATAACATCCGCTCTCAGCAGCACACTCCCCAGTTATTACTTAGCTGAGGGAATACGGTGCAGGGATGGTAAAACTGGCTTTTGCCCACATGACTTACCATGACTGCTTCCAGCAGGACCCACTCCCCCTTTTAAGTATTTCAGATGTATAAACCTGCCTCAATTTTTTTTTTTTTTCTCTCTGGCCACAAGTTTTACCAGTGCTGAAATGTGTTAACATAAAATATATATTGCTGTGTACCCTCCCCCTTGCTTTCCCACACACATATAAATACTCAAATGTCTTCAGTATCAGCAGTCTAGTGGAAAAGATCAGTAACATGAAAGTGACTGGCTGACAGAAGGAGAGGGCTCTTCTCTGCCTCTTTTTAATTCTCAGTCACATTTCAGTAAGACTGTATAAGACTTCCAAGTTAGTGAAAAAAGGTGGTTTCAGAGTTATGAGTTGAACATTGCATCTAAAAATTTTGTACGTTACAATAAATACAAAGTGTATTCACATTCTGCACAGTGACATTACCTTTCCAATCATGTAATGGTACATAATTAGCAATGAGGGGCCTTCTTTATATCTGATGTCCTTACGATTTCACACCTCCCAAAATATGGAATGTCTGAAATGCTCATGCTTTTTCTACCCACAACTCTTTCCCTGAAAAATCTGGAGAAAGATTAGTGACATCTAATATGCTCCTGGAAAGCAAGGTCTTTTCTGAGATGACAATGTTACTGCAGCCATATTTCTTTTCGTTCACAGCAGGCATATCATATCAGAAGGTGTATTTTGATAGACGCAGCACGTGGAAGTAGGCTCTGTAACCTGTGTCAGGTAAACTGAAGAAATCTGCTGTTTGGTCTTGAAGAGGATTGAAGTCAGTCATTAAAGGCAGTAAATTCAAGCTGTAGTTTCTCTGTCTTTTGTCACATTATGATCAGCATTTAAAATGGATAGTTTGATGGGAGACAGGAACATTTTTCATCACTGGTCAAAGAACAAAAATTCCTGAGTTTTTCTCCATGCATCCGGAGAGCTGTAAAACTAACCAAGGACAAATATGAGGCTGCTGAAATATGAAACAATCAAAGGAAATCCCAGTCTAAATCATAATCTTTCCTGTCATAATCTCCAGATGGAAAAAGTTTCAGTGGATGCTCATTCTACTCTTTTTCTTCTTTTTTCAGCGAACTCTGCTTACATTTGAAATAGGAAGATTTGTGGGTTCATGCAGGAGAATTCAGCATATGCACCTGTTTACTCAAGAAGTGCCAATAACAGTAAGCAACTGAAAAACTGAAAAGTAGTTTTCAGCAAGTTGCTTTAAAATTCTGGCACAGAGTTCCTTTTTTGCTTCTAGTGACAGTGGTATGACACTTCTGTCTGGCAGTGATTGACAGTAGCCAAGATCTGGTTTCAAGTTGTAGGGCTTACTGATCATACTCAAACATCATCACCATGAGCCCTGGCCAGCTGAAAAAAATGGTTTCACCTAAATTAATCTCTATACATCCAGTATCTCCACAAAAAAAGTGTTTTGTTAAGTAGAAAACATTTAGCCGATCAGGGCTTTACTGGAGGGCAGAGAAAAGAAGAAGGACCATTATATATGAATGGGGAAAGAAAAAATGCATAAAATGCATAATGCATAAAAGCAAAAGCAAGTGCCACCACCGGAGCAGGCTGGCAATGGTGCCAAGTCCTCCTCCCGTGGCTGCACATGGCCAGGGAAGCAGGTGGCTCTTCACCTGCTGGCAGTGCCTTGTGTACCTGCAGTTTGGTTGCTCACAATTTTTCTAATGCATGATAATACCCATCACATTTATTTCCCCTGAAAGTCTTACTCTTTCTTCAGGGTTAGGCCTTGTGCTGTTGCAAAATCAAAGCACCTCCCCTCTAATCAATACATTCAAAACCTTTAAGGACAGAGTACAGTTCCTCTTCTTAAGGAGTAAAAGACTGCTCATTTAATTGGAATTGAACTCACATCACCAATGTTTTTGACAGCTCATCCTCTACATACCTCTGTTTCCCATCGGTCAGAAGTGACAGTGTGTTGTACTTACCAGTATAATAATGGATGGTGATGGGTATTTTTACCTATGAGAGTATCTCATGTTATGATTATTTTGTTTTCAGGAAAAGATACTTCTCAACAGAGAAGAATACAAGAACTGATGGGGTTACCAAGAAAATGAATTCTTGTATACTCAAATAAAATGAACAGAAACAAAATTAGTCTAAGATTTGAAATAATAAATTAAGACAAGGTTTATGATGTACCAACTTGCTTTAGCTTTTTGGTGAAGATTCCACAGGTTTCCCAGAGCAGCTGTGAATGCCCCATCCCTGGAAGTTTTCAAGGCCAAGTTGGATGGGGCTTTGAGCAGCCTGGTCTAGTGGACGGTGTCTCTGTCCGTGGCCGGGGGATTGGAGCTAGATGATATCTAAGGTCCCTTCCAACTCAAACCATTCTATGTTTCTATGATTCTATCTCTGTATACAGAGATATCTCTGTACATCTGTATGATACACTGTAATTATTGTAGATAAGTTCTGTTGGAAAAACTTGCAATTCTTTCTTTTTTTTTTCTTTCTTTTTTTTTTTTTTTTTGTTAGACTAAACAATGGAAAGGGAGTTTGAAACATCTGAGAAAGCCTGCTGCTTAGCAAGTCATTGTATGTCCACATCACCTCAATTGATTCAAAACTATTTGCTGCAACTTGCTGGTAAGTATTATGGGTGTATGGCCCAGGTAACACTTTCGGTGGTCCAGCATCTCTTAATCTTCTGCTGCTGACAGTTGCCCCTATCAGTTGTTTGTTTCTGAGGAAAACAGAGAACTCCCATCCTGGAATAACCTGTCCAGACAGAAACTGTCATGCTTCTCATTGCTGTTGACTTTCTCACAAAACATTTAGATTTTGTATTTTGTACACATGATAATATGGAATTTTTAATTATCTGTACAAGTGTCCTTGTCTAAACTCAGCTTCTTTTCAACCAGATTAAGGTCAGTGTTTAGTTTTGTTTTACAATGATCACCTCAGTAGATGTATTCAGCAAACTAAAATCACTAAATTTCTTCATTTTACAGTTTACAAGAATTCAGTTTTGTTGTATTTCCATCTAGTCTTACATCACAAAACTAGCCCTAGTCATAGAATTCTTTGCGTATTTTTATCATCTGTTCTAGTATCTGTGTCCCAACCAAACTAAATAACCCCAGCATTTCTTCAAGTTGTGCCTTGTTCACAGACACCTGAAAATCAGATCTTTTTCATTCAGGTGTTTAACTCAGTATTTGGATATGTAATTTCAAGCACCAGCTTTGAAAGCTGTCTGTCTTTCATTAACCAACAGAGTACCTTTACTCAGTATTTTTAAAACTCTGTTTCATGCAAAAAAGTCCCAAACAAAACAAAACAAAAAAAGAATTTAACAATAAATTTTGCCAAACCCAATTTTTAAGATTGCAGTATTCCTAAATTTGGGGGATTCCTGATATTCATTTTGAAAAATACATGTAGCTGATTCTGATTTTGTTAACAATGGGTGAGGCAAAATCTCATACAGCTCTTCAGAGGACAGAGGTTTGACATTCACAGTAGAACATTTATAGACATCTATTGTCTGCAATATATTTCAGAGGAAAATAATTAAAATCAGGTTCCACAGAATTTATCACATAAATACAAAATCATATAGTTTATTGATCTCCATATATTCTCCATGAATTCTGGGTCTGTGTTGTTAAACATCTCAGCTATTTTCTTTTGTAGGGGTATTATTGCTGTTATATTTAGCAGCAGGACTTACAAATTCCAACAGGGAATTAACACTGCATTGTATTAAAACTGCCCAAACAATTAGCTCAAAGCCTGTTTGTGTTCCAAGGAACTCATATTTTAGAATGGGGTGTGGAAAGGAAAAGAATTGGCAAAGGAAATTTGAAGTACACTCATTAAAACACTCATGCCTACATTTACACTGTCAGGCCCGGCTAGTTCCTCAAACTACCCGCAGAACAATGGCAAATACTGAACAATCCTCATACCCTAAATTAATAGACTAATGAAATGGTGTCTATTAAAAGCCTCTTGACATATTTCTTCCTTACTGAAAATTCCAACTGAATACAAATGCTTTTGAATGTTTAAGGAAGGTAAGGTCTTCAACATAGAAAATCATTAAAGGAAAGAGGAATTCTCATCTCTATCTCTGGACATTTTGAGGTTCAAAAAGCTTCAGAGGAGGAGGAGATTTGGTATTGTTCTGAGTCAATTTGCTCTGGCTGAGGAAATGACGAGGAGGAAACTATTTCCCCATCTCGGGAACCATGTGGTGTTCCAAGATAAGGCGAACACTTACTAATTCGAGTCCACAAGCAGGAAACGTGATACATCTATTTCCTTTCAGGCAAACAACACAGTTCCCTGGCAGCACAAAAGCATTGCTTCTACTGCTAAATCTCAAACATTCAGAAACCCATTTCGCCTCTGTGGATATACTATTCTGTATTTGTTATTTGGATGTTATGGATAGAAACAGTACTTACTCTCCAATCACATGGCCACCAAAGTTTTGGGGTAAGGATTTTGTTTCTTGTTCTAGAATCTTGTTACAGTAGATGCTGAGATTTGCTGGTGATTACCTAAAAAAATACATCGAGGTACTTTCAAGCTTCATGTTGGAAGCAAAAAGTAATGAATAGATTTTGTATTTCTTGCAGTGCAAAAGGCTGTTTTCCAAATGTTTCTTTGACAAAGTTTTATCATGTTTTTAAACTAATCAAGACAGCAGGAAGTGCCAGGGCAGAATTGATTGTTTGACAAAGTTCATTACTGAAGTCGGTTGAAAAGGTGTCTATTGACTTCAGTATGTTTCAGATAAGGTAGACGTTCTCAAGTGTTTAATGGATGTACCTACATGTCAGACATGATCTGTTTATTCTTCTGATGAAAAAGGGATACCAAAAACTAAACCTGTTGCAAACTTTGGAATAAAGGCTTACGCCTCCGGAATGAAAAATTACTTGTAATTTGCTGTGGTGTCTTGTGATCAGTTTTTCCTTACTTTTTCCTCAATATATATTTTGACTATTGTCCATTAAGAATCTTTTCTTTCACTGAAACCTGGGAATGATTCATTAACTGAAACATATAGAGTTTGGGGTGGAAATATACTGAAATTCATTCAAGGTAATTAGATCCAGTGACTTGATCCTAAAGGATTCTGTGCAACTGTGGAGAACCTTTCCCTCCAAAAAGCTCTGTTACTTGCTATGTTTAAAATTAACAAGTATTAGCATTTAACATTTCAGTGAACCATATGATCTGGTTTTGTCTATTATATTATTGCTATAGAGCAATGATGCCTCCAGGAATCTGTGTGTTATATAAAACTAAAAAATAATATGCATTAGCAAAATAGGATTTTCATTGCATAGAAGTGCCCTGGGAAAAGCGTGGAAAATAACTATACAAGAAGATTCATTTCCTTAGCATAAGAAATATGTCAGATGCCATTCACATATTTCCTGCAATGACATACATTTTCCTACTGGGAGGCCATGAGCAACTCAATTTTTTTGTCTTCAGCTAGAGTAAGATAATGATACTGGATGTCTTTGAGAAATACTTAGGGATTAACTAAGGAAAAAATACTTATTACTGTTTCAGAGTCTCTTGTTGCTGGACGTTGTCTTAACTAAGGAAAAAATACTTATTACTGTTTCAGAGTCTCTTGTTGCTGGAGGTTGTCTGCTGGACTCTGAAGAATATAATTTTTGTGGAATGGAACTACATGTAATTCTAAAATGGCTCTTTCAGAACAAAAATGAAAGTACTTCCATCAACATTTACTTTAATAATCTTTATGTAAATGGTGCTGCCCCTTGTAACTATGGATTTGCTTTTATGCTGAGGTAAATTATTGCTTCAGTGTCATGGAAACATACACAAGAAATAGGAAAGTTATACAAAACTCTAAGGATTCGTTAGCCATACTGCTCAAACTGTGTCCAAGGTGTTCTCCATCTTCACGAAGAGTCAAAAACGTACCTAAGATGTGAATATTTACATTCCACAGCGGCTGGCCCTGCTGGTACTGCTGTTACTCTGTTGTTCCATTTAAGGTACTGCTCCAGGTGTGCCAGGCCCCCCTCCTTCAGTTTCAAGAGCTGCATTTGACAGCACAAAGCAGGACACACATGAGCTGCCTTATTGCTGAAAGGGCCAGCATCACCTTCCACCGCCATTGCCCACCTGACTTGCCAGGGACTGGTACTGTACCCAGCCCTGATGGCCTCCTGTTTGCTTATGCTCTGGCAGCAGACGAACCTTACAGCTTGGGTTTCTGTGATGAGCTTGCAAGGTTCTGGGAAGGAAAACTCTTAGGTTTTTCTTATTTTTCTGATAGATTTTAGAAGAGTTAATAACATTTCCTTTTCCTTTCTGGTAGGTATATCATATGTGGTAGGCTAGGGAGGGATATTATATAGTCTGTCAGAAAACGATGACTGACACAAGTTCACTGTGAGGAAGCTTCACTTAAAATGATAGAAATGTATTTTCTGACATTCTCGGAGACACATGACCTGAGCTAAAAATAAAACTACCAATAATAGATATAAATAAAATAGAATTCTTTATTACATGAGGAAGCAGTACTTGAAACTGTGATTTTTCAGGATATGGCTTACAAGCTGCTCCACTGTCTTTCTAAGCCACTCACCATATAGCATTGTGAGTGTGAATAGATTACCAAGATGCAGATCCTTTTCCATGCGTGTGTGACTTCTCAGCAGCTCCCATGGTTTTGGCCAAAGCATAAACTTAACATGTGCACAAAGGTTTGCTGAAAGGGGCCAACTTTGTGAGAAAAGAATAAATGCTGAAAAAATTGCCAAAGCAACTATTCATAATCATATTTAAACCCTTACAAGTTTAGAAACCACCTATTGTCTAACAGCTGGAAATATGCAGGCATCCTGTTTTCTAAAGCTGTCCAATGATAACTTCACAGAATAGTATCTTAAAAGTAACTCTAAGAATTTTAAAATAATGAGCAAGCTAAACTGTCTTCCACTTATTTATGTGTGAGCACATATAAATCTTTCTATGACTGCTCCAGGCTAGTGGAAGTGTGCATGAATAAAGCTGTATAGATGAACCAAGGTATACACATGCTGTGTGAATTGCCTAAGTAGTTTAAATCCTCTCACTATATTCATGCAAAGACCTTAAAAAATAATCTAATTTTTTTTTAAATTAGCACACTGTTTTGCAAGCTCAATGCAGAGTCAGTGACAGCCTGGAAAGTCGGTAACATGCTTAGCTGCAGTTCTTGCAGGAATTCTTTTGAATTCATTCTTCACCATCATCAATCTGCAGGTTTTTTTAAATGCTAAATTATGTAGCGGAGTAAAACATTAGCAAAAAAAGGATTGTTAACCTCCTCTTTTTAAATTCATGAGTTTCATGATAGAGCTCCTGACCCCATCAGCAAATATCCTCCATGTAATGTGTCACAAGCGCAAAACTGGGATTCCAATTCTCACCGTGCTAGAGCTGTTCCCTAGTACAGATGTTGCAGTCTTTGTAGACATACATGCCTGTTTCAGACAAGTTGCCTGAGCTACTGCAAGGATGCAGGAGCTCATCTCTTTCAGGTGCCAGCTTCTATGAAGCTGTGTAACCTCCAGTCACCCTCCCTTGTGGTGGGAATCCATAGTATGGTACTTTGGCAGAGGTAGGAAGCGAAGCGCTTAAAGCCAGCCACTGCTGAACTTCAGCACTGTTGGTATCACATGGGACAGCAGACAGAGAATCTCAATTATTTTTTAATTGTTAATTTCAAAAGGAGGTTTGGCAATAGCTGAGTGAGAAATTCAGGGTTTGGTCCCCATCCATCAACTGCTAATTTCATTTTTTACTGTTTTAATACAGCCTTTATTGAGTTCATTTTGATTTGCAAGGTAACAGTGGGAGCAAAGATGTTTCCATTTTAACCAGGAGTGCATTTCTTGTAATTCCTAAAAGCATTTTCAGTTGCACACAATTAAATACAATAAATGGCTTCAAAACAATCCTATTTCTCCAGTGCAGATAGTAATATACTTTCAGATCAGGAAATTTAATTTAAATAGTACATTTGATCAATATGACAGCAGCAGAGAGAAAAAGTGTAAGCAGATATTAATCAACATAAACGTAGATCCCTAAACTATCCTTCAATCTAGTTTTACTCAAGTATCTATTTTAAAATGCAATATTACAATTTAATACTTTAAAAACATTAAGGACAATTTTTCTTTTCTTGAATTGTAATCCAGGGTGTTATTTGTCCAGTGAGTGGAAACAAAGCTATACATCAGTTGTCTTCCAGAATTTTAAGATTGCAAACTGCCCGACACTAATATGAGCACTACCACCTGATTTTATAAGCTACAAATGCACTCACCATTTTAAATATAATGTCAAATTTTGCCTTGTCTCTCCCTCAATCCACTGTTCTTCTCCTCATTAAAATATTTCTGTTTGCTTGTAAGAAGTCAGGTTATATACTCTGCTAGAAGAGATGATCATTAGGAATGAGCATATTCTAACATCTGACACTGTGTGGTGATATTTCACTGATGTAGCCGGAACAGTGGTTAAGGACTTTGTGTCATTAAGAGACTTGTGAAGGGCAGCACTGGCACAAACAGTAACATAGCTGTCAGACACAGGGATATCCGACCTCAACAGCCATAGGATCTGATTTCTCTTACAGGATCCTTCATGGGTGGTAGCCATGGTGGAGTAGAAGCAACAGCAGCAAATCCAGCTCAGTCCTTTGCAAGAAAGAAAAGAAGCATTTGACTGCCTGTGTGGTGGCCAGGTTAAGCCTGTTATCTTCCACTCTGATGACTGTGTCAGCACATTTCCAGCATACCCACGGGGTGATCTCTCCTCATTCCCTTTGCTCCTCTTCACACACTTTGTGCCCTCCAGCCTAGCTTTAGCAGCAGCAAATAAAAACTCAGTGAGTTGCCTCAGCTGTCCTGCTGGGGATGGGGACACAAAAAGGCTACAATGTGAAGCCCGCTGTGGAGCACTTCACAGCAGATGTGGCAGTGGTAGCTTCTACCAGGCTACTACTCTTCCTAGTTGGATAGCTGGAAAAGACCAGCACAAACCAGAGTACTCAGAGGGCCTTTATCCTGGTAGACTGGGCATTGTTAATAGGGCAGAGGACTTCATTAAGTTGCAGATGCAATTGCTTTGCTAGCAGATAGGAAGTGAAGGTGTGACATAGAGCCGCTTACAGATGCTTTACACCACTGCAGATATTTTTCTTAGTAGAAAAGACCTTCAGAGCTGAAGCAGATCAAAGTAGTAGGAAAACATGACAAAATTCGAGCCTTGGATTCAGATGCAGTATCAACCTCAAGGATGTATTTCCTGAATTCTTCTCTTCCATTCCCTTTTCTCCCTTTCCAAAATTTCACTGTAGCGTGCATATTCTTCCTGGTATTTTTTTTTATGACAATCAGCCAAAATAGAGTAAGGTGATTGAAAACACTGCATCAACTGGCATTTTTTTCTTGCAGTTGGACTCCCTTTTGTTACTTCATGTTTTGGAAACACGTGTTTTGCCAGTGATTTTAGAAGTGCAATATTTGGCAGCATATCACACACCATAAGGAGCTCATAGCAGAAGGAATAAATGTCTTTACAGGAGATATGATCTCCTGCAGAGTCTTCGGGTTAGATCACTGATGTCTGCAAAAGATTGCAAACAGTACGTGAACAAGTGAGCTTCTTTCTTTTGAAACCACTCGTTGGAGTCCAACAACTTCAGACTTCACAGGTTCCTGCTGTTAGAAGTGGCCCCAATGGGAGAACAAAAGAGTGAGAGGCAAAATGCTTTCTTCCAACCTCATGATGTAGTTTTAGGGAACAATTGCTTCCAATGCTTATCCAAAGTAGTAGCACATTGTTCTGTTCAGAAAACAGACTGAAAATGAGGGTAGAGACTTTTAGTGTGCAAATACGAGTATTGCTGTGATCCAAACCATTATGCTATTTTTGATGTCTGAGCAAGCATTTCTCCATTCATACTGGGGACAAACATGAAAATTGTATTCCAGTGATAACTGACTTTGTCAGGTTTGCATTTCTTTAACCTCATGGCCTTTTTGCATTTAATTAAAATGGTATATAAACATAGATAAAATTACCCAATAAAAATAAAAATTAAAAGCAAGCCAAATTCATCAATGCATGATGAGTGAGAGGGGAAGAAGTAGAATGGATCCAGAAAATGTTGTCAGAGGAAGGGACGATCCATATTGACTTGGTGAAGTCAAATGTATCTGAAAGAATATATCTGAGTTCTTTGGCTGGGAGCCTGTACTAATACCTCTCCCATGTCACAGATGGCCATATATATGTATAAAATGCATTCTTCACACTGAATCTGCATCTCCCCATCTGGCATACACAGACTAAGTCTACAGCAACAATCTTCCTGCTCAGGCTTCCCTGAGTGCTTTATCATGCATTACCTTAACAAGTTTGTTTGCTTAACACTTGAATTTCAGAGTGGCTTCTGGCTCATCAGGGGTACTGATCCATCACTCAGGACTTGCAGCTCAGGGCTTTACCTCATGGTGTGTGATATTAAAGGACTCAAATCATTGAGCAGACTTCTGTTTCCATCATGATGGAATTAATATGAGAGCAAACTGTACATGAACAAACCCTTCTTCCAGCTCTCCACCTATATTTTCCAATCAAACAAATGCATCATACTTCCAGGTTTGTTATTACACATTTTCTAGAGCCCTGCTAGTTCCTTATTGCTTGCCTAACCTTCCATCTTCTGACTAATATTTTTTCCTTTATTTTTTCAAGCTGGAGCCTTTAAAAAAAGCAGAAGTTTTACATCTCAAAAACTACCTTTCCATACCCTTAAGACCTCTAATAACAAAAAGAGCTTGTCTTTCATCGCCTTTTCACAGCCAAGTACATCTACTGATGGTAGAACAAAAGCTTGTTTTAAAAACATATAATCCAAATACCCTCATTGATTGGTTCTAGTATACGTCGGTGGCATGTGAACTTGGACAACCCTATATAATAGTATTCTAACACATAAAAAAAAATAGGAAGGAGGGATGCATTTCCTAGTTTAGTCAAAAAACCCTCAGAATTCACTGCATGAAATGGCTAGGAAAACTGGTGGAAATATATAGCCTTGGAGACGAGACTCTTTCCTTGGTTCTTAGCCCAGAAGATATTGATCAGATGGACTAATTAGAGCATTATTCCTCTAAAATATGTTCAAAATGTTCCCAGTACTAGAAATGTCTAGTTGTGTGAATGGTGCGAGTGCATAATTTAAGGTATAGGGCAGAAAGAAGCAGAGTCTGTTTATACCCCTTTGTGTCAATCTGACAGACCATGTCCCTGGGGCTGCAGATTTCCCCATTTCTATCACATAATGCAGCTGCAAGCGTAGCTGGCTTAGTGGCTGTGTAGCTGTGCTGAGTAAAGGCAACAGTGACATAAAGCCTCCTCCCACTCCTCCTACAAAAAACCTGCCAACACTGCACAAAATTTTTATCAACTTCAAAATGTGTTCAGACTCCTGAGGTAGGGATCCTGACATGGAGTAAAATACATGGATTCTTCCCAAATTCACTGAGAAACTAGAATCGATTTATCTTCCTATGGTCAACTTGAACTTAGAGCAGGCAGGATGCCCTGGAAGACATTTGTGGAAATAAGCACACCGGGAGGCAGGTTTTCAGTTGGGTTTCTGGAAGCTAAGACAGATGGTTCCTCCACATTTCAAGTCCCTGTTTGAAAAATAGAGAAAAATTTTGTCAAGAGAAAGATTATGAGGTAAAATGTGACACAGAATGAGACAGAAAGATGGTTCTGGTTTTGCAAATGCTTGCTGTAAACACACTGAGTTTTTTCAAGTACATTTATCTGAGGAGCAGATGTACAACACAGATATAAAATACATTTAAACAACACTATTAAAGACAATGAGATATTTATGGTGATGTTACATCCTTGAAATGTTTATCTTCTTATTACCAGTCTTAAATCTAGTGTACCTACAGATTCTCCCTCCTGCTCTTCAGTAAAATATTACATGGTGCCACAAATTTAACAGTGAAGACATATTCCCAGATTACTTAACCAAAGATTTCACTTGAATAAGTAACTTTTTTCATGTTAATTTTCATAATAATTGCAATGTATCTGCATGGTGAATTTGCAGAAATCAGAACTGTGAAAATCCAACACAGCTCAGCAGTTTTTAGGACAGGGACCAGTTTTGGTTTTTCTGTTACAAATGACATGCACTGGGGCCTCAGACAGACCCTGAGAACATATTACACAGGCAAAAACGAATAATGGCAACAGCAGTAGAACTCAGCTTCATCTCTATAGGAACTGAGACAGAGGGTTTTTTTCACCTCTTGTAGAGGCTGTAGGGTTGTGCAACGCCCCTCGCCCCAGCCAGGCCCAGCAGCATCAGAGTAAGGTCTGCTGCATGGTTTCTGGAGCAATCGGGATGTCCCCTGACTAATGGCAGTTTGGTTTTTTCCCCTTCAGAGGAGATACTGACACACATGCAAATCCTGTGATAGAGATGTAGAAATTGTTACATAACTAGATCACGTCTCAAGTGCTCAAGAGGTCACAAGCTGATTTACGTATTCCACATTATTTTTATAATGATCATGGTAGCTAGAGGACTGCTGGAGTGAGGGAGACCCACACATACCACATTTCTTCTGCTTAGACCTGTTAAGATCTCTGTAAGGAAAGGGGTTATTGTCCTGTGTACCAGGTCAAGGTCACCAGAGTATCTTCCCATTTCCAGCTTCCCTGACCACAGCGCAAGCTGACTTGGGATATGTCACAAGGCAGCAGCAGAGCAGCCTGGGCCAGTGACTCAAACAGGACACAGCTTTCATATAAATAGTGCTAATACTGAGAGAAATAGCAGCAAGGATGTGGGTTTAACGGAAGGAAGATAAAAGACAGGATGTGATGGTGAAGCATTAGCAATGGCGGGAACTGTGTTTGAACAGCAGCCCTTCAGTGGCAACACGACAGCAGTGAACCTCATTCCTCTGTAGCACTCAGAGTCCCTGGCTCTGCCTCCGAAGTTCTCCAGAAATATTCTTATACCAAACAAGAAATAAATCTATGACTTGCGATGTAATTAAAAAGGAAGGCATTGCTCGTCTTCCCCCTCTCAGCTTCAGGATATGCCACGTCTCTGTTTCCCCTCGGCTGTGTTTGAGAAGGGCTGATTTGCTCATGCACATGGCAGTACTGGTTTCCGGAGCTGTGTCTGCCTGCTTCCCTGTATTCCAGTATTGCTACAGAGGGTCTGAAGCAGCCAGGCAGGAGATGCTGCACTGCACCTTCTAAGGCTGCTTCTGCTGGTGCCAAGTTATTGGAGGAAGCCAGCACTTTCTCTGTGCTCCATCAGGGACAGGAGTCAAGGGCATATGTCAAATCTAATCCTCTGACCACACTAATTTCTCCAGGACACAGAACTGTGTCTTAACTTCATGGTGTGTTTTATTTTGAAGCTAGCTTTTGGAGGTACCATTTTGTATCAGCTACTAGACTACTATTGTTTTGTATAAACCCTATATACAAATTTATCAGATAAATCATATACTGTATTCTCAAGGGGAAGAATGATCAAACAATTCCATATTTAATATGATTATGCTTATTTTGCTCTCAGTTAAGTAAAAGATTTGACAAGCATGTGAAAGTCATCATTTCCATTACTGAACAAAAGGGGATTATATCAATAGTCAGCCTTTACATTTAGGAAGATAATACATAAATCCATTCCAAGATCTTATGTGAAGGCCTGTCAGAGAGATAAAAGTAGATATTAATGAGGGACGTATATTTTTTTCCTTTCCCTTATTCTGGCAAGCCCAAAGAACAGAGTATTACAGTAGTTGGATGAAAGCAAAAAAATATGTCATGAAGAGACCAGTCTTCTTCTTGCACTCTGTCTATTCAGAGCACGATTTCTTCCTTGTATATAAATTATTCTTTTAAAGTGAGTCTGTCATCCTCAGGCTGTGTTTTGTTGCATCCTAATTACTGCTTCTTTCCTGCTTTCCCCACCCCCCCATACAGTCATTGATTTATCAGATGCTTAACTATCTTTAACAGGAAGGACACAGATCTGAGGTAGTAGAAGGAAGAGGCAAAGTTTCTTCAGAGTATTGTTTAAATATTAATCAAACACACAGTGCATATACATTTTGGCAATTACACCTACTGTATTGACTGAGATGTGGTGCTGTTCATTGTCACATGAGCTGCTAGAAGCATCATTCTTTATTTATCTACCAAATACAGAAATCTCATCTTTAGGAAATGCAGCATATTTCTTCTTCCAAGCACTACACCAGTGAAAGTGTTGGCATGTGAATGTGCCACATAATAAAAGGAGCTTAGTGCCATGCTTTCTCACCAAGACAAATTCCCTGTAGCTGCATGCTAAACTGCTAGAACCTGGCAGGATTCATATTCAGATGAGTTAGTCTCAGCACATTGTGGATGCAATGGTTCTGCCTCAGTTCTTGTGGAACCTGTCAAAGGAAAATGCTCTGTATTTATACACAAATTCCAGTTTCACCATTATAATTCATTTAAGCAGGAGTCAAAAATCTTTGTGAACCAAATGAGTGTTTTTGCACGGTGCCATGTCCCTTACACAGAAGATTAATCTGAAGCATAAAGGTGGAATGAAATGTCCACAATCACAAAACAAGAGCACGAAGTAAAACCAAGACTCAGGATTGACCCTCCTGCATTTGCAAGATTATCTTCATTTCACAACCCTACCCTTTTGTCTGGGGCGGGGGGAAACAAAATCAGAAGACTATCAATAACAGCTAGTACAGACAAATTCCTGCTTTTCAAGGTAGAAGGTTCATTTCCAATAAAAAATTAATAAAAGGCACTTATTCAGATTTTGAAACCTATTGCATAGTAGTTAAGTTAGCACGAAGCAATCCTAGATTATTCTTCTAACATAATTTATTCCCCTTCTAATTGAGGAGATGGGAAAAACACTTAAGTAAGTTTAATTTTCATCTACTAAAAATGAGACAACAGTAACTTAAGATTTATCACTCAAAAAAACTCGATCAAAACTTCATCAACAATACAAATATATACAGCATTGCTATGAAATAATGTCTAGGAAATTTTCAGAAAAATATTTGGGGCAGAAAAAAGTAGTTGGTTTGATGCAATGCAAAACTTCTTTGGACTCTGACACATGCTTTCTGAAGCGAACAGCTAGGGCAGTTTCTGCTTCTCAGCAGAGGCCTCTGCCTTGCTTCTGTAGCATCTTATTTGCAGAAGAAAGTTAAATCCCTTTTTCAGATATTTGAATTCATAATCCAGCATCTTAACAGACACTTATGGAATATTTGACCATTTAACTGACATCTGTTAACTTTAAACCCCTTGCCTTAAAAAATTATGTTCTATTGATGCCATCTCTCAGTTATTCAGGGTTTCCATTACCAACGAAGCCAACCAATCCAACACATGGCTGCTGAGGGAGGTCCATGTGTTATGCAGACAGAGCATAAATGAAGAAGGAGACCCTGGATGGTTCTGTTGACTGAGAAGCGCAGGAGTCTCTAGACAAGTAGGACCTGAACCAGTCTGGTGCAAACACAGCCTCCCAGATACCACTGTGGGACAAACACCAATGCCCTACCTCACACGGAGTCTCCAGCCTGGATCATCTGTCGTGGGTCATCAGGAGCTGACTAATACTTAGATCAGTAATTATCTCACTTAGAAATAATACCAGCATTTATCTGCTTGTGGTCGCACAGATTCTTGTGAATACTACTTAATTAGGTCTCCTATCCCACACTGAAATAGATATCCATGGACATATTTGGTGCAAAGCAAATCTCTGAAACGGATTAATGGTCACACTGGAAGCGCTGGAAGAAGGAGAGCTCAAATTTCTGAACTGGAGATAGCTAACTGAAGAGTCAGTACTGCTACATATGAACATCTGTATTGCATTACTGGGCGCAGCCTAGGTATTACTGCAGTGAAAAGAGCAGGAAAATCTGATTTAAACACAGACCCCTCTTCCTGCTCCTTGAATACTTGTTTATTGTAAATTTTAGATCAGTATTCAGCGAAGGTCACAAACAGCTCCTTTTCCTCTCATTCTTACACTTTGTACAACTTCCTAATTTTTACCTGAAGAAGGCCCTAGTTTTAGCAATCTCAAAAAATAATGAGACCATGAAGAAAACACTAAACACTGTTTTCACTGATGGCTATTTTTGAACAGGCAATACACAAGTTAGACCTGTCAGCAGAATACTCTGTGGCAGTATTTCCAAGGCAGTATATTTCTGAGTGAGAAGAGACTGCGTCTGAGAAACCTTGCAGGTTTGGGTCCCAGTAGATTTCCTTCAGCTTCTGCCAAGGCACTATGCTGTACGTATCTTTTTCATTCATTTTATCTATGTTAATACATGATGTACATTTAAAATGGAGAGTAAGAGGGACAGAATGTGTGAAATTTGGAAGGGAAGATTGCTCCTTTCTTGGAAGCAGCTGTGAAGGTTGCAGGGGGAGAAGGAGAGAGAGGGCACGGCTAAGAGCTAGGAGCAGAAACAAGGTCCTGCCTCTCTGGTGGTGGAAACGAGCACTTGGCACCTAGAGGCAAATGTGCAGAAGTTGCAGCATCTCCGAAAAGCACTGCATTGAGAGCCACTGTTTGTAGGATGTGCTGGCAGGCTGAGATCTGGTCTTTATTTCTAGTATACCTAGTGTCTCAAGGTACTCAGAATGTGCCTTGTCACTCTGAGTTTTCTATCTTTTAAAATATTGTGCCTTATATTCTGATAAAACTTTGGGTTTCAGTGTGAATGTTTCTTGGCCTTTTGCGGGTTCTCACAGTAAGGACGAGCTCTACTTGAAGCTGTGTCTGGGCCTGGCAGGCTTTTCTCATATCACAGACTACAGAATTGCTGTGGTGGGACTGAAGGTGATTTCAGTGGATTCCTTACCCTACAGTCTTCCCAGTAACCTGAAAATCTTGTGCTTTGTTCTAAACCCGGATGTCTTCTGTTTTCTTAAATGTAGCATATGTACTTTCATATTTCTTCCTTAATTTTTAGAATTTTAGGAAATCCTACTTAATTTTAGGTTTTCACTCCAGTCACTTGTGCTCTGTTCATATAGGAAATTATTTTGTCCTCAGGCTCTGTAAAATAATCTTACCAATCAAGTAATAACAGTAATGTCATACTGCACTGTGGCAAATTGTGATTTACTGTTTGACTCGGGTTCACGCGGAGGCCATACAGCTTAGGCTTATGCTCTGGTTTTGTAAGGTCAGTAAGAATGCCTGGCCAGAGGATTGTTTGCTGCACATGTGGAAAAGATCAAAATTATATTACTGTCTTTGTAGTGCATTAGGAATCATAATGAAACCACACAGTAACAAAGTTTCTATCTCTGTCTGCATAAAGGAGTCTTTGCATTGTTTTATATAGTTACGCCAAAAGCATTAAATTAAACATGCTGACATCTCTATCTTAGATGTTTCCTTCTGATAATTACAATTACTCTTTATTTATCATTCCAGTAAAAATGAACTTCCAGTAATATCAAGGGAAGATCATTACCTCTGAGTTGGTTTGTGGGTTATTGAGATGGCATATTCCACTCTTCCGGCTTTTTATCACAACAAATTATGGTATTAGTAAACAAAGCAAGTGTACTTTGGTGCATGGAGATCATTCTGGACATCACTGTGGATAGCAAGAAATATGAATTTAAGAACAGATGTAGTTTCATGCTTCTCCATCCGCACAGATATTTGTGCAAAGCCACAAAACTGTGCCAGCTTTACTTCATTAAGCTTCTGAACACTTGCTGTGCCTCAGTCTATCTTCCTTTCAAAGCCTGTGCAAAACACTAGTCCTAAGAGTTTATGGCAATATAATTCAGAGGTTTTTCGAGTTTTGAGGTACTATTAACGTCTGTGTAATCTTTTGTTGGGATGTTTCTTTTTCACTTTTGCTGACACCCTATTTTGTTAGAATTAAGGTGATTTTTGATTAGAGATTTCCAGCATAAATTTCCAGCAGAGGGCAATCTTGTTCCTAAGTAGGTTGCTCGTTTATGAAGTTAACCCTCTAATAAACGGTTGTCCCTTCCGCATTTCAAATGGAGAATTAATCCAAAGGCACAGATTGCGGATTTTTTTCCTTGTCATTTACTTAATTTTTTAGATGTTTCTGGAGCCTGTTTGCTTACCTGATTGAAGAAAGTCTTAGAAACTGCACAAAATATTGTCAGTATGGACCTTGAGCTGTCATCTGTCCGATCTTCCTTTCAAGACAGGATTAACTATATTACAACAACTCTTGACTGATACTGGGTTTTAAAATCTTTAATGGGGGTAGATGAGCCACCTACCTGGACCACCTATTCTAGTTCTTACCTGTCCTCACAGATAGAAACACATTTTTTAATTTCCTTTGATCTGTTTTAAACCCAGTACTTTTAATTTTATTTGCAGTGGACATAAAAGCAACTATTTAGTTATTAGGTGGAGTGGAAGAATTACTTTCTGTTGTTGCAGAAAAGAATCTCCGAATAAAACAACCCTCTAGCAAGCTGTGTCTGAATGCAGAACAGTGACATTCCTGAGAGCCTAACTATTCTGTTTATTTTGTTTATTAGTTCTCATGTCCTGCACAATCTGCTTTTCTTCCAGAGTTTTTTTCTACAGATTCTGTTTTCCAGTTGCCACCATCCTTGTCTATTTTCTGGATGTCACAACTACCTGAACTACCTTGTGCTGTAGCCTGTCACTCTCACTCATCTCGCAAGAGTCATGTGTGACCTTTCTTAAACTTTTCTCATGACTAAGATCACAGCTGGTTGATATTACACAGCAATTGTAACACAGCCCACCCAACTGAATCATGGACTGCCTAGAAATGATTAATGAGAGGCTGCTTTGCTAATAAGATTAGTGGCAGAGGTTGGGAAGATAGTAATGTCAACACTTGTCCGATACAGAGAAATTGCTTTTTTCAACTCAGCATGACAACAGCAGCACAGGAGTTGGCTACTGATACCAGCCCCAGCTTTAAACTAAGTTTTCTTGGAATAAGTAGAACTGGCGTAAGATTTCATATAGTTCACTTCAAACCTTCTGTGGTGGGAAAGAGTGGTGGCTTTTTGAGCCCAGGATATTCCCTCTGTCCAAACGTGCTGCCAGGGTTGCATGAGGAGAAGTATCTGCAGCCTATCCAGCTTAGGGATGGGCGTTTTCTATAGGTGAAGGAAGATGCTATGAGTTTGTTCAAACTTTGATGGACCCTGTTGCTCCTGCCTGGTTTTGCACAAATGAGGCTGTTATGAACATCCACTGATAACTTATCTGAACCTCACTTGAAACCTGAGACACTGAGACTCCTGTAAGACAGAATCTGAACCATTCTTACTAGTCAGGTTACTAGATTTGTCATTTGAAGGTGCAATTCATGCTTTATACACTAGTTGGCGCTCTACATTAAGCTATTCAGTGTTTAGGTAGGAATTTGCATACTGGTTTTTATGGTTTTTATACCAGATTTTGTCACTGAGCTTTCATTTCAGGAAAAAATATAGGCTAAGACAGAGGCTGAGCTGGATGTTTACGTGTCTGAGATCAAACTCTCTACCAGCTGTCAAGGCAATGTGTGTGTGCGCAAGCGTGCGTGCATGCAAGGGGAAGAATGCTTACTAATAATACTGATACTGAAATGCTTACAAAACTTAGACAAGTTTTGAGTCACTGGCTTATCACATCACATAAAGTAAAGAGAGCTCACAAAAATGTGAGAAGGAAAGAATGTAAGTGCAAATAAATTTAGAGTTCTAGAATTTGTATTGAAATTACAAAAATAGCTCTTTCCCACTCTAAAACATAGTGGTATGTTCTGACATTTCTCATTGCTAATACAGCTGAAATCAATGAACTTGTACAATCTGCCTACAAGCCTGATGGAGCCCACATGGAATAGAGTTTGCATGTCAGGTGCGCGAAGCCTCATGCTAGTTTTGGACAGGTGGAAAAAAAGAAAGATGGGAAAATTACTGTCAGTTGCTGAAGTAAATGAACAGAATCTTGATCTAACATAATGTGAGTAAAAAATCTTCATAGCAATCTGGGTTTGAATGCTGAACAGTGCCATTCTTGACTGTCAAGCTACCTTACCACTTCTAGTAACTGTAAGATTAAACTACTTATTTCTCTTTTAATAAAGCAAGAACAAAAAAGCTCCAAAACATAAAGAAGATTGTAATATTGGGAAGTCACCCACTAGAAATCAAATAAAATGTGTAGGTATCATCTCACCCTATGGGTGTCTTCTGTCTCCTTGTACTTAGTAATAGCATGAGCAGAACACGTTTGGAAAACTAACTGGTCTTTTATTAGCTTTATTAGCTGTTATTGGCAAAGTTGTAGTTCCAATTCAAGTTATGTGTGCACAGCCTGACTAAAAGATGCTTTCCCATTTCTCTGTCCTTTGCATTCAGTGCTTTGTCCCCCCTGCCCTGGTTCTTGCTTTTAGATGGTCTCATTGAAGCTGCTACTTATATGATTTTGAAAGGTATCCCTTCATATCCCTTTGCCAGCTTATAAGTTTACAGATGTATATATTTGTGAGCAAGGGGCAGGGAAGACCTTGTGCCCACTTTAACTTTACATCTTGGAGAATTTTGAGTTTATGGAGCAAAATGCTGTTCCAGCTTGTCGCAGCCAGAGCTGAGGGCAAGAAAGAGAATCCTTGGGAAAATTAATCCTCAATGCAAACGTGTTTTGAATTCAAAGAGATGTCTTGCTATCTGATGTGGTCCATACACATGAAAGGAAAATGAAACCCTCACAGAATTAAGAGATTGATCTGAGTATGTCTGCAAGGATCCTGCTAAACTCCATGATAGAGGCAGGATCCTCCATCACAAAAAGCAAATCTATTTTATGAAGATTTTGGTTGATCCAGGGACTGACAAGTCCAGGTAGGGACTGTGTTGCTAGTTTTTGGTGAGGTATACCCCAAGATGAGGAAGGAGAGAACATAGTCCACTTCTCAGAAGACTTACAGATTGATATGAGCCCCCTTTGGTTGGCCTTGCTACTGATACCCCAGCTGGATGGGGAGAACTTGTTTCAGGGCCAAATGCTAGGGAAAGCACCTTTTCAGCCAGTCTGTCATCTTTACTAATCACATATCCAAATTTCTCTTGTGTAAATTCTATAGACTGTTAAGGACTTGTTAGAAGCTATCAGCTTGATGGGATATATATACTTCATATATACAGTTCGTGGAAAGTTATGAAAGCCTTAAAGAAAGCTGCAACAACCAAGAAAAACATTTGCATAGCAGAGGCAATAATCCCTTGGACAAACCTGTAGCACTGCATTTGCCTAACAGTACATGCAAAAATCAGAGAAAAGGGAATAGAGAGACTTCAGAAGGAATTGCCTGATCTGGGTAGGTGTTGGGCTGACAGACATGTGCTGGCTTGGGTGTCCAGATCTGATGGTAACATCCAGAAGTCATGCATGTTACTGTCGGTTTTGATTCTCCAACCTTTTTTGCATGGACACATTGGAAGCACCATAGATAAGAAAGGTAATGTAGCTAAGACATTAGGTTGCTTTGTCTCTTTGTCCTTTTATTTCTGGCTTTGTACCTCAAAGTCTGTCCTGCATTGTTGAAAAAACCCTTTGTTCTTCACCTCAGCTGGTGTTAGAGGTGAGAGAACAAAATTGCCTGAGGTGGGGCACCAGATCTTTTTCGTGGTGGCATAATCAGTTAAAGCAGGCAGTGTGAGTAGCCTTAGAAACATACAGATCAAAACATATTTTTAGGACCAGCACCTGGGGAGTTATTGTTATTGTTATTGGCAGCATTCCTACCCTATTCTCAAATTTATTTTTTTTTTTTCTTAAGAGCAGAGGACAGAATGACATGCACAGCTCTCAGGAAACCGTAAGATATTACGATGGCCCCTTGGGAGACACTGTGTCAGTGTTGCTGTGACTCTTCTGGCTGGCACTGCCCAGATTAAGGAAGGAAAAAACAACTCTGTGGAAGCCAGCTGTTCCCCTCAAAATCCCAGGTGCAGCAAGTCCCACTCTGCCTTTGATCTTTTTCTCTGCTTGGTAGTATTTTCTCCAATGTACCTCAGGGCTGTGATTGCTGGACATTCTAAAGAGGAAATCAATGGGCATAGATTTACAATTCTTCAACGTATGATTTTAGAACTAAAGTACATTTCGGTGAAATTCATCATCTGCAGGGAGTGGACAAAAATCAAGTTCAGCCTATTAGATGCACAGTTTCCACTAAAGTCAGGGAGAGACTGGAAATGGAAAGAATAAAGTGTCTGTAACCAGTAGGTCTCACGATATTCTCATAATAAGAAGCAAAAAGATTAAATGTATGTCCAAACGGAAATGAGAGCATTTGGGGTACTATATGGCAACTGCAATAGTCAGTGTAAACTCAGCTGAGTTTCCCCAGGGAATAATTTGACCCTCTATTTTTACATTTGTATGTAGAGGTAGAAAAATAAAAGAATCAAAGAAGTTAAAGAAAATTAAGACATTATCCAAAGGGATAATTGTTTGTGCTGTACCTCCAGCACAGGGGAACAGCACGTGGGAAGGACCGAAGAGCTGCACTCAATACTTTTGTCAATTCTCTCATCTGCTTTTAACAGTGTGAAGTGTGAATTAATTGTGCAGGTGGTGAAAATTATGGCCAGAGGGATTCAGGGACAAACCCCTACCATGGTGCACGGCAACCCCAGAGCTAGGTACATTCATGCATCTTGCTGTGCTTCTGCTTACAGGTGAGGCTGCCAAGCCCCGCAGAGATCCCTTTCACCTCCTCCCCATCGGAGCTGAGGGCCCAGGCAGGAGTGACATATGGGGTGACAGCACAGAGCCCTGTGCCTGGGTGTTCCCTTGGCAGTCTCAAATACGATAACCTAACTAGCATTCCAGCTGAGGTGCAAAGGCAACCGTCCTAAGAAATTATTAGTCCTTGCTCTGCTTCCCTGCAGCCATCCCGGGACAACAGTAGGGGTACCCACACTGCAGCTCTAGTGCTCGGGGAGTGCTGTCTTTAGGACACCCGCTGGGATTTACTGAACTGGAGGTCACCAAGTCCTAGCTCTCCCTTCCCACCTTTGGGAGTATGAGTAGCAATTTAACAGCAACAGAATGTATTAAATCCATTAAAATAGTGTAATAGGCTATTCCTGACCAAAAGGGGCACAGTAAGGCCTGCTGTGTCTCTGAAGATGTCTGAGAAAGGGCAGAATCACGATGAGTTCCTCGGAAGGCTGCTTATGCTGACAGAGCTCTGATCTGCAGCCAGGAGCTGCAGTGCAGGATGCTGCCTGTGGGTTCTTGCAAAAAGGACACCAGACTATCACCCTTTGACTTTAGAGTGCTCAGTCAAGAGTTTCTTAGTTGTAAAAATGAGGGCCTAAAAAAAATTATATTTTAGGATCAAATCTGGTCAGCCTCTGAATGAAATTCCTCAGAGGGAGCAGTGCTCTGCAATGATACCCTATGCTTTATGCTCTCCTGTCTTTTTTTTTCCCATTTGAAAAGGATAATGGTTATACATCTATCTGAAAGCAGAGGTTACAAGCAAGCAACAGGAGGTTTGTACAGCCTTCCAAAATATCGGTGCCTTACTCAAAGCTTAAGTTTTCTGGGCCTCATGGAACTTCAGATCTATCCTGAGAAAATATAAGGTGAATAAACTTGGGTAGGAGATTAATGGTGATGCCAGTAATCCATGACACTGTTGGTCCTGTCTAGAATCACACCTGCAAAAGGCATGTAAGGATGAATGCACTGCCCCTCTGACAGGGTTTGAGGGGCAGCAGCAAGGGCTGGGTTCCAATTTAATGCTGCTTGAAGTCCCCACCCAGAAAGCTGTGAAAATTTTATGCTGAACTTTCCGGTGCTCAAGGAGATATTTTTCCCCAAGTGCAAGTATGAATCACATAGCTACCAATTTCTCACTAAAGGGAGAAAACTAAGAAGGTAGATAAGGATGGTAATAATAACTAATTCTTAAAGTGCAATTATACCAATAATCATTTACATCTCCCCTGCTGGAAGGAAAGTAAATGTTTGCTTTCCCCTTCCTGCAGTGACCTGCCCTAAGTTTAAGCCTTGCTAGGCTCTGAGGCCAGACTTAAGCAAAGATGTGTGTTGGCACGTGCTGGGGTGCAAGCCGGTTCCACTGACCATGCCTGGCACCTCTCCCTTCACTGTGTGCTGGCTGCTCTCCATAGGTGTCCCTCGGGCCACTTGTTCTTTTTTTGCCTCTTCAGCACCTGCTTTGGCTAATTCCCACAGCTCGGACTTGATGGCATTACTTTCGGTTGTGGAAATGAGTGTGCAGCACCATAAATTCAGGGGAAACTCTTTAACAGCTGTTACCCTGCAAGAACATTCTGAACCTGGTCTTATCCTGCCCGTTTTGGGCTCCAGTGTTGGCATCCCAATCCTGAAGTTACTACCTTCTGTTATGGTGATGGCAAATATTCAAGAGACTTAGTATTACTAATGGTTATCTCTGACCATAATAATTCAGGGCATAGTAATTTACATTAATTACTATAAGGATTTAAAGTATCTGTTACTCAGCAGTAAAAGGCTGGGACGTGTTCTCATGTTGTAATAAATACAAGGCTTACTGCATTAAGGACATGGCAGCAGCTACATCGCTGTTGTAATAGGTGAACTTGCAAACATATACACATAGAACATAAATATTATAAACAAAACGACAAGTCTGCATAAATCCACGCCTCACTATCCACAGAAGGAACTGCTTGGCAGTTTTGTAGCACACCTTGGGGCTGGTGTGTGACTGAATTAGAGAGGGAGTAAAGACTTTTCCCTTGCATTGGTACAGAAACTGGTATTGCATGGAAAGCTACTTTCTGGATGTTGTTGAATTATGCAAATTAAAGAAAAAAACACCATATAGTCACAGCAATCTGAACCGCTGCGTTTGTGTTGTGAAGCTCATGTATTACTTAGAAAGACCTTAAGGTTTGTTCATCTTTTAAGGAGGCTGCCATCTTCAATTAATTTTCTGGCAGGAAAATCCTTCAGAGTTAATGAAATAACTTTGCCGTGTGTTTTTGCTGTATTTCAGAGCAGATAACGATCGCCTTCACAGTGTCCATGGTGATTGGACTGGTGATTGGGGGCATCATCTGGGCATTGTTCACTTGCTTGTCCCGTCGCAGAGCTAGCGCCCACATTTCCCAGGGGAGCTCCTCAGCCTTCAGCCGTCGGTCCAGACCTTCCTCCCATGGCCACACTACCGGCAGGACTGGATTTTACCGCAACAGCAGCTGTGAACGTCGGAGCAACCTCAGCCTGGCCAGCCTCACCTTCCAGCGGCAAGCCTCCTTGGAGCAAGCCAACTCTTTCCCCAGGAAGTCAAGCTTCCGTGCGTCCACCTTTCACCCTTTCCTGCAGTGTCCTCCCCTCCCTGTGGAGACGAACAGTCAGCTCATCACACTCACTCCCACAAACACCACCACAACCCTTGTGGGAAGCACCACCAACAGCTTAAGTCGACCTGAATTCCACTGGTCTAACAACAGCCTCCGCATCTGCCACTCCACACAAACCCCACCTCCCGCCTATGAAACCATCATAAAAGCTTTCCCAGACTCCTGAGCTAGGTCCTTGCTGCAAACACGCATGTGCATTTTAGGAGGAACCTCAATCATCTCAACAATGTTCTGTGCTTGATGAAGATCTCTGAGAAGTCTCTGGCTGCCATTGTGGAGGGGACATACATTGCCAAGAGGCAGGTAGCAGCGATTTCCTGGAGTGCAATGTCCCACGGTCCAAGGGATCATTTGTCTTTGCACTGCTGGCTCTAATTTACTGCTCTGACATGTGCTTGCATATTTATAGTGCTGTATCTTTAATTGTAATCATAGGAAAGAAAATGCTGCCACATAAAAACCCAGATCATTTCTTGAAGGAACAGACCATATTAGGGATTACTGATATACCCATTTTTGCAAATTTCACTATTCTGTTTTCTTTAAAAAGAAAAAAAAGTTTTGGTTTTACATATTTTCCCAAGGATATTAACGTTTCAGAGAACAGCTCCCATTACCCACCTTCTTCCTATAACCACAGAACAGCTTCTGTCTGAGGAACCTTAGATGCAGACCTCATAGAGGATTTAACATCACAGTCCTGGCTGTGGTCATAGGCATCCTGTTTTGCTGACTGTGAAGGATTTTAAAAGACTCAGTGTTAGGGCTGTTTGTATAAAATTCCACATAGTGTGGGAAAATATTGAAGTACACAAAGATATACACAGAGAGAAGTTTTGAACAACTTACTAAATGCATGGTAACAATTATAACGAATATTCTGTCTGCAACCAGCAGAACAGGTAGTCATACTTTGATACCCAGTAAGGCTGTATGGGAGCAAAACACCTCATGTTTCATTTTTCCAGTTCTGGTTATAAAGATAAGCAGCATGAATGACAACTATACTTTTAATTAAGTTTCCTGTTTTGCTATGGGATTGCTCATTTCCTTATTCAAATTGCTTTTCTCAAATTGTACCAACATTTAATTCTTCCTGGCAAATTATTCACTGACATCTTGTCTTCCACTAAAGCAAGATTTTAGACATCTATGGCTGAATACTGGGATTGTACAATTAGTTGGAATATGAAGATAAAGATGGAATATTTAGTTGAGGTTAACATGTATTCTTGACTCTTATGCATGTATCATGTCAAGCTAACCCCCAGCTTAGTAAAGACTAATTGCACTGACATGAGAGAGATCCAGGATTTGGAAACAGCACAGACAAATGGGCCTGGTTTAAGTCACGTCAGTTTCCTGTTGAATATTTCATGTTCAAATAAAGGGTAAAGAAATTCCACAAGCAGAGGAGCAGCCCTGCTCCTCACTTACAAATAAGCCTGTTGTTCCTAAAAGGGCTGGGCAACTACCCGCTGCAGGACTCCTAATTGAGGGGATTGGTCCTGTGCTTCTGTAGAGAGAAAAAGTCCTCATCTGCTTTCTGGGAGGGATGAAGATTCAGCGGCTTTTGAGAACTGGCAAAATGCTTAACATCTTACTTTCCAGGCTTTTGGAGACTGGCAGCATGCATCCCTTTGCCACGCTCAGCATCCATCAGGAAGCACTGATATTGATCTCCAAACTGCAATCTTCCAGACTAATACTACCGCATTTGCAAATATTACTACAAACATTGAGCTTACAAGCATTACTTACTGTAAACCACAAGTATTCCTTATTGTAAAGGCCAATTATTTTGCATGTATATTACTGACTGGCTTTCATTGTTTTGTTTTGAGTGTGCAACTTTTTTCCTTCTGGAGAGATATATATCACTGCTAGAAGAACAACCATTTACAAAGTTTACAGAGCGCTTCACTGCAGACACTATGGGTTCTAGTATACCGAGGACTTGCTGATAGAACTGCCAAACTGCATTTGGCTGGTCAGAGGCTACGGACTTAAAAATAGTCCTCTGGAGAAAGAAAGTTTTGTTATTTCAGTCATTAATAATATTTTTTTTTTCATTTAGTCTTACTGAATCTGGTGAACTTCATTGCATGCACAAGTGTGTTCACGGTGTCCTAGCTCTCAAACAGCTGATGCCACCTATTCTAATGAGCTTGTGAAAAGCAGAATTCAAGCCTGCTCCCTTTGCTTATTGAGTTTGGCAGACTGTTTGAGTCATTGTGGTGTGTACCCCGCTGGCCAAAACTGCTTGTTCCTTGAGAGTGAAATTGTTTTAGCTGAGTAAATTTTTACTCCTGGACTGTAAGTGCACATTACATTACAGTTGAAATTTCCACAGCATATTATTACTTGTATTACACTATATTTAGTAAACCATGTAGAAAAGGAAGCTTAAACGTACTGTATTTTTTTCCTCTGGAAATCTGTACTGGATATCAAAACATTTTTTCATGTGCCCTGAATTAAGGAGATAAAACCACAGATTGTCTGGTGCATAACCAGTATGGCTGCCAGATACCTAACTACTAGTTTAAACAATGTCTGAAATGAATGTTTTGCAAGCACTCTGGAAGCTTCAGAATGTGAAATAAAGTTATAAACTCAAGCTCGTGTTTTTCCTTAAAGATAAATGTGTTGAATTGCACAAAAGAACCTTTAAAGGGAGGGGTCCTTCTCTAATTGTGCAAGCTGATATAGTTGGAAGTTTGAATGAGGACATGGTCTATCTTCTGCTTCTGTGGTGAGACACCCTAAAGCTGAAGACATTATATGAACAACAGTGTCCAGAGATTTTAAGTCCACTGGTTTCCAAGTACTTAGACTTCAATCCACAAAGTTTTTGAGCAAATGCTTGCTTTAAGTGGATTGGCAATCACTATAAGGTTCCTGCTGAAATGCACATTTTATTGCATTAGAACCAAAGCACATTACACAGGATCAACTCCTAAATCAAACTGTGGGATTCAGGAATCATCAGGTGTTTGATATGCAAAAGATTATACTTGCTTATTGTAATGGTCTTTTCTAGCCTTTTATTTCAATTCAAAACACTGGAAAGAAAAGCTGAATTTAAAAAAATACATATTTCTGCAGATTTCAAGATTTCAAAGCATTCAGAAGCAATACCTTAACTTTACAATAATTTTGCACGTAATACATTTTCACAGTGAGAGGGGGTGATTAAATAGGTGCTCCCAGAATCACACAGGGAGCAACAGCAGAGCTTTGATCAACTTCCAGATATCCTGATACCTTTTCCTGAAGTGAGCAGAGCTACTTCTCTTCATAAAGAGAAACACTATTCTATTATTGTCAATGTGCACAAAACCAATTGCTCCAGTTCTGGTTTCATATAGAAGACAAAACTTGTGAGCTCTCTGAGAACAGCAATGTTCCAGCTTATTTACAAAAGTAGCTCATGCTATATTCCTTGACCTTTCCCTACTGAAAAACTGCTGATCAACTCTTCAGACAGCTACTAATTATCATACTGTAACACACCAAACATGCCACATCTTTGCCAAATCAAATTTTTAAAGTTCACTTGTAATTTACCATGAAGTTTTTGAGTCATCTCAACATCCATTCCGAAGCATAAACTGAAAAATGCATTTACTGGAAATAGCCTCTGAGAGGTGAAATGACACATGCCAGATCCCTGACCTATAGGCACTTGATAAAATTAGGTGATGTCCATGACGCAGTGCAGCTTCTGAAAAAAAAAAAGAAAGAAAACACTAATTGGAAATTTACCTTTGCCAAGTCCAGAACAGATTAAGGAAAACAGCATTGATAAAACCTGACGAAGCAGAGAACGGAACTCTAGAATCCAGCCTTACAAAGTGTTTTAAAACTCAGGTAAAATACCTATATCTTTATTTGGGTGTCTTAAAAAAAATGTGAGTTTTCAGAGGGGTTGAGTGTTTGGAACTTCTGTATGGCTTTGTGAGGAAGTATTTCTTTGCTTTTTTGAACACTCGAAAGGACGGCAAGACCCTAATCTCTTTTTCAGGGGAATATTAACAGTGACTATAATTGACTCAGTATTTTTCATCCAGTTGGGCTAGAGAGTTTTGAGGAAACCACTGCAGCGGTCAACAGGTCAACTGCGGCTGCCCGCAGCTCTTTTTGAAGCACTCCGGGCAGCAAAGAGGAAACCCTTCCAGCTTCATTTTCTGCCTCACGCTGCAGCAGCAGCACCAGTGGCTCCAGCGAGGGCTGCTGGCCGTGCTGCGCCGGCTGGGGCCTCTGCGTTATTCCATGCTTGTGCCTTCACGCAGTTTGCAGCCTGAGGAAGCAACTTGAGAGAGTTGCGTGTTTCATTTCTGCTTTTAACTTCTGTGGAAGCTTTTGGCTCCCCATCAGGTTTCTGACGACATTACTGCATGAGCATGGCAGTGTCTGATCAGCGCAGGCTGGGTTGTGGAGCTCTTTCAATAAACATGGTTCCTGCTGCTTTGCCTGTGGCATTCTGCATCAGAGGCATGTTTTCATCCATTTAGCAGCAGAATCAGGTAATTGTGTGCTTAGGGCTGTGAAGAAGCAGTTGCACTATTTTAGAGCGAGGAGCTCTTTTAAACAAGAGTAGCTTAATCATGAAAGGGATTATGTACAGCGATGGGACTGAGATAGCAGGAAATTGGATTTGCTGATTTAGGACATAACTGTCTGATGTGCCTGTGACTAGGGACAGTATGGAGAGGCACTGGAATGCAAAATTATTCCTATCTAGTTCAGAGTGGACCTGCATCTCTATTGATCTACTTTATTTTATGGCAGCGCATTGATGACTACACAGGAAAGGTGATGCTGCTGTCTTGTTCCAACTTGACAAGAGCACAAATTTTTGTATTTCTTTGGACATGTATGGAGAAGTTGCCGATGATTAGCTGTGCACTGAAACGGGATGAATCTTTGGCATCTAGATTGACCAGTCTAAGGCTTGAGTTGAAGGAGACTGGAGAGGCAAAGAGGAGAGCCATGATCTGTTCCTGTGCTGTATACCCCGGTGATCTTTTAAAGTTATTTTTGTAGGAGGGAAGAACTCCCTTAAAATCTTTTCTAGAGGGATTGTAAGATTTTTTTTTCTCATTTACTGCTTCTCCATTTAGTCCCATAGTAAGTTCCACCTCTCTATTTCTGTGTATACATATGATGACAAAAATACACATTTTCACTTTATCCCATTCTTTTGCTGTCCTGCCAAGTAACAGAGAAGACGACTTTGTTATCCAGAGAATCACTTTAAGGAATTGATTGGGTTGCATGTGATAAGCTCCCTAGCACTAGTTTGCCACCATCAGAGCACTGATTTTTACTGTTGGGTTTTTTTTCTGGGTTTTTTTTTCTTCTGTAATCCCTCAGGCAGATGTCATGGAAAGATACAGGCACCTTTTTGTCAGTACTAAATGACAGACCACTTAGTAAAACTTTTAATTGCCTCACAAAATTCTTATAACTCTACAATGCACTAATTGATGATGCAGATTTTTTTAGCACTTTGGGTAACATAAAACTGACTCTGTGAGTTGAAAAGATGGGATTGTACTTAAACCTTGTACAAAATAATTATCTACTACCATGAAATAATAATAAGAAATCCTCTAGTTACATACTGCAGCAGAGTTACACACGTTATTTTTACTGCATGATTGACACAGAGTCACCAGGAGCAAGATTCAGATCTAGATCAATAATTTATAAACTCATGCTTTGTTACAATTTGAGCACAAAGTTTAGCAGATTTCAAGGTGCTGAGGTCTGAGGCTTAGGTTCAACAGCTAGCAAAATTTTAATATTAACATTCAATAGAAATGGAAATACTGGGTTAGTTGTTTTAGCACTGGTGCTGAATGTTACACTTGTTTATGCAGAAAGCACTTTCATTCACCAGTCAAATTCAAAAATGCAAACAAATTGCAGAATAGAATTATATACATACGTTATGACAGTACTTACGATGGCTATCAAAGGTGTTGCTGTGCCTATTAATCCCTATAAAATCTGTAAATATCCCTGCACACTCAAATTCATGGTTTTGGGTGCTTGTATATACACTAAATAAAATCTTTCAAAGTGTCTAAATGCTTCTAGGCCTTGAATTATTTCTGAAAGGGAAATTGAACATTAAATATGTTCCCATATCATGTAACCATATTTGAAATGTATTAGATAAAAAAAAAAAAAAAAGGAACTCTCTCTGAGACACCAAAATTGAGCATTTGCAGGTTTTCTTCTCTTCCACCAACCCAGGGGACCTGCTCTAGGCCAGAGATATCCCCAGTAAAACCAAAAATTTAGAGAAGAGAAACAGGGACTGAGAAAGCTCAGTGTAGGTTAAGCCAGGCTTCAACTACTCCAAAGGAATCGGAGAATGGCAGATTTACAATGACTTTGCAAAGTAAGTGAAATGTGACTGTGTTTAATGTCCTGATAGCGTTCCTGAAAGATGCTTGAAAGGGTCTCTCCTGATTCCATCACCCCTAACCCATAACAAAGTGTATGCATCTGCATGCCTTCTCAGAGATATTTTTGGGTACTGAAGGCTCAATATCATCACATACATTTAAATGCATTTACTCAGTTTGTAGAGGTATAAGTAAGTGTTCCTCCATCGTTCAAGGCACCTGTAAGACACTGAATGGCTACATGATTTAAAAGCTGCTTCCAGTGCTGTGCATTACAACGATTTAAAAACAGACCAAGAATGTTTCAGACAATCTTGTTGAGCTTGACATTGTACTAAAAACTGAGTCATTAGTAATCAAATACTTTCAAGGCTAACCATTTATTTGTACAACAGAATAGTGAATTAAAAATAAGAAATATCCTATATCATATATTGCTGTTCTTTAGGGGTAGATTCCTAAATTGGGTGTGCTAAACACACAACTGAGGGCCTTGCTGCACAAGTCCCATCCAGCAAAACAGATTGTTCACACTTAACCATTAACCCTACAAATGCTCTGGCTGACCACTTACGGTTTAATCTATAATGCTCTATTATTGACTGCAATGAGATTACTCATATATTAAATATCTCTGTTGAATCAGAAAATCATTCCATAAACCACATTGTTCTAGTTTAAGAACTAGCTTAAGCCTAATTAAAGAACAAAATTTGTATCTGCCAAGTGATTCTGTCTGTTGAAAGTTTTCTCCCCGTGAAAACAGATGACTACTCTGCTCATCTCACCTGGCCAGTCACCCTTTGAGAATCTGAAATGTTCTGTGAGGATGTGAGTGATCCTTAAGTCCTCATGCAGACACATGAGGGGCTGACAGTTGAGGTCATGGTGAATCAAACAGTGCTTGGCCATTCCTTTCTACTATTTGATGTAAGAGCAGGTTAGGAACTCCTGAATCACAGCTTTGTTGAAGTCTTGGCACTTCTGTTCAACGCAGGTGGGTTTGGCATCATCTCATCTCTCTGGATGATATGCCTATGAAATAGGATGGCAGCAAAAAAGACTGAAGACAAGTTTTTCCAGAGTCTCACTCTGCTAAAGATCATTTCTGGACACCATGTTGGGGGACATTTTAGAGGCTGGTTTGGAAAGCAAAGCCGAGCAAAGACTGTTCTAGCATCATATAGCCAGTCTCCCCCCTGGGTGTTGAGGCTAACATTACACAGATGTTATACGTAATCAAGACTGTCTGAAGACAAACTGTCCCCAGCAGGACAATCTCCTACAGAGTTATAAAAAGATTGTCTCTAATCTCTATTGCCTTTAGACAGCATGAGGAATTGACAAAATGCATCATATCCTGAGAGATCCTGAGAGATCTTGCTTTGGGTTCAGCTTCAACTGGATCTGTCTGGAGGACAAGGCAGAAAGAATGCTGGAATTGTGTTAGTGACTCCAGCTTATGGCTTATTATTGTGGTCTTGAATTTGTACATGACATACACTGCTGAGTGACCTTGTAATCTTTTCACTATTAGGACACTTTTATTTGGGTGTCTTTTACTGTGTGCAAGCCAAATCATATGCAACCTTATGAGTACACACAGTTATTTACTGGGTAGTGTACATAGCACGTAGCTAGGAGTGACATATGAGAACACTGAACATCACTAAGCTCTTCAGCTTCAAGCTGACAGTCAGTAAGTTTTTCCTAGCTGTACAGTTGTCAGTCAAGTTGGGAGATGCAGCCCTTGTTGCAGCCTTGGGAGAGGCTGATCCTTGACCTTGCTCAGGCATAGACACCTAAGGCACCTTCTGTGCTGAGGATGAGCTTTCTGAGACATAAAACTCTGGATAAAGCATTGTGTGTAAGGGAATAAAGCCCAAGACAGGGCTATGGATTCAGCTTCAGTTTATGCTACCCACTATCTCAAAAAGCATAGCTATGCTATTCAACATATTTGTTCCAAGATGTGAGAGAAGGGTAAACTTCCTTGAGCCAACTGTTCTGTTACGCCTTCATGCTGAATGCCTTTGAACCCGGTGTTTGAATTCACAACATTCATTGAGTAATGTCGATAGACAAAGAATTCCCCTTTGGATATGAAGTTCTTGCACCTTAGATGATAGCACTAGAAGAAGCCAAAAAGAATCTCTCAGAACAAAAGCAAGGAAGAATACCTGTGACAGATGACCTTTGCAGCCCTTTCCACACCCAATGTTGTGTGACATAATTTTCTATTGTGACACTGTGTGATTTCACATTGATGGAATATTTTTCTATAAAACCAGTAAACTCCTTAGGTAAGACAAAAAATTATCTGTGAGTTGAAGAGATGGGATTGTACTTAAACCTTGTACAAAATAATTATCTACTACCATGAAATAATAATAAGAAATCCTCTAGTTACATATTGCAGCAGAGTTACACACGTTATTTTTACTGTGCAGCTACCGATGTAACTGCATGATTGACACAGAGTCACCAGGAGCAAGATTCAGATCTAGATCAATAATTTATAAACTCATGCTTTGTTACAATTTGAGCACAAAGTTTAGCAGATTTCAAGGTGCTGAGGTCTGAGGCTTAGGTTCAACAGCTAGCAAAATTTTTAATATTAACATTCAATAGAAATGGAAATACTGGGTTAATTGTTTTAGCACTGGTGCTGAATGTTACACTTGTTTATGCAGAAAGCACTTTCATTCACCAGTCAAATTCAAAAATGCAAACAAATTGCAGAATAGAATTATATACATACGTTATGACAGTACTTACGATGGCTATCAAAGGTGTTGCTGTGCCTATTAATCTCTTTTTTCTTTGGGACAAACTTCATCTCCCCAAATACCTTAGAAATCTACTAATATTGTATCTATTTAGGTGTACTTAATGAAGAAAAATATATTGACTACAGTGCTACATTCATTGGAACGTTCTTAATTCTTCATATAGGGCAAAAAGGATAATGAACCATTGATGTATTGGCCAAGAAGCCAATAAAACCAGATGTAGGAGTTTATTGTTTGTTCTGATGACCTGTGGAGTTGAACTAAAAGATAAACTAGGTTGGAACTGTGTCTCTTGACCATGAACACTACAAAAATTCTTCCATAACTAATATTGAAAACAGTTAAGTCCAAATTATATATTTTATTAAGGATGGTAAACCAACAGGTTGGTACTTTCTTCTGTATGGCTTCTTCATGGAAACTAAATTTGAATAAAGATTTTCACAGTCATAGTAACGTACATTAGGCTTAGAGTAGTGCTAAGAGACAGCACGTTATACTATGCCCTTTTATACACATGGACAGTTTTAGAAAACCTCTCTCAGCTCTTTTTCGATGAAGACAATACTGGTAATTACTTGAGACTGAAACATTTTTAGCTTGTTTCTGCCGTAGCTTTTAGATGGTTGCTTTTTTCAGCTTGGTAAATAAAGAACTTGTGATGATTAGGTCAGTTCAAGGGATAAAGTTATCCTGGCATAATTAGCATCTTAAGATGTGCCTTGCAGTCTGACTGACGTGGGTTTTTCTATATCCTGAGATGATACGTCTGCTCTCACAAGCTTCCAGACACTGCAATAGTATCTATGTTCACTGGAGAACACAAAAAGAACTTGGCCACAATTCGAGAACCAGGATCTTGTACTATACCCAGGGAAAAGCATCTATGCAAAACTGGAGATGTATTCCAGTCCTTTCAGCACAGACATTATGGTATACACCCTATGAAAGATTCCGATCATATAGTTACAAATGTATAGATGGACTAAGTTCTTGATACTTCATGGGGTTTTATTGCAGTGAGTATAGGAAGTAGATAAAAAGGCAAAGGGGCTTTTAACAGCTTGGCTTCATCTGGAGATGTGCTCCTGGGCACTAGCATCATTAGTTTCTTGGAATCCCCAAGCCTCCAAGAACTCGCAGCCAGGCTCCATAAAATGAGTGTCAACAGTGAATCATGTAAGATAAGGTGCCCCAGGCATGTTTGCTTTCAGGCTTTCCTTCTAACTTTTTTGCTCCATTGTGACACTGTTCTACGAGCTTTACTTTTAACACATAGTCCGAAAGGATTCTGGAGGTTATTTCCATTTTGCATTCCTTTTGTACAAGTAGAGGCAAAAGGACACCCATAAGGTATCATATAGTACAGGTGACAGGCCCGAAAGCATGGAGAAAATGTAGGTTGAAAGATTGTTCTTAACATCCATTTAGATAATTAGATACTAGCTTAGAGAAACTTACATGTGTCCAAATATCATGAAAAATAAAGTGATTTTGCAAGGGTTCACCATAGAAAATCCTTTTTTGTATAGGTAAGTCAATTATGTAGAAAGCCTTGAAACTCTGTGAAGTAAAGAGCTGAAAATGGGTGGGAAGTTTAGTCTGAATGTTGTGGCATCTTAAAGACATACATTCTTGACATATACAGAGGCTATTTTGGCTTTGCAGAGAAGAGGAATGGGCTGGGCACCTGCAGGGGGAGAAACACGTTTCTGGTGATAAAAGTGTCATCTGGTCCTTTGCTGAAAGTTGAAGATTGTAGCAGTGCTTATAGGAATACGACATATTTCAGATAGCTTGTTAAAAATAAAGAATACCCAACATGACCAGCCAGAAACCATGCAACCTCCTGACAAGCTTTGCATTATCATGTGATTTTCTGGTTTCTAAGGTGAGTTAAATTATTTAAACAAGTTAGGTGAAGCATTAAAAGGAGATTGCTTTGAAAGAAAACCAGAAATATTAAAGCTTCTGTTAAAGCTTGCATAGTCTTAGATCTTCCTGAGGAATCAGTGCAGAAGACACATCTGATATTGAGAGAGGGACAGCAAAAGCATCCCATCCATGCTAAAGAATAAGAAATTTGGACTCTCACTTCTAGGATATCTGCATACCATGAACCAGATGGAAATGAAGCAGTAGTTTGAACACATACCAAACAGCATAAACAACTAGAGAAAAAAATGTCCATCCCAAACTGTTTCGGAATCTTTGAGAGAAGCTATGATTGCTCTTTGGGGTGAGGGAGCAGGTTTTATGAAAACATGGAACTAAACTACAAGTAATAGTTTTCCTAGATGGCATCACAGACAAGGGGAAAAGACCCTTCGGAGTACCACTGGAGTCAGTAGCTCTCCTGCACACCTTTTGCTCATCATGGTATTTGCTGGGAAGTTTTAATCAAGTGTGTCTATGTAAATGACATGTCAGGACATAGTAATGGAAGAGGCGGAAGAGTGGTTGGGAGTCATGAGCATAATCCAAATGTTTCAGTGATTTTGAAAACTGATTTTGAAAATTGTTAACCCACACAGAGTCATAATGCAAAGGTACTACCTGGAATAGGTGGAACGTACAAATGCTGTACATAGTAGACATGTTTGTTAATACAATGTACTTGTTGGAGGAGTTTACTCCAGTTAATGGCTCTGCTCTGAGGATCCTCACTCATGACCTGAAAGCAGGGCTCAGGAAGGGCAAAAGAGGAAATGAGGGCTCCACTGTTCTACCTGCGTGACTGCCCCCCCAGCCTGGGAACTGAGGAGACAACCATTCTTCTGCTGGATGTTTCTGCTGCAAGAGGCAAGTCATGTGTTTTCAACTGCAAAATATTTGTCTGTTGTTTATTCTGTTTACCATCACATTTCTGAGTCTGCAGAACTGACTCAGGCTAAAGGTATGACGGAACAGGGACTGTGCTGTTGAAATAAAACTTACCTAAAAGAATGAACTGATGGTTTTCTCCTCATTACTCCTGAGAAGCATTCAGAGGGAGTTGCAAAGAGCTGGAACAAGTTTCAGCAAGTGACGCCATCAAATTTTTCAAACCAGGTGATATTGAGGAATATGAATGTTTATGCATGAATGGGACCCAGCAATGCAACAGGGTGCTGAGAGCGGAAACTGGAGATTATGCTAATCATGCCATTAAAGGATTAGAGAAGGACAGGTTAGTTTATCACTTTTTATTTGTATTTTTTACTCTTCATATAGAGTTCCTTGACATTTCTTCTGTTATCTGTTTTGTGGAAGTTGTAAAAGCTGTTCTGTTGGCTGCTGAATGATAGTGCTCCATCAATCTGCTCTATAAGCTCTAAAAACTCATGGATCAATGTGATATGGCTATGGGATCAAAGGCAGAGTTTCTGAACTCATCTACAGGAACATGAGCTGTAATGCACAAGGGAGATTCTGCAGACCCAATGATTCGTGAGGCACAGCTCATAAGTCAGTAGAAGTTTTCTTTTCTGATATAATATGCAAGTCCTAAAACAACTCTTATTATTTTTCTTTTTTTTCCCCAAAAAATAAAACTATATTTCTATTCCTGATGTAGCTTCTCTTTAAAAAATACAATTACATAAATCTAGTAAATGCCAAGCAGGTCCTCCATGGAACTAAGCAGATTTTTCTCATCTAAGTATTCGACTTTAAGAAGCTTTTTAGTCCATTAGTTTCAGCACAGTAATCAAATCTAACTAACAAATCTGAAAACTAAATTTTTTTCCCCCAGATGATGTAGCTATTTTAGGTAGCACTTGATTTATTTATATGTATCACACAAGTTTGTATACAAGTGGCGAGATAAACTTTCAGGCCAACTTCTGCTCAATCTTGTTTAATTGGTTTTCCATCATTCCCAAATATTGCCATTTTATGATTATAAACTTTTTTTTTTCCTAAGTGGAACATAAAAGAAAATAAAGCAAGACTGCAGCGTAACCAAAAGATATTTGATAACATAAACCAAAGATAAAAGGTTCAGTAAATGTTGGACTGCTATGCATCAGGATTCCTGCAACAGCCACTGCAAAATATTTGACTTCCCAAGGGTTTCTTCTGTCTAATTATTACCCTGTTCAAGCTCCCAAGCACTATTTTTTTCCAAGTAACACTTTTCTGAAAAGGTAGAGTCTCTGTCAGTAGAAGACAGCAAGAGTTATCATCCAGGAAGGGCCCATCTGCCTAGATCTTAAAGGACTCACTTAGGTCTCCTACAGAAAAGGGGCTTTTCTCCATCTTTTTATAATTATTTTCTTTTTAATTAATTGCTCTTGTCAAAACATCTCCAAATGATGTCGCAATAATACTTTATGTAAGCTTCAGGGGGGAAAAAATGTTGGAAAAGATAGAATTTGGATTGCCTTCTCAGTCATCCCCAAACAACCTCCCTCAATGAAAACCCTCTTGAGAAGTTAGAGGAAGGGCTAAGGAGAAAGGGAGATGTAACATTTCTTCTTTAGTTTATCCTGATTCAAGAGGCAGAGACAGTGGGTGTAGCGGGGTGTTGAAGGGAAATGCTGCAATTGTTAGTGCAATTGAAAAGTGCTTGGGACATCTGGGGTCAATTAAAAGCTCCACTGGAGATTTCCTGGATAAACAAGGGGAATCCACTTGATCTCCCTGTGACTCAGTTTCTTGTCTATAGAATAGGGAAAATAGATGGTATTGTACGACTAGATGCACTGAAGATTGCTCAGCTCACTAAAGGAACTGTAGAGAGTTTTTTTCAGTAATAGTGCCACCCCTGAAGAGGTTCTGAGGCCATTTTAGCCAGCCCTACAGCGTGTCACTCCCTCGTCCAGTCTAGCATATTACCTGTGAAAAGGGGAGCAAAGTTACAGTAGACCAGAGTTACCTGCTATGATATGGTGTGGTGTGGCATGGCGTGGCGTGGCGTGGCGTGGCACGGCACGGCACAGTACGGTACGGTACGGTACGGTACGGTATGGTATGGTATGGTATGGTATGGCATGGTATGGTAAAAACCTACTGATTTTCTAGTGATTCTCAAAAAATTTTGGCAGTGCAGCCTATATACATTTCCTCACAGCATGCAGCCACCCATACAGCACATACATAGCAACTGACAAGAGACTTGTTTTTCACATATCCCTGAGATTCAGCCGGCGGCTCCCCTCCTCCCTCCAGGGACGGCATCCCGCAGGACCCCTGCGAGACCCCCCGCGGCTGCGCCACCCCGGGCACGCCGGAGGGAACTTGTCCTTCGCTCCCCGGCCCCTGCTGCCGGTCGCGCTCGGGCTCTGCCCCGGGCGGGCGCTGAGGAGCGGGGTCGCGGCGCTGCGGCCCCCCAAGCCAGGCGCTGGCCGCGGGCTGCCCGCGCCCCCCGGCCCGGGAGCCGCCTTCCCCCCGCCGCCCCAGGCCGGGGGCTGGGCATCCGCAGCCTTCGCAGCGCCCCAGCCGCGCGCCTTCACGCCCCCCGGGGGATGGGTTTCTCCTCCTCTCTCTTCTTCCCAGCACTGGGGTGAACGCGTCCCTTGAAGTCCCCAAGCCGTGCATCCCGCACGGCGTCTGCCCGCCCTAGCTGGGAGATTTCTGCGGGGTGCGGGGGGTATGGTGCTATTGATGCTCATCTCGCCGTTCCAGAGCAGAATTGCTTCTTCGACCTCTAGTTATGTAGTAACAAGGGGAAAATTTCCTGAAATTAGACTACTGCAGGAACTCTGGTTTTAGTCAAAGCTGTCATCCGAGAAACAAATTTCCAGGCATTTTTAATCTAATTCACTTAATTTTTATGTAACTGAATTAGAAAATGTGATTAAGCATCGCAGAATCTTCGGCATTGAGCCTGCCTAACCTTTAGTGAAACATGAAACAGAGAAACTTATTAGAAGTAAGAAGAAATGGCGAAATCGTCTGTATGGATTTGGTACAATCGTTACTTACTGAGTAGGAGGATTAGAGGCACAAATCTCAAGGGGGTGGGGGGTGGGGGTGGGAAGGAGAAAAAAGAAAAGAGGATGATGACCTTTTCAGCTGAAATTCGTGCCTCGATTCTTTGGCAGGCACTGATTGTTTCAGGGCAGGCACAGGACAGGCACCGTGCGGGACCGGAGCCGTGCGGGCAGGAGCGGCCCTGCCCCGCCGGCGGGTCCCGCACCCGCCTGCTCCGCGTTTCCCTCCCCGCTGCCCGCAGATCTCCCCGCGGCAGCCGAAATTCCAAGGAGCAAATCGAAGGCTTGAAACTATCCCATTCTCCCTTGGTGAGGCAGTGACTCCAGCCCCGAGGTCCGGGCTAGAGACACAGCAAAAGGGAGAGCTGACCCCTCTCGCCGCGCTCCCTGCGTGCCCGCGCTGGCATCAGCGGAACGGCGGCTGCAAGCAGCCACGGTGCTTGGGTGCACCTTGGGGTGCTTGGATGTGGGGCCCGATCCGTTTACCACGAACACGCACAGTTGAAACGAAAAAGCAAAAGTCGGGTAAACACCCCGCCGCCTGCTAAATAAAGCCCGTGGGAAGGCTTTGGGGTTAAGCCCAGCTCCCTGCAGGACGGCCCCTGCGCGCCCGGGCGCTGCGGCTTCTGCCAGCGGCGGCCCCCGGGGGGGCGACCCCGGCAGGGGCGGGCGTGTGCCGGGACGGAGGGGGACCGGCTCAGCATGAACACACCGGCGAAAGGCTGGGGAAAGTAGTAACCCCGGTGCCGGGGGGGGGGGCTCCGCAGGGAAGCAGTTGGTGCGGGAGCGAAGGGCCCCGGGGGGTGCAGGCGCTTCCCCTCCCGGCCGCCGCGGGTGCGGGAAGGGGTGCGCGGAGCGGTGTGCCCGCCGCGGTCTCCGCTGGCCGCCTGCTCTCCCGCTTCGCCAGGCGGCATCACGCGGCCGGACAGGGCCCTGCTTCCCGCAAAACTAACTCATTAATATAAATCACATAATGGGGGGGGGGGGGGGGGGGGCTGTGCTGGGAAGAGATAGAGTGCGCGGCTGCTCATGAGTTAAATGTAAGTCCCTGACTGTCCTGAGCAAAGCGGCCATCCCCTTGGGAAGGGTGACGTCTCCCCAGTAACGTGATTGCTTCTTCGGAAGCAGAAACGTGTAAACGCTATAAAACGCGGCGGCGCGGTGGGCAGCTCAGAGCGTGCGGCGAGACGGAGCTCTCCCCTTCTTCCCTCTCCTCCTCCTCCTCAGCCGCCGCCGCCCCGGCAGCCGCGCAGCGGGGCAGGGCGCAGGCCCCCAGCAGCGCTCCGCCGTTCCGCTCCGCCGTTCCGCACCGCACCGCGCCCGCCCGCTCAGCATCACCGACGGACTCGCGGCTCCGTGAGTAACTTTCCCTCCGCCGCAGCGGCAACTTCCCAGCGGATGAGGAGGGTGTCCCGCTCCCGTCCTCCTCCTCCCCGCTCCCGGACCTGCGGGGAAAGCGCCCCGGCCGTCGGGTCGCGGGGAGCGGGCCAGACCGCCCGGGGCGGTCGGGGGGGACCCTTCCCTTTTACCGCTTAAAGAATGTGTGTGTTTTTTAAGGTCGCTGAACCCCGGGCGCCGCTGCCCCGCCGCACCGGGCCGGGCGTCGCCTTCGGGGAGCCAGCTCTCGCTGGCCGCCGGCAGCTCGCCCGCCACGGGGACCCCGCTGCCGGCGGCGTCTTTCGGGGCCGGGGCCGGGGGTTGCGGCTGAAGCTCCGGTGCCCCAGTGCAGGGCCGGGCGGTGCGGCGGGTCGGTGGGTGACGCTGCGCTCTTCCCTCCGCAGGTGGCGGCCATGGAGCACCGCGGCGCCTCCCCGCTCCTCCTCGCCCTCGCCCTCCTCAGCGCCCTCTGCTGGCGGGCGCGGGCGCTGCCCCAGCGGGGGGCCGCCTTCCCCCCCGTCCCCCGGTAAGGGCCGCGCTCCGCGCCGCGCTGCGCTCCGTTCCGCGCCCCGCCGGGGCTCGCCCTCCGCGGGGAGGTCGAGGGGGCTGCGGGAAGCGCCACCCTTCCACCAGGCACCCGGCGCGGCACTCCCTGTCGGGGCGCTGCCTCTGCAGCTGCCGGGCGCGCACCTCCGCGCCGAAGCTTCGGAGGAGGGTGCCCGGCCAAGCGCCGGCGGTGCCCGCCCCGCCGCAGCCCCCCGGGCCGCCCCCAGCCGTGCTGCCTTCGGGCCGGGGGCCGCCAGCGCCGGGCGTGTGCGCGGCGCGCAGGGTGCGCGTTCGAACGTGCTCCTGAGCACGATGCGTGCCCCTGGAACGGCCCCGGCTTTTCTTGTGGGAAAATTCCTCAGTGTCCGAAGTTGGGCTATTTGAACGCATCCTCCAAAACAGCGGAGACATACCCAGGCAAAATCGAACATATTAAGAATTCCTAAATCTTGAGTTGAGGGGACATGGTCCGTATGGACTGACGTGTGGGTTCGAAGCTGCATGCCTTGATGGTTGAAGTTGTTATTAGTTGTCTAACCAAATTAAACCAGGTGGCGGAAAGGTACATTCTACGTTTAGGTAAGAGACACAAAGTGTAAAAAGACCCATGAAAACCAGAATAGCAAAACAGCATAGTGACTGATTTTCAACAGGAGTGACTTGAGTCAGCTTATTTTACACAACAAGTTTCCCTTTTTTAACCAGACAGAAGTCTTCCATGCCTCAGATATATAAGTAGTACTAATAGTTATAACACTGTAGAATTACAAGGACAGTAGACTATCCTGGTTTTGGTGTGTGATTTTTGCACATTACCATACTCGGGCTTACTATAGCGATGGGAGCCCGTTGTCTGCTGTAGAATGTAAGAGCAGCTAGAAGAAACATTGGATGCCAAACTACTGCTCTGCAGTCAAATGGCCCTGGGTAAAATATGATACTTCATAAGAAACAGCAGTTTACAAAAATGTGAAATAACTGTAAATTGGTTTCTACAGAGCATTACCGTGATACATTTTAAAAGATTAAATGCGAACCTTTTTTAACTTGCAACTCACAAATTATTTTAAATGTGAGTGAATAAATACACGTAGAGATACATGACTGCACTTCACATTTAGTTTGAAGTTCTTGAGAGTGTATTTACTTCTTTTAGAGAAGGCCTAAGAACTATTTCATACTGCATTTCAAAGCACGTTTTAAGTCTTAATTGGAAGGTAAGTACTTAACAGGAAGTGTTTTCACTTTGCGTGGGTGGAGGCTGGTAATTCCATCCATTGTTTATATAAAATATAAAGTTATGAAAAGCTCTGTGTTGTCACTTGAACTGTAATTGCCATACATTACGCACTGTTCACTGGAATAAATTCTGTGCAATGACAACGTATATCTAGAAAATATGTGTTAGAGAGAAGGATCCGTTATGTTGATTATCACTGAGCATGGATTATACCTGAAAGTGATTTTTGTTTTATCCAGACTGCTTTAAAATGCCTTATGGATTAAAGTAGGTAGATGTGCATTTTAACACAAACCAAAATGTACACTGCAGTGAAGTGTTGCATGTCCTCAGCTAAGTGTGCTTCACACGGTTTTCTTCTCCAACAGATTGGGAAACAGAATGCCATTTGATGGAGCCAGTGAATCTGACCATGTCCACGGGTCATTAAAGTCTGAATCAGACATTTTGCAGAACACACTACCTGAAAATGAGAAATTCTATTTTGATCTGTCCAGAATTATTGATAGGTGAGTTTCTTTATTATCACAAGTACAAATGATGATGCACTACTCGAATTATGCCAAAAGACATCACATTTTCAAACTGAGAAATAGGAAATGAAGACTCAGTTACAGAAATAAACAACAAACCACACTGGTTGTCTGGCTGAATACTGGTAGCAGTAGGAATGTCTGCAGAAATGTTGATTCATCATGTCAGAATAGCAATGCAATTCATTTACTTCCCAAGAAGGGCTAAAAAGTATATTGTGAAAGCCTGGATGTTTTTATGGAAACATGGACATTGTTTTAAGCTTAATGTAGTATATATAATACATAACTTAAGGAAAGCAGTATGTTTACAAAATGAACGTTATCAAAATTATATGAACCCAGGTTGTATTGTAGAGTTTATTTATTGTCCATTTCAGAAATGCAAGGCATGCTGATGGAATTTTCACCAGTGTCTACAGCCATCTTTTGGCTAAACTTGCTGTGAAGAGATATCTGCATTCGCTTATTAGAAAACGAGTTAGGTGAGGTGACACTTACATTAGGTAGTTTTTTCCTAGCTGGCTTCATTGGCAATTTTTCACTCTTCCATACCTTAGTTCTCATTTTTGCAATTTAGAGTTAACAAAACCAAAGCTAATATAATGACGGGGGAGCTGAAAATCCTATATAACAACTTAGTAGTATTTGTTTCTAAATGAATGTTACTATTTATTCCTGATACAGCTGTGAGGGGTAGAGCAACAGACACTGTACATAGCACTGATAATAAATACTGGTAATATTATAATGACTATCACTCCAATTTGCTATTTTTTTCTCTGGTAGTGTTTTTCCTAGCTTGCTGGATAAATGGCAAAAGTAAATACAAAATGATTGATTACTCAGTACTTACAAAAGAACAGGGGAATGCTCAATGAAATTAGGAAATGATTGGTTTACAGTGAAAACAAAAAGGAATGATTTTTTTCTACCATATAACATATTGCCAGATGTTGGGGAGAGTATTACAGAAGGATTTGAAAAAGAATGAAGCAAATCCATAGCCAAGGAATCTGGCTGCAACTTCCAGACCAGGACGCTCATAAACTAATGATGGTAGAATGCTGGGAAGGATCACTGAATACTTCCCTTGTTTTTATATCCCTAAGCAGCAGCTACTGGGCACTCTTGGGAATGGAATAGTAGAATACTTTGGGCTGACCTGATATGACAGTTTCTTTGAGTGCCTACTTCATATGCTCAAAATCTGAGTGAAATTTAGGTCCTGCATTTGTGTCAGTGCTAGCTTTGTCCCAGAACATAAAGTGCCAGTTTCTCATACGCTATAAACTAACATAAATCATTTAAAGCAGAATACACTGAGGCATCCCAGGATCAGCATGAAAAATAGGCCTCCAAGTTTGGATTTCACAAGGTGTGTTTCATTTCCTGATACCTCCTTAAAACAAGCATTTGTAGCTATGTATGTGATGCTACACTCTCACAGAGGCAGGCTCTGTCCTCACTGAGTTCAATATGAACAGTGACCAGGTCCTTTAAGATCTTACTGTGACTTAAGACAGTCTGCACCTTGGCATTGTACTAAAATATATGTACTCAAGTGATAGAAATCAGAATAAAGTCAGTCCATCAAAAAGAGTAACCTGGGCTATGAGAACAGACAGGAGGGAGTCATGAAATCCACATTCAGCCATTTGATCCTGCAGGATTTCTGGGACGGGGACTCTAGAAATCATTGAGTATGGATCCTAATTGCATGGGCCATGACGAAGCTGAGCAGGAGAAAGAAATCAGTGAAGGTGTGCCCAAAAAGACTGAACCAATCCTTAGAATTTGATCCTTGTTACTAAAATGTGAAGTAAGCAATAGAAGCAGCAGCTTCTTTTCAACAGAAGAAAGATCCAAAGTCATAGCACAAAATGAAAGCTGAAATAAAAATTTGATTTTATTTAGCTAATCAACATTGTAAAGTTTGCTTCACTCATTTAATGGTATCTTCTTTTAAACAGATATAGCCTATTAATTTTTTCTTTGTAATTGTTGTATTGCCAGCTCCCAGGACAGTCCTGTCAAACGCCACTCTGACGCTGTCTTCACTGACAACTACAGCCGCTTTCGAAAGCAAATGGCTGTGAAGAAATACTTAAACTCAGTTTTAACTGGAAAAAGAAGGTACTACAAGAAAGCATATATATATAGTTTCCTTACTTGTATGGTATTAAGACAGAAAAGATTTATACCCACGTAGGCAGAGAGGACAACCAAAAGGCAGTGAACATTAAGGACTTTATAATGTAGTTTATAACATGGTTTTCAAGTACAGACATTTTCTTCCAGACTGGAACAGACACTACAATCAGATTAGAATAAAAGAATAAAGAGGAGACAGCATCTGGCAATTTTAAAAAGCTTCTGACAGATTCTTAATTTATTTATTTAATTATTTATTTAAAAGCCTCTTAAGGAAAAATGCGCAGAGCTATGGAACATGAACAACAATTTTATTTTTTGAAAAAATGCACTATTTGTTGAAAATTTGCCTGTAAGTAAACACATAAAATGAAAATTTAGAAGTCCCAGAAAGACCATTTGTCCTAATCATTATAGGTGAGAAGTGCCAGCATATGTTTTTGTAGAGCTTATATTCTGTTTGTTTATTCACTCATTTAGACAACTCCTTTTAAATATTATGTCTCCTCACGCATTAAACATGCTATTTCATGTGATTTCTAACACTTTGGGATAAATTTAAGAAAATGTGCAATAGCTAGTTAGAAGCAGGCTTTACTTGCTTGTTTGCTATTTCTTCTGAGAGCAATAAAACTCATTTCTGATCCACAACAGCCAGGAAGAGCTAAACCCCGCCAAACTTCGAGATGAAGCAGAACTTCTTGAACCTTCCTTTTCAGAAAACTATGATTCTGTAGATGATCTGCTGAGCCATGTCCCATCTGGTATGCCCAGATTTCTTTCCTCTTGTTATCTGTTACTTGTCTTGACCCATAAAATGAGATTATTTATACAAGAAGTGTGGCCTATCAGAAAAGCAGAATCATCTAGGAAAGAGCCATATTCCATGAAATACTGCATGTTTCTGTAGGGTTGTGTCTGAATATAGTAATGATTTTAATAACAATAATTAAGTTATCCCATGATTGCTGTTATTGAAAATTCCTAATTAAATGGCACTGTTAATAATGCACCTAGCTCACTTGGGTGTTTCAACTTGTGTGCACTACAGCATAAACCCAGAATTGACTCATTTTTAATTACAAAGATTATTATTTCTTCAGAGAAAAAACTCAAGGATTTTTTTTTTAATTAAAAAAAAAAAAAAAGCCTCACATTTAGTTTAACATCTGTTTCACTGGAAGGGAGTTGCCCCTGGAGCTAAGAGGATCAGCAACATGAACGCTAAACATTAAGAAAGCACTTGACTCTCACCTAAGGTGTGCCACAGAGGGGCTGTCTGACATGCAAATATTGCAGTTACTGTTTTCCCTGTGGCTGCTACTATTTTTCTAAAACCATTCGCAAATATGTTTCTTTGGTTTACTGAAATGTAAACCCTTCTACATCACAGCACTTGAAGGGACATAAAATTGAAAGGGTAACATAGAATTGAATTGGGCTTGGTATTCTCGAAAGTGTATTATGGAATTGATAATAGGATGGGTTTTGGCAATCAGCTGTCTCTCAACTACAAGTGAAAAAAAAAAGGCTACTCTTGAAGATAACATCAGCGGAGGGTGTGTGGGGGTGTGTGTATAAAAAAACCAAACAAACAAACCCAAACCACCAAAAAAAAAAGACATTTCCTCAAACTGTTATTTCCTATTTCCTTCCAAGACTGAAAGGAAACATTCTTTTCTTCTCCACAAACAAGGCAATTCCTCTAAAGTTCCCAAAGATTAGAAAGCACATAAACTGCTTATGCCTCAAGGAACAATACGATTTGTAAGTGATGATTCTGGAAATAAATGATGATCTTCCTAGACAAGATTATTGCAAAAATATCTGCTCCTGGATTTTGCACCTGCTGGAGCTTCTGATGTTGATTGAGAGAGAGTAGTGGTGCAGCGGGTTGTAGGTGTCTTCCTGGAAACATTTTCAGTCCTTACCTTTTTTTATGGACTGTCCTGATGATCAGGGTCTCCTTCCAGGTGAATCGCCTACTCACCATTGACTGTTACTGGTCATTTATTTTATTGCAGTGCCCCAGTGGCTGATACAGTGTGTATTGAGCAACCTGAATTCATGTATCCACTTCAAGGTTACAGTTGTTTTCAAAGTGATCTGTCAGGGCTGTAGGCCAACGTGCAGTCACATTTTTGCCTAATCCTTCAACGTTTTGTCTTCATCTTACAACCCTGTCTGCTGGCTGTAATGCCCACCGATGTCATCTGAATAGTTCCATCTCATGCTTGTCATCCCAAGTACAGTAAATGTTTTATATCAAGGGTTACTTTTTGTCTGCTGTCTGCTTTTATACACCTCATGATGCAACTGCTTACGAAAATTATTTTTAAAACATAATTCTCCCTTGTTTTTCAGGGCCTCTGAAGGACACCTGGTAAAGTCTATGACAAGAACAAGCTATTTTTGAGTTCTACATAGTATTTCAAAGAGATGACTTTAGTCGTCAAACCAGAACAAATATGTTGTGAAGTGAAAGTTGTGATATATTTGTTTCTTATGTAATAAAACTTGATATTTACATTGTAAATATTACTCTAGAGTTCTCTACTAAAAGCTGTACATATGGATGCCAGTTTAACTCATGAGAAGTCTGTGAGTCCATATGCTGTAAATCCTTTACTTCAATAAATTCATTTGAAAATGAGTGTGCAGCTGGAAAGAGCCCATCATTACTAGTTGATTGGCTTATTTTAGGTGTGGTTACAACTTCAGATAAGCCTGTATCATGATAGAGATACATTTCCAGGTAGCTTCATAAATGTAAAAACATGAGGAAAAGAATGTGCAAAGTGTGTAAAACTGTGTTACAAAGATCTCTCTGAAGGTTATTGCCAAGCAGAAGGGAATGATTTTCTAGCTCTTTAGCAAGTAACTAGAGAAAATGCAAAAGCATTGAAAATTATGTGACCTCTAACAGCATCTTTCCTTCCTATTCACATTTTTAATATTTCGCAATATACAAATTATATGAAGACCAGAATTGTATCCTTTATTTTCAGTTGTAGTTTGGATGCTCTGGAACTGACAAAGCATACAAAGAATGCTATCCCTTGATTTGTTTGATGCCAGAAGTCACCGGTAATTCTACATTTAATGGTCTGTAGCTTTGATAATGAAACTATTCCTTATATACAAAATAGATCTGAAGACACTTTACTATTTTTTCAGAATGAATGTAATTTACAGGATATGCAGACAATAAATCATTTATTATCATGGCAAACTATTAGTGGTTTGAATCAGTGCTACAGGTACCTGGAACAATAGAGGTCCCAGTAAGTGCTGTCTCTACTATAGTATTAGAGGAAGATACTATTTTTTAACTGAAGTACACTATGTTATATTAGAAAGACAAGCAAATAAGCCTCCAGTCCCCATTTCTTTAGCTTTATATCACTGTAGCTTAGTATGGAACTGGAAATTTGCAGCTGATTCACTGTTGCTGTGAATCAGAATCTGGTTGTATTTTATTAAAATTGTAGATTTAACCAATTGGATCATTTTCTAAAGACTTATTTACTGTTGTAAGGGCCAATAGTTCTATTGTAGTAAGGAAAGCATACAGTACTGCATGTACAACATATTAAATGCATATTCATGCATGATACCACTCATGACACTCCCATGACTTCCCTCCCACCTGCTAGAAAGAGATGAAATTTGAAGTAGAAAAGCTTATCAGACCTACTTACAAGTTCAAATTGGAATTTCAAGTATAATTATATATCATACATATGCACACATAGACGGTGATAAAACTGATTTACAAGTTTCACTTACAAGTTTACTGTTCTCATTTAGAAGGAAGCTGGAAACATGGTAAAATTTGAGATTTATGGAGACTAGTTCTCATAAATATGTAGCCTTCAGATTTGCAGGGTTTTTTTTGAATATTGGCAACTGCATGTCAAAAGAAAACCAGTTTGCACAGATCAGATGCTATTATTGCTATTTCTGTCTAGCCTTGACAGAATTTATTTTAGCCTAAGCCGATGAATGGTTAACAAATGTTAGAAACACTTTTGAAGTCATCTTTTGAAAAGTGGGCTTCTAATGGTGGTCCACTCGCAAATCTTACCTTATTATGAAAACATGAGTGCAAAAGTAGTTTTGGAAATACTTGAAGGATACTAAAGACTGATGCTATAGTACTTAATAGGAAATTTTCTTCAGTGTAATTTGAACATTGTTAGGATTTCTGTGATAATAAACTTTAAAAAAGTAAGTGAAAACAATTAGCCGGAAGCAAAGCTGTGTATGGTCCTCACAGACAGAACTTTTTATTTAATTATACATAATGCTCATTCACTCAATTTAAAGTAACAAAAATTGGAGTGATCAAACTTTTGACTCCACAATTCCAGAAATCTTTTTTTTCTAAATTTGACTTTTTTTATTTATTGCCAGTTTACCAATAAGGCATCTGATGGAAGAACTTGTCTTCCATGTCTAATGTTTAATCTCCCAGTATTTTGTTCTCCATAGAAAACTGTAGAACCTTAGAACATGTATTTTCTCTGTTATGATGGAGATGGAGTGGGTTACAGAAAAAAAGGGACGCTTATTAGGAAATCATACATATATTATAAAATATAAAATTAATACCTTCGTTGTAATAACTAAAATTATACTATGATAAATTCCTCAGAGGGTTAGCAAACAGGCAGTCTAAAAAGCATATGTACATTTATGTACATTTTAGCAAAACCTAGCACTGAAAGGAGAGATACTAATCTCCAGAATTAACAAGTAACCTGACTTGATATCTGTGTTAAAGGATGGCTTTAAACTTGTCATAGCAACTTTTGACATTCTATAGGAGATATAAAGCCCACTTAATACATTTAGACTAGCTAATGGTGGAGGATGTAACATTGTTCACCTCAACTCCACGGGCAAGTGGTTATAGTAAGTTTAAATGATAAAACTGAAGAGAAAAATTGCAAAGTTTCACTGAACAAGACAAATCTTCAGTCTGTCAGTGGGTCTTGACACATGTCACCGATCTTAGAACCCATCTGCAAGGTGTCATATGAGTGGAATCAAAGTGTTGCATTAATTAGGAAAATTAAAGGGGCAGCTGCAAAGACAGTGTGAAGAGGATTTCTAGGAGGAAAACAAATACCCAGGAGATTTAGAAGACCATCACTGTCAGAGAAAATGCAAGCACTCAGGAGGAAGGAATAAAACTGTGAAGCCTTATTGGGGTATATGTTAAAGAAACATCTCACCATGTTTCTCCAGAATTTCACTTCTAACACGGGGTAGGAATGCCTGCAATCGCAGAGGATAGAACTCATTATTTTTTGTTTTATTGAATGGGATTTGCTTTTTGGACCTACCGCACGGAGCTCTTAAAGAAAGGGACAGAATCATCTTTAAGTTCATCTTTATAAGCACTGGAAGGGGATATTTTTTGGTCCTGAATCCACAGAGAGGATTTGCATGCTTGTGTGCATCTGTACAATCATCACTCACTCAAGAGCAACCATCAGGATTGCACATAAGACCATGAGAACTACAAAAGTTGACAAAACATTTGAAAATTACAGCTGGTAAAAACACATTAAAAATGAGTAAAACCCTAATGGCTCCTCTGATATTTGAAATGGGTTTGAGACACAATGAATATTTTTTCCACCTGAAAATCTGAGCCAAAATTTCTGTTTAAAAGTATGAAAATGGGCAACTTGGATCCAAAGCATAGGTATAAATTCGTGTATAGGAATATTGAGTTCTCCTCAAAGCCAGACCTTCTGGGAAGAGATGTATGTATACTGGAACAACGTATTTGCTTGCAAGGTGTTAGGAAAAGGTAGATGGAAAAGGCTGTCCATTGCTTCTTGTGAAACTGCTTATGCTTTCTGCTACCTCTTTTATTTCTCTCTGCCTCCTCCACTTACCACAAGCTTCCTAACTCTTTGTTAATACTCTCACCTTTGCCTTGCAAAGCTAGTGCATGGATGTATAGCTATGTTTTTGAGAGGAACAGTTACATCAGACCTTTAATTTATGGTGCAGCAATCTACTAACTGCCAGCCTTGGTTACAGAGATGAGTATTGCAGAGAACCTAGCACAACCAGATTTTCAGGAGCAACTTGTCCTGCTCACAAACAGCCCCTGACTTCCCAGAGGAGATTTCCCATTTGGTTTGTGACTGGCGCAGAAGGCTGACCTTTCCTTGGATATATCAAACAGAACATGTGGCCTCCTGGGGCTCACGCTGGCTTGGGCAACTACAATATATTCAGCTTTTCTTCTTTCTGCTTTGGAACAGGCACAGACAAGTTGCTTGCCAGGTTGACAAGCTGGTTTAGGAGGCAAGAAACTAGACACTGGTCTTTTACATCAATCTTTTTAAAAGTCCAAAGAATAATTTGATGCATCTTCTGCTTCTGAAGTAAATCAAGAAAAGTTTTAGTTCCGTTTAATAGACAGGTACATGCAGGCCACTTAGTAAGATGGGGAAAATACAGCTTTCACTTGTGAGGATAATATTTTCAATAACTTAATTGATCGACATTTGTAAATAAAAATATGACTGATTATTCAAAGATTAAGATGAAAGTGACATAAATCATAACGCTACAGTGAAAAAGATAATTAAATATCAACATTCTCATAGCAAGAACAATATTTTCAGTGGAGCATGTTCTTTGGAAAGAATGAGGATTGTTTCAATAATGAGGGAGGAAAGGGAGAATAAAGATCTTGTCCTTCCCCACTGAGTAAATTACTTAATACTAGAGTTTTGCATAAGATAATATGCTTAAAAGAGTGTACATGAAGTTGGTGCATAAAATTCATTTTCTGTATCTTTTCTGGAACTGGCCTGAGACATTTAGACACCCAGTTTCACATTTCAGTGAGAGCACAGCATCCAAGAGCCTCAGTTATTTCCAAATATATGATATAAATGCTTCTAATGCATTTTACTGTTTAACGTGTTAATATGTTGATCCTATTACAAAATAGTTGTCAAGTCAGAATTTGCTCTTATCCAGCACATATTCTCTTTTTGGCATGGGGGGAAAGCAGGAGAGAAAGTAAAAAGGGTCAGTGTCTTCTATTGCTAGATGAGATAGATCAGTGAAGACCTTTCTACTTAGAAAATGTACACATAGCATTTTTTTTTTTTTTTTTTTTTTGCCAGTAGTGTATGAAATACCCAGGCTACTGACTGGGTAGAACAAAGATAGAACGATCTTTAGTTTTGCTTGTAAAATTACCTGACAATGTTGCCACTTGGTCAAATGGTAGGAGGTGTCAAGTTCTTGCACACCAGGTTTTTGATAGGGAAGAAATCATTTATATGGAGCCTGGGTGGCTCCTAGTTGTTTGCTTATTTTATATGCTATTGAACTGCTTCTTACAGAAAGGGGTCACAAGTATGTTTGACAGATGCCTTATGACCATTTGTTGCTATTCCAACACAGCTCTTCAGCTTTGTCTCTTAGCTAATCCCTCTTCCCATAATCACAGCCAGAACATCTGCACACTGTTTTAAGCAAGCAATCTGCTTTTTATTAGGGAGTATAGAAAGCAAACTGCTGTATTCTAGGAAAGCTCTTCATGACAAAGCTAGGGATATATAATTTATGCAGAGAGCCTGAATCTTGGTTAAAAAGTAAGAGGAGTCTGGATTCGGTGCTGATGGTTTCAGTCCCATCTGGTGATCCCTTCCAGAGCAGTGCATTGCACTCGGTGTTACAAAGCTGGTGCCAGAGCTCCAGACTGGAGAAGTGAAGTGTGTAGCAAGAAGGAAGAAACTGGTAAATGTTGGGACAGAGCAGGTGAAGATTGTGTCTTCAAAAAAGTACCTGGTGTTAAACCTAGTTTCTGTATGGCTTTTTGTTCCCTGTATATTTAAGACTTTTGCTTTGAGAAGGAAGGAGTCATCTCTTGCTGTCAGAGTACCTCATATCGTGCAAGTCCATTCGTTAACTTAACAGACTCCATCAGGAGCATCGCTGGTTTGTTTGTGCCCTAATTCTTCTGAGGTATAGCAGCTTCTGGATCTAGTGCTGTACTTAATGGGAACCTTCTGTTAACTGGCAGTGTAAAAGTTTAACAAACACCTTACCAACCATCTATTACTATCCTAACATTGTCACTATAAGAGCACTATTACTGTTCTCAGGGAGTTGTATTCCTAGATGTATTTATAGACTGCATTTCCCTTGCAACCTTTGCTTTGTTAGGCTAAAGAAACAAAGTCTGTCTTGTCTCATCTTGTAAATGACTCTCTACTTCCAAGACTGTGCTGGAGGCTCATGCCCAGTAGGGTCATGTTCCAGAGTGAGTTTAGCACTCCTAAATTACTGTTTACCGGGTTCAACTTCACCTTTGAAATTACTAAATGGCTCTGAATGTGTTTTCATTATTGCAGCCATTTTGGAAAAGTGACTAGTGATTTTGAGGGCCTCTGTTTTGAGGGCCTTGGAATAGATTTTTCAGGCTGGATACTTTTTTCTGTTGTTTCTCAAAACATTTCAGGTTTTCCAAAAGCTGAGGAAGCAGAATCACCAAGCCCTTGATATACAATACCTTTCCTGGGGTGGATGGAGGGGGACCCACTCAATCCAGTCTAAAATGCATGTAAAGGAAAACTGGGTTCTTTAAGAGGTTATTAGGTAGTTTCATCTAGATCTCTGAATGCATTCTTTTACATGGCTATAGCCTATATTTTTTCAAAAAAAATTCCCTAATCCTGCATTCGAGGGAGATGACAAATGCACTCCTCATGCTGCCCTTCCATCATCTGCGGTACTGGGCAGCCAGGTGATGGCAGCAGAACCGCTGGCCCTCTGCCGGCTTTTGCCAGCCTAAGGAAGGGGAAGTGGAGGCCAGGTCACAGCAAAACCCTAGCAGGTTATTGAGGAGATCAGGAGAAAGAGGGCTATATGTCCTTTGACTTGCTCCGTGACTAGTGAGTGGTATAGGTTACACGCTGGCCTGTCACCAGCGTTAATTCTTCACAAGGAAAAAGGAAGAGAGCCATGCAAGCACTCATTTGTGTATTGATGTCATGTATATTAAAATATTATGCTAAAGTGTAGTGCTAGTGATGGTGAGGGGCTGAGGGTCTCCTTTTATCCATAGCTAAAGGATTACAACAGGGATTACTTTCTGGATCATTAGTCTACTGCTGTGCAGGAATAAAGAAATCCAGCTGAGTGGACTACTTGGGTCATCGCTCTTTGATTTATGATTCACTCTCTGTTCAGTACAGGTGAGAATACAAGTGCTTAATGTACCCTACTTTCATAGACAAGGAGCTTGATTCTGTAAAGATCAAATGTAACTGGGCATTGCACATTCTGTAACTTTCAGGCTCCAATTAAATGTATTTTCCCAAAGAATGGCTAATTTGAAATTTAATTTCCCTGGCCTTAGCCCATTTGAATAGCTTTTACACATTTACAACATTTTGAAGGGTTCTGGAATCAAATAGAAGGTAATTAGGTTGCTTTTTGGTGGTGGAACAAACAGAACTTCACCTGGTAAAGTCAGAATGACATTTCAATGGGACTTTTTCTTGGCTATTCTTTATAAATATGCAGGATCTGGTTAATAAATAAGTGCACGGACAATAGACAATCTATCTATGTAATAGGGACTAAACTATATAGATGTTTTATTTTATATTTCTAATTACATTACCACTTAACAATTTCCTGAGAGAAATCTATCAGAAATTCTGCTTCAAAGACATACTGTGTTTTGTACTAATTTTATGTTTGCTGAATGATAAACATCGGTGTAAAAACAGCATGCTACATAATTACAATGCATACAGATTATTAAATTATTTTTTATTAAAAAGTGAAGAAACCAATGAAGGAGAACTTCTCCTGCCTCAGCTTTACCCTGTAGCTACAACAATAGACAACAGTAGAAATGACTGTGGTTTGAAGGACTTCTACACTGGCTCTGGTCAAATTTAAAGCAGATTTTAGGCTGCTGTAATTGAGGCTATTTGATTACACTTTGTAAGAGATGTGCATCGATAGAGGAGCTCTGGCAGGCTCTGGATCTACAGTCTTCTAAATTCAGCCCATGACACATACAGCTTAAAGAGCTTTCTTTTTAGCTAGCACTGCACTAGCTGGGGGCTTCTTTAGGCTGTGGATTTCCCTAAGTAACCACCATTATTCCAGGCTTCTTTGTATTACTGGATATAAACAAAGGAATTTGAAGGAGCATCTCATTGACTTATGTGCATAAAATCACAGTGCCAGTGTGAAAGAAACAATGTTGTGTAGTATTATTCATTGGGGCAGAATCTGCTGCTGAAAATCTAAGAGCAGTCCGAGTCCTTAGTAATTTTTAAATTAAATGTGATACTTAATTGAAGAATTGTTAAACATTTAGATGTTTTTAACCATTTCTACATCACCATTTTCAGAAGCAGATGCCTGGCCAGGTCTAATTTCCTGAGATTTTCAGCTCAAATATTACAAAAGCCTTCTGGTTTTTAATGTTTAGATGCATTAGATACGCACTACAAACCTCTTGGAATAATTACCCAGATATGACACAACTAATAGGAAAAAATAATTCATAATTTTATTTTTGCTTTTTGAGCTGTTTCTTCTATTACAGCTTTTCAGAAATGTATTGATTAAAGAATTTTGTCTAGTTGTCATTTTTCCTTTGTGTTCTGCAGCTTAGATACAAGCTTAAGCTGGAATATATTGCTAACGTTTTACAGAAGGAAACAAAATAAAACCAAATAAAAGTAAATGGAAAAAGAACTTATGCTCTGTCTGTACTTGGTAGTGGTAGAAAGTGTTAAGCTCAGCCATTCAAACACACATACAAAAATTTATTTAGATTTCTTAAATATGGTTGCACTGCAACCCAGGCAAATTAATATTTTCAGTCTTGTTTTCCTTTTGCTGGTATTGACTGCCAAGTCCAAGAGACTGGATTTTGAAGAGTGTATCAAATAACTTGATTTCGCTAGGACACAATTTGTTTAGTTAAGGAACTGCTCATCTACAGTCTAGAAAATATTTAGAGAATGTGTTGCAAGTGAAGTATTTTCCAGATACACCGTCATCTTTCTACTGTGGTGGAGGACCCAGCATGTCTATGGCTTCTCTGAATTATTGCGGATTACGGGAGTAAACACTGCATTCACAGCCTGACAAAGGCACGTGGTACTTCTCTGATGTTGAGCAAATGTGACCCCTTCTCCAGTCATACAATGTACTTACGTCTTGGATGGATGACACTGTTATTACTTATGTCAAAAATAATTTTGTGGAGGTGCATATAATTATTATGATTATGATTTCCTGCATTTCCTGACAGTTCATATTCCTGGTTAAATTTCTTTTAGTTATGGAGACTTTCAAAAGATTTCTGTAATCCTATAGACAAAAGCAGCTGGGCCTATAGCTGTACAATGTAATCAAAACAAATTCATAGAGTCCTATATTAAGTACATAATGTATATCTATATATATTAACAAAATACTTTGCAAATTGGATTTTTCTTTTTTATTTATTTTTCTTTTAAATAGTTTAAAAATTAAAGGACAGCTAAAAGTTTATATAATTCCCTTCCATAACTTCCTTCCTTTCCTTCTTATTCTATCAGGGGTAAACACATAGGAGAAGGACAGCTATTTATACAAGAAGGATAATACTTGTGGAAGACAAGTCTGTAAAAATTAGCAAAGAATAAATTTAGGTGAGAAACAAGATGAAGTTTCTAGCTACCATAGAGCTGAAAATTCTGGAAGTATGTTCCAAACTGAATTTTAAGCTGGTACTTCATAAATGTAGTAATTCATGAATTTGGTAATTTCATTGGGTTTTCCTGCGGTAATAAGGACATCCATGGGATCTGCGTACTATATTCCAATTCAACATATAAGACAGTCACATTCCAGCAAATAGTAAAGCTATTCATTATGGATGTCTGTTATTTGGCAATAGCTAGCTGAGTTTCATTCTGGCTGTTTTGTTGCGTAGATTTACACATAAAGAGAAACTTAGATGGTTGACAAGATTGCAGCTGCATTGATTTTGCTTTTCTAACACTATAGTGAAATGTGGAAATATAAAGAATATCAGGGTTTGGGGTCACAAAATACTTCCAGAGAAAGTGAAATCTTGTACACATAAAAATATCACTCAAAGCTAAGGAAGTTTAGGTAGAAAAATTCCCATTTGCAGTGTTGCATGATAAATGTAATATCATTGGAAAAATGTGCTTTTCTGTGTGTTTATTAACTCACTCAATGTACATAACAACACACACATATATTCCTACACACACTTGCGTATATAGCTGGTTTTCTCATTCTTGGCAGGTCTTGGACTTTCCAGTGGAAATAACAAGCACATGAAACCCCTGCAGCATAAAGCATAAACATGGTTAATCTAAACTTTGTTTCCTGCTGACTTCAGGTTCACTATATTTTTGAAATGGGTCAATGGTAAGAAGTCAATGGTAAGAAGCCAAAGAAAGGCCCACATAAGGAGAAAAACTGAACCGAGTCCCATTCAAGACAACAAAAACCACTGTGGATCAAGATCCAAACATACCATTTTGATATGCTGAGAGTCTTCTGTAGAGTGCTATTCATGAGACATTTGCTAAACTATTGTATTGAATTAGTTGTTAAAGAAAACAGATAACCACTTTTACCCACACATTCCACTTCTAATTGCATTCCATGCACATATCACAACTCCACTGCAATCACATCATATATAAATAATACATTGTGCCAATTAACACCTTTAAACTTGAAACTTATGTCATAATATGACATGGTACAAGAAAAATAATATCCAAATAGTATTTTATCATAGCAGTCAGGGTGTTAGGTTAATTGAAGTCCACTTGATAGAACTTTCAAGAGTTTTAATACATTTAATATGAAAGAAAAGAATTACCAGGTGAGTCAGTTGTCTCGAATTATTTCTCATTTACAGTAGTTTAGGTTTTAGGACATGTTAATTAGTTTAGAATGAAAATTCCTGCCTAAGAGCTAGTTGTTACACACAGCCTCTGGCTGTAGTGAAAGTTCACAATGAGTCCCCACCACAAGATGAAAAATTATTCTGTATCTAAAACGACCTCTTGACCTAGAGAAAAGTCCCAAACACATGTTTCTGGGATGATTCACATGCATAATTCAGAGGTGATTAGTTGTACTGGTTTCCATACTCCTCAAGGAATAGGAAAGAAATAGAGAAATTAAGAGAAGAAATGTAATTAATGAGAAATGAGGACTGTTAAAAAGGTAGGTCTGATTGCAGCAAGCACCTGGGAAATCTATTAAAACCACAATTAACTTGTTATTTCATCCAGTCTGGAAGAGTTCAACTTGTTATAATGACTTGTTAAAATAAAAGTGGTTTTATTGGAGGGTTTTAAAGGAAGGTTTTGTTACTTTAAATGTCAAGTTAAGCCCCCAAACTAAAAAAAAAAAAAAACAAACCAAAACAAAAATCCCAAAGACCTTTCCTCAGATGTTTTTCTCAAATTCAATTCCTACTGAATCTGAATCTTTTCAGAGCCCTTCAATATCTGCTAGCACAAAAATGCCGCTCAACCACGCATACAGATGCCTCCTCTCCTGCTTGGCAGGGATTTTCTAGCAGGCAGACCGAGGATAAATATCACCATGGCTTTCCCTTGGGAACATCGCATTAGCATGCATTACAAGAGTTTAATGGAGATTGACTTGGATCACAAGTGCTGCTTGCCTCCTTGGAGATCATAAAGTACAAGGGTTGTACTCTTTCAAGGTATGGAAGAAATTACTACAACTCTGCACATATAACGTTATCTACTCCTTGATAATTCTTTGCAGATACAGCATTTACTGGATAAACTCATCTACAAAATCTTCCATGCAAGAAGGCTTTTGTTAAAGTTTATCCGGAAAGTGGAACATAAAAATAAATAAATAATTAAAAAAAATAATTAAAAAAAAAAGGAGCAGCATGTGGTAGTTTCAGCTTTTGGATTTTACAGCCTGCTCTGTATTTAAGTTTGTGTTCAGAAAAAAGTGGAAGGTTGACTTTCATTTTCTGAAGCCTGTATTTAAGCCCTTAGCTCCACCTGAGACCTTCCCATCAGTCTCAAAGTACAAGTCAATGATTTTTATAGCGTGCAAAGAAGATTAAGGAACACATTTCAGTTCCATAGAGAATAGATCTACTTTTGCTTCGTTTTGCCTAGAAAGAAGGGGAATTAACAAAGCAAAGAAGATACATTAATTTTCTCTTACAACATATAGCATATAATTTGAAGGAACTCTAATATTCTCAATGAAAATCTTTGTTTAAAAGTTTAAAATATATGATGATACCAAAATGCGCTAATGATATTTTCCTTTGATAATTGAATGCATCAACCATTCATGCTAACTATAATAATTTATACAGATTTCACTGTTAGTTTGTATGTAATACAAAGATGTTCTTACCTGCACCATCATACTAGAAGAGGAAAGAGAAAAAGTTTTGATCCATCAAACCACAGAAAAAAAAAATCCCTCCAAGCCTTCTACTTGACATCTGACTCAGTGCTGGAAAGGAAATAAACATGTATTATAGACATTTGGCTAAATAAAGCCACAACTACAGCTGTTATAAAAACTCTGTGGAAACCATGTCTTTGAAAATTGGCAAATCTCTGTGGCCAGAATCCAGGAATTTTGTATTCTCACAAAATGTGCTTACATGATCCCAAAAGTTTCTTAGCTATTTTTGCCTCATACTTTAAGAAAAACTTGAGTCTGAATGCTTTCTCATGAAAAATGTAATAGTCGATCTATTAAAAGGTATTGCTTCTTATTACAAACCTGGCTTCTCTTACTTGCTTAGTGTGTTTGGTTGCAACAGCTCTGCTACCAAGATTCTGCAGATAGATTAACCAATGTGGCATTAAAAGTCGAGATTGAAAATCAAGTATTTTGTAAGATGCCTGTGGGCCAAATCTAAGATATTTACATAGTTGAACTTCTGCAAAGTAGGACCAGGAACTTACAGAATGAAATACAGAGTGTAATGATTGCTAAGCTGGGCCCTTTCAGGTGTTATATATCTGTAGTTCAAAATGTATTTTATAGCAGTATCTTCACTTGGTCATGTTCCTAGAAGGAGTATGATGGTTCTGAATACTGTTCTGCTGTCTGAACACATTTTTAGCTCAGCAGCTGCTACAAAGGCAGGTTGTTGATGCACAGCGTTAATTGGTAAGTACTGGTGAAGAATACAGAGGAAAAAATAAGCTTGCATGAGCTGCCTAAAAAGGCTGCATTTGCTTCTTGATGTGAGGGGGATTAAATAAGCAATTCTAGTAACGAAGGTGTGAGATGACTTAGAAACCATACCTTTTACGGTTTATAGTCTAAAACAACTGTTTCCAACTGTGTCTGATTAGCTTTCCTTCCAATTGTTGCCTTGCCACAGGAGACTTTCTAGCATGCATTCCATCTTTTTTTTTTTTTTAAATATGTCCCAATATATTACTGCAATCAAAACTTCGGTATTCCAGTTTTATGCTATTTTAACACCAATGATTCCATGGGAATTATACCTGTGTGAAACTGCAGTTGTGTACTGGTGAGCTAAGCAAACCATAGCCAAATTTTGAATTTATACTGTATGCACTTCGTGACCAGAAGTAATGGATTAGACCCTTGGCATAGCTTCCAGAGCGTCAGGACTTTTTATCTAACCAATTTCTTATAAAGCTTGAAATACTTTTTTATTAGTCTTACTTGAAAAATTGCAGGTATCAAGGGGCTGATGGAAAAGTTCAACTCCTTTTCCTAGCAGTCTCATACTGTTTTGCTGTGGGGTTTTTTCCAGGGCAAGGCAGCAAATTACAGTGAAAACTGTCCACTTTTAAAGGACAAAACACTAATATATATACTTGAAATAATGATAATCATGTGTATCTTTCTGGTATCACAAATATAAAATGGTGTTGCAGACATATAATGGGATCAAGCTTTTTAATGCAGAGTCAGCTGGGGAAGGAGCCAGGGCACTTTCTACCTCTCCAACGTCTGTCCCATAGTTTAGAATAAGTAAACTTACAATGTTGTAAAAAAAATGGTTAAATTATTAATTACTAATTGCTTTCATACATTCAGCATGCTGCTGGTGTTTACACTGTAAGTGAAAGGTATATTAGGAAGTCAAAACACAGAGGTAGCGCTATTGGTAGCTGAACTCTGATATTTTATTTGATATGGGAAATCTGTGCCAGTTGCAACTGCGAAAAAAGAATATATTTTAGTACATTTAAATATTTTTCTTCTCTTGCTGTTTCATAAGAACTGAGATAAAGTTAAGTGTATAAATCCCTTCTGGAATTTGTATTTGATATAGGATTTTTGTGTATATGTCTTGGGTGGGTGGAATTTTTGTGTTTTAATATAAAGATGTTTATTACCTTAGTATAAAAGTAACCTTCCATTCATATAATCATAGAATTATAGGATGGTTTGGGTTGGAAGGAACCTTTAAAGATCATCTACTTCAATCCTTCTGCTTATTTATTCCTAGAATAAAAGGTTTCATAAGGTCATACTTTTGCTTAGTTATAAAATGAAGAATGGTTTGAATGTTTGGCTTCTGTATCACAGCAGAATCCTGAAGAGGTGTTACTATACCATCTTACATAAACTGTAAGATACGCAAATATATTTTGCTCTGACTCATGGTCAGTTGTAACAAAAACCAAAAACAGTCTGTTGTAATCCTATTTCACATCGTTAGACATCCATTTTGTAACTGTAAATCCACTAATATCTTCTCTGTCATGAGCTCTACTTGTGCAGAAAAGCTAGGAGAAATATTTGCATGGAAATACGATTTCCCCTTAAGCAGGTGTTACCTGCTAGACATTAACAGCATGGAAGTGAATCTTATCAGACTTTATGCAATGGTATTATTAATTCCAGTTGCCAGAAAACAATGTAAGAAGACATGACCCAAACATGAGAGATTTTTCTTGAAAGAAATCTGTTTATCAGAATGTTGGCTGAGCACATCATATATATAGGCACATAAACAAGGAAACGAATTACTATGTATAGTGTATCTTAATCACAAACTAGTGAGCCTTATTTCATAAAAGACAAAACTGCAATTTGATTCCTTCAAAAGAGAAGAAATCTCAATCAAACACTATTGTTTGTGGTGACTGGTGGCACTTACAACAAAAGACTAGTGAGCCTGATATAAACTGGTTCTTTGGCTGATCACATGTTGCAAGGAGATGTGCTCATCGCCAAGGCAGGGGCAGGGGCAGGGATAAGGCATCTTTAATGCATCCTGACAGGGCTGAGTGTCTATAGCATTACTGACATCCTATCCTCGGCAGTACAGTATCTCAACAACCTGTAATCCTGGTGAGTGTGTTCGGCAGGGTGTGCTTTTATAATTTTCTACAGATATTTACATATGCTTTTGAAAAACAGAGAAGTGTGATACAGCAACAAAATCAAGACACAAAGGCTGTCTGGGTTAGCCATACAATAAATCAGAGGTCCTTCTCATACACCTTCATGATAGATACTCCTCACCATTAATCTGAAAAAATGACAGATCATTACAGTAACAATAATCATTGCATTTATTTTATAACATTTAGTTACACTAGCTGATAACAATGATTGATAACAATACTGCTAGATTCTCAATAAAAATAAAGTTCTGTTGAAAAGATTAACATCTGTTTCAGAAGAAGCCAAAGTATAGCTCATAAGTCATCTGCAGATCCCGAACAATGACAGCCTGAGTCCTGCGCTCTGGTTTATCACAGGGAAGGAGCTGTGGTGAGAGAGCTGCAGTGCAACTGGGTCCCTCCCTGGGGAGGATGGAGAAGGGCAACAGATGCAGAGGTTCACCTGAAGCCAGGGAGCCACAGATGATGATGCTGTCCCCACGGTGTGTTGAAGGTACTTTCTTTTCAAGTTTCCGAGGTCAATGTTATAAGCCTGATGACTCTCAAGTGACTTGCAATGTCAAGATAGTTGATCATCATGCTCCATTTTCCCAGCAAAGCACTCCTATTGCTGAACAACACCAACCATTGTGTGCCATTTTATTGCAGCACATAAGTGCCAATCGGATTTTTTTCTGCCAGTGGTTTAACATTTACTTTGAGTGTCATATGCTGTATGACTGATAATATTAATTAAAAACAAACAAGGAAATTATCAATAGACACTGAAAGTTTCATGCAAGATGATGCTTTTGCTGAGAACAAGCTAAAATAAACAGTGTCTTACACTTTACATCGTAGCAGGGAAAAACAAGGGACTGGATATAGCGAGTGTAAAATATTTTAAGTTTAAAATGGTCAAAAGCAAGAATAATTATATACATATATTGTGTATAATTATTATGTATTACATATAATTATTTGTACAATATAGAAAGTAAACGTAAAATTAATAAATATTGCATAAATCTTATATGAGTATTTAAAAGACTAATTATAAGGCAGTTAACACTGGATGAAATAGATACAAGACTGGCAATTACTGAGCTCACTGTATTAATTCACTAATTGTTAAATTTAGGCCTAAGTCCCAAAACCTCATTGATATCGGAGCCAGAAATTACGCGTAAGATGGTAGTCATTTAAAAAAAAAAGACAGAAAGAAAGAGAGCCATTTCCACTCTTGCCTGACCCTGAAGACACCTAAAGACATCTAACGTAATTAAAATTTTTACATTTCCTCAGTTGTCTTAAGTTATACTGCTGGAAGAGTCCAGAAGGCCCTTGAGTTGCAACAGATTTGATGCTTATGTCTCATCAATATCCACAGAGCAGATTCCAGTGTTGCTGCCTTTTCCATCTGGATGTCTTGAGCTGGAGCTGTTCTCTGAACTCACCCATATATCAGCATCCCAGTTTTCTTCCTACATCCACAAGAAGTGGTGGAATTCCCCTTTGCCAACAACCTAGGAATGTGAGCACTAAGGGGACCTCAGCTACTGCCAGAGCAGATTCGGGCTCAGCTTTCTATCAAATTATGGTAACCAGAGGGATGTACATGTTCAGGCAATGGCCAGGGAAAAAGAACGTGCTTGAGTCCTCCTTTTGAAAATGCTTTGTTATAAATGGGCTAATAAAAACTTCATGATGCCAGAGAAACCGCAAAGATGAATGAGGATGGGAAGAACATGGATTCTGGGTACTGTTACAAAGACTTCATATTTATTTCATGTGTTTTGAATTAAAATACAGACTCAGTTTTGTAAGAAAGTAATTGCACAGGCATCTACATTCTGGAATATAAGAAAAATAAAGAAAATAAATCCTGGTAGTGTTCAGAAAAGTGTTTTAGCCCTTGAGAAACCCCCTCAATTGGGACGGTCTAGATTAGGAAATGCCTCGGTTGGCAAGCACAGGTTTTGCAGATGCTCTGTTGAGAGTCTTACTGTGTACAGGGAGCACCAACACTCACCACTGGCAATTTTTGAAAGGCCAGTTCCTTGTAAAGGTGCTGGAAGCTCTCTTTTTTTCAGCCAAAGAGCAACAGTGGAGGCAGGAGTCTTTCGGTACCTATCCAGCAGCGTACCTCCCACAAGAAGGCTTTATTGAAAGCAGAATAACTTTAGTTTTCTTTCTGTGTCTGCTCGTAACTCTAGCACTTCTGAAAGAGTAGTAGGAGCAAGAATTTAACACAAGCGTGACAGGTACTTCTTCTGAAGTCTGAAGGCCAAAACTGTGGCCATCAAAACACCTTCAGCGCTCTGTTGGGTGGCCATTATATGCCAATAACTTTTGGCCAATCTGGATGTGAGTTAGTCTCAAACTGCAAATCCAAGCACAACTGCACAATTTCCTACATTTTAAATCTGGAAGCAGTGAAAACTGTACTGAACAACCTTGCCTGAAAAAGTAGTAAGAAGGCTTTAACTGACGTGAGGTTTTGTGAGAAGTTTGAAATTCACTTCTCATAAGATTTGCCTGTGTGGGAGTTGGACTTTTTTTTTGGTCACCACCTCAGTGATGAATAATATGTTACTTATTAAAAGAAAATCTCTGATGACTATTGAGATCTCTGAAAGGAGCAGCCACTTTTTGTCAGAACTGGTTTAGACATGATACATAAAAATAGAGTGGGAAAAAAAAATCTTCAGTCAAAACCTCTCTTCCTCTGGGCAGGTATGGGTATAAAATCTATTAGCTGACATGTAAACTACTAACAGAAGACAGAAAATTCTATACACTATGAATCTTGTGATTATTAACCTTTTGGATAGTCATTGTTTCTCAAATCTAATCACATTTCATATTGATATTGTAGTGCATAGGTAAGGAGCTCGGAACACTTTAAAGATGTTAATTAAAGCTCATCCACAACACTCCTGGGAAGCAGAGCTAGAATCATTAAAATCATCTGACAGGGGAGGAAGAGCTAAGCAGTAGAGTACGTAAGTGACATATCTAACATCCCACAAAGCCAGAAATTGAATCCATTATCCCCAGTTGTCAATTCATCGTTGTAGCTGCTAGGAAGCAGACTTCTACATTCAGAACATGTTAAAAGATCAAAAATGTCCACAGAAAAACCCAGCCCCCTTCCTTACTGCTTAAAGTAGAGTTACAAGCGGACAGGTCCTGCAGAGCAGTGTGTGGTGTCAACACACCAGAGGCGTCCTGTGACCCGGCCCCACTCCGCTGGCTGGAACAAAAGATAAAAACAAGCTGCAGAGTGCAGATTCCTCAGAGTAAGTGGTTGCATCGTGACTTGAAATGCAAGGCACCATCCACTTATTAAAATACTGAATTAGCAACCAATCTGTAAGGGCAGTTCACTTGCTGCTCACACATTATGTGTACATTGAGGGACCATGGACTGCTTGCTGTGTCTAAAGATGATTTGCAACTGTTACAGAAAACACCTGACACTGATAATCTCCGAGTGCAACAGATTGAACACTCATCTAATCAAAGATCAATGGATTAAAATATGAAGCGTACATGATATTCAGAATTAAAAATGAAATTCCTCAACACTAAGTTTTGGATATTTCAATTTCCTTGAAAAACCTAGCAAGTTTTGATTTGTTTTCTGTTCAAAACTACACTTTTGATAAACAAGGTTCAAATGCCTGCAATCAGAAGAGATTAACAGTGTACCAAATATGTCTTTTAAAAACTAAAACCAGATTCACTTTTCAGAATTTCATTTCAGAATAGTATTCTGAATAAAATCTTTATTTTGTTTTTTTTTTAATTGTTGCATTTTAAATGAAAATAGTTTTCCAGTAAACCACAAAGATCTACACAGCATTTCAGTCTTTTAAAACTCATTTGTAACACACATTTTTCATAATCACATAGACTGTATTTTTATAATAATTTAAAAAAATACTCCTTTTTTAATTTTAAATACTTTTAATATTTTTTCCTCAAAAAAGGCAATGGTTCAATAGCAATTTTTTTCTTAATTAGGATTTTTAACTAGTGCTTCTGAAGACACAAAAGAGACTGAATTCTGTCAGTTCTAACTGGAACCATCCTTACAAGTGCAAGAAAGTCTGAAGCTATTTGTAACAGAGATATTAAAGTTTTCCTTGGTTTTTATCTTTCCCTTTGCCATTTCTGTTTGAAACTGCTTTTTGGTGTAATAGTTTTGTGGAAAAGGGGCCTCCTGTGCAGACTTTTCCCCCTTGTTGTCTGTTATGAAATATAAGTGAAGTTAAAGGGTTATGCATTACAGACCAGGTTTAACAATGTTTTGTTATTTTTATTTCTGTTGACAGAAATACCCATGTATCTTTCTTTTTATGTATTCAGAAGATCCGTTAGTAATATAAATATTTTAGTGATAATTTCTGTGCTGTTATTTCATTGTCAAACATATAAACGAACTCTAAACACCCAATGAACCTTGGCTTTTTACTAACCAAAGAAAACCACTTTACAGGTTTCTTCAGCACAGTTGTTTCCAGCAAATTATAGGGTGCCGTAGATGAGGAAGCAGAAACACTAAAAGTTTAGGAGTAATGTTGAAAATAGAATACATGTTTGTGAGCTATTCAGAAAACACACCTGCTTCACTAAAAGAGTATGGCACAATGCAGTATCTATGTGTGCTAACATAAAGAGATTAGTAGACGATAGCTTCCCCAGTTTCTTTCTGTAAGTCAGTGCAGTCCCCTCTGCTGAATGCATTGTGCAGTATACTAACTCCTGTTAGCTGGGAAACCACATGCTGCTTTTAACTTTCTCCCCTTAGCTGTTCTTCCTGGGTTTGATTTATTAGAAAAAAAGCAATACTCCCCATAGGATGGATCAAATGAGCAAAGCTAGAATAGGCTGAAGAAGACAGCAAATGTTAACTCATTCATTCGAAAGAGCTAAAAAGATACAAATTACATTTGAAATCAGTGTAACAGAATATCAGCGAATTAGCTTCTGTCATAATTCTACAACAAACAACTCAGATACATTTCATCAAAGTATAAGATACTAGCAAACCAACTTTAACAGTAGCAAACATCTGAGACTGTACCAAGTGCAAATTACTTTGGAAAACACCATAGTGACGATTTCAAATAAATGCTTACTGTTATCTCATTCATTCATCAACATATAACTCACCTCACTGAGCCTCATAACAGAGGCTCTCCCTTATGTCCCACTGAGACAATAAATAAATAAATCGTCAAATAAATAGGCTTTAATATCATGGCTGACCCGATTTGGTTCTTGAATCTCTGTGCTCTTGAATTCTAAATATATTATGCTTTCTTAGTTCTTAGGAGCTGGAAATCTCTACATCTTTCTACATATTGCTAGGTTAAAAAAAAAAATATAACTGGGATGCAATTTATCCGTATCTGGTTCTATGTGAACTTTTATCAGCTCTAATTGCCTTTCTGCTTTGATGTACTCATAAAGTCTTTCAACGCTTCCATTCCCTTCCCTCCCACTTGGGAAAATATCCCAATCCTCAGAATCTGACCTTTGGCTTATTTCATGAAGACGAAAGCAGAGAATTTATTCAGGCTCAGAGCAATACTAACGTCATTAACTAACTTCCCACTTTCTGTATATCCCTCAGTGGCTTCACAGAATACTTGATTGGTTTTTCGCTTGTGTATTTAAATGACATAAGACCAGATTTTTGCTACTGAAGTATCTATTTCCTTTGATTATTGTATCGAATTTGTAGCTTTACCTTTTGGTCATATTTTTTAAATTCTAAATTTTTAAATGGTATTTTGTTTATCTGGCACTCTGCTTTCCAGACCAATATTGACCATTTCCAGCCCTCCTTCCGCTTCTGTTTCCAGTCCAGTTCTCCTTCCTCTTCAGCAGCTGTGGCAAAATTGTGTCCCTCTGAAGTTAGTGTGAGTTTTGGATACTGATGCTAACGGCACCAGGAAGGTGCCTTGTATGGCCCTGAGAAGGTGCCTCACCTGAATGTGGCACTTCTGAGAAAATAAATTTCATTCTACCACCTCTTACATCCTTGGGCTTCCCAGCAGTATTTTTGCTAGGTTTCCCAGAGATAGTGTGACCCAAGTACTGTAGTGTCTTCTAAATGTCTTCTATGCCAATGTAAGCAAAAATCTTGGGCAATATGAACTCTCAGAGTCGAACTGGAACCCTGCAAGCTGCTTCACGTAGGCTGGCAAACAACAACGGTAGTTTCTATGATTCTAAGACTCCCTGCAATGGGAACTGGCCTCCATTTGACACCCATTGCTATAAACTCTCTGTTGTGGTCAGGTTTAGTCTTTTTTGATTTTTCTTTCTATAACCATTCTCGTAGTTCACCTGTTAAGCCTGGCTTCCACTTTTTTTTTTTTTTTTTTTTTTTAATTTTCACCCACATTTTGTTTAATGAACTTTTCACTGTGCAAATGATGTGCCCTTCCACAAAATACTGTGATTTCCCTGTCTGAGGCAGGGTACAGGGTAAAGTAGGAAAACCTTCACCCTCTGCCAGGTCTGCAGACACGTTTAGTTCTTTCTACAATGTCCGTGAGGATTGACCCATGGGATAAAGATGTGGGGGTTTCTTTCTTAAAGTGCTCCAACAGTTTTCTCTCCTTTATATTTGATTTTTTTGGCTTTGTTAGTATGGATCAGACAACTGGTTTTCTTCCAAAAGCCCAGGTAGTAACTACACAGTGGGACGGTATGGGAAGGGTCCTGTCTTAGGACCGGGTCTGACTGAAGGAGGAGTTGATTACATCAATACCATCCCTGACTGATATTTGACTAACCAATGCTTTAAAAGTTCCAGTGATGGGGATTCCACAGCTTCCCTGGGCTGTGTCTGCTGTCACTGAACTATCCTAATGGGCTGTTTCCCTGATATCCAATCTAAGCATTCTTCGCTGCAATTGAAGTATACTTTCTCATACCCTTCTCAGTAGATGTGGACAACAAATTTTTGCAGTATTATTTGACTTTTTTCAAAATCAGCATTTATATCTTACAGATTTTATTTCATAAATAAGTAGTATGTCAGCCTTCAGTTTTCTCTATAGCAGGTCTTCCTGTTTTTCTGTGGCAATTATATTTTCAATATGTCTAGCCATTCTTTTTGCTCTGGATTTTGTTTTGTGGAGATTACAACTTTGATGTATCTTTCTTGAAGTACAGAAAAAATAATCCATGTGAATTTTGGTAGATTTAAAAGACTACATGCATTTTTCATGTTGTATATTTTTACACTTATAATTTACTCCTTCTTATACATCTTAATATCATGTGTTCTTTAAATGAAATCATTGTAATATCCAGAGCTTTTTCTGTATAACTGCTGCTTAATCTACTGACCCCCGTGAAGGTGCTGGAGCTGACTATTCCTATTTAATGTATAGTGTTTGTACTTGTTCTGACATTACTTGCTCTTAATGTCAAAGTTTTCCTCTAATCTGCCAAGCTCATTTTTCATTCTATTTTTCTTTTCCTTCCAAAGTGCTTGCAGCCCCTTTACCTCTAATCCTATCTGTAATTAATAAGATTTTCTGTTCTGTCCTTTCAGTCAATAAGGAAAATATCCCACCCAGTGTAGCTCTCCAATTAACAGTGGCATACTGACAATGCTACATCAGATATGTTTTTCCCCTATGTGCATGGAACTTTCCTGCTTCCAATGTTTTTGTCCAGACTTGTATGTCCATAGTTTGCTTACAAGACTGTCATGGGAGGTGATGTCAGTCTTACCAAAGTCAACTACTAGGGTTTTCCATATACCTCTTCCAGGTTCTCTGCCATCCAGAACTTTCTAATCCTCACAGCAGATAAACACATCTGTAAGCAACATTTCTTCTTATCCCTACTCATATTTCCCTTACATAAATGATACCTACAAAATAAATGAGTATATGCAAATATTCTAGCATCAGAACACTGTTCTCTATGTCATGCAATGCCTAATTCTTATTTTGATTGAAAACGTTTAGTTCCTCTTTTGTCCTCCATTGCTTTTTTCTGTCGATTCTTGCTTTGATCCCAATATGAATAATTACGTCCCCTCCTCAATTTTAGTACATTTTTATGTCCATATTGCTTATACCTAGCCTAATGTTTCTAGTTTGAATAAAAGGATTTCAAATCCTGACATTGAGGCCTACACCATTTTCAGAATTCAAGAGCATCTTCTCAACAGGAGTCCCAAATCCTGCTGGCCTTTATGTGTTTTTGACCATATTTACATGTCTAACAGGGAAATTCTCAGTATGACTTGAAAATGTTGAGAGTAGTTTAACCTGTGATATAAGAAAGATGTGAGCCAATGTGTTCTGGAGACCAGGCATAACCATCCAACACAACAGTTTTCAGACTGTTCTCTGCTCATATCTTCAGAGTATCTAGTAAACACAGAAAAAGATTACATTTCCCACAGTGGTTTTCCTTCTACATTAACTTTTCCTAATGACTCTGTAATGATTGTATGAAATTACTGTCCTGCAGGTGGTTTAAAGGCAATTTCTTTATATCATTTTAATGGTTCAGAACAGATGTGCTTGCTAATCATCTTGGCAGCTAGGTGCTGCTGTGATGTCTGTACATGACAGTGCTTTTGACCATGGTCTACTCTCCATTTCCAATTAACTCTGTGGGAACTTTTTTACTTAAGTGTGAGCAAGATCAGGTCTTCTACTGTTTAAGTGGCTTAAGAGAAGTGTGAATACCTTTTCACTGACAAAAATCAAGAGAGGAATGAGTAAGCGTCCATCCCATCATTGGTATCATTAGGAGATTGCCTTAATTTGGCAAGATAATAGTTTCTAACTTTTGAATGAGGGATAGTATTGTTATTGCAAGGTGGAGATAATGTATGTTATTTCTTTAATAGTTTTAAACTGTAGAAGGAAAAAACAACGGTGGCAGAATTTGGGCATAATCAGACAGTTACATGTAAGTTGTTTTACATGGCTTACATGTTACTTGGTTCAAACAGGGAAAGAGATTTTCAATGAACTTGATGCTATCCATGTTTCCCCACGTGATTCTTCCCAGACCATTACAACTTGGCAAGGAGTATGTAAATGGAGCTACAGCTATTACAGTAAGAGAAAAAAAAAAAAAGCAGCTGAACACCACACTTGATTTTCTGAGGGATAGGAAACAGAAAAATCAATCTAAAGGACTAGACTTCCAAATGTTTTTGATTACAATTTTAATTATTTGTTATAAATGTTAAAGGTATTTTTCCTGAAAAGTCAAAGTTCCAAGATTGGAGTTGTTGTGGCAGATTTAAGCTGCAGTGGCCTGTGTGTCAGAGACAGCAGATCAGCAGGCTGAAGTCTGTTCTTTATAGTGGCAGTTCCGTCCAGCCCAGGTCACCCTTTCCCACTGTGCTCTGGTTGCACATCAGATCCTGGTTTGGGGAAGAACAGTTCTGGAGGTTGTTGCTCTCCTGCATTCTGCTATTGGCAAAATTTTGGGGTTCAAATGTTTGGCCTTTAAAAATAAAAGCAATAATGCTTTACAGGATTTACATAAATATTTTAAGTGGGAGTCTGAAGGAAATTTTAAAATATTTTCAGAATTTGTAAGGTAGGTTTGAATTAATAGTAATGCCTGTGCTAGGCTCAACGATATATGATGTACCATTCATTGAGGTCTAAATGCAAGAGCTTTTCAGATTACAATGTTAATTCATGTACTGAAGTCAACACTGGAAATACATGAGCCTTCTTCCAGTACTTTTTAATCAACAGTTATTTCCAAACAATTAAATAAATGACAAACACTATCTTATTTAATTTCTGTGATTCTATTCAAAAGGCAGCTACGTTCAAGTCTTCATCACTTCCTAATACCATAATAACAAAGTTTTTAACACAAACCAGCCACAGATATTCCAGAAGACTCAAAACAAAGATGAATTAGACTAAAGATTGAAAAAATCATGTGAATGTGATGTTAAAGTCAAGTGTCTGGTCTATGGACTGGTTACACTTCATTACTGCTACTGTTACCACTGCTACTGAGAAGGTGCACAGTCCACTATAACATACCTATTAAAACAGTGGTCTTCAAAGTGTGTGTGTGGGTGCATACCCCCCAGGCGGTGTGCAAGACTATCCATTGGGGTGCAGAAAGAAAACATTTTCTGTGCCACTAGTAAGTAAGATAGAGGATTCTAAAAATTAAAAATAGTGTTTATTTCATCTTTATCTCATCCTTTTAAAAATTCTTTTTCTTGTGTATGATTTATAAACTTTGTCAAATATAGTGCAGTTGTACTTGAATATAATTTATAAACAAATAAATGTAGATATATTGGGATTGCATACTCAAAAGTTTTTTTCCTCAATCAAAGAAGTTTGAAAACCATTGTAATAAAGGACTGTTATGAACTCCAGCCATAGGAATGTAAAGAATATTAATTGAACAATTCATTCAACAAAAGAGTCACAGTAAATCCATACCAGGCCTGTCCCCTGCAGCAGGAAATGCGCTTTTGTTTTCTTACTAATTCAGTGCTTGTCTCTACAGAAAAAATTAGAAAAGAGAATCACAGGCAAGGGAGTGGTTAGGTTTTGCTCGAAAAGTCGTTTACTGGCCCAACCATTACGTTTTAAATGTTTATTCTACCTCAAACCCACCACTCAGACATATTCAGCCCTGTCCAGCCCTTCACCCTCGATGTGGGAGACTTCAAAACTGGAAATTTTTGTTCACCAATTAAGTCCTGAGGAGTTGTTTCAGCCTGACACAAATAGCACGAGTTCTCTTCTTTCCCTCTGCTGCTGTGGACCTCCTGGGCACTGGCTCAGGCACAGCCAGCCTTTGCTGAGGGGTAGAACTGTCTGGAAGAGGTTTGTATGGACCTGTGCTATAAGAAAACAGCATTCATGGTGCTTTGCATTCATTGGTAATAAAGATAATAATTTTAACTGCCCCTTATTGTGCTGTATCTTCTATAATAAAACGTTATAGTAAAAGAGAATGAGAAAAAATCCTTGGCTAACATAAGTAGGTATATCCGAGTGCAGGGCAGAGGAAGCATTAAGAAAGGTTGATGGAAGGAAAAAAAACTGAACTGAGTTGTTACTCAGTACTTAGATGTTTAAACTCTGGTTTCCATACAAGATGTACACTGAATATTTCAAGATTTGTGTTCCCTTGTCTGAAAGACTGATTTCTCTCCCCAGTGTCCCCCCTGCACTCCCCATCTGTTTGCAACTTCCTTCACTACTGTCTCGGCTGTTGGAAACAAGCACTCTAGCTGCAGTTTCTGACCTTGGCAACTACACCAAGATATGCAGGAAAAGAACTGTTAAGATTACGAGCCTTGTTTGATCTCAGGCTTCAATGATTTAAAGGTGACAGCTAATCTCACTCCTGTCAGATGAGGACTCTGAGGGTTTCCAAAAGGACACAGACACCCAGATTTGTCATTCACATGAGCTTAGGCTGTATTATGCAGCTTTTTTGACCACCGTCTATTCGCTAAGTCCTCTAGAAATCCTACTAAAACTACAGAAATGCAATGTCCTCTTTAAATCATTGGCATCAGAAAACTAAAGGACAAGCATTAAGCTTGGACATCTACCTGACTGTTGTTAGTGTTTTGTTTTCTTTCAAGAGACAGGAAAATGTATTCCTTGAAAGGTTATTATTGTAACTATTGCTTTTGGTAAAGGAGTTTCAGAAGTGGAAAACATTTCAGTGAACTTAATAAACTCTTTAAATTTCTGGATTGTTTCAGGGATTCTGAATGAGAGATTGTGCATCTACCATATGATGCTAGACAATATCCTTCTTCAATTAGACCTAAAAAAAAAATATTTCTCACAAACTAAACAACTCCTCCGAAGCAGAAAAATAAAAAATTAAAAAGCAATAATTCTAAACTTAGCACTGTGAAGTTAAAAGACAAAACTGTGATGACCTTAAGCAAAGGAAAGGTGTTTAATGAAGTAGGATATATGTGTAGGAGGGGATTAATTGTAAATTCAGTGTTTGGCTTAGTTGGATTTGAAGATTGTTTTTTGTCAGACATTCATACAAAAGAATTCCTATCAGAAATTTATATTCATAGTGGATTAGTTTGATGTAAATTCTCAGCCTGGAAATGTCACTGAAAAATAAAATAATCCAACACCGTGATGTAATGTTATCAATCTGATCAAGAAGGACAACACAAGAAATTGTTAATCATAGAATCATGGAATCATTTAGCTTGGAAAATACCTTTGATATCATTGAGTCCAAACAGAAACCTAACACTGCCAAGTCCACCGCTAGACCATGTCCCTAAGCACCACATCTACACATCCCAAAAAGATCTCCAAGGACAGTGATCAACCGCTTCCCTGGGCAGCCTGTTCCAATGCCTGACAACACTCTTGAGGATTTTTTCCTAATATCCAGTGTAAAACTCTCCTGGAACAACTTGAGGCCATTTCCTCTTGTCCCATCACTTGTTACTCAGGAGAAGAGACCAACACCCACCTCACTACAACCTCCTTCCAGGTAGCTGTAGAGACCAATACAGTCCCCCATGAGCGTCCTTTTCTCCAGGCTAAACACCCCCAGTTCCCTCAGCCGCTCCCCATCAGACTTGTGCTCCAGACCCTTCCCCAGCTCCGTTGCCCGTCTCTGGACACGCTCCAGCACCTCAGTGTCTGCCTTGCAGTGAGGGGCCCCCACCTGAACACAGGGTTCCAGGTGCGGCCTCACCGGTGCCGGGTACAGGGGGGCGATCACTGCCCTCATCCTGCTGGCCACACTGCTTCTGACACCAGCCAGGACGCTGTTGGCCACCTTGGCCACCTGGGCACACTGCTGGCTCATGCTCATGGCTGTCACCCAGCACCCCCAGGCCCTTTCCCACCAGGCCCTTTCCAGCCGCTCTGCCCCAACCTGTAGCGCTGTGTGGGGTTGGTGCAACCCAGGTGCAGGACCTAGTACTTACTCTTGTTGAACCTCATTCAGCTGGCCTCAGCCTACTGATCCAGATCCCTCTGCAGACCCTTCCTATCCTCCAGCAGATCAACAATCCTGCCCAGGTTGGTGCTATCTGCAAACTTACTGAGGGTGCACTTGATCTCCTTATCCAGAGCTTTGATAAAGATAATAAACAGAACTGGCCCTGAGATTCAGATGCTGAGGTTCATGAAATCTGTTTGCTCCTTTGTAGGAGAAATGAAAAGAAGCAGGAAAGTGACAGAATAAAAGAGGATTGTGAGGATGCAGACATAGATACAGGAAAAGAAGCAAATAGAAGTATCACAAACAGGGTGGGGGAAAGTTTGAGCATAAGCAAAAAAATTAGAAGAATGAAATCAGATTAAATACCAGGAAGAAAGAGAAAAGACCAAAGGAAGTTGCCTATACTAGAAAAGGATAGAGTCTGGTAAAAAGCAGAAGACACTAATGTGAGCAGCCATACGAGGTGGAAAAGCTGTATACCTGATGAAATATTTGCATGATAATGTCAGTAGGGGAACTCTGATTTAAACAAGAGGAATGTGGTTTTCAGTTGCAATTTGAGTTAAGAGGGACAACAAACATTGCAATACACCCTATCAATTAGTTGTCAATGGCTCACCTCTCACAGCGTCTGTTACAGGTTGCAAGTTCTCCCACTTAGCTACATTGGGTACCAGTTGTTGTAGCCAGAGTCCAACTCAGTCAGCCTCACACAGAGCACCAATTGTTGCAGTACAAACAAACTATCAGGCTGTAACAAGGCTTTACTATTGGTCAGATTCTACTGTCTGTGCTGTAGTTCCTTCCTCCAGAGGTCAGGACACACTGCTCCTCCCCCACCTGACCACCTAGCCTTCAATCCACAGTGCTATTTAACTACTTAGCAGGAACGAGTTACAGCTGCACATCACCCATGTCAATCAACCCACTACCTTCATTCCTCTACAGCTGGCAGACAGATCAGACAGTGGTGCTCTGTGCAGACTGGTACAATGGTAAAAGTCCCTGCAGTGTGCCTTGCTGAAAGGAGAAAATGGCTGGTGTGGTGCTGGTCAGGTGAACCTCCTGAGATGCCTGCTCAGTCACCAGGCCTTGCACACAGCCAGCTGGCACGAGTCATTAATAATTGCAGTTTTCTTCCTTTTCAGAGCTAAGATTGTGGTTCTGTAGTTAGGAATGAGACTTGTGAGTACACCACCTCCAGGTTCGATTATTGCAAAGCTTCTTATTAGATATGCCCTAGCCATCTCCTGCAGCTACAGAGCACAGCTGTCCACACCTGAGCTGCATTTCCAGACCAGCAAAAAACATCTTTGTGAGAATACCAGTTAGGCTACACTTGGTCCTTTGCCTCCCCTGACAGTCTAAAAGATACCCAAGGGGATGAAGATTATGGGAGCTTTACTGAAAATACAGTTCTGAAAGGCAAGGCTTTCTGAGGATAAAATATACATTTTTTTGTAACAAATATGCCATTTTCCATCTCTTTTCATGCTATCTGTGCATCATACCTGTATCCCATGCCGTGGACTAGAGAATAGAATGGGTCTTGTTTTGAGCTAAAACAGCTGAGTTTACTGCACCCCACCTGAGGTCACTGACTGACTTTGCACCACCCTCAGCTTACTCGTTGCATGGAACTGATAAAGGTAAAGCACAGCACAGGCGTTTTTTATGGTCCTAAGCTGGAAAATACACCATAACATATTTGTTTTAGATTTACTATGCTATTGTAGTGAACTATAATGGCCAAAGCAGGAACAGAGCTGGTGCTAGAACCCCTGCATCTGTATTCAGGTGAGAATGTCACATATAATGTGACAAATTAGCTAACACTCATATCTCTCTTCAGCAGAGAATTAAACTGACCCATGTGTTCACTTTTTTCCTTGGGAGGTCTCCTAGAACTCAACCTCAATCTCAGCACTCAATTACTTGTGCATTTTATATAGTCTGCACTGAGGTCCTTAATTCTGTTTCCATATCATATTAAAGCTATTCTGCACTACTTAAGGTCTTAGTAGACTTAAAGTCTACTTGTGATGATCCCACTTCAATCATTCTGGGAAAGGTTGGTTGAGTTATAAAAAAACAATTATAAATGATTGAAGGGTAAACAAAACATTGGTCCAGAAAATATTTTTGATGTAATTTTTGTCTCCTAAAACTACTTCTATTCCTACGTTATAGTTTGTTTCATAAATCACAAGATGAAGTTGCTAGAAAATGTAACATATTTTCCAAAGATGTAGATGAAAATAGATGCAATGTTAGTAAAAAGTCAACCGAAAACAGCAAGATCTTTAAAATCACAACCACACTTGACTGAACAGTTACAAGTGTCATTTTAGTCACCCTAAAGCTTCTTATTTCAAAGCTGCAAAATAGACATATTGACAGTTGCACTGGAATGAACTTTAAAGATACATAAAGGCAGCGGAAGTCAACCAAACTCTGAATAAATGTTAAAGTGCCAGAGGCTCACGAGGAAGTGCAAGAAATTCAGGCATCACTGCTGTCCCTGGGACAAAGAGAAAGAATTAACAATATTCCAGATATGGTGCCCTGAAGTGAAAGCAAAGAGATTCCAAGTGTCTGTCTTGTCTAGTCCCAGGAAAGGAAGAAGAGAGGTCAGTGCTGCCCAGCTTCACCACTACTGCCCCAAGGGGAGCCTCTGCAGAAGCTTAGCTAGAAAGGGAAAGTCTATAAAGTGCCTTCAAATCCTGCCAGCCATAGTCTTTTTCCAAAGAAAGGAAGAAGGACTCTATTTTCACTTTTGTTTCCTCATCTATCTTTGCAATTATTTGTACCTTCATACCAATTTAATAAGGGTATGTATACATATATGAAAATATTTATGTGAATTTGGGACACTGCTTTCACCCTTAAAGCTTTCTAAGAGATGAGAACAAAGCTGAGAGTTTCCACCTTCATTTCTGCCGACATCTTCTACAGAGATTTTCAGAAGCATCTCAGGACTGTACCAAATATTTGCCTATTGCCAAAAAACTTACTTTTCATAGCGAGTTCAGTAACAGACAGGCTTCAGGGCATAAGCCTGGGTAACATTTTTGTATCAGTTCAGAGGAATTTGTTGGGAAGCTGGGCTGTGCTACTTGGCTTGGTTTTCCCCCATCCCTTCCACTCTCCAGGAGCCGGGACAGCCCTGCAACTTGCAGTGCCCTCTCTGGAACGAGAAGCGGCTCTAGCAGTGGCCCAGGGGCAGGTGCACAGCATACCTGCACACTGCATTTCCCACCTTCCACTGGCAGGCTCAACGCTGGCACCTGGGACTGCATGGGCCACCTTTAGACTTGGCAGCTACAGTCCTGAATGACATTTACTTGTGGAAGGGATGTGGCGAGTAAGAGACTGAAGCGTCAGAGTTTTTCCTCAGCCTGTTGCGCACAATGTTTTATTTTCACTTGTTCTGAAGTTGCCAGTATGTGCCTTCCTTAGATAAAGCTACAAAGCCAGATGATACAAGTAAAATAAATAATGAGACTGTCTACCCTTGTAAGGAGAGATCATATCCTAATGTTAGCAGTTTCTAACTGTAAGTTGCATAGAGCTGCAGAAAAAGAGAGGGATGCCTGGAAGGATCAGTTCAGTGCAACACTCGAGGCAAGGAGTTTCTACCCAGCAGATAAAAGCCTCTTGGCAAGTAAGACAGTCTCACTGAGCATGCTGAATGGCGGCATGAAGTTGTGTCTCTTATGCAATTGCGAGATGTGACCACAATATGTATAAAAAGGCTTATCGTAAGAGTATGTCTACACTGCAGCTGAAAGAATGACTGTAGGATGAGAAGAGAGTGCCACACTAACCACACAGGTAACAGTGGTGCAAATATTGTGGCACCACTTTCAGCATGGCTTCAGAGAACGTGCATCTGTATACTTTTTTGCTAGCTTCCACTGAAGTCTGTGTACCATGCCACTGTTGTGTTTCATACACCTACTTACTAGACTGAAAATGGCTGATACGTCCTTCTTATGCTGCTCTCACACATCCCAGTTGCACCGTACGCATTATCTTAATGTAGCCATTAATTATGCTGAGCATGTTCTTCCCGTAGTTTTGACTGTTTGCTACAATGCTTGCTTAATTCTAATAAAGTATTAACACTGCACTTTCTACTTTTCATTTTAGATTACTTAGAAGCTGTATTTTTGTTGTAGTCATCATTGCTTACAAAGCTTACCTTAGCAAAGACTAGTTTGATACGTGAGGTTTCAAACCCTAAAAATGGCTGCTACTACTGCTAATTATTATTATAAATGTAAAAAATATATATAAATTGTTTGTTCTTTTTCTTTACCTTCTGTGTTGCTCATTAGACTTGTGATAAAGTCACCTGAGAAGGCAATGTTGTAATGATACATAGCAAAAGTTTGGGCTTAAGGACAGATTTGTGTGTTACAGATGCATATATGAAGTAAAAGTAAGAGGGAATTTCTTCAGCAACCACTCCAGTTTGGGATGTGCAGACTAATGCATTTTAGGTTATATCACAGGGATTTCTCATAGCTATTAAACACTAGCTTTTACATTTTATTTCACTGTGTGTTCCCAGCTGTGCTAATTGAGAGCCTTCAGCCTGTGTGCCTGTGTTTAACTCTATTTCCACTAAGTCATTACAGTTCATCTTACGGTCCTGCAGCACTCTAGAAATTTGTAAAAGTGTTCATTTAGATCTGAAAATGCCATAAATTCTCAGCCAGAGCCTTTTAAGAGGAAACAGTCTTTATTTCTCTAGTTAGCTGTTCATGATTTGTCTTCAGGCGTCTTGCAATTACCAACAGCTGAACAAGAGTAGACAATTATTTCTTCAGGTGTTGTCATTAAGAGCACAGTGGGTGAAAGGTGGCTGCAACATTTATTGGAAACCACTCTCATCTGTCGAGTCATTCTTTTGTTATCTAGTTACACTGTTCTTCATTCTTCAATACCAATGTTATACCACTGAAGGTACTCCTCACCTGACTGACCGCTGAGGAAGAGTTCTTCTGTGGGCATTTGAGGGGATGCTATCAGTTTGATGCAGAAACAAGTTTAGGACATATCTTAATTTAAGAATGCCCCAAACAGTTGTTACATCACACTGATGTGAAGAGTCTCCTCTGAGCCATGTGAGTACCCTTGCCTTCAGAACAAAACATGTTATATGTGAATTTTGTGCTACGCAGCTCAGAGACTCCTGCAACCACAATGGAAAGGGCAGATCTCAGTCATGTGTAGAAATGGTACCCTGGGTTATTGTTTCCCCTCATCATCCAGGCAATGTCACATGTGAATGGCAGGAAGATCCACTTCTGTAATGTAAAATTAAACAGCTTTGTTTAAACTGCTTTTGTAAATGAGATAACATAATTGGAGGAGAACAATCCAAGACTGATTTTTAGATCAAAAAGTTAGGGAAAGTTGCACATATGTCAGCAATTGCTGAACTGAATTGAAGTTAAACCATGGGCAGCTAACCAGATGTTAGGAGAGATGGAAAGACCCTTTCCTGTCAAAAATTTTTTTTTTTTTAATTATGGCATTTTCAGATCAAAATGCAGAGTGCATTTGGAAATAAAAGATTAATAAAATTTGTTCCTACCTGAATGTGTAAACTTACCTGAAGTTTGTAAAGTTTCTTCATCTCTCAGTGTCCTCCAGAGTTACTCCTCAAGGGTATCTTTGTGGGAAGATAGAATTTAAACCTCTTTGTTATTCATGCTTTTTGCAGTTCTTGCATTTTCCATTCTTATGGCACTTACTTCCCTCAAATCATCATATCCAGCTGTGTATACTTGAACCGTGAGATGTTATAGGCTAGTTTTAGGAGCTGCCAATTTCACACAATGAATGTCTAACAATTTGAGAGACGTTACACATTCAGTAGCTTCTGTCCTTGTTTTAAGAGGATTATTACTGCCTTTTTAGTAGGGTAGATACCAAGTTTAGTAAAATTTCTGCTTTTGACCAGCACTTGAGGAATATTGCCCCAGTGTTCACTTCTTGTTATACAGACTGAGGAAGTGAAAGTAGAATTCACTGTGAAGGATTCACAAAGAAAAAGGATAGGCTGTTGACTTGTGAAAATGCCTAACCAAAGTATCTTTGTTAGAATACAAGAATCTCATTTCTTCCTAGAGAACAGAAATATGAAAGAACAGTTTATTTATACAATAAATTAAACCTTTAATAAACAGATATACTTGCCAGCCATCTAGGGCCTAAGACAACACTCCTTTAAGTATTTCAGTGGATCACAAGAGATACATTCTCATACAACTAATGCTCTGATGACGCATTAATGGGAATGTTCTAGACATCCACAGAAGGCTCATAGATAAAAGAGGTAGCTGTAAAGATATATAAAAACACAAAAGCTGCAAACAAGCTTTGCTTGGAATATTAAGACAGTTTTTTATATTTAATATAAGGTTGTAAATATTTCCCAATATCTCTAGCAAGTGATATAAATTTGTTAAATTTTTAAATAGATAAAACTTGAGACCACTGTGCTATTCCATTAACATGATGGGAAAGGTCACCAGCATGCACCAGGTAAAGTGTAAGAGAGATCACCAAAAAATGGCAGTACAATATGAACATTTATAGAGAATTATAATTATAGTTAATACAAATTCAGACGGCTACACCATGGGGCTATAGCTGGGTTATATCTGCACCAGTGCTGCTGGAAGCTAAATTCTGTTGGAGTCTTTGACTGTTTCTATGGATAAATGTAAACTTTTACCCTCTGCAATGCCTGATATTAGAAGAATAAATTGTAGCACTATGTACTTAATATTAATCTATTTAATGTAAAATGACATTAGAAGTAAGTTTCCCTTCAGACAACATTGGAAAGTTACAAAGATCCTATAAAATGGGAAAAGCATCAGATATTGAGACAGGTATTATCATAGTCTAGTGCTTCTGAAATATGTTTTTCCAACATACATTTTAGATATACCAGGTAACCAGGAAATCAACCTTATTCAGAGTAGACTGGATAATCTTAACAGCCAAATGAAAACAGAATTCATATTCAAGAGCACCACAAAGGAGTGTGGTTGTGCTGTCAGTGTACAGAACAGAACAGAACTCAGTAAAATGTCAATTATTTTCTTTGCGTACTATGTTTGAAAAGTACTTACTTAACTCTATGAAATTTTAACAGTATTATTGGTTTTTAAACTAAATTTAACTTCTTTCTTTCCAATTTTTAGTTTGAAATGCTTCAATTTATTTTCCCACCTCCTGTGCACACTGAGTGCACTCTATGGGATTTCCTCCTTATCAGCCATGGGAGTGTCTTCACTAGGTTCAGAATGTCCTGCTTTTTCAAAACTCTCTAAAAATGTTTCTTCTAGAAATCTAGACCAGATAATTGTCTTTCATATTTTCTTATAATTTGTTTGATAGATTTACTGTGGTAACTAATTTGAATACTCCAAGAGCTTTTCTGGGAGTAAATACAGATTTTTGCATGGCTGTGTGGTGAAGGACAGAGAGTAAAACCAGAGGAACTGCAAGAATTCTACAGGAGCATAAATAGAATGTATTTCCTTTGTAAACACGTTGGCTAGCTGTAAAAGTTCAGGATTTTTTTAGCTTGGGAATTATATCGGGCATAATTTTCAATGAGAAAACACTAGATTAGTCCATTCAAGCCTTCTGACACATACGTTTGCCTCTATCGTGTTAGTACTGTTCTGTTAAAATCTAATGTGGATTTAAAATTAAAGCAGCAGTGTAAGAAAGCAGAATTTTGTTTTAAAACAAGTACATAAATTCCAGATCAGTCCATTTAGGGACAGGAATGCTTTCCAGAAGAAAGAATGTGTCCTATCTCACTAAAGCCCACACAAATCTGATCCAGACACTAATGCTGTTCTTGGTTACAACTGCCTTTGTTTGATGAATTAGGCCAGTTGGGCTATATCTAAATAGAAAGGATCTGCCCACACAGATCCAGTTGTGAGACTAAGATCTTTGTTGTAAGGCATCATGACGAGATGCAACTATTACAGCACTAGTGGTAGTTGCCTCCTCAGCCAAAGTAAAGAATCTAGATACAAGCACAGTATTTCGAGGGAGATGTGAACAAATCCAAGGCCAAGAAATTAATTTATGAGGAATGACTGAGCACATTAGATGTCAAATTAGAAACGAAGAGCCACTGTGCTGCTCTTCAGCTGAGAGGGTTCTAACTTTTCAGGCAGAGGTGATCTTTTCTTCCAAGTCCACTATGGATAAAACCAGTTTAGTTTTGCTTTTGGAGGGATCCATACAGATCTACTGCATCATTGTCAAAAGGTTGTCTAGGGCCGCATTTTGCCACAGTCATAGCTTAGCCATAGGCCTAGTTACCCATTCAACTACTCTTGACTGCTTTTTTCCAAAGCTATCCTGGGGTCTTTCATCTGCAGCCGGTGGGTATAAAGACATCATAACCGTCCTCCACAGAGTGAATATGGTTGGAATTCAAGTAATATATTTCTTATAAATGGCAAGTAAATGAATTTTTTAAAGCTCAAATCAAATAAAAGAATCAGTGTAAATCACCTTTATCTTTGAGAAAAGAGTATGAGAGGTAAGAGTTAAGGAAAAAGAGCAAACAAAAGTGATGAGATTTTCCTTTCCATCCTTTCAACATCAATGAATGTTTTATTGAATTCTGGAAGGCATAAGGGAAGAGTTTTTTATTATAAGGAAGGGAATTTTCAATGGGGTTTTTTATATTTATTCTAGGAGTAGCATTTATTACAATTGCTTTATTTTCTAGTAAAATTTGTTAAAGGCTACAAGACCAGGTCCTCTTTACATTATAAAGTGAATGTGACTATTCAGGGACTATTCTGTTCAGCTGCCTTCCTGCTGAGGTACCTGGTCTGAAAGGGTCATGTCTTTGCCAGTATAATTAACTTTTGCTAGTGTTAGTTGCAGTAAAATTGAAAGAAAATGTTGAATAGCTGTAGCTGAGGACTAGATAAAAGAGTTGATTCTTGGAACCTGCACAACTCAAGGAGACACAGTGGACTCCAGGCTTGGACACTGCCATTCTCTTAATTGTTATGTTATAATTTTAAAGATTCAAAAAAGAAATGTAACTATACTGAGAGCACACATCTCCTTTTCTTTTCTTTTCTTTTCTTTTCTTTTCTTTTCTTTTCTTTTCTTTTCTTTTCTTTTCTTTTCTTTTCTTTTCTTTTCTTTTCTTTTCTTTTCTTTTCTTTTCTTTTCTTTTCTTTTCTTTTCTTTTCTTTTCTTTTCTTTTCTTTTCTTTTCTTTTCTTTTCTTTTCTTTTCTTTTCTTATCTGTATGCAGACCCCCTCCAGGAAAAGATTTAAAGCTTGTACTTTCAATCATGCTGTTTATTTCCTTGAAATAACTGTTTGTTATTGCACTAAATTCAACAAAGGATCATGAGTCACTAACTTTGAAATTGATTGGGCTTTCTGGAGCAAGCCCCCTATGTATTTCTTCATTTGCTGAAAGGACACAGGCTGACAAGATTTTCAGTGCTCCTGGTAGCCCAGGGGAGAGCTCTTTAATTGGTGAGTGTACAAAAAAAAAACAAAAAAAAAAAAAAAGAAAAAAGAAAAAAAAAAGGAGGGGGGGGGAGGAGGGGGGGAAGATTCCCTTGTAAGAAACTTCTCCTCTATGGATACTATGCTTTATTCTTTTATCTGGGTTGAGCCTGTAAGCCACCAAGCACCTTTAATTCCCTATTGAAATCTGTGGGGGTTGCTAGAAGTTCTTCACCAATTTGTTTCAAAAGGAATTTGGGGATCTTCAAACTTCAGAGGGCTGAACCCTTGTTGAACTGGGCCACTATGGTCCAGAGCACAAGGTCCTCACCCTAGGGGAAACTGACCCTGCTCTAGTGCTGCAGACCACCTGCAGAGTGATAAAGTGGTAAAAGGAGTAAGTGGTAAGAGGGTAAAGCTTTTTTGAACCAGCTCAAGAAAATCTCTGCATCACAGAGTCTGGTTTTCATAGGGAAACTGAACTCCCTGACATCTGCTAAAAGCAAAACATCACAGGATGAGGGCAGTCAGCACGATTTCCAGATGGTGACGGAATAAATTCTTGATACAGGTACTGAATAAGCCAAGCAGTTGACATATATCTGCTTCTGCTAGTCATTGGTAAGGAAGAACAAAATGGAGATGTGGTAATTATGAAAGATCTGTCTGTAGGGGCTGTGAAACAGTGAAGTTCAATATCATGAGGAAGGAGAGTAGCAGACTATAGACCCTGGAATTCAGGAGAGCAGATTTCAGCTATTCAGAAAACTGGTAGGTGGCAGCACATGGGAGGGAGTTCTGAAAGGCAAAGGATCTCAGAAAATCTGAAAGGTTTTAAGGACAGCATTCTCCAAGCACAGGAATTGCCCATCAGAAAGACAAGCAGATGTACCAGGATACTGCTTTGACTTAGCAAGGAACTCACTACACAAAATTCAGTGCAAAAAAAGAGGTGAAAGCAGAACAGGCTATGAAGGATGAATTTAGGAACATGGGCTGCCCATGTAGGAAAGAGTGTCAGAAAAGCCCAAGATGAACTGAAGATCATAGTCTCAGGGGACATCAAAGGCAAAAAGAAGCACTTCTGTTACTGTGTTAGTGGTAAAAGGCTGAACAAGGAACGTATGGGCCTGCAGGATGGCTGATTCAGTGACAGCAGGCACAGATGAGGCTGTGCTACTCAGTGTTGTCTTTGCCTTAGACTTCACTGACTAAGCTGCTGTGCTTAGTGAAGGAGAACTACCAGCAGTGGGTGTGGACTGAGTCAGGTTTTACTTGCAAGAATTTGACCCATACAATTCCATGGGAGCAAATGGGCTTTATCCAAGGGTGACGAGTGATCTGGCCAATATCTCTGCAATGTCTATCATCTTTGAAAGGTCACGGAGAAAATGGGAAGAGAGGAATCCCTGATGAGTGGCAGAAGGAAAATGTTGCACCCATATTAAAATAAAAGCCAAAAAAAAAAAATCCCAGGGAACTAAAGGTTGGTCAGTTTTGGGAGATCACGGGACAAGTCCTGTTGGAAGCCATTCCTGGGTACACAAGACAGAATTGAGTGATTTGGTATGATCAGCATGGATTTACCAAAACTAAATCATGCCTGACTAATCTAACTGTCTTTCATGATAGAATCATTGGATTTGTGGACAAAGGGAACACAGGGAATGCAATTTATTTTGACCTTAGCTGTTGACGTTGTCTCCTATGATAGTCTTTTATCCAAGATAAGATATTCCAGTCCGGATGAAAGGGCAATTAGATGGGTAAAAAAACCGGTTGGATGATAGGTCTGAGAAGCTGCTGGTGAGCCAGTAACAAGTGGAGTACTGCCGAGTTTTACTTCGGGACCTGTCCAGTTTAACAGCTTTATCATTGAGTTGAAGGGGGCAGTGGAGTGCACGTTATCAAGACTGCAGGCAACACTAAACTGAGGAGAGCAGTTGATGCACTCAGGGGCAGAGCTACCTTCTGTGGGGACCTAGACTGGCTGTAGGGATGGACAGATAATTACATTATGAAGTTCCACAAGGACAAGTGTGAGGTCCTGCACCCAGGAAGGAAGAGTCCTCTGGAACAATGGAGGCTAGTGCTTGACTGGGAGGGGCAGCTTTGCTGAAAAGACCCTGGGATGTTGGCAGACAGGGAGCTGAGCATAAGCCAGCAATGTGCCCTGGCAGCACAGAGGGCAAACAGCATCCTGGTCTGTATGACCAGAAGAATAGCCAGGAGGTGGAACAAAATTATCATCTCCCTTTACTCAGCACTCCTTAGACTGCATCTACAGTATCACACACCATTTTGGGCTCCTGAATACAGAAAATACATGAATAAACTGGAGTGGGTTTAGTGGAGGGCCAGCAAGATGGTCACAGCTTTAGAGCACTCACTCCATGAAAAGAAACTGAGGAACCTCATGTAAAGATGGTTTCAAGAGGACCTAACAGCAGCTCCCCAGTACTTCTGGGAAAGTCAGCAAGAAGATGGAGCTGGGCTTTTCAAAGCAGGGCATGGTGGGAGGATGAGATGATGGACGTTAGCTGAAATGAAAGGTTCAAACTGTGTATGAAGAAAATCCTTTTCCCTGTAAGGAAATGCCCACACCGGACCAGGTTGCCCAAAATGTTTTGCTGACTCTGTCCTTGGAGGTTTTCAAGAGCGCACTGGGTAAAGCCCTGAACAACATAGTTTGACCCCACCACTGACCATACTCTGAGCAGGTTATTGGACTACAAACCTCCTGAGATCCCTTCCAGATCGAATTTTCCTGTTGTCCTAAAACTCCTCTTGGTTTTAGAAAATTATGGCAGAGTTTACCAGCTCCTGGATAGAATCCACTTTGTATCTAAAATTCTGTGATAGATGGGGAAAAAAGAGTTTAATAGCCTTAGCTAAATATTAGAACCCTGTCATGTTGTTCTTTTGCATTTGGTTTCAAATTTGTCCTCAGAATAACTTTTATCTTGGGAGGGAAAAGAAGAAAGAGCACGCTAATGACCTTTATGTTTTGAAAGAGGTGAGTAAAAAGTTATTAAACTGCAGTCAGGTAAAGCTCTTTGCACAGCCAGACAGAGAAATATTTGCAGAGACAACAAGGTGGGCTTTGGGCAGGAAATGGTTTGGATTCATAAAAGTGGAAAAGCGTTTGGCTAAATATTTACCTTTTATGCAGCTTGGAGTGGTCAAGTGAAAACAGAAGGTCTGTATATGACATTTGCAGATTTCTCCAGATAATACTAAATATAGGCAGGAGTTTGCCTTTGGGGAAAGGGGCCTTTACACTGACATAACATTGCTTTTAGAATTTACTTCTGTCTCCCACAACATATCTGATACAAATGCTTTACATTAACAGAATATAAGTATGAGGTGCAGCAATGCAAACATAGTACTTTATACAACCATACAGTATATTTTAAAATAACACCATGACAGTTGATAAGAATTTCTGAAATGACCAGGAAACATGTTAACTCTCGAACTGGTGAATGCCACTAAAATAAGCACGAAACAGTTTCACTGGAGTGCAATAGTATCAGAATATCTGAATGCTAAGGTTTCTTTCCTGTCTTTTTTTTTTTATTTTATTTTTTCTGGTTTTATTATATGAAGAATAGAAGAGTACTATAATCTGAGTTTTTAAAGGAAATGAATTTGTATTCAGTCAATAGCTATGATAATTGTAAAACGTATATTACAGCTAACTTCACAATCTTTAATATGTCTATCCACAAAAAAAAAAAAACCAACACCCTGTAATGAAAAAATTACAGTTATGCCTCCTTACCAGTAAAAAACTGAGTCAGCAGGACTTGAAGACTTCATCTTTAATGGCATATATGTGAAATTTTAAAGTGGTTTTGTGGGACTAAAATTAAACAAAATCCACTCATGTCTTTAGGCCACTAAGTGCCATTATAAAATTGGCCAAAGACTGAATATCTATGGCAATGCATAGATAATGTTGACCGCTAAATCAGCATTATAACTTAGTGTTACAACTCAAGGTAGTACTGTAACTGCTCCGACCGTCCAAAATTTAGAATGTGTTAAATCTCTTTCCAAGGTCCTGGACAGGCTGAAAATTGCTGACTAGATGACATCTCAGGGCATCTTCACAGAGAAGGATGTAAATGATCAGAAGATTTTTCCTGATCACACCCTTCCTTTCTACCATTCATGGCTGACGTAGCTTATCAGCTGGGGAAGCACCTTATTTGTGGGGCCTGAACCCATTTCCTACAGATCCTCATCAGCTTTGGACCTTCTCCCAGGCTCAGCCACTCCTTAGGTGTGCATCTCCTGCTGCCTGCTCATCATCAGACGTGGGTTACTCCACGACTCAGCTGTCCATGCAAAGGGGTCTAGAGCCATGTACCTTAGTGCCGCATGAGGCACCTATGTGGGCTGTCAGCTCCGGTGCAGGAGCTGCAAGCTGCTTCAGAACTGGGTCCTCCTCAAAATGAGAAATAATTCTGATGCTCTGAAGCACAAACCCTTCTCTGGGAGGGCCTGGTTCTCCCTGCTGACTTTAGGAGGAACATGGTTATTTAATACAGGCCCTGACAGTGGGAATCAGTTCAAAACAACTAATTTATCTGACCACATTTCTATGTCAATAGGCCAGCTGGAGCCCTGCTCAACTGCCCATGTGTATACCTACCCAGTACCTTTCGAAATGCCCTGTGGCATCCTACAGAGTTGCACAGGACTGCCAAATAAATGCTGCAGGACCTACTGGAGATACGCTCCTGTTGGATCAGCAGATGGAGGCCAGGACTTACTCAGAGCGCCTGTCACAGTACAAGGAGCTGGCATTTTGGCAGCTAAGCCAAGCCCGCTGACTGGAAAGGGAGCAAGGGAATCTGGCACTCACCTAGAGTCCTACCTCCAGATGCCAAATTTTAGTCCTATCTTAACCTCAAAATGGATTCCAGCCCATATTCTTAGACAGCTGAAGTGACATGGAAGTTTGGATTCAAGTACCCCAAGAAAGGATTTGGTGCCATTTTAGGCACTACGAGTTGTCTTGCATAGCTTCTGCATGTCACTGGTAATCCAATTCAAATGAGCATCTCAAATGATGCCAAGATCCCTATGTTTATTGAATCCCACCCAAGACGGTATCCAAGATCTAGAACTAGCAAGCATTCAATGTTTAAAAGAAGTGGGGAGAGAACCAGGAGATTTGATAGATTTGTTGCTAAAAGCTGTGAGGAATGAGGGTGGAGAAGGGCAAGAGATGAAAGGAAGGAATCATGATCTCAAAAATTTTTTGTAAGCTTTGGGTAAGCATTCAGGATTTTCTGTGTTTATTTGCAAAAAGACATCCAAAACTACTTAGGTGTACCTTGAAATTCCTGTTGGTAATCCTTATTTTCCTATTTGACCTTTACAATGACTGTTAACTACTAGACAGATCTAATAGTGTCTATTTATAGAGTACAGTTGTTACACCTGAAGTTATCAGTAGTAAAGGTCTGCTGCTCAGCAAGACGACCTATACGTGTTTTACAAATTACAATAATTTTTTGACTGACTCATATACTGAGTTGGCATTGGTAACAATATAGCAATGTTGATAGCATCAAAAGAAAGAGGAATGAAAACAATCCTTTTTAGCAGAATAATGTTTAATAATTTATACTTTGAGATAGGTCTTTTTTCCCCCCTTTCCTGATATTCCTTTGTGGATGTACTGTATCTGCAGTAGTTCATTAACTGACAGTAAATCTAATTATGCAATACTTACAATGTCTAATTTACCTTTCAGCTAATTGGTCAATTAGCTTGATTTGTGGAATAATCAGTTTACAGCACTGAGCACACAAATGGGATTTGGCAAAGGGAGGACAAAATTACTAAGCAAATGGTGGTATACAGATTTATTCGTAACACTTCCAAAGAAACATTGTATTGGTGCCTACTAGATTTGGATCCTGAATTATTAAATATCAAACCAAGTGCTCTTAAATTTTATCTCTGTATAAGTCCAGGGCAATTGAAAATTTTTCTTCTCTGTGTAGTTTTCATCTCCCACACTCCTTGAAGAATGAGGGACTGTAATTGCAACCTTTTAGGTTCAGGCAAATACTATTGCATGTTGCTGAAAGCCTCCCACTGTCTAAAAAAGTGTAATCAATATTTTTATGGTTGATTGCACTTCTATTTACACCCCACTTTAGGGACTGGCTTGTTATTGTATACACCATTATTATTGTTGTTATTATTGCTGTTATTGTTATTATAGTTAATAATTTAAGAAATCTGACATTTCACCACTGACTGCAATGAGCTTTTCCACAGACACCCATTTTTCAAGATCTAGCTCCTGGGTAATAACCTTTTATAACTGCAATTGGGTAATATTAAGAGAAATATTTGAAGAGGTCCTGTTATTAATGCTCTGGACAGTTCAAGCAAGTTTCTAGTGCTGTTTTAAGCTGATGACCGACTTCAGGAAATAGAATAAAAGAACTTTTCCTCCTCTGAAAAGTATTCATGCAATCCAGACCAGAAGTACCACGAAGCAGTGGAGGCAGCCTGTCTTCCCCTAATGGTATATATTACATGCCATCATTAGCAGCTCGATAGGTAAACTGCTCTGTTTTGTCAGCTCCAGAGTTCCTACAGCCTGGCTGGCAAAAGCAAAGCAGTCTGCCCTGTGTTATGTTAGAAGTGCATAGTATTTTAGAAACAATGTTTGGAAAGACAAGCAACAGAAGTATATAGCTACTGCTCTGTTACAATCATATCAGTAATTTAAGACAATTATACCATGAGCTGTGTATCATCAATTGTGTTATCTGTTGCAGTAAAATTTGATTAAAAAGCTGCACTCAGATTACCAGTCTTTGCTGCATGTTTTCTGCTGTTTACTTAACTGCTGGTTTTTTAATTTATTTATATTTTTTTTTAATTTAGGAATGGTTTGAAAAATTCATTCTAATAACAAACCACTTGAACTTCAAAAGCCTGCCTCCCTAATGGCTTGACTGACTCTTTTTTAAGTAAGTGGGAGTCTTTCTAATCCTTTCAGTTGGGATTGGATTGGATTATATATTAGGGTATATGTTTTATTGCCTTCTTGTTAATATGTTCATATTCTTTGAAGACATGTATATGGTCAGTATTAAGTCTTACTAATTCAGCAATAATAAGTAATTTTCATATAACTCGTTTCATGTAGGATAAAGGTCAATGTTCTCCTGTCAACTTATTCCTGAAGAGCAGCTACTGTTGTCCTACAAAGGACCTTTTCATTTGACAGAAGTGTTTCCATGTTTTTCATTCCGTAACGTTCAGGGATCTCAAAGATGAAAAACAAGACCGTGTCCTTTATCAGCCTTTCCAATGCAAACATGATTTCTACCATCTTTTTTATTTGTACAGATAATCAAGACATAAATGTAGCTATTCATAGCATCTAATAAAAATTCCTACCTTTTTCTTATAGATAATCACAACATTGCTGTCCCCTACAGAATGACATATCATTAGTTTCTACATTTTGTAGGACTGTTCCGCTAGGTGCTGTCAGTCAGTGTACTGTCATTCAGAAGTACATAGACTAAAAAAAACACTCCTCAATCCCAGACAACATATATAAATTGATAAGCTAGTCTGCAAGGCTGGTAGTGATATCAGTGTACCTTATTCTTGCCTGCTGAGGATTTGGGGATACTTCAAGATAGGATATGCTCTGAGGTGTATTTTCTTATTTTTTTCTACAAAAATAAACAGAAGTGGTAACAACAACAAAAAAAAGGGAAATAAGATGCAGAAAAAGTGATTATAAAAAGTCAATTAAAAATAGAATAGACATGCTGCCATTACTCAAATACTCATCCTACTACCTTTTTCCATCATAGGACCAGTGTTCACTAGCTGCATCTATGTTAATATTTTACTTCAGAACAACAGTGCAATTCTAAAGCAAATCTTCCAGTCTTCCTGATATGATAGACATCGGTTCAGTTCAAAGACCAGCTCTGGTGAACACAAATAAAATTCCTTTCTTTGAAATCCACATATGGAGATCACACCAACTAATCACCAAAGAGAAACAACACTGGGAAGATTTATTCCAACTCCATCCCCATCCCTAACGGAAACACAAAGGCCCTTGCATCTTGTGCACAACGAACATTTGGTCTAAGGGATGTGGCCAAGTCTATGAAAGAACATCCCTTCTCAAACTTTTCATGTGGTAGGCACAAATTATGACTGATCCGCTTCTACAGTGCCAAATTACTTGCTAAGGTAAGCCTGACAAATATCTTTATTTTACAGTGACCTACTTTCTGAGTAGTGATAGGTCTTCTAGAATTTGTTATTTCTTCCACAAGAAATCAGGAACTGAGATGAACTGCAGGAAAATCCATTTAATATACTCAAAATAAGCTTCAGATTCTGGTTTCTAAAAATAAGATAAAAAGAAAAAGAAAAAAGAAAAAAAAAGGTGAGAATTCACAGCTGAAATGGGTTTCTATTCTACCAAAACTCTTTCGCTTTTCTTTATTTTCAGTAAAATGTCATTAAGACCTACATTTTTAATTAATATATAGAATCCTCAAAGTTGAGATGAATGAAATGTATAATTCTGTATTGCCTGAGTGAATTATTCTTATTCAAGCTATAGGGAAGCATTTCAGGCTCCCTGTCTCCAGCATGGCCGCACATTCATGCAAAGTTTTCTTAGCTACAATAAGAATGAGAAAACACTACTGTGGAGCTACTAACAGAAAGTCATTCTGTATTCTACACTCATTTGTCAGCAGTGCAATGCATCTGAAGTATAGCCACCATCTAAAGAGACAACAAAAATAAATTAAAAGAGTCTGAGTTTTATAAAATTGTACTGTGTCATCAGTACATCATCACTGTAATAAATACTGGACAGAATGATCTTGCAATTATTAGAACCATATTTTTAGTGAACATATAAGATTCTCCCATTTGAAACCTACTACCACAGGTTTGACTCATGGCTATTATTACTGCTTTCCTTTCCTACTTTGTGAGACAAACAGAACAGAAATTCTGCTATTCAACACCTTATTCTAAACTACAAGTAAGGTTTTCCTGTATTAAAATATGTAACAGTTTAACATATTACCAGAAAAAATAAATCAGGTATGCACATGCAAAGCCTGTATGGATACGTATATTTAAATTTCAGACTAGTCTACAGCAATTAATTTTAAATGAAGAACCCAGCTAGTGGACTTTTGTATCTGTCATACTGTGACTAGTTTAAGAATATCCCTAAGAGCACTATTTTGTTTGAAGTCATGGCATAAAGTCAAATCTTTATTTAGATTGACTGAACTCTGAATAGAGATGAGGAGCTGACATTAGGTTTTAATAGCTTTTCTATGTCTCTGGCACATTTTCCCACTTCTTGCAGACCTAACATTAACTACATGTACCGAGGAGCTGCCAGATTGTGTATAGCAGTGTCAAATGGAAACTACAAACATGATTTCTAGTGTCTGCTAGAAACCAAGACGCACAGAGCATGCACAGAGGGCAAAGAAGGAGATGTGCTGTGCTTTAAAGACCACAAAGTATATTTGCCATGTCCTTGCATATGATCAGTGTTCTAGTTATGTGGCCCCGGGTTTGTGTTTGTTGGACTGGGGACTCAGTTCAGACTTTCTAATGGTGCTTGTCCTGCTCTATTGTTTTCCCTTTCCCTACACCAAATGCTAAATCTGGTCTCCTGACCAGAATCCTGATGCCTTTCTATGAGTTCCTCTGTGAGTGCCGGGAATTGCTATGAAAGGAGCATTCAGAATCTGCTTAATTCAAAGAAGGAGAGAGAGACACATTTTCTATTTCTCCAGAAGTATTTGGGGAAAATTCAATGAGAGCTGAGTTTTTCTGCCTTTCAGAGATACTGCTTGTAAGAAGGGAACAATCCATATTATTGTAAGGTATTTATCCAGAAGTTCAGAGTCTGAGAAAACCACCGTTGAGTTGAAAACTCAAGTCACTCACCATCTAATTTGCTGTAAGCTGATTAGTTGCAGTTAAAATAAGTTTTTCATAACTTCTTCATCCAATGCCGTTTCCAGAGCTACTTGCTAATCCAATTGACAAGAGTGTAATGACTACAATAATCATCACATTTCACTCACCACATTTCAACAGTTCAATTTTTATCTTGTGATTCCCTTTCCTTTTTCCCCTTGGGCTTATCTATTTTTTGACATGGGAACATCTGTGGTCTTCAATTTTTCTTGAAGAGACAGTCTTCAGTATTCATCAAGGTAAAATGATATGCCATATGTTTCAATCCACTAGCATCATTCCTTGTTCTGGATGCTGAAAATAAACTCTAATGATCCAGTTTTTACTGGCTCACAACATATAGTCAGTCATTCCAGTGAAGCAATGATCTTTTCACCAAGCTTAAAGTAGCTTGGCACAGGCATCCTTTAATGCATATAGTCTAAGATGCCATGAAAAAATAATCGGATATACGCTTCACAGCTAAAATTGTTAGCTATCTAAAACATAACAGGTAAGTTCAAAACGCATTGGGCATAAATGTTAAGGGGAGCTCAGCACCTTAAAGAATCTGGCTGTATTTTGGCTTATTTTTGTTGTTTAATATTGTCCTTAAGTAACATCAAGAAGCCAAAAATGGGAGTAGCATTGAAAGAAGCAGTCACAAGATCTAGGTTGTGCCTATTATAGATTAGTTAGCTCTTCTGTTGTCATTCCTATCAAGAGGCAGGCCAAAGAAAAAAAATGTTACCCGGGTTTTTTGTGGCAGTAATCAACAAGATCGATTAAAAAGCTGCACATGTAAAGAAGAAATTCTTATTTAAACTCAAATAGTTATTTCTTTTCCTGTTTTGTACAGGCTTGGGTTAAAATTTGTCTTTTATTCCCCTTCATATTTCCACGAGCTTTTAGAGCAAAGTCTCCTAATTCTGGTGCAGTAGCAGTATATATTTAGCTTAAATTTCTTTTTCCATGTAAAACTATCAGACTGCAAGGAAAGTGTAGATCACTGCAATTTTTCAGACAAAGATGTCAGTTATGGGCATTGCTTCCATCTTCCTCACTATCTGGTATTGAAAATGAGTCTGTCGTAGCAGGTTTCATTTCAGATAATAAGGGAAGTTAATAATTAGCTGGTGCTCCTGGATTCACTGAATCCAACCTTTGTTAAGCAGCAGTTTCCTGTATATTAATAGATTTGAAATTATTCAGGAAATTGCTTGAAAATGACACTGAACATTATTTTAATGTCAAATAACTTGAACAATTCTCTTGGAGTCATCCAGAATGCAGAGGTTAGTGCTGCACTGCAGCATGGCAGCTGGTGTGCCTCGGGAGCTGAGAACAGTCTGCTCCTGTCTGAAATAACCTATAACTCACAAAGATAAAATGGACCACAGCAAGAAAATCTACTTTAGAAAAGCTCTAGTAATATTATGATTGCATATCTTAAATGTTCTTTCAGATTCTGTCCAGGTTCAAGTATGGCAGAGGAGTTATCTGACTGCTGTTTAAGGCCATATTTAAATCAGCTGGTGGAAAGGATTCCTTTCTTTCATATGGAGGCATGTTTTACATTTCAGTATTCAGGAGTCTTCTTCACGTCCTACCATAATGTACAAAAAACCCAAACCAAACCAAAACAAAAAAAAAAAAACGGGAAAGAAAAAGAGATGGTTAATGGTGTAATGCCTGTTCACACAGACATATAAAATGCAGCTTATATTTCAAATTTACTGATTCATAGTAGATGAGGAACCAGTTTGTCAACTTCAATATTAGTTTTCATTCAGCTATATGAATTAAGCACTAATTGACTCTGAAGAGGTAGAAAATGTAACAGCCTAATTTACCAACATATGGATTTCATCTTCTGAAAAACCTAATCCACTGTGACTGTTTTGCAATGAAAAATAACATAAATAGTAACTCAAACAGTGAATTGATAGATGTACCCAACTGTCCAAGTAGTATCACCCATATTTCAGATCACTTTTCCTAAACTGGAAGAGAAATCACAGACTTGTATGTAATAAGAAGCATATGCTTGTTGAGTAACATTTGACAAGGTAAAAACTATTGTAATTTCATTCATACACACTTATTAAAAGTGTCTTGCAAAATTTTTTACTTTACATAGATGATACCATGGAAAGCTTCTTTTATACAGCATATTTTTCTGAGATACTGGGCCATAAAATTTGGGATGTGTGTGTGGTTTAGCCTACATCATTTAAACGTAAAAAGCAATTGCTGATACCTTGAAAGTTTGTTTCACTGTAGCAGATCCCTTTCGACAGTACGGTCCCAGCTGGATGATTGTTACAAAGACCATCAGCCTGCAACATAAACATACACAATCCCATAGGCTGGTGTGACAGGTAGTAGTTTAGCTGTGGAACTGGGCAGTCTTCTTAAACCTGAGAGATAGGTCCTAAGCCCTGGCAATGCAGAGGAAATGATGTGATTTTCATCCAGACTCATTTCTTTGTTCACAAGTGGAGGAGTTTTGTTACTGTAATGTCTTTTATTAGCCTTAAGTTTGCCTTCACAACAGGAAGTCAGTGAGAATGAAGTTGCCTCCTCTATGCAACATTAAAACTCTATTTAGCTTTGTATAAAATTCTGCCTAGCTTTGGGGGCTCATTTTCAATGGTCTTTAATTAAATAAAATGGTTTTGTCAAAATGTATTATAGCTATGTGATACCACGGTACATTTACATATCATTGTTTTACATATTATTTATAACAAATCCTGATAATCAATTGAATTTTGCATTTTCCTTTGCTCTCCTCCCAGTTGTTTTGCATGTTTAAAAATAGACAGTGTGTATACATCGCAAAACAGCTGCTGAACTTGTGAAGACCAGGGCTACTACAATTGTAACATCTTTTCATTCCAAACAGATACTGTACAGAATAGAAGGAAAATAGATTAAGTTACTGGAACATGTGCAAAAGATCTATTATACCCAGCACTTGTACCAGTATAAAAAAGTCACTCACCTAGATTTGCAGTTGATGAAAAGAGGCATAATTGATGACATTCATCTGTCTTGAACTATTTCTTTGTAACATGGCTTGGGTTGTTCAGTTTGCTTGATTTTTTAAGTAACTGTTTTAAATACCACTTTTGTTTTGTATCAGCTTCTGCTCACAGACCTGGGTGATCCCAGCAGGACTGAAGCAACGTGCCTAAAAGCCAAAAGGATCCTAGGCAGGGAGACCTGTACCAGTGACTCACCATAGGATCCCTCGGGCAGGCGACCTGTGTTTGAGTTTATCCAGGTGCAAGGCTGAGCAGAACAAGGGAGAAGGACCTCAATTAAGTTTTGCATCTGAACTGAGCATTTGGCCTGTATATCACAAATACAAAATTCTGCATAATTTAGTTTGCCTCCAAATAGAACCAAACAAAATCTATTTAAGTTCTTTTATGTGTGAATGGGCTTTATTGTAAGTTTGCCATGACATGTTCTTCTCCCTTCCCCCACCACGTATTTTCAGTCAGTGGGATTTGGAAGAAAACTATCTATATGTGGCAATCACCAAAAAAATACTGCTGCTTCAATTTCTTGGGAGTTGCAATGTTCCTTTAAGTCACTGAAGCATTCACAAGGCAGAATTTACATGACAAACAGGATTTGATCTTTCAAAGTCAAGATAAAAATATACATTATATAAAAATAGTACCATAAAATAGGTCTTGTATAACAGACTGTAATTACTGGCCTAGGACAATGTACTTGAAGATGCAATGTAAGCTAGGCTAAAATTCTTATTAAATGTTAATGTTGGCAGTTCATGGTCAGAATTCACATGTCCATGCCACATTTCAGATATGTAAAATTTGTAACTTTTGTGTCAATGGGAAATATCAATCCAAGCAGAAAAGAATAAAAAATCCCAGAGATATGCTAGTCCATCTGAATATATTATATTCTTATATCTTAAATAATATTTGAGGGAGATACTATTTCTGTATAACTTGCATTTACCATTTATGCTCTAACACTACCTAGAAGGCATATTCCAGATTAGAGACAGACGCAAAACACTGATAACTATGTGTTGCCCCAAAAAAAGTTAAAAACTCCAAAGGTAAACATTTTTACTTTTTAAAGTGAAAGAAATGCAACAAAAGACTGAATGAAGTAAGAAGTCTGCTCCAAAATGCTGAATGCTCACCACATTTTACTCAATCTGCGTTAGATCAGGACTTTCCTTTGGTTATTCTCAGAAAACACACCATCCCTCCTGTTCACTGCTGATATTGTCTCAAAATGACAAGTCCCTCTCCCAGCACTGCATGTCTAGCAAAGCACACTGAAGATGCTTGTAAAGAAACAAATCCCAGTACTTTCTTCTTACAGGGACTCCAGAGGAGCCTTGGAAAGAGCTCCTTCACTATGAGATTGCACTGATGACCTGAGAGATCCTGACTCTCCTTCCCCAGGAGAGCTTCCTCTTTGTCAGTTGTCATCTTTAGTCATATATTACTAATATTTTCCCCCTTACCGTGGTCTTTAGTTTTAAACTTTTTCTACTCAGGTCTTCCACTAATATTAAGAAGCTCAATAAAGTACAACTAATGCATAAAAGTCCTATAACACAAACCTGTCCCAGAGCTTTCTTTCACTGAAGGTTTTCTTTTCATTTAAAATTCCCTTGACATCTGATAGGAAACTCCAAACAGGTACCCTGATACTGCAGCAATAAGAATCTGATAAAAACATTAAAATTGCCACAGTTGCAGTTCAGGGTATGTGATTTCTGCTTGCTTTGTTACAGATCAAGTAAATCATGTTGTGTATGAAACACAATCTACACTTCTAGTTTCCAGCTTATCAATAACTATGTGTAACCTTACATGGTTGTGTGCTATATAGTAATGTGGTTACGCTCAGCTTGCCCTTCAAACATTTTCCTGAAGATCTACTTCTCTGTGGAGGGGGAAAAATGATTATAAGCTTACGGCAAACAGGTATAGCATATTAGGTAGAATTAATCAAGACACACAGCCTGAGCTATATATACCCCAGCAGTAGCCACATGAAAGACAAAAAAGTCTTAGTTTTTTGGACACAACTCATTTACATCTTCAAGTGTTTACAGATATTCTTACTGAGCAGTGCCACTGGCATCAGTTGATAGAGACAAAGGCCTGAAAAGCAAGTGACAACTTGCATTATGTAGTTCACTACATTATCTTTTTTCCATCAGAAGTTACATTTTCTACAACGAAAGAATCAATTGACAGCATTTGGACAACCAGATTCATATGCTCGTCAGTTGATTGACCTGTAACTCTGCAAACAATACTTATTTTGGTCCTTTTACATAAATGAAAGAGGAAAGATTTTCCTTTTGAGAAAAAATAAATAAATCATAAACTCTAGAGCATGTACCTAGTGTCTCTTGCCACAAGTGAGCTGAAAGGAAAGAGTTTGTTAAGCCACAGCACAATGATTTTTTGAGGTCACCTGTGAGATGCTTCAGTAGGTATAGGTTGTGTCTGTATTGCTAGGTAAAATAGAGCAGGAGAAAACATTTAAGCATCAGATCTCTCATTGTTTATATGGCTTACTTCTTAAATTATCCTACAGAAGGTTTCTTTTCAGGACATACTTATATGTCAAAGTATTCAAACACTGTTCATCTGTCTGCATGGTAAGGAAGGACTGGAAAAACTCTTAAACCTGTACTCTTGATCTGAAAACCTTGTTTAAACTTCGCAGATTTGCAAGTGCAACCTCTCAAATGCTATACTCAAGAAAAACCTCATGAACTCACTGGTGTGCTCTGTGGGGTGTTGAAACAGAGTGTTACAACCTCATCATTGGACTCTGCGCATGTAACCTCATAGTATTATATGCAGTACTGTGTGCAAGCTGTTTAAAAATAGTGGTTAATGTAGTTAACATTTTGGGTATTACTAGGAACTACTGATAAAACATCAATTTACAAGTACAGATAATGAATTTCAGAACATTTATTTCTGTATATTTATTTACTTTTTCATTGTTATATCAACTTGACATCAGTATAAGTATGAACGAATACATAAATTCTGAATAATAATCCTAGCTACTGTTAAGCACCCTGAAAATCAAGGTATACTTTCCCCAGTGATTGCATTGATTACAAACCTAAATTTTATCATTGCCAAGCATTCAAATAATATTAAATATTAGAACACTTCCGTATATTAATAAATTCTAATGACATGTTGTGTTACAAAAGAACAGCTGGACTAAAAACCAAAAATCATATTTAAAGTACTTTGGGTTTTGATATTTCAGACTTTTCATATGAGTATTACTTTCGTGTGGCATTTATCTGCAATGTGACTTTCATGCATAAGAATGAGAATGTAGGAGATCTTTGTAGTTCCATTTATATTTCACTTTCTATTCCAGTCCCAAACTTTGTCTTAATACTTTACACATTGGAGAAAAAGCAAAAAATATCACAGCATCTCCTAAACTTGTATCTTGTCATTCCTCTGTTGTAACAGTAAAAGATTTTGAGCTTTGGGGATTTGAATGAGCATGAAATCTAGACAAAGCTCAGAGGCAGTCTGGAGGTAGTCCTTGTGGATATAAATTTTGTCACGGAGCATGCACTCGGCCGCTCTGGCTGCTGCAGACATGGGTCTCGGGATATCCCTGTGCTGTCATAAGCATGTTACAGCTGGAATACTCAGTGTTTGTGCTTCCGTTTAGGAATTACCAAAGGGCACTCACCAGCCCCATCTTTTAAAGTGTTTTGCTGTAGACATGACCAAGAAGTCTTCATGAGTTGGAAGATGGAGCAGCTTCCTTGAGAGGTTGTAGATCACAAGAACAAAACACTTCTCGGCCCTGTCCCTCCCAGAACCTTAGAGAGCAAAATTCAAGACTTTTATCTTAGCCTGAGAAAGGGAAGATGGAGAGCTTTTCCACATGACTACCCAAGCTGAGATCTCTTTTACAGTACAGGCAGTCACAGAGGAAATGAGTGGCCCCTTTATTTGTTCTTTTGTACTGAGCTTTTCATGGTAGAATCCAATCTTCAAAGAAGATGATAAGAAAATGTACAGATATAATAAAACCAATTAAAAAAGAAAAAAGCATGTATGGTTTTAGTGTGTATTATTGTTCTCAAGTCAGCAACTTTTCATGCAGAAAATATTATCAGTTTTTAAGAAAAAGATTCAGTGGAAAGGATCACAAATTGATTTTAAATGGTTCCAAGAACAAAAGGTACTGGATGGATGGCTGAATTACTCTTTCTAAAGCTTACTATGAATCAGGCAAGATCTAAGCCGAAGAAAGATCTAGCTGAACACAAAATACATACAGTATTCGTGAGATGAATTTCAAAATGAAATACAATAAAATTATCAGCTAGTAATGAAATAAAGGAAAAAAATATAGATCTGTTCAGAACAGAAGAAATTGAATCATGACTGAGTTAAGTGAAACAAATATACCAAATTCCTCCAGAATGTGTACAAACAGTTAAAGGAATGCCACATGGAGTGCTCTACTGCACATTTTCCTAGATAAAAGTGGACTAGCATATATTTACCATGATGCTATAATACTAAGTGCAATTTGTGAACTAGCTCAGTGTTTCTGATTTTGGATACAGATAGCATAGCTTTTTGGCTTGCATGTGAAAAATTAGTAAACAGAAACAGCATTTGATAACTAAAGGACTTCAAGGGGTTCAAAATTCATTTGGACAGCCACATTAAGAACACTGAGACTTTACCTGTGACATGAAAGGACTGAGTCTAGAATATATAGATGTATGACAATAACACATTACTACCAACACACTGGCAAATTAAAAGACACCCTTTAAGAACCAAGGTTCTCCTGGGCTTTTCCAGGTGTTGAACTGTAGCATTTTCTTTCATCAAAGACCTGATGAAGTGCTAAACATCCATAACTGTTTTGAAAGGAGGGTATGGTTACCTGAGAAAATCCAGGACTGGAGTTTAGTCACTCTTTCTCTAAAAGACCTTATGGGGAAGAGTCACAGTTGCAAGTATATTGGGTTTTACATATTTTATTTATCTCAAGATCCTGCATTGAAGTCAGTGGTGCAACTTCAGTATCCATGTTGCAGGTGACACTGCCCAACCACAGGAGGAGAGGAGCTGTGTGCAGCCAGCTCTGCTTTCTACCTCTCTTTCCAGCACTATAACGCACCAAAAACATGTGACAATAGCAGATAAATCAAATAAATCCAATAAAGTTTGATTTCAGGGTCTCAAAACTAGTTTCTGTAAAGCAAAAGTGTTGTTTGTTATGTCACTTTATGTCTGCAGTGCATAAAGCAAAAGGATTAAAACAAAATAGCCTTCATCCTCTGTCTGCACAGCAATCTTTCCTGGCCAGTTTCTCTAAGCTGTGTCTGCCCAGTTACTTGCTTCTTTGACTTTGTGAACCTGGCTGCAGACTGCTCCCAGTATCTGTCAGCATGTTTAAAACCTTCTCTTTCTCCCTTCTGCCTACTTCAGCATCTGTAAGGTTTTAAAATTTGGTTTGATCCTAAATTCAGGAATACTGCTGCTGCAGGCCACACGTGTTTGGATGCAAGCTGTTTTGCTTCTGGTCCCCTCTGTTCTTCAGTGCCACTTGAAGATAAATTGCAGCTCACCTTTGTTCTTTGAAGGACCTGGTGTTTGCAAGCGGTTTGTTTCCTGTCGGTTTTGCATTAACAGCTTCCTCTGATTTAGTTCTGTGCATTCAGGTAGGATAATAGTGAGACAGTCTGAAGTCTGCATATTTATAGGAAATAAAGCAGATATCTTCCTCTTTCTGCAGAATATATGATAAAGCAAATAACTAATAAATGCCTAATGGCTTCTTGAGTTTCCAATCTTTGGCGTGGCTTACTCAGATTTTTATCCAAGTAGGAGGAAAATACTGAATGGAAATTCATTTTGAAAAGAGAGTTCATTCAGTTTGTATGGATCTGTTTTTCTGAAGTGTTCATGTTCTTCAGAAAGCACATTTTCTATATCACTCACTAAGCAAATAAAATAAAGGCTCTTGACCCCACACTGTTCTTCAGATGTGAAAAGGAAATGAAATCACACCTCCTCAGTTTTTTGTAATTCAAATTCTTCCCTGGAGGGCAGAGCTTAGGGAGAAAAGTACCTACATACTCTGCTCTCTCCTACTGATGTTACATATAAGTGAAGGAAGATCTTTCATTAAAAGCCCACCCATTATCCATGGAATTGTGTACCTTGTTTTCTTTTTAGAACTTTTGTTGTTATTTTTTTTAGTGATTAAATCTCACATTTTCTCAACAATCCTAAGGAACATCTAAGAAATAAAATAAAATAGCTAAACTAAGAAAACCCTCCACAATGTTTAGTGATTTTTATTCTCTAGCAAGGAGAGGATCATTAGTGCAATCATTCTTCTGGGTAAACAAATAAGAGTTGCCAATAAAAAGATCAGATGAAAATACGCTAACAATGTAACAAAGAAACAGCATCCAAGTCAAATAGAGCCTCGGCATTAACTGTAACAGAAACAAGTCCAAGGTTGGTAAATTCTTATTGTGTCTTCATTATAAGCTGCATTTGCAACTTCCCTCATGCCTTATCTACCATGGCATCCTGATGAAATGATACAAACTTTAAAGTAAAGACCAAACCTTAAAGTAATGGCATGACTTTCTGTCCTAGTTGTAAAATCTTGGATGCTGAGAGAGCTTGTAGAAAAGTTACATATATGCATAAAGATTTGCATGTTGCTTTTGTCCGTTAGAATGTGAAATAAGTTATTGAAGGATGTGTTCTCTTGGCTTGCAGGGTTTCTAATTAGATTACATAAAAATATATGTAAAAAATCATAACAATTAAAAAATCATCAAGTAGACAGCTGAACAAGGCATACATCCTGGATGTGGTAAGGATTATATGTAATCAACCACAAGCCAAGATTTTTGAAGTTGCCTAAGCTGCAGTAACAAGGCACCTTGTGATGTTCAGTCACCTAAAGATGAACTGGAGATCTACCCCAGGAAAGTGCTGATCAGGACATTTCCATAGTTGTATTTATTCCCTAGATCTCAGATCTATTATTTTGCATTCAACTTTGCCTTGGCAGATGGTCTCTAGTCTGCTCTTTCTTCAGGTTAACACTCTTATACCTAAACTCTTAGCAGAAAATAATGATATCAATTGCCACAGAAACCGAAACAAAACTCTAAGTACCTGTTTTGATAACCTTAGCTATACATTGGTTTCACTTGAGAGATTTTGTGGGAGTGCCTTCTAATTTCTATTAGAATAAATATGGATTCGAACTAATCAAATTCCTTCAGCAATATAATTCAGTCTATGTGAAGTCAGTGAAGGAATATAGATTTATGCCAGATGAATATCTGACTTAGTTTTTATCTACAGAAAACAAATACTGTTTATAACTTCCTATTTCAAAATTGTTTCCTGAAAGTTTTCTTATAAAACTAGATGGTTTTGAGGTTTAAAGTTATTTGGTTATCAAAAAAGATAGGGAGATAAAAACTGAACCTTCTACTGATGCATTAAAGTAAACAAGTGAAATTAAGCTCTGTATGTAGTAAAGCTTCCTGGAAACAACTTCATTTTGGGGCACAGCTGAAAATTTGTTCTCTGCTTAGAAAGATGCAAACTCTGTGAATATAAAGGAATCAAAATTGAGACATTCAAAACTTGGCTATATTAAAACGTAGAGAAATGTAGCCTGATGAAATAGCTCAGAACCTTCTGCTTCATGCAATGTTATCATACCCTTCTCCAGGCAAATTCCAAACTGGCAGCCTTGACATAGGTTTCTCCATCAGATTTAGGTGATGAGACATAATCTGTGAACCACATGGTATGAGAAGCTATGACTTCCCATACACTTCTCTGTACCCATAGAAACTCCCTTCCCGAATCACCTCTTTCCCAGCCTGGTAAGCCCCAGCTGATAAGATGACAAGGAAGACAGTAAGAAAGAGAAAACCTGACATGAAAGTCTTCAGTAGGAGCTTATGAAATTCAGAACTAGTTCTGAAAGGAAGTACTTAATTTTGGATAGATACTTGCTCTTGTGATGCTTTGGTGGTTCAGCAAGTGGCATCTTCTGTCCCATGGTGCACATCTGGTCTCTCCATCTCTTAGAAATAAAAACAAGTAAAAAGATAAAGGTAGTTTATACAGGAAGAGCTTCTTTAAAATAAATAAATAACTTTTAAAGCTTTATTCTTTTTCTTTGGGAAAACAGAAAATCCCCAAAACTGACCTCTAGATTTGAAGGTACTTCATTTCTTACTACGTTATACTACTCATTATATTAATTAATTTGCCATCTCTGATGGGCATAGAGGACATGAACTCATAAAAGATGCTGAAAAGTAATTGCTTCCAAATATGTTGTCGTATTGAAGAGCACAGATATCACAGCTGCTTCCCTCACTCTCTTTTTGTGCAGTTTCACAATGAGCTGACTAAAGAACATGAGGTAAATGTAGGCTATAAACTGCAACTCATTTTGGTGAAACACGAGGATTACATTTTAATATGAAATATCAGCTGGTAAGGGAGGCCAGCTGCTGCTGAAGAATGATCACCCAAGCTCTAACTCTACCTTCTGCCTCACTAAGTGACTCAACAGCTATGAACACTGAGTACAAGTTGACCTCTTATAGTAAATCCCTTCAACAACAGTAGGATTTATATCTCAAAATAAAGCATCAATGTCTTAGCTTTTCTAAAATATGTTTTGCTAGTCATCCAATTTTATACAGGAGGTTTTAAGTTGTTTGAATTAAGGCCAGTATCTTCAAATATGTATGCTGAAACTCTGTTAGCATCCTGTTGGTAACAGCCACTGAACAGGTACTGTCCCCATTTTTTATTGTCTACGCTTAGATGAAAAGGGTCTGTTATGAGACAGAAAAGCTGGAAGGCTGAGGCCCAAGGCTAACAAGATTCATAGTTTCATAGAAGTTGCAATTTTATTTCTCATGAATCTCTAGATCAGTGCTTTCTGAACAGGCTTTTCTCAGGTGCCTCACTTAGAGATAATGGGGACAGCAGCAGCTCCCCTGAAGCTCTGTGCTTAGCTGCCTCAAGGGCAGGTGGAGATGTGTCTCCCAGCTGCTCTCTTCACAGATTTTATTCTGCATAGCTCTCTGGGGTACCTTTTGTTGCACTGGGCTCAGTGTTGCTGCACAGTGAAGCAGTTTGCAGGACCAAGCTTTTCCTTTCTTCCCAGTATCTTGATTCCTCTGGAACCCTTTAGACATGTTATTGACTCCACTTACCACTATTTGCAGTTCAATAACTGTAATTTCCCAGGACACCTGAAAGCCACTTTTGGTTTTTTCAAACAATTAATGATGCTTTATCACCACAATAAACTGGTGTGTTGTAAGAGACTGTAACTGAATAGGTTGGATGCCTTTACGCTCTGTCTTTGAATCTGGAACTCAGCTCAAGTTTGAGAGACCAAAGGCATGCAGATCAAAATGTACCCAATGGGATCATGACTGGTTATATATATACATATAGAGATGTGTGTGTGTGTCTGTTGTTTCACAGAGGACTTTGCAAATGAAAGAATGAGTTAGATTTGCTAGTCTCCAGATCCATGTTGTTATCTCAAATACTACAAAAGTGAACGATTTCGTTTCCTTCCTGTACTGATTGTTTTCAGCCAAACTGAAATAGTTCCTTATCGCAGTTTCTCCAGCACAGGGGAGCTACATGCACCAGGGGGAGAGCAGAGCTGTGACTCCTTGGTATTCACCCTGTTCTGTACTCAGACCTGTGAATCCCAGAGCTGCAGAAATCAGCTTATCTGGCCCAAGCCTTAGTGGGTCTATGGGTGGGACTGATTCTACCCACCATGGCACCTGGGTGTATTTCCTCTGCTTGTTCCTCAGTCAGGGTAGGCCTTCTCTCTGTTAAAGGAGGCAAGAGATAAAATAGAAAATTTTAAAGATGAAGGAGGAGTCACTGGGACAGTGGTCAGAGATGTGGCCTGGGCAAGGGACAAGTAGAACATGAGGGTGGGCTTGGTTGTGCTGGGCTGGGCCAGCTGTAGTAATTTGGCTGTAGAAAATGCTCTCACATTTGTTACACAATTTTAGGTAAATCCCTTTAGATAATTATTTTTTATTTATACGCCTTCTCAATAATTATTAAAAATCTCTAGGTCATAATTTCAAGGACCTAAGCATGTGTTTTCCTGAAACAATGGGTCTCAAATATATATGTAGAGAATTTCCCCAGGTGAAGATGGGTGTAGACATGACTTTGAATGCTTTTGGAAATCAGAAACAGCATGTCTATGAATAAGTTTATTTTTAAAATTAAATAAACAAATATAACTAATTCAATGTCTGGGAACTGTGACTTACAGCAGTGCTTAGTATTTTATTGCCGTTTTGAAATTATCTAAATAGACAATTAGCAGGTTGTCCCCAAAATCTTAGTGAACTTGTCAGCATTCAGTTTTATTTGATAATTATTTATGGGTTTTAAGGAAGAATTTTTCCTGAAAGATACAAAAATATATCTCAGCTGTAAAAAGCATGCTTGCTAGTTCAACTTAGCTCTAAAGAAAATTTAGGATCTTCATGATGAATTCTTCATGAATACAATAGAGCATTTCTGCATTAATTTACCCTGTCCCATTCTCCCTGATGTCTTACTGGCTCAACACCATTTAGTCTTAGTGAAAAAATAAGTTTCCACTGCTAAAAGTGACAAAGATATTGTACAACTTAAATAGATATAATTGTTTTTTCTCTCACATTAACATTTGTAGCATGCAGTAACGACACAGAATTATTACTGGGGTAGTTTTTCAGTTAATTCTGTTACAGAGGATTCCAGGTAAGTGTGCCACACCAGCCTGACACATGGAAAGATTTATAAGAACCAGTCTGGGTTAAAGACCAACTCTGGAAAGGGATGATTTTTGTAAAGGTTTCAATTTCTTTTGATGCTTGTAGTCTGACATTGGCAGGTTGAGCATGTGTTGGTCAAAAAATCCTTGCCAACCAATCTTTCTGCTAATCTTAATACATACACATAATCTTTCTGCCATATGACATTAGCAGCAAAAGCCACAGTTAATTAGTGAGAGTTCACTCCTAAAGACTGAGAAACATTGCCAGCTTGCTTCCATGTCTTCAATAAAAGTGCCTTCTCACCTGCCAATACTGAGACGTTGTACTACAGTTTTTTAAGGGCCCGCTGGACAAAACCTGTATGCAAACATCACAACGATATATTGCAATAGGAGAAATTTAGACCTCAGGAGAACATCTACTCCAGCTTCCTGCACTGAAGCACCATCGTACCACCACAGAGATTATAACTAACACACCGCTTCCTGGCAACTTTGTCAGAAGCTGCAAATTCAGAGTGTGCAACCAGTTAAGCATCCATACATGCCTTGCTGTCTGTGGCAGGACTTCCATTAAATACCTAGAAGACATGGGCTGGAAGTCTGTGTGGGAGAACTTTTTGTCTTTTGCTAGAGATTCACCTCATATAAGCCCTAAGGGAATTTAGGTTTCCAGTTGAATTAATTCAGCTTTACCACCATGCTCCCTGTTCTCAGTAAGCGGCTGTTTGAGGAATCATCTGTCGGCACAGGGTCCTGTGGGAAATGGGGTCAGCCATCTGCAAGATCCTTGGGCAGCAACTCCCGTACAAGGGGCTGGCTCCTAGCTCTCAGGGAAATAATCTACACAGACTTGAACGGGTGTTTTATTTTGGTGATTTCCCAAGCCTGAAGAGAATATCTCTGGGTAAACAGCTCTTGTACCCAAGTTTGTTCTGTGGTTCCTTCCCGTAGTCACCTAGAAGTGGGAGCAGAAAAAGCTCCTCCCCAGACTGCCAGGTAAAGGACGCACAAATGCAGGGAGGGTGAAACCACTTTGGCACATCTTTGTATACAGCCTGAATATTTGAATTTTATGCTGGTGACATACAAGATATTCATAAGAGTAGGTATTTATTTTTTGATCAAAAATAAGATATCTCTAGGCCTATTCAAGAGCTTTCAGAGCATGAAGAGACTTCTGTGCACAGAAGTTGTGGAGAAATCAAAGCTAAATGCAGGTTTAACAGAATTTGAAAAAATTCAGTTAAGTTTATTTCTTGTACACAATCAAATATAGCTTACACCCTTTCTTCTTCTGTCATCACCCCACTGCTTTCCAACACAGTCAAGTTTCACTTAGTCATCAATTTCTCTGCAGTTTGTTTCCAGGACTGTAGCAATTATTTTGCAAGATGGATGCAGTGGTAGAACACTGGACTATGTGAAATGGGTTGTCAGCAAGGTACTGCTCTGAACCACTAGGATAAAAATATCAAGGAAAAATACATATATACTCACAAGTAAATATGATTTAGAAATTAATTAGAAGTAGCAGCTGAAAGCAATAATAAAAATCAATATTACAACGAAGTCAATTTTCTGGTCAAGGGTTTAAGCTTTCTTTATCAAATTGCTGTTTTCTCTCATGAAAAAAGGGAATTTTCTTGAAAAGTCACAGCTTTCTACCTTCAAATATTTGTAGGCTTTAAATTATCAGTGTTTCAACAAACCCGCCTCCCCAAATATTTCAAAGAAAACAGTAAAGAAGAAGGAGAAAAAAATTGAATAATTCTTTAAATGGGAAAAAATGCCTGGGATTCCAGCAGGTTCAAGAACATGTCCTAAGGAAATTGCATAGGGCAGCACAACATACACAAATGTGCTTGTGCATCCTATCGGCAGTGCTTCCCTACAGAGCACAGACAAATTGTAAACATTGATGGTAACGGATAGGGGCCCTGTGTTTGTGTGAGGCTGAACTCACCACAGCTGTTATAGGTCTTTGACTGCCCACCACCTCCCTCTCCAAACAGCACACTGCCTTCAGGCACCTGTTCACTTCCCTCTGTGCACCTCTGCCGTAATTAGGTCCAGTACACTACCAGAAGAGTAATGCATACAACCTAATATCTGACAGTTCAGATTAGGATGGATACATAGCCTCGACTGAAGACTACATACAGATATAAAGGCAAAAGAGGAGAAAAAAATAAGATAGCTCCTTATTCCAGAAAAATCCAACTCTGTCTAGCTTTGACAAACATCCATTTATGTTTGTATTGCAATACCTCTTTTAACTTGTTGATCCAAATAAATATCTTAAGACTGTATATAGAAAATTGGCCTACAACTGATCCACACAAAAGTTCTTTTCCAACTTTCACTGCAGTATTTTTCCTCACACATCTTTTGCACCAAAGATATTCCCTTTTCTCAGTATCTCACTTCACTGACTGTAATTTAAATATCTCCAATCCTCATTAATTTGCAGTTAGGAAATTAGGCCAGATCTGTATTCCTACTAATGTAAAAAAATTGCCTTCAGGAAAATCAAAAGAATTTTAATGACATTTCTTTACGTAAATAAAACAGTCATGCAGTCCTTTTTTCCTGTTCTATTTTCATTGTGCTGGTTAAGGAGTGGGAATATACCCTTATAATCAAGCACGGTTTATATAATATGTTAATTCATAAGTGGTGGCTCATCATCAGCAATGTGAACTTTGAGAACTCTGGAAAGAGTACAATGAGGACAGGTTTTTCTTGTGGGCTTCCAGAGCACTCTACAGAGAATGTGTTCCACAAGCGTTTGCAGAGACGATGTGCTGCCCCAGCCATGCAAGGCTGGCCTTCTTGCCTGTGCAAGCAGGAATAAGCCTAATAATCTTACGGAGCTCTTTTAAGTTCACATTTATAGTTCCGAGACCTATGTATATTTGGCCATAATGTTTTCATGATACCTATTTTCTGGTACACATAGAGAAGAAAAAAAAATAATTCATTTTTTGAGCAAAAAGAACACTTTAAACCCAAACTGAATATAGGAGGGAAGGAGAGTTTTGTGCTGAGGACTCAGCAATTTAAGCTCAGTACTCACTAGGCTACAGAATTACTGAGTAGCCTGATGACTCAACTCTTCATTCGTCAAAAGTGTATGTGTGTCATTGCAAAAGAGTATAAAACGGCAAACAGCATTTAGGAAACTGAATTCTGCCTCAGGTCATGCAATTCAAAGGAACACAGGGAGAGATGCAGCTTTCAGTAAACTGGCCAGCTGGTGGCCAGCTGGATCACTCTTTACACTTCATCAACTGTAAACTGGGTCTGCATTGGCTATAATGGGAATTTAGGCACATACAGACATCATATTGTGGTAACTTTGACTGATGTGCCTTAATTCTGAGGTTTCCAGCCCTTTTTAATGTGCTAAGGTCAGGCAACCTGGCTCTCTCTGCTCTGTTTTCCTTACCTATGAATGAGGACAAGGACTAGTGCAAAGCAGCGTTGTAGTCTAGTTCAATTAACATTTGAACTTTTCTCTGTGGTAAAGTAATTTGGGTAAAACTCATGTTCCTCTCTGCGAGAACAGTCTTCATTGGTGGAGCTCCTCTCATCTCCTCCCTTGCAAATTAGTGTCTCAGTTGATTAGGAAAGGATGAACTCTCCTTTCTGAGAATTAGGCATACTGCCTTCCCCATGCTGTACACAGCTCTTTACATAAAAATTTTAAACTTAGCCAACAATTTTTTCTATGGAGCTTTTCAGTATTTTTATTACTGTCATGGGAATTAGATATAGTTTTTTACTGAATTACAGTAATGCTTCAACTTCTCTTTCTTAGTTTTGTTTTAAAATACTTTTCAAGTATTTTCTGTTTAACTGCAATCATAATAACGAGAACTTTTTCATCTTCACAAACATTAGCCTTCCCTAATTGGTTATCAATAGAAAGAATGGGAGAGAAAACGTATGGTTGTATGAGTTATCCTAAAAAGAAATATGCCCAAGGAGTTATGATCAAGACAGAAAAAGAACATAATGCTCTGTTGCCTTTGTCGGTATCTTTCTAGAAAATTAATATACCACAGCTAAGGTAATTACAGCATTTGTGTGTGATCTATCAAGACACAGTGATTATAAAAAGCTGCTGTCTGAAAAATGCACATCTTCTTATTCCTCCTCCAATTTGATTCCTAGTAGAATGCCAAATAATTTACACAATTGAAGATTACATTTTTTTTAGCTTTCTTTTCAGTAAAGTACCATGTCAAGCGAGATGATTGGTATACATCCTTCCAGATTAAACAAATTGCAGTGATGCTAAGATTTCATTTTCTCTGACTGGTGGATTCCAACTATCAAGAGATTTATCACTGCAAATTATGCACTTGCAAACAAACCAAAACAGGATGAAAATTAATAATGATTTAAGATACCTGTTCATAAACAAATATTTGATAAACTAACAGCTTAATTCCCCACTCCTTCATAATGCTGTCCACAGTTTTTATAGTATCATAGCAAGACTCTGACTTGGTGGCTTGCCGTAACATGCTTGTTTAGCATGTACTTGTTCTGGCCAAAGTGCAGGAGTTTGACTCTGCTGGAGCAAAATACACAGGTAACACAACACAGTGCTTCAGCAGACTCTAAAAGCTTAAGGTGGCCACATGGACCACTCTCCTCTTGTTAAAGCCGGGCCATTGTGCCAGAAAGGATTCAGCAGCATGACGTTCAAAAGATGGGATAACCTCTACTGTGTACAAGTATTATTAAGGGTGTCCAAAGATTTTCAGAGGCCTACAATTCAAATTTTGGGAACATATTTATTCCCCTTTCTTGCTCTTATTTACTCTTTGCTCTGAAACTTTTAGAAATTAAGATGTTTCCCGGAGCAGCCAATACTTGCAGTCAATTTAAATTGAGCAGAAGACCCCTAAAATTCTCCTGTGTCGGTGAACACCAGCATTTTCATTCCCAAGTGTTATGAGAAAAATACTGCTGCACATTCATACAAACAGTTTTAATATTCAGCCTGTCAGCTTAACTTTTGTCTCTCATGCTCAGATTTAGATTCCAAGCTGACACTATGAGGATACTAGTTTTTTAAAATTCAGTTCACTTTTACAGTTTCTGACTGGTGATAAATGGACAAAACCTCTTCATCCACGTGGCTCATACACATGGACATATACAAGCAAGTGTGTGAGATTACAATTTTAAAATCAGTTCCCACCTAAACTTACATAAAATGTGGAAAATTTTTGCTGCTAAGGAATTTTGATAGTTATAAGCGGACGGGAGGAAAAGAATTGCATTGCAACAGCAGAAAAAGGCATTTCAACTTTAACCTGTAATACACACTATGCTTGTCACTGCAGAGATCTCAAATGGAGTAAAGCAACAGGCAAGTGTATCTTAATATAGGAAATGCAAATGTGTAAGGATTATAAAGTTCTCCTTACTATATTATTAAAAGCATCTTCCCCCCTGTAGATCTGTACTGCATTCAATGCTCTTGGGGAGCATCAGGCATTTTGTAAATCCCAAATGGTGTTATGCATGAGGTAGGGGTTGCATCAACTTCAGCAAAATAGCAACGCTTCTAGGCAGAAGAACAGCAAACTTTTCAGCATTTACGCATATTTATAAGTTAAAACTTAGGCACTACAGCATACCCAAGTGTGCTAGGCAGAAGCTTGAAGTTCTATCAAATCTGTTAACACAGACTATTGTTCTTAACAGCCCTACATGTCTTAGTATTTGCTTAAACCGCTATCATTTCTCTCTTTAAAATGGACATGTTAGGTAAGACAAGCAACATATTTAACAAAGAGTTTGTAATACAAAATTGCAATTGGTGCTTAAGCAAAAAATCTGACAACTACAGAAGGGTAGACAATTCCTCCCACACCCTTGACCCCTTTAAACAGAACTAATACACTGAAGCTCTTTATCCTTAAAGAATTCAGCCACATACTCATCCTCCATACAGTTTTTCAGACTACATGGCTGACCTAATGAGGGTGCAACGGTCAGAGAGTAACGCGCACACACAGAGCACTATGTTTAAAAGGCTTTGTAGACAAAGCAGACTCAATGAGAAGGTGACTGCGTGTTCTAAATAATACAAGGCTATCTGTGGTGTGCATGCATATGTGTGTGTTGAGGGGCGTTAGCAGGCAGACTTCATCAACGGCTGAAGTGCTTGTCCACTTCAGTTGCTGAAGCTCTTATACTTCGAGTTTAGCTTCGTCAGATGAGGAGGCTATTCACAGGAAAGGGGATTCCAAACAGAACGAAAAAATACGAATGTACTTTTGTCAGACAGGAAGACTGATGTTATTACAAGCTGCCCTACAGGCCAGGAAGTTTTCTACCTTGAGCACACCTTCTTCACTTTCATGTCAGAACCTCAAGACTAAAACCGGAGGAAAAAGGCTCAGAGAAAAAAAAAATAATTCTTCCCTGACTCCAAATACGTAATTCAGGACAAAATGAATAAATAAAATAAAATTAAAAACCCCAGAGGGCTTCTTCAATGGTTGGACATCAAAGTCTAACTGAGTATATGGAAAAAAATAGAATTTGCCTGGGGCAACTCAAGGTGCCAAGCCATGGAGCAAACATTATGAACAGTTCCCTTTGTGTCAGCTCACTGGAAAGCAGAGTGTGAGCAAAGCTGCTTACTGAATTGTAAAATGATATGTGCACTCACTGTTACTATTCACTGTGCAAAGTTACATGTATTTTGGCCCAACTTCTGCCATCCAACAGGAAACTTCTAAAGTATTTGTTATGTACTTGTGTGCCAGATGCCACATTTATCAACAAATATGAAAAATACGAAAAACTAAGAAGTATATTTCTTAAAGCAAAGTTTTATAGATATTTGAGGGCAGAGCGTGGTACCTACAATTTACATGAGATGCAAAACTTACAAGTTATTATAAATCTTTATGTGAATGAAGAGAAACAGCCACTTGATGGCAGCAGAATACACGACACGAGGAAGGGCCTGGTGCCCCTCCTCATCACCAGCTAGGAGAATCTGAGTGAAAGGCAGGGTGTTACCTTCAGCTGTTGTTTATAAGGAGTGTTCTCTGCTTGCCTAGTTTGAAACAGGGGCAGGTCCAAGACGAAAGCTGTAACTGTGAAGTTAGGAAGCTACATGGTTTGATGTAATAGTTCATTGAGGATGTAGTTGTAGTTCATCAAGGACCAATAGATGGGAAAAGTGGAGTGCTTGAAGGCAAGAAGTAGCATCTCCATCACCTTGTTACACATCTGGTTGTAAAGGAGCAGGCTAATGAATCAAATTCTACCCAGCTGTGCAAGACATCAGAGCTACACCTCAGTGTCTCCAAATCCTTATTGGCCCATCAAATAACAAATTTACATTATATGGTGTTGCATAACTATGGTTACATGGGTTACTAGTGCATACACAAAGACTGCTAAAAAAAAGACACTGAAAAAGGTTTTTTTTTCAATAAAGGAAAAGAAGAGGCTCAGATTTCTGGTCTCTTCTGAATAGACATGTGGGAAGAAATTTCTCAAATCCTATCATAAATGGATACATTTTATTCTATCATTGTTTGTTGTTGTATCTTTTATGTTAATTCTTCTTTTTATCTGTGCTCAGTGGCCTTAACTTTATTCCTTGTCCAGCTCCCACTATCTTGTTTCTTCTGGACTTTTAGTCAACATGTTTAATTGCTCCAGTCTTTCACTTCTGAAGGCCTGTTTCCTAGTGATAAAGAACCTCAGCTGTAGCATTCACCCGTGTTATCTTCCTAACAAGAAGTATCAATCTACCAACAGACATTTGGATGTTGCCAAACTGTTTTGCTGGATTGAGATAGGTTCAGTGAGATATGGGTATCTGACGTGCTTTCTCCCTCTCTCCTTGTCAGTCTTCTCACCCTGTGCCCTCTGTAACACCCTCACCTCTAGCTCATCTGACCATCCTGAGAGGTTAGGACCTTTCCCATCGGTAACTTCAGCTCTTGGTGGAGGCTGCCACACAAGGTGACACTGGGGCTGTCTTTTCTTCCCCTCACAGCACCACTTCTTGTTATTCACCAGTCTTTCTTGCAGTTGCCTTCAGGTGCTGCACAACTGGTACAGTTGCCAATTATCATGAATTTGCAAGACGGCCTTGGGATGCGGTGATTCCAAAAAATCAGAAAGAGAGAATTTGTTATACAATGTGCAGCAAGGTGTCAAACTCTTTCCTGTGGGATGCTTTGAACTCCAAAGTCTTACATGGGTTACATATACAACTGGCCTAATTCAATGAATAAAAACCTATCAAGACTATGAAATGCAAAGGCATCATCTGAGCTGCAGGTCACTGGAGAGAAGGAAAGTCTGGAGAACAATCGCTGTATGGTTACCCTGCTCTTATAACTTATGAAGTTCTTAGCCAGTGTCAGGGAAAGGGTATTGGACTAACTCTGTATGGGCATTCTTATTTGCTTATATAAAATATTTGGTATTTTTTTCCCCTTGAAACCCAACTTTTGAAACTTCAGCGTTTGGGGTTTTGTACTGTAAGTTGTGGTGATTGAAAAAAAGTATCTTTAAAAGGACACAGAAACATAAAGGCCATGAACAAATTTGCATTTAATGGGTTTTGTACTCTTGATTTTTTGGTAAAGCTCGTAAATGGCATTGATGTTTTGTACTGAGAATAACTGGTATAGGATAATGGCTTAAGCAAGCTTTTTATGTTTAAGAACACATGAATCAACACACTAACTTAAATCTCTTTAATTTTAAAACATAATGGTAAAGGACATAAATAGACAGCCCCAGTTTTCTCTCATACACAGCTTGTTTTCCAGTGCAGGCTCATGTGAATTAAAGGTCCCACCTAGCTCACCAGCTTTGAACCTGTTCCTGCCTATAAAAATGGATTTTAAGGATTTTAAGGATTATCTTTGGCAAAGAGATTTCAGACAAAGTAGTGCGCTTTTGGGGAGCAGAGGTCACAGGTTAAAGAATCAGATATGCAAATCTAAAAAGCAATTGTTGTCAGAATTCTTTCTGTACGGAATATAACTGACAGCATTTTCCAAGGTACTAATGCAAGGGTGCTGTGGCTTGAGGCAGCTCAGCCCAATGCAGCCACTTGCTCACTCCCTGCCCCAGAGCGATGAAGGAGAGGATTGGAAGGGTGAAAGCGAGGAAACTCGTGGGCTCAGATAAAGACAGTTTCATAGGTAAAGCAAAAGCTGTGCATGCAAACAAAGCAAAGTAAGGAATTCATACACCATTTCTCATTGGCAGCCAGGTGCTCAGCCATTGCCAGGAAAGCAGGGCTCCATCATGCGTAACGGTTACTTGGGGAGACGAACGCCATCACTCCAAACTTCCACCTTCCTTTCCTCCTTCCCCCAGCTTCTATTATGAAGCACAATGTTACATGGTATGGGGTATCCCTTTGGTCAGCTGGGGTCAGCTGTCCCAGCTGTGTCCCCTCCCAACCTCTCGTGCACCCCCAGCCCACTTGGTAACAGGACAGAGTGAGAAACAGGAAAGGACCTTGGCACTGTGCAAGCACTGTTCCACAATAGCTAAAACATCCCTATGTTATCAACTATGTTTTGAACACAAATCCAAAACATAGCATCATATGAGCTGCTGTGAAGAAATTTAACTCCAACCTGGCCAAACCCAGTACAAGGGAACACCACTGTCATTCTTAGGAGTGGTGGGGTTTTTTGCTTTTTTATTCTATAGAGACAGGTTTTCAGCAGTATGATTTCCTTTTCCATGGGCTGAAGCTGAAGAGATTATTTTGCCTCTTTTTCCCTGCAGTAAGTAAACGGTCATTTCAGAAATTTTATTAACTGGCTTCAGCACTTCTAATGGAGTGAAAGCATCAGGGATTCAAATGTTTATTTGTCCTGTTAAATTGTACTCCCCAAAAACATCAAATCTGCATGATATAGAAATGACATTATTGTAGCGTATCTAACCCAATGCCTAAGAGCCCAGCCAAGGTGAAAACATTAGGTTAAGATCTCTCTTGCTATATATATAAAATTTTATGTATACAATATAAATTTTGCTGCTATTTAGAACAGTCAATTAATTTCTCCATGAAAGATGAATAGATTTGGAACATCAATATGTGCAAACAACACACACATAGATTTCCATTAGAAAAGTAAGTTCAACTCTAGGCTGTTTATGAATACAGCGGATATTGTCTCAATACCTGAATATTTTCTTTTAATGAGGGACATTTTGGTTAAGAGGAAAATTGTGAGTATATCCAATACAGAAGTGTTCAGCTTGCTAATGCTTACAGTTTTCAAATGGTCTGTTCATATGTCTAAGTAGGTAATTAATAAAAGATGAATAGCACAATATCAAAAGACAGCTGTGTTAGCTGCAGAAATATAATGAAGGCAATTTAGTAAGTTTCAGAACAAAACCCACAAAAATTTTCTCAGTTCAAAAGACCCGACTGAATCTTCAATAAAAATCTTAACTCACTGCAGTGGTTTGCACATATGGTACTTTATACCCACAAACTTCTTAAAATGCTCCTTAGAGACATGGATTGTACTACAGGTGTATTTTTAAATGTCATCATAAAAAATGGGATAAAGAGCTCATCAGTCAGCCGGAACAGTGAACAAAAGGGTCTTCAGTTCATGGAATGATCTAATCTCTGAGTGTCCTGTTTGGTAAGGGCACATAGGTCTTTGGTTGTGAACACAGGTGAGTCCTTTATAAAATCAAGGAAAAGTGATCACTAACAGGGGTTGCCTGTGGTTATGGTGTTGCAAACTAGGAATGGGCAACTGACAAGGGGCCCATTCCAGTTTCTGTAAAACTCAGTGAAAGAAAAATCCTTTGCTTACTTTTATAATGGTCTGGATTAAGTGTAGTGTTTGATTGGAGATCTATTGATTTGGGATTTTATTAAAAAAATTTCTGATTTTTTTCTGGCTTTTCAGCAGTTGAAATTCTTGCAGCAACATGTCTGTACAGAATAACCTGGCTGTTATTTTGCAATTTTTGACTCCAAATCAGTTTAGAAAATTAAAAAGGAGAGGAAAAGGTTCAAAAAAGTTATGTAGTAACCAGCACTCTAGGACTATATTAATTAGCTTAAAATATTTGTGTAAGAGTATAAGATGCTGTATGTCATAAAGAATTTTTTTGGGAATTGCTGTTCATCCTGAGTTGTAACACAAAACCAAAAAATTGCACTATGAAATTAGGAGTTATCATGTTCAAAACTAAAAAAAGTCAATACTTTTTCATGATACTAATAATTGGACTGAATGACTTATTGCCAAGGGAAGCACTGAAGGAAAAAAAAATAATAGTAAGAGGTAAAAATGATTGTACATTTTCACAGACAGCAAAAATTCTAGAGTTATAAATGTTATTGCTAAAAATATATTCTGGAAGAGATATTAAAACATGCTTCAGGGCTCAAATCAGTATCTCACTAATAAATAATGTGATGATACTTAATGTATGGGGGTTGATTATTCTTCCAAAATATCTAGACTAGCCTTTTGTTAAAAACTATAGATTAAAAGGACCTTAAGTTTTACTAAGCATGGCACTTGTCAAATAACCACATGTAAGAACTCTTTGGAAACTGGCTCATTGTTTCATACTGTCAGTTTTCCATAGGTGACATTTTGATATAGATTTCTCCTAGCTACAAGAAGAGGAGAGGAGAGTACACCAGTCTGTGGGAGATAGTCCAAGGTTAATCCAACTCTAGATTTACTTATTTATACAGTTGTGGGTGTGGGCCTTGGGACTGGGTGGCTGCCCTTTATAGAAATAGCTTGAGAGGCTCTGACTCACATTGTTATGAGTCACAACACTGGAAAAGACTACTAATTAGTTAACTATATTAATTCTATACAAAAACAATAGAAACATGATAAAATACATTCAAGAAAACAGCATAAGGATACAAATAATACCTTAATGCAAATGTGTTACCCTATACAGTCCAATAACATAAGCTGGGTTTAAAAAATTAGTCTCAGGGTGTTCTTTGCAATGAATGCAATCTGCTTGAAAGGTCCTGATTTGAAGCTAATTAAGCTGGTAGACTTCCAGGGTGTGACAGGTCCAGTGGTTTCACGCAAATACTTTGGGGGTGGGTGGGGGGGGTGGGGCGGGGCAAGTAGCTTTATTTTGGACATTTTAAAGTAATTTTGTTGTTGTTGTTTTGCTTTTTCATTTAAAAATTAACCTAAAAATGTAACCATTTCCTCTTATTTTGTGAATAACTCTGAGAACTAGATATAGCAGGGAGTCCAGCGTAAGTTTTAATAAGATGTAATGTGATTAATGCATTTTTATTAGCTAGAGGTGAATTTAGAAACCGCTTAAAGAACATACAGCTACTCAAGAGAAAGAAAAAGTATCTGCAGTACCAGCAAATCATTCCTGCATAATCAAAGAAAGCTGGAATCATACTCAACCCACCTGCTCTCAGTCTTCAGGATCGCTAAAATGGCACCAAAATCCCCAGCTCCCTAAGGTTATAATTTACTTTCTCATAAGTTTGTAGCTCAGTAGTCTTTAAAACTGTGGCTAGAACCTGATATTTAAACAAGGTTTATTATATGAATACAAATATATATTATAGAAAGAAACCTGGAAAAATCTTGGATTCAGATTCACACTTTACTATTAAAAAGCAAATAATATTAATTTTATCTTATTTCATGTTAACTATTTTTCAACCTCATGGAGTTGCTACTAAAATCAGATTTGGAATGCAAACTGGACACCAAAAAAATCAACATTAATTGCATACCTAGTGCTTGAAAAGAGATTGGAAAAAAACCTTAGAATAGTGATTGAGCTACTTCTGAAGTAAATTACAAATAAACAAAGGGAATAAATACAATTTATTTTCCAATCTAACTATAAAAGTATTTCTTAATTAGACTCATATTGGCCCTCCAGGCCAAAATACTTGAAACTGGAAGTGAGTGAAGAAAACATCTGACTAGATGGTCTCTGTGGTCTTAGGTCAACATGTTTGCCTTTGGTTTATCCATTTATTTTAAATAAAATGTTAACCTTTGCCAACCTTTGAAAAAAGAAAAAAGTAACACAATAAATAAATTCTAAGCATTTATTTTGTTCAAAATGCAAACTCTTCTATTATCATCTATGCAATTAAATTCTCAAAATTACTTTCTTCCCTCCCTTTCTGCAGTTTTGAGCCTTTTGAGATTCCCTGCATTTCATATGACTGCAGGGACATCAAAATATAATCAACATAAGAGGTCCTTTCTGGTTCAAAACTTAAAGCAAGCTGTTTGGGGGTCTCCAGTAGCTAGCTACCATGGCTGGTCAGATGGTTGGTCCACCTCCTAAAGCCCACATTAGAACATGCCATGAAACTGTATGCTATGCTTACATCACAAGGAGCTACAAACAGATACACAAAATCAATCATTTGGAGAAAGGAAGGGATGGGAAGGCAGAGGAAATCAGTCAGTTGAAAATTGTTCATCTGAGACACAAGCCTAACATTTTTAATGTTTGTAGAATAAGGATAGAATGTCAAATTGTTTGGACCAAGTTAATAAAATTACAATATTCTAACGATAGCTGGAATTAAAAATGTTTATACTCAGAACTCCGAGTGCATCATTTGTATCATGACTGCATCATGAATATCGGTGTTATCACTCAATGTGCAGAAGCTCACACAGAAGGTTTCCTGCACAAGACTGTGCTCTAAAATTTTCTTGTGAGAACATGTGCAGGTGAAGTTTTCCTTCTTCAGCTTTTTTTCCTTTATATTATTTTCAGCCATCAAAAGAGTGAATAGAAATCATATCATATCCCTAGGTTAATCTACCAGGCAAGAAGAAGGAACAGTTGGACTTCATGATCTTAAAGGTCTTTTCCAACCTAAGTGATTCCATGATTCTATGATTCTAAATAAATTGAAATGAACATTTGTAGAGATCATGAACCATGTATGAAAATATGATCATAAAAGTTTTTTCTGAATTTCAGACAACAAAGAGAAGTCAGTGAATGTCATAACTTGTTGGTGAAAAAGAATTTTCAAGATAATGACCTCAGCAAATTACTGACAATTACTGAACACTGATGACCTGAAAAAATGGGGGAAGCGGACCTTGATGTTCTTTGTGCAGCATATTAAATGTATAATAGAACCATAGTCTGTAAGGGAGGTGACTGCTGGGAAGGAAAAGCACCAATATGTGACAGGAAAAAAGTAGGTTTTATTTGAGAAAGCAAAAGAAATGTCTGTCTAGCCAAAGCCCTGATCCAACATACAATAAAATGTTGGTTGGACTAAGTAAATAATTATGCTGTTTCATATGCATGTGGCAGTTTCTATCATGAAGTGATTGCCTTCTGTGCTGAGAGGACTGAGTCGCTGAAGGTGGCACCGAATGTTGCTCACCATGACTTTAGCAAGGCCTTTGGCACTTGCTCGCAGTGTTCCTATATCCAGATTAGTGAGATACAGGGTGACGACATGGACAGTAAAGTGGGTGGAAATTTGCCTGCACTCAAGGGCAGTGATCAGCAGTACAAGCTGGTTAACAAGGGCATCCCTCAGGGAGCAGATGCCCATCAGTGTTTTTACTAATGACCTAGGTGATGGGACGGATGGCACTCTCAGCAAATGTCAGGTTTTTGGCCCAGCTGAGGGCTGCCAGGTCTCCAGCCCTGTCTCTGGCCCTGCCTCCTGGATGGGCCTTGGCCTCATGCCACAGGTTGCTGGTCTCCTGGATGAACCCTTTGGCCACGTTCTTTGGCCTCGTCTCCAGCCCTTCCTCTGGCACCATTTACAGAGCGGGAGGCCCAGTCTGGGCCCAGGCCCAGGTTCACCTCCTGGCACATGTGGGACTGTGGGAGGACCCTGTTCCTCAGCTTTTCCCCTTGTGTTTGGGATCTGTGGGATAGTGCCCGTGGGTGAGGGCACTGTGGTCACCCTGGTTTCTGGCTCCCCTGCCAGCTGAGGACAGCCTGCCCTCATTGTGCCCTGGCACAGAGAAAGGAAACCAGTGGAAAGTAAACTCAAGAAGAGAGCAGCATCAACTTAGACAACAAAAATACTGACATTTAGCAAAGAAATCAAAGGGCAATAAGACTCTTCCGTTAGCCTGTGCCTCACAATAAAGTATGTGCTCTTTTCTTTATTAACTGCAAGAATGATGGCTCCTCCTTGATACTTGCACAGTCCTGGAAGAGAAGCAGCAGGGTACATTTTGGATTTCCCACTGTTGTATTTCCTACTCCTGGATTCAAATGATTTGTCCATAGTACAGGCAACTTTCTTACACAGGTAACCTGCTTAGCAGCACGACACAAAGTGCAGCTATCAGTAGCAAGCAGGAGAACAGGAGACAACTTAGAACAACTTGGAAAATAAGCATATGAAATGCTGTGGGTTTTTATCTCTTTTCACAAATCATGAACTTTGTAGCATGCGTGACAATATCCTAAACTGTTATGTTTGTATTGTTCCAGTTATAAAAGAAGAGAAAGGACAGAGTAACATTACCTCTAAAGCTAATGATGTCTGAGTCAGAAAATAAGAATAGAAATTAGTTTAAAACTACAGTATTTTTACTTGATGTAGCCTATTAAAAGATGTACCTCTGGGAGAACAAAAATTATTTGGAAATCCTGTGTTAAAATTAGGGAAGAGTTTAGAGAAAAAAATATATCACATTTTTGCATAAATAGATACTGATAAATACAGTAAATAAATATATTAAATATTCATGTAGTTTATTTTTTTTCAAAGATTAACAAGTTTATAAATAAAGTAGAATCAAATACTCCAAAGAAAGGTAATATTTAATTTTAGGAAGAATGAACACAGTATGCTGATTTGGAGGGGGGAGAGTGCTGGAGAAACACAAAGTAATAGCTGTTGATTTTTTGTTTCAATAGTAAATCAATAGCAAAATTTAGTAACTATCTGCACATTTCAGAAAAGGCATTTCAATGATTAAATACAGCCATCTCTGAAGGCTCTTTTGAGTGTCTGATTAACTCTCCACAGTCCTCAGTCGAGGTTATAATACTAATGCAAAATTAAGACTCCCTTCTGTTCCTGAGCAAGCTGCAGAAACTAGCGAAGTTACAAGGGATATAACAAGTAGTAAGAGGAAAAGAATAGTTTGGTACTTTGATTTATTATGCCACTTGTGGTTGCAAATGACCAGAGAATTTTTAAAATTGATAAATTTGAATTAGGTGTTCCCTGGCCAGAACTCAATAAGCGATTTAATGTCAGTGTGAAAGGGAAATGTGCCAACAGAACTGAAGAAGAGGAAAGCAACATGAGTACAGATTAATTTAGGAATGATATGCTCAGATAGCTGCAGGAGTTAAATTTGTTACTTTTTCTGACAGAAGATAGAAAACAATCCAACTTTCACTTCCAGGCTGATGTAAGAGTAAAAGAAAATATATGTGATTTTCCAATTTAGGAAACATTCTTATCAATAGAAAGGACATGAATTTCCATAACTGAAGATACAAATCATTTTTACTCAATTTTGCAAAGTACCTTCTTGGAGCTGTTTCAAATGTTTTACATTGCAGTAAACAAAAATGGGTGGAGTTTTTTTGTAACTTGCAGGATCAGTAAAGCTATTAACCTAGGGATGTAGGTTGCTCCTCTAGTCCTTGTTTTCTTCCTCCCCTCCAATATCCTGATGTGTCCCATGTCATCTGCTGGAGTAAGGGTATTACCCTTAAATCTCTTCAGTGTTTTTGCATTTTCTCTATGTATTCAAGCTCTACCCTTGGCTTTTTACAAGCATACTCAGTTTTCTCTGTGTCCTAATATTTTGCATCTGCAGCTCTCCTCAAGACTTTCCCCTTTCAGCCATGGCTCTCCTGAACCATCCACTCCCTCCTGAGCTTTCTGTCCCTATTTGGTGTGCCAGAAGGGCACTGGCAAAGCTTACTGCGGTGGGGGTTGACTGGTTGCCTCAGGTGAGTTACTGTCTGGCTTTAGATCCTCTTGTTCTCTGCAGCTAGGCAGTCAGACAGAAGGGATATTGTTGAGTTACAGCCATCTACTTTCACAAAAGTCAAAGGAATTGAATGGCTTTGAGATATCTAGACATAGTCTAAGTATAGTGAAAATGACTAAAACTGTATTTAAAAATTACTAGGGAAAGAGAGGGGCTGAATGTCACTGAAACAGTATGTTCACATAAACCTGATTTCCTTAGGAAGCCAGGCTAAAAATTATGAGTAAATGAGAACAGTATCTGGCCATCTGAATTTACTGTGTTCGACCACTGAATAATTCAAAGCTGTGCAAAGAGAGTTGAAGTGTTACTGATCCCAGAGCTATAGATTTGCTGCATTCAGCAAGGCGATTAGAACAGCTACCAGGAACAGTAAAACTTTCATGCTCAGACATGAAACAGAGATTTGCTAAAAATTGATTAATGTCGTATCATTGTAGTACTAAAGATAGATGACAAGCTTCTGGCTGCGCTGTTGAAAATCCTGCCAGAGAACATGCTTACTCTTTACAGAGCCACTGTGTTTTGTGCAGAATAAAACAAACAAAAACCTTTCACATCTAACCCACAGGCTAAGATGACGGATGCAAAATCATCCATGTGATCTGTTCATGGCTATTAGACATTGTAGATTGTTTTATTGCTGTCTTGGAGTACAGCAGTGTTGCAACGCAGATCTCCTTTTCTCAGTTGGAGGCAGGAGCACTGTTCATTCACAGAGCTCTGTCCAGTGTTCTTGAGCACCCAACATGTTTTCTTACATAATTTATAGCAGAGAAGGACAAGTATACAAGGTTTGCTGAGTGAATGAGGTAGATAAAAAATTAAACAAAGGCAAAATAAAAAAAAAAAGGTAAGTTGAGAGAAAACTCAGTGTATTATTTCCTGTAACAAGATTTAATCCAACACAAAGTTTTGATAGATCTCAGACCTCTTAGGCTGGTAATCCACTGTGAGCAAAGAAAGCATGACATGGAAATGTGACTTTTCAAAGTGAATAAGCTGTATTTTTCAGTGAAATAGCTAGCCCATATCTAAATGACTACATCTTTATATTTAATGTCCACATTACAACTGAACGCAGACAGATCTACCTCTTCAAAAGTACCTCAGGAAGGAGTGAGTAGCCCAGGGACAAGGAGTGGATTAGATAGGCCATTGTCACAGCTCCTTAGTCGCAATTCACAAAGGTGGAGAGGTTTTTTCAGTGTATGCCAGCATACATTATATGTTGTAATGTAAAAGTAATGCACTAAAGAAATCAGAACTAAAAGTCCAAAGAAGCACTTCATATGTTGAACTATCACTTATGGTGGTAGCTGATTTTATGTAAACTCAGTGTGTAGTTATTGTTAATCAGTTTCAAGAGCCACAAGGCCACAAATCTCAAGGAAGGGGACCTGTTTTAGGAAGAATCATACAGCATTTTCTACAAAGTAAACTATATTAGGATGTAGCTAGCTATAATAAAAGATTTGCTTTTGTTATGTCCCTTAGAACAGATGCATTTATATCTCAGTATTTCTTTTTTCCATGTGAGAATAATATGTGTTTCCATATTCAGACTAACAGTATCAAAAACCTATCAACCACCATGCTGGCAACACAAACACTGTAAATTCAGTATGGTCATGCAGTCTAATAGGGCTTATATATTTAAGACCATCCTGAAAGTTCTGGTGATAAAAATATGTTATTTCTGAATTGAGTGGTGGTTAACAAGAAAAAAGTCCATATCTTATATATATATATATATTTTGGCTTTGGAAGGAGACTGTGGAGGTTTTGTCATATTTTATGATGGGCTACGTCATGGAAGAACGCACCCAACATATGAGCAGCAGGGCCATTTCGCTTCATCACTTATACACCATCCATTAAGGCTTCTAATTTTGGGATAAACATCTGTTCCTTTATCAAATAGCATTTTTTTTAGGACCCCTGGCAAACTGTAGTTTTGATGCTGAGGATGGTCTTCTAAAGTCTGGGGCATAAAAGATTGTTGGACTCATTAAAATTGTCTCACCTTATGACTTACCCAAATTCAAACAAAAGTGAGGCCTTTGTATATCTTCATCAGCAAGATACTTGGTCTCATAAAAAAAACCAGACCTAATTTTAACTTAGTCCTTGTTTTGCCCAAGTTAATATTCTTATTTAAATAAGATTCCACAGAAAACCTTGTTTCATGTATCTGTCTCTGTTTAATGATAGGAGATATGCTGTGTATTCAGCTAACAGAATGAAGTATTGTGCAAATTAACATCAAGGAAGTCCTCAAGTGAATTAGAGGGTGGACTGCATAATCAGGATCTGAGATCAAGGGCCTGAGCTGTAATGGTTCTCTTTTGAGGGCATATTTATGCTGCATCTGTGCAAAGCAGTAAAGAATGTTATGCTAGAATAAATGGCTGTGATGCGGGAGAGGATCCTCACTGAGGAATCAGAGGACATTTTATCTATAATGTAGAGACCTAGAGTTGTATGAAATAATGTTCCATAGGGAGATGGAAGAAGAAGTCTGGAGAAGCATGAGAAAACAGGAACTGCATGTACAAACTGGGCAGTTAGACTTCTCAGGATGGATCATATTAGATAACAATCATATCTACAAGAGGTTTTGTAATGTGTTTTTCAGTGCAAATAACAGCTACAAAAGCTCTGCGGTCACTGTCCTTCGCACACAAATGCAAATACTTCCAAAGAGGAACATATATAGCAAAGTAGACCGGTGCAGATTTTATGTCCTTTTAGCATGTCAGGATATAAAACATGGGCAGATTAAGAGCTTGGTCATGTCCCATTCTGAGATTCTGCCACAAGCATAATAATTTCCATGGTTTATACAGCTCTTCTCAGCTAACTAGGCAGTAAATTACCATTTTGAGGCAGGGTCAGTCAAGATTTATTCACCTCTACAGGTAGTTCAAGCATTTCACACTCTCTTCTTTTACTAGTGATGTGTTTACTTAGTTTTTATGACCTCAAATCTGAGTACTAAGGTAGGTGCTCAGGCATTCATGCTTATCCCCAGTTTTCAGCAATGAGCACATTATGTAAAATACTTTCCTTTTTACTTCTGGAAAAGAATTCTGGTTTTTATTTGGACTTGTGTGCATAAAAAGTCAATCTTAGAATAGAACGGTTTGATGTTATCAAAATGAAATATTTTCTTTGATCTGGAAAGGCATCTTTCAACAAGTATTCCATTGGCAGTTTGGTGTTTGGGGTTTTTTCTTAAAAAAGAGCTTTTTAACTTTTGCAAAGATCATTTGCCAAAACCATGGCAGCTCTCCTTACTAAGGTCAGCAAAGTCCATGTTTCCACTATTCTATCATGATCTGAAGCTTTAAAAAGCTATTTCCATCAAACTATGAGGGAGTGAGAACTCTCAGGTGAAAACTCCCAGAAGGAAAGCAAGTCCATCAAGAACATGCCTGAGCAGAAGGGCAATAGCAGCACTTGGACATAGGCTGAGTGGCACAGAAGGCTCCAGAGCTGTGACTGGAGGGTGTGGAAAAGACAGACAGGTGACAGGGACCAGGAAGGTTAGGGCATGAGGCAGAGGGAGGACAACAGGGAGGCACTAGTCTCATGGCAGCTGGCTGAGACCTGCTTTGGCTGTGGTAGGGCACAAGGAAGCTGGCTTCTCTACTTATTACTGGTCTCATTACACCTCTGGGAGGCATATTTGCCCACATCCATGTCTATCAGTTTATGGGCATCCTTGTGCTTTCTACTTCATAACAAAAGTGTCACAGAACGCTTATGAAATCAGGACTCTCTGTTTACAGACCTTGAGTGCAGAGCTCCTTGCATGCATAAACTTATTTGTTATCCCCTTCCTCAGCAAGAAACAGGCACTGAATCATTCTCATCCAAATGTCACTGAACTTCTCCTGGTTTAGGCTGCTGGCGGTTCAGCTCTCAGAGTCAGTGTCCAGGGACACACAACTCTCATAAATTTGATGGAAATAACAGCGCCACTTGATTGACGCAGACAGTGACAGCAGCTATCAGACTTTTGGTTCATATGACTGCTTAGTGCAAGCTCAAATCCTCAAAAGCTAAATACTATCAGATTAAAGAAATCCTTTGCTTTTGACTGCTTTTACTGTTAATTTCAGTTAAGTCTGTATTTTCTTTTTAAAAACAATTTATTGCTGGGACTAAATAATGTATGCAATCTCCTGCTGACAGATTCTATCTGTCTAGCTCCTCTGATACTGTGGAAAAAAACATGGAAGATGTGGGCATTTCAGCTGTAGCTGTAACGCATTACCAATTTTATTTTGGATATAACAATGGAGACTTAAATTTTTGTGAGCAACGAACTGTCACTAGAGCTTCTGGGTACTATACAATACAATGAGTCCTAGGGCTCTATATAAAGACTTCTCTAAGATGCAGAAAACTCCTTTGACATCGCGTTAAAAAAATATCTGTCTGTTGGGAGCCAGCAGTGACTGTCACATTCTTCCTACAAAGCCCTTCAGCAGAAAAGGACGGAAACATTTTCAATCAACCCAAATCAGCCTGGTTAGATGTAATGTGCAGCTGAAGACTTTCAGTGCTTTATCAGTTATTCCTGGCTTTTATACTTTTGAATTTGTTAGTTTACAGATCTGTAGTCCTCTACAAGCCAATGTAAGTTACCCCAAAATCCCAAAACTATCTAGGAAGGTCATTCTTATCTTTCACTACGCTGTCAAACACCTGGTTAGTGTTTATTTATTAGTAGGACAAGGGCTTATGGCTTTAAGCTAAAAGAGGGTAGATTTAAGGTAAGATATTAGGAAGAAATTCTTTACTGTGAGGGTGATGAGGTGCTGGAACAGGTTGCTCAGAGAAGTTGTGGATGACCCATCCCTGGAAGTGTTCAGGGTGAGGTTGCATGGGGCTTTGATCAACCTGGTCTGGTGGAAGGTGTCCCTGCCCATGGCCAGGGGATGGAACCAGATGATTGTTAAGGTCCCTTCCAACCCAAACTGTTCTATGATTTTATGATTTACAGATGAACCTGCCAAAAAGCCTGGCTTTAGCATGTGGCTATCACTAGTTCTTGTTCATCATAACAATCCACAGCATGTGAAGGCCCCATTATGTTCTAGGAGAGTGCAACTGAAATAATCCCATAGATCAGAACCAAAACTGAATATATTTTGAATAAAATCTGGGCTGTGCATGTTCAAGCAGCCTGACCTCTTGTTGCTTATGGCAGGCTTTTGAAAGAATTTGTCAAAGTCAGTAGCCAGGATGACACTTGCATAACTTTAAGGGTCTGAACAATCACAGTGATTTCTAGGAGGCCAACCATAAACTGAAGATAGGAGACCTCTGAAATGCTTTGGTAAATTGGGGCAGATTTCAGAGGTATAGCAGCAGTTCTGCAGTATCTGACTTGTTGCATTGACCTATAATGTTTCAAACTTCCGTTGTTCAAATATTTTTCCCTGGATTGTAAGATTATGGGGATATGAACCTTCTGTTAATTCTGCATTCAAACTGTGGTGGGGAGTAGACAAAGAGGAGCTAGCTACTGAATGGAAGGAACTGGTGATTCTGCTTCCTTGTGCCTCGTAAATTTGTATCTAGAACTTATTCTTTAACTTGCTTTGAACCCTTTATAATGACAACACATTTCAAACTAAAGAGGATTCTTATTTGGTTTAAGAGAAATCTATGCAGCTCTGACGTCTGATGTATTTTTTTCTATCTACTGTATGGACATCTACACCTGAGCTTTTGTCCTGGGCCTCCTTGTTAATCATTGGAGAAATATATACATTTTGCCATATGCATATATATTGTGTATATATATATAAAAGTATATAAAATATGTATATATGTATATGTATGTATGTATATATAAGGTATCTTAAGCAGGTTTTTAAAACAAGTCAGATTCCCTGAAAAGTTATTTCTTCCCAGTGACTATAAAGGTGTATTAGAATGAATATATCAGACACAGATGTCTGCATTTTGGATATCTAATGTTAAGGAAAGTGTCCACTTGCTCTGCCTCAGATTCTTATCTGAAAAATTGCTGCTTCATGTATTATGACTTATCTTGAAATGTTTGATCTTTTAAGCTTAGTGTTCTGCATTTTTCTTTACTGAATTGCATCCAATTTGTTTAAATGATTCCCCTAATTTGTCAAGATCTTTTAAAGTCTGTCCTCATATATGTTTACAGACCCTCACAGCTTGATGTCATTGGAAATTTAATAAGCACACTACACTATTTAATCATTGACTACCTACTCAATGATTCAAGTCACTAATGAGAACATTGATGAGAACCGGGCACAAGACTGATCTTTGCAGAACACTACTCAATACGTAATGCTAGACAACAAAGACCCATTAATAACTACTAAACATGGTTTCCTAACGATTTGTGTATCTGCCTGATAGTAATTTCATGAAGACCTCACTTCCCCATTTTGTTGAGGAAAATGTACACAAAACAGTTAAAAAACAGTAGTGAGGTCAAGATATACAAGACGCACTATTCTGCATATTCAGTAATTCTTACAAACAGAAGGAAATTCAGGGCATATGATATACTCTTGACAGATTTATATTAGTTGTTACTCATCCTCTTGCTGGTTTTAGCATGTTTCAAAAAATATAACTTTTCCTATTTTTATTATTGCAGAAACTGAAATTAAGATAACAGGTCCATAATTTACAGTCTCTCCCCTACCCCTCTTAAAGGTAAACTTTATATTTGCCCTCTTACCCTCAGGGGCTTGCTCTAGATTGAGCAGCAATGTCTGTCTGAGAGGTCTTTCTAGGCCTTTTATGGAAACAGGCACTGAGGAGAAAAATAGAAAAGAAACTTCTTGTCTCTTTCCAGATCTTGCCCTGATGTGCAGGTATACAGCGTGAAACTGAAAAACAGTAATGTCAGTTCTGTCCAAAGATTACTAGGGAAGTGCCATCACTACTGATTGGAAGACAATTTTTATTAGCTCCAGAAAATGTAAAGAAGTTTAATTCAATTCAGTAGTCTCTACCCAGTTCTCTTTTGCCCTCTGAGTTTTTGGCCCTTTAACAAAGGTCTCAGTTTGACTATACAAAACCATATATGGGTTAGGCAAAGGAAGATCTTCCATTTTATACTACATAGTAAGGTCCTGGTCATTAGCCATTTTAAAGAAGTATTTTAATATAGACAATGGGATTGATTTTAATTTGTCTTGGGAAGGTAGCATAAACTCAGTGAAAATTCACACCAAAGTCACTCTATAGTAAGATATAATAATAGTAAGGTCCATGATGACTCTTTCTCAACTAAAATAAATTTAACTCAGTCCATTCTTTTTATAAATGAAACGAGTTTTCTTACTTAGGGTATTTATAACACAGCTATCTCTTTATTGTTCATGGAATGGTGGTATCTTAACAAGTGCAATGAAAATATTTCTACTCTGATCTCTGAAAAATTCTATATAGCACCAGATGTTGTTGGCAATGATTCTGTATGTGATAAATAGTTCTAAAGTAACCTGAAACAGATGAACATTTTCAGAAAGTTTTCAAGCGACATCAGATACCATGAGGGTATGGGAGTGGTCAAGCACTGGAACAGGTTGCCCAGGGAGGTTGTGGATTCTCTGTCCTTGAAGATGTTCAGACTGGACTCAGCTGAACAGAGCCCTGAGCAGCCTGCTTTCATTGGACCTGCTTTGTGCTAATCAAAGTCAAATGAGAAATGAAGAACATATTTCAAACAGTGAGACTGACTAGCCAAACTTAGACTTTTTTTCCATCTCTTGATGCCTGAATACGATTGCAAAGGTATGATTTTTTCATCAAATGACTGATCTCAACAAACAAAACTAAACAATATTTAGGGATATTATTGTGTTGTGCTTAAAATCAAGATGAGCCCTTGGTTTCTTCTGCAGATTTTTTTTCTCATCTCAATTTTCTTTTGAAGCAAAAATAGCACTGTATTCTGAAAGAATTGCCTTATACTTTTGATTTCTTATTTTGTCTAATGAGTTGAAAGTATTTCCATTTACATTTGTGTTTGCTTTTCCATGTGAATTGTTACTTACAGAAATTAATACTGAACATTCTTATTTCTAGAAGTATACAGTCACTTCCACTGTTAAGAAACATTGCAGAAATGTTGAATCATAATTCCTGAACATAACAAAAAAAAAAAAAAGCTATTATTTAAGTAATATTACATTTGAAGAAGAGAGGAAAGGATAGAGGAATAACAGGAAATTCTACACTGCCTTTTAAATCTCCAAATAATTTCATGTACCACTTGGAATCTACCTTATAATAAATGAAGTAATTTTTTATTATTATTCATCACTATAAATTCTAGAGGCTACTTTTGCTTCTTTTCTTCTTCTCCCCCCCCCCCCCCCCCCGCCCTTGGTATCACTATTTGTACTCACTGAAAAAATAATTTGACATTAGTGTCAAAAAATGAACATGGAACAATTTGACAGATCTCTTTGGGAAGATCAGAGAAGCTCCATTACATGAAGAAAACAGAGATAAGACAAAGACAAGAGTTACTGACTGGCAGGAAAGAAAAGACAGGCGCTAATTACTCTGCAATTTCTTAGACTACATTTCATTTAGTATCTGAAAAGTAAAGCTATGTACTGATCCACATAATTTGTAAGTCAAGTGGAGTTTTTTCAAGATGTAATTACTTTAATGAGTATGCAATTTCAGTCACAGCTCCATCTACCTAATAAAGGGCAAAAAGATCATTAATTATCTACTGTCTAGAAGAGAAATCATGTTAAATGACAAAATTCTGTGATTTTTTTACTTTTCATGTAAGAGGCACATGTGAGGGATGATTTGCCTCATAGGATTCTTGTTAACTAATTGCTGTCTCAATCTTGTTGTTTGGCTAATTTCCTTCTTTTTTGTCTGCCTGTGCCCATCAAATTTTAAAAGCAACTATTGCCTCACCTTGCACAAGCAGTATCTTGATTACAGAAAGTTGTTCCAAAAAGTTTGGGAAAATTGGTTGGTACCTGCAGTGAGTCACAAAGCTTCATATGAAGTAAGTGGGTTTGTCTTGTGTCAATGTATTTACACTGCGGACTTTATAGTGGTTTATTACATCCCACTCAACCTACAGTATATAGTAAAGATACTAATCTGAAGGCAGTGTACATGGAAGCCATAAAAAATAAGTGTCAGAATAGGTGCTGAAGACGTTCAATAGCTGGAAAACCTGACTGAAATGAACTGTTCCAAAAAGCCATTTTTCTGCCTGGGCTCTGAGGGGCAGGCAGGCTCCATACAGGAGAGTTTCCAAGCAAACAGCATCGAGGTACATGCGTAGCAGATGTGACTCAACGTGTCTGTTGCCAGAGAGGTGCCATTTAACTCTGACTATGAAATCAATTCCTTCTATTAACAGACTTACCAGAAAGTTGGCTGCCCTATCTTGAAGATAAATGCTCTCATCGGCTCAGCAGTCCCTGTAGGCAGTGTGAAAAGATCATGTACACAGGAGTTTCAAAGAAAACATGAGCAGAATTGTACTGGCCAGTTTCAGTGTGACCAGTGTTGCCTTGGTTATGGCCCAATAAACACAAGGAAAGAGAGAGCTGGGCGTACCAATTTATCTGTCTGTCTTCAGAGATCGTTCCCAAATGCACATTTGCAAGCAAAGATTTACATCACTTTTACCAGCTTTTTCCAAAGCACTTCTAACCAAGATGGGCCTCTGTAATAGGGAAAATATCTGCTGCTTTTAAATTTTCCTCTTTCTCCTTCTGTAACTTTTCATAACTTTACATTAGTAGAAGTTAGAAAGGAAAAAATACCTTCACCACCATTCCTTCTTTCATCAAATCTCACTCTAAAGACACTCTGCATGGTTATGAACAGAAATTCATAAAAAATAACAAACTCCATAAGTTTAAAAAAACCCCAAACACAGAACAAAAATATATGTCTTAACCACATACAGTCAAGAGAATAGTTAGCTAAAATAGATCAGTGTTATTAATCACAGCTTAATAAAATCAGTCATTTTCAAATGAAGCATTACTCATATTATACAATGTATGATAAATTTTAATATACAGAATTCATTTACCTCTTTAAATGTTCATTTTTAGCAATTAAAGAAATTAACAGATACTTACTTCACAACCTTCAGTCTGAGCAAAACATACCCTCTGAGACAACTTTACATAAAATAGTAGACGTCTGTAACCAGTCCAAAAGTTGGTTCTTTAACTTCTGGAGAGCTAGGTTATGCTACTGAATGTTTTCTGGAGAAAGATTTTAGACCTTTCCATCTCAAAAAGAAGCAAAACTTAGATCTTGAGAAATGAACTATTATTTGAGTTAGTTATTGGATTTTTTTAAAAAAGCTAATACTAAATATCTGCACTTTTGTCTTTCAGCCACATGAAAAATATCAGAGGGATTAAGAAGATGGGGTTCTAGAAAAAAGGGAACTGGAAAAGTGTAACAAACACAAACGACAAGGGGAAGAATTTAAATTGTAATATAGTCAGGGATATCGTCTGAACATCCCAGATGATGGGCAGAATCTTAGAGTGGGCTTCTTCCCCCTAATTTTAGCCACATGAAAGTTAACTACTAAGACAAGTCATTCAGGCTACCTCTATTACCAATGAAGAGACTTAGGTGTATTGAAAATATTTATTATACTTGACTTTGATTCCATTATGGGATTAGTTTTTTTTCAAAGCATTCAGACTTCCTTTTTTGTTCAAGGGGGGTGGCTAGATGCATACTTTAACTAAATGAACAGCTCAAATAAGATGTGTAATTTTTAGATAAAATCAGATGAATGATTGCCCACTCACAGCTGAAACAACAGAACAAAACAAAGTGAGAATAAAGTGAGATGGTTTTTCTAAACAAATAATTATAATAAAAAAATTAAAATAAGAAAATAACCAAGTATCAAACACTGAGTTGTTACAATGACTTTGTTCTAATCAGTAACATGTGTATTAATAAGTAAATATTCCTTTAAAATTTTAAAAAAAAGGAATGTAAATATCTGGTCTGAAAATTCAATACCGTTTTTCAAAACTGGTCATTAATGAAAGTTTTAACACAATAATCAAACTCACTAGCATATTAAGTTTTCTTTCATATAGATCCATTTGCAGTAAAAATATTCAAAATATAATCAAATTAATACAACTAAATTAAACTTGCAGATTTGGCTCAGAGAATGAGTTCTGTAAAAAAATAATAGGCATTTAGCATTTAGTTATTTCAGATAGACTGAGGGTATACACAGAGATATTATTTCCATCGTATGACATTGGATATCACTGATTGCTGAATATTTAGTCTCTAAGATTGACCCAGAACAGACAAATTATATAGCTGACCGATTTCTGTATTCACATTAAATGTTGCAGATTCATGACAGGGCCGCTTGGGATCTGTGCATGGGAATAATTCAACAAATTTGCACAAGGATACAATTCTGTTTTATTCTTCTTTGCAAAAGAAGCTATTTTAGAGTCCTGTGGTGCAGAGCAATAGACATTTTATGTAGATTTACAGTCTGCACTTTTCCAGGTTCTGTTTTAAATAGGACCTTATATCACATTTAACACTACCTGATTGTGTCACACCCTTCCTAATTAACTTCTGCAGCATGCATGTGGTATTAACAATTGATTATTTTTCATGTGGAATTTCATCAGATCATATTATCTACCTCAATGTCTCTGTCATCCATATGGGAGAGCCTGGTAGTACTAATAAAAGACACGGAAAACAGACTGGAAGTGACTGCTGAGGGGTTGTCTCTGTTTCCCATTTCACGACAGGATAAAAAACGACTAAAGCAGGTGTTTATTTCCTGTGGTATGTCACAATCAGGAAAAAATGAAAGAACTACAATGATAGAGCCAAACAATCACTACCCTAGACATATTATTGTAATTTGCAATTAGTTAATATAGCCTATTTTAAATGTATAATTCCCCACTGATTAAAGTGTAGTCCAGCTGGTGGCCTGCAGATTGGGTGCAGTCTGTGAAATTTTTTTCCAGCAGACTCAGAAACTCAAATGTTGGCAACATACACTTTACCTGTCCTTTCAAACAATGTAAAATGCTGTTGCCACAGCTTCCCTTTAGAAAGCAGAAAATGAACCTGCAAATAATGCTGTGTCAGCACAGCAATGGCCAGGATGGAGTAGAAGCTGTCAGCAAAACGAAATTAGGCTCTAGTGGTTACTGAAGCTGAACTATTCGGAGACTACTATGTGAGGCACTATTCAGAAAGATGGATCAGATGAAGACTTTATTTTTTATTTCAACAGTCAGCAGTAAAGTTGATATGCTCCATAATTGGTATAAAGTTTTGTGAAATCCTTCTCTGAGTTTTTGGATATAAAATATGGGAGTACCCATAAGTACTAATTGTTACAATTTCTGATTCTTAACCTACTTTCTTGACACCAGTGAAAGAGATCTACACTTGCCTAGAGTATCATATATGCAAAGTCTTTAGTAAATGTCTATAGCTGCTTGGTACAGGAAAATATGTACATATCTACTTGCAATCTTGTGTTAATGTCCAGGTTCTCTTATTTACTAATGCTGACTTAATCACAGCTGCATATGGAATAAATGCCTGAGAATGTGAAGTTCTCCATAGGCATTATTGGAAAGTGGGGACTATGGAATCAGTTGACAAAGACAACTTGCCACACTTTCCCACGTGAAAAAATGACCAGGGCAAATGCACTAGTATTTCACCCCGACAAGCTTTAAATCCAATTGTATTTTAATGTCTTAAATAGTCAATAATCTGCTAGTCTGTCTCTGCAAAGCTCGATTTCAGAGCCTGGTGCTGAACACATATCTTAAATTCTTTAATATTTCATGTTTACTGTCTGTCTTCACATTTGATTTCTGTAACACTGAAAAGCCTGAAAGATTGCCAAAACATGCATTCCCTACGTCAGATGGAAATAGATCAGGGTAACTGGGCACCACAATTACTTTACACCAGGGAGAATTACACTGAACGTTCAGGACCACATCAGTTCCAAACACAATTCCATGAGAACTTCTGTGGCTCATGATCTGAATCTTCTCTCAATGTTAGTACTGAATCTGTCAAAACGGAGAAGCTGCAAGCATGAAATCTAGTCAATTAACTTAAAAAACCCTCCCAACATAATAAGGCACACAGAAACATTGCTGAGAAGCACCTAGCTTCTTTTATTAGAAATAAAAATTACTAGACTTTGTCAGAAGTGTGAGAAGTAGTGAGCTAATCAGGGTCAGTAATCAGAACACAAAGAAGAACTCAAGAGGGATAACAACAGAAAAGCTACACAGGTCTTCACAAAGGTATTCATTGTAAAGAACAGAAATGCTTTCTACATCATAGGCATTCCATACACCATTGTCCCAAATTACATGTAAATATAAGAGGTATCAAACCAAAGGAATTTTAAAAAATATTCCTACAAACTGGAAAAAGATTTTTTCAGAGTTTGAAACATTTTCATAAAAGATTCTCTGCCTTTAAGTATATTGATTAGGATCAGAAACAACTGTTTGTTGTTCATTCATTATTTTACCCAGAGTTCAATAGGACAATATACGAGGGGACTTTTTTATTACTGCACATACACTCACACAAATAAAAAGAATTGCAATTATTCAAAGGAAAATAAGCATAACAAGTCACAGTTAATTTATTACAACCACTGCCCTAATAGGAAAAAGGATCTTTAGTTTAATGGTTAAGTATACACTTGATGGACAAATTAAAATATAAAGAAGCGAAGTGAGTTGCTCAAAGCTAATCAGAAATTAGAAAGATTTAATCTTAGAGCCCAGGGCTTCCAATCTCCTAGGCTAATTCCCAGTCAGTCTTCCATTGAGAGTCACTGTTCTCATTTCAGAGGTCTGGGTGTCTGTCTGTCCCCAGGATTACAAAAAATAGTTTCAAGAACTTCATATACACAATGGTAATAAATCTGAAGAGGAAAAAGAAGAATGTATAATGCTAGGGTTAGCTCCAGAACAAAAAATAAAATAAAATAAAATAAAAATACTACAGTAGTAATGATCTGTCTCTCAATAATGTTTGCCATCCTTGAAAACATTATGCAGGGAAGTTAAAGGGAATTAAAAGGAAGTGATTATTTGGTCTTTTTTACATAGGGGGTGAATAAAATTGTTTTCTTTCACACACAAGCTATAACCACTACTTCAATTCCTGTTTTTTCCTCTGGTTGCTGGTGGCTTATATAAACATCTCCTGTAGCTATGGCTATAGAGAACATTGCCATCACATTTAGCTTCTAATGAGCAAAGTTTTGTTACTCCAAATTACACCCAAACCCTGCAGAATGCATCCTCCACTGCTTCAATGGACAACTTGTGAACTGAACCTACCCTAATTCCCATGACTGCCAGTTCCTTTTGTTACCTACTACACTAACACATTTCTTGCAAGGAATCTGTGAAGCCTGGGCCACACCTGGGATTTTAACTATTTGGCAGGTGTGATCACAGATTTATGTTTTTATTATTTTGGGATATTGTGGTATTTTGAATAGGTGTACTGAGGAAAGAGTGGATGATAATACACATATATATCAGATCTCATAATTATTCAGAAGTAGCCAAAATTCAATCTCTGATCTAATCCGCTGTTAAGCACATTCATTATATTTCTTTCTATTCAGTAACTAAGCTTCCCAAACGCCTGAAGAAAAGTGGTACTATGGCAAGAACAAATTAATTCAAAACATTTGTAAGTTCTGATCCTTTTTTCATCAGAGGACTTGTATTTAACCTGCTTATGTTTTAAGTGGTGTTTCTTCACCATTTGACCAGTTACAACAGTTGGAAAAACAAGTGAATGGAATACAAGCATATTTTTTGTTTGTGTCTCTGATAGACCACAGCCACATTCCCATATTTGATTGAATTTTTTCTAGGAAAATCTGTCCTAGTGCCAGAGATAAGTGTTACCATTTCAAACTTTCTCCATGAAGATACTAAAAGCATCTATTCAATGTTTTTGAGAAAAGACTTAGAAGAGGCTGCTTCTGGGGTTTTCTCTTTCTCTCCCTTTACAAATGTCTGCTCTCTAGCCACACCAACATCACTAGAGAGCTGGCATGTGTCCCAGGAGCTATTCATCCTGTGCTGGAGGAGTAAACAGAAGACTGCAATGGGTGCAGACCTGCCCCTCCCTGCTGAGTCGCATCCCAGCACAATCACTGCTTTCTTAGGATTCCCTGGAATTTAAACACTTCTTTTCTGGTCTGCCCCATCACTTCCCAAAGCAGAAAGGATAAACTTCACTTTTAAAAGAGCAGAGGCAAAATGAGACCACTTCCACCCTGCTCTGCGACGATGGAGAAGCCATCAAAGTAGTGCTAGTGCGGAAACCATGAGACTTCAACATAGTAGTAGTACTAATAATTTGGAATCATTTGATGTGTACATTTAGACACAGAATTCTGTCAGAGTACACTATCTGTCACTGATCTCTACAACATTCATTTCTATCATCAGTCATTCAAATCCAAGTGGTGTTTATTCTGCCTTTCAAAATAGTCTTGTTTATTGCAAGGGTATGAGAAAACACAATATTGCATTTCTACCTGTTTCTCCAGTCTACAGCCTACTTTCTTGTGATTTGGTAATTTCCATCTGTACATTACAAAGGAAGACAAATATCAGAACTGAAGTAAGGAGACAAATATTGAAAAAAAATGTTTCTTTGAAATTTAACTAAAAAAACATAATTAAGCCAAATATATTGATGTGAAAACCGTTCCTGGGACTTTTCTTCTTCTCTCTCCTTTTTCTTCTTCTATTTTGCTATTAATACAGGAGAAAACAACAGGAAGAACTTCTATTAGTTTTGGTTTCCGAAAGTGAGAAATGTTAATCTAAAACATTAAGAAAGTGAAATACGTATTTTTATTAAAACAATCTTGAATGAAAATTCCAATAAACTCTAATCATGTCCATAATTTCTGTTGTGTAGCTGGACCTCTTGAAATGTAGAATAGACAAGAAGCGTGCTTAAGAATGTATTGTGAGCCTATGATAAGAACTTCCATCTACTGATACTGAACATTCACCCCTTCATACACTTTCTACTTAACCATAGTTATCACATGAATCAGCTGGAGAGGTGATCAGGTGACCAAGTCATTGAGGAGCCGATGAGGGAAGTTGCTCTGCTGGATATGTTACTCATAAGACCAAGAAGAATAAGTCAGAGATGTGAAGGGCAGGGCAGCCTTAGCTGCAGCAACCATGAACAGGAGGACTTCAGGATCCTGAGAGAAGGCATCTCCAGTAGTCTATACTACAACCCATGCTGTTTAAAAACTTTATTAATGACCTGGATGGTGGGACAGAGTGCACCTTTAGCAAGTCTGCAGATGTTATGAAAAAGGGGCAGCATCTGTATTGGGTTTGTGGCAAGATTTTGGTAGCAGAGGGGGCTACAAGGGTGGCTTATGTGAGAACCTGCAAGAAGCTTCCCCTATGTCTAATGGAGCCAATTCCAGATGACTTCAAGACAGACCCATCATTGGCCAAGGCCGAGCCTGTCAGTGACAGTGGTAGCACCTCTGGGATAAAATATTAAAGAAAGGGGGAGAAAAAAATCTGTGCAACAAACTGTGGTGGAAGAAAGGAGTGAGAATATGTGAGAACAACAACTCTGCAGACACCAAAGTCAATGAAGAAGGAGGGTGAGAAGGTGCTTCAAGAGCCAGAGCAGAGTTTCCCCTGCAGCCTGTGGTGAAGACCACGGTGAGGCAGGCTGTGCCCCTGCAGGCTATGGAGGTCCATGGTGGAGCAGTTATCCACCTGCGGCCCATGGAGAACCCCACGCCAGAGCAGGTGGATGCCTGAAGGAGGCTGTGACCCTGTGGCAAGCCCACACTGGAGCAGGCTCCTGGCAGGACCTGTGGATGCATGGAGAGAGGAGCCCAGGCTGGAGCAGGTTTGCTGGCAGGACTTGTGACCCCATGGGGGACCCACACTGGAGCAAACTGCTACTGAAGGGCTGCACCCTGTGGAAGAGACCAGTATGGAGCAGTTTATGAGGAACTGCAGCCCTTGGAAAATTCACATTGCAGAAGTTCAGGGAGAACTGTCTCCCATGGACAGACCTCACACTAGGGCAGGGGGAAAGTGGGAGGAGGAAGGAGTGGCAGAGACAGCATGTGATGAATTGATGGCAACCCCCATTTCCCTATGTCCCTGTGCCACTCAGGGGAGGAGGTAAAGAAATTGGGAGTGAAGTTGAGCCCAGGAAGAAGGGAGGGGTAGAGAGAAGGTGGTTTTAAGTTTTGGGTTTAGTTCTCACTGTCCTGCTCTGATTTAAATGGTAATAAATTAATTTCCCCAAGTCGAGACTGTTTTGCCTGTGATAGCAGTTGCTGAGGGATCTCCCTGTCCTTATCTTGACCCATGAGTTTTTCGTTCTATTTTCTCTCCCCTGTCAAGTTGCGGAGGGGAGTGATAGAGTGGCTTTGGTGGGAACCTGGCATTCAGTCAAGGTTAAAACACCATAGTTAGATACATAAGAATGTTGTGCTGCCGTTTAGAGGGACCTCAACAGGCTGAAGAAATGAGCTGGCAAGACCTCATGAAGTTCACAAGGGGAAATTCAAAGCCCTGCTCATAGAGGGGAATAACACTAAGAACCAGTATATGCTGGAGGCTAACTGAATGGTAAGCAGCTGTACTGAGAGAATCAAGCGGTGCTGCTGAAAAACAAGGTGATCATGACTCAGCAATGCACCCTTGCAGCAAAGGAGGTCAACAGCCTCCTGGGCTGCAGTAGAAGTTTTGCCAGCAGGTCAAGGAGTTGATCATTCCTCTTCATGCAGCCTTGGTAAAGCCACACTTGGAGTGCTGGGTTCAGTGCTGGACTTCCCAGTATGGGAGGCACAGACATAATGGAGAGAATCCACTGAAGGGCCACAAAGATGATGAAGAGACAAGAGCATCTCTCCTGTGAGAAATGGCTGAGAGAGCTGGGACTGTTCGGCCTGGAGAAGGCTCAAGGGGTATTTTGTCAGTGTGCATAAATACCTGAAGGAATGGTCTAAAGAGGATGGAGCCAGCCTCTTTCCAGCGGTGCCCAGTGACAGAACCAGAGGCAATGGTCTCTGAAATACAGGAAATTCTGTATAAATGTGTGGAAAAAAAAAATTGTACCATGATGATGGTCAAACAGTGGTACAGGTTGCCCAGACAGGTTGTAGAGTCTCTGTCCTTAAGAGATATTCAGACCCTGATTGGACACAACCCTGAGCAACCTGGTGTAGGTGACCCTGCTTGAGCAGGGAGCTGGACTGGACAATCTCCAGAGGTCCCTTCCCACCTCAACCAGTCTGTGATTCTTTGTAAAAGAAGACACTTAATAAGCCTAGCCCATTAGCAAGAAAATTATTATGGAAACAATTATGATGTCTGGTGACTTAAGTATTTACTTTAATGAGACAAAAGCAATGTTTGTCAATATGCATCAAATTGTCAGAGGAAAGATGAGAGATTAGCACGTAGAAGACACAAGGCTCAATTAATAGCTAAAATCCCTGGTTGCAGCCAAGCTGTAATACCCTAGAGGGCAAATTCAGACATAAATATAAGAAGCACATAACCGCAAAACCATACCCAGTGTTTAACGCTTCAGTAGGGCAGAATCCAAGTCTACCAGGCTGTTCAGAGACTGGGAGAAAGGAAAAAGGAGAATTACCTGATCTCATCTACAGAGTAGCTTAAGAAGCCATTTATACATATAATCAGCCTGAATATGAAAGGCTAAGCTTTTTTTCATTAGCTATTATTTGAAAACCTATTTTATAGAAGATATAAACCATTATGTCTGACATCTCATGTGCCTAAAATCTGGTTTTAAACAGTGTGCTTCTGCTTCATATATGCGTCTTATTAAGTCTCTCTCTCATGCGGTTGCCTCTGGCATATGACGGTGACTTTTTGGCATTTTCTTCCAGCAAAAGAAACACCACCACACAGCGGGACCTGGAGTTCAAAAAAAAGATCCATTAAGAGACATTCTTTGCAGCAACAGCTGGTAACATTATCCCTCCTTCCTCATGTATGGTGATTCTGCAAAGACCCTTTCTTGAGGCATCTAATACAGTGAGGTATTGAACACCAGTGATTATCTGACAGCAATCAAGGCTCAGTAGAAACTCAGCTCCACAGTCAGCAAACCCACCATGTTCTTCACTTTAGAAACCCAGATCTTCTAACCTGTTCCTTATCTGAAGAACTACCACTTGCTGATGGCAGTAGCTGATGTGCCTGTGTGGGCTGAGGAAACTTCTTCCTGCCAAGAAGTTAATAGTGGGTGGAAGACAAAAGTAAAAACAAGCTACAGCTATTCATAATTCTCAACACAGGAATTTCAAAAATAGGATTCTATATTTGCCAGCTTGGTCTTTTACATATGAATATTATTTTTTTTTTTAGAAAAGTAATGTACTTGCTTTAATAGTTTAATCTTTGTCTGAGACATTGAAATCTTCCATCTTCCTCTCTCCTACCTACTGTCGTTACTCAAATAGCCATTACCACTGGCCATGTGCTAGTCCAGGAGTAGCATTTCCATTGTGTGTGCTGTATCACAAATATACCTGTTACTTACCCCATTTTCTTCTCGGTTTGATAAATTGTCATTTAATTACATGGGAATTCAAACAAAACACAGGCTGGAGCTGACTTTTGTGCATCCTTGCTTTGGTGTCCTGCCTCTGAAGAACAAACAGGTATGAAGAGCAGTTAAAATGATTTCTTTTACTGAGGGTGGTAGGTTGGAATAACTACATTACCAAGATGATGACTGACTGGTACAGCAGCATTTAGCTTTTATGTAGCAGTTTTCCCCAGAAGATCTGAAGCCATTTGAAATGACTGATTTCCTTTTACAGAGACTAAACTGAAACATGTAGAAAGACAACAGCTTGCTTAAGGATACTTTAAGGCTGGGATAAGGGAGGGATAAGGATCCAGCTATTAAGCATCCCAGACTGCTGCTGTCTCCACAAATACACTTTTTTTTAAGTTCCGAGGTACAAATGCAATGAAACAACTCCAGCAGGATAAGTAACAGAACTATTCCATACTAGACTCACCTTAATCTTGGTAAAAAGTATGTTTTAGCATCTCCTCAGTGAATATGTACCTGTTCTGATTAACAAGTCATATGTATTCTTACAAAATATTCTGTCTTTCTATGTCTGGAATAGATTTTTTTCAACAGAATAGAACTGATTAAGGCCTACACATGTACAACATAAGCAATGCACAGTAAATTATTTTAAAGCTGAATGCTATTATAATGGATTGATTTCATGCAGAATGACTGAATGTATAAAAATGGTGAAATTTAGAGAGCAGGATTTAATTTTTATATTACAGAGTGGACTGGAGTCACAGGGCCAAATAAAAAAGAGCACTCTTTTCTGGACGCTAAGGTGGGATTTGAGGAGAGACACAGGGTGATTTGCAAACCACCAGTTACACACAGTAGAAGCTGACTGAGAAAAAGAAAAAAACCTGAGAAGTTCAAAGTTACCTGTAATTTCAGCAACATGGAGATCAGAAACAAATGCCAAGGGGTGAAGGTCTTGGGGGAGGATTCCTAGGACAGAAATGGGCATAAAGCCAGTGAAAGGAGCTGTGCATAGTGTGGACAAACAGGTGTCAAGTAACACAGTTGAGAACAAATGTGTGAAGCTTGACTTGGAGGGGTTTTGTACAACTCCTGTTGCCTTTCCACCAACTACAGTGGCATCTGGCTCAGACCTAAGGGCAGCACGCTATTGATGGACATGTTTTAGAGAACCTCAGAAACTGAAAAGTAGCCTGGGTTTGATGAATTCTTGTACCATAAAGAAAGAAAAGTGCAGAGGATGCATACTTAGCAAAGCTGAAGTGGAATATATAGCAAGTGTATATTTGTGACAGAATTTGTGTAGATGGTGGCAGCTTCTTGGCTCATTGGAGTTGGAGCCTTAAAGTCAAGAGGGAACAGAGCAAATGAGACAAAGTGTATTTGAATTACTTTAACATAAATGGAAGATTAAAAGGAAGAATAATTAAACAAATGAGAAAAAGCATCATTTTAATTTAACTAATTCTTTACATGAAACAGGAGATAAAACAAATATCAGTTATTCATAGGGAGCCATAACCATCGACTTAGATTTTTTTTTCCAAAACTATTAATGAATATGGCTTTTACACATTTAAAATCTTTATTTAATGAAAATGAACCATGTGATGCATTAAAGAGTGATTATTTAAAAATAGCAGCACATTATGATGCAGAAAAAAGGCGGAATCTTAATAGATGCTTTCATTTATATTTTATGTGCAAAAATCCCAGCATAAAAAATTGTAAGAACCTGACTTTAACTAAACCGAAGTTATTCAAAGTAATGATGCTTTCTCATTTTAAAAAATCTTACTCTTTTCTACTAAGAAATTGTTATCTACAGGTGAGAGCATGAGACTGCAAATTAAAACACATGGCTGCTCTCTCACTTTATCACAGATTCACTCTTTGGCATAGGGAGAGATTTCATGGGAACTTCTTAGCTTCTGTCGACTATTAGCAGAACCATGTGAGTTGATCTCCTGTGAAAAAACAAACTTCTAATCTGGTATTTGTGTAATCACAGAGCTTCTGCTTCCACTGTGACTTAGAGATGGACACAAACCCAGAGCTTTACAGTTCAAACTTTTGCAGCACCCTACAGGGAGATATTCAGAGAACAGCCAGGTGAGTTGAAGCATGGCCATGTCTGCCTCTTGCCTTAGCAAGGGCCGTAAGAAAAAAAAAAAAACCAAACAAACACACACAAAAACCAGAGCATGAAGAAGGTTAGCCTGTAACTTCTTCAACCAGATCTGACAGCATTACTCAAACTCTTTTCACTCTTAAGGTCATATCCCAGAGAAAGCTGCTCTACCCCATGAAAAATTTCCTATTCTGATCCCAAATTAAATAGTAATTGTATCAGAAGGTCAGTAAATCATCCCCCTCCACTGGTTTCTCTTATCTCTAATGCAATTATTTGTTCTATATTTTTTAATATAATAAATATGTTGGTAATTAAGCATCCATGAAATATGTGTACAAAGAAGGTTCACTATACTGTGCCTGCTCATGCATTTGGACAGATGTCCTGGTAATGCAGGGATTATGTTCTTTGTATGGCACATTTTAAATTACTGTATGGACACTTACAGGGTTTAGAACAGAATTGCATAAAAGCAGTAAACTGCATGACTAGTTTATTATTACATGATAATGATTTTCCTAAATTAACTAATACTCATGCAAAATACTTCCTCCCTATTTTGTGTGAAGCATGTTTAAATGAAGAGATAAGCTTAAAGTATAGCATGCAATTGTGGTCAGGCATATACCCTGCAAACAGAAAAGTGACAAGTGACTTCCCCACACACGCTATATGTAACACAACAGACACAAGCTTTTTTATTTGTTGGTGCTCATGACAAAGAAGCAGAACTGAACCTATTTCCTGTGCACTCACTGGGCTGCATTATCTATGGATCACATTTAAAGTGGAACTAATAACTTTAAAGTAACTGTCATAACCGTGTGCATGTCAAATTCAGTGACATGCACCCAAGGATGTGATTTGCAGGAAGCATCAAAGTTACCAATAGTTCATGGTTCAAAAATAGCTGGTTTTAGACCTTCAACGGCTAAAAAGCCTCACGTCACCTAGTGAAAAGAAACCAAATAAGAAAGCAGCTGCATATAGGAGTAACATTTATGCTTGACTAGAGGCAGTGAGGACGTAATAAAACTGCTTAGCTGATGAGAGACCCTACAGGAGTTTTTCACAAAAACAGGAAAACAGCATTAAACTGACATTTACTCAGCAAGCCACCAACCAGAAGTGCTTGGGGGACCCCCTACACTGAAATAAAATGCCAGAGCTGTATAATGATTAGACTTTGATGGATCCCACTGACGTCCCAAAGGCTGTTCTGTTTCTATTTTTTATTTCTTTCATCTGATGTTCATCCATAATTTGACAAACTATTTTAAGTGTCTATTTTCCTTGTGATTTATATATTCCAGGCTCACCAAATTAATTCAGTGCTTCACCCAATCACCAACTACATTTATCTCTTGTTTAACCATTAAAGTGACACCATAATCTGAAACCTGGCCTGTTTAGAAGTAGTGACAAAATCTGACCAGTTTAAAAGTAGTGACAAACAATATCCCTGCAGCCAAGATTCCCCCAATCTGTGTGTGCCTGAAGTCATGTTCTACCACTGTTTTCTTCTACTCTCTGCATTAAGCTCCAATGACTGAAAAACTTTTTTAAAAAGTAGCTGTGAAAAGTGTGAGTAGAATTCTTTGAAATGGTTTTCTAGGCACGAAGAGACAGGCGGTTAGCTGGCTGGTATAATCAGCGAATGTCCCCATCAGTCAGGGAAGCTCACCCTGAGTTGCTGTCCAGATAAAGCTACAGCACCTTACTGACACTCACCCATGCCAAAAGTCTTGTGCCTCCCACCTCCAGGGAAGCACAAGTAGAATTTTCTGCAGGACTTGATAAAATTTTTTGTATTTGACTTCCGAGCTCCCCTGCTGCCTCACATTTCTCTGGATGGTGCACTGGTAGGTAGTTATTTAGTTGGAAGAGTACTTTTATTAAATTCCTAATTAATTTGTTGTTTAAGAGCAGTATAGGCAAGTCAACAACAGTATAGGCAAGTCAATTTATCTTTTATATACGTTGAATAGAGACAGGTTAAACCTAGGAAATTGTTGGTGACCTACTTAACATTTACAAAGGTCTTGTGTTTCAGTCTGCTGCTCCCTCACTGCCCCCACTTAGGGCACCTCCAGAACTAATGGTTTCAAACAAAATATCATCCAGTCCTACTTAAATCATAGGCAAGGCATAAACGTGAAAACTCTGGCTGCACCATTGCTACCTCAGGAAAAAGATGTCCTCTCAGACAACCAAGGCCTAGCACACTACAAATTACTGCTATGAGAAGTTTGAAGGGGGCTCAGGAATTAATCTCAGTGAATATTCCTCAAAAGCAAAGGCAGACAACAAGCATATATACCACATGTAAATGATCTCTGATTCAATACTCACCATCACGATCATAAAGGTCTTTCTTTAATGAGATAGGAGACTGGGGGAGAAAAGCTTTTATGCAGTGAATATTTTTGCTGTATTGAAAGATGTGACCAGCTGAAAAGAATAAAACATCTGGAAGATGCCTTTATGAAGAAAGATTTTCAAGTATTTAGACCAGTGGTTCAAAAAAGAAAGGAATAAATTGTTTGGGTTTTTTTTATTTGCTCTGAGTAGCGTAAATAATGTGTTTAAATTGTAGTGGGAGAGATTCAGCTTTCTAATAAAATAAATAGTCTATGGGAACTGCAGCATCTCCACCATTTAAAGGATTATGACAACAAACGTCTATCAGGAAAAATTTAAGTGCAGGTGGGTCTGCTTTGGTAACATGAAAATAAACCAGGTGAATATCTGTCTGTTATTTTTTTAATTCCATACTGCAAAAAGCCATTGTCAAGAAACTACTGAATACACAGAAACAAAATTAGTTTATGGGAAATCCTAATTTAACACAGAGGTATAATAAGTGAGTTACACAGTTTTTTCTGCATTAAAGAGCAGATTGAATTAATGAGTAGGTTTCATCCATCTGCATGTGCACTTGGGGTGAAATCCAGGTGTTCAGACACAGTAATTTAGTGCCTATTCAGTTACTTCATGATACCCTACTTGCTGCCTAGATGCCGCTACAGAACAGCACATCTCTCCCAGGGATCTGCCAGCCCCATGCACATCTGGGACACTGACAGTGTCTTAGAGGGAATTCCCTACAGGGAATAAGCTGAAAGCCAGCACAGCCCCATGTAGTTACACCCAGAGAGGCAGTTATTTGGCACTGCCTGGCACATCCTCCCATCCCTCCAGCCACTGCATGAGAAGGACATGGGTCTCCTCAGAGCCCTGGGTGAGATACCCTGGAGCCTCACAGGTGGTGCTAAAATGTTGCCTAACAGCTCTTGCTATACGTATCACATATTTTGAAATCAGGCTTTTGCAACCTCCTCTGAAGCCATGCAATAAATTACACTTTAAACAATGATCAGCTATGTTTTAAAACAATTTGGATATGCTTTTCCCAGCTTCTGTGCCACTACCATATTAGCTTTTTAGTGGCTTTGATTTCCTTTCTCTTAGACTTTTGTTTGCACAGCAGAGCATTAGGAAATACTTGGTTAAAAAACAGGTTTAAAAACTATAAAACCAGTGGTAAATTATTAAAACTTAATAGGGATATGCCAAAGCAAACATGCAATGTGAAGAAAATAAGAAAAAATACCTTCAACTGTAATTTCTGTAGGAAACCTTATACTTTATGAGCTGCTATACCTATCAGTATTTGGAAACCTATTCTGTCTGCTAGTCAGGGGAGAGATGAGGAAAGATGGGAGGGACATACTTTGAGACAAATACATGAAAACTTTCTTTACTTTTTGTTATAATAACATTTGAACTTACAGGTCACTACCTACTAAGGTTACCAGAGATTTAACCCATCAACATTAAATATTAATGTTTTATCTTTCTCTTGCATTTTAAATCAAAATTTAAAAATCTGTTTGTTCCCAGAAGCTAGCCATGAAGACTAGAAACCATTTTAAAAAAATCCCCACAACTATTTCTATTAATTAACAAGAAAAGCTTCAACATAATAGCTTTTGGATTCCTGTAACCTCCAGAATAAGAGCAGACATAACTCTCACTGAGCTCTCACTGGCTTCTTTTGAACTGTTATTATGATACTACTGATTAACAACAAGACAAACAAAACTATGTCAGTGGTTTTCTTTTCTTAACTATCTGATCCTGGCTGACAAAAAAAGTGAAACAAAAAATTTATTAGATTGTCCATAAGAGAACAAATATGAAGGTCTGTATCCATTCATATTTTCAATTTTTTATCAGTCAGAAGAAAAAACTTCTACGTCGTATGTGATAGTCTGAAAATACTAAGTCAAAAATGAAATTGCAGTTCCTAGATTTGATTTTTTAATCTCCTTTTTCAAATGTTTCCCAGTATTTTCTGAAAGTCTGCTGTAGACTTCAGGAATTTAAAGTCTAACAAGGAGATGATCCTGTGATTTCATAATCAAGATTATTCCTCTGCTATCACAGAGATCTATTGGATATCTGGAAGTTGAAAATAAAATGAAATCTCCTTTGATGGAGATCTGCGCCATGATCTACTCCTATTTCTTACTCAAAGCAGGTCCAGTGAAAGCAGGTTTAATCCAACATGTCTGCATAAAGGGCAGCTATCTGAAAATGTTCAAGCTTTGCAGTCATTCTACAAAAATATACCTCTTTAAAATAAAGTGTTCATGAATAGCAAAGCAAGAACATATTTCAACCAGAAAGTAAAAAGTGATTTATCTTCTTCAAGAGATTAATTTCATGATGGAATGATCTAATGTACTTTAGAAGGAACATGAAGGCAACAAGCACAGGAAATAATAATTGAAGATTAAAGCTTTTGTTACCTTGGGCGGGTTAGAATGCACTTGTGCAGGTTCCAGTAATATAATTATAATTACACTGCATAAAGGTGTGAGAGCTGAAGTGCCATTATATAGTACTTGTTTGAGATGATAGGTAATAGGCAGTTTGCCTGTTTTAGTATTCTGTTTGAAGATTAAAGCTTGGATAATAAGAAGTAACTCTTGTTTTCTTCCTATCATAGACTGGTAAAACATAATAAAGCTTTAATAACCAGAGAAATGTTCAGAAACCATGGTGATGAGCATGGTACAAAGAGATTAATAAACTAGACAATTTGGTAAATTTCAGTTTCCAAACCTCAGCAAAACTGTAGGCATGAAGAGGCAAAACAAAATTCTCCAAGGAAAGTTCATGTTATCACAACATACTTGCTAGTTTGTGAATAACTTCAAGGTACTGTTAAAGAAGCCATGCATCAGTTAGAGAACTGAATTTACACATCAGTAGAGTGTTATAGACTTGCATTACATTTTGGAGTTAATGATGACTTCTGCAATAGAAGGAAAGATGCTCATGTGGGTTTGTCTGGCCTTTTTTGCTAGATCTCATTTCTTAGCAGTGATTGTAGGCAATGCTCAGATTTGGGGTATGCATATTCTGATCTAGTAGTCTGTAGTAATCCAGGAAGTGTTACCAGGAAGGTAATAATGGTTTTACATCAACCACGGAAAGAAAAGATTCTTTCAATTGAGAACTGTATTTCAAAGGTGAAACATTTTTTGCTTCAAATATTTTGACTGCTCCATATATTTTGTTCTGAGGAAGTTGACAGAAAGAAAAACATTTGGTTTACTAATTGAAGGATACATGTGCAGCTCCCTAAAGCTGTATTTCTGTTTCTCCAAACCCCACAATAGGTTATTACTCCTTAGAGAGAATTAAAAAAAAAAGCATGGCCCTCAGTTCGAAAGTCCTTTGAACAAATCAATTCTACGAAGGCTCTGTAGTCTGGAGGAAGTGCTTCTTGAGTCGTGCAGGAGTAGTTTATAAACACCCTGGAATTCAGCACAGACTGAAGACCCATTGATGTAACAGGGCAAGTTCAAGGTCCTGCACCTGGAAAGGAGGAGCTCCCAGCAGTGGTGCTGGCTGGGCTTGACTGCAGGGAGCAGCTTTTCTGAAAAGGTTCTGGGGGTGTTGGCAGACAGGGAATGAGTATGAGCCAGCAATGTCCTCTGGCAGCAAAGAGGGCCAACCACATCCTGGACTGTGTGACTAGAAAAACAGCCAGTAATAATCAGCAAAGTAATAATCACCTTTTACTCATCACTCCTCAGACTGCTTCTACAGTATTGTGTTCCATTTGGGGCTCCCCAATACAGGAAAGGCATCAATAAACTAGAGTCAGTTTAGTGGAGGGCCACCAAAACAGTCAGGGGCAGGAGCCCTCACCCTGTGAAGAGAAACTGAGAAACCAGGGCTGGTTCAGCCTGGTGCAGTGATGGCTTTTGGGCTACCTATCAGCAGCTCCCCGGCACCTCTGAGAAGATCAGGAAGAAGATGGAGCCAGGCTCTTCACAGCAGGGCACTCCAGGAGGATGAGATGTAATGGGCAGAGATAAGCCTGAGCAACCTAGTTTGAGCACACAGTTGACCCTGCCTTGAGTAGGAGGTTGGACTAGACATGCATGCCTCAATGTCCCTTCCAGCCTGATTTGTGTTGTGATTCTATATGTTCCCAGAAAAACCGCCTAAGAGTAGAAAGGATCACAGCTAACATGAGTTAACAACATTTTGCTGGTGCCAAAACAGCGAAATCATCCTGGGATGAATAAAGAGGAGCAGGCTTGCAAGATTCTTGCAGAAAAGAGAGTAGCCTTCCCTTTGCTTCAGTCATGAGAAGGAATAGCCTTAAAGTGTAGTAATAGATTCAACTACCATGTGTTCCTCCTTTCAAATTATATTGCTTAGCTACTCCCTATTCTGGAGTACATAAAAAGCCTCATTATCATAGTTTTCTGTCTCTTTCTTTGTGCTTTCTTTCTGGTATTTTATGTCCTTGCTTGTTCCTCCAGACATTTGAGCTAATAACAATAATACAATCTTTTATTTGACTGTAAAACATCGGAAGTGTGATAAAAGGTGGGTAAAGAAAAAAGGGGAGTCCGAAAAAAATTCAAGCTTTATTTTAATTCACAAGGACAGTTGTAGTGCTGTTGTACCTTGGTACTGACAGAATATGCTTTAAATAATTTCAAAAATGTCTATAAAAATAGTTACAACAACATAGACACTTCTGTTATATTTATCATAATATCAAAAAATGAGAAGGAATAAAATTAGCTGTGGGTCATCAGAAAGAACTGTTTTCTTGTAAATTCAAGCATAAGTATTGCAGCTCCTAAATTTAGGATTACAGTCACTGAATAAAGTCATGCACTTCAACAGGTTTAATCTCAGAAATGCTGATTTTATCACTTATGTCTGTTAAGTCAATCTTTACTGGATTCCACAAAAGCAGAGACATTTAATAGGTCCTTTTATGATTCTAATTGAATTTCAAGATTGTTCTCAGACCAGATTTGTATTTCTAGATAACAGAAGAGCTAGCTAGAATGCCTGTAGAGAAAAACCCACTCTTGATAAATGGGCACTCTATGGAAACAAGGGAGATTTGTACTTACTATTTAATCTTACTTATCCTTTACTTCACATAAAAACACTGTGGACACCACTCTTAGACATACTTTTGTGTTCTTGACAAAATTGTTAAAGTTTGTCAGCTGCTTTGCAACCTTTATTTAAAACTACAGGGTGAGTGAAGATTAAAAGTATAATTGACCAATGTCTTTTTTCATTCATTTGAAAGAAAAAGGGCAAGAGTTAAGTGCTTTTTCAGTAACACAGTTTTCTTGAAGACATGCTAGGAAGTATCTCTTCCTGGAAGAGAGGAGGAAGAGACCTCTATGAAATCAAGAAACATTATTTCCTATAGCCTTGATGAGTAACAATGGGGAACAGTGTGGGTAATCCTATGAATTTCTGATTTTTCTAAAGTTAGACTCTATAAAGTTTCAGGTCTGAATTCAGCAAAAATACTCAATTGAACCTTGGACATCTAATACAGTATGCAGAGCTAATGCAATCTAATTTGTGTACAGCCTTACAGGAAAAAAAAAAAAAGTCAAAAAAATCTGGAAATACTTATACAGTTGCAGATGAAACTGGGACCAAGAACGACAAATTATGTGTGCATTTCGTAAGGTGGAAAGGGCAGAAAAAAAAATAATTCAACAATTACTCTTTTAACCTAACACTGTAACATCTCTTAAAAACCATTTTCTACATAGAGTCTGTATTCTGCAAAGATCAATGCATATTTTTATACACATTGTATATAGGTACACTATATAATTCCAATAACATTTTTCAGAAGAACAATCATGATTTTTCATGGAAAGACATACTATATCAAGAGAGAAAAATTGATGGACCTTTCCAAGGTACCCATATTTCAGTCCTTATAGATACAATGGCCACAAGACACAAATTCCTTGTCCTTCATGATGAAAAAAAAAAAAATTATAAATGCTATTCTGGAAGAATGGTAACCTTTCAGGCAAGCCTCAAGTTAAACCCTCAGCTGCTACTCAGGTTTCATTCAGTCTTTATTTAGACAAGGCTGTGACACCTGCATGTGTAAAACAAGGAAAAAAAACCCCAGATCTTTGCACACCCCAAGTGACCCTATCCTCTTGTGCATCAGGATTGCCCAGAATAGGAATAGGGACTAGGTGGAACCAGATCCATTTCTTTCAGACAGCCCTTACCTGAGTGCTAAAGGGAAATTAGAAACCTATGCCCTGCGGAGCTATTTTGTTCTTCCATCTAGGTCTGCCAATTCTTACCACACTGCCTGTATCAGAAAGGGGATGTGACTTTGTTCAGGACTGGGGAAAACTTCTCCCAGTCCCTCTCTGACTCCTTTGAATTTTCCAAGCTTTACCAGTCAGTACTATTGCAACCATTCCCCTGGAAGCCAGACTGCTTGCTTTCCTAAAGAAAATCTGAGGGCCGAGCTGGCAGGCAGAGGAAAGGTATCTCTGAAGTCCCAGCAAGGTGTGCTGCTGACTGACAAGCCAAGGCTGGAGAAAGAAGCCTCCGTGCCACCTCTGAGACCCCGGAGGAAAGATGCTTTCTCCCACAGAGAGGCAGATGTCATGCTGCAGAGGAAACTCTCCCACCTCAGGGAGAGTCTCTGTTGTTCCTCTGTAGCTTCAGCTAGATAGTTAAGCAACAGTTAATCATCGTCTGACAAATGCTCATACAGGCAGCTTGATTTTCTGGGCATTTCTGACTTTAGATCTGTACATAAAATGCCATTGTTTGCATATTTGATGATGTCAACATGAAGAAAGCAAAGATCCTTACCAAGTTTATGTACCTATACTACTATAGATAAATCTCTTTTTTTACTGTAGATAAAAACTCTTTTAAAAGGTTGGGGTTTTGTTCCTTAACACTGGGCTTTTCTTAAGTTTCTGCTTTATATTTTGCCAGGCAGATCATACTGTATACATTTTAAAAAGAGGATGAATGTCACCATGTATACCACGAACTGTTCATTATTTGAAAAATACAGGTTCTGATGTAAAAAAAAAGAAAAGCATACTGGTGCCTTACAATGTAAGTCCTAAATTCTCATTCACTTCTTCCCAGGGAATAAGAGAAAAATAGAATTTCTGATTTTTTTCAAATTGATCTAACTTGTGGTGAATGAAAACTGTGCAACTGCATCTGAATGTTTTCTTTAATTCTAATTTGTAATGAATCACTCTATGCTTCCTACATTGTCATCTGTCTCAACAACATTAAATTCCAATTTGTTGACATCTGGTCCGGTCCAAATCAAATCAAAGATGCTTGACATTGCAGGGCTGTATTCAACAAGCTTTCAGACAAACAGCAGAGGTTGGACAGAATTTTTCAAACACTGCAACAGAGCTCCTTCATCCTCAATATACACTAAAAAATAGTGTGAGAATCAAGTATCAGAAAAGAAAGAATCAAGAGTTAGAAAGGGGCATGTGGTTCTTTCTGATTTTAGCTAACTGTAAACTAGATTAATTCCAGAATTAATCTGGGGAAAAAAAAAAGAAATTACATTTTCTTACTTTGAACAAAAATTTGTTGATTCTAAATGTTTGGATGAGTATTCTTTATTATCCACAAATGCATCATTCTAGGTCCCTTTCAATACAGATACAAACAAGCTTTTCCTAAACTTCATTTCCCTCAACAAAAAAAGTATCTGCCTGAAATTTTGGCTTATGTAATGAATATAACTTTCTTCAGGAAATCTGAAGCAGAGTCAGTAAAGCAACTTGGAACAGGAGGTTTCGAAGTAGGAAATTATCTAATTTCTTGCAGATTGTCTTAGTTTCTACTTTCTTACTAAAAATCTAAAATAGATTGGCTGAGTAATTTTTAAGCCTGTAAGTCATTAAAATAACCAAAACATTTGCTAGAGTTAGTGGGCATGGAGAACTCTTTTCCACAATCAGAAGTTACTTTGTTCATTGTGTCTTGATTTAAGCTTTGTAAATTTTCAGAGCCCTTATGAAGTAGTATTTTAGTCTCCAGGAAGAAAAGATGAAAATAAAGGGAATGGAGCTGTATAATGACCAATATGAGGGTAGGAGTCAAGCATTCCTACATCATAACCCTGGCTCTGAAAACAGTTTGAAATGAGCAGTTGGCTAGTTACAAGTTCTTGCTTCTGATTCTTCACATGCGAAATGTAAATAGATTATAAGTTTGTGACAGTTAGTATGATTATACAGTGCTTTAAGACTCCTAAGTTAATATAAGCTCAGAATGTATCCATCAAAGAATGTAACAAGAAATATAATTGCACAGGCAAGCTCTCGGAAGTGCAGGATTTAGGTGGCATCAATGATTTAATTCCTTCCAGTACAGAGCTCCTGAGGAAAAATGTCTGTTGTGATTTCAGCAATGTAACCACTTCTCTTGATTCTGCAGCAAGTTTTAGGCTATCCATGTCCACTTCAACCACAGCACCACCCAGAATGGCTTCTGGTCACTTGCTGTTGTGTCTTGCAAAGGAATCAAGCACTGTAAGCTTTCCCCAGACAATTACAGAGGTTTAATAGGCAGCATCCAGGGGCTACAGTGAGAGATGTTTTCTCAGGTTGTCTTTATACAATATAAATTCACATGTAGCTTGAGCTTAGTTGTCATCTGCAAACTAGTGACTGCAGCACTTCACTCTGAAAGACCTTTTCAGTATGAGTTTACATTAGTCGACAATACACAAAAAAGTTTGTTTTGGTTTTTTTTTTGTTGAAGATTTCTATGCCAAATAATTAGTAAATGTAAAGATCTCCCTGAGATGAAACAGTGACAGTGAATACGTCAGCCTAGTGCTAAATACCATCAACAGAAAACCTTGTGTCCCCACAAAGGCCAACACTATTTAGCAGCATGCTGTAAATAGTATGAGCACATACTGTCTCCAGTCAGGTGTGGCTGGGCGATCGAAACTGAACCATCACTCCTTTCAGCAACGCATCTCTTGCACCATCAAAAACAATTCACAAGAGGATGTTAATGATTTTCCCCTGGCACCCCAAAACCCTTTGAGTATTTACTACACAGGAGGTGTACAGCACCCGCAGCAACACCAGTAAAGCTCGGGGTCAGGCTGGGGGGGGGAGGGGCGTGGCACAAGGGCAGGAACAAGATGATAGGTACCTACAACAGCAAGTCAGCAGCATTAGGCATAACATTGAGTTGGCACATAACCGTCTCTACAGAAAGGAAAAAAGGGATAGAAGAGGTGACCAAATCAAAAAGGTTTGGGAAGAAGAGTGGGGAAGAGCGCTGCTCCAGGGCCACTGCCGTTCAGAGGTGCTGCGCTCCAAAGCAGCGCAGCAGCCCTATGTACCCCAGGCCTATTAAAGTGCAGTTTCTAAAACTGAAATAAACAAATAAAAAGACATAACACAGACATACCTAGCAAGAAATGCTTCACATGAGGGCCCTGACAGCAGCAAGCTGTGTAAAGCGGTTTCACGGGCTCCGAGCAGCTGCAGGTGCCTGCTGGCAGGCCTGCGTCAGGAGCGCAGCCTCTCCTCAGCCTATTTTTCACTATAAAAAAAGTGTGGATATGATTCAGTGTCACACACCTCCCTACTCCCTCTCCCTACCTGTTGAAGAAAGAAGCTAATCCTGCACTCCCCCACCTTCCTCTCCACCTCCGGGTGTTTTGAAAGAACTGCCTGTCACATGTTAAACTAGACCCAACCTTACGGTGAATGACAGCACCTAATAAAATCCTGGGGCACCAGATCTTACTGCTGGCCATGAACCCCTGAGGCTACTGAGACCTCTGTGGTTTGCCTGTGGTGGAAGGGTGAGCGGTTTGGTCAAGCCACCAGCTGCTAGGTCATGGGTAAGGGAAGGGTGACCATTTCCTACAGGTGCCCCAGGCTCAATCCCGATACCGAAGGTGGCCTCCTATAGAAACGTCCCCATTGCCTTTGCTCCTCCAGTCACTGGAGGGAGTTACTGCCATGAGGGGTGAAGAGGAATGAAATAAGGCAGTCCTGAACATCTTTGTTTCCTCCCCAGCTTCCAGGCTTCTGTTTTAGGCAGCATGGACAATTAACCACTTCCCAGGCTGCTGTGCTCCCCAGAGCAGTGGGGAAAAGGACGGCTGGGAGCCCAGCAGCCAGCTGCAGCCTTCTGAGAAGAGTCAGCTCTGAGTCACCACACCATCACACCACATCATTATCACCACTTAGCACGTACCAGGACCAGCACCTTCCATGAATGGCTAATAAATGACTGTTACTTCTATTTTAGCCTTTCCCTTTTCTTTTTATTGGGTCTGATTTCTCATGCCAGCACCTCACAAGCATCTTGAAAAGCAACAAAGTGTCTTCTCCCAGGCTCTCAGCTGCACACATTAAAAGGAATTAAATTTCAGAGTAGCCTGAAATTCATCAGCGCTAGAGCCATATCCCAGCTGAGGATGTCTCTCTGGGCTGGCTTGCTCCAGAAGCAAGTCTACATGGTGGAGCACATGGAGGTGCAGTTCAGCACCTGCTCCCTCCCTGCCTGTCCTCCCACAGGGATATGGTGATGGAGGCTTGCCCTCTCGTCTTGCTGCACTGAGGCACTGTTGGGTGGACTTCTAGGACTATCTGCATTACTTGAATAACCACTCCTTTGAGAAAAGGCTGAAGAGCCAGGCAGGAGTATCCTGGAGTCTAAATCTGGTTTACATGTCACCAGCTGGACATGCTGCTCTAGAAAATTTTTTCACCTCATAAAGGCAGAAATGCTAGCTGTCAGCAGTACAATAGTTGCAAAAAATCCTCTGCAGGGGAACTCCAGTTCTTAATAACACACTGCTATTAAGGAACCATCTCATAAAAATCTTCCACAGATCTGATGACAACTCCTTGCTGATTTATTCAAAATGATAACACCTCAGCATATTTTTAAGAATACTACATGTGCTAACTTGCTTTTCTTTTCTGCTTGAAAAAGGTCTGTAACTTTCAATAATATTCTCAATATTTCAGCATCATCAATTGTACAATCTTTCTTTTTCTCTGGAAGAGCACCAAAAAGACAGAATCAACATAATTTATTATGATTTAGCCACAAATTTATTGTATGTTTAACACTATGATGGGCTCAATTTAACATGAGTATCATGGACCTAAATAGATGTCTGCTGGGTTTTAAACTTGACAAGGATAGCAAGAAACACAACATGACCTGGCATTTACATCTTCGCAATGCACGTGTTGGAGCTAGTTCACCTCTCACTCAATGGTGAAATACTTTTATGTTCACTGCAGTTATTCCAAAATAATGCTGGCAGAAATCACAAGAACAACAGGCCCAGGAATCCTTCTCGTATAACAGAAATTATCTGTACACGGTTTGGTCTGGATCCTCATATGCTGTGAATTGCACAGATGTTTTCATTTAAAACAGCTGAAACATCGATCCCACCAAAAATAAATTACAGGCTTCACCTGAAAGGTAAACTCCTGGGAAGCTTCAGCTGATATAGAATCTTTGTGCTGTTTTCACATGCAGAGTCTGTGTATCATCAGTCAAAATCTTTAGTTGCTGAATATTGGAGATTATACTCAGGCATAGCTAATGCAAGAGACCAGTAAGTAGAGCCATACTTTCAGCTCTCAGCCATCTCCTTCTCTTTGAAACTTGCAGCAGGGATTTCAGAAAAGGGGCAATTTCCACTTGCTTGGCATCACTCAGGACTGAAAGCCTTTTCTCCCTGCCTTCCCATCATGGTATACAACCCTTTTACCTCTCTGTTTCCTCCTTCCAAGAAAGGACAAAATCCTTTCTTTCAAAGTGTCTGGGGCAAAGCAGAACATTCCCTTGCACTCAGCTAGTTATCTGAGGTTGTGTATCATTCCAGTACTTTTCTTCCATGGCATTGTTAGGGATCTGCATTCTTCATGAGAGGTGAGTCAGATCTATACATATATGGTATTTTATTCTCCAGAATTGCTTTTTAAATTCCTACAATCCATCTATCTGGCAAGTAGGTATACTATCTCTTGGGAAGCTACAGAAATTACATACATTGCTTACAACATTAAGAATGTGCATAATGCACTTTCACTACTCTCTTAAACAGGATTCAGTCACTGGAAACAGGAATAAAAGTAGGTAGTTTGCCACACACTGCCACAAGATGTCTTGACACCCCGACCTGGAATTCTCTCCAGTATCTTGCTTGAGTTCCAGAGGTTTTCCTAAACTTTACCCCTTTGGTTAAAGATCTGAATTGGAACTGATTATTATCCAACAAATTGTCTCTCTGCCATAAATGTAATTAAGAGCGTGGGCCAAACTCCAACCATTTTTAAAATGTCATAGTTTCAGTAAAGATCATCCTCTACTCTCAAAGCTCAGCCGATGGTGTTGAAGCAGCTTAGCTGGTCCACTGTGGCTGCCTTTATACAAACAAATGATAAGTTACCTGAGAAATTATCTGGGCACTGGAACACTCTGCCTTGTGGTATTAGAGCCATGTCATTAGCCTGTACCAACTAACTTTTTCCCAAATAATTCTGGGTACAGTTCAAAAGTTAACACTGGACTGAGATTACCACAAAGAGGCCATGTGCACATAGCCAACCTCTTTCAGAGGCTCAGGGGATTTATCAGCATAAACATGGGCTGTTCTGTACCACTCAGCGTCAATTATTATAAACATTTCTGGACACTTATTTTGCCAGCTTAAACATGGCTTATAACTGTGTGTATGCTCTTAGCCCACTCATATTACAAAGCATAAAAAAATTACTCTAAACATCACTGGATGGCCATTAAGCTAAGGTGCATCATGAAAACCAGGACTAACACTGAGTCCTGGTTATTCAGCCTGGAGAAGTGCAGGTTCCAGGGACACCTCATAACAACCTTCCAGTACCCAAAAGGGGCCTACAAGAAAGCTGCAGAGCAACTTTTTGCAAGGGCATGTAGCAACAGGACAAGCAGAAATGGTTTTAAACTGATAGAGGGTAGATTTAGATTAAATAGAAGGAAGAAATTCTTTACTATGAGTGTGGTGAGGCACTGGAACAGGTTGCCCAGAGAAGCTGGGGATGCCCCATCCCTGGAAGCGTTCAAGGCCAGGTTGAATGGAGCTTTGAGCAATGTGATCGAGTGGAAGGTGTCCCTGCCTGTGGCAGGGGAGGTGGAATTAGCTGATCTTTAACTTCCTTTCCAACCCAAATCATCCCATGATTCTATGATGCTGTGACTGTTACCATGCTGAGCAGATACCAAATAAAACCTCTGTAACATACTCATACATCTGACACCTAAAATATAGCCTGTTATGAATGCCTTGTAGTGCATTACATATTACTGTTATGGTGTCTGTTATTTCATGACAAATTAAGCACATACTTTAGTTTGAAAGCCTAAGCTGGGACAGTTAGAAGCTACGAGCATGGCTGTTACATAAAGCTTGAAAAGTATCTCTCCTTTAAGTAAAGGGATGAGTATGCACATGTAGTCTGTGCCTGCAGTTAATAATATAGCAGTGCCATCATGGACAACTGGATCAATAGATTAAATCATCCCAACCTCATTGTAATTCAACACGGTAGGAAGAGAAGGTCATGGCTATATCCAGGGGTTAAAATTAAGAGGAAGATTCATTAACTTTGAACCTAGCTCATCATGCCTGCAAGGCTATATCCTGAGCAATGGCTTACATTTTTAATAAGACACAAAGCACCAGAAATTCAAACACTGTCAAAAATAACTTCAGTGAAACAATAATTTAAACTAAACAGTATTGGCTATAAAACAAGGTAGCAATTCAAGAAAAGTGTGTTTAAAAAGCACTCATGAATCATCAATAAACAGACAAATTCAATTCTATTTTCTCATGTTGAACCCTGATATCTTTTCCAAATTACTTTTAGAAATTAATGATTATCAACAATATAGGAACACTGTGCTGGAATTTACTGCAGAATAGGAGTTGAAATCTTTATGCATGACAAGTATTTAATTAAAAGTAAAAATCCTTGGTACTTACTTTATTCCAAAACCTTTTCTTTGCTTTCCTCCTCTTTAGCAGAGGACCTTTACTTTCAATGCATGTGTGGGTACTGGTATTGCTGTTGGCATCACAGAAACAATCAAGTTACTGAGATTAGATCTGATTTTATAGGTACTTACAGCAGTGAAAAAAAAAACCCAAACATAGATACAAAGATAGCCACAAGTTAGATGGCTGAATTAATATGATAGCAAACTTGAAATCAGGGCCAAGTTCAGTACCAAGTACGTGAAGTGGCACCAATGACATGAACTCTAATGCTTTTTACACCAAACCTTGTCAGAGGAAAGAAAAAGCTCCAGTATAACTGAGTTAGGGTAATGTTTTCTATAAGATTGTATAAGTGAGAGTTTCCACAAGGAAGGTCTACACAATCATCAGCTGAAATCACCAACTTCAAACTCTCCTCTGGCCCTGGCCAAAGATCCATAACCATACATGCATGCGCTTATTTTAAATTCCTTCAGACAGCAGGTAGGAAGATAGGTCTGTCTTCTCTGCTTTGATGTTAAAGTGTTGACTGGGCTTTTTAAAAAAAGTATCTGCACAAATTATCTTCAAATAAAAAGCCTTTCAAAAGAGTAGTCTCCAGCAGCTTCAGAAGATGGGGTGGACAGCATGGTTCCACTGGTGTGAAGGTGGGCGGTTGCACTTCCATCGCCACTGGGGAGAAAGTGGCTGGAGTGGGGAAGCACTGCTGCAGGTCTGGCCCCGGAAAGTGGCACCATCCCCTGCCAGCCTGCTCCTGTCTCCCTCAGGGTGGCCACAAATGGGGGAGTACAACGGTACTTAAAATTTTCTTTTCAAGCTCAGCCTTTGTTTGCCCCAAACATGATCCAGTCCAAGAGCGGAACCAAGTCTCCTATCACTCTTGGTCTTAGATGAGACTACTAAGTGATGTTCAGCATTCCTGCTGTGAACTTTGTGGGGAGTGCTGCAAGATGAGAGCAGGAGACTTGTCTATTCAGTGCCTATATGTGCGAATGATGGGACAGGAACAAGACAGGGAGTGCACGTGATACATGTGTTCATGGATGTCACTGTAGTCTTACTAACGAGGAAAAGCAAGGGGCAATCCTGAGCTCACCAGCATGCATTCAGGACGGTGCTAACTCAGTTACATGCCTGGTTTTGGACAGGAGCTGTCATGCTTCCTGCTAGTTCAGAGCATGGGCAGAGAAATCACAAGTCCATCTCAACAAATAAAAAGAGAAAGGCTCTACAGACATGCCCTCATCTCATACTCATGCTGAAGGTAAAAGGGCTACATGAGGACTAGTTTTACAAGCATAAAGATTCTCTTGGACAGTCACTTACTAATTAAAGAGGGATCAGACCTTGACTCAGGCCTCTTTCGAGTGATACTGTGTTTAACATCACAAGTGTGCATGATGTGGAAATGATAGTGACAGATGACCAGTAGCAAATACCAAGCTTCTTGGTTGCAACTTTTGTTCAATTTCATCTGCACTCTCTGGGGTGCAGAAAGGTTTACTAAATCTTTTCTGTGCTGTTGCAAATTAGGTTTTTTCCATTGTAATTTTTTCCCAGTGGTCATTGAGTAAAAGGACCTGGTGAAAAGTTCAGTCTGTTTACTCAGAAAGTCTTAGTTTGAAAGATAGTGAAATATTCTTGAAAGAGTTTAGATTTGTCATTATCATTGCAGGAAGAAGATGACGGAAATCAAGAATTATTAAGCAAAAGACTATATTAAAATTGCATGATGTTTTAAATGAGCAATTTTAAAATTACACGGAGCACATGAAGAAGACCAGGAAGTCTCATTAAAAGCGTGTTCTCCACTCACTGAACTAAATTCTATGAGCTCTCAGATCTACCAAATGATATATTCTATGTTCCTTTCATGTTGTTTCCATTTTAGCATAAATAAAAAATCTACATGCTACTACTGTGATTTCAAAATGAACTGTTGCTAACTGAGGTTTAATACAAAAATGATGATGCTTTTTCATTCTCTTCAGAGTTTATATTTATTACCTGCAAAACACATCCAGACTAGGACAACGAAAATACAATCAGAGAAGTATATATTTTTTTTTGCAGTTCTGCAACAGCTGCTATAGCAATACAGCAACATCTCTAAACCAAATTCATATAAAGAATATATAGTGCCATTGAGTGTTCTGAGTTCACCAGCAGATTAAATCCATTTTTCAGGAACACAAATACTGGCTTAATTTATAAAGATTTGTGGATCAATTTCTTGCCCACAGGCTGTGTATCACAGTCCTGTATTGAGCTTCTTTCATGCCCTTAAGGGCAAGCTTAAGGAGAAGCCTTTTGGATTGTGTTTCCTGCCATGTTAACTTTGAAAATGACGGGGTCTCTTGCTGGGTTTGAGCAAGTCTTAAAAATAGCAACCAAAACAGATTCTGACTTCTTTTAATTTCTAATCCTTCAAACTTTTACTACCAGGTATACAGCTTGCTACCAGCTATATCCCTGCTACCAGGGATACTTGTGGTGACCTGAAAGAGAACACTCTCCTTTCACTTATGCACCAGTTTAAAATAGGAATTTTTAAAGCAGCTACTTTTCATCATACTGGATTAAACATTTCCCCAACTATTGTAGGCTGCATAGTAAAGAATAACTACATATGTTCCCTGTAACTAGGAGCTCAGATCACACCCTGAAGGTTTTTTTTTCACATTATTTTGAGTTTGTTCGTTCTTTACTAGAAGCAAAGACATAGCATATATAATTTTTCATTTTTTCATCATTTTCTGGCCACAAGTTTATACAACAGATGTGCTTTCCATGTGGTTCCCAAAGAAATTTCTGTTAAATTCTAATAAAAATGGAAGATGGATTTAACAGAGATCTGACATAATATTTCTCCTCTCCCTTTTTCTGAAGGGGTCTGAGGTAAGGAGAAAAACAAAAAAAAAAAAAAAAAAAAGAGGCTAACATCACTTTCAAAACTGAAACTTATCAAATAAAAATCTATACTTGTCTGGTTCATGTTCCAATAATCCAAGATAATTCTGAAAATTATCTCTGAAAAATGTTGTGCTGGTCATGAATTTGTTTTGCTTAGTGTGAATGCTCAGGAGAAAAATGTTTCATGAAGATCCAGCTACCACCTTCAAGAAAAAAATAATGGAGTTCCTAAATACTATTTTTCTCACATCATGCATTGGCAAAAAAATGAGCCTGCAGATTGAAGAGCAACATCTTCCAGAAATCAAGTTGTTCTTAGTGCAAGAGTTACCATTAGCTGCCCCGCAAGTCAGTGTTTTTCAATAATATTGCTTCATATATTATAACAGTTTCTTTTTCTTTGAGTATTTCCAAAGGAGCACATATGCTATAACTTCTAAAACATGCACAACCAGTACCTTTGATTCTGGTCATCAAAATATAAAAAAATTATATGGAAAAGAATAATTACAGGCATTTATTTTGCTTCAGTGGCAATATGTATGGGTAGAAAATCTGAAAGTATTTTAATCATATTCAAAATGGTTATGTAAACATAAAGCAACATACTGAATTACTGTCTACTCCAGAAACTTTGTGAAACCCTTGCTATAGTGAGGATAAAACTGTTCTGTATAAACAATGAAAACCTTGTTCTTGATAGAAACTTCAAAGGGAAAAGAACTTTCTTCTGTTGTGATATGCAAAATAGTGACAGGGTTGTTTTCATCTAGTTAAGAAAGTCACCTTTCAGTGCATAATCTATTTACAAGAGCGCTGACAACACTGTAGAATATTAGTACTGGCAAGAGAGTAAGTACTGTGAATATTAACATGCTACTAAGAGTATAAACAGAAATGTTAAACAGTGTACTACTTACCTACTTCATGGTTAATTCATAGCAGAGTGGTGGGACTGTGGCGGTGGTGTAGGATGCCAAGATGTCTTGTTTTATATATTTTACATCTGTATATAATGTATAAATACTAAGAATATAACTGCTATTTAACAGAGGTGAGGAGACCAGAACAAATATGAACTGTTTACTTTTCCAAAACTCTTTCTAAAATGTATACAGTGAGACTGGAAGTCCTGCAGTATTCTTACTGATTTACTTACCTTTAATATATGACATTATGTGTGCTTTTACCCTGCTCCAGTGGGCTTTTTGTACTATAGTTTAACATGATGACTTATTACACAACTGCAATATGCCTTAATGAATGACAGGGTCATGGAGCAACTCACAGACTTTCTGGGTTTCAGACTGACACGCGGACTTTTTTATCTAGGGGTACATAAGTAAATGCATTGCAGAGAGTAAATGTCTTATTGTGCTGCCTGTTGTAAGTGTTTTTAAGGCAACAGAGAGCTTTTTAATTTAAAAACATTATGTGTATTTTTACAAGCAGCTGGTGTTTGAAGTATGTTTGTAAGCAAATTGCAATTGATGTCTTCTCTACTAATTTGGTATCCAGGGACAATATTGAAAATTAGATCTACATATGACTGACAAAAATCTGTTGTACAATGTAATTAACTGAATCGAGGTAGACCCTCATAAAATGACACTGAACATAAGAGGTACGTCTCCGAGGTCTTGTGTCATCGTGCTTGCACTATGATCCATGCATGAGCCAGCTAGCAGGGAAGCCCCTGGAAGGAGCCCTCGTCACGGCTGCGAAGGGGCACTGCGCTCTCTGGTGGGCAAACCAAACGGGAGTTGGAGGAGGTGGGAACCGGTGAAACACCATCGTAGCTGTACCCATCCTAAGACTCTCAGGTGAAGCTGTAGCCACCATGCGTTAGCCCTGGAAGAGCTATACCACCTCCTGCAACATGCAGGAGTGTCTTTCCAGCTCAGTAGCTGAGGACTGCCTGAACTTTATATGCCCACAGCCAATACTTTCGATGAGAGCCAGCTCTGGCCTTCATGCTGTTGGTGTGGCTTCAACATGGGCTGAAGAAGCCAGAGTAACTGGGCCATTCAATGCAACACCAGCATTCGCCATTACTCTCCTGGTCTGACTACAAGGCAGCCTTTCTGCTCCCTCTTGCCAGGCACAGCTGCACCAGCAAAGGGCAGCAGCGCTTCTGGTGCCTCCTGAAAGTTAGATCAGCACTTAGGAAGTGGAAAATAGGGCAGAGGAGGAGCAGTTTCCCTCCTTCTCCCCAGCCATGCTCCCGCTCAGCCGGGGGACATCCTTAGGGCTGTCCCTGGGGCCATGGAGAGGCCCTGATGCTGTAGCTGGCTGAGGGTTGTGGGGGGCTTTTCATATCCCTCCAGCAGCAAACTGAAACCTACAGAGCAGTCAGCTAACATAGCAAATTGCATTTTTTTGTATCTTAATTTCTCGAAATATCTCCCAAGCCCTTGGCTTGTTTGAGTGCTGTACTGAAGTATCATGAGGGCAATTCTGAATGCGAAAAGCACAGCAATACTAAAATTTAAGGGATAAACCCTCCACTGCTGAACCATTTCAGCGGCCACTACAAGAATGTCTGTTCTTTCATCTGAACCTTGCAACTATTTCTGCATGTGCCTGCAGCCTCAAGGAGACCCTTGCTGCTTTTATTTTGTGCTAGGAATGTCATCACTATGCTTTTCCCTCTCTCTTTATGTTCCCCTGGACTCCTTCAGAGGAGAAACCACTCCAACAAGGTAACGTTAAAATGAGTGGACTTGATACAACAATTTGTTCATCCTCAGGTAGGCTCACATTCCAGCATTTGTTCATCTCTGTAACTCCTCATCCTCTACTCTGAAGTTTACATGTATCAGAGGAGGCATCTTTTCTATCATGGTAAGCATATTCCAAAATCAAGCATCCACCACAGTAATTGCCTGGTCCATCCTTGCATTCATGTAATGGCATTTTAGCTCAAGACACCAGCTCCTCCTAACCACAGCGGTGGGACTGTACGAGAAGTTGCCTTACATATTCATGCTATGCTTTATAGATACTTTGCAAGTTGGTTCCATAAGCTTCTGCCAGAATACATGTCCAGGCCATGCTACAGCAGTCACACAGCTGAGGTATTCACCAAACCTCAGCTGATCAGGAGCACGACGTCTGATCCCAGGCAAAGCTCTGTTCGCTTCTTGCTCCAGATCCATGCTGAGGGCTTGATGCTTGCTTTGCAGCCATGGCTTGCACCCACTGCTTTGAAGCGGTGGCTTTGTTCTCCACTTGCTACTACAGGGGCACAAAGCAGGCAAAATAAATATTATGGTTTTGGGGCTCTTTTTTATCACTCCTTGAAGAAGGCATGTGCAACATGCAGGCATAGCAACAGGATAAATGCCTTATGGAAGGCACCTGTATTTTTTTCAGTTTAGCAAATATGTACATATCCCGCACAAATATGTTTCAAACAAATGTTAAAATCAGTAATTGAATTTAAGGTTTGGGTTTTGATCTTTTAATCACAGATTTCATGTGATTACCTGTGAGCATAGTAACTAGATAGACCCCTACAGTCAGCGGAGGTGAAGTAAATTACACTCTCCATAACCGCGGCAAGAAGGAACTCACCGAAACTGGCTTCATGCAGTGTTTCAAGAGCACCATCTTGTGGTTTTCCCTAACCAGAAGATACTTTATTTTTTACAGATCTCCATGCTCCAGCCTTAAAACGGTTGTCAGCCCTTGGCTTTAGGAGTAGATATTTTGGGAGGTGGGAGGGAACTCTTATCACGATCTTAATCTAGATTCCTTTTTTTAAACTCTGTGTGAGTCAAGGCGGATTTATTATTTTTACCACTAAATATTCTGAGGGTTTTTTTGAGAGCGATCACTGCCAGAACTTCGAGTTTAAAACTTTTTTTGTCAAACAAAACATTCGACATGCTAAAATGTCGCTTCTATGAAGCTGAGCCTTTGGCTAGTGATGGCATATCTGACATGCTGTAATTTTGCCATGCATTAGAAATCAGCCTCCAAGGTGAACGGCTAAGCTATGTGCTGTTGCAGAGCTGAAGAGGTGTGTGGGGGTCTGTTTTGATGTTTCCATGTCCCACAGTGCTCAAAGCACAAAGGCTGGTGCTGGAAGATAAATTACACTGATAAGTGCATACAAACTCGTCCTTGGTTTTACAACTGCTTATATCATCAGATTAATCATCATTATCTGAGACTTCTCTCCAGCTTCTCTGGTTGCTGTTGTGGGACAGCTGAGATTGCCTTTAATGTTTTGCAGAACGATGTAAGCAGCTCAAGCATTTCCTTGTTATTTTCAGGACAGCATTATAACTGCAAGAGAGACGAGCTGCAAAATATGGATATTTAATACTGATTTCAGAAAGTCCTAAACCCCTGTCTCTGCCTGCCTCCCAGCTAGGGTCAAGATGAAGTTAAGGAAAGTTCTGGACCCATAGTTGTTCAGGTCTGGGGGAACAGCTGCTAATCACGGCAATTTACAGAGCAGAGAGACATCCTGCCCCTCCTCACCACGCGCAGCCATGCCTAGAGATAACCACCTGGGAGAAATCTGTGTTCAGGGTGAGGCTGCAGGTACTTCTCACTCTGTAAATCTGGAAGGTGTATGTAATGTGGGTAAGAAGCTGCCAAATATCGAGTCTTAAAGTAGTTTTGACCACACAGCTGTAGCATATAGCAACTGCTATGCCCTTGCGCTAGACGGGACTCTCACATTGATTACATATCAAAGGCTGGTTCCAGACAGGCTCAGCAATAGACATCAGCAACAATCTGCATCTACTACTTTGTTCCTACTTTTGGAACATATAAGACTCAGCACTGGTTGGGGCACCTACTAGTTCTAACACCCAACGTCCTCACTCTCTATGACGAGCTGCTTTCTTGCTCAGCAGTAGATGCCTGCATGCCTGGGAGGGGACTGATTGTCCATTGATTAACAATTGCCCATTGTTTTTTTCGCCATACACCATTCACTGAAGCTATTGACAAGGAGACCAACAATCATGAGTTCTTTTCAGTAAGATGCATATTTTTTTATACAGGTTCAGTGCTCAGCATTGCTGGGCAAGGTTTCAACTGCTCAGCAGGATTACCATAAAGGAAGAAAGAGCTGTGTGACCACCACAGATCCGTGTGCTTCTCTTAGAAACTTTGTGTAAAAAAACTGCAAGCATTGGTAACAGGTCAAGGTCTCTAAGGAGCTGTCACCCAGCTGTTGAAGGCTGCAGTCTTGAACATCTATTCTGATTATTAACACTAAAGCTAGTAAGCAAGGGTCTGAGGATCAGGACAAGACAAAAATGGTTGGACAAGAGGAAAGAAAGAGCCCCACTGGTTTGCAGCAGACCCATTACAGGCTGATCAAAGCTTTGTAAGAAGTCAAATAACCTTTCCAACAAGGTTTCAGGTAGAAGGAAGTTGCCTCTTATGACTCAGTGAAAAACTGTCTGTTTCTTCACATTATTCTTCTCCAGTTGTAACCACTGAAGCCACGTAGTCCAATTCTTTCCCCTTATCTGGATGTAACAAGAAATCTTCATCAAAATTCTGTGAGTAGATAAATTTCTACAGAAAACAAAACAAACAAGCAGCTCTTCTTCATTAGGCTTACTAGACAGTGGATAGCTCCCCTTAGTAAGCTCAAAACCTTTTGTTTAATTATGTTTGTAACATCCATATTCAGCTCCAAAAAAGACACACAAACCTTAATTCAAGATGTATCATACTCTGCAACGCCTGTCTGAGTCTGGATGCCTGTGCCACACTTCTCAAAATCAATACATGAAAGCACAGTCTGTTCAGAGACCACATTAAGACATCTATGCTACTCAGGACACAGGAATTTCAGGAGACAGATCTTTTTAACAAACTTTTGCTTACAATATTCCTTATCTATCTGCGGTGCTCAGCCTACAGCCTAACAGACTCACTGTGGTTAAATGCATAGCAAGTCCTTGGCCATTGCCTTTTCCATGCCTCAGAAACAATGCTGGAGACACCAACATCATGCGATTCTTCTGCCAGCCTCCAGGACTGGTTGGTAAGGTCCAGTTACCAGAACATTATAATAGGATGGGAGACTTCTACCTTTCAGTCTCAGACCTTGAACATATCCGTAAGTGGACCTAAACAGACAAAAGAATTATGGAATGGAGGTTCTTGATATAACTCGCTTTTAAGTCTCAGGTTTAGGTTATGAGATTAAGCTCACCACAAAAGCAGAATGTTAGAGGTCCTGCTCAACTATTTTGACTGTTGCTGTCACAAATTAAAAATTAACAAGTGCAGAAAAAGTTGCCATGCAGTACTGACAGCCCAGTTCAAGGAACAGGGCCTACAATGCTGCCTTCCCAGCCTGTTGTCTATGTACTAACAGGAAACACATCCAAACCCCAGACATTTCCAAGAAAACAATCAGTCCTTTTCTTGAAAGCGTGCCTTTCTTTGCTGTGGAAACACAAAGACTTTAATGACAGTGAGCTGCTTCTGCAACAGCAGCATAAATTCAGCTAATAGACAAATTTCCATAGAATGTTTGTTCAGAAACTATCAGCAATTATTGCTAAGTCTTTGGATAAACTGCAGTAACACAGCATAAGAATGGATTCAGTGCCTTTTACACAAACCCAGGAGATTTGGTCTTTGTTAAAACAACATTTTTAAGAAGCACATACTAGAAAACTTGACAAATGAGTCTGAAAAGTAATGTTTTAAGATGATAAATAGAAGGTACATATTTTCCAACCAAGTTACTGAATACAGTAATTTATTTTCACATTTACAAACACAAATAATATTTATAGTAGTATTTACAAATATATACAAATATTAAAAATGATCTCATGATTTAGAAAAAACTGGCAAAGAATTTTTCTAGCAGAATAGTAAAGATACAGTACTTTTTAAGTTGGAAAGGGTACAACCTCAGTTCAAGAAAAACGTGCAGTTTCTGAATGAAGGAAGAGCAACAATTTCAGATTCACATAAGGCAAGCCATTAAAGAAAATGGTATTAGGAGCTTTCACATTTTAAAATTAAGCAAAGCTTTGAGAAAAATCATAACATCTAGACTCCTCAATTTCATGCTAAAAGGGACTTCACTCATCTCACTTGACATTCTCGCTACAGATGTCTTTAAAAGCCTTTTGAACAAGAGCAAACATTTCAATAAAACACAGTTTACACTTGCCCCTTCTGGCATTTAAGAATTGCTAGGGTTACACACGGAATGCTACTTGCCAAAGTTTTTTTGTTTCATTCAATATTGTTGTAGGGTGTTGCGAAGACTGGAACACAATAGACAAATTGTCAGGACAATATATAAAATATTAGAATTCATATCCAGAATTTTCTTTTACATGTATAGATTAGTAAGTCTTTAAAAAATAGGTATTTGTGATTATTCCTAGGAATTTCAACATGACCAAATATTAGACAGGAATAATAAAATTAACCTTTTTTTTTTTTTCAAATATAATAGCAAAAAGCATTTTCTTGTTTGATTTTCTTTATGGATAACTTCATATCCTAAAATAACTTTTATGGGACATCTGACAATCTGTACTGGGATGGATGGATCACAATCTCTGTAGATTCTGTTTGCTTTTCTTAGTCCCAGGAAGCGGCTCTAGCTTCGACCTGGGTTTCACCGATTTGCCGCTCATACAGACACTGGAGCTGTGGTAGCTGCACAGGCACCTTGTGCAAAAGTCAAAGCCACAGCTTTCACGATTGCACATTGCTCTTTGTAGATAGGAGTCATACTTTGCAGGTGAGCCACAGCGATGGCAGACTTTAAGGCTTTCAGTGTTTCTCAAGGTCTTGGCAGCCTATTGGAAAAAGCATATAGAGAAAATCGTAAGTGAAGGGTAAATACACACCCCAAACATTGCCTGATGTTATCCAAGTGCCACAACACATATAACTTCTACTCTAGAGAAATAAATTTCAAACTTAGCTTAATCTTGGTTGTATTAAATTCTAATGGAGATTGAACAGGAATAATCAGTTTACAACTGCAGGTACTTTGGACTGGAATAGAAGTAGCCAATTGAAAATTCTTTCAATTTTAAATTTAAAGGACAGGCAGGCTAAATGCAAAGCAGTAAGAAAACCTGCCCTCCTAAATCCTCCAAACTAATGACGGTGATTTAAGTAACTTCAGTTTTAAAACGGAAAATAAACCTGAATTCTGTTTAAATCATTAACATTCTTAAAAATTGAGCAACGTGTTCAGAAATCTCAGCTGTGGGGCACTCCGCTTGAGACACCAAATAGAAGCAATTCCTACATATCTCCAATGGATTGATTTTTGACACAAAACCAGAACCACCATTCAAAATCATTCAGCATCAGAAAAACTATAGACCTGTATAACACCTTACATAACTAAATTGTTAAAAGCAAAATGTTTTTATAATCTAAATGTCTGTGTACAGACATATATGTTTATCAAGGATAAAAATGTAAGACTGCCACTTCAGTTGAACTTTTAGATTCCTAATGCTACAAAGTACCATATAGTAGTATTAAAGCAATTTGATCATACTTTCCAGTGTGATTATATCTTCTTCTCTTACTGCACCAATTTGCAGGATAAGACTTTTGAGCTTGAGTATAAAAACTTTTTTTAGTTAGGAAAATTTGTTGTTTATTAACAAACAATGACTTTCAATAAGTGCTTTAAGTCTTACAAGACACTTGCAATGTAGACCTGCTCCTATATGTAGGGGGAAAAAAGTTTAAGAAAAATAACAAGGTGAAGGGAAACTTAGGCTGTTGGCAGCTGTTGACAACTCCAAATGTATGATACACTATGAATATGTAGTTAAAAAAAGCTATTTTAATGTTAATTAGTTGGAGAAAAAGCCAAAACAAAACATAGAATGAACAGGAGAAATATTAATTTGTTCATTTTTTTTTAAAATAAGAACGATGCTGTCTTTGGCTTTTTGTTTCTTTTTAATTGCTCAGTGTTGAAGCACAATTAGCAGGTTTTGTGGGACTGCTCATCTGAAAAACATGCGATTCATTGTAAGCCCATGGAAATTGAGAAGAAATGACTAAACTTGTTCACGTCTGACCCAATCCAAAATTTAAGCTAAAAAAAATAATCACTAAACAATTTTGAGGGTTCCTAGACACTTGGGGAGGAGGGAGAAAAAGACAATGAATGTCTCAGTGTATCAATATTCTCCACCTAATTTCTGACGTTGGCTTAAAATAGGCTCAATAAGCAAAATCTGGCAGCTGTACTAGTAAGAGTTACAAGCACTTCAAATTGGAAAGACTACTTGCAGAAGAAATACGCTTTACAAGCTGATTGTGTGTCAGACAAGATGTGAGAAATTAAAGATGAATGGAAACCATTTACCTCTGAAAACTCCATGAGCCTGCTGTGATTCTTAGATGCTTTGGATCTGGTGCCCTTTTTAGTCAAGTTGTTTGGTGGGGCTGCTTTCTGAATGGAAGATAAAGCTGTTCGGTAGAGAACATACTCCCTTGTTGCAGCCTGCTCTGATGCCTTGGTGCCATTCTAATGAAAAGAAAAACAAGAATAAAATTTGAGAAGATACATGTTGACACAGACTTGTTAAATAGAATCCAACAACTTATTTTTGATCCTTCCTCCTGGCTAGGTTTCCAACAATAAAGTATCTTACCAAGTAGGATACTACTAATTTTACCTTAGCTTTCTCAGTCACTACTGTTACCAATGTGTAGAACAGACCCCTAGTTCAGACCATCAAATTCAACCATCTTCTATTACATAATGCAACATACTTTTATATTAAGACATCATAATTATTTAGGCAGAGCATGTAACCTAGTCACTGCAATGTTTTAAAGCATAAAGTAATATTTCTAATTTTTCACAGTGAACAAGGGTGCTTGAAGTTTTCCTTCCAAGTAGTAAACTCCTGCTACCAATTTTCTACATTTGCAGTTCAGATTAAAAAAAGGCATATAATGGCAGGGAGGAAATCAAACTTTATGGGGTGAAGTACTGTGGTGTCCAACTGTTTCACCCCAACAGGCTAGCACCATAAAACACTACACAAAATTCGAACTAATTGACTACCTTATTCTGTGGCAAGTCCTAAGCCTTGTTTCATTGCCTTTCCATCTTTCAAAGAAGAAAAACACCCCTAGCATTTTAAGAGTCCTGCCTTGGTAAGGTGCAATGCTAATGTGGTTGGATCTTGTATTTTTTTTATTTCACAGGACAAGCAGGCATTAGGAATAGCTCACAGTACAAAAAGCTTTTTGTTTTTATGTAGCCAGCATGTTGCACTTCAGAGACTGTTGCTAGAAAGCGTATGCAGAGAAGCTGAGTTGCAGAGTCAGCTGAAAGGTTTCTCTCAGCCCATCTCCCTTCTGGATCAGTGGAGATGCTGAAGTCAGCTAGTCTCTGCTGAGAGCCTCCACCGCTTGCCCAGTGGGCAGTGCTGGAACTGACCCTCTCCTTCCTGCCCTCCTCCTAACACAGGACATGTGGGAGCTCCTAAGAACACCTGCATCTCTCCGAGTAACATTCTCGGTCAATCTTCCTTGGGCTCCAAGGACAGTGAAGTGACTAGCAACACTTGAGACAGGGCATGCTAACAGGACAAGGTCAGGCACTCCAGTGACAATGTCTTCAACCTAAGAAGCAATTCTGTGATCTCTTAAGGTTGGGAGGAATCCTAAAATAGCAGAAAGGCACTGCTAGTTTAGGCTTCAAATAGCTAACAAGCACATAAACTTACAGAAAGGTTTTCCATGGCTCTATTATAAATTTCTAAACTCCATTTATCTTCTTGCAGAATCTTCCGCCATGTTGTACTGACTTTGGCAAAACTGCAATGACAAGAGAAACATATCAGTTACCTCTGAGGAATGGATAAAACCTTTTCTTTAATAGTGGGAATAACTATGTAATCACTTCCGTTCAAGTAGAAGATGGGATATGGTCACAGTTTCAGTCTTTAATCAGCCTTCTAGGGAAAAGATACATTCTCCACGTATATCGTGGCTTACTTTGACAGTTCATGTTTTAATGTATATACATATTACTACAATACATAATACTACCCATTCTTTAAATTTCACAACCCTCACATCTAAAAGATTCTTAAGACATCTGATTAGGTTGTTTTCTTTCCCAAGGAAACACATTGAGATCAATATACTTACTTTATTAAATCCATCTCTCCAAGATGCTTTAAAATGTTTGCTAATATATGCTTCAGGTTCTTTTTGAAGAGTTCAGCAAGAAAGTCTATTTTATCTAATCCCATTTTCTTTCCGATTAAGTTACAAAGTTCAACGTTTCCCCTAAAAACAATTCTGTCTACTGCAGCCCAAGACTTGAGATTCCTTTTACCACTTTTTTTCAAAGTTGAGCAAATCATTTCTTCATAATGGATTACTGGCAACAAAGTCTTCTTTGAAAACTGTGCTTGGTTTTGGTTCTTCATGAGACAATGCTTTGGTGTGCCACAGAGATTCCCAGCCAGAGGTATGCTATCCTCATGTTCTATTGCATCAGCGTATTGATTACTTAACATAGAAGAATAACCACTGTCCTCATTAAATTTACTGTTTTCCAGTGCCTCCGTTTCATAGATGCCTTCATCAAGCCTCTGGATTACTTGTTTGTTTTCTTTGTTGTGTACAGGTCTTCCTTCATCTTCAAGATCTAGATTTCTGGTGGCCACATGGTGTGAGTCACTGAGGAGTATCTGCTGGGGCTCTTCGTCCCAGCTTTGACAAAAGCCTTCCTCATAATTGGAGGGGCAGGATTCTTCCAATCTTGTTTTTTCTGCAGATTTCAATGGTGCAAATCCAGTGCAAACAGACGTACAATCAAAACCACATTTCATTTTAAAAGAGTGGTTAAGGTTTAATATCGCTATTTTGTATCCTGCAAGAAACAATAAGGGCAGTATTACAACCCAGCATAAACTACATCACAAATTCTTTTTCTTACCAAGATGATCATGCCTTCCTCCCGTGTTACAAATTTTAAGCTTTTATCTAACTCACGCTCTGGTGTCTGAAACACAGACAACTAGCAGAACTAAGGATCTGAACAGCCACTTGCTAAATCCAGGAAAGATCTTCTCAAAATTAGAGCTTTATGCTGCATATAACTGGGAGGGTGAGAAAACTGACTGGGTGATTCACTTTGCCATTCAACCAGTATAGTCTGCTCTTAGACACACCTCGTACTGGAAACGCATGATACTCAGGACACTTGCAGTCCCTGCAAGGGACACCATGGCAGAGGGTCCGTGAGTGACAGCTGGCCCATGCAGGGGTATAGCCAGGCCAGAGCAGCCTGAAGTTTGCATCCAAGGCCAGAGGCAATGCTGCGGGTGCCACTTGGCACCTGGGTTTTTTTTGCAAGAGGAGGTGGTTCCGGGGCACAGGAAGGGCCCGACTGCTCACATGCATGCGCCAACTACAGTGGGAAGCAGTGACCCTTGAACAGCAGTGGAAATGAAATAAAGGTTACTTACAAGCATTATTTTAAGAGGGCGGGAGGTCGATAGACAGTATGGGGAAATTGAGCTTTTCTTGCCCTGTTTCTTTCCCCTCCCCCCGAAGCGTGGTGCTATCTATATTAGCAGTTGCAGGGGGATGGGCAAGGGCTGACGGGGAGAAGGAAGCCATCTCTGTCCTGCTAAATCTAAGGGGAAAATAATTTTCAGCGTGCCTTGCAATCTGTAGGAAAAATAAGCTCCACCATTTGAACAGGTATTTGAAGGGATTTAAACACTTCCAGCAGTTTTGGAAACAAGTATTTAAAACCCGCCTTTCGCGAACGTTTCAGAGGAAAAGTCCCTTCTTCGTATCTACCTTTGGTGGAAGAAAGGAGCAAATACGCTCATGGCTTTGTACAGTGTGAGCTGGGGAGAAGCAAGCCCTCGCTAAGCCCCCTCCTCCCCTTCCCCCCAACCCGCGCGCCGCGAGCCAGCAGAGCTTTTGGGCTGAAACCCTGCAGAACCGGGACATGCGCCTGTCGTGCTTCGGGGCGCCAGGGCCGACCCCGACCCCCCGGCGGAGTGGGCTCAGCCGCGGGCCCCCGCAGCTCTGTCAGGCTGCTCCCGCCCAGCTCTAAAGATGGCTCGGGTCGGCGGCAGGTAGCCCGGCTCCCGGCTCCGCCGGGCCCCGCGAACCGCACCCTGCGTCCTCGGGGGTCTCCGCTTTCCCTGCGTTGGAGGATACCCCCTAAGATGGTGGCGGCGGGGCAGGCAGGAGCGCGCCGGGGTGATGCCCCCCAACGGCGGCGTGGCCCGGCGGGCGGGAGCCAGCGCGGCGCGGGACCTCCCCGCCCGCCCCTGCCCGCCGGCGGGAGCTGCGCTGCGCTCGCCACCCCACCCCGGCCCGGCCCCATGCGCAGCTCGGTGGCGGGACCGGAGCGCTCCGTAGCCGCCCATGCGCCGCCGTCCCGCCTCGTCCCATCCCATCCCACCCTGTCCCAACGGCGGGATAGCTAGGGGGTAAGGCTGGGGAGGGCGGCGGGCCGGGCAGCCACTGCGGAGCCCCGTTCCCGGACCACCCGCCCCCCCTCGCAGCGCCGCCAGTCCCGCCACCAAGTACACCAGCAGCCCCCGCCGCCGGGTCCGGCCATCCCCGCGGAGCTCTCCCCGCCGCCGGGTCCGGCCATCCCCGCGGAGCTCTCCCCGCCGCCGGGTCCGGCCATCCCCGCGGAGCTCTCTCCGCCGCCGGGTCCGGCCATCCCCGCGGAGCACGCCCGCCGTCCCGCGCTCACCTGCAGGGCTGCGCCGCCGCGGCTAGCGAGTGCGCGGCCGCCCTCGCCGGGTACTTTTAAAAACTTTGAATTTGGTATCCAAAACCGCGCCGGCCAGTCGAACGCCGCTGGCAGAGGCGGCGCGACCAATGGGAGAGGGGCAGAAGGCGGGGGCCAATCCGAGGCGCCGGGGGCGGGGCCGGCTCGGCTCACATTTTCCCTCCTAGGCCGGCAAGGAGCTAGGCGAGTGGCGGGGAGGTGGTGCGCGCGCCTCGCGGTGGGCGGAGCGCGGGAGCCGGGGCTCGTGGGGGGCCCTTTCCCGCCCCCGGCGAACGCGCCGCGGGGTGGCACGCGCTGCCCCGCTCCCCGGCACCTGCGGCCGCAGCCGGGACTGCCCCGCCGCCCGCACGCGCCCGGGGCTCTCAGAGCGGCTTCGCCGGGCGGTGGATCTCACAGCGCGGCTCCCCCCGGGGAAGAACGGCTTATTTTAAAGCGTAATCAGGGCTGTCGCTAGCTGGCAGAGCTGGGAGTGGCGGCGCTGGGGGGCAGGCAGGCCGCGCACCGGCGCCGGGGACCCGCCGCTGCTGGCGCTACAGCCTCCCGCGGCCCTGCCCGGCCGCCCCCCCTCGGCACGGAGCAGGAGAGGGGCTCGAAGCTCTCACGCCGCGACGCCGGCCGCGGCAGGCTGAGGAGGCACGGCGCAGGGCAGCCTGGCCCTCCCCGCCTCCCGCCCGCCGATCGGCGCCCGGCCGCTTGCGGGGCCACACGGCAGCCAGCGCCCGCGAGGCAGCGGGGAGGCTGCCGGCCAGGCAGCCGGGCCACTCTGGGACGGCAGGGAAGGACCAAGGCGACAGTGACCCCGGCGCTCTCACACGTTTCCTACAGGAGCCCGGTGCCCTGACCTGGCTGATGGCCCTTATTGGTCTGGAGGAGTATGAAGCTGAAGTTGGAGAGAAGGCATTGCAGCCTCCATCCGTCCCTCGGCATCAGCTAGCCTGCCTTTAAACGACATCAAGAAGACTGTCACAAGTGCTCTGTACTCTTCCCTTTATAGACTGACCGGGCAGGAATAAGGACTTCAGTCCTTGTTTCTAATCCCATCAATATCCAATTATTTCACGCACAAAATGCTTCAACGTTAATTTTTACTTTCTTACGTGCCAGTTCAGAGCTGTGAATCTGCTAGTAAATCTAGATCTACGTCTCACGCTTACCAACAGGATATATGTATCTTGTTGCGCCTTATGCATACAGGCACACCTACATCTGAAGTTAATGTATGCAACTTTAATTAAAAGATTTTGAACTTAATCATAGTTACCATGCAGTCACGATCTTAGAAAACAAAGCTGGTTCAAATTGCAGTCTCAAATGTAATAAAAGAAGATAACGAACTGATAAAAATCAGTTAATTCTTATGTAGGATAGTTAAATAATACATTTCTACAAGCTATGCGCAGCAAACCTACTTTGTTTCTATTTTAATTTCTTACACTAGATATCTAAAAGCAAACCACCCCTATATTCATGGTAACATTTTTCCTTAGGTTCCAATTTTCTTATTTACTGGTATTTACATTTCAAATACATTCTCTGTGTGTATACACACATGCATATGTACAATGCATAATGGGATAATGTGGCATGGGAACAGCAGGTTTTGTGTTGCTTTATGCATTTGGGACTGTAAAATGTAGTCTAAAATAAAGGTTAAAAGTTGTCTTTACCCACAGATATAAACATGTGCACATGTGTCAGTAGATTAAAAAGGCAAAAGTCTTACTTTGCTTTCACAGATCAAATGTTTTAAGATGTTGTTAAATAAATAGACAAGAACCACATATATAACACGTAACATTCAGAAAGTCAATAAACTGGAGAGACAATTAAAAACATAAAGGAGAAACCGAAGCCAAATGGAGACTGAAATATCAGCCAAACAATATTGTAACAATTCTTTGCACTTTTGACTCAGGAACAGAAACATCCGTTTCAGAAACAATTCATATAACTCGTCCCTTGACTTCCACAGCTTTTTTTTTTTTTTTTTTGAACAAGGGATGTTCCTAAACAACTTTTTGTGTTTATTAATAAGGGCCAGAAGGCCATGCAAACATAAAGGAAGCCCTCCCACATGCCATGTATTAGTGATAAACAAATATGCAGATTAGCAATGGGGTCATTTATTTATCACTTGCTTCCAATCACTCAAACAAAATACGACTTTTTGTTCTCTCAAGTATGCTATTTGACACTAGTGATGTTTAAACTACTGTTTAAATGAAAACTGTGACTAGAAATAGCTCATTTTTTAATACATACCTTTCAATAGTGGTGTATCTTTATCTTCTCAGTGGAGAAAGTTAAAAATTGCAGTTACTTCTGACCCAGTCCAATTTACTATTTAAGTGGACTGCTACATCAAGCCCATCTCACTTGGCAAGTGAGAACACTGTTTATCAGTCACGAGGAAACAAGCTGTGGTGTCTTTCATGATCTGAAAAGCAGTTGCATTTTCTGGGTGTTGCTCCAAGAAGCTCCTTTGCAGACAAGTGTCTACATCTTCTGTAATGGGCTGAAAAAAAGCATTGTTCAGGAAAGATGCTTTTTTTCATTTTCTGAAATAATTTCCATTAAAGATTCATAATCATCATATTCACTCAAAGTTTGTATCATTTCATCTAGCATTTCTTCCCCTAGCATGAAACACTCAATATGATGCACTGATCTGCTAATCCTGTGGTCAGTAACCCGGTCCTGTGGAAAGTTGTATGTTCTGATCTTCTCTGATCTTCCTTTAGTCCCAATCTATCGAACAAAAAGAATCAGTTTACCAACATTGTCTTTTTATAAAAAGGGTGACATATTGATTAAGCATGTAAAGCAAAAGCTTCTTCTGCCTCGCACAATTATGCAAAATTTGTTATAATTACATAGTACTCGGACCAGTTCAGTAGTTGCAGTTGTTGCAGTAATCATTCTCAAACATGTAAAAGCACAATTTTACTGTATCTTTTTCTAATACTATTCCAGTTCTTCACATTGTAATCCAGATTGTTTCACTACATCTCTAGAATGTACACACTACTGAAATTTTGAGTCTGGCTAATATACAACCTTTATTGCTGAAGTAGAATGTATTTTTTTTGCATTGCGTAAGTTCTTCCTGGGCTCTTGTTCCTCTGTATGGCCATTTACTATTTTCAGTTCAGTACAGGAGTTGCCCCAAGCCCATACATAATTATATATTTACTAAGTGAATCTTACTTGAATCTTTCGAACATTGTTTCTCTTTTTGGTTTCTTCTTCCAGTTTGGCGTTGTATAGTTTGGCACATAGCATTTGCATAGCCTTCTCTTTGTTTCTAATTTGAGATCTTTCTTGCTGACATTCAGACATTATCCCTGCCAAAAATATCATGACATTTAACACTTAACAGTAACACACACTAAGGGAGCTTTGCAGTTGCTAGATTTTTATTAAGTTACAATAAGATGTTTCTTTCTTCAATACAAATTTTAGGCTGGGAACATGAAAATCCAGGCTTATTAATATCTACTGATATATTTGGGGAGAGAAGTGCAGTCTGAGTTGTACAAGTGTTTTAAGCCATAAGATAAGAAATTTAATTTGATACATTGGACAACAGGTGGATAATGAAGTAAAAGCTATGTCGTGTAATCTGACTTACAAAAGACGCTTTTAATGCTTGTAATTTTTGACCACAGTTTCAGGAAATTTAGGATGTAAGGAGCAGTATACTACATGAGATAGTGAGTATATAGAATATGATCGGAATATGCAAAAGTGGCCACTATTTTCTTAATAAAAAGGTGTGGTTTCTCCTCCCAGAACATGCAGCTCAAGTTAAGTGTGATGAGAAGTGAACAGCCTAAGAAAGGAGTAGGGAGAAGAAATATAGGAAGAGGACAGAACAAGCTATGCTGTTGTTTGGATTTATTTTAAGTAATGGTAAGAATACAGTATGCTTTTATAAGATTATGTAGTATTACTTTATAAAAGACTTGTTTAAAAACAAGTTTTTGGATCACAATGAAGGTTTATAAAAAGACTTAGGATGAGAGAAATAGAAGTAGTAACAGGACAATTGTAAAGAAAGAGATCAGGAGGAATGAAGAAGGGAAAGGTGGAACAAGAAGTCAGGAGATAAGGTGAGATATAAACCCCCCCATTTACCATGTCTAGTGCATAACCACAAAAAAAATTGTAATACATTTTGACATTTCTCTAACAAACATAACTGCCTTTAGCGAAAACTCAGATCATTTGCTGGTTTTAGTTTGTGGGATTTCTTTCCAAACATGTAGGCAATCCAAAACTTTTTGGATCTGTAGGACCTTTTTGTCACCATATCACTATCCTCTCCACTGTTTACCTTCTGCTTTACTGAGGTGATGTCACAAGTGCAGAATGGATTCATGCCTTAATAACTATGAAGAAATGGGTGGCAAAAATCTGGATACCTGAAGATAAAGAGCATTTGGGATTACCCTGAGGCTGTAAAGCCTGACTAATGTTTGTGGTAGAGAAGAGGAAAAGTTAAAAAGCAATGAAAGTCAAGGCAGCTGTTGTGGATTGCTCAAAGGGAAGTAAAAAGCTTAGGAATGGCAATAAAAAAATAAAAAAAAAAAAAAAAAGAGATGACAGCTAAAATCAGGTAGCATTTGAGGGTGTATCTTATCCTTCCCACGTTTCCTAACCTGAGCCCTGGGGATGGGCCTCCTAATTATTTTTGTAATCTGTGGGAAAGGAGCCAGCAGACAAATGGAAGCTGGCATCCTGAGTAGACTCTGCAATTAAAAGCAACATTTTAATATGCAAACAGAGCAATCTCTCTTTTGGAGACTAGTCATGAAAAGCCACATCATCAGATTTTAACCTATTCTGTTTTTCAATTTCTTTTCCGTTATTTGAAAGCTTAAATATAACTTTTTCATATAAATTGATTTGGATGTTTTTAGAGTATCATGCTTAATGGCACAATGAATAGCTTGCCTACTGAAGCCAGTAGACCTCACTATTACAAACCGGAGCGGGCACAAGATGGTGCATTTAGAGTACTACACACACAGTGAAAAAAACTCTACGAAAACTCTGCTCTACTGTTGTCTAGGTTTGAAAATAAAACCACACTTCCAAAAGAAATTCTGACAGCAGTTTTGCAATGTAGATGTTGTACTAAGGAAAAAAATTAAGCACCTGTTGGAATATGAACTATCCGTACAGCACTGTCTGTGGTATTGACATGCTGGCCTCCAGCTCCACTAGCTCGCTTTGTTTCTATCCGTAGGTCTTTCGGATTAATTTCCAGCCTTGTCTGTCATGGGAGACATGAAGACAAGAAGAAAAAAAATAAAATAACACGTTTAAGTTGTTTCTTTCTAGACAGATGTCAAATATGCACAGTTGGTTTACTTTACAAGGTACATTCTGGCAAGATCAAGCTTTGTTTATGAGTGGCAGCTCACATCCACTTACAAACATATTAACAAATCCTTCTAGCCAGACTGGAATGCAACATCATGGAATGCAACATCATGGAAGCCAGGAAATCAGACAAATAGTAATTTAAGGTGTAACCATCCCTTAGCACTAATCTCCCTCCTCCTCTGAAAGCTCTGCACCCTCTTCTGGCAGTCAAACTGTATTTGAGCTTGAATAAGTGGTTTTTAGATAAAATGGAACACGTTTCTTTTGCTGGCTCTGGGAATGGATAGATGGTCTCTGGGAGAAAGGAGCAAGACAATTTTGGGACAGAACAGGAATGAGTAACACAAGTAAACTGCCAGTGACTTTCTTCAGATTAGGATTATGAGGAAATCCAGAAAGTCTTTATTTCGCTCACCTAGACAAAAATAAACAAACAATGTGACTTAGTTTAAAACTAATAATACTACTACTAATAAAAAAGTCATTAAGAGAGAATAACAAGAGAGACAGAAATATCTCTTGATATTTCTCAAGTATCAGCAATACGGCATGTAAAAACATTGCTCATGGTAAAGTCTGTTATACTAAAAGATAAAAATATTACCTCGGTGGGTTGGGGTAATATTGCAACAGTCATTGTGCTGGTGTGAATGCGCCCTTGCTTTTCTGTCTTTGGTACCCGCTGGACACGGTGCACCCCTCCTTCAAATTTCATGTACTTATAAGCCTCAAGACCAGCTATACTGGCAACTGCATGTCTTAGGCCACCTTAAACAGAGAAGAAAAATAGTTGTAAACCTGTAAGAAAAACTGTCAAATTCTTTTTTATAGATTTAATTTTTATATACATATAAAGATTGTCTATGAGCCACGTACATACATGTACACATACGATCATAAACAACAGTAGAACTCTAGTACCAAAAGTAAGTTTACATAAAGATCAGATTTTGAAAACCACATTCAGAAATTACATCAGGTTTTTTTGTTAGTTTAGAACCTTATCATTCAATGGGGAAAACCCCAACTCTTTAACTAAAGGATGTGTGTTATTTTTGCCCCTTGTCCTCTATGCATCCTACCCAGGTCTTATCTTCGCTCTTTCATTTTGATCTTTTGCTCCCTTGGAGTGAGCAGAACTCCAGCTTCTGCCCCTCTTACCAATACATCCAGCAAAACACTTGACAGCAATGTGCTAAAAACTAGCATTGAACAGCTTGGAACTTGGAAGTAAAGTCCAATACCATCATGGTTTCGTGACAGTTTGTTGCAATACCAGTTCATGGCATTTTTGCTCTTCCTTGTTTGTTAGTGTGCAAAGCCTTTGGCCACGCCAGTACAACTATTTGAAGGATCAGAGAAGTGATGACGCTATAAATGAATGTGATTTTTCACCTGTTTGGGATTCTAATCCTGCTCAGTTCCCTGATGCCATTGTCAGCACAGTGGGTGGTGTGCCAAGGGAACGATTAAAGAGGACATAGGTGGTCTTGAAAGAGTATTGCTGTTGAAGTCTTGCAACATGAAACCACAGCAAGGAAGAGGCACATACTTCGCAGAAATAGTTTTAGCTATCTCTAGACTAAGGAAATCAACCACAGAAACAAGACAGCAGCTTTTGAAAAAAAGGAAAATGAAGACAATGTAGAATCTGAAAATGGCCTACACAGCAGGAAAAAAAACATTAGCCAGAATGAAGGGCGGGTTTTTCACCTCTACTGAGAAGGTTTGCAAATGTTTTTATTCTACAGAAATTTAACATTCCCTCAAGTTTAGTAAAATGTATTTCCTTTTACAGTCACCTTTGCGGAAAATAGCCTAAACTGCTTCTTCCTTTGTCTTTCATCTCAGTTTTGTCCTTCTGACTTTTAATTTTTTTCTCCTATTTGTACACATCTGTACCACTTTGATTCAAATGCACTGTTCAACACACCTAGTGCTTCACTGATTTAATTTACATTATCTATTATCAATTCCATAAGATAAATCCATCCTGTATAGAATAAATCTGACCATAAAGCATATAGTTTAACAAATAAGAATCTCTCTCAAAATCTTCAGTTTAGATCAGTAAGGTTCATTCTAACAGGGAGTGTGAAATCTTTCTACTGCTATGCAAACACTATTCAAATGAACAAAAGATTCATTCTTTACTCTAAAAGAGTCTTATATAACCTAAAATAATTTATGTATTTGAGTAATAAAACTCATTCACTCCTTTGCGGATAAAAGCAACTACTAAAAAAATCATAAGCAACCTCTGCACATGAGGAAGAAGCCAGGCTACATCAGGAGTAAAAATAACATGAATGTCCACAAGGTTACAGTACCGATGACAAATATTAATTACATGATCAGCAGTTCATTGCAAAAGGTAATGTTCTGTCTTTTCTCCCACTTCTGGCATTACTATAAATACCACAGGCACAGTCCATCTGTGTGAGTTGAGGCCACATCTGTGACATGTTCAAGAGAGTTTAAGATTGTAGTGATAACAGCGTGCTAGTGGCACCACAGTGCTTAACAAGAGATGACCAAGACACTGGTTCAGAAGATAAGTATTTAGGTCATACTGCTTCAAATTGGGTATTACCAACACAGGTTAATATGAAATACAGCCAAATCCAATGAAATGTCAACAAACACCTTACCCTGGCAGACTTGTCATGGGCCTGTCAAATGTAGTTAGCTTTTACTATGTGCTTGATCCTATTCAAATAAAATGTCCCTCTCTATCCTGAAAGCTGATGTGCGCAAAACAAGGGTGCGAGTTTGTGCTCTTTCTTTATGTGGCATCTTATAGCCAGATTGAGACAAAGTCCCGTATCTGTCTCTGCCTGCCACTACAGGGTGAGAGGCCATGCATAAATAATGACATGTGGGTTTGTGCTTTAATGTGCGCGCTAAATCTTGAATGCGCTGTTTTTACAGTGGCATCCCTTAGGGTAGGTCAATAAAGCCAGTTAAGAGTGGACTGAAACCAATTCTTAATTGCAGCTTTGTTTAATATTCACTTTATTCACACATGCTAACATTCAGACTTCAGCCAAATTCTGGAGCTCTCTGAAAGGAGGGAGTTTGATGTTTTAATGTAGGACCTTGCTTTTTGCTCATGCAGTCTGCAAAAACAGAGTGCGGATGGGATGCAACGGGCTTGTGTCATCAGCAAGCATCCTTAACTCCATTCTTACTCAGCACAGCACAGACACTTTGAACCTAAGGGTTTAAACATGCCTTTAGGTGGCATAGCATCCCTACCTCCCAAATGATTTCTAGCTACTCAGTTTTGATATGTGGTCATAGAATCACAGAATGGTTTGGGTTGGAAAGGACCTTAAAGATCATCCTGTTCCAATCCTCCTGCTGTGGGCAGGGACACCTTCCACTAGACCAGGTTGCTCAAAGCCCCATCCAACCTGGTCATACAAGTAAGATCAGAAAATACACTACAAGAGGCTGACAAAGGCTACGGCTGCAACCTACCATCCTGAACACTCATTTCAGTGCACAGGCAAGCCCTCAGCAAGACAAGAGAGTTTAAAATAAATAGCTATTGAAAACCTAGCAGTTTCAAAGAGAAAATACAGGTAGATGTATACTAAATGTATTAACTCAGTTTCCCATCCTAAGGCATTACAGACGGTGCCTCTGAGGGTGTGGGCTCCTTGTCCAAGGACTGAGCTTTCACCAAAAGTGTAGCCAAGCACAACTCCCTTTCTCTTCCAACCACAGGACTGCAAGCTGAGTCAGACCTGACTTAAGACTATCCAATACAGAATTTTTAACCCAAATCAGTGGACTAATCCAATTAGCACTATGACCTCAAAATTACTGGAGCTGAGAAAGAAAGACCATATGGCTGGCAGCTGGCTGGAAGGTGGGACAGCCCTGGTTGAAGCTGACTGTGAAACTGTGCTCTGAAGGTGAAATTGTCTGTGACTGCTGGGGTTTACCCCATCTAAGTCTTTATCTCAATGGAAAGGGCAACTCTCCCCATCCCCTGGTATATAAAATAAAGACAACCCAGATGCTTCCCCCATTCTGTTTACACCCATCTAGCCTGCACCATGTTGATCCCATTTATTTAAAAAAACCCAGTAATTTCTGTCAGCTTTGAAGGCTGAACTGGTTCAGCTCCTGGCAAAGTGTTTGCCTGGTCATGAATGGGGATAAACATGACTTTCCTCTTTCAGCAACAACCTGCATTGTACATGAAGCTTCTTCTTGCTCCTACCTTCACTTGAACTGTGCAAATAGTTTACTTGACAAACGGCCTCTTGACCATAAAAAAAAGTTTATAAATAGTAACAAATCTAGGTAACAGACAATAGTGAATTCCAGTGTCATTGAATTAAAAAAATGTATATTTACTAATTGAATCCACAACAGCCACTCTAGAAGGAGATTCTGATACTGTGAAAACCTGAGTTCATGTTCATCAACTTGAACACCTGCTAAGACACCTGCTAAGACACCTGCTAAGAACTCTAAAGAAAGTTTTTAGAACATTTTACAGATATAACACTTCTAAAAATCAAATTCTATTAAAGATTTTAAGAACACAGAAGTACAAGCAAAATCCATAGAAAGCTAAATTGTATCTCCATATCCTGAAGGTGCAGACATGGGCCCCCTTTTTTTGAGGTATGAATACAGACAACAAATCAACCCTGTACCTAGATTTTCAACTCCCCTGTTTGTGATGTCCAACTGTATTTCTTCCATGGCGTTCAATTTTTTAACCTTGTTTTAATCCCTCAATATAGAACAGTGAATCAAAAACTGTAGTTATGCAAGAAGGGTCTTAGGGCACAGAGAAACCCTCATTAGAAGGGAAAAGTAGCTCACTGACATGAAAAGCTCAATTAGGAGAGCTGTGGATATTTATTTTTTGTGAATTTCTGCACAGTTGACACAGAAAGGGTGTACTTGATAATACTCAAAAATATCACTGAGTACAAAATAAGGCATAAGTAAACAGAAGTAGTGTTAGAAGATGCTTCACATTTCTTAAAGCTTGCTACAAATTCCTCTGCAATTATATTATGTGTTGACTGAAAAAAGATCAGTTTTCTGACAGATTACATATCCTAACATCCCAGTTTTTCTCATTTATTCTTCAAGTTTCACTCAAAAAGAAAAAAAATGCTGAAGAAAGTATGAACACAGGCAAATTTTCATAACCCAGCTGAACTAGAAGTAGCAAGCTGCACAAGTGCGCACCTACTGATTCGTACCAACTATAGTAACACGTTACCTCTACGGCAATACGTAAGCAAGCAAAATGTGCTAGCTTTACTTGCAGCAGCATGGGTAACAGTAAACCTGCAGATCCATTAACAGACACAGACTTAGCAAGTCTAGCCTGCTGAGAAATGTGACTAGCAATCTGTCCATCAAAACCTAAAATCCCTGCCACTGGCTGGCCATGTTTTGGATTGCAGTTTCACCACTGGCTTATGCTGACTGAACCTCTTGCTGCTGGAAGGAGGTCCTGGTTTTCTCACTGCACCGTTGGTAGCCACATGCTCCTGCCTCCACCACCTCCATGAGCGTTTCTTCTCTTCTCTTGTGCTGGATTACCTGAAAACTAATTGGGGAGCGGGGTGTGTGTGCACACTGTTTTTCAGTTGGATTGGCTTGGTGATGAGACTCTGTGAAGAGGGATCACCATGAGGGCCAGTGCAAAGAAGTCAGCAGCAACACGGAGACAGCAGCCTGATCCTTGTGAAACAACTTACACAGTAAACTGGATTCAGCTAAAATTAACTAACATGTGTTACTGCCTCAGTTTGTTGTGTAAACCTACCAGTCTTCATCTTTGCAGAGACAGTGTTCTATGAGATGCAGTGAACTGAATTCACAGCTCATCATCACCAGAAGATCCAGTTTTTCCACTCCTTGCATTCAGTCCCATCTTCTGCTTATCTTATGCTAGCCCTCAGGCTCATGAGAACTGACTTAACACATTAACTAGGCAAAAAACTATCCCAGTTGTAAAAAGCAAAGTCTTCACCAGTTTAAGTGAAAGGACACCAAACCAGACAATTAAAAAAAAAAAAAAAAAAGAAATGAAAAAAAGGTAGGACTGCTCAGACAGGAAGGGAGGATAAGGAAGAGGAAAGAAAGGAGAAACAGGCATTAAGCTGTTAAACTGATTACCTGTGACATTTTAGTTGAAGACTTAGAAATAATTAGATCTCTTATCTCTCCCCTCAAAGTCTCAACAATTCCCCCACTTTGCTCATCCATTAGCTGTTACAGATGAGCTATATCCAAACATCTCATTTCTTTACATAAATCCTCAGATGACGTTATTTCAGACAAATTCAAGATGTTTGAGATTAAACTTCAAGAATAGTTTGAATTATACTGATCCCTCTCCACCAAGGGATTCATAATTATAAACAGACTTTCAACCTGCCAAACTGATCTATAAACACTAGAAACACTAAGTAACTAAGTCTAACAGCATATACAAGTGAGAAGTCTATGTAGTCTGTATTGGTAATAAATAAAGCTAAAACAACATATCTTCATCACTTTCTAAATTTTCTTCTGCCAAACACTTAGTTTCATTTCTACTTTTTGAAACTACTGAAAGACAAGTATAATTGCTTAATGACTTTAGTATTTTAATAATACTACTGAAATGGAATTTCATTCTCAAACACAAAAGCTAAGGGAAATTGTACTCAAGACATTCAAGCAATCTTCCACTTCTAAAATTAAGTTAGTGCAAATTAGCTTCCTGTAGTCAGGAAATTCAAGTGTCATATGAATGAGTGTGTTAACTTAAAAAGTTACAAAGATGAAGTATTTTCATTACTGACCTATTTCACTGGGAAAGTATTCTAATATTTCAAATTTCCACTTTTTATAGGCAGCATATCGTTGATACATATCAAATATCTCCGAGGTGAACAGCATGGCTTCCTGCCCTCCAACTCCAGCGGTTACTTCCATGACAAGATCACTCTTGTCTGTTTCTTCTGAAGGAATCAAAAGCAACAGTATCTGTGAATACAAAAACAGCCTGCTAAGACTTCCCTCTGACACTGCTGTCCCCAGCTGAGATAGTATAAAATGCCAAGCAAGTCCTCTGTAATCAATCTAGGTTGCGTTCTCCTGCACTAACTCCTTGGCTGCCCTGAGGACAGGCTTCTCATGCCTCTTGCAGTGAAGCAACAGCAGTCAGGAGGAGGTGGGGGGGATGTTCCACTGCAGGAAGGCTCCCTGGGTCTGCTCACAGTTGCAGGAGCTACAAAGGTCTCTCTCAAGACCTATGAAACTTCTCAGAAGTTTTCACGCATCAGGAGCACTGCGATGGTTGGATACCACAGGATACAGGCTGGTTCTTGCAAGACAACTGAGCACCTCCCTTCCCATCAGATTCCCTTTTAACCTGGTCTCAGTTGCAGCACTAAGAAGGTATAGATGTTCAGGAGGACAGTCCTTCAACAACAATCCAGCTGTATTATTCATTTATTTATTTAAAAAGAGAGAGCCAGCCTTATACTGATCTGCAGAAGAAAGGTACACTACAACCAAACCAACTGTATCACAATTTTGCAGGCTGGATCAAAACTCGGGATGATTTGCAAATGCTTCTCAATCACCCTCTTTAGCATTTGGTGATGCTTCCCTCCACAGACTACTTCCTCTTTTGGAAAAGTTCTAAGTATTGACAAAAATATAAAGTGACTGTTGTATTCTTGTGGGAGGAATAAACAATGCCACTATACCAGCTTCTACTTCACCAGTAACATTAAGAATATGTAACAGTGTGTCTATGTAAAGATCATTATTTTCCTGTTAAGTAACATAAAATGTACATAGACCAAAAAGTAACATAGAAAAGTAACATAAAAGCAACATAAGATGTAGAATCTACACAAGGTAATAGTCTGAAGTAGTTACATAGTATTAAGCTAATTTATTTTTTTTCCCCAAAAAACCACTGGTATGTGTGATACTATACAAATTTAATGTTTCCAGTAGGTAAAAAGCTGGACATCCATGAGGGTACACCCAAACAAGACAAAACTACTTATAAAGATGTACTGATTCAAACAATTTCAGGTACAAGCAGGCCCTTGCAGGCTGTGTCTATACCACCTGCATTTTCCATTTTCCTTAGATAACAGACAGTTGAGGACTACAATTGGGAGGGAGAGGAAGAGAAGTTTTATCATGTACATCTTATTTTGATAAAAGGACAATCTGAATTTGTAAATTTAAGAATGGGAAGGAAATAGGGGCTTTTAAAGGGATCTAACCTGGTGTTTCAGTTCAGCTATCTCTTCTTCACAGGAGGCAATTTCCCTTTCTGCGAGTTTCTGGAAATCTTCACTCTCATCTGAAATATTTGAGCATGGTTAATCCTCAGACTTACATCAGTGCCAGTCTCAGAAAACCTTCAAAAAAATAACCACATGAAGAACTTACTCTACAAAAAAAACCCCAAAACACAAACAACTAACAAACCATCACACAAGCCCCCCGCCCCCCTCCAAAATACTAGATATGTCAGAAAATTAGATTAATAATACAGTCTGGAACAAAGATGCACAGTAGATATTAAGTGTTATCTGATATTGTTCAGGTATGAGACATGGGAAAATCTGAAATACAAGAAGACTCCAGAGGCCCCTTCCTGCTTCAATCATTCTGTGATTCTAAAATTACTTTCTGTATTTCAATGTGACATGAACATTAAGGATTTAGAGAGCACAGCAGCTCCACAACTGACACTCTTCATTAAACGGACTACTACCCCTATCATTGTATACAAAAATTTGAAGATAATAGCAGTAATTTCAAGTATTTTATCTCTGTAAATTTATTTCAGAACAGCTGCAAAACTTCTAACACATCATGAAAAAAAAAGGTATGGAAGAAGTCTTGCATAATAAGAGGAACTTGTAATTTCCAAGTGTTACTTGATGATCAACACTAATGCTTTACAACTAAGACTTGTTTTTCTGTACTACAGTTCCGATATGTTAAAATGTTCCCTTTTTTCTGGTCAGTATCAAACTTTACACACACATAAAATTAAAAAAAAAAAAAAAAATCAACGCCTTAAGCAGCCTCTGATCTACACTGATTCAGCTCACTCGCCCAGAAGAAAAAAAATATTACGCCAAAAAAGGAGAAAATGGTACACACGATGAAAAAGGTGGAATTGGGGTGGGCACAGGGACACATTCAGCAGCAAGAGATGAAAAAGATGCTAGACTTCTTTTTTCTGTGTGCAGCAAGCTTTTAAATGCATCCAGCTGAGGCGGGAGATGCACACTTACAATGAAGCCAAACCCTTTCAACACTGTAACTGCATTGAGTCACCAGCACAATTTTAAATGAAACTTTTTCACTTCACAATTTAGGTTAAATATTAGTGATTTACTATCACCCTGCCCCCATCACTTCTGTAAAAAGGAAGTTAAAAAGATAATCATGCGTAAATTGGTTTGAACAACAAGCATGTTTTACCTACAGCTGGCTTAGAGCACGCACGGTTGACTGTAACTCTTTAAACATGTAACCTTGATCATCTCCAACTATCTACCTTTCTTTACAACAACTACTGACTGATAAGGGCTAGTCATTAAGGCCAGCAGAAGGAAGGATAAGAATTAAGGAATTACAGGTGTGTTAAGAGTAAAACCAGCTATTGATAATGCTATTATTATGCAAAAAAAGAAAATAATATAACAAAAATTAATAGCAGTTGCATACCTTAAGATGCAAACATAATATAGCCTCTAAAATCAGTTTAAAATAATATGTACAGATATTTTTACGTATGAACTACAGAAGTTCTCAAAGTTACTAAGTCCTTGTGTTCATTTTGCTGAAGTTCTAAGCCTGGTTTTGATGACACTGTTTTTTTTAGCAGGTTTTGAAAGCTGAGGAAATATCTTCCATTTCATTTCATTCAGTTAAGTTTGGGTCAATGACTAGTTTGTTCACAGGAACAATTTCTCCTTTTTTCAATCCGAAGTGGGACAAGAATGAACAGAAAAGAACCCAAATGTGCTTTTAGACAGTATTTGCCACCTCTGTTAGAAGAGCTGACTGCAGTTAGCACTTTAATCTGTATATAGCAAAGTAGTAACTACTAAAGGGAAAGTTTCATGATCTAGTGAACGTTTACTGATCTTATAGTACTCCTTTTCTGCATTTTGGTTTCTAACTGCTATCAAAATTTTGATACAAGGTAACTGCTATCAAAAGTTTGATTCAGGGTAGGAAATACTCTTCGGCAACACCGAAGGTGTGTGGCTTCTGACGCCATCCAGCTCCACCACAGCGCCGAAGCAGCACTGTGACTGCTGAAACGGATGCAGGCAGGCAGACTGGTCTGTTCTGACAGCAAGGAAAAAATAATTAAAAAAAGAAAAGAAAAAAGGAACAATATTCTACCCCTGATTAATTGCCTTTATTTTATATGAAATACAGTACCGCGCTGCTCTTCCTTCAAGTTCCAGCGGCTCCCACGCTCAGGGCTAAGCCTTTCCCGCTCACCCGTGCCCTGACCTCCGTTCAGGAGGCCTGCTGGCCTTCGGCAGCGGCCAGCACGGAGACACCGCCCGGGACGACCCCAGCCACCAGCCCACCGCCCTCCCGCCACCGCGGCGCGCCACCGCGCCGGCACGCACGGCCGGCATCCGCTACCGCCCGCCTCCACCCACAGCCTGGGGGCGCTCGCCCAATGGCATCGGCATATGCAAATCGCGGCCGCCCCGCCCCGCCCCGCACCTTGCCGCGCCAGCTCCAGCGTGTCGCGCAGCTCCTGCTCCTTGTCGCGCAGCTGCTGGATCCGCACCGCCAGCTCCGGCCCCGCCCCGGCCCCGCCCCGCGCCTCCAGCAGCCGCCGTAAGGACGGGGCGGCGAACAGGTCGGCCAAGCTGGGCCGGGCGCTCAGCCCCCGGCGCGGCTGCTGCTGCCATGTCACCGCCGCGCAGCTCCCGCCCGGCGCTGCCCGGCGGCTCCGAGGGATTGGCGCGGCGGCCCGGCAGCCTTGCGCGGCGCGGAGAGCTCGCGAGAGCAGCCGCATGCCCGGCCGGGGTGGGAGCTCGGGCGCTCTTCCTTCGCCAGCCCTGCCCGTGCCGGAGACACCCGAACGCCCTCGCCCGCCTCCCTTCCGGGGATTCCGGAAGCTGCCGAAGAGGTTCGGCGCCGATTTGGGGGGCAGTCGGAAATTATCGGCGCTTGCTGGCGGAAAGGGACGAAGGAGTTCGGCTCCCTTCGTTCCGCGGGGCGGCGCCCTGGGCCGGGCGCGCTCTGGAGGGCCAGCGCTGGCGGGGCGGGCTGAGGGCTCGGCGGGAGCCGGGCGGGTCAGGCTCCTGCCCGTGCCTCCCCGCAGGCCGGGGCGGGAGGCTGTGCTGGCGTGGGGTTTTTATTCATCCTGACAAGAAAAAAAACAAACCCAAAACAAACCAAGCCCCAGACCTTGCCAAATCCTCCATACCGCAAGTTTAAAGCCAGGTTCTGGGGCCGTTTAGTGTCCAACGCTGCAGCCAGCCTCCAGGGCTGCTCATGTGAAGGGGAAGTGGGAAGCCTCGACTGGGGGTGGGGGTGTCCAGGTCACTTACAGGTTGTCTCCTGTCACTCCAGAAGAAATTCTGAGAATTAAAATACCCCGAGGAGGACGAAGTCATAAATGTATGTGGAAGTATACCTCCACAGTAAAAGCAGGTGCAAAATTAAGCGTTTAGAGGAAAACAAATGCATTGTCAGAAGAAAAAAGGGTGATTGAAGGAGCCTTTACCTCAGGGATTAGTGGAGGAAACTAAAAGACTGCCCATTTACCGAGTACAGTGTCTTACATCAAAGTTTTAGACTGGAAGGCTGTGAAGATGCAGTCACTGAGTAAATGTGATGTGATGGGTGTTGTGGCAAATCCCCTCAAGTATGCAGACAGCGTGGCATAGTAACCTTCTTTCAGATAGCATCATTAATGAGATTCTTGGCTACACTCAAGACAGTTTGAAGAATATACTTTATTATAAAAATGTGCAACTATCCCTATAATGTTATTGGGCAGTATTTTATCTTGCAATAATTGGAGGAGTCAAAGTGGTCTTTGCCATTCTTCTGTCCTTGTTCATGTCTTAACAAAACTAGGTAATCATACTTTATAACTAAATTACACCAGTGGAATAACAGTAACTTCCATATGATATATGCTATTAGTAAATTGTTATTTTCATGAATGTAGTAACAAAAGCAAGAGTAATGCTTGCACACCTAAGTAGTTTTGGTAGTCAGAAATGAAAATTTGGAAGTTTTGTTCCATTGTGGAAATCCAAAGGCAATATGGTCAATGGGAGAATTTGTTATTTGGAATATGTTTAATGTTCAATTAAAATAAATGGTTGGATAAAAACTTTTCCCTATGATTGTAAATGCACCACTTTGAATAAGGTTTATTGGCAGAATACACTGTAGCAATAATTTATAAGTAAAATCACATTCAAAGAGCTTTGTGGAGAATGTACAGTCTGTGTGGCTGGTCTGGCGCTGATAAACAGCCCAGGCTGTTGCTTATGAAATCTCACCCACCAAAAGCTTCCCTTACATTCACTACTGCCTGCCCATGAAGGTTCCTGAAGCCTTCTTTCAGTAGGGTAAAGGAAATATTTATGCATTTAATAGACCAAATATTTTGGTGTTCTGTAATAATAAAAGAAATTATAAGAGTCTAACAGCTGTGTGAACCCCATTTGTGAGAGCAGGATGCAGAACTCAGGACATTTAGAGTAAGGGGTGATATAATGTAAAGCTTGTAAGAAGATAAAAACAGGTTGTGTGAGTCAATGACTGATGGTCAGTCTTTGAATCACCTGCATTGTATCCCTGTTTTAAATTGGAAGGATGGATTTCCACAAAGTGAGGATGAAGGAAGGGGCAAAATCTGGCTTTTGGTGTAACATTAAAGTAATATGCAGACAATGTTTATGTCAGGTTTTTTCCCCGCTGACTTTGGCACCATTGTTGCTTTGTTCGTTCATTCCACAAACGTCACTTCTGCTGCTGGCAGAAGTATTCAGGACCTATGTGAATGGGGCTGATGTTTTGTCACTGCAAATGTACTCAGGGTATTGGTGAACAGGACTAGACCTTTGTCACTGCAGCCATGTGCCAGAATGTGCTACAGTGCTACTCTTGGGTCTCCCCAAAAATGAACAGCGTTATGGGCTAAGAAAAACCCTGTTTGGACTTGGTAGTTAGACATGGTTCAAATCAACTTGGAGCAGACATTGCAGCTGTCTGTCTACATGCAACCATAAATTTTTGCATTGTTGGATTTGATAAGGACTTGGGTTGTTGTTGGCTGGGTTAAGACTGCTGGGAGCAGGCTGACAGACATTGTGACACAGAGGTGTGAGCTTTACTCCTTGTGGTGTAAAGAGTCTCTGAAGTTCAGAGAATTTCTTGTATCAGCTTTGCTTTTGAATTTGCATTGTGGAATACTTATGTTAAGTGACTTTCGCAAGCACTTACTGCACGAAGAAGCTGCCGGTTCCTGAGCAGGCTCATGGAGTGGTCAGTCCAGCAAGCTGCTCTCACCAAAAGAGCTCCCCACCTTTTTTAAAGATACTAGTTCCACAGGCAGATGCTCCTTGTGGTCAAATTTGCTGCCTAAGGGAGCAAGTTTGGCATCAGGTGACAGCTTAAACCCTGGCTGATAAAGGTAGAATGTAGGTCTCCTTTATTTGCTTGGTTTAGCCCACAGCCTAGCAGACACTTTAGCATGCTTTTAGTTTTAAGCAGAGCTATTACTAGCTTAAGTCTGGTTTTTGTCCACTCTGTTGTCCTGCAAATGGATTATGTGGACTCCAGAGGTGCTCAAGCAACTTGTGGACGAACTGTGGACCTGGAAGCACTATGGCCATACTTCCATGGTATGTTGCTGCCTGGACTCAGCTGGTTAACACGCAGCCTAGCCACGTGTGTAACTGACCTGTCTTTTGTCCATCACACCTTTAATCTCCTTCATACCATATGTGCCTTCAGTCTAATTTAAATACCCTTGATCCTATCTGTGGGGTTTTTGGGTTGGTTTTGTTTTATCCTGGGTGCTCCAGACTACTTTCAGCTCAGTTATACGAAAGCTGACTGTGAACAGCTAAGTTGAACACATGCATAATACAATATATATTCAGTTTCTTTGAAACCTAAAGGTCAGGAGTGTACACAAATGCTCTGCTTATTTGTGGCTATTTGGCATTAGGCTGTATTTGACAGAAAAGATTAAACACTGGGCAAGTCACAAAAACATAACTCACTTTCTGTAGTTCTCTTGCTATATACATTCTCATGAAAAACTGAAATACAAGTTAAATACATACTTATTTTATTCCAGGCTATAGAATAAGTGTATTTAGGCAGTTTTTCAAAGTGTATTGTACACTGCATGCACAATAAATCAGTTTAATAGCTTGACTGTTTTACAATTTGTGTTCAAAGAACTGTATGATAGGCAATGAGATCATGTTACAGCACGACTTGTTGTCCATTTGGACCATATCCATTTTTTCATAAAAAAATTTGGGAAACCCAAACTGATAGATGAAATGTATATTAAACATTTTAATATGAGCATTTGCTCCAAGAAAGAAACTTCACGTGTTATGTTCATTTTTTTAAATCCCTCCAAATAGGGGATTTAAGACAAGAAATTTTGAACGTGATTTCATTGCAGTATTACACTGAAGACTGGTGTAATATTTTTCAAAATGATGGAACAGTTTCCGAAGACAGATTTTGGAATCTTATGCTAGAAAGCGAGATAATATTTTAGGGCCCATACATTTAGCTTTAAAACTGTCCTTGAAAGGATGACTTGTCAATGTTGACAAGAACTTCTACCTGTGTGAAATATCTTATAAAGATAGCTTATGACTATCAGGTCACCATCAAATAGTAACATTAAGAATATTCAAGTCTACATTTGTAAAGACTTATGCATGCAGTTTTGTCTCTTACACCTTGTTTAGATGTGTGGACTAGATGTATTGTGCCTCAAACATCAACAAGCTTGAAATTACACTATGTAAATATATACATATATGATGCTGTATGTTTAGTACCACAGTAAATATAACTGTAATCAAATGATACTAGACATATGTAGGACCATAGTTAAATTCCAATTAAGAAAAAACCCAGAAAAAGTCATTGTTTCTAACAGTATTTCACAGCTGAAGGAGGCAGTCCTTTCTTACTGAATCCCCCCCCCTCAGGATTTGTAAACAATATAGCTATTATTCTACCAGTATAATAATTGAATGTTTTATTCATAATGGTAAGTAGCTAACCAACATGAATAAAGTTGTCATAACACAATAACACTTTCAGACAAAACAGGTATTTATTAAAAGAAACATTTATAAATATTTTGTCTTGCATTTTAAACTACATTTTCATAAATAACAATATTTAAAAGTGCTGAATATGGTAGGATAGTCAGCAACGCCACTGTAAACAGATTTGTTTTCCACTTTGCAGATTTTTTTTTTAGATCCCATTTTGTCAAACACTACAACAGTTAAAATATTTGCATAGGGAATAGAGAATAGCCCTTTTAATCATCTCCTGAATTCTATATAAATTACAAAACCAAATGAGTTTAAGAAACAGTTCGTTAAATTTTTTGTATATATATATCCAAAAAAAGCACACAGGTTTCAAGTAAAAAGAATGATTAAAAAATTCCCCAGACTTGCTATTTGAAGCATGTTCAATAAATTAAAAAAATGAGAGGTAGTAAAACAAAGGAAAAAAATAAGCCCCAGAAGATAAACGAAGACCTGCGTCCTACCAGTTACTGTATAGCAGCAGATCCGCCTGGGCAGCAGCGGCTCCAGCGAAAGCTGGCACCGGAGGCTGCCTGCAAGGAGTAACTGGGTGGTTGGAGCCAAGTGTGTTGGGGCTAGATTCAACTCACGGACACAACTGCCAGACCTTCTGGTCACCATTGAAAGCAATGGGCTTATGCCATGTTTAGTCCTATGTAAGCGAGAAGAACCTTGCCTCTTAAGTCTTAGTATAAGACCAGAGCTGTTAGTATTAAATATATATATACACACATACATACATACATACATGTATATATATATATTTTTAACAAGTATTCAAAGCCATTTCTTGGTATATCTATAGCAGTTTGTGAAGGATGCTAATGCTCATTTTGCTTGTATATGGTAGCTATGAAGATGGTTTTTTTTAAGTTCCAAGTCACTGTCTCTTTAAACATCAAAATGCATCCTGAAATTGGACATTTTTGACAAAAAGGCCAAGCAAACACCTATTAAAAACACCATGGCAGCCAAGCAATGGGAGTACTGTGCTGCCTTAGCTCTGATTAAGGGCTCAGTACAGGATTCTTTACCCAGGAAAGACACCCGTTGCGTTTCCATAGGCATTTTGCTTGGGTAAGGACTGTGGGTTTAGGAGCCCTTGAAGTTTGGTTTAATATTACTCTTGAAACCCCTTGTTTTCAAGGAGTTACTCAAAATCAATGAGGCTAGAAGCTAAGATAAGCCTTCTTTAACCCGCCACCTCGTAAAACATTACTTTGTTTAAAAACATTTTTTACCGGATTTAGCTTTCAGGAAAAAAAATAATCTTACAGGACAGATGCAATTCATCAAAATGTTCTAAAATGCTCTAAAATGCTACATGTAGGCAATCTTTTATTAAATTCCTTTATTCAAAAAACTAAATTATCAAGCTTTTTGTTTTTTCTTTTTGTTTTCGTGGTTTTTGTGTTTTTTTGTTGTTTTTTTTTTTCTGAACTACATAACATTATACAACAGTGTTAGAACTGGATAGCCAGTCTTTAATAAATCAATTACAGTATCTGACATCTGAAATGTACATTGAAAATCTTTGTTCTTTTAACAATTAAACAATATCAGCGCATAGACTGTGTCACCCAGATATGGATCCCTTTAAGTGGTTTGTGCTTTTTTTTTTCTTCTTTTTTTTTCTTTCTTTTTTTTTGACATTGCAAACTTTGTAATGAAAATGCCACAGTTTTGGCAGTGAACAACCAGAGGAATCCTCTGCTTGATTTGTTTTAAATAAACAGTGATAAATAGCTCTTCTTTTCTGTACAGAAATATTGGCTTCAAAAAGTCAGTGTATTGTACTCAGTAGAGCATGTTTAGTAATGCTACACCTTAAAAATTGGCTTTTTTCAGTTAGTGATGTTAAAAAATGCAAGCCTCTTTCTGGTTTGCTGCAATTGTTTCTATGTACCATAAGACTGTATTGCACAAAAAAAGTTCTTAAATACAGATATAATTTATGTTATTGGATTAAATATTGCAACAACTAAGTGATAAGTGAAGCAGTTTTACCTTGCACATGCAGTGTGAGGATACACAAGGAGACTGTTCATAAAACTACAAATACATCATTGCAATCTTGACTCCAGTAGGGTGAAAGGAGTGTGAAACAAATGTATTTTGGCAAATCCATTGCTCCCCTCCCATGCCATCTCAAGCAAGGAGGACCTTGGTAAAAATGTAGACAGAGACCATAATATGTATTTGTTTTCTTCACAGTAGCCTGAGTAGTGCTAAACTGTAGTTCTCCAGGAACCCAGCTCCAGATGTTATTAAACTACTTTTCTTCCATCCCACCCACCCCAAAAAAATCAAGTTATTTTGTTTGAAAATTAAAACTAAGTTTCAGAAGTAGAGCCTGTAATACTTTCAACAAGAGACTTATAAATCTGAGAGTTCAAAAACCTTGGAAAAGAGTCTCTGTGCATTAGGGTGTATATCTGGAGTTGGGCATCTTCATACATGTGAGGGCTGGGATCCAGCAAGTTTCTGTTGATCACTTCTCTCACCCGGGAATCAAGACTAACCTGAAAAAGATAAGAAAAGACTAATCTTGAACAATAATGTCAGAAAGATTGTTATATGTTATATCGTTATTACTCAGGCCTCCATTGAACGTGTGAGTTTATCAGAGCCACCACACAATTACAGACTAAGACCGTTGACTCTACTTCAGTTTTGATGTGATCTCTGCATCCATCCTAAGATCTGTGAGATGAAATACAGCTGTATAACAGAATAAATACAGTACAGCTAAATAAAGCTCTGCAGTAACCTGGATTCCCAAAAATTATGTTATACTACCTCATTTTTTTTTTCCCATATTTATTTCTCTGAAAAGAATGTTGAATGACTCTCATTCAGAGAGCTGAAATTCAGAGAGATTTTTTTCCTGACCATATGTGGTTAAATCTTTAGAAGCTTTCTATTCAACATTCTCATCTGGCTGCCTTACACATTTTTTTTCTTTTTCTTTTTTTTTTTTTTTCAGGCACCGCACTTATTACTCACAAATTACCCACAGTTTTTTATAATTTTTATCATGTTAATCTCCCCATTAATATTAACTATTTCAGATTTGTTCTTCTTTTCAAGACTTTAACATCTGATAATTTGTACTTTCAGGATATCATATGTCCATATTGAAGTGGTTAGCAAGTTTCAATTTTAGCTTCTCATTTACTTTCTTTCCATTTGTAACGAACTCCAAAAAGGCCACATTACATTTGGGATGAATACTCAGAGGATTTTAGAATATCATTTAGAAATTTGAGTGAATGGACAGTTTATCCACAAAATGCTGTAAAACCAGTAAAATTAATGCCTTCCGGATTAAATGAAATTGCAGTAGCTGGAAAGCCCACTGGGGCTAGCAAGGGTTTACTCAGCTAAGAAGAAAAAGGCTAAAACTCTGAGTAGAGAAATACCAAGCACACATTAGTTAAGCTACTGTGATTTACACCAGGTTGCAGTCTGACCCTACTACTCTGTAACCCTATAAATACATATTGATGTTGTCTGAAGGATTGAATTCAGCCCTGGAAAGCTCCATGAACCATGATACCTTGGTATGTGAGGGATGCTAACTGAGATGAAAACTCAGAACATGTGTGGATGTATGAGCTTGTGGGTTTTTATATGTGGTAAAGCAAAGTCTTTGAAATACAGTGGTATGGTATAGTATGGAGGAGTAAATATAGATTTTCATTATATCTTCAGTACCAACTGTAGAATCTGTCATTGTCGGTTCGTTGGCATATTGGAGTATGTTGCTGCCACAGCAGGCTTTCTCCTCACACAGCTCTTTCTCCTCCAGTATTTGCTGTTACTTGTATCAGTTACAAAGCACAACTGTGATGCAGCCTAACTGTGGGTAAACTGTTGCCGATTCATGCTAGCAAACCGTACCTATTACTCCAGTACGCTGTCTCTGCAGAATAACCGTTATGGCTGCCTAATGCACACTCTCCACCCAAGCACTCATTTAGGCTTGCAGGCAGCACGCCGGGGCTGTGCGCCCGCCTTACGGATGGGCAGCAGTGCTGCATGAGCTGCCATGAACAGCCTTTCCCACCCTGGCTCTTCCTCTCCCTTGCGCTGGCACTGCTGTCTGGGCAGCCCCACAGCTAGCTGAGTTAAGGAATTGATCTATCTGAAAGTGGCATTTCTTTTCTATGCTGCTTTTCAACCCAGGCATTTTTCATTGTCTAACTGATGTAGCTGTGCGAGCAGGCCAGACTGCGCAGCAGGAATGAACAGACTGGTGAGGCTGCTCAGCCAGTGACCACCTGCCTACAGACACAACAGCGTGCAGGGGTGTAGTGTTATGGTAGTTTTGAGAAGCAGTGTTGCAGCCGTGTGTCTTCAGAATTTATTGAATAGATTTCAGTCCTAGAGCATTGCATTTCTGTAGCACAGAAATGACACACTAAGATTTAAGCAATTCTCTCCCTGACACACATGCACATGCATGTATCTTAGCAAAAACAGTCTGTGCAGCTAGCTAATTGGTTCTTCATTATCAAATATTATTGCTGGGATTAACAACTCGAATTTGGCAGGATGGTGGGGCTTTGTGCCATTGAATACAGTACAAGTTAATTGCATTTATAGAATGAAAAATAAAATTAATTATGGAACTATTAATTTACACTGTAGTTACTCAGTGAGTCATTAAAGCCAGATGGCAAAACTAGTTGGAATTACTAAAGGTATTTCCTTGCTAAGCAGATGAACACAGGGTATGTGTTTAGAACACTAAGACCTTCTGCCTCAATAACTTCATCACTGAACAAGTGATGCTACATATTTCAGCTTGTATGCTAAAAGATAAAATCTGGAACGGGATGCCTGAATGAACAAGAGCTTTTCAGCTCCTGTGCTGATCTAAAGCATTGCAAACAGTTCTTGTTTGCCTCTTAAGATTTCCAGTAGGAGCAGGGACAACTGGATTGATGACATCTGCACACGTCCAGTGCATCAAGTTTGTGAGTGGTTTTGTTAAATCTAAGCCAAACAACACTTAGTGGTTGAATTTTAACTGCTGGTTGATCTTAGCTTAAAAAGACAACTGAGCATTCAGCACATATATATGTACTAGAGATATTATAAGAAAATCTCATTATTAGCTTGCTGTACTGCTGGTTTTCTCACTCCGGAGCAAAAGTATACACTATAGCACAAGAGAAGATAATGGAGCTGTAAATTGCTGTTGGTTTCATTCATATGAATGAAGTGGCAAATTATTACTGAGTGCAGCACAGAAGTAAAATGTAGGAAGCAAGGTCCACAGTGAGTATAAAGTAGCATAACATCATTGAGTAGGTAGTCGGATGCAATGCACGAAATCAAGGGAAAGGAGCTAAAGGTACGTGACATGGCCTAAAAAAAGACTCTTCTATAGTGCTTATATATTTATGTATCTCACTATTCCAAGACATGGTTTGATAGGGGATGCTTTTTCTTTACTCCAGGTGAAGATAATTTCAGAATTTGCCTATTTCAGTTTAAGGATTATAGACAATCTTACATAATTTCCCAGATATTATCATACCTTTCATTAGAGAAAATACATGGTCTCCATTCCTGGATTCTCACATAGGAATAACCAGTGCAAATTTGGACTTTCTCCGAGACAGCTGTTGCAAAAGATAAATCTGTAATGATTCTGATTTAAATTCCTTAGTTTTGCTGTCTTTTCTCCAGAAATCCATTTGCATTACTTACTCCCTCTCTCTGGCAGGCATGTAGCATTACTGAAGAAGCATACATAAGAAGAACATGATGGACATGTTGGAATAAGTCCAGAGGAGGGACACAAAGATGATCAGAGAGCTGGAGCACCTCTCACAGGTGCAAAAAAGAGGTGCAAAAGAGCAACTCTCTTTGAGCAACTTGGTCTAGTGGAAGTTGTCCCTTCCCATGGCAGGGGGTTTGGAACTAGATGATCTTTGAGGTCTCTTCCAACCCAAACCATCCTATGATTCTATACCTATTTCTCAGCCTTCTCTTACTGGAGTCTCTTGAGCCTTACATAGAAATTTGAGGTGGTGTGGTCAATGATGCTAAATGACCCAGCACCTGTGTCTCTGCTTTTTCTGTCCCTTCCTTTCCTGATTTAATGTCCATACTAGACTTTCATCTGACAAATCAGGCAGACTTTGAGACCCCCATCTGGCAATCCAGGGTATAACATTTCTGCTTTAACAGAAAATGCAAATGTAGCATTTACAGCTTTACCTCTTTTGGTGATAGTATAGAAATGTAATCTTCATATATAAGTCTTGCTTTTTCTTCAATAACTTTCTTGTTCTGTTCCTTCTTTAGATCTTCACACGCAAGCCAGAAAAGCAGGTTCTCCTCACTATACTCTGTTCGAAGAAACTCTCTGAAAAGGTTCCTCCCAGCTGGTGTTTTCATCATCTTGTCAAAATTCTGAGACCAAGACAAAATTTCATCTGCAGTAGGGTTTTGGCTGCAAAAGCAAAGTATCATTACAAATATGCTTCTATTTTTTTAACAGTGTTTTCATACATTCATCCAAAAATTCTCCTTTCAACTGCACTTTAGTCCAGATTGAAAACTGGAAGCAAAAAGGCTTCAGCAGTGACAGGGGAATTTTGTTCAGTGTTCACTTGTGCATTCATTATCTCGATAGCCTACTGAACATGTTCAATGTTATAAGACATGTGCCTGGCTTTCTACAAGTTTTTTTACGAATGTTTTTAGCCATCAGACTCAAAGGCAAAATCCCACAACAGCATTGAATTCTTGCATCTGCAGTTAAAGGAGATGTGATTTCAGGGAGCTGGCAATAGACTCCCCTTCATGGGGGGGTTAGGTGACACCTGATGTCCCTGCCTGCTTCTGATGGTGTTTGGCCAATCACTGGCTGCCACATGATTTGGTTCAGGAAGGACAAGAAAAACAAAAGGCTCTTGGCAGCCAAGAGCATACTAATGAGGCCCAACAAAATAGTAATTCAGAGAGCTTTTAAATTAGCATATTTCTCTGTGCTTGTACACAAGGGTTGCTAAGTTTCCCTCTGCTTAGTGCTATTGACCTGAATTATGATCTATTGGCATGAGATGTGATGGACGTGGCTGGCAAAACTGGAAAGAGAAGAAATGGGAAAAAGTCCTTATTCCCATTTTCTGCTGGGAAGTATTCATGGGTTGTAAGAGTGGACGCACTAGATAAGTGAACAGAAGACTAACTTGCGTCACTAATCCATTAATGTACCAATGAATAGCTTCAGAAGGTAATACTCCAAATTACTTAACAACAATTAAATATGGTTTCAAACTTAATTCTGAGCACTAACTCTCCCCTTCCTGATAGGATCCAACACAAGAGCTTTACTAGCTGTTCTTAATAGCTTCTCTGTAATCATGTTGCACAGTAAATGATGTTTGTCTATATGATTTCTCTTCAAGTCCATTTATCAATTCTTACTCTGCATGCAAGGCAGACTGGATGATGGGAGGCTCTTTGTGATAGCTTTTCAGCAGTCCAAAAGGCATAACAAATAAGAATGTCTTTAAAATATCCAGCAAAATAATTGTAATCTGAAGCAAAAAGTATGATTTGAAGGTGAAAAGTCCTCTCTCTAAGGAGGGTGAAAAGAACCTGCTGAGGTGGATGGAGCCAACAAGCCACCTGTGGTCCCTCATTGTCTATTGGGAAGCAATCTTCACTACAGTATTTTGTGGAAATTTCTGACATTGTCCTTTCATAAATGACCATGAATAGGAAAGAAGACAATAAGTTGTTTGGGTTGATCATACCTTCAATCATATCCCCTAGAGTTACATTTTCATTCACTTTTTACGGAATTAGAGAATTCAAGGACACTGATAATAGATTAGTGTTTTTCTCAACTCAATAAACAGGGGCCCAAGTTTCAGACAGAAACAGAAGCTCAGACTTTTAGTTTTTCAAGGTATGTGTTTCCTTGGTTAATTCCAGTGAAACCATACTCCAAGCTGTTTTATGAAAGGTAGCCATGTTAAAAATCTGACTGTGAAGTACCCTTGTGACCATTAGTTTTTCTTCTTGTCTGGATAAACAGAAGAAAATGATTCCACAGGTAGCAGAGGCTTCTTACAGGTCTGTGGAACCACTCATGCACCTCCCATTCCTCCCCACAGTTCTTCCCCACAAATAAGAAACTGTAAGTGAGCCTGCCTTCTGAATGTCTCTGCTGGCATTGCATTGTCAGGACAGATTTTGCTTCCTTTTGTGTAGATTTTTTTTGAGGAAAAGTAGTCAAAAGGACATTTCCAAAGCATAAAACCCAAGACAATTCTTGCTATTACTTATAGGCAAATTAAAAACATTTACTAGACAATAGTTTGACCAACTTACCATTCTTCTATGACTTGGATACTCTCCATTTTGGTCGTATGTGTTGGCCTTCCTGCACTGTCTCCTCTATCTTCATTCCTAACAGTGAGGCTGCAATGTAGTACAACACTTTATTTTGTCTAGAGAAAGTTAATTTAAAACAATGACTATAGTAATTGTAAACTTCTAAAAGTTATAAAAATATTGAAACATTCATTTTGCACTCTTGCCCATAAAATTGTGGAAAGAAATTTTTGATAATGGCTTTCCCTTTAATTCTGATGAATATTAATTAACAGGTGCTATTAGTATGTGTAATTTCTTACAAGCTCACAGTTTATCCACTGAAAGATGGACACAAACTTAGAGGTCACTTTTTGAGTGATTTGACTTAGTAAATTGAGAATACTAGTAAGAATAAAGGTAGAAGGGATGAGAATATCTGAACTGGAAATTGATGAGGCTTTGGTGCCCCACCAGTTCTGGATGGTTGTTCATTCTTTATGAACGTTCCCTTTTTTGTCTCCTGGATATGGTGGCAGTAGATGGCTCAGATACAGAACGCAGTGTGAGGCTGCCTCTTATGATTTCCTCCTCTGATCTAAATTTGCTTTTCGTTCCAAAAAGTAAAACTTACTGGCCTCTCAACAGAAAGGTGTCCATTACCCTCATCTTACCACAAGCCAGAAAAAGAAAGACTTCCTTTATGTAAGGATGTTTTTAATTTTTTTTCCCTTCTTTTTTTGAGCTGGTAACTACCATCACACATTTTTATGCAAATACCTTTTTAATTGAATTTGCTTTAGTGGTAGTGAATTCCTCTGTGTGTGCTCCTTGTGAATTTTCTGGAACATGGTATTGTCAGCAAGAACACAATTCCTGATAACTAATGTAATAAATCACCTTTTGAATGACATAAGTATTCATATTAGAAACTTCGTTCCAATAATTAAGAAGTGGAACATAGTAAGGAGATGGAGATCTCCCTTTATCAGGTGTTACCTATGTGTCCAATTGAGAGAAGACAAGCAACCAAGCAAAGTTCCCCCCTCCCAGTCTCAGGAGAGCTCATATTTTGAATATTGAGGACCATACAATGATGCTTTCAATCATCCTCAGCAGCAATATACAAAAACGTGTTGGTAGCATGAAGCTTCTCCCTCCCCCACTAACCTGAATTACTTCTGCTCAGATCTAAGAAGAAATCCTAGCTTCGAGGTGTTTTTAGCACAAGTAACCTTTCTTTCTAGCCCCTCTGCATTTATGAGTTTCTTCAACATTTTTTCAAGCATTTGGCTGAGTTAAGAGGTGATCTCAAATACTCTCTGAGAAGTGGAAGTTTAAGCTCCCAGGTAAAGCAGAGCACATATTAAGACTTAAACATTACAAAGACGTACACTTTCAAATGAAGCTGTTTGATACTGGTTGCTCCTTCACTTACCTGCCAAGACCTTAGTTCAGGCCCTTGGTCCTGCTTCCCCTGTTACAGCGTAGGAATGCAGCTCCAGTGCTGCTAAGGTGTTAGGGTGTCATCAACCGCTGCAGGAGAAACAACACATCCTGAACTCTGGGGTTGGCAGGTAAAAAGCCTTTCCATCTCCTCTGACCTGTTGCTTGTCAGTCTATAGAGGGAGCTCCCAGGAAAGCCAGTGGGAGTTCCGTATACAGGAGGAGAAAAAAAAAGGACCATCCACTTTCTGTCTTGTAATCTTTAAGTCCACACATGTAACTGCTTAGGATCACATTGAATATGGCTGGAGCACAAAGTTGGGGTGAGGGAGAAGCAGGGAAGGCACAAAACTTCTCTTTCTCCCTCCCTCCCTCCTTTGCAGTCCATAGGGAGAGCAGCATTTGTCTTCTCTGCTGGATGTGGAGACCTGAGTGTCTTTTGGTTCCATGGAAGAGTAACGCCATGGAAGGAGGAAATGGCTTGTGTAGGTTGGAATGTAACAGGGTGTTCACCTGAGACTGTCCAAAAGAGAATGAAGCTGCCCATTTTCTTTCCTCCATCACATGAACAACAGTTAAAATGCACCGAGGTAATTTGCTTGTTGGGCAGTAGACATCCAAGATTTGGATGCAGAGCCTTACTGGAAGTAGAAAGTGACTCATCTGAGAGCAGCTAATCTACACTGCTAATTTAATTTGATGTCTGGGATCAAATACTGTTTGTTTTGCTCATGCAAAATCTCTGCTAAACTTAGGAAAACAAACATGGGCTGATGAAGGTGGAACCTAAGCAGTGTGTGGTAAGTAAGAAAGAGAAACAGGAAAATGAAAAGAAAGTCAGGTTAACTTCATTGTACTTTTATATCAAAGGAGCAACAGATAGGCCCTATGCATTTGATTTCCTACAAGACTACATCTCAGCAAAAAGTTCAGCTGGTGGTCCCAGAGTGTAGCGTGCAGTTTTCTGGTACCTATATCAGACTGATAATGCAAGGCACACACTTGACCCTAATTTCTTCATCTCACCATTCATAGCTGGAGTTCAATGGCTGAAGTTAGTCAGAGTTGCAAAACAGGGAAGACTCTAAAGAAAGAAGTGTTATACTTGGTTGGAACAATTTCTCAATTTTGGATATTGTATTTAAAACTGTGCTAAATTTATAATACATCTTGGCCTAAATTCTGCATTATGTTTCCAGTGATAAACACTAGCACTACATTTCAACTTTTATTTATCTGCATCTGTCAAAGCTGGAGTTCCATTGGATACATTACTTCTGATATGTTTTTGCTGTGAAAGAAACCATCATTTTTATACAGAAGTACATCCAATTCAGACATATTCTGTTTTCACTCAAGGAACTGGTTCATGTTTACTTAGAAAAAAATTTAAATATTTGCACATTTGTGACTGCAAAGCTAATTTGAAAGCAGCCTTTAAATAACTGATCACAATAACAGATTGCTACCTTTTACCTCAAGATGACCACACTGCATTGCTATTTACTATGTTGCTATCTTCAGTTGAAAATACCCTGTCTGCTCACATTTCTCAGTGGAATTCAAGCAGCCCTCAGCAGCAAAAGCACTCTGCACATCTGAAGTTGGTGTCCTTGACATATAATTCCATCGTGGAAGCTAGCTGATTATGTCAAAACAATTATGCTGTATAGTGTAAAGCTAAACAGAGGAAAAGTAACAGGATAAAGATTAACAAAATGATCTTTACTTAGTTAAGTCTTTAAGAAGAGGAAATGGCTGACATGCCTTATCAAAAAGTAGTTGAATGAAAGGGAGGTATTCTGGAGAGACATTTGATGTAAAGTAACATATATGGTACCATTATTATTTATTAGCTGGAGTACCTCCTGCAGATATCTTTAAAATTTAGAGACATAAATTACCGATGATAAAAGCAAAACCAACAAAAGTTCTAATGCTTTGAAAAAGAGAGAGTTTAAGTGGAAAGCACAAGCACTGGTTTGTTTTCTGTTCCCATGGAAAGTTAGTTCTGCCTATTTTTATGCTGATTTTATTGCTCTGGAGGGTATGGTAAAAAGTACTTCAGTAAACCCAGGTGGCCTGAGCTTGATGTACCTTTCACACATATCTTGTTCCTGACTTCTACAAAAACTATTGTTTCTGTAACTACTGTAATAGTATTATTATGGCTAGTTTCTGTTTGGAGTTAGTGCATTTCTACTTTGCAACTTCACAGACTTTTAAAGTAAAAATGCTAATGACCAGGGAGTAATGCTAATGACTACTTGAAGAAGTATACAAATTCAACACATTACCACATATAAGGTTAAACTGTTCCAGGTTCCTAGCTGATGTGTTTTTGGAGGATCTACTGGGATTCAGAAAACCAATCTTTATTTATTTAGCCACTATTATTCAGCTGTTAATATTCATGTTCAGCAATTAAATAATTGTCCCGTTGAGTAATTACTTAACTAAATCAGTATTGCAGGGCAGTGGTGCATGGTAAAAAAGCCAAGGTAACTGGATAAAATCATCAAGAGAGTTGGACTACTTAAGAGCAAAAATCTCACTGACTTTTCCTCCAGGTGTTTCCAGCCAGTGGTTTTAGCCTTTTTAAAAATGTTGCATAGCATCCCTACTTTCTACTGCCATTAAGAAACTGAAAATAATATAGAGCTTGGAGCTGATCTTTCATTCTCTGTATATCCAGTAATCAAATAGTCTTTAATTGCTTTCCAAGGGTCAGATTTTCATGTATCAGTAGCCTAAATCAGGTGAATCGGTGAAATTCCTGTTATCACTATGGCAAGAAAACTATGCCGATGTGGCAGGTGCTAAGATTAATATTCTGCCCATACAAGACTAACACCAGTTACTATTCACTCAGGTATTTTCTCAGTTATGTGCATCATATGCCATATATCATCACAGTATTTTGCAATTATGTCTGGCATTGAAGACAATCTGAGAATTAAAGCGTCTTGCCTTACGTGTGTTTTTTGTGCTACTATGAAGGTAAGGAGTAGAAATCAAACTGGGATGCTCTGAACTAGTTGGTAGGCTACTGGGTTGCCATTCAGATCTGTGCTCAATTCCTACTTCTTGGCTGAAGTTTGTAGATGCTAGGCCCTGCAGGGCAAAGATTACATTTTAGGCTGAATCGGTGTATGTCACACAGTAGGGCCATGAGCCCTTCAGCCACCACTGTAACACAAAAACCTTCCCTATTCCAGCCCAAAGGCCACGTGAAGTCAGTTGCACATACATAATCTAAAGGCAGGATTCGGTTTTCAGATTAAAATCAATCTAAGATCCTCTGGATAATAGATGTTCTGACATGTTTCTTTCACTGATCTACCCTTTGAAAGAGTGTATCACACTGGCACTGCTCTTCACCTTATCCTACTCCTAGGAATTTTTATTATCAACAGACCAAGAGACAAAATATTTTTAAGGCAGAGGTCCAAAAGCCAAGAAGCATTTTTTTGATGCTTGCATCCAGCTTCCAGTGCAAGAGAGCTACAGGCAGGACTGCCATAACTTAAATAATGGTGATTTAGTAGATGCAGATTAAGTGGAGGCTTTCTTAAAAAACCACAATTCCCACCCTCTCAAAAACCACAAGAGATCAAGATTTCATTGTGATTTTAAAATTCCACTGGAAGATGATGTAAAATGGCCATTCACCTAAAGTGTTGACAAACACAGGCTGAATTTACCAAACAGGGTCATTTGGAGGAGGAAATCCCCTCCTTTAAACAAGCAGGTTAGTGCACTCGTTCGGGATTTGAAAGAACCGTTCCTGTGGGAATGCGGTGGGGTAGATGTCTTTCAAGCTATTCTGATGAAGCTATTCCAGTTCGACGAAAATAACAGAAAACTCAAGGCAGAAATGGGCAACTCTTAACTTACTGGCAAATCATCATGTAATGAATACTTTTAAGCATTTTATATAAAACACATCATTGAGGGCAGAGCCTGAAAACAAGATGATAAGATCAGTGCATTTTCCTAAAGTAAGGGGAAGCCAGTTTTGAAAACCACCTGAGACAAAGATGGGCACCAACCCTGTATCTTTCACCAGCTGGATAAATACCTTCACTCTTCAACGCAGAGTAGTTGTGCCCCTGCCCGTCTCCAAGCTCTTTGATGCCTTTATTTATATTATAAGTGGCTGGCTTAAAACATGCTATATGAACACAAATGTGATTTTTCTGGTTTTAATTCAGATACAGAAAAAGTGCATGCCAGCATCTTTTTTAATTTTTGATTATGGTTCAATCTGACTAGACTGTCTTCAGTTCTGTGGTTCAAGTCAGTCTTCGAAAAACAACTGTTTGCACAGCTCTGTTCACAAGCTTACTCCTACATGCTGAAGCAGGCTCTGATAGAAGTCAGAGATGGATGTGGTCCCTGTATGCTGTATGATCATGCAATAGACAACTATATTGTCACTCTTCAATTTCTTCTATGAAACCAAAGTTTTTTTTTTCTGACACCTTGTTTTTCCTGACAGCTGGAATACTTAAGTCTTATGGCAGTGAAAACTAGTCAGGGCTGTTTGTTTATGAACAGAGGAGCATAATGGTTTTGCTAACTGTAAAGCAGTAATAATGAAAAATAACTGCAATATTATCATGATCTATTAATAAAGAACAACACAGCTATGTTAATCTCAAAATCACTTAGAGTCTAGTCAGTAATGCTATCTTGTCTCCCCATTTTAATAGCACAAAAATAGGTATCCATGAGAATGAAATGTTAGATAGACAATATTATCCCAGGATAACTTTTTTTTTTAAGCTGAATGAATGGCTAAACCCCTGCTTCTATCAAAGTGAGGAAAACAATTCACTTTTTGTTAGAATAAGTGAGTAACATCCAGAATAATTATTCTCAGAAAAGCTAGAGCTAGATTTATTATTTTTATGAAGAAGTGATGCTTTGCACTAGATATTTTCATAGGCTCAGATGAACTTGCATTATATCCTTCAGGCCCCTGGCTGTATTAGAAAGGGGATGCATCAGTCATCAAAGCCATGTGTTGTGGTCTCCTATCTCTAACCTCTGAGAATTTATCTCCTTGTAAGAATAGCAGACTTAAGCACTCAAGACCATTGTAATAATACTAGTATATGCAAAGCATAAAATGTAGAGCAAACTTTGGCCAAATAAGTGTCACTAAATGATTTCTGGAGTGGAGGCTTGTGTGGACCCCTGCAGGTCTGCAAGGCCAGCATAAGTGACCTGCAGTTCATCCACAGAAAGATGTGAAACAGTAAAAATTGCAGACTTGGTATTTCCATATGTCTGCATTGGTTGTCCATGAGAAACTTCGAAGAGGAATGGTGGTCAAGAGCCTTTCGAGTCATTTACTCAAATTGATCAGAATCTGGTCTTAACTCAGTCAGCAGAACATGATAATTTCGTTCCAAAGAAGAAACATCAACATAAATGTGAACCTTTTTTTCTTTTTCTTTTTCTTTTTTTTTTTTTTTTAGTGTCCATCATAGTTCTTTAATGAGATAAGATTTACAGATTTTCACTGAATTCAGTAAAGAAATGTAGGATGTAAAATTTTTTACTGAAAAAAAGACTTTAATGAAAAAAAGCTACATCCTTCTCTGAGTGAAAAAGGAATTGTCTTGTGCTTAAAACTAAATGATGGAGATGGTGTTTAGCGAACTGACACAGGAAGGCAATCTGTTGGGGAGAAGCCAACAATTACCATAAGGCTATAATCAGCCTACTTGGCAGTGTCCACTGAAACTATAAACTCCTTTCAAAGACTGCAGGTACCTGTGGTGCTAAGTTTTCTGAGTGCCAGAGTTACATTTGCCTTAGGTGAAAAGATGGTGCAAGAGACCTGTATAATCCAAATGGGTTTTAAAAGAAAAAGACCCAAACAAGCATAGACTCCAGCTTGGATTCAGCTGTTTTAGAGTGAAAAAAAAAATGTGTTTGCAAGGAGGATTTATAAATTTGAGGTCTCATTCTGCAAGACTTACCTCCTGTAAGAAAAAAAAAAACCCAAACAAATATTCTGTGTTGGTTTCTTTTAAATAATGCAAGTATTTGCACGGCTAGCATCCTGGAGATTTTGTATTACAGCTGAAAATCCTCCAATATTTCAAAGATTCAGATGGAGGAATGTGGAGTCACAAACTTCCCAGCTCTTTTTTCAGCTTACACTGTGGTCTCATCATTTTGACCTGTAACCATAAAAGCCACCATGATAGGTCACAAAAAGTAAAATAAAAATGAAACAAATGATAAACACAGATGCTTTGTCTCTTCCAACAGCTAGAAAACATTCAATTTCCTCCTTTGCAATTTTCCTTGGTGGTATTTTTCCCCCCTCAGTTCATTTTGCTGTGTTGTAGTGTGCTGTACTTCAGATTTTTTCCTTTTTCCCCATCTCTTTGTTTGAAGAGCATGCAGCTGAGAAACAGTCTGTAACAGACGGCTGGGCACTTGTGTGTGCCGTGAATGTGCTTTCAACTGAAAAGCCTAGATGCTTTGCTCAGGATCCAGTAATAGGAAATGCAGTCAGACTTCTGGCTCCCATATGCACCTTTCTGCATACCATAAATCCTGTGGGCCAAGGAGGAGCTCAAGGTGGAAACATTCTGGTCTGATTTTTGCTACCTGCGATGGATGCAGAAACTGCTTCATAGGCCCTTCCACTGGGGTTTTATAGAGAATGCAGCTGGCTGGAACTGAGTTTGTGTTCTGCACAGATTTGACAGTTAAAAGATAACTTACTTCTGAATTGGTTTTTCCACAAAACAGTGTTTGTAGGAAAGTTTAAAATTAATGAAATTTCCTAATTTGTTTTGATGGTTTTTCAAATAATTATAATTACATTTTTAAATGAAATAATCAGGTGCCTTGGTCTCATTCATTGTTGGTGACTTATTCTAACTAGTCTTTCATAAGTAATTCTAGTTAATGTAATCAAATCATAGATTTAAATGGAATATTGTGCCTAACTTTGAAAAGCTCTGTAGAAAAATTCTGTTCTGTCATATCTCAGTAAGCTTTCTGATTACTGAGACTTTCTAGTAAGAAAACAGTTCATCAGGAAATCCAGCAGCTATATATGTTAAATTTATGATATATGGAGTTTATTAGAACCTCATCTCTCAGAGTCCTGCAAACAGTTGGCAGCCCCACCTTTCACTCAGAACCATGTTTATACTAAGAACTGTGGCGAGCAGCTTGAAGATCAATGTCTTATAGTATCAAAATCCCAAAACACAGTAAAACCTGCATTTGTTTTTTTGGGTTATTTTGAAGTTAAGTTTTTTGGGGTTGTTTTGAGATTTTTAGAAGAGTGGCATTGATGTGGAGTGTACGGACATAGGAACAGAGATGTGGTCTAAAGCCTTATGCCTGCACACAAGTATGTTGGCCCGTTCACCGTCATTATTTCTGAAACCCGCGCTGTAGCAGCAAGCCAGGGGTGACTGAAGGAATCGCTGACAATTTTCCTGTCTTTGTTCTGTAGTGCTGCTTTTACAGTGCTATTTACACTTTTCTGTATGAAGGAATAGCTTTTAGCCCTGTGCAATATTTGAGAGTTTAGAAGGAAGTACACTTCAAAACATTACAGATGAACAGGGTCCTTCCTTTCTTCTTGTGAAAACCTGGATAAGGTCTGTGAATTCTTTTCTTCTGAGGCTTATGATAAGGTCATCATGGTTCAGAGCTGTGAGCTTCCTGATGAAAAATAGGAAACTTCTCAGTTCATCAGAGATTGTGTGTTTCTGCCATACTTTGAAGGTGGGGGAGAGCAGGCTTTACCTCTTACTGCTTTTCAATTGCAGTGCTTCCTTAATACTGTGCTGGATTCAGCATAATTGGTCAAAGTCATTACAGATTCAACTATAAATCGTAAAAGAAAAAGGAGATTGGTGGAAAATAAGGTTTAAGATATCTGGAGCATCTGAGGCTATTAAGGTCTAATTAGTTAAGATTTTTAGCTCTGTCCTGATAGTCTTACTTATCTTGTGCTACTCCTCAGCTTGAGTAAAAGCAGAATTGAACCCAAGTGATCTAGTGCTTAAGAGTATAATCATCTCTTTGTTAATTGGAAGTCTTGGCCAAGATTCTGGAGTTTATGTAAGATCATTATATAAGGTTATTAAATTGCATCCCACATGCCACTGTGAAGGTAGATCATCCTTACTGAAATATGAATGCTAAGCTAAAGTAAGTCATAGAGGGATATGCTCAGTAAAGCAAGTACCTGAAAAGGTTTTAGCAAATCTGCAGTGTTCCGCTCTGTTCCCCTTCCTGCATATTTAATGATGCAAAATGGAATAGATCTAAAGTCTGGTAACCTTTTCTGTTCATAAGGGGCAGTCAGACTAACAGGCTCTTTTTAAAGCCAGGAGTTATATTCTCCTGCTGTATTTTCTGTGAAAGTTGAATTCAGTGTAAATTTGGCAGACAAGCTTTCAAATTTGTCCAAACTGCGTTGTCCCTTAGGACCCCATGAAGAATTTGAAAGAAGAGCCTTGTAGAATTAAAAATCCATGTGTCAATACATCTTCCATCATAGATCACTATTTGCAGTGGGATATTTGACATAATTTTTATACTGATCCTTTCTTCTTTTAGAAAATGTTCAAAAGTGGTTTGGTAGTGGAAAAAACTAACCTGCTGGAGACCCCCTGACAGAAGGGTCATTCCCCTAAATACCAAAAAATATATCTAGAAATGTTTTGCAAACCTTTAAGATCTGAGAGTAGTCTTTGCCAAGCTGAACAGAATCACAAAAAAATTGAGATTGGAAGGGACAGACCTCTGAAGGCCATCTTGTCCACCCCTCCTACTCAAGCAGAGCCACCTAGAGTAGGCTGCCTAGGATCATCTCCAGGTGGGTTTTGAATATTTCCAAGGATCACAGAACAGTCAGAGAACCACAGCACGGTCAGGATTGGAAGGGACCTCTGGAGATATCTAGTCCAACCCCCTGCTAAAGCAGGGCCACCTACAGCAGGTTGCACAGGATCATGTCCAGGCAGGTTTTGAATGTCTTCAGAGGAGACCCAACAACCTCTCTGGGCAGCTTGTTCCTGTGCTCTGTCACCCTCATAGTAAGGAATTTTTCATCATATTCAGATGGAAATTCCTGTGTTCCAGTTTGTGCCCGTTGCCCCTTGTCCTGTCACTGGGCACCACTGAACAGAGCCTCGCCCATCCTCTTGACACTCTTCCTTAAGATATGTGTAGACATTGATAAGACCCCCTTGCAGTCTTCTCCAGGCTAAACAGGCCCAGCTCTCTCAGCCTTTCCTCACAAGGGAGATGCTCCAGGCCCCTCATCATCTTTGTAGCCCTCCACTGGACCCTTTCCAGTAGTTCACTGTCTCTCTTGAACTGGGGAGAGACTGGATGGAAACTCTGTATCCTCTCTGGGCAAGCTATGTCAGTGCTCAGTCACCCTCACAGTAAAACCCTGTTTCCTGATGTTCAGAGGGAACCTCCTGTGTTTCAGTTTGTGCCCACTGTCTCTGGTCCCCTCACTGGGCATCACTCAAAAGTGCCTGGCTCTGTCTTCTTTACACCCTACCTTCAGGTATTTATACACATTGATAAGACACCCCTGGGCCTTCTCTCCTCCAGGCTGAACGTTCCCAGCTCTCCCAGCCTTTCCTCACAGGAAAGGTACTGCAGTCCCATAATAATTTTAGTGGCCCTTTGCTGGACTGTCTCCAGGATGTCCAGGTCTCTTGCAATGAAGAGCCCAGAATTGGAGACAGTACTCCAGGTGTCACCACCAGTGCCACAACCAACACATTTACAATGATCATATTTAAAGAAAGTCATTTAAAGAACATTTTTGGGGCTACTTAAAAAAATATAATGAAATTTACACTACAGGGTGACTTCATGGTAAAGGAGGGAAATGCTCTCAAGGTCAATGCAGGCTGAAAGGTATGTGGAAGGAGACCAGTCCTTTTAATGGACAGCCTTGCTGAACTTGCTTTCCTCTCTGCTCCTGTGTGACTGATTTAAACTACCTACCTACAGATACTGCAGCTCAGCAGGCATCCAAAGGCAGATGGAAACTACCAGTGTGCACTGTACTTGAACTTCTGAAATAAAGGACGCTCCCTCTCAGACTAGTATTGAGCAAAAGTTGTAACTATGCAAGGGAGGAAAGAACCAGTGATTTAAAGCAATCTGACTTTCCTAAACTCTCCTTTTTACCTCAGATCTATTTTTTCTTCTGAAAATCTGTAAGAAAAATTCTTTCTGCTGGATTCTACTTTAGAGATTATATCACTTTTACATAATGATAGCCACACCAGAAGCTATTACAACTTTTGGAAACTTTTAGTCTTTTCTAGGATAAATTTTTGAAGTTTCTGTTCTCAGATGTGGAATGTAATTTCTGTATAGTTAAGAAATCCATGGCTTGCCAAAGTTTGCTTGCTAATAATTCCTAATGAAGTTACTCTGGCTTTCATTGCTGTAGAGCTGGTTTCTGCTTTAGGCAAGATTCAACTCAAGGGTGTATTTCTCTTGTCAGGTCACCCAACAGATGACTAGTCTGGCTGTCAGCTTCATTCCTTCCTTCAGAATAATATTACTGTTCTTATTCCATCTTGTACAATGGATACATCTAATTACTAGACAGTTTGCCATGTCTTTACTCCTAGCTACAGCTATTTTGCAACCAATTCCTTCATACATTTGAGATAATTAAAAGTGGCAGTTGTCTAGTGTTCAAAGAAATAGAAATTGTATTCTTTGAAAGGGTAACTTGATGAATAGAAGCCCTCCAATCCACTAGCAAGCAAGCCTAATGGTCTCAATTAATTCTGACAAATGGGCCTTGTCTCACTTACTGTAGTGGCTTTTTTTTTTTATTTATTATTGGTTTGCAGAGATGAAAATAGCAGCAACAGTAAAGAATTGAGCCTGATTAGGGTCACTCCTTTGATTCCATAGATTGTTTCCAAATGGGAAGAAACGCCTGGGAGCATTTCATACTAAATTCATACTAAATTTTCTTTTCATAAGGTGTTGTAAAGTTCTTCAATTAAAGAGGGCTGTATGTATTTGTAAAGTATAATTCCTACCATGATGTTTACGAACAGCGTATTTTATGAAATTAGCCTGGACCAAACTAGTTTACGTTTGTCCACATTACAATCAAATGAGATGGGGGATCTTACACAGAACATCTGTCCAAGTAACAAACAGGAGTGAGAACCACCATGCCAGACTGTATACATTACAGGCATCTGTTTTGATGGATGTTAACTGTTGGTTTTCGCACTTTCTGTTAGACAAGGCCCTGAGCTGGGAAGCACTTTCGGCACGGATGCCAACAGGAACCGAAGGTATCCATTGCCCTGTAATGGGTGCTTAGCCTCTGCTGGTGCCAGGCCCTCAATCAGCTACTTCAAAAGAGCCAGACATTTGCCATCTAGACAAATATGTGTCTACGTATGGAATTATTAAGAGTGACTAGACAAGATTCATATCTCCCTTGCCTTTCTGCCTCACATAATGAATGTTTGACCCACTTTTCTGGTGAGAGGATCTCCATCTTACAAGTGTTATCTACTGGGGTGTCAACTCATTTCCATGATACATTCTCTCATTTTTTCTCTTAAAAGGGCTAGACATTTATTCCTGTTTTAACTGACATTTTAAACCGATTTGGAATGATACACGGTTAAAAAATAAACCTTTGTAAGATGGAAATTTTCCCGCTAACAGATTTAAGTAGCCTAATTTTTTTCCCTTTTAGCTTGGAACTACAGACTACCTTTATTCTTGCAAATAAAACCAGCTGGGAGAGTTCTCTGGCCTGACAAGGCACCACGTAGCCCCTGTTTGTAAAGCCAATACCTAAAACAGGGCTTCTGCACCTGTGACAGGTCATTGCCTGCACTCTGCAAGGGGGTTAACACTTGCTAACAATTTCACTGTACATACAGATGATTGCTTGAGCCTGTATTTGACCCTGGCCCTGCTTAGTTCACTAGTATAGAAACAATCAGTGTATTTAATTTGGATAAGACTTTTTTTTGTTGGTTTTGCATGTTAAATGTTTAGGATTTTATTATACTCCATGATGAACAAAGTTTGGAGGATTTGCAAGGCCACCTTGGCACCTTTAAAAGGACACCATATATTAACATGCCTTATTTCAGCTTATATTCTGATCTTAGACCCATTTTGACCTTTCACACACTTCTCCATTTCTGTGGTTTTCCATGGACTCCTGAGTTAACACATCTTTGTGTAAATACCTAACTGCCAAATTTGCAATAAGGAAGCAAAAAACCAGCCCAAATCCTATCAGGGGAGATTTCAAGGGCTCCAAACACCCAACAGCTGAAAATCACAACATAAACTGGACTCAGGCATCCTCGGCACTCTTGGGTTTTTTGTTTTTCCTTTTTTTCCACAGCAACAGTCAAGCTGTGCGCTGGTGACAGAAAATCTGTCATGACAATACAAATCTTCCTTCAGCCACTGTTCCACAGACACCAAACTGAATAGCATTTTGGCACAGGCAGTTGGGAAACAGGCAGGAGTGGCAAGGGAGAGCCAAGATGCTGATGCTCTGAAGCAATCCATCTCTTAAACGGCCTCTGAGGAGACATCAAGCTGCTTTACCCCAGTGGAGGTGATTCTGCTATTGCTTTCTCTCCCCCTAGCCTCCTCAAGAGCAGCTGTCCCTGAATACACTCTGTGTGCTGCGCCAGGGCAGAATCAAGATAATTTTCTAAACTTAACTAGACTTAGTCTGCTATCTCCTTCTAAGGAGCTACTGTCAGTATCTTCTGTGCAGCTGAATTATAATGAGCCTTGTGTTATCCCAAATCCCCTCTGAGCATGTATTTATTCTTCAATTTAGTAGGATTGCCGTTCTGATTTATTTATTTTTTTTGCATTCCAATTTTCTTTACAGAATTGTTTGCTTGAAATAGGACTATTTTCTGCAGTTAGACCGATGCGGGATTCTTATCTCAGTAGTATTACACACAGAGGGATCTATGCATTTGGTTTGTGAAGCTTCAGAAACATTTATTAAAATTTTGCTAATATGTTTATGTTCTACCCATTCTCTAACCTGCTTATGTTATCACAGATGGGTAAAAATGTCAGTAAACACATGAGTCTCCATCTGTTCCTCAAAATGAAATGAACTTTCAAAGTTTAAAATATTAAGGATAAAATCCTGATACTAATAAAGCTTGGCCCAGAGAGCCCAGGGCTGGTTTTGATGTTAATGAGGATTCTACGACTGGCTTGTGATCAAAGTTAACAGACCGGCTGCCTGAGAAGCTATTTCTCCACTCTTTGCATTAGACTTCTATTTTATTATGGGGAGGAACAAGTTTACCCCATACCTTTGAAAATAGAAACATCTATCAGTTTACATGCAGTTAGTCTCAGTTTACAGTTTTTTCAAGGTTTTTTTAAACCAGAATTCTTGGTTGAAAAGGAATTTAAAATGAATTATGTATGCTGGATGGCTGATACGTCTTGTGTGTCTTTGTGCTTCCACCACAATTTCATGGTAGGCCAGCAGCACCTTAGTGACTGCTCCTTGGCAGACACTTGCCGCAATAAATGCAGTGTGTAGCTTACAGATTTCTCCTAGAGAACTGCATGATTTTGATTTACTTTGCACGTCCCACAAAGCAATGACCTGCACCAAAGCTGCTTCTGCAGGAGCTGGCTGGTGCACATCCCCTGCCCCTGCTCCGTGGCTGTGCAAGGGCTTGTGCTTCCACAGGGCTGTGGAGGCAGGTGGCAGGGGGCTGAGAAGAAAAAAAGAGGAAGATAAAAGGTGCTGGATGACCTTGGAAATAGGGATTTCCTGGCTGCTTTTTCACAACGGGAGATGAGATGTGTTTGATTAATTTAGAACAGGGCTCCACAGTGACCGAGGTAGGCTCTCATGAGATTAAACAGGTTAATTTTAAGCTTTCTTTAGTTGTTTTTACATTAAATTTTGGTTTTTGTAGATTTTATTTCTATAGTTCTTTTGGTTTGCTGGTAACATTTTGATTTCCTGCATTCACATCTTACTCTTCAGAGTAGATGCAGGAAAAATTATGGAGAAGTAGCTTGCTGCAGTTAGCACACCTGAGACCTCATCTAGCATACCTTTGCACCTTGTGTCATCATTTATGTAGAATAAACGTGCTCCCCTCTTTCAAACAGCATTTCACATCTGCTTCACAGGGAGGTGCAGGAAGCGGTCAAAGCTGCCTTTACTCACCACCTCTGGAGCTCTGGGATAAGCTGTGTGTGGAATCACATCTGAGGTATATCTGTGCTCTGTCTCAAGGAGAGAGGAGACTTCCAGGAATTATTAGGCTAACACTGACAATCTGGCTCAGTGCCACAGAAGGGCACAAGCCCAGAGGTTAGCAAGTCAGGCTGTGATGCCCTGGGAGAGTTGTGTAAACAAGCATGCACAGAGCCACCTGTCCCCAGCCTGCCCTGAGGAGCTAAACATCCATAAAACTACTGCAAAAACACTTGCACTGTCTGAATCATAAAGCAGAGTGAGCCTATTAAATATCATACCCATTAGGAAGACATGCTTCTCCCTTCTGAGTTTTTTAACTTTAGAGATCATCCCTTTCTCTGGCTTTAAAGCAAAAAGAAATACTTTACTTGGGTATTATTTAATAAGTGCTGTTAACATAACTTACTAAAGTATAAAAAAAAATATTTGACAAGCTATTTATTTTTAGAGTGTCTTCTGCTTGTTTTTCCAAATGCTGAGAATTTAAATTTCTTATTTTAAGTAGCTCAGGGAACCTTGAAAGGCCCATTTCTGAGGACTAAGTAAATCCTTACCCCACACTCACCCCATGGTGCATTCCAGTGACAGCAGGAATGCCTGCCAGGCAGCTTTCTCTCATGGCCTCAGCACTGAGGATATGTGGACTTAAAGGCAAGGTGAGTTCAGACTGATTTACTAGAGTTACTAGAATATCACATTTGGTAGGTTGCGTGACAGGTCATAAAATGGATTTTATCCAGCTTTAAATTCTACCTGTCAGAAGAACTGGTGCTCCATTCCGAAGAAAGCACCAGTGCTGCTCATTGCACTGTGAGGATACAGATGATACTGTCCTATAGATGCATAAAGCATGAGTTCCTGTGCTAGCTAAGCCTACTATCCCTCAGAATAAATTATTTTCCAGGAAAGACAGAGAATGTTTTCATCTTTGACCTCTGCAACAGCAAATGATAAAGACATATGGAAATCCTGTGTCTTTAAAGTAGTTTAAAGTGTAAAAAGGCTCAGAATGAAACATCTTTTCCCATTAAATATTTAAAAATATCAGTTTCTATTTCAATAAAATAGAGTACAGTAGCCTGCAGTAGAGTACAACAATTCCTGATGCACTTTTCCATATTTGCTTTTCTCGGGTGTGATGTTTCAAAAAGGTAAAATGCAGAGAGTTGAGTACATCTGTTTCAGATGCATTGTCCTATGTGTTCAGGGAGGAAAAGAAAAATTTAAAAAATAGGTTTGTAATAAAAAATAAAATTGAAACCCAAAAATATTTTTTAAAATGAGTGCTTTTGTTTCAAAGGCAAAGATTTAATTTAATTTTCTTTCTGAAAGCTTTAACAAAATTCTGGAGCCTGCATGACTCTTTTTGTACCATCTAGTCTACTCCTAGTATAAAAGATCTGCTGCAGACAAGTATAGGAAGAACATGGATTTTGTTTTCCATGTATTTCAGAACATGTGGCTATAATTCGTTGCGTTAAATTGTTTTTTGTTTCTATCCTGTCTTTGCTTCCCTCTTCTCCAAACTTTCTACCGTAGTTAAATAAGATAATGCAGCCATGACTATAACCCCTAGGGATTATCTTGTGTAGTCATGCAAAGTTTAGACACAATTTTTGAATGGCAAATTCACACTGAATACACCAGAAAAAAATATTCATCTCAAAGTACTGGAAAGGTGAGAAGTGCAAAAAAATATTGTTTGGGTTTGTGTTTTTCATTTAGAGTACTATCTGTTTGTTAGGAGGAGGAAAATGTTGAACCCCATAGAGAAAAAAAAAAAGTAATTTAAAATTGTCCTTAGAACTGTATCTGTCATTTCATATTCATGGTGCAAGTTACAGAAATATCTTCTTGTAGACCCAAGTCAACTGCTAAACCCATGCAAGAAAAATGTTCCCTTTAATAAAGAAAAATATTTGTGTAACAAGGTCATCAGGAAGAAGTTTCAGATGTAACTCACAGCAGTCATAGGCAAGTTATAAGAACTGGAGGAGAAAGGTTTCTTGCCAAGAGCAACTGTTGTTTACTGCCAAGCTGGCAAACACCCTATCTTCCTTGGCATCTCCTGGGTGTGGGAAACTAGTCATGGAAGGGTCACAAGAAATCAAATGGCAGGCATAGCTTTTTACAAGACAGCTCAGAGCTGCTGGACATGCGAGTCCCTTTCCCTCTTTCACAAGAGTCTTCAGCAGTTGTTTTAATGGTTCCCTTTAAGGTAAAGGTCTTCCAGCTCGCACATTTGAATTGAACTACAGAACCAAGTGAAGCTGTGTGATCATCTTCACTTATCCCCTGGGAGCCTTGTCCCATTCCCCAGGCTCCCGTACTGCTACGGTCTCTTGCAGGGCAGATGTTAGATGCCTTCTGAGCCTTCTGTGTGTTGTAAGAGGAGAGGGATTATCAGGCATCAGAGTGTCCCTCAGCTTTAAAATTCACTGAGCACCTTACGAAAGGAAGAAAGGATTAAATGTATGACTCCTGCTCTGGGAGGGGGGAAAAAGAGGAAGCAAAATCAAATTGGCAGAAGAACCAACATCCCTGTGATAGCATCTTGTGAGGGTTTTTTTTGAAGAATGTGACTTACAGGTGTTTGCAAAGAGAATGACTGACTTCATGTCTGCTCGTAAAGCTGGAGTAATGGATTGCTAAATCAGGTTGGGGAGGTGAAACAGCAGGCTTCTACCCCTACCTCGCCAAGCTGAGCTCAAAACTCTAAAGCCACAGCACTAAATACTAGATGTGCAGCGCTCTGGAGAAAGTGTAATTGAGGAAATTATAGACTGTCAGGGGTCTTACTGCAAATTTTGCAACTCTCAGGCTACCCAAGTAATTGAAATTACACCTAGTAAGAAAGCCTTTTCTTCTGTCCTTTATGGGAACAGTGTTTTGTGGAAACTTAAGACACAGGGTGAGATTCACTCCAGCACCTTAGGTAGCTGGCTGGTACTTATCTGTTAGATGCTTTAGTGAGGCAGTCTTCCTCAAGTAAGCACCTAAGGCCTGTATATGGCCAGTGGAGAGAGGAAGGTCCTATTAGAAGATCTCCAGAGGGATATATCATCTGCCTCTGCAGTCGGTGGACAAGCTTTTCCTGTTGGGAACCTCAGAAACACTTTATTTTCTCCACTTGGGAGGACTGCTTCCTGCACTATTGATGCTCAGGTACCAGCTCAGGGCTCAAGCTAGCTGGGCAACACCCTGACCATACCACCATACCTATTACAATAAACTGGCCAATGTAAGGAGTCTGCTTACCTCTATCTTTTCCAATCTGATCACACCTTGGTAATCAGCCCTGCTTTACTCTTGTAAACTGAGCAATTTACTGTCCTGACAGTTATCAGTGCCAATAGATGTAGCAGGTCTGGCTGGGATGGAGTTAATTTTCTTCATAGCAGCCCATATGGTGCTGTGCTTTGTGACCAAAACAGTGCTGATAACACACCAGTGCTGTAGCTGTTGCTGAACAGCATCAAGGATTCCTCTGTTTCTCATGCTGCCCTGTTAGCGAACAGGCTGGCACTGCACCCGAGGCTGGGAGGGGACACAGCCAGGACAGCCGACCCCAGCTGACCAAAGGGATCTGACAGTGTGCTCAGCAATAAAAGCTGGGGGAAGAAGGAGGAAAGAGGGGGGTTCAGAGCTGTAGTGTCTGCCTTCCCGAGTAACTGTTAACATGCGATGGAGCCCTGCTTTCCTGGAAGTGGCTGAACACCTGCCTGCCCAGGGGAAGCAGTGAATTAATTCCTTATTTTGCTTTACTTGTGCATACAGCTTTGCTTTATCTATGGAACTGTCTTTTTCTGAGCCTGGGAGTTTTGTCACTTTCACCCTTCTGATTCTCTCCTTCATCCCATGGGGCAGGAGTGAGCAAGTGGCTGCGTGGGGCTGAGCTGCCTACCAGTTATCCAACAACAGCAGAGAAGTACTCCAAATATTTGTTACCTGTAAGATAGAATTATTAGAGACTTAAAAAAAATAATGTTTGTAATAAGATGTATTGAATAAATTTTTGATCTAACTTTTTGCTGTTAACAAGCCTCTGTTAGGCAAAGTACTATTTCCCAAACAAAGATGTGAATATTTGCCTATGCTGTTAAGCAAACAGAAGACTTAATGCCTATTCTGATTGTAACACAGGGTGGAACAGCAGAAAACAAACATCACATGATTCACAAAAGATATTTTTAGAATTCTAATGATTTGTTTGGATATATGAACTATTTAATTAACTCTTCAAACAGATAAAAGTGAAAGCTTCTTATTAAAAGCTGCATATACCTCCACCATTTCTGTGAATGGTGAGGAAGCCGAGGCACTAAGAAGTTAAGATGTAAGACCTGTCCTCAGCCACACAGGCTGGTAGAAAAACAGAATAAAAGTCTCCTGATCTTAATATTGACAGTTAAAGCATTGTCATCACCATGAATAAATCCAGAAACACTTCCAGGCAGGTATCTCTTGAGAAATTCAAGTTACTCAAATACAAAGACCTGTGGAACTAGGGAAAGCATGTCATTATGTTAGGTCCAGAGAACCTGTTACAACTGTCGATTAGGCTTTCCTGATACAGAGAACTGCTCTAGAGAATTACCTACCTATAAACCCCTATATAATGAGTGACTAGTAAAGTTTGTTATGTATTTTTTTTCAAAACTAGTTTTTTAGGGTACACAACTGAGGCAAGAACAGTAATCCGTACTGTACCTGGACAGTTCAAAGTTACCAAACAAATTTGGCACCAGAACCAATTAATTCATTTTAAATGAGATTCTGAAACATTTCATATTGGCTTTTTCAAAGTTTTGCCCCATCTCTCCTCTAATGGAGTTTCCACTGTGGAATCACAGAAGATAGAGCTGGAAAAGACTTACTACATCATCTGTTCTCCCTTTCTGATTTTACAAAATGCAAATGAAGTCACTATCCTCTTTGACCCATTCTTTGACTTAATCCTGAAAACTGGCTTAAACTGACAGGATTTCTCCATGCTCAGTCTAATCTACTTTCTAAAAAACCCCAACCCTCAAAACCCCAAAACCCCAGAAAAGCAGGATATTAACAGAAAAGAAAAAAAATAATGAGTTACTAAAGCAGCTGAAGGGACATCCTACATTTTAAAGCAATAATTGTCCTAATTTAGATTTCATATGCACAACTGTTCAAATATATAACAGTATTGCACTCTGAGGAGTGGAGGCACTAGGAGTCATAAAGCTCGTGAAAGCTTCAAAATATAGTTGTCAAATTAGACTTCTTGAGCTATAGCATGCTAAAAAAATAAAATCGGTTCTCTATAAGTTTTAGAAATTAGACTGATACTTTTATGGCCATTCATGTTGCAGTATGCAAGGTAAAAGCCAACCCTAGCTGTACATGTACTACGACAAGCTTTATTTTCATTCAGCAAAGAGATGTTGTAGTCATGGTGGATAATTCTATGAAAACATCTTTTCAGGGGTTAGTTAAAAGCAAGCAGAGTGCTAGGAATTCCTGAAAAACCAAGAACAAACATGAAACGTGGTGCACCCATGTCTTTACTGCAGCAGATCTAGTCACACATGTTAGACAGGAGACAGTAGAATAGGAAAGGTACAGAGGGAGACACAAGGTTGGTGGATAGACAGAAGAGAGATAAGAATAAACCATGATCTGGGTCAGTTTCTGTATCACAGAGATAAAAACAGAGAAGACTAAGAAAAGACAGCTGAAGGGGGATATGAGAGAACCCTATAAAATCTTGATCATCCTGGGAACAATTATTCACTGTTCCTCACAGTCATAAGGACAAGGAAGCATCAAGTGAAATTAACATCTAGTAGGTTAAAATAATTACAAGGGAGTAATAGTTCACAGGGGGCACAGGTCCGTTGTAGAATTTATTGCTACAGGAAACTCTGGATGCCAAAAGTTTAGATGAGTTCAGGAAGTCACTTCAGAAAATGGTTGGACAAATTAATGAAAGAAAATTCCATCAAGGGCTATAAAACACACAGAAATAACCTGTGGGCCAGGAAGTCCCTGAGCTGGAGACTGGCAGAAGCTGTGAGGAGTTTTGCTGTGGGCAGGTTGAGGAGGTACATGTCCACTTGTTTTATCCTTTCCTTGTGGCATCTGCTACAGGTCACTGCCTGAAATAGGATACTGAGCTAAATGGACCTCTCTGGTCTGTAACAGTACAACTAATCTTACATTGTGCCCTTGTCACAAAGCAGTGATAACAATGGCAAAACATTCTCCCTTTTTCTTCCCACTTAATACATTTCCATGTCTCTGCTGTACGGATTGAACACATTGCAAAGTAACTTCATAAAAGCATGAGGTCTCACTCATCCTTGCTCCAAATATCCTCTGCCTTCAGGTGAAATTGGAAGTAACAGCCAAGGCAGGTCCACCCTGGTACTGCCTCCACGGTGCGGTATTTTGTAAAAAGCTGTCCCATGTGATGCCTGGTGCATACGTGCTGCTATGTATTTTTTAATATACTGGGGGCAAATAGCCTCAGATTTTAGATTGGGTCCAGATGGCTGATTCAAGTGAAAACAGAGATACACAGAGGAATGGTCACTCCAAAAAGACTGAACTGTGTATGTAATAGGATGCACAGGCTCTGAACAATACTGCACGTCAATTACTTTATATTTCAACACTAACTATGTTCATGAAAAAGAGAAATAAAAACTGATGCATCTCAAGACACTGTGAATGTAAAGCTATTTCTGAAACTGGTTTTAATTCTTTGACTTTCCAAGTGAACTCTTTGTTTAGGAAAAGACAAGCAGCCACAATTTTTGAGCTTTTTTCCCACTAAAATTATGCCACACCAGTTAAAAGATAAAGTGGAATTTAAGGCTTGCATTTTTGGATTTACAGAATATATATTGTGCAACAACTAAGTAGTAAAACAGGTCACCATATATTCACATTTATGACCATCTCCCATTTACCACCCTGAATGCAGAGAACTGCAATATCAAAAGTACAAGCAGAAAAAAACCCCTTTGAATGCAAATTACAAAACAACCATATCAAGTCTCATTCATACATACTAGTTTTACAACTGAAATTTCCTCATTTAGTTATGGTTTAAGTAGGGTAAATATAGCTTCAATTTACTATTCTCTCCTCTTCCCCCTCACAAGATGTCCAACCAAATCAGGGAATTGTTTAATCAAATTTTTAAGTGACATATTAAATTGTGCCGCTTGGCAGCAATCCTCTCCCAGAATTTTGCATGTTCCCAGTGCCTGGCACTTTCCATTGTCATCGTTTACCTGTGGCAGATATGGAACCAAATATACTACAGGACATACCATGAACAGCTGCAGCAACAGCACCAACAAAAGCAACATGTGTTGTTGGGCCTTTGGTTTCCAGGTGCTTGAGACACAGCTGATGCTCCTTCATTTTGTGACTGCTGCCTCTTTCTCATTTCAGCTACTTCAGTGCCCAAGTGGCTATAAGAACACAGACATAAGAGATGTACAGAATTACTACAGACCATCATAAAGTACATTCACATTTCTACAGCAATCTCTGATTCTATTGATTCTCACAGCTCATGGCAACAAAAGTATGTGGCTATCAACTGTGCTGGTCAAGTAATAGTCCTATTGTGTTAAAAGCAGTTTCCAGAAGACCACATTTTAGTGACACGCTTAGGCTACCGTGCTGTTGAATCACTTCTATTCTTATTGCTTTGGGCAGACTAAAAGGACTGTTTATTACCCTTTTGAAGAGCAAGCTACACAGCTTGCGTAGCACTTGGTAGAGACCGAGTTGTTCCTTACCATGCGACTATCACAGCTCTTTCCATTGTACTAAAAATACAGCGGGATGGTTATTCACTTTAAACATGAGCTGGAAACTGATCTTTTTTACTTTTTTACTTCTCTGGTCAATGCTGGACCACTGAAATTGATGTAAGTGATATTATATCACAGGCACTAATAGCTGTCTGTTAAGAGCCCAAATTATTGTGTCGTAACTGGGAGGTTTGCTACTTAAGAGTTATTATCTGTAAATAAAATGAATAACAAATATGTATTTCCAAAATACTTTTCCAACTTTGGAACTATTTTCTGGTCATAGAAGATTTTCTTTTGCTCACTGCCAGTCTTTCCTAGATTTTGTTAGGCCAAGATACTTTTATTTCCAGTCACTTGCAATATGGAGCTGGAAGTAATATTCCGTGCATTACTTGGTTTTCAAAAGAACTTAAAACATTATTTGCTAAGTTATGTTATTTAGGAAGGTTTAGATGTCACGATTCTTCTAATGGTTCACATCTTTGTACAACAACTGGAAATTTCCCAGAGTAATGGCTATTACAAGCATATATAAAGTAGAGTAAGTTTAGTACTTTTGACTTTGAAAAACTACAAACAGGTTTCTGTGGGGAGGAGCCTGGTTTAAGACAGAAGCAGGTAGAAGATGGCCTGGTGTGAGCAGCATGTGCTGTGCCCCACACCCCCTGGAGCATCCTGCTGCAGCCAGGAGTGCTGGGGAAAGGCAGACTCTGGTTCATTTGCCACCTGGGTGCATCATGCACAGACAACTGAGAGATGCGCTGCTCCGTCTACGTGCATTCAAGCAGAAGCTGTGAGAGTTTGCATTTATATGGTTGCTAAAACTCCTCAAGTTCTTCTTCTGTAATAGTGTCCTTCTAGACAGTTTACACACAACAATGTGTAGCAAGGATACTAAGCTTCGAAACTCAAACTCATGCTGCAAAACTCAAGGTTGGTGGCTATTTCAGCTTCTTGCATGCCTAACTTTTCCACGTACACTGTCAATGAGCAGAATCAAGTAATTTCTGAAGTATTTGGTCAAATTAAACAATGAAGAACCATTTAACTACCTCTGGTGAGTGCACCTGCTTATGCTATTTATATTACTTAAGGTTTATGGTTGCTGAACCCGTAAGGATTAAAATGACATACTAAAAAAAAACCCACACCATTTTTTTATCAAATGTGAACATGAGTTTTTAACCAGGGTGCTTTGACATAATTGATAAATTGCCCAAATTTTTACGATAGATAGGAAGGAAATGAAAAGTGTTGCAGCATAATATTTAGCTCAGATAGTGAGTGACACTATGGAGTCACTTTCTCCAATTACAGCACTGAACTTCTGCTGACTGTGCATGATGCAGTTAAATTATTTCATAGATAGCTGTGTCATGCTGTGAATGGTACTTGCTTCAGCAAAGTGCAATGACTATGGTTAAAGGAATTAAAGCCAGATATTATCACAGGGAGCGTTTGTTTCTTGTAAGATAGAGATTCTAGAAACATAAACCCACAAAATGTATTAGTTTCAGAAACCAGTCAAATTACCCATATTTAGGTATTTGTAGGGCTGTAATCTTGGAATGAAAACATCCCACGCATTCCATCCACATACCTAAAGCCATGCATTTTTTACACAATTTTAGCTGTATATATATATAAAATGGACTATGGCTAGAATCTGTTGCACTATAAATACAAGGGGGCAGGATGAAGGTTATCCATTCAGACATGATGATGACAGTTGGTGACTTTGCTGTAGTTTCACAATAACTTTAACACAGCACAAGCTGCCACTGCCACTAAAATAAATGTCTCTCCCTTTCCTCCTGCACAGCTGAGAGTCCCTCACTCCCTCAGCTGAGCCATCCCCTTCTTTGTGCTGGCAGTAGCATTTGTGCATTGGTGAACTGGATAAAAGAGTAGGCGTGATTTAAAATTAATCCAGAAGGGGGGAAAAAATATAGTTTCAACTTGTTTCAAGTCCCAGTCTCGTTCACCTTGGGAAGACGTGAGCACTTGGGCCAGAGCAAGGGAGGAGAAAGAACATCAGGGAGGTGAGGGGAGTGTGAGGACAACTTCCTTCCACCCCTGCTCACACTGTCGGGAAGTGATGGTGGAACGGATGGGAGCTGTGCAGCTGCAGAAAGGCAAAACCTGCAACTGTAATTCCCAACACACAGCACATGGCACGGCCAGGAGGAAGGGTCAGAAGTACGGTTTCACAGGAATGGTTCATGTCCTCAACCCTGCCCAGCAACCTCTGCCATTGAAAATTCTCCATCATTCACCTTTCAGTATGGATTGCCATGGCCAGTAGTTTTGGAGGTTTTCAAGTCTGGCAGTATGTGGTAGGAGTTGTGAGAAAACATGGGTCTTCATTGTAGAGCATTTCAGGAGGCATGGTTTCCTCCAAGGCTGCTCAGAGCCCACAAGCTAGCCAGTCTTTAGAGTGGGACTGCTTGCTTTGCTGTGCGCTGACTGCTCAGGAGTACAGATAACCCATCGCTTTCCTGACCATGCATTATTTGGAGGAGGAAAAGGGAAGTCTCTGATTGCAGGTGCAGTTATATTTATCTATTTAGGCTGCATTTGAAAGAAAAGGAAAAAGAAAAGGAAAAGAAAAAAAAAAGATAAAAAATCCCCCCTCCACAATCCTGTGTACTTAAATACAGGGATAGTTTGCATTCTAGCCCTAATACAGTATGTTAGGCTATTTGAGGATACGACATTATTTACAATGCTAGGAAAGGGCTCCAAGGGGCTATCTCTTGAAATGGGTTGATAACATGGATACTGTCTAGTGGGACTATCAGTAGCTTCCAAACATAATAGGCAAAGATCTTACTGGTGCAGTGGGACAGAGTTCTATTTAATCCATTTCAGATTCTGTCCCTACCACAGCTAATGTTGGTGTTCACTTCGAACCTTGCTGCATCCGACTATGCAAACTGTTATTTAGCTTGGCATGACTGGCACATTGATCAATAAAAGTGCAAGGCTGAAAATTCAAGCAGTGGGACAGTGTTCTCAGTGAATGCATGAACGATATTCACTCATCTGGCTTAACCACTGGCTGAAGCCAAATTTATCAGCCCTTTTCTTCTGCTTGTGTTACATTCTCTTGGAGAGCTTCTAAGCTGAAGTCTATAAGAAAGATGAAAAATCTACCCCGTGATTGAAAACAATAATATGCTTATTGAGGATGAAGTAGAATGGGTGGAAACTTTAGTTTCATGCTTATTTTGGTTGGATTTTGTGTTTCATGTTATATTTGCAAATACCAGATGTCATCTAAGCAAAACTGTAATTGATCCATTAGATTATTTAGGATGCAGAAGCAGGAATATCTTAATTCTCAGCTATATTTAGAGACTGAACTGTAGACAGAGGGTTTATATTTGGTGCCTTGGTCCAAAGCAAAAAAAAAAGAAATTTAGAATCTTTAATTCAGCAAGTCAGTCTGATGAGATACATTCTTTTCCTGCAAATAAGTGTGAAAGTTACTACATAATTCTGAAGGAGTAGAATACTGTGAACTGATGTTGAACAGACCTTCTAGCATAGTGGTACAAATTGCACATACTCTCTCCAAGATCTCAGTTCCCCTTTTAGCTTTTTCAACATTTCATTCTTCCTAAGACCTTCTAGCTTGGCAAAGATACTGGGTGGTGAAGGTGGGCCTTTTTCCAATTAAATAATTTTTGTCCTTGCTACTCTATATGATCTCTCAGACCATCACAACACAGGTATAAGTTTCTTCTGCCAGTTTCGCATCTGGTTCTTTGTTTCCATTTGGTGGCATGGTTTACTAACAGTGCTATGATTTCCATTTGTGCTGAGAGGAAAAAGGGATAGTATTCTAGTTTGTTTGACTGACTCATTCTCTTGGGGGTGGGTAGGTATTATGGCCCTCTGAGCAATCCCATAATCACGAAGGATTTCATTTTGCAGAACATCTGCTGTCCCTGCTCTGTGTCTGAGGAAAGGAACCCAAGGGCACAGCAACTGTTTATTATAAAAGTTATGAGACAGGTAGTTCATATAAGCTCAGAGCAAGAAAGTCTGTGCAGCCCTGTGTGTATCTTCAATCTTGCAGTGCTAGAAGAATACAAAAACTAAAAAATACTTAGAAATTTGGAGCAAGGCTTCCTTGTCAGTTTTGGAACCGATGGCACAAGGATCTATTTCTATGTTTAGACAGTGTAATTACCACTTATTCCACTGAGTACTCAGGGGTAATTATTACAGAAATCCCCTTGTGCACAGAGCAGTATCTTGGGAAAACAGCTCAAAAAGGAATAACTGATGGAAGAATCATCTGGTTTATTACATTTATACCTGGGCAGCCCTATTGAATACCAACTACAGTCATTTCAAATCCCATGGAGTGCCTCTAGAAGATGAAAAGAAAGTAATTTATGAACAGCTGCACCTCCCTGATTCTCCACCTTCTGCAGGACTTGAGCTAAGGTTTTAGAGTGTTTTCCCTGGAGATTCCCAAGGTATTGGACATGGCACAAAACACAGGCTGCATCATTTCAGTCATTTCAGTGGCTCTATCGATGCCTATTCTCTGATGAAGCAAGAGCAAGCTTCCCCGTCCACCTTGACCCCAGCCTCAAAAGCCTGCTGTTACGACCCTGCAAATTATCTGAGCTTTTGGCACTGTCCCATCCAGCCCCATCTGCTCATTTTGGAGTTTCCCCGGCACATTACCCTCCTGCAAGCATTTCTGTCCCCCTCTCAGGATTGAAAGGGCATTCCCCAGAGAAGCTCATGTATTAGGAATTCATATAAACATCTTGAAACTCCATTAGGGTTTTCTGCTAATTAGGGGTTGAGAATTTTTTATCGTATCTTCTGGAGCCATTCCCCAATGGCTGTTTTGAAAGATAGATATCATATAAGGGGAAGGATAAACACACACCATCATCTTATACAGCAGGCAAATGGCATTTTGTCTTTTGTTGCAGGTAGGACACAGAACGGCTTGGTTTTCAGGACAGAATAGGAGCAGAATCAGCTAGAGTAATCTGTTGGGGTTTTTTTCAAACTTCTGCAATAGGCAAGAAAGAACACCTTGCATCAGAAAGGAGCAGTCAATGACTTCAGAATATCAAGGGTGATTTACTCTGCAGGCAAGAAACTTAGCCCTTAAAATAACTTTTTTTTTTTTTTTTTTCCCAGTGACCTATCACATCAGCTCTTCTGCTTTGCTTTGCTTCCTTTAACTTTGCCAGTAAAGGAAAAAAACCTCAACAGCATAGCTTACATAAATTCAAACCTTATACCAGTTTATACCAGTCCCAGATGTGACTCTATTGACCTCTTAACTGTACACCACGTTTTCACCATCTTAACTGGCATTCACTTGGTACGCAGATTCCTACCAAAAACTATTTTTAAGTTTAGGGATGTTGAAAGCCTTCAAGCCCCAAGCATTATTGTGAACACTACCCATTTAAGACTCCATTCAGGCTTCATTGTAAGAAATAAATGTACACTGAGGAAAGCTTTTTATAATGTGGATTCAAGACTTCCAACTGTCTTTTTAGATTTTCCACATATTTGGAAAATCTCAACATTCATAAGAACAGAGTTATATTAACATTTCTTTGATTTTTTTTATGAATTGTTTGGGCATAATTGGAGTGATCTTTACAGGATTTTGATTGGTTGGTTGGGTTTTGATTTCCTGAAACAGTCAATGGGAGAGTCTCAGAGATATCCCTGAAATACTATTTTTTTTTTCAGAAGAGTTCAGTACTTTATTGAATTTTTAATATATAAGACATCTTTTTAACTCCAAGCAAAAACCCTCAGAGAATGCCACAATATGTTTCTTCTAGTGATCTGTGATATGATATCTGTTTTAAAGCCACGGGTTTTTTAAGGACACACTTACTAGCATACCAGAACAGCGCAACACAGCTTGGATGCACCTGCCAGTTAAGTAATCTCACAGATGCATGTGCTGCTCTTGCAATGAAAAGACAGCCCTAACATGACACTGATCTTCTATTTGTGCTGTCTTCATTCATCTAAACGAGTGTCTGAAGGCTACCACAAACTAAATGAAGACAGAGCAAGAGATTTTTTCAGATGTCTCTTAGCTATAAAGATTTGCATACACCCCTTGCAATGCTGCGCAAGTAATGAAATCAAGACAGCAGAGCCATGGGCACCCTTTTAAGCTCTACTGACCACTCACAGAATCTTCATACAGCAACGCATCCATACTGGTCACTCTGCCTAAGAGAAACCTTGACATGGGTACATTCTCTCTTTTGCTACTGAGTCCTGAGAGCCATTCAGTATTTCACAAATAAATTCAGGTAAAGTAATGGAGAAGAATAAGTCTACAAGAAGAAGAAGTGTAATTGAGTTACTTTGGGCTCCATTTACTTGTTTCAATGTATCTATAGTCTATAACAGATTAGAAGCTATTGGCAACAACGGAACCTTGATTGCACCTTGATTTAAATATAGGCTACATAGAAAAGTTCTATTAATTGCAGCAGTATGGAAAGCTTGAAATGTTTGCATTTTTAAGAATTTGTGTTTGGAAGGAAAAATCAATGTAAAAGGCACTTTCTAAAAACTGCTCTGGTTAACAGTAGTCATGTCAGAATTTGAAATATAACTACAAATTTTAACAGATTTGCTTTTCTGCATTCTTTGGAAATTATATTTTGCACCACGTCTAAGTTCTAAAAATTTGTGAAGAGTAGTAGGTCTGATTCAAAAGAGAAGTTGACCCATGTATGTGTAACTAGACTTTCATATTGCATACATACCCTCTGTTGATGTGCCAGACAGGCCAGTGCTCAGATTCTGTGTTCTGTGCGCTGAGTTCAGCCAACAAAGGGCATCCACATATTACAGCTTTTAATATTAAAAGCCTGACTGCCTACATCAAGCTGTATGAACCATTGTGTTTAACTCTGATGGTCCCATACTGATTACCAAGGTGGCAGAACCATGGAAGGAATTTAATTCTCTTAAGTAGCTTGAAGTGCCCAAGACACCCCATGGCCTCCATTCTGTGATTCTTCTTGTATAAAAGGCAGACCACCTTTTGGTAGTAACTTTTGAAATTGTAGGTTTTGAATACTTTCTGGCTCAGAGAACAGGCTATTGCACCAAATGAATTTTGCTTTTGGCGAGTTGAAGCTTTCAGTGTCTACAGCAAAACATCTTGCTCTTCTGTTAGTTACTGCAACTCAAGAGTTTTAAGATGTACACCTGTGCCACACAGACACCTTTCTCCTGTCAGGTCTTCTGCTCTGGAGATGTTTGACTCTTTCTAAAGTCTTTCAGAGCAAGCCCTGAGAAGGCCATAAAGTGGACATCCTGTCCATTGATGGAACAAGAAGAAAAAGAAATTGTGTAGACAGTTGGAAGAAATTGTTTTATTAGGATAGAGCACTGCTATGGCAATGTTCATTTAAATTGAAACTGTGCAATTTGGCTGAACATTATAAAATTCTTGCCTTGTGTACAGTAATATTATTTTTATGACTTTGCCAGACAGCTTCTGTGTTCATAAAGGATGTCTGAGATTTATTTTTATTATTTTATGGTGAACTTAGTATCCTGAGGAAGCCCTGCTTAAATCTCTGCATCATCCAGTAGATACGCATTTGTACTCCTGAATCAGGCATTACTGCTCAGTAACAAAACATTAAGCTGGAGAGTAATGCATTATTGAAAAGTTTCCTGCATGCAGTTTTTAAGGATCTGTACTAAAATTATGATTAAGAACACTCTACAGTCTTCAGGAACATTTTATAAAAGCAAAATGTAAAATTCATCAGGAAACCTTTCATCTTTTTTAAGTGTATTGTTTTTATTAGTCTGTGTTTGAAAAACATCTTAGAATCCCATTTTACACTACCTCTATCTACCTATTTGCTGTGGCTAACATGGCTGCAGCTGACTTAGACACATGATGCCACTACACTTTAGAAAGCTGAAAAGATACTTTCCTCACAAGGGGAAAATACAGATCTTGATGTATTGCGGGAAAGAAGTGTTTGTTAAAGTCCATGACATTCCCCATAAAGTGGACACTAAGAAGACTCTTGAGAACATAGAGAGCTATACTGCGTGCATTATCACTGTAATTTCTAAGCTTCCCTGTGGTCAAAGCCATTTCTCTGTGTAAAAAGCCAGATGTCATTTGGGGGTTATGGGAACTGCACAGATTCTATACAAATTTCAGCTAAAAATTAAGAAGAAATCATAGGGCCAGCACAAGAATTTGTAGCTAACATAGGGTAAAAAGATTTGCAAGTGCAATTCAGCTATCAAACAAGCTGTAATGTTGGTGAACTACTTGTACTGCATGTAAGACCATCCTGGCAAATTTTCATCTGCAGAAATGGCAGCATTTACTCAAATAAATGCACACAACTTTGGTTTATGGTGCACATGCTACTACAGGCTGAAAAACAAAGGGAGGCATTAGAAAAACTGTTTTAGTGTGACAATAGCATTTCTGAAATCAATTTAGACATGGTTCTAGTCTTTGAAGTGACAGAATCTACATTCTTCACTGTAAAATGAAGACTTGCATCCTGTACTTCCAAGGCACTTAATTATTTCAAATTCTCTCTGGAAATAGAAGTTGGAAATGTGGACAGAAGTAGACTCAAAAAGGCTTCCTTTATATAGGCTTTTTGGAATAACTGGATATTTGGAAATCATGCTGATTTTAGTTTCACTAACTGACTTCTGAGGCATCCTCTAACAGGATCTCTGTGTGTTCCATCCCTCCCTTCTGCAGCCACCCTCAAAAGTTAAAAGAAAAAGAAAAATAAATAATAGTAGTATAATAAGCAAAATGAGGAGGTTAGTGTGGCAGGGAGAAGGTATTTCATTAACATAGTGTAACTGAAGGGAGAGGAGCAGAAGGTGGCATGTGGTAAAAACAGGCTTAGGGTCTTTCTAGATGGCTTGGAGTAGTGGGAGAAGGTTAATGCACGCACTACATGTGGGTAGGCTTGATCTAAAACCAACTTTCTTCCAGTAAGAAAGGCAGGAGCAGGGATCATCCAGGTACCACACTCTGCTCACATGACAATAGCTATGACCTTCATGACTGTAGAACTAAAGGAACATCTACCCTTGACAAACAGTGGTCAGACTGGGTGCATACCATTTGGTAATGAACTTCCACTTCCCCCCCGCCCAAGCTATGCTACTTCTGTTAAACTCATCGCAAGCTCCTGATATTTCTGCTCCTCTAGTTAGTGCTAATGCTTGCTTATCTGAGGGAGGGAGAGGAGACCAGTGTCTACTCTGGACAAGGGATGTGCTCTTTCCCACCATGCTGGTGTTTGGATTGATAGCAGCTAGTTTAAAACCTCGACTCTAGTGCACTGTGCTGTTGGCAAGGTTCTTGCTTCCACCTTGCTGTTTCTCTGCTCATTTACCTGGCGGGTAGCTCCAAGCAACACATTTATCTTATCACTTCTGACTTCTTCCTTAACTGTTAACTGAGGGCTTTCAAGACTTTGCCCAGGATTTCTGTGTGTGTATGACACTTTCCACTACTACTCCATAGTTACCTTTGGTTTCCTCTCCTCCACTCTCATCCCAAGTCTGTAGCTGCTTTAAGTGACCTGCAGTCCGTGACAGCTTGGGGTTTTGGTTTCTTGCCTATGCTGCGGGTGGCCATCTACTCACCTGCATCAAAGGTTCAGATTTGTGGCGCTTTTATTCCTTAGCATTCCTATAATGATGTCTGTGTCATGTCAAGCATTTCTCTATGTTTGACTTTAACAGACAGGACTTTACCTATCAGTTTGTGCAGGGGTATAATTAGCACCTGTTAGGGTACAAGGAGTGATTCAACATGACACAGGAGGGATCTCTTTCCATCCACTCTTTATCCTCTGTCAATCTCTTGGTTACCTTTACTGTTGACAAAATCTTTCCATTGTTTCCTGACTATCGGTAAAAATAATTTGTGCTCATTGGTACCAAGAGTGATGCTATGCCATGGGTGCAGTAATATTATTGCATCTGGTATAAAGCATATGCATATGGCATAAAGTATCAACTACTTTGAAAAGAACAAACCTGTAATCGTAGTTTTGCCCAAGTATCTTCCAGATTGTCAGCTCAGTTTTGTGATGTGGTCATTCATATAACTAAAAGCAAACAGGCTTGTTCTTGACTTCTTCCATGTTTATCTGCAGTTTCCTTGGTATCTCTTTCTATTTAATTGCTATGTTTTTATGAGGGCTATACAGATCATTAATTTTCACTTTAGTCAGATATATTAATTATTCCCTGGATGGTTCTGCTGCCATGAACATTCTAGACTGTAGCTTTAGGATGAAATCTGCTACCCCCACCCTAATCTTTTCTACAAATTGCAATCAGTTGTATGTTGTTGAATTATGGAATCTTGAGTAATTTCCAGAATTACCAAGGTTCTCATAAGTTATCATGCCAGTCTTGTCACGTAACTCTGTTCCTTCTATGCTCCTAGATGTTAGGTTAAAAAAAATAAAATAAAATAAAATTAACCTCTTCCTTTTTTTTTCAGTTACTCAGTATCTGCTGTTTCTGTGTTCCAGGCACTATTCCTGACATCATTGTCTTAACCTCTTTCCATCTCCCCTTTTTCCTCCCCACATCATAACCAAGCTTTACCTTCATTTTCTCATCTCTTCTTACAGAAGCAGCTATTGTTCCCATGCTTGGAGAAGGTTTGTTGTCTGAAATCCCACACTTCCATTGGTCTGACTCTTCCACGATACTTGCTTGTTCTGTGTTAGATGCTGTTTTGTCTACCTGATAGTCACACATCCCATGCAGCAACTCACTTCTCTAACTGATGCTACCAAGCTTCATGTCCTTCATGCTGTGTCACCTGAGAGAGTTCCCCACTTACAAAATGAAAGTGGCCTTTTTCTTCAGTAGCAGAATGGTTTGCAGAGGTGCTGTACTGAGCACTGTGGCCACACGCTTCCTTAAGGCTTCATCACATCCCTGTAACCGGTGTTTCCCCCTCCCCAGGCTCCATGTCCCTCACTGCTGGTTTTGAGACCTGGCTGAGGGTTCACTAGTGCGGGCAGAGGTGGGAGCCACTGATCACAGCCACAGGCACAGGACGGGAGGAGCTATCAGGGGCTCTTTTATCCTTTTCTGCTATTCAGCAAGTTACCAGGAAAAACAGGCATGAAATAAAAAGGGCAGCTGACAACAGGGGGAAAATGGGAAGACGCCAAACAAATATGGAAGACAGAAAACGGATTTACCTGACTAAACCTTGGGTTAGAACCATTTTGGAGCAAGAAATTAGAGTGGGTGTCAGAGAGGTGGCAAGCTATGTGGCTTGAAAAGCTTCAAAATTTTAATGGGAAGCTTTTTTGAGATGTAGAAGAGTAGACACGTCTTTCAGTTTATGGGTGCCTTGAACTATATATGCATACGATAACAAAGCAGACATTCCAGAAACATTTATTTTGGTCCAAAATATAAAAATTCTACCTAGACCTCATGGAAAAGTTGAGGTATGCCCCAGGCCTAACACACCTCTGGGCAGCAGAAGCCACTGCATGAGACCCTGAAGCTGTTTTCTTCTAAGATGCCCTGACAGCAGAATAAAGAATCACAGAGCTTTGAAAAATGATGACACTGTGCTCTTTGAGCTTTGATTTGGATTCACCTGCAACAGCCCGGTGCAGTGGTATGGGACGCACTCAGCCAGTAACAGTGACAGACCTTCACGGGACCATTTGCCTCCTCCTGATTTGCACCAGTCTCTTAGCCTAGCTCCCTTTCCATGTCCTCCTTTTCTTCCCACTCCTGAGGTCACTGGCTTTCCCTGGCCGAGCTGTCTGTCAGCCCTGCTGTGAAACCAATAACCTGCAGAGCAACACGGCAGGTGGGTGCATGTCTGTAATGCTGCTGCAGCAAGGCTTGCTACGACTCATCTGTCAAAGCCACTAGGCAGCACAGCAAATAAAAATAAATTTGTAGAGAAAAAGAAAAATCAGACTTCCAGGTTAAATCCCCTAGCCATTACAAGAGCTTTCTAGAACTTACTGTCTTTTCATGAGAGAAAGAAAATTTTCTTTCCTTTCCCTTGTCCTTGTTTTATCCCTTCCCTTCCTGGAAGGATTCCCATGTAGAAAGCTGCATCCTCCTTTGTGTACCTCAGCACCTGAGCATCCACTTCATCTACCTGAATCCTCAGTAGTGTCTTTTTTGTTAGCTTGCCTGAAGAGTGGGTTTCTCCAGTGCTACTCACAGATCACTTACCAACTACCATTATGTGGCTGTTGGTACCTTATAATGTGAGGTAGTGGACACTTGCAGCACAGTTTCTCTCCCCTAAACACGGAGGTATGATGCAAGTGTGCAGCAAAAGAAAGCCCTAAATGTCTAAATTATGCAGAAAATACCTAACAATCAAAGTGGTATTCAGTTCATAGAGATTCCCAAAGTACTTGGAGGCAGAGGGCTTGACATGATTTGAAACTAGCATGAGGAGTCCCTAAAACTAGTCAGCATGTTGTGTGTTGGAAGGGATGTACAGAAGTTCAAAGAAAAAAAAAAACAGTTATGATTTCTTCTGCTCTCCTTTCTCCTCCCATGATCATTTTTCAATGTGTTAGTTTTAAAAATATAGATTTCCAACCAGGCCAGTAAACAAATTTTCATAGCATGCTGCACATGTATTCTTTCATATTCACCAACAGAAAAGAATAAATTCTGTCTCCCTGCAGAATCCAACAGTTACTGCGTTATGGAAAACTTGCATATTAAAAAAGAATATAGCAGATTTTTTTCCCTTTTTTTTCTCTTTAACCCTATAAAGCATGTGAATTAACTCTTATAGAATTTCTACAAAATAAATATAAATTTGCATAGAAACAATAAATTTTTCTTCCTGGGAAAGGATATTTTACTTTAGAGGGCAGATACCAATAGTAAATAATATTCCAGAAGTTAATTTCTTCCCCCTTTTCTTTATGTGATGGCATACTTGAAGCAGTACGTGCTTAGGGAAGGCTGTGGTGCTAATGCATTTTTTTCAAAGCTTAAGAAGAGAAAAGGAACTGCAAATTATTTGCTGTCCATAAAAGACCAAAATACAGCCAAAAGCAGAAAAACCTTTTGAAGGCCACTTATAAGTGAAATACTTTTTTTAAAAAAAAAAAGTCTTCCATAAAAGATCAATTTTAAACACCTCATTTTTATAAGGTTTAAAGGATGGGTTTTGAAACTACTGTCCCATAATATAAATTTCATGATTTTTCAAAGTCCAAGTCTATTTGTTGTACCAATACTAAAAAATCTACTGCTAAGATACAAGGGACTTAAAAGAGGCTGTGAAAGCTTGAAATCTTTGAAATACCTGGAAACATGCAAATTTTGATATGAAAGTGTCGTGTCCAGTCAGGTCTGCACATTTACAAGCTCTCTGCTCTTATGTTGAGCATTAGCACAGATTTAGAATCACCAGCTATGTTACCGATAGCAAGGCATTAAAGTAGCTCTTCCACTTGAGCGTGCAATGGGATAGAGTGAACTGAGTTAATTTAGATAAATAGATCCCTGAAGATCAGCAGACAAGACCTCTTGGAACACTGTCTTCACAGATTACTGAGTGAAGCTTGATGTGATTGCCTGGTCTATCACCCCTCTTCCTATAAAGGCTCTGCTCACTGGCAGTGCAGTCTGTCTGATGTCCTTGTTTACTGTCACACAGACTATAGGCTCCACGAGGGAAGTTCATCAGCATCCTTTTATCCAGTCTTTCATAATGTTAAAACAAATTAGCAAGCTTTGCATGAAAAGCTGTGTTTCCACTAGCTAGTGAAATATACTTAGGTAGTTTTCTTGCTGAATTTTATGGAAGTTAGGTGTATAAAGGTAAGAGGACAAGGTAATGTTTTAATTTAAAAGAACGGTACAAGAGCTCTGGGCAGCCTGTTGACTGTATGTTAAAGGACATTAAGTGGATTAAAAAGAACTACGGGCACAGCTGGCACAGCCAGGTGTCCACAGCTCCACCTTCCCCACAATTTGACCTCTCCCAGCCATTCAGCTGCATTGTGACTCGGGCATTGATTTCTGTCCCCAACTCTCTTTGAAAGTAGGACCTTGCTGTGAGATTTGTAAGAGGATGGGGAACAAGGGAAGCTTGGGAACAAGCTTGGGTACAAGGCCAAATTGTACCGAGACCTCATGCACCGATTCTCTCTGAGGACCTTCTCAGTGAGCTCCCACAGCAGCCCTTCCAGCAGCAGAGGTTTATACAAAGGCCATGTTGGCCAGTAAAGGTTAACCTTGCAGACCAAATATTCTCTCCACAAGAGCTTTAGCAGGACCTCTTTCCTTCACTTGGCTGCTGGGGCTTTTTCCATGCACTTGGATTAATTTTCTGTCTTTGAGATTGTCTTTGAAAGTTTGACCTGTCATTTGGTCATATACATACATGAAGTTGGTGGAGGGGGATAGACAGGCAGCTACAGCAAGGTCTCACAAGTCTTGTCAGCTTAGGAAACATAAATGAAAAGTCAGAAATCAGATGAATGTGAAGAGCTTTGAGCGGTATGGCCTGGAAGAGCCCATCACTGAATAATAAATTCCCATTCATCCAGCCACAGCTGTGATCGAGGAGCTACTTCTAGTCACTGAGGCAAAGGGTGAAGGGTGTTGTTGGGGAAGGACATGGAAGGAGAGAATAGTGCTCGCTGTCTAGCCCAGCTACATTGAGTAAAGCAGAGCCAGACCCCACTGTGGTTTTATTTTCCCTATTGGGACTATTAGGCAAATCCAGTCCCACCAAATCTGCAGCTTCATCACATGCTTTGGGGAGGGGAAAAAGGTTATGCAATAAAACTAGAAAGTATGATTGAAGCTACCAAGCTTCACAGCAGTCTGTGGTTTATTATTAGAAACTACTTCAGCCTCTTTTTTAAAAAGACAACAATCAGAAAGAAGGTTTCTGTAGATATTTTTTTCCCCTGTACCATAAGACATAAAAATTCAAAATATTCCAGCTGAAGGACTAGCTCCCATTTCAGGTCAAATTTTTTATGTCCTGTTTTTATTTGCCTCAGTTGATTCTATTGAGGCAAAGGGTAAAATATGTCATTCGATAATACTTGCATGTTATTAGAAATAAATCGGTAGCTTTAAAATATCTACACCAGTTACTTATAATATCTTTTCTTCCGAGACTCTTTACAATAAAAGAATAATGAAGCCTTTTTTGAGGGAGTAAACTGGAAATCAGGGCATAATGCTAGTAGCAAGCAGAGCTTGTTATGGACCAAGACGTATCTTTCCTCTTATGAAAAATACAGCATGTTCTGTATGACAGGACTCTCAAAAAACATCCAGTGGTTGTAATATGCTTCATCCACTCAACCAGCTCTTAAACACTTCTCTAATTTGAGGCAAAGTGAAGATGAAGCTCTCACCCTGGTGAAGGTGAACATCTCTGAAGTATTTTTACCCTTAAAAACTTCTTAGGTAGAAAAGATTTTGGGGACAGAATCTTTAAAAAAAATGCATAAATCACAGAAAACTGCATGGAATTAATTTTATTTACTGAAACCTCTCTGTGATTTAAGTATTAGACATAAGGTTGCTTCATACGAGTAGTTTCTAAGGTTGCATCATGTGGATCAGAGTTTCCTCTGACATTCTAGCTCTTTCAAGCAAAAAAAAAAAATTGCACCTGCTACAGCTAAATAAATCCTTTTCCTCTGAGGCAAAAAAATGAATATTTAACACCACTGTGCAACCTCTGAGATCTGCTATATGTCTTTCCTTGTTGATACCTGAATGGTGTGCAACTAAGTGCAATGGTAAGAACAGAGGCTTCACAGAGGGACATTAAACAGTATTTCTTAATAAAAGAGATCACTGCTTTGTTTCAAGAGCTAAATGATGCTTTCATGTTATGTTTTATATTTGACTCATGCCTCTTGCAAAGTTCTGGCACATTCAGTGAATACACAACTGAAAAAGCAAAACTCAGCGTTTCTTCCCTGCACACTTGACACAAGTCAGCATGCCTAATGCCAGTCTTTGCTAGTTCTAATACACATCTCTTGAGTGACTTCATTCCACATTACACACAAGAAGAATAAAAAAAAATCCCAGAGTTACTCAGTTATGCTTGGAGACAACTGATGGAGAATTGCCCTGTGCTGCCCAGAGGAGCTCGCAGATGTGGCACAAAGGAGGCTGATGTGGCCGGCATCCTGCAGCACCCACAGAGTACGTGGGGACAGGTCTCCGGACTACCATTGCACTGGAGGCTACCTGAAGCCTCTTCTGAAGGGAGGACAGCTTACAGAGAAGAAGAAAAGATACTAACAGAAATTAGCCCTAACAGGAATACTTTTCCCAAGCAGCACTGCAGGCGTTATCTTTTCCCTTTGTTATTCAGCTGTCCTCTCATGGGGGGAAAGTTACCTTGAAAACCCTATTCCTGGTTACCTGTTATTATCTGTTGCTTCTCTTTCTGAGATACTATCAGCACTTCCAGCACTGTACTAACTTGTGCATCAGCATTCAATGCTGGATAACTGAGCATTTCATATATTTGCAGTTACTAATCCAGTCATCTTTTATTCCAGGGCCGTCTCAGACTCTTTGGAAGTATTTATCTGTTCACTGACTTTCCTGAGGTTTGCAGAGTCTTCCTAAGGGCATATTCAAACACATTTCCTTCAGTTTTTCCACACTGGGCAGCTGTACTTGTGTTGTTTCCAGGGTGCTGCCTGCGGTGGACTTTGAGTTCTGAATGCCGTTCTACTTCAGGTCTAACTTTAAATGAGTTTTTTGTCTGTCCTCATTTTCCACAGTACCAAAGTCCTGTTTATCATTCAAAACTTCAGGCAGGGGCACTTCCTTTGCCCATCAATAAACATATTGCTAAGAGTTAATTCCGGATTTTTCAGTAGGCCAAGGGCTTTGCCTCAAATTGCAGTCCTAACTGGGTTTTGTACCTGAACTCACCTTCCCAAAATTACCTCTGAAAGCTAGACCAGTCATTAACCCCATTTTTACTCGCATGTAATATCTTGCTAAAAAAACATATTTCTGGGGCTCATTTTTGTGCATTGCTCATACTTTGAACATCGCCTGGTGGTTAACCACCTCTACTCGAGTTAGCAAAAATAAGATTCTTCAGTACCACCTACTTCAAGAAACATGAACGCTTCTGCCCATCTTTTTTGGAGAGCACCGACTCCTGCCAAAATGAAGGTGTGTCTGAAACTTGCATGACCTCCCTCCCCAAACCCGAGCGTGTAGCTCCATCTCTGGCTGCAGCTCTCCCAAGGATGCTGTTCTACAGAGGGAACTGCAGGAACAAGGTCCCCCAATACAGGCTGAAACGACTCCATAAGCAATTCTTACTGCAGAAGGCAACATGAGGGAGATTCTTTTCTATTTGTGTGTAAATACATCCGCCACCCTTCCCTCCCATGCAAAGGCAGTGCTTTTAATGACACACAAGCAGGAACTGGTTAAAGGCATGTTGCCAGGCAATTTTTTTCAAGTTGGTTAATCATTACAAATAATCTCAATGTAGTTAATGAAAGTGATGAGAACCTAGACGTTGGGTACTCCATTTATGCTATGTGTTCCAACATGAAAGCTAATTCAGCTGAACCAAAAAATGGCTTCTAAAAAATTATGTAGGTGATGTAGCTGGCTGCTCTCATTCAGGCTCTCGTGAGGCTGCCAGGTATCCTGCTTGTGATTTATTTATCCATAAACAAAACTTCCAAATAACCTGCTCTATCCTGAAACACTTGTGAATTACTCAGTAGTATTCACAACTATTATTGCACTTTTCCTCGATAAAAACAGACTTGAATTAAATGCTGGTGATGATAGCAAGTAGTAGACAAAGCTTTTCAGAGTTATTTTCCAGTTATGTAGTTTAAAAAACACAAAAATATGTGTCTTGCAGCAAACCACTGAGCATTTAATCTGATGCTTCCAGAGTTTTCTTGTGACTGCTGGAAAGCGACATTTTTTCGACATTACAGGTCTCCAGGGGTGTGGCAGTGGTGGAAGGATTTTGCTGGCTGTGTTCTAAGTTTCTGGTTGGGGGAATCCCCCCGCTTTCAGATTTGTTCAGTTCAACATTAGACTGTTTCTGCCACTGATGCCATGATTCATCAATTTCTCAAATGCTGGGAGCATCCGCTAGAATTATCTCCTATGATACACTATTTCCCCCTCACTGCCTAAATCCCATGATGTATCACTGAAGTCCCATTACTGGAAGTGCATCATAGAAAATGGTGAGTAGAGAAGTCCTGATGCAATGGAAAGGTGCTATTCTGCAATTAAGGCCTGAAATACTTTGATCAGAATTATTCAAATGATGCTATGGTATTTCTAAATCAAAGTTCAGAATTTTTTCACAGTTATTTCAGTGAGATGAGTACGAATATGTAAATGATACAGATTTCCATTGGACTGATATTCTTATTTTTGCCCAAGTTAATCTGTTTTACAGCCAGAAGAGGGGCTGAAAAACTCCACTGGCACTTCTATCAGCTTCGTCATCTTTTCAAATTCAAATTAATCCAGAAGAATGCTGGAGTAGGTCTTTTCCTACTCAAATCACTTATTATTTTAATTGACTACATTGAAACTATTATTTGTATTCATGAATTTCAGCTTTAGTGATGAAAGGCCAAATTTTGATCTGTTTGGTGGTAAATACAGCTACGCCGGTGACTCTGTTGCAGGTGTTCTTCCTCTGCGGAGGTGTCGGTGAGCCTGGGTTTTCTTGCACAAATCAGGAACGCCAGCCACTCTCGTACTTCTAAAGACTCCTCTGTGCCTACCTGCTTCTAATTCAGCAGTTGAAGACCGCAGTCTCCATTTCAGAGAGCCTTTTGCTAGGCTGAAATAAATCAAGCTGGAGTTCAGTCAAGTAATTTATAGCCACTACAGTTCCCATGTTCTTCCTTCCCCTCCCCATTCCTTACTCACGCAAGTACACACATGATGAAGTAAAGAAGAATTTTAATCAGTATATGGGTATTACAAGGGATTCCTGTAACAGCGGCATTCATCTCCTCTTTCTGTCCTCAAGCCCTCAGGGAAGGAGGGTAGTAACACCCAGCGTGCTCATTTACCTGTTGAGGCTGAGACAGTGATCTGTTGTCCTCTTGGGTCATGTAGAGCTTTAACGTCAGTGAGGCCTGTGCAAAGGAGACTATTTTTATTGTTGCAGTTGAAAGAAGAACGTCTGCCACTAAAAAACTGAGTATTGTCTATCTTTTTGTTTTATTGTTCCCTAAAATTCCCACTGAAGACCAGCGGCTTTAGTCAATTAGGTACCTAGGGGGTCTCTGTCCACTTTGTCAGTTCTGCTCCAAAATTACACATGGTGCATTCTCTCTCAAGGAGAGTTTGTTTTCTTTCTAAATGAAGAATTATTCACCACAGCTTCCCAACATCATTTATTCAAACTCTCTTGAAACATATTGATTAGGATGTTCCAAGTGAGTGATTTGTAGCAGTGAATAAATCCCCCCTGGGGAACAAAGGTGTCTGCTGAACATGAGACTTGGAGAGTATCCCAATGCATTCTCAAGTGTACGAGGAAAAGATTAATTATATCTGCCCCCAAAATGGCTGTGGCTAGAAAGCTGGAACTGCACAGGGAGACTGTAATCACTATTGTCCTGTTGTGTTCTAGCAGAAAAGGATTTGATTTGGAGGAATAAAAAGGTTTTTAACTCACTTCAGCATTTCATTTCCTCTCCCTAGGAGTCCAGAAATTCCCACTCATCCTACATGTACCTGACTCTTTTGATACTGCTCTTATTGCACTTCTTGCACCTCCACAGGTACAGCTCCTGCTGCAAGTACCACTGCTGGCTCCGTGCACCTTACCACCTCCTCTGCTAGCAAGGCAGTTGTGGTAGTAGCAGCAGTAACAGAGGTGGTAGGAGGTGCAGCAGCGGCAAAGAACACCCCCATTGTCATTTTTTTTCTCAAAAATTTAGCCTAAAAATGTGAAGATGCTTTATAAGCAGGCCTAATTTGTAACTGGCACAGTAATTATTCTGTTAAGGTGTTTCAACAGGGACACGAAGTGTTGCAGCTCTGTGCACTTCCACAGTTTTCTGCAGCCCTGCAATTAGCAGAACATAAGCTGTTGAGTGGGTATCACCGTCACAAAGGCTACTCCAGGGAGTAAAGGGAAATTTAGATATTAATCCTTTTTTCATCATAGTGAGATGCTGATGACACCCATTTCCAGTGAATTTTCAACTTTTTAACCACTAGCACAGTGCATGTTGATATACTACTTCTACATCCCGCAGAGGGCCTATTAATAAGTGTGGATGCTTTCCACAGCCAGGGCATTAAGCAATCCCAATTTGGCCACACTAGTTCCCCTTGCTGTTGCAGCGATCAAAGTCAGTAACGCTTTCTGCTCACTGAGATTTTGCTGGGAAAGAAGCTGCCTTATATAACATCACCTTAATTTTATGCCCTCACTCCCCAGCCTGCTTTTCTTGCTTGGGCTGTGAAAATATCGTATTTCTTTTGCACAGTGTCAAACTGCTAGTCAAGTCCCATGCCAATCTAGAATAGGCCTGGTCAGGAATTTTTCAATTAAAAATTAATTAGAAAAGTCTACATTTGTCAAAACTGAAACTGACTGCTGAAGCAATTGTTTTTGACAGTCGTCCTCTTAAAAAAAATATTCTTGTAAAGAAAGTTTGGGAGTTGCCAAAGCATTGCACTGAAGTGTTGTTTTGTTTTGTTTTGTTTTTTGTTTTGTTTTGTATTAATGGAGGCTGATTTTTCATTTAAAGAAACCTTTGATTTGAAATTAATCAATTTATATTGGGAATTGAAATAAAGGAATTCAAAACCCCCGATGTTTTAATTAATCCAACCAAATTTTCACATTTTCTATTTAGGAAGGGTTATTATTTGAGAGACATTTTTTCACTAGTCAGGACAGGAACATTTTTGAAAATGTTAGAGATGCTCACAAACAGGACAATTCTTTCTTCCTTTAGCTGGGAACTGTTCGGGACTCTCTGTGAACTCGTTCCTGGAGACCCCAGCAAGTTAAAAGAAGAATACAAACCTTTTATAATAATACTGATTTCCCACTTGCCTATAAATCACTAATTTTCTAGATTTAAAAGCTGTATTATCCTCTGGTATCCAATTTATCTTGTTTTCAAGCAGTTGGGCTGAAAAAACCCTGAGTGCTTCCACATGAATAGGGAAAACTGCTGTGGTATTACTAAAAATGGGAAAACAATTCAGAGGAAAAATCAGAGCTCAAGTTATAGAATGTGTAAATACTTGGGAAAAAACCCAAACCAATATTTAGAGAATACACTCAGAGTTCCTCTTGTACCCAAACCATGTTTGCCTGCTTTTTATGATGTGAACAAATACCCTAAATTTGGCTCTAATTAGCTGACTGCTGCTGATTCAGTAGGGTATACCTGGTTATTTTACATCAGAAAACAAGTGTTCCCTCACAGCAACTTATGTATTTAACTTAAAATAAATTTTAACAGAAGCTTTTTTAGGTTGTCAAAGCTTTTCACTTAATAAAACAAATATACTTGAATGGCAATAGTATGTACAAAGGCACTGGTTTGTACTGTTCTCTCTAAAGCAATATATGGTAGCTAGAAGCAAGTTGGTTATTCTAAGGATCTCTCAATGAGAAGAAAAAAATAATTTTTAGAAATATTGACAATTTAATCTCTTCTGTTACAGACATCTAGGCTACATCTCCTAATTAGCTCATTCCCTTTTGAGTACACCAGTAGACAAGTAGATGATTGAACTGAAGGAATGGGATCCTCTAGGCATAATGGGGAAGAAGAGCTAGGGCTTCGCTCAGGCAAGTAGTGCCAAACAGTCAAGGAGTATGCAGAGTATATATTATAAAAGCTGAGGTTTAAGGTAAACCAAAAAGAAATCTTGTATATGAGAACAGTAAGTTGCCACATAATTTACTCCTGTCTGTGCCTACAGCGACTGAGTGACCACAATCAAGTTTACTGAATATTATACCAAGGTATTTAGCCCTGATTGTACCTCAGCACATGAACTGTCTGGAAGGTTTCCTGTCTGGACAACTGGATGGGTCAGGGACGCAGAACTGAGTGATGCAGAGTGCCTGCTGCCCGAAGAGTTCTGCTTCAAAGATGAAGAAATTTTCCTGGTACTTCTTTCACAAGACAGGTATCTATTATTTGCATAGCTGCTTTCTAGGGTTGTTGAATCATAAATACATCTAGGAATTATTAGTCACCATTTACCATCCATTTACTCTTGTACTGGAAAAGCTATATAAACTGGTATTTTAAAATGAGAAAGTGAACAGTGAGAATTAAGCTTTACATGAGCTGTTGGATAAGAGGCAAAACTGAGCAGCTGTAGTGTACATCAAAGAGTAGGCAATTTCACCAGTGACCCAATAAGTAGCCTAGATGTATGTCTGGTTTAACTCCATCTTAGCTACCATAAAGCCACAGTTTGGTAAGAAAGCAGCTTTATGCACTTGCATAGAATTTCCATCAGCCTCCAAGCACCTGAGATATGAATCACGTTCCCAAATAATCCTGAAAGGAAGATGAGTTTTGGTTTCCTATAACTGGTCATATAAACATAAAAACAAGTGCATAAGGGTTTGGTGGGGTTTTCTGCAGTTATACAGGAAATCACCAAGTGAGGATCTCGAGCAGAAGGTTTTTTTGAATCCCCCAGATGTCTCCAGTTTGAATTGTATACATTTCATATTAGATACAATGAAAGGGCTACTTTTTTTGTTTGTTTTTCCCTCTTTTCTCTTTATGATGGGAGGAATGAAGGGCAAAGTTCTTAACACAGAATGAATAGCATCTCTTACTTGCATTTTTTGCTGCCATGAAGAATGAGGGAATGGTATAGGACTCATTTTTGCCTTATTTGCTTGATAGTCAAGAAGCTTTATACTGAGAATGGAGATGTCAAATTGCTATAGAACAAACTGAAGTAAACCGACTATTTCTATCAAAAGCCAGGCAATAGCTTGGACACACTACGTTTCTTAAATGAGTCAGGATTACTCCCGGGCAAATGCAGAGGACAGTGTACTCTGCTTGCTCAAGAGGATGACATATGCCATGATGCAGGAGTTTGCAGGTGCCCACCTTGTTTTCCTTTACAAAAGCAGTTTTGTCAGCTGTCTCAGCTTTTTCTGCTCCCTTCCTCTGTGCTCCATCCTCCCTTATGCTGCTTCATTGTCATTCAGTCAGTACTTATGCTTCATCTGCAGAGATATCTACTGTAGGTCTCTGGTGGCAGTCCATAGCCACTTGGGAAAAAGAAAGATGGTTTATGCTCTATCATGGCAGGAAATGGCAACTTGAGTCAGTGAGGTTTTAACAGACTGACCTCAGATTTCAGGACTAATCTTCAGTCCAGTTTCCTGCTGTAGCTGTGCCCTTCTAGTAGCTTAGCTCTGAAAGTCCATTAGTTCAAGTGAGTTTATGGAGGCTAAGCTGCAGTTAAGAGAATAATACTTTGGTCTTCAGCACCAAGTCAGATTCTGTCACCAGAATGACGTGAAAGAGATTCAGTTTTCCATCCCATGCTAAACAGTGCACACCGTTGCTTGATCAAACATTTTCTTCAGTGACAGCTGACATTAATTACTCCATGAGCTTGCAGTTTACATGGGTTACTTTGGTAAGCTTACTTCGGGAAAGGTGGCAGGACAATGTTTTTTGCAAGAAAAAGCAACATCAAACACCCAAATCTAGCACTGAACCTCAGATACCATAGCTTCTTGAAAACCTAAATTATCTGGAGCAACTAATCCATAATTCCCCAACTACCATTATACTAACCTAGATGCAAACTGAACATTAGCTTATTTTTATCAAATGGAGATTATAATTTTTTGATCTGATACTCAAAACATAAACCAAATGAAATAAGAAACTGCAATAGATGGAGAAGCTGAAGTAATATATAAACAGTTAATCATTCTTCAGACATGCTTGGCAAATTTTCCTGGTAAGAACGCTATTGCTCTGTAAGATAACTTAATAGACAGGCAGGACAGGAAAACCGGTTTGCTTCTAATGGCATTGCTATGGTGTAATGGGGCTGAGATGGCTATATTCAAGACAGATGCTATTATTTGTTCTAGTTTTACCATAAGTGACACTATGATATTTCCAAAATCAAGCCCAAAAGCCCATTAAAAACATCTTGCTGGCTTGACTCATAACAAAATGTAGGAATTGGTTTTTTGAGTCCTGATGAATGGAGAAGCTTTCAGAACACTCAGCCTGATGATCCCCAGCTTTTATGGCAAAGTACAAGGCAAACTTAGCAGTTTAGTGATATGCTTTTATCACCTTTTCTCTTTTAATGCTGTGTCCTTTTCCACCTAAGCTATTGCAGCAATGGATAGAAATGTTGCTTCCCCATTTATTCATTTATTCCCACTTCTGAGCATTTGTGTCACTTTCATGGGAGGCTTAAAAAGGTTGGTTAGTCTGTTGGTCTTAGAGAAAGATACCAGCATGCTCTTTCACTGAAGAAATGTGTTATGTGCTCCAGGTGCAATCCTGGTAAAATTTAGTTCAGCATAAAACCCTCTCTCTTATTGCACTTTGGGTTTAACAGTGTCCCCTTACGGTAAGTGATTGGATTCCTCTAACAGACCACACTGGTTCTTTACCTGATTTGTCTTCCAGTGTTCAGCTTCACTGCTCCCTCGTATCTTAAAATCTGACAGTGTATAAGCACAACAGTCCTTTCAGGAAAAAACAGCAGTGCAGAGTTAACGTTTACATTAACTAATTAGAAAATCTGGTGATGAGAACACTTTCTCAGTGTGCCCAACTCTACATAGAAGGCAGCAGGCAACCCCGCTATGATTCACATCTGGCAGTGTGTCAGTAGATGAGCAAGAGGCATTTTAAGACTAAGTGTTCAGATTCCACTAAAGAACATAAGCTTTGAACTTTCTACAACAGCTGTTCACCACAACTTTAATGAATAGTTAATAAAGTTCCACTTTTGCCCAAGTCAGGCACCATACCCAGCTGATCGGAGACAAGTCAACAAACCGGAGAGGAAAAATGATCCAGTAGCTTGAGGGCTATCCTAAAATTTGAGAAGCCTAACTAAATTGTATTTATTGCCTCTTAGTAAGTTACTTCTTTCAATAGGAGTTGGAGACTACAGGTTGTGAAATGATGTGTTTCAGTTATTCATTAAAAAATAAGTTTTCCATTTCATGAAAGAGATCTATGATTTTAAAATCTTCCCCGTTTTGAATTGAGTACCTCCAGACTTGTGCACAGGTCACATCAAAGGGGCTGTAACTGTTGGCAGACACAAACCTAGGGGATGCAAGAGATGCAGGTGTAAGTCCCTTTTCTGCTCATTGTGAACTTAAACGTTGCTTTCTGAGTCCAGGTGAAAGAACAAGTGATTGACTTTTGGATGAGCAGAAAGGAGTCTTTTCTTTTTGACTAGACAGTCAAAAAGTTGAGCTTGGACTTGAGGCATGGATTTTTAAGATTCTGAAGCACTTGGACAAGAGGATAATGAGAGATACATAAGAAATGTAGATAACCAAAGAAAAAAATTGACTTGTAAATATTTGCTATTTGCGTTTCTCTAAGCTACTGTGTGGGGCCACAACAGTGGCCTTGTCTGCATTAAGGGAGCCCTGTCTGGAATTACCAAAGGTGTTGTACGTTATTTGTTTCAGTCCTGTGATGACTTTTAAAGAACAGCTTTCATCTCACATATATGACCCCTGTCATACTAATAATTTCACAAACTAGGGAAACATACAGACTCTTGTCCCTTACACGAGTCTCTGGAGCAGGGACTGACAGACAATTCAGAAACATCAAGCGGAATTTCCTAAATCCATCCACATTCTGCCCCCATCAGCGTGGGTCCTGACCCTAGGAAGTCATTTCCTTACAATCTTCTTTGACATCCCCATGGCATTTCAAAATTAAAAACAGTCTCTTTTCAGAAAGCAACAATTTCAAAGTTGTCTGACACAACTCCCAAAAGAGTTCATCTGCACCCAGACCAAATGCTGTATCAGAAGAAATGCTTAGAAAAGGTCTGTCTTCAGTGCACTCTCCATCCAGGTTCGGTGATTATCTTCAACCAGGTGAAGTTTCTGGAGACTTGATTATAGTGCAGATAGAAAAAAAGAGATAAACTATGGGGTAGAGGAGAAATGAATTTACTTGTTATGGGTTTAGGATAACCACATAGCTGCAGAACTTCTATGCAAGGATAAATAGCTTCTAGGATGTCTGGTTAGGTTGAACATCCACTTAATAATAATTGCAGATCTCTGAAGAGAACTTGTAAGGCTATTTGTTGCATGTAACATTTACTGTAGGTTTAGTCTCAGTGCCAGGTAGGCACCCAGACTTTGTTGGTTTTAATATGCTCCCTAATTACATTTTCCCATTTGTTTGAACAACAGTTCATGAGTTGAACCACCTTTTTTAGCTTTTTGTTCAGTTATTTGTTATATGTCAATCCTATTGCATATGACTGTATTTTCATAATGTAACAAAAAATATTAAACAAAAGTGTAACCCCCAAAGTTAAAACTGGAGCCCAATACAACTAGAACATCAGAAGAAAAAAAAATCACACAGTTCACATGGGCACTATTAACGAGATGAGGAAACAAGAAAACCAGCCTGATGCTCCTTCTGCTTCTAGTACATTGTGGGGAGCTCTGCGTTCCCCAAAGCTGTCCCCACTCCGTTGGCTTACAGGTACCAGAGCAGACAACTCTGGTTGCAAAGAGGCAATGAGCCTTGGGTTCGGGTTTTTTTTGCCTCCTGGAAGGGAACAGCCTTGTGTGCAGTACATGGGCATCTGGATGAGACAGCTCAGAATGAATTCCCAAAGGCAGCACCCCAAGTATGAGGCTCTTTGGCAGCTTTAGTCAACTTAATTCCATGACATTGGTCCTTTGACTCCTGCTTTCTGGTGAGGTGTTTCTACCATGTGGTAACCCAAATCAAGTATGTGTTGGGGTAGAAAACGAACTCTGTAGAAAGAAATGATTAGCTGTTAGGTGGATTAACTCTGTGAACTGCTTCACTGTGACCACTTACATGTGGCAAGGAGAGAGGAGCAGTAGTTTTGGCTTAGACTGGTGTAAGCTGCTGCACAACCAGGAGTTGTAATCCTGGTAATCAAGACAGTCCTTTACCCTGTTCCTTTCTGGGACTGAGAAACCCAGTGTGAACTGCCGAATGACTGAGATTTGCAGCCATGGCCCTCTCCTAGGTTTAGGACCCTGATTCATCCCTTTTAAAAACACATTAAGGACTAGGTAGGATGTGCTTTGAAAAAGGAAACCGTGGATTTGCTTTCTTGCTTTTATTCAATATTGCAAAGATTAAGTAATGTGGCTCTCACACTCTTTAGTGCTTAGAACAGGGCACAAATCAAGGTGTTGCTGCTCCCAGGTGAACATTGTAATGGTGGGTACTTTGCTGCCTCTCTGACTAATTACCCTTTATTTGTTTTACAGGGTTTTGGGTAGGATTTTGCAAAGCAGCATAGTGTCAATAGGAATAGTGGAGACCATTTCTCCCTTTGAATATCTTCAGGACACAAACCTGGTGATTAGAGCAGGCTTCCTCTGATGGGGAAGGGAAGGTCTGAATTCCCTCAGATTCACATGGGATGAACCCAAGTGTCTCACATCCTGGCCAGAGCAGTCCCTCCTGCTTTATTTTATGAAAGAAAAATTGAGAAAATGGCAACAGTTTTGGTGAGGGCAGGAAAGGTGAAACAACCACAAAACTTCCTTCTGACCAGCCTCCTTCTCTGGTTGTTTTGGAACGAGAGTTCATTTGTGTCTTGTGTTTTGTTATCAGCTCAGCTCTTTCAGGAAATGAGAAGCATACTCTCAGCACGTCTCCTGGACTGAGCTCCTCTGGGATTTCAGGCAGAAAACGTTCTGATGAGAGCTGGTTGTGATTTGGTTAGCTGGAAGCAGTTGCACACATGAGTACTAGGAACTCAAGGCACTTGACTGGGGAAATGTGGGTACCTAAGGGTGTGAGGGGAATAGGTTATTGTGGGTTCTTAGATACAGATGACTGAAGCCAACTAAGTCCTAGTTTAGATGCCTAATCTCTGTAGCAGACTGGGGCCAAGATGCACACAGCATCCACTGTCACCCCAGCTTGAGTAAAGAAGATGAACTTGTCCTTGCTACCTCTATGCTAGGGTAGTTCAACCTTGTCCTGGAAGGCTGCATGTAAAATGGAGCTTTAGAAAATGTTTAAATTAAGTGAAATATTTTAATTACATTTTTTGTTTCCCTTCTGTCTATAAACTATGTTTTCTTCAAGACGAATGGCAATAAGTAATGCCTCTGCCCCTAAAAATTTGGAGAACTTAGATTTGATCCCACAATGTACATTCAGACATTATTGAAATGGCCACTTTCTGTTTATCAGAGACTTTGTACTCAGGCCACCAGTGTTGCCAATAACTATGCTACAATAATATTTATGCATCTTCCATAAACAGAATTAATGAAAAATAATATTACGGATATTTCAGATGGTGGAAAATGGCATTTTTTTAAAAAACAATGAAACAAAATTGGTTTTTAAATGTTAAGGGCATTGATCAGGATACAATGAAATTTTGAATTATCTGTAAGAGCAACAGAACCTTTGGGAGACTTGAAGTTTGCTCAATAGTACCTTCTTCCTTAGCACCTTGGTCTTGTAATAGAAAGCATGCTGTCAGTAAGAAAGGTCTCCAGTAGATTTGCCACATAAAGCAAATCTAGGAATGTCATGAGCTTTCATTGCTATCAAAAGTTTTCTGCCTTCTTTCTCTTCATGTGCAGTTTTCCAGATCCAAAGAAAGCACTGCTTTGGAAAAGTTGATCTCCTTTCTATTCAGGAAGGTTGTCTGTTCTTACTTAGTCAGAGGAGTCTAACCTGTTTTGAGTGTGGGGTAGGATCAGAAAGGAGGAAAGGGAATAGAAGTGTTATCTAATTGTTAGTTCGAATCTCTTCTTAGCTCCAGATCAAGGAGATTTAGTTGAATGGCACATAGTTTTGAGTGCCTTAGGAAGAAATTCTAGTTGCGGATAGCAAAGGAAAACTCAACATGTTTTTTGCGGTTTTGTTGTTGTTGTTCTGTTGTTGTCCATATGTCACTATTTCTTGCACATAAAGAAATTATTTTAATTTTTAACACTTCATTCTAAAGCAGGACTTGGTATTACCTTTCTTAACATTTGGGCTGAAAAAACATCTCCTTATAAGTACTTATAAACACCTCAGATGCTACAAACATCTTCTAATAATCAAAAGCCATTAGAAATCAGGTTTTATTTTAAAAAGTGACTATAATGCATTTCTTCCATTCCCCTCAGTCCTTACTAGAAAATTCTTCAGTATCTCCTGCTTCTTTTTCTAGATCTTTAATGATGGATTTCTTTTTCCCACAACATGTTCCCCTACTGCCTTAAGTCTACACTGGCACCCATCTAGGCAGTTTACTGTTGGTGAGATACTGTTCTTTTCAGCCTTTCGCCCACTGGTGAATGCCTTTCTTCTCCTTGATGTTGCACTGGCAATTTAAGTTCGTTGAATAGACAGAAAAGTCTTTATCTCCTCTCCAAATTTTCTTCTCTGTTCTGTACCATAATCTTTCCGATCGCATTGTTCCCAACCTTTTAAACTTCAGTTATGATCAACACCTCTCTCCTTCATTTATCATCTTATCTGTTGCGAAATACTGTTGTTCATTTTTCTGAGCTCTAAAATCCCTCTCTCCTTACTATTTCCATAGCAAAAAGCCTCTCTCTGCCCCCTGACCTTTACTTTTCAGCGTCCTACTCTCCTATTCCATACTTCCAAGATTGTATCACTGTAGCCATTTAAGTCACCTTTCTTCACTAATCCCCTTTTTTCTTCACTAACTAGCACCCAGACTCATGTTCTCACTTCAGTACCTTCATTGTTCTCTACCATTACAATTTCAATGTCTATTATGCCTGTTTATTGCCCTTTCACGCTTTAAAGATCCTTTTAACATCTCTGTGTTCTCTCAGTCTGTGCTGGTTATTACTTCTGCTCCTGAGATTTGTTCCTTTTCCTGGAAGATCTGGATAGCCAATTCTGAGGTGTACACACTCTCTAAAGTTTTCTGTAGACCATCCCTGTCAATAATTCGGTCTTCCTGCTCCCCAACTTCAGCAGCTCTTGACTCAGGATGTGAGCAGGGAAACAGCTGGAGAGCCAGGGGCAAAAGGCTCACAATGAATTTAAACGTGGCATAAAAAAGTTAGTTTGGAAGGGCTGTATGGAAGGCAATGAAACATTATTTAGCATCTCAATAGAAGATTCAGCCCACTTACGTGAATAGGATAAACTTCTGTTTTCTGTGGAGCTGACACAAGCACTTCCTCCTGCAGGGAATTTTTTTGTAGTCTTGTGAAAAGAACTAGTCAAAATTAAACTGAACCACCTGCACATTTGGTCACAAAGTGAGATTTTTCAGATTTTTCTGCTAGGGTGAAGGCCTGTGTTCATGTTCATCATTCAGTTGTGTGGAAATGTAGGAAAGATTTTTTCCTTCTAATTATTGATTTGAACTAACACATTTCCTCACTGGGATAGACCTGTGGGCAAGCACTATGATACTTTTGTGGAGAATATTTTTTTATTCCCTCTTTCACAATGCAGTAGCACCAAACACCTTAAGAAAGTGTGTCTGCTCTTATTGTTAGAAATCATCCCTGGTCACTGACCCTCTATACCACTGCAGATCTACTTCTAACATTCCCATTCTCATTAATATTTTGGAAAAAGTTATAAATACCTCTCAAAGACAATCTGAATGTCTCAAAACTTCCCGAATTTTCTTTCTCTGGCTTCTCCCTAACTTATAGTCTTATTGCTATAATTGTACTACGACCAATTACTTCTGGGAAAAGACAACGGTTAGATATTCCTGCCAACGATATTCCATCTAAACCCACATCTGAAATTTTGATTTTGGGAAGTTGCAGATTAGATTAGAGTCCTAGCAAGAATAAACATATGCTCAGGAAACTTTCTGTCTGCCTTTGAGAAGCTTTGCTTACAAGGGGATAAAACCCACAGGTCCCTGCCAGCTGTAAGCATGGCAAGTCCCCACGGTCCTTCCACAGCGTTGTCTTGCGAACCAGATGACAGTATTTCTTGTGCCTGTGTGTGACACCATGACAGCAGCAGAGCCAGGGAGGCTCAGGCACTCCAGCCTGGGTGGGATGTGGAATGCCTGATGCAGTAACCATCCTCTGGACGCTCAGAAAATAAGTGCTTATCACCTGGGCACCAGACCAGCTCAGTCTTGTCCCCACGTTTGTTGGGAGGGTCTGAGCTCCAGACTGGCCTTTAACAAATGGTGTATGCATACCTACAGCCTTGGGGTAGCCTTGGGGTAGCTGCCTTTTCTGATCAGGGAACTGTTTTCTGACACACATAGACAATACAACACGTTGCCCACTGCTATGTCACCCATGAACATCTTAGGAAGGAGATGTGGATAGAAATGTTTTCAATGTGCTAACAGTACCGACCTTTACATTTCCATTATACATCGCTCAGAAGTAGCGACAAAGCATTCAAAATCTCACACAGTCTGGAAGCCAAATTTAGATGGTTTCCGAATGGCTTTGTTTGAACAATACTTTTTAAAAAAAAAAAATGTAAAAAGTAAACTGAGGACATGTTATAACTGCATTTTTGGGTCAAGCATATCTGCCTGCTGATCACATCAGATGTTTGGTCATTGTTCAGCCACCATAAGTTTGGGCACAGACAGATTTTTTTTCCTAGGGAGGTCCCTGTCCTGAGATAGGGCTAAGCATTTTTCTCAGTGCATAGTAACAGGTAGGATGATAGCAAGAAGAATAAAGAATACAGCATGCTTATTGTCAGTTCAAACCTCTTCTTGGGTGTAAACCCAACTTTTTAGATGTGAGTGCAAAACCCTCATAAAGCAGCATGATCTGTTTCCATACAAGTCTGCAAGTGGATCAACACCTAGTTCATAACAGAACTGAACTCTTAAAAATAATCATCAGCCAATTCATCCTAGTGGCCCAGATTCTTCATTTCCTTGACAAATGTTTAATTTTCTCGTGTGATTTGATTTTTCTTTTGAAGGTGACTCATGCAGCAACAAATCAAAACGATAGACGTTTTTGTTTGTCCTGTGCAATCTCATGTAGGTGAACCAAAACATTTGCATAGTTATTACTGTTGGAACTCTGCTCTTCTAGACTAATAGCTAAATTTCTAAATTAATATTTTGTTTGTTTATCTAGTCCTACAAGATGCCAAGATGGAGAAGCACTTATAAGTAACTTACAGAAGAGTTTCCTGAAAAAGCCATTTTGTCTGAAAAGAGAAATTATACTGATACTGAAGCTTTTTTGTATCCAAATCAACATGGAAATGTATTTTGGTGAAAGAGAAAAAAATTGAGACACTTTTAGCGCGCACACACACTCTCCCCCCAATTTATGTCAGTAAGTCTTTCCTTACACACATGTTCTGATGCGTTTTGCAGCCACTATTCACAGCAAGGATCGCACTGCGTCACAGCACTGAAACTCAAGCGGCAGTTTTCTTCAGATATTAGCGGAACCTTGAATGTTCCTTGGCAAGGGATCTCCTTTACATAAACAGGAGTGAGAGGATGCTCATGAAGTAGTCACACAGCCTACTGCATTCATACTCCAGAGAGCTCCAGATGAAGTTATGAAGGGGAAGATCTGGAGAGGGGTTCTGTGATGGGAAAGAGTGCTGCTGCCATGGCATTTGAGACCCCTTTCTTCACAAGATACAAAGATTTTGCATACTGAGTGTTCCCTCCATCTTCTGATGTCTGTTTGATCTAAAGAGCATTACTGGAACAAATACTTAAAGGTGAGGGAGATAAGTGTGTCAGGTGGATAAATGGAAGGGAGGAAGGCCAATTTAATATGGATGATTGCACCAGAACAAATGGGGAATAAGCTGTCTTTGAATAAATGTAGCTGGAAGTGAGGAAAAGGTTTTCAACAGGAGCTCTGGAACAGCCTTTGAGTAAGAATAGATGTAAAAAAAACCCTCCTGCTTTTAATCTTAACTTGATCCAGAAAAGGAAGGAAAGGTAAGAACGAGTTGCTGGAAACAGCCGGAGATGGGATGCAATTAGCCAGGGTGTTCCCTCCAGCCTGTGTTCTTATTTTCCAGTGTTCCTAAAACTACTATTAAGCCACCTGCTGGAATTGGCCATACTAATGATAAGCAGTCTAATCCAGAATGCTGCTGAGCGCACACTGCCAGCCTGGTTTGATAGCAGTTGATTTGCTTGGCACTCGGCTGGATACACTCTGTACCTCACAGGACAGGGCTCCAGCACAATTTAAAACAGTCTCTCACCTACATAGCTTGGGGTTTAACATAGGGAAAAAAAAAAAAAAAAAAAAAAAGAAAGTCTGCTGTATGAATAGTATCCAACTCAGTTTTAAAACATAAAATACTGTCTTTAGGTGATCCCAGCTAGTACCTCACAGCATGGGGTGCAGTCAAAGTCAAGGTGCTGTGGCATTCAGTCCCCTTGTTGCGTACGATCTGAGAGTCCGGCAGAAGTTTCTAATTAACAGAGCCTAAATAGAGCCTTGCAATCACATTTGAAATATGACTGATGGCAAGCATTGCATGTTAGAAGTTTCTGCCATAGAATTCCATTCAAGTTAATGGAAAAATGCCTTACACATTAGTAGCAATTAAATTATTTGGAGTTTTGAAACCTCTAGGAACCTTAAACCAACCAAATCCCATCTAGAGCTGGGTCTGCAATAAATTACACTTTCAGACAAATTTAGTCTTCTTACATTACAGTTATTTTAGATCACATTTACTTGAAGAGACGACCCCCCCCCCCAAAAAAAAAACCACAACCAAAACAAAAAAAACCAAGGGGGGGACATACAGTAATTTACCTCTTTTAATTAAGAAATAAACTACATTGCATTTACTTGGGCCATCAGCACACTTCCGATATTTACTGGAGAAGTTGATTGGTGGTAACTTATGCCACAGCCCATGGATGTGTTCTCTCACCATGGTAAGCAGAAGACAATTAATTCGAAGTATCTCAGGCTAAATTACAAAGAGCTATATATAAGCATATATAAAGTATATGCTGATATAGACTGATTAAAGCATCTCCCATAGACCAAGCTCTGATCAAGCCCAAGAATGCAGTCTTGTTAAAATTCAGAGTAATTTGGGGTTAGAAAATGTATTCTGCATTCTATACTAGAATTAGGCATAAGTTGACTAGTTAGTCCACTCTGTTATTACCTGTAAAAACATTTTGTTGTGTGTGTATTATAACTGTGATCTTACAGGATCTTTTATCATAAAAACTAACAAACCAAAAGAAATGCAGATAGAATTTTTTTACACCTTATTTGGTAAAGCTAGGACATCTGTTATTTACTGTATTGAAGTTACCTCCTTTTATGAGGATGGCAGATTTACAGGTAATGGTTTAATGGATCACAAAAATCCCCGACTATTTTAAAGAACCAATGAGCTGAATGTCAGGAGATACATGCAGAAGGTATCATGCCACCTGCTACATGCTTCCATTTTCTCCTTCTCATTTTTTAAATGTAGGGCTACATTGCTCAACTATCCAAAGTCTTCATATTCTTGAAGTTTTTTGCTTACTGAGGATTTTTTTTCCTAATATGGCCATAACTAATACTTTTCATATTGATATTCATGTTACATGTTCAAGGGAACAGCGTAATTATATTGGATGGGTTTTGCTCTGGTCATCTTCAGAATGTCAAAGAATGTTTGATTGAAAAGACTGACTTTTCAAAAGATCAGCTGCAAATTCCCAGTTTTGTCCTGGAGACTTCCTGGATCTGGAGATTTTCTGGATCTTAAGCTCTCTCTGATGTTTTATATAACAGCATTACTTTGGTAAAAAGGAAGCTGTCAAGTGGAGTGGGACACAAGATTCTTAACATTAAATTTTGACCCTTGAAATCAACAAGAATTTGGAATTTTGCCCCTCATATTTGATTTCCGCATCTGCCACTGTTTTACTGTGTGATCCTGTAATTGTTTAATTTATATGTATCTGAATTTCTTTTCTGTGATATAGCAGTGCTGTTGTCCCAGCACGCAGAGGTGATGTGATTGAAAAGTGAGCTTGTAGAAAAGATGGCATGATGGGACAATTATCTTAAAACACTAGGTCTAAATCCTAGAAATCTGGAAAGCTAGTAGCAGCCTTTTCATAATGTGTTCTGTATCTCAGTGCTTACTAAATTGTCTAGATTCTCAAGATAATAATAACATGAAAGATAGTTACCTCCTCCTCTACTGTTTTGAACTTTCTGGATTCTCTATTTTCTTAAAAAAATCCTGAAATGTCACGTGCTTTTACACATCGTATGAAACCAGGTCACAGTATTTGTCACAGCGTTATATGCCTGACCAAGAAAAGCAGTAGAAGCAAAGCCATACAAGGTATATAATTTTCCTATTATATCATGCACATAGAAATACGAGCCATTCCCCTTTCCTAAACTTTACACTTTCTTAGTTAATATGCTTAAACAATTCTCTCTCCTGTTATGTATGAAAGAAATGAATTGAACATAAATAATATCCACCTCATCCCACAGATTTGACAGATTATTAATAATAATAAACACATGAAGGACTTGAATGAACTCAATATAATTAAAGCCATTCAATATGAGTTATGCTAAATACAAAATTTAAAACTATATATTTTTTTGATCAGTATGAGATGGTTATAAATTAATATTTTATGCAAGATTACCAATTTGATGGCTAAAGTTGATGGCTATATTGTTAACTGAAATATGTTGACTTCTGTTAGTACGCACAACATTGTGATTGTAGAATCAGCATGGCAAAAATCAACATGATAAACATTAAATGTATTAAAACCTGATAAATCTTGGTCTGAAATTAAAAATGAGGAATAATTATTAAGCAGGTGTGTTTCTAACTGGATCCTTCAGGAATATGTTCTTTTATACTACTTAACAACCTTCCCCTCTACTATGAACAAAACAAAGAACTACAAAAAATCACCAACACTACTGTTTGTAGTAGGCAAATATCAAGGGAACAATATAAACTATCAAGGGTAAATCACTGACTTAAGGTGATCTGGATCCATTGGTAAGTAAATCACAGCAAACATGGATTTACTTTGGTTGAATCTAATATCATACACCTAGGAAAGGATGCAGGCCAAAATCAGAGGCTGGAGACGATATCCTGGAGACATGTGATGCATCTGTACTGGAAAGCTAAGCAATTCCAGGGCTTGTTCTCTGGCTCTGATGCCAAATGGCCAATTTAGTTATATTCATATAATTAGACTGACCGGCTCTGGGTAACAGGACAGCCTCATACAAGCATTTTATTGGGAATGGTTCCTGGACTGTTGTAGTTTTCCAGCCAGGTCTGGGGCCATTCTAATGATTTAGTGCATAGATGATCAAGTTCTGGTGCACAAGCTCAGGGTTTTATTTTACAGAGATAGAACCTGGGACTCTTTGACAACAGCTGAGAGTCACGGCAAGTAAACAAAGTGCTCAGTGCAATCCTGCACCCAAAAGAGCTGTGCTACCTTGGCTACATAAAGGCAAAATCTCAGACAGATTAGACAGCCATGTGGAATCCATGTTACTTCTGTATTTTTCACTGACTGCTATTGAAACAACAGTTGTGATGTCCTCAGATGAAGAGGGTTATTGATCAATTGAGGCAGGTTTAAGAACAGCTAAGGCAACGGTTGGAGTATGGAACATATTTCATGTTAAGTGCCTTCAGGAGCCCTCTAGCTTAAAAATAGAAAAACTTCAGGAGTGGATTTCTATTTCTCAGTAGCCTACACTGCAGGATGCAAGATGACATACAGACAGTAGAGGTAAAATAAGGTCATTTTCTTGCACAGGACTCAGTGCTGCTTTAACTAGATTTTTCAAGTGTCCAACCTCTGTCAGGTATCTCTACCCTACATTGCCATTTGCAGTGCAGACATAGGCTTTGAGACAGATACTCCATATGGGATGGTTCTTCTGCAGAGGGAGCTCAGGACAAATCCAATGAACAGTCAGATTTCTGTACAGTGAATCACTGTATACTGAGTCACTGGCCAATGCCCAGTCCTACATGAGCTATCAACTCAAAGCTGCTTCTTTCATAACCTCATAATTTATGAAGTTGCTGCATTCATTACATAGAAGTATTCTCTCTATCCTTTTCAAGACCCTCACCACACCAGTACTAAATTTTTTTGTGGTGGGTCTATGACTTGATTTTACATATCAAATAATCACAGAATGAATTTGAAAACATCATAGTCTATTCCAGTCAGCACAATGCTTACCATACAGCTGAGACTCTGATTATTATTATCATCTGGGGTTTTTACATTGTGAAGATCAGCAAGGGTTTATACAAATATTTGGACACATACATAAAATAGTGAAAAAATGCTACAAATTAGACTCCAGATTATCAGATATCAATCTGTATTGATTAGATTATCAGACCATTATATGACAACTCCATGCCAACACACTAGTTTAAGAGTTAAACATCAAAATAATTTCTGGATATATTTTCAAACCATTCTATCTGAATGATAAAATAACTTATACATCTCACTCCTCTCTTCCCAGACCCATCTTGAAAGCTATGAAGTACCTGATTAATATTTTAGGACTTTGTAATTTCTGAAGATAATAGGACTGGGACATAAAAGTACTTTTTGGACACTGAGTAATTAGGACCACACTTCCCACCTACATTCATTATAAGAAAGCTACTTGTGAAGCCCTTGTACAGGAAGTTATTACTCACTGTTCTTGATTTTCATATGATGCAAATCACTGACAAGTCAGCATCTGTACTACCCAAAGGTCTGGTGCAATTTGAGTATCGGAGAGCATGTACTGCCTGAAGTTCTGTCATAACAAGATGGATTGGATAAGAAATTCCTTACTCCAGAAGGTTGTTCTTTATTATATATATGATAAACAGTAACAATGGTATTAAAAATTTACTATATATTTCTTCTCTGTAAGGGTGGTGAGGCACTGGAACAGGTTTCCCAGAGCAGCTGTGAATGCCCCATCCCTGGCAGTGTTCAAGGCCAGGCTGGATGGGGCTTTGAGCAACCTGGTCTAGTGGGAGGTGTCCCTGCCCATGGCAGGGGGTTGGAACTAGCTGATCTTTAAGGTCCCTTCCAACCCAAATCATCCCATGATTCTATGATTTCCCTCTAACTTAGGCTTTTAGGACATCAGTGTGCATATAGTGATAGTAGCTGGCCAGTGGTACTGTGAGAAAGGTAAGGACTTCCTGCAGCTCCTTGCTGCGGCTGCGATATCCCTGGGACACATTGCCTCTTGGGGGTGCCCAGTGTTTCGAGCTCTCTCGTTTGAAAGCTGTCTGAACTACAGTAGGCATAAAAATGCTGTGCCAAGGATAGCATGAGAGCTTTCATGTATGATTCCTGTGGTTTAATTGCCTTATCTCATATGATTATTTTACTGTAACTGACAAGAGTTGCTTTTAAATGAAGACATTGTTACAGCATACCACAGCACAGCAAAACAGCACAGCAAAGCCATATTCAGCCTTCCTAAAACAGTAAGACCAAGTCTTGCTTGGACTCGCACTTAACTAAAACTACAGAGCAAGGTGGCATAATCAGTTGACTTTTACAGCAGGGAGCCGTGACAGAGCGGCAGTCTTCCTTTAAAGGCAGCATCACTCTAGTATACTCTCTGCTAGTCTGTAAGTATAGAGTTAGGGCTATACAGAGTGGTCCAGCTTCCAATCTCTCTCGCATTTCACCAAGCACAGGGCTGGCATCACTGGAGAGAGCAGCCAAGCTGCTTTAAGTGAAGCTGCTTTGGTAGCAGAAGCTGCATATCTGTGTTAATGCATCACTCACTAATTTACTCCCTCTCTCACTGAAGAAACTAGGCTAGATGTATAGTATTTTTGCATGCAGAAAGATTATACAGTGCAGATGTAGTGTTTAAGATGTCTGAGTGTCTTTAAGTAATACTTAATGCTTGGCTTTAGGATTTAAGATTTTATTAATTTTTTGTTTCTATTCCACCTCCCCACCTGTTATTCCCCACATACATTCTGTCTAGAAATGTACTGATTTCTAAGAACATACTACCATTTGCTTACAAAGTAAATAATGTATGAAAAATTCGATTGTATGAAAGGTAAGAAGCATTTAATTAATATTTTATAAACAAGGAACTTAAAGGCAAAGCTGTCACTCAAAAGTTACATGAAGATATGACAGAATCAACCTTGCAATACTTTTATTCTTTTTTTAAAATTTAAGCCCAGATTCATTAATATACCAGAACAGCACAAATTATTCAAAGCATACCCATCATTTAAAATGAGTTTACATCTATTTTGCATCACTGCAGCAGTGCAAAACAGATAAAGCATGCTAGGGAATCAAGCCCCTGTGTTGGTTTGGAGGACCCATGTTTATTCAAGGCGCAAGTTAGATGGTGGCTGGGCAGGAGAAGCAGTGTAGGCCCCGAGTTCAGCTGTTTGTGTGCTTCTAAGCGTTCCCCTAGGTTTTTTGCCACCATCACACTGCATGGCTGCTTCCTTTGTGCATGTTAAGAGACAGCAGCAGCGCCAAGGGAAACCTTCTGAGAGCAGATACCCAACTTTGAGTTGAAACAGAAAATCTTTGCAGAAAAGATCTCTCTGAACTGGTTAACCTGCTGGAGGACTGGAGTCAGATGTGCATGCAGCTCCCTGTCTCAGACCCACTATAGCCAAGACCTGAAGAGGTGCTGAGCTGAAGGGCTGAGCTCCTTTGGAGGGTGCAGTAAGCCCCCCAGGAGTCAGCAGTGAAGCTACTACCCACACAAGCCTACTTGCAGCCTGTATAGTTATAGACATTAGCTACAATCATTAATAGATAAACTTAATTACAACTTCATCTATTCATTTGTTTTTATACCCTACGCACAAGCTTTTAATTACTTAACAATATGGAAAGTTTGATTGCATTACTTCATTATTAAGACTACTTAGGAGAAAGAATAAGCCAACAGAAATGCCAAATTTCTTGAAGGATTTATTTTTTAACTAATTTTAACTCAAGCCAATTAGCACATGAATTTTACGTTCTTAAAAAATTTGTTCTGTGTGCACAGAGTAAGCACTACAAGTATGGTTAGGATGTATTTTTCATTAAAAAAGCTGAAGCTGAGACCTTGGTACAAGTGCAAAATAAATCTCTACCTGACATCATGGAGACATGATCAGGAGGAAGCTAATGGAACTGTGATGAACATCTCTGTAAGAGCTAATACTGTATCACGTAGTACACTTCTAGCACAGTCCTAAGTACCTCCATATGTTTCATAGTTACAGGCAAGCGTGTGAAGCATACAAGAAAGAAAGTGCTATTTAAAAGATACTAGGATTGTAAAATTTATTCAAGCTAACATATTTTCTGTGAAGGGAATTTTATAGATTATATATATATATATGGTTTGCCACAGATATATATACACACACATATATAAACACATATATGCCACTCATAAGTGGAAAATCATTCCCATATTTAGTTTGAAACTGGCTTAAGTCTGAGACTGGCTGACGTCCCTCCTATCCTGTCTTCATAATGATACCACTCAGCCTCTTCTTCTTTTAGTCTTTAGGGAGATGCTGATTACTGCATCTGAGGTTCCCAGCGTTTTATTTTTTGTGAAGGATTTCACAACTCACGTGGGTTTCTACTGTTCTCCACTTGTCCACATTCTGCTGTGGATTGCATTGCTCCAAATTGTGTCTGCTGCTGATTTCAAACTCTGAGAACTTCTGGGTCTTTGGGTCCAGGCTGTGCTTTTGTGGTTCTCTGGTCTCTTATTCCTCTATTATTTTTGTGAGGAAATCAAAGCAGGGCTGAGGTGAGATCAGGGGAGCTTTCTGCAATGTTGGTCTGATCAGTACTAGTGCTCCTCATGCATGATGTGAACTAAGTAGTACTCTTGGGGAGAAGAACTTCTGTCACAGCTCCTTCCAGATCAGTTAAGATTTTATGGGGCATTTAAACTTTACTTTTGCAACTATGCTCATCCTTATAATGAACAATCACACAGAGCAATTAAAAGTGATGCTAATTCAATGGTACCGAGTTCATAGATATATGCCCCTTGACATATAACTTGCACTTTTTATTTAGTGTACTTCTTGGAAATGAAGAATTGCAGTTTGAAAATAAAACATTTCATCTTTTTTTCAGGGTAGGTAGAAAACTGTATTAGCATAGGGAATTTTTCACCTAGTTGTCAGTCAGATTTCAATTCAAATCAATAGAGCAGGGAGTTAATTTTCAACAGACAGCTTTTCAGTAGCCTTCTTGAAATGAGTTCATGGGTTCAGGGCAATTCTTTATGCACAAACATCCATGTTGCATAATAAGAAAAAGCATGACTATTCTTATCTGTAGATTTCAATGTAAAAAACGAGGAGTGCATATGGCTTTACACCCCTAGGCAGAACTCTCAACTCAGTGACAAATAAAATGAAGGGACTTGAACTGCCAGTGCTGTACCTGCTCTGGTGTGAGAGGACACTCCGAGTGCTTTGTACAGACACAGTATGTGCTCCTTGTCACATAAGAAAGCTAAGGAGCACTGAATGAAATTATCAGGCAGCAGGTTCACAGCAAACAAAAGGAAGTACTTTTTCACACAAAACATAATTAAATCGTGGTGCTCACTGCCACAGAATGTGGTTGAGACCAAGGTATAAATGCATGAAAAAAAAAGGGAGTAGAGAAATTCAAGGGCTTATTAAATATGATGATCTGGGAGTAAACCCCAGTTTAAGAAATCCCTGTACTACAGTTTGCTGGAACTTGAAAGGATATACCAGGAAAAGATTGCTGTATACCAATCCTGTTTCTTCCGTTTTTCTCCCTTCAGCATCTGCTAATGACTGTAGTCAGAGCCAGGATATTGGACTAGATGTTCAACTCACTATAGCAAATTTTTTGATCGTATGCTTTTAATCAAATTACGTTCTTATTTTGGCTACTTAAAAGGATCCAAGGCCCTGATGGAAAAGGCATTTAAATGTCTAATGCTCGTGTATTTTAGGGAGGTAAGTACTTGTGCGTATCATAGCCTTTGCATCTTAGGCCATAAACTTATTGGGGTGGGGCACATGTATATTTTATTAGGATTTGCTTATTGTGGATATGAACTAAAATAAATCTACACATTTGACAAAAGTGGTAACAATGTGTAACACTGTTTCTCTGTAACGGTTAAATAATTTGTTTGCCTAATGGCTTGTGCCACAGGAAAATTCCCTACTGATTTACGTAAGGATGATGACACCAGCATCCACCGATATGAAAAAGAATTAACTTCCTTTGTAGAACTCCCCACACTTGCAGTGCATGAATATAACATTTGTAGAAAGCTATTTATCACCTGTTACCCATAACAGTATTGCCAGACGATACGTAACTTGCTTACATTTACCTAGCAGGGTATTCGAGATTTCATCCATTTTGCAAAAGCATCTGGCTGCAAACCTATGACACACATTGGTGAAAATCCAGATAGAGGATTGAAGAAACCAAATACCGAAAATCCTCAATTTTACCCCTGCCAGTGCTAAGCCTGACGTGCGGGTAAGGTTTCCTCCTAAATCAACAAGAGGTAGCTGTCAATTGTGCAACACGGGGCTGACAGCTGAAGCAGCCAGGCAAGCCCCTCTGTAACTGCCGGCGGGTGCATCCCAAGGCGAGGTGAAGAACCGCAGGAGCCGCACACGGCGGGCTGCGGGCGCCGGGCAGCATTACCGCATCCCCGCAGCACCGGCGGCGGCGGCAGCGGGTGTTTCCCCGGGCTCAGGGAAGCCCCGCGCTGCTCGGGGCCCGGCGCCGCGCTGTCCCGCGCCCCCCGGCACCGGCACCGGCACCGGGGGCAGCCCCTGCCCCGCCGGACCCGCCCGGCCACCTGCCCCCCCGCCGGCATTTCCCGGGGAGGGGTGGGAGGAGGCCGGGGCAGCGGGATGGCGGTGCCGCAGGGCTCGGCGGGCGGGGGAGGCTGGGTGCGCCGGTGCTCGCGGTGGGGGCGGCCCCGCCACCTCCCCCGGCCGCCACGGCGGGGGGTCCCTGGCCCCGGCCCGGCCCGGTGGGGGTAGCCGAGAAAGGGGGCCGGGGGCAGGGGGGGAGCGAGGGACAGAAAAGCAACTCTCGCTCTTAGAGCAACGACTCCTTCGTTCACCCTCACCTTCCGCCGGCTCCTCGAATTAAAATAATAACAACAACAATAATTACAACATCCACCCCCCCCCCCCCCCCCCCCCCCCCCCGCAGAGTAGACCCGCGTTACGGGGAGGGAAAGGTCAAGAGGAAAGGCAGGGGGAGCGCTGCCTCATCTACGAGCCGGCGGCTGTCACACCGCCAGCCCATGCTTCCCCGGGGGCGGCCCGGTCCCTCCCCCTCCCGGGCTGGGCAGCATCGCCCGGCGCGGCGGATGCCCCGTGGCATCGCCCGGCTGAGCCGCGGCACCCCCGGCACGGAGCGCGGGGGGCGGGGAGGGCGCGGGCGGGCAGCGCGCGGCGGCACCGCTCCCCACCCCTTTGTGGACCGCAGGCAGGGAGACACAGGGGCACACGGACACAGGGGCACACGGACACAGGGGCACACACGCACACACACGCCCCTTGCAGCCTCCGCAGCCGCCCGTTGTTACACGCGCGCACACACGCTGACACACGGCCCGTCCCCCCGGTGAATGCATTTTCTGTGGCACCCCACCGCCCTCCATCCATCCTCCCTCCCGCCTACCTCCTCTTCCTCTTCCTCCCCCCGTTCGGTTGGTGTCCCCCCCGCCGTGTCGTGTCCGTCCACCCCCCCACCCCGTGCATCACTATAAAGCAGACATTTTGATGCCGTTTATCACGGTTCAGGCTGAAATAACCGCGGAGCGCCTTACCCACCCCCGCCCGGCTGCGTGCAGTTGGCGCTGAGCGATCCCGGGAAGGGCTGCGGCGGCTCGTCCCTAGCGGAGCTGCTCTGCTGCCATCCGCCCAACTTCAGCACCCAGCCGGCGGGCGGAGGGAGGCGGCGGCAGGCAGGGAGGCAGGGAGGGAGGGAGGCAGGGAGGGAGGCAGGGCGGGCGAGAGGGCGGTAGAGAAGGGAGGGCGGGAGGGTGCGAGGCGCGGCGCGGCGGCGGGAGCCTCGCACATGCGCTCTGCCAGCGGCGGCGGAGCCCGGCGGCAGCGGGGGTTTCCCCGCTCGGCCCGGGCCCGTTGAGTCACGGCGCGCCCCGGCCCGGAGCTCCCCGGGTAGGCGGCTCGGCCAGGCTGCGCCGCAGGTCCCGGGGTCCCCGCCGGCGCGGCGGGCGGGGGTCCCGGTGCGCTGCCCCGCGGCGGGTGGGGGTGCGGAGGGGCTGCCCCGCGGCGGGCGGGGGTCCCGGGGCGCTGCCCCGCGGCGGGTGGGGGTGCGGAGGGGCTGCCCCGCGGCGGGCGGGGGTCCCGGGGCGCTGCTCCGCGGCGTGCGGCAGTGCGGCAGCACCGAGCCCGTGGCCTGGGAGCGTGTAGCCGAAGGAGCGGTGCGCCGCGGCCGTCAGAAGCGAAACGCCGGCATTGCTGGGCTCTTGTTTGCTTTTATTCTCGTCCCCACATCGGTATGTCCAAATAGAAGAAAAAAAAAAAAAGGGAAAAAAAACCCCAAACGTGTATAAACCACTGTCTAACGCCTCGTTGTCCTCCTGCCGCCGAGAGGACGCAGGGATTTAGCAGCCCAGCAAACTTTTTGATATCGGGCACCCGAGGCAGGATGCCAATGTAAGGAACCAGCATGGATCTGTTGGTTGCCACCGTAATAATCAAGCTCGGCATGTTCTAAAAATCTGACTCTGAATCCTAAATCCTGCCAGGTCTTGCCAGCGAGTTTGTCCCAGCTTTCCAAACTCCACTTTCCAAATTTCGGCTCAACAGAGAACATTATTTAGCATCCCTGCTGCCCCTTAAAAATCTGGAGCCTAATCCACCTCAAGGCTATGGCACTGGAAAAATACATATTTGGCATCCGGATCCCATCAAATCATGCCACAAATCCAGAAATGTTTGTATCTCCAGAGAGAGAGCACATCGCTGCATTTACCACTCCGCCACAGCAACCTGGCAAGGTGGTACAAAAAGGCACAAGGCTGGGTTAAGGTGGTGCTGTGCCTTGCCAATGACCCGTATTAATTCTCTTCACAAAACTGGTCTAGATACCTGTGTATCCCATCTAGATCTCAAAGTGGAATGCTGCCAACCCTAAAGCCAAAACAGTGTGTATGTCAGTAAGGCTGAAATTAAAAGGATTGGAAGCAGCCCAGAACAGCTAACTTGCATGAGAGCCGTAAGAGCATAGGAACATCAAAACGATCTCAGCTCCCAGGAACCTGTATTCAGAACATAACTGATTTAACAACATGGCAGTAGCAGTCACGGCTGCATGGCTTACTTTTTGACTTCTGGGACAGAAGCTTCCAAGTATGGATCATAAGGACCAAGGTGAGTATTAACCCCCCTGAAAGTCACTCCTCATGAAACCATCACTTCTATTTGGGTCTGATCCTGATGGTCATGGAGGAGAAGTCTGACAACTTGAGGACATAACTCTTCTTGATACTGAAGGTTATTGGCTAACCCAAGACACTTGTATCACTGATTTTATATCACGTTCTGTCCAAGCAAAATCTTTGCAGTCTGTGTCCTCTTACAGTTGCTCCTACCTTATCACTTTTTCCCTGGCAAACATCCCTCTCTGCTCCTTCTGTACACTAACAGACCTATCTCGAATTATTCAGCTAATTTAAAATAATTAAGAGCAACTGATACCTAGCATGATGTTTAAGATTTCATTTAAGGCTTGAAGAAGAGCTTGAGGGTCTCAAAAAATATTTTTCCAACTATCCCCAGTGTCCGAATAAAAATGCTACCTACACATAGTCTTGCCCTCAGAAAATCAGGCCAGTTTTAGTTAGATACCTAAATAAAGACGTAGCTGTAACTCCAAGTTAAATATCTGAGTACACTGCAATTTGGAAGTCTTTATAGAAACTGAGCTTACATCCCTTTCTTTAGAAACAGTGCTCAAAAGAGTATTAAAAAAGATAAAATGTATTTATGAAGTGTTAACAGTGTTTTTATTTGTTAATTGCAATGTTTAAAATACTGCTTGGGTATCTTTCTACAGCTTGAAAGAGCATCGGCTCTATTTCAAGGCCTCAATTCAGAAAAGCCTCCATGTTTAGGAAATAGTCTTAAGACTCGTTTAACTTCAAGCTCAAATGTTGGAGTTTATTGACTCCATGCTGAAGACAGTAAGCCTTCAGTACCTGCTTAATATTAGGAAGACAGTTCAACTCTGACCGAAGCTGTGAAACTGATCAAAGCAAGTTCCTTCTAGAGATTTGGTAGGTGTAGAGAAAGTATACTCAGATGTTCTGACTAAAAGGGAACTAAATAATGGGTAGAAATGAAAGGAAATAGTTTTATCCATATACCAGAGAATGAATAATATGATTTCAAAATTTTACAAGTTTGAAAATGCTATGCTTAAAAAGTTTAAATTAATAAAAGACTTCAGCTGTTTATGACTCTGTTAATGTTTCCCACAGCTCTGAATGAGCCCAGCCATTCCTATTTACCATAGTTTCCTCCACTGAAGCCATTCCTTGTTGCTTGAACTTCTGTTTATAAATCCACTTTCTTTCAATAGCTGTTCAGCGCTCTGCTCTGACCACTGCCTAATCCTTGTGCCTATTTTAGAGCCCTGCAATTGCACGCAAAGACTTTTTCTTCCAGGCCTTTCTATCCTCTTTCCCTGTATCATGTGTCTTGTTCCATGCTTCTTTGCATTTCTTAACCCAAACAATTTTCTTATTAACATACATTCATTATTTTTCTATTAAAACTGTTAGCATTGTTTTTCCAATGAAAAGTCACTGAGTTTTGAAAAAAGAGAAATGGATGGAGGAATGCATTATAAATGGGCTTGTGGAGATCTAGAACAACATGTATGTGAGAAAGCTTTCTGGTACAAAGGGTCCATATAAATCTAATAAAATCATTTCACTTCAAATTTGTGATCTTTAATGTCTGGATTCCTATTGGCTTCAATGGACATGAAGTTACATTCCTTGTTTTCCAGCATTAAGTCTACATAATTATTAGTTGATTGTGTAATTTCAGTCAACTTCATATTTTACCAGCAGAATACAAAACATTTAACATCTGTCATGGTCATAGACTCTTCAAGATTACATTCAAGTAACATTAGCCTTTGCCTATCTTCAACTTAAAAAATAAAACAAAATCAAAGGCTATCATTAAAACAAATCAATAGCCAAATTCCTCAAATTGATCAGAAAGTCATGATCTTCTTTCATGCCCCCAGCATTGCTTCAATGTGATACAAAATGAAATATTTAAAATGTGTTTGAGCCACTGGTCATACATATTTTTTCCTCTGTAAGCAGCAGCATTCAGCAGTTTAAAGGCACTTACATTTGTAGCATCAACTGGGGAATGGGTCAGAAAAATGTGCTGCACTTACGGAGATGTCTGTATATTTATGGTCTGCATCATGCAAAACACTTTTTTGAATCTTTCTTAGCTATAATTGTGCAATACCACGGTTCTTTTACAGCCACGGCTGCTTATAACTACCAGGCTGTCTAATGCTATTTGACACTATTAGGAAGAGTTTAAAGAATTAAATAAACCTTTCTATGCTGCTATGCAAAAACCCATGAAAATTAACCCCCCCCCAAATAACTACAACGCCCCCCCCCCCCAAAAAAAAAAACAAACCCAAAAACAACCCCCCAAAAAACCCCAAAAACCCAAACCAAGAAACCAAATACCAAATCCCCAAACTTTTTGGCACAGATCAAATTAGTTGAAGAAGTGCTCATCTTCAGTTAGCTATTTGGATGGAAATCTGGCTTGCAAAATGTGATTAGAGCTACAGAATCTCAGTGTTACAGAGATTTATTTTTGCAGTAGCAACAAATAGAACAAACACAGAGTCTATCTCTGAGAGTCCAGTTTCAGATTTCCCCAAGCAACGTTTATAATTTGGCTTGTTTATATGCAGAAACAAAGGCTTCAGAAGTCCCCTTATTAAAGAACTGCTCTTTGCAGATGGCAGTGCACTTGTAGCTCACTCAGAGCAAGACCCAGAGATAATGACATCTTGTTTTGCAGCTGTTTCTGTTAACTTTGGCTGAGTAATCAGTATTTCAAAAGCTGGTACTATGTGCCAACAGCCACCAAAACTCAAAAGTCCATTGACTCAAATGAGAAGAAGAATGTCACTGGCACTAGACAGATGAAATCAGACCAAACTATTGCTCTGGTGCTTTGAGAGATCTTCCCATGGATTTGAGCTACCCTGGTGGTCTCTTGATCCTAGATCAGTAATAAACTGGTATTATCATTTTACTATTTCACCAAATGCATTCTTCTGTCACAAGCTAGATGAAGATTCCTAGCACTTTTCCTGGAGCTAAATGTATTTTATCCCCCTTCTTTAGCAGCTAGAGCAAATAGATTTTAAAAGGTTTCATTGCACGGGAGTGGGAGATGGAGATTCACTTCAGTAACCAGCTGATCTGAGCACTCCGCAGTGAAACATTTCTGATCCTTAGGAATTGAACAGAAAGGACCGGTAGGTGGTAAGGAATTTTTTAAGGCTAGTAGTCATAAAATCCACTTATATCTCCCCAAAAAATGATGTTTGGGTGGCAAGAAGTATGTGGTATTCTGAACCTGTCTGCTTCTAGTGAATGATAATCCCAAGGTTATGAGTCTTGATAAGTTAACAATAAATTACCAAGGTTAAGGTTCAACAATGAAATACTAGTTTTTAGTTAGCTTGCTGATCCACAAACTTTACAATGTTTCTCTTTAATGATGACACCCCTAACTACCCTTAAAAGTCATGGGACATATCACAATGCCATTTCCCTAAAACTTTGTTCTGTCTCAGTAAAAAAATAGTAGTATTTTTAAAATTTGATCCTGAGTCAAGAAAACATTTAAACACATACTTGCTCTCAGTAGTAGGACTTAAGTATAGATGTATAGTTAATTCCATTCTTAAGAAGTTGTATATGAATAACACATACTTGATTACTTTCTCAAGTGGGAATTTGTATTTTCTGTTGTGTTTTACACAGTTTATAATCTCATATAGTTTGCTGAAGGTACAATGAAAGCACAAAGACTTGTGCTTTATATATTCTGATTTTCTTAGTTTGTTTACTTCATGTTTCTATTAAAATCTTAATTAAGCCAAAGCTAAAGGTCAGAATGCAAATAGTAGTAGGTAAAAAGCCCCAAAGCCCCTCTACCTCATAACATAACAGTGTCTATAAGAGTTCCCATAGTGAAAATTCAAAATGATATGGTTAGACTTAAAACCTCTAAGCATCTGAAACCAGAGAATATGGGTGAACAGAAACCCAGCTTTTAAAACAGGCAAATATTTCAGGTGGGGAATTGTACCTAAATATAGAACAAGGTAGATGTGCTGGAATAAACTTGGGTATTTTATACCATGAAAGAGTTTGGGTAGTATCTGTTCTCTTTTATAAGTACAGGCAATGTGTTCAGTGTAATATGAAGAAATTAATTTTGTGTCGAGTAATTAAATTAGCCCATTTCTTTTCATTGTTAGTTTTGAAATAAATTTAATTCTTCTGTCAGAGTTGGTAGCAGCCACCAGACTTGGGACTGGAAGCACACATGTGTGTCCACCTGGAGTTTCTGGTAGAACCAACAGGAACTTTTTTCAAGGGAAGAAAGCCCAATGAAATACCATTACAAAGATTTCTGTTATGGAAATAAAGGGTAATGATATCTCTTGAATAGTTGCATAGCTTGTGGCTTTTCAAAGTCTTGTGGCTCTAGTTCTATATACTTCTGTCCATGCTATGCATCTGGCAGCAAGGTGGTGAGGGTTTGATCTGCGGAGCTGTGGCTGAGACCCTTGGTTCCTCAGCACCCTGTGAGGCAGGTTTTGCAGCGCTCAGCCAGAGATTTTATTCTACAGCTGAAGGTGCAGGGTGAGCAGCTACCTGTGCTATGGACGGTGTATCACCCTCTCATCCATCCCCACTACGTTTGGCAGGAGTTTATTAACTCATTCCAGAGCCTACCAGCATCAGAGAGGCAACTTTCCTGCCTGGCTCTGGTGCCAGGCACAGGCTGGTGCCAGAGGTTTGTATGATCCCACAGTCCTCAGACACGTGCGGTAGCCTTGGTTCCAGCCAGCTGGGAAGTGTTCTGTGCTTGTCCCCTGCAGTTGCACCCCTTAACAAGGATTCAGCTTTGGCTCTTTTTCTGCTGCTAGCTGTGTTTGCTTCAGCAGGCAATGCTAAATCCCCTGGTTCTTTGCCACTGGGTGTTGAAGGATCCTCCAAAAGCCATACGTGTTTTAATGGCTAGGAATCCGCATCTCATAGTAATCTGAAAAGATTCCTTACCACAAACTAGACACCTTTTTCCTCCCTTCTTGGATCGGCACCACGACACTTTGCATGTAGCTGCGCTTCTGGTGTGTCCCAGAGCAGTGGTGGGAGCATCCTGAGAGAAAAGCTTGCGTTCATGCCCCCCTGTCTGTCATAGCATGGCTGTCCCCCACTTGAGGCATTTGTTCATCTGACTTGTGGATCAACGCGGAATCCGGACGGAGTCGCCGCTGGCTGTGCTTCCTCGCGGCCACCGGGAGATGGAGGCAGAGCACGGCCGCTGCCCGCCGCGCCGCCCTCCTGCCCGCGGCCCGGAGCCCTTCGCCTGGGGGAAATCATTTAGGGATGTGATTCAGCACAGTAGATTCCTCAGTGTTCACAAGCGCACCCTTTCTTAGAGGATGGCTGGTCTTTCTGCCGATATTTGTATTTGCACGCAGACAACTCTGTTCTCTGGTTGGTACTTGCTGTTTCCTCTTTGTGATGTATAAACTGAAACTTTTTGAGGGAGAAGTGGTACACAGTCACAGAGTCCACACTAGGTGACTTAGCTAAGTAATCACTAGCGGACGTGACCAAGAGAACAGGCAGATGTCACTGTATTGCCCCGGTGAACGATGCCTCAAGTATTCTGCAACACATCCATTGGTGGCATCCCTCTTCAAACCAATAATAAATAGAAATAGGAACGTCACTCTTTTTCTGCTAAGGATTCTACAAATACTTTCTGATAATTTGTTTAAAGTACTTGCTAATACAGTCTGACAAAAGCCATTAAAGTTTTTTGCAAAATCAGAACAAATGGCCTTGAAATAGATTGCAAGGGATTATTTAATCTGTTCCCCACAAGGAAATTTGAAGCCGCCTTGGGTTGTTTTCTTAGCTAGATGCCTTTGGCTGTATCTGATCTCTTTTCTGAATATTTGAAAAAAGGTGTCACATCAGCATTTGTATATGATGTAAGAGCAGTGAACTGGTTACTGCCCTGGTCAGAAGCCCTTACATTTGCATAATACATATTTTTCCTCTCTGAAAATAACCTTCTAACAAAATTGATGAAAGCAAAATCCATTAGTCCCTACAGATCAGTGACTTCAGGATCTGAAGATACAGGTTAAGCTAGCCAGCAACAGACTTTGTAGATGGGCACGGATCTGGCCTTCTGAGATATTGTCCTGGTTTCAGCTGGGATAGAGTTAATTTTCTTCCTAGTAGCTAGTACAGTGCTGTGTTTTGGATTTAGGATGAGAATCATGTTGCTAACACACCGTCTTGGTTGTTGTAAGCAGTGCTTACCCTGAGTCAAGGACTTTCAGTTTCCCGTGCTTGGCCAGTAAGCAGGTGAGCAAGAAGCCAGGAGAAAGCAGAGCCAGGACAGCTGACCTGAGCTAGCCAAAGCAAACCATATGATAGAACAACTTGCTCGGTATATCATCTGGGGGGAGTTGGCCGGAGGGGGCCCATTGCTGCTCAGGGACTGGCTGAGCATCAGTCAGTAGATGGTAAGAGTTGTATTATGCATCACTTGGTTTCCTTGAGTTTTATTGCTCTCTCTCACTCTGTTAGCTCTTTTTTCCCTATTATTATTAATGTATTGTGTTGTTACTATATTTTACTTTATTTCAGTTATTAAACTGTTCTTATCTCAGCCCACGGGTTTCACCTTTTTTCTCAATTCTCCTCCCCATACCCCTTGGGGAGGGGGGAAGTGAGCAAGTTGCTGCATGGTACTTAGTTGCCAGCTGGGGTTAAACCACAATAGGCTTACAGGTAGAACAGAAATTTGTTTTCCACCTACTTGAGAGAGAATATTTTCAACAAATTCAATCGCCCTCAGAGAAGGCATATGTCCTGTGCAAATACTGTGGCTTTCATAGAAATTGTCCTCCAAAAAATCTTGGACCTGTATTTTTTGGTTGTTTTACCTCACTCACTTCTTTTTCTTCTTTTTGCTTTGACTGAGAATAACTGGCAGTAAAGCCAATACAAAACAAGCTTTTGTCAAAGCTCCACTAAAATTACTATTTTGCTTCAATGTAAATCTTCTGCAGCAATATGGAAATTTAGTGGCAGTTTCCTGACTTCCAAAATATTCTCCTGAAAATCAAGAGACAGTTCCCCTGTTGGATTTTCCTGCATGACCAATTTAGCCTTTAGTCTGCAAACAAATGGCTTGATCCAAACTGAGAGATCAGGACATGTGCTACCTCCACATCCTTCTCACAGATCAATAGAACGATGCTGACCTGTGAGGGATGTATGCAGCTGATCAGAGGACAGTGCTTTTCGACCTTCCCTATTAGACACCACGGAAAATTTTTTTTAAAACATCCCAGTGCCTGTGCAATGCTGCTACACTCAGCTCAAAATTATCATAAAGTCTGCATGCTCTTGTATAGCTTGCTTTTCCCAATTTAGTTTCTTTTCTCAACTGCAGGATATGTAGGATGTGTTCTGTTTCCTTTCTCGCCACAGACATTTTGCAAGGGAACCCCAAGCTGAGAAGCAGTAACATATCCCATGCTCTCCTCTTGCAGCATCACCGTTGTAACCTGCATTGAGTTTGGTCCAACATCATCACCAATGCTTCAAGAAATTTGCAGTAATTGAAAAATAGGACAACAGGTGTATGTTCAGTGATTTTCAAAACGCTAATTTGAAAATATGCTTGTTTGTCCAAAATGGCTTTTATATGGCCCCCTTTGGACTTTAGATTTTTGTGTTATTACTCTTGCAATCTTACTGACCTCTGACTTTATGACTCTTTTTGGAAGACTGGAAATTGCACACTAACAAACAAGAGAAGGTGTCAGTCCTTTATTTCAGCTATGTATCATTTTAAACGTAGCCAAAGTCCTGAAGCAAAGGTGTAACTGCAGCCATATTCAGAGATTTCTGCCAAGTGGTGACAACTGTAACAGGGCATGGCGGTTGGCCCCTACGCTTTTAGCCTTCATCCTTCATTTTTTTTTAGGACTATTTCATGTCCTAAACTTATAGCTTATTTAAAGGGTCAAAGAGAAAGATATTTGCCTTACTTGCACAATTGAAAGTATTTATATTTGGGTATGTCATAATTATGACATCAGTCAGAATTATAAGCACACCTGTGTATTTGTCACTCAGCTAGGCACCATGATTTAATGAGCTGAGCACGTGACCATAAGCGAACAGGCTGCATGTGGTTACTATTCATATATGATCATTATGTACCTGTCAAAACTCAGTTCCCTAAGTAGAATCCTGGATTAGTGTTTATTTATTTAAAGACTTTTAGACTAGTCTATATTTATTTAAACAAGATAAAGGAATTGCAGAGTTTTACCCAGAGAGCCACATAAGCTCATTATTTAATTTTTAGCCTCCCTACCTCAGAAAATTGCCTGTATTTATTATCTTCTGTTCTTGCTTTGAATTAACTTGTCATTTCTCTTAAGCAAGACTCCATCTGTATTTTCTAATGCATATGCCTACAGCACTGTAAAAAAAAAAAAAAAAAGGAAAGAGCTCACCATTGTGTTGGTTGTTTAGTATTGCACAGTTTGATGGATCTAATCCATAAATATCATCACAATAATATTGTGCAGAGAAATGTGAACTCACACTCTTTGTTCAGGAAGAATCACCGTGAGTTCCTAAAATAAAATCGGCCAAAACCCTCTCTCCCTTTTGAAATGGTTGGCTAGAATCTAACCTGGGGCATATTACTGCAAATCCTGAGAATCTGTATTTAATTTAACGCAATCCAGAATGATAGTGTGGTAAATTAGGTGTGAATGTATATTCTATAATAAAAGATAGTTTAAAATGACCAGGAAATTTCTATCTGAATGAAGTAAAATTTTGCTCATCAAATTTCTTCTTCCTTTCAATGAAACCCAACATCTTGTCAACTCTGTTTTGCCTCAGAACTAAGACAGACAGCACTATAAACAGGCTGTGGACAACACCACTGGTTGCATATGTAAAAATCCAGCTTTTTAAGATCAATCAATCACTTGTTTGCTAAACCTGTCTGAAGCCTAGTAATTCAATAAATGGCATGTAGCTAACTTTGGCCAGTGAAATACATTATGCACAGCAAACAAGGAAATGGAGTATTTTTGAGAAGAATATCAGTGTTTTTAAGAACATTTCAACACCTGTCACAATCCGGAAGACAACAGACCAGAACCTGAACAGCAAACAGCATGAAAAATGTGCTTAAAAATGGCATGCTCTAACCAAAAAGGCCTGTTCCCGAGGTGTAATCAGAGCTATAGTGGAGGGAAATCATCTGGAGATCTAATCTGCTAAGGAACACTACAAAGAATTCCTAAGCACCACTTTATGAATCAAATCAAAGGGCATAAAATGAAATAATATCAAAGCACCTTAAACTGTAGAGCCTCTTTTACACCGACCAACTGTTATTTACAATATCGAGGCAGTTCTCATGGCCAGTATGTTGTCAGAGGCAGGTAGATAAGGTTGCCAACATTAAAAAGAATCAATTTTTAGAAATGGCTTTTCATTTTGGCCTAACAATGTGAGATGCCCCAAAGCCTCTCATTTCTAGAGAGAAGGCAGGGAAGAGGAGTCTTCTGCTCATGAGTTTCTGAAAGGCTGACCTTCTAGAAACATTGGAAGTTGGTCACTGTAACGTACTTACCATTTTATAAAAATCATGGTCACAGTTTGATCTCAATTACAATAACATAAATTTAAAATAAAATCCACCACATTTAATAGAATTGATCGAGCAGTAGCACCAAGTTGAGATCAGGATAGGATTCACAGAACGTTTTAGATGCAATAAGCAGAAATATGAAAACATTTCTTTTTCATATAAATCCCTCAGTGGATGAGGACACAATCTAAGAAAGGGACCTTTGGTGTACAACCTTTTTTGAAAAGAAAAAACCCCTCAACAACAAATAATAAAATCTTTTCTCTCTTTGTAGTGGATTTATGATATTGCCAGTAGTAAGAAAAAAGGACTATAAGCATTGCCTGTGTGTTTAAAAAATAATTTCTGCTCTGTTTGTCATAGTGTTACACACAGAAACAGCCTCTAAGAGACATACATAATCACTGGCCGTAGGAGAAAATAATACAAATGGTATTGCACACGCATGCACAGATACATAATGCCTTTGGTGCTGTGAGCTTTCTGAGAAAACATTTTGTTGAATGCACCAGCCAGGCCATTCTTTTAATAGCCTTTTATAAATCCATATCTTGGATAAAGTTGTGCTTTCAGTTATACAAGCTCAGTCTGGAAGTTACTCGCTAAATTCAGTTCTGCTTCAGAACTGAGCAGATGAAGATGCAGTTCAGTTCCTTGGGATTGGGCAGGAGGCTTTATCGGTCTGCTATTGTGCCTGAGATCTGCTCACACACAAAGCCAAGCTGCCTTCCAAACCTTCTATTTATTGATAAACCCCCTCTCCCCAGCTATGACCAGGCTTGACCTTGCCAGCAATTGTCTTCCTTGACAGCATCTTTTAGAAACTGCTAGACCATATGCTATTTTGGAACTTAATACGAGCAGATGTGACTGACTTTTCTGGTAATGCTGGCAGCTAGAGTATCATTTGTAAGAATCTCTGCAGCACCACATAATCTACTTGTGCATACAGAAAATGACAGGGAAGTTTTTAATTACCAAAGCTCTTAAGCCCTGGCTGCATCTATCAGTGTGCTGTGAGCCAAAGGTAGAATCTGAACCTAGGAGAATATCAGAAAATACTGATGGTGAAACCAAAGGCTATTGGATATGATTCCTTTATAAAATATGTATGGAAAATAAAATGGTGGCTCCAGCTAATTTTACTATGAAGTGAATCTGGTATTTCATTCCTTAATCAAAGCTCCCCTGGGCTTTACTGTAGAATTACTGTGTTGGAACTAGAAATGGAGTTTGTGTTTTAAAGTAAATGAAGAAGGAAAGGGTTGAGAACATCCAATTTAAGAGAACAATATGACCAACACACAACAAATGCAATTGTAGGAATGGGAGAATTTTGCTAATGAGAGGAAAAAAGAAGAGGAAAAATCAGGGGTAAATGTGTAAAGGGGTTAAACTTCATCAACCTGAGCAATTTCTTAACATTTCCAAATAAATACATTCTCTTCCTTGAACATTTTGAAACTGTACTTTCCTCCTGTCCCTCTAGAAGAAAGGAACACGAAGCTGAGGACCCAGCTTTGCTGCTGGCAGAGAGCTTGACATTTCTGTGTAAAGGAGCTACTAGCGCAGACCATCGGTAGAGGCAGCTGTGCATGTCCATGCTTGTCTTGTGGAGGAAGAGCTGTAATTACTGAAGTTGGGATACCCAGCGCTTATGAGTTCGGTGTTTAGTGTGGTTACCGAAACCAGCCAGAGCAGAGTTTATAACTGGGGAAAGAGCTGTCTTATTTTGCTTTAGGAACTGTGGAGCATCCCTGCTTTCTGACTAACAAAGGCAACACCACTTCAGTATAATCAGATGTTAGCCTAGATCCTATTTAAATGTTCTGCTGTTCTTGCTAGAGATTTGTTAGTGAGTGCAGCAGTGAGATTATGGATGTCTTATGTGGTAATGTACCTTGGCTGGGAGTATGTCCTTCTGGTCTCTGCGTCATCTTCTCTTTTCTGTGTGGTGTTAGCTCTTGCACCCACAACATTTCTGCAAGTCTGCAAACCAGTCTGTGCAAGCACCATGTCAACTAATGCATTCACAGGGACATTGAAATCATGGGATGTGTAGTATTTAACATCAGCAGAAGATATGGACTTGAGGATGTGTAAAGTCTTAAGTATTGGGATGAATCTGCTTTGCTGTTGACTGTCCCCAAAATGAACTGATGCTCCACAGTTTCCCTGTCCTATGGATAACTGATTATTTTTTGTCCTTTACTAAAAAAAATTTAAACAATATCACTGTGAACTTTAGTAAATAATTTGAATTATTAGAAGATGTCTTTTACATTATTTTTTTTCTTTTCATTGTATGACAGTTATGTTTTCCACTGATAAGTCTGCATTGTTAGCCTTCCCTCATCTTGACCTCAGTGTTCATTACTGGACGTTTACAGTGAATGAAAACTGGGGCTGGGGTTTGAAAATCTGTTTCAAAGAACGATATGTCAAGAAACTAGAAGCCTTTCCAATTCAATTATAAAGCTCATTTATTCAACCTTTTATTTCACAACAGGCAGTAAATAAGCATGTCTGTTTTTTTTTTTTTTTTTAATATGCCTTTACCTTTATTGTTTATGTGAATATCACAACATCCCTCCTACACAGCATAACTTTTCTCTGTAGGGGAGGAACAGAGAGGAAATTTCACATGACAGACATTAGTCTTCTTTGTTTAGTCTTAATTTGGGAAAGTGCTTAGATGCTGTGATGATTGGCACAGCATGAATAGGAAAGGACAACAGAGTAATTCTGCATCTTGTGCCACCCTCTCACTCCCACAGAAGTCCATAGGGTCTAACTGAGGGCAAAATTTGTCCGACATTTCCTAAAATTAACTTGGATCTTCCTTCTACTAGACTTCATTGGAGTAGTGTAGAAGAATGGCTGCAGAAGCATGGCCTTAGAATCTCTGAAGATCTGCACAGTCCAGGCCTGGTATTAGAATAGGCCTGTAATCAGAATTGTACTGAAGTTGCTGTGCTGAAGTTAACAAGAAAGGTAGCCTTGAGCTATTCTTGAATCCCGAGACCAAGTAATTATGTTGTGCCAACAGGCCGTGGCTGTAACAAGCTACAGCTGTTGGGAAAGCAGGTGCAGGGCCAAGAAAGATAGGGACCGGTATGGGAAAATAGGGAGTAACAAACTACAAGGCTGAAGCACAGCAACACAGTTAGCTACATGGACAGAATGCTTATTTTAGTCGTGATAATTAGGGGTGTGAGAACCGCGCGTGTTTAGAGACTACTAACCAATTATATTTCTGCTTTACGAATATGCATGTGTATTGGTTCTATGTAAGTGGTGTTAGAAACTAATAAAGTTGAGCAAGATGCATAACTCATATTGAGCGTCTTCTTGACTCCGGCGAACCCTTCTTCCAACAGGGTAGGACTGTGACTTTAATTCTTCATAGGTTGTGTTGCAAGGCTATAAGTGCTGTTTCCATTTTTCAGACATTAAGGTGAGTTGCTTACCCATGAATGCAGAGGTAACACTACTAACATAAAAATCAATGTATGTGCTCAGTCCATGAAACTACAATTTACAGTTTTTCTTCAATCCCACTATTAATATACACTTTTTTTTTTTTTTAAGAAACCCTGAGCTCTCATATGTTGTGTTTGTGGAAAAAAAATAAATAAAGTTGGCTTAAAAGAGTTGTGTAAGGCAAAATAAATCTCTCCAGGCATATCTGGTACATCTTTTGTAGACTTTAGCCACATTAACATTAGGGGAAAAATAGTAGATTCAATGCCTTCTTGTTTCAGTTTGGGTTTTATATTCTCGTCCTCCTTCCATATACAAAGAGAGAAATAACAATTTCTCTCTGACATGGTAATGCCCTTGAAAATCCTGTGTGGAGCTATAGGCCTTCTGCCAACTTTATAAAAAAAATTGTAAACCCAAGCTTTTTGATTACATAGAGCACCTTGGAAAATCTAACTCAAAATATTTTATAACCCATTTACGTTCAATGTTGATGTCCAATTTGCCATCTGCATCTTGGTCTTCTTGAACCTTGAAAGTAAATTCATGAGAATCCTTTCAGTTTTGCTAATAGTTATGTTCCTGCACTTCGCTGCAAGGCATTCAAGACTTACTAGCTTCGTCCTGCAAGGCACCAAGTGACTCCGCTGGGGTCCTAAACTCTTTAAACTCCTTCAGTAATTTCAGGGAGTAAGGAGAGAAGCTGGGAAATAAACAGGTTTCAGTTTCTTGATTATTAAAGCTGACTTCTAAGCATTATATAGTGGATGCTGTATTTGATGTAGTCCTTGCTGTACTTCCAGGGGTTGTTGGTGCAAGTAAATCAATCAGGCTTTAACACTATGAATTAGCAAAGCAGTGAGGTGGGAGAAACATGCACTCCCTATTAAAGCCTTGTCCCTGAAAGAGCCCCAGTACCTTCAGAAATCAAGCCAAAAAGCAGACTGAGAAAAATGAGTGAAAGCAGCAGGAATTTAAAAAGCAAATGCTACATCAAAGGGACAGGAAGGAACTGCAATAACACTGCTGTGATTGCAACTGGGCACAGTCCCAGGAGCTTGGGGAACAGGCACCTCCAATAAACAGAGCTGTTTCTGTACCAAGTACTTATGAAGGCTTGGTGAAACAAGGAAATATGCTCAGTAAAAGGTGATGAGCATGCTGGTATTTCATCTTCAGAGGCATTTACTCCTCAGTCCTCAGCAAATACAAAGCCCAGTAAGGACACATCTTGCTGCCAACATACGGAGTCTCTGTGAACCCCAGTAAAAGGATGCCCTTATGAAATCATACTCTGAGAGCTAACCAGACAAAGGCATTCAGATGTGCCAACAGGCCCTGTGTGAGAGCTCAAGGGTTTGGAAGTGGGTTAGGAAAAAGAATGCATCAGGCCTTTTTGCTCTTTGTTTTAGCTTAATTCCTCCCAACTGAAGGAAAAGACAAATCCAAGGGTAGTCACATTGACTGTACAACATCAAGGCAAATTACTAATTAGCTATTCATTCTCTGCTGAGTACCCCGAGAAAAGGAGAGTGTTTAATTCTGAGGGTCACCATTCAGTCCTGCCTTGCACCCTGATGACCACAATGCAAATAACCACTGTGACTCAGCACAAGTTACTTGTCTCACTGTGTGCATTGCCCAGTCTCAATTTGAGAAACAAAAGTACAGGAGGAAGTGCCTGCTTTTCTCTTTTACTAAATAGGTATGTGCCTTGGGATGTGGCCTGCTCCTGAAAAGCAAGAAAGGGGAGTGTCTGATGGCTCCATAAGTGCCAACTTGTATGGCTGCCCAGCAAAAGCCATGGGCAAGCCCTCTCTGGATTTGTGATGTGCACACTCAAGCCATGATTCTGCAAACAGTTATACATACGATTTAATCTATATGTTTAATTTTACATATATGAGTGGACCATCTGTGTCTGTAAAATTTAAAATGTGCAAAAGAGAAAGCAAGCACAGGATTATTAAGGAAACAAACAAACAAACAAACAAACAAACAAACAAAGCTAAATCCACCCCTCCCTAATAATAACAATTAAAAAGCAAAACTAACCCCAAAAAACTTAATATTCACTGGCATAAATGGAGGCTTCAAATGCTTTGGAAGGAACTGAGTTGAACAGGAGGGCCATGCCTTTAATTTTTAAAAGAGGCACAAAAGGACTAATTGCTAATTCACAACCATGTGGTAGGAACAGACTTGCTGATATTTGAATGTTTAGAGTGCCGAATGGGATGAGATGTGGGATTCTTGCATGGTACAGAATATCTTGCAGAGAGAAAAGGGCAAAAAGAAGCTCAGTGTCGATCTTAAGCTTTGTATTCTCAAGTTTCCCGTCTGTGAAAGGGATGTCAGAACTTTCCTGCCTCACCAGAGGGAGCATGATAATGGAAGCCATATATCAGCACTTAATGGGCTGAAAAATGCGGTTCTGTGACCCAACACACAGTGATGATTTCAGATGTTCGTTGTGTAGATATGCATTTTCATGCTTATTCAGCTATTTTGTGATCAAATTAAAAAACAGAGACAATAAAAGGTTTACATGATAGCTTGCTGAATAGTCAGCAGATAAAACTGATAAGGCACAAAAAGTGAGTTTTCCCACAGGAGCTCATTGAGCTAGCCTGTTTTCAGAAACTTTGTTAGCCAAAGACATAAAGAACGACACAAGACTGCTGACCAGCCAAACCCAAACATTCTCCTCTTTGATATGTGCTCTGGATTTTTTTATGTGCCATTTGGGTATCAACCTACAGCACACCCTGCACTTATTTGGTGTAGAATATGCAATGTACTGATTTGTGGTGTTGATCAAAGAGATGCCTTGATTGGGGTAATTAAAGTAGGAAAGCAGACTCGTGTGTTTCTCTTTTGCACAAGTGCATACATGGGCAGAAATTAACCAAAACAATGTTAGAAGCCAAGGAAGCTTCATATCACCTACCCACTTTGGTCTGCAAGAGTGCCTGTGAGTACAGAAAAAGCTCAGGAAAGAGAATATATGCCTTAGACCATTCAGTTCTCTTATCAGATGCAGAAAACAGACTTACCACCTGGATCATAATGGAGGCAGGAGGACTGGGCTAGTACCTCCAGGTTCGAATCCTGTTATGGATTCCTTTGATGAAGAGGTGTGTGCTCAATCACAGCATCTTTCAGGAAGCTACAATTACTGAAGAAAACTTTAGCTTTACACATCTCCTAATGCATTTGTTCTATAATTCTTGGAAGGAGTGGGTTTTGGTGTTTTGTTTTGTTTTGTTTTGTTTTTTATAATATATTTCTCCACATGGCTGCCTACCATTTGTTGTATGGTATCTTCTTAAGAGATTTGATATCAGGACATAAGAAATGTTTTGCAATTTTTCCTACATCTCCTACACCTCAGTTTGCTCTTTGACATTTTAATCTCTACTGTGCTTCACAGCAGCTAGTGAAGTTTTTAGGAGCTGTAAGTGACCTTCCTCATCACTAAGCTTACCTCTCTGAAAGTGCAAAAACTATTGAAAGAGACATATGTAGGCATCTCACATCTTAGCGCCTTACAATCATTTCTTCCAAATCTGTTTTACCATTATTTTTTTGTTTGTTTGTTTTAAGGAAAATGTGAAGCTAATTCAATTCCATTGTGGGCAAAGCAGTCATAGCAAGAGCTACAGGTATACAAGTTTGTGCCTGCAATTGGGGAGTAGGTCAGGAGGCATTCTGGGCTTGTGTACGGTGTGATTCCCACAAGATGTGGACAGTCTGACAGATGCTTGTGAAATTTATAGATAGTCTCTGAAATGCAAATGTTGTATCAGGGGCAGAAAGACTGAAAGAAACACTGCTGGTCAGAGCAGCTAACACTAATTACACTGGTTGACTGAAAACGGAGCAAGCATATCGAGGCTTTTTAGCCACAGTAGTACTAGAGAGATCACGACACTGCTCACTTGGCATGTGCTGAGAGGGCTCAGGTCTCCCCCTGCCTTCTTCTCCTGATTTATATTTCTTCTCAACATAGAGAAAAAAAATTACCTCTGCATGGCTGAGCATGTAGGCTGTGTTTGGATGTAACTTTCAAGATGTTCTGCAGTGACTCCTGTCCCTAATGTGTACTCAGCTCACATTTCCTTTGCATGACAGCGAAAGTGTGTGAGTATGGGTGGGACTAATGATACCCAGATCTGGCTCCAGTACAGGGTGATGCCAAGAAATGCATCTGGATCTGGGAAATGGGAGGCAAGTCTGGACACAGCAAGGTGAATGTGGCCGTACAGATCTAGTCATTCGTAGTATCTAGCTGGGGTGCAGGTTAGCAGCACAGGACCATGTAAATGTACAGCAAAGTCGCACTCACTGGTGTGCTTTAATCTTTTACACATTTCTGTCCTTTTTGACCCTAAGATCTCCAGATTCTTAAAGGAACTATGGAAGAGTCTCATATGTCTTATAACAGGAAAAATTAGACGATATTAGAACAAATTGGGAAGTCAACATTTCTTGCACACATAGAATGTTTCATTGCACAAGGTATTTCCCAAGCCATTTTTGTACTTTAGAGGTTTTTTTAATGAAAAAAAACCAAACCCAAGCTGTTCACAGTTGCATGCATGTTATTTTTAAGATGTAAAATAGAAAGCATAGATATAAATAAAAGTTTCATCATCTAGATTAAAATTGCCTAGTTGTTTCTTGTAATATACTATAGATCTAATTTCCCACTATTAGAGCATAGATTAATGATTTTCAAGTACTTTAGAAAAAATCTAAAATTACATTTTTATTGAATTTTTTCTGGTGAGTACATTATTATTACTAGATTATAAACTGGGTAGAACAGTGAAGTATCTTACGGTATCAATTTTGTGCCAACAGTCACTGCTTAAAAATAAGCAAATATATAAATCAGGTGCTTACTTAGCCACATTAGATAAAATCTGCCTGAGAATAAGCAGCTCATAATTTGCAGGTTCTGCTTAATAGCATGACTTTGAATAGCAGATATTTTTTTTAAAGTGCTGTATGCAAATGTAACTGACACACAGAAAACATCACTTTATTTATTTATTTAATGGCATGTATTATCCGACAGGAATTTTCAGCTGTTTAGATCTTGTGAACATGTTGAAAGCTTTTCTTAAAACTTATGGTATGTTTTTTCAATGCAATATGAACCTTTAATAACACATTTCCAGAAGAACATGACATTCAGAGACTTCCGAACCTCTTAAATCATAAGCAAAGCAAGATAAAGTGTAACCCTCATCCTATCTATGGTACAAAGGCAATGCTGTGTTACTGTATAAATTAAGAATTAAAAAACTCCAACCTTGATTTCAGAAAACATTCTGAAAGGTTAATACTGATTGTAACATAACCATAGTTAACCTACCCATTCCATGTTTGTTAACATAATGGAAATCTGGCATTTAGAATGAAAAGAAAAATTCACAACTACAACCTAGAGCCTTTTCTCCCAGACATTTTTTTTTTTTATTATAGCATCCATTTTCTTTGACTGACCAGCAGAATTTCATTTCAAGTTAATACATTCTGATTACAGTTTTCTTCTCCATCCCCATCATTTAATGGAACAACCTTTCAGAAATTCAGCAGAGACAATATTCCACAGCGTGAGGCACCCACTTTTAAAGTCAGATGGCTTGGAAAGCTCACTCAGCCAAGCACAGTAATTGGTTGAGCGCTCTTGAGTGCTTTATCACATTATTTCCATGGGCTGCCCTAAATGCTAGGAAGTGAGCCATGGTTTCGGTGATTAGTGCCAGAAAGCTGAATGTTAATTATTGCTGGGCTACATTAATACAGTGACGGATTATCTGTAACAAATTTCAGGAATAGACTATTGAAAGAACTGATTAAAATCTAATTATTTTTATTATGAATTTCTGATCAATTCAGTGCAAAGGCTGATCACATTCTTTTATAGTTGTTCAGAATAACATGGAAAATTATTAACTTATTATTAAGAATTTAGTAGTGCAATAGAAAAGATTGTGCTAATGACTTTACATAGGGTGGGAAAAAGAAATAAAAGTTTATCTGAAACAAAAAGGTTTGGTCAGCAGGCATTAATTTTGTTTCTGTGAAAGCAGAAATTTCAGAACAAATTTACTTTTCACTTGCTGAAAGATCAAGCTTCTCTGGAGGTTGACTTGTTCTGACAAAAGCTATCTAAATACATTTGCAAATGGCTTCCTTTTAAATGGAATTTTGCCAGTTTACCACATTATTACTATAAATTAATATATGTATATTGCCAGATATATTCAACAATCTAAGAATATATCTGTTGATTTTAAATGTGTGTATGCCCTAAGATTAACTATGCACTCATATTACTTAAAAAAATGAGTGATGTGGATAAATAAGGTGCAGCTTATCTGGATTTGGCTGCTACTTTTGCATTGGCAAAGACTTTAAGTCATACTTACCTCCTCTGCACTGTTAGCTTTCTCCTTTTCATTACAGTCAGGTTTCTTATTGGGAATTAAACTTTTGTTCTCAGTCCACCATTTAAGTGGACTTTTTAAGTGATTTTCAAAATGATCTATGCATGGTAGTGGAATGATAGGGACTATAAAAGGGTCAAATCCTAAAGCCTCTATTCAGGTGACAATTTTCTGTTCCTTTATACTCCCACTAAACTCAGTGGGCATTCACTAGCTTAAATAAAAAAGAAACCCCCCCCTCCAAAAAAACCCACAAACAACCCAAACAGTGTGAACAGTTTTTATTTGTAAAATGCATTTATAAAACATAAGTTTGAATTTATTTATTAAGTCTCAAGAAGAGAGACACCACATAAAACACGGTGACCCAGAGTTTAGACATCTCTGATCAAGTCTTATAACTTGTTCGTCATGATCTCAGTAGCTGACTTGCTGAGGTCAAGATCCAACACTGTGTCCTGAAACTTAATACATCCAGTACTCCAGGCACCTAACTTCCAAAGGGCAGCTTCCAAACGCAGGATCCTGTCAGAGATCAACTCCCAGCAGCCCTTTTTAATCTGAAAGAGGCAGATGTCTTTTCTGATCTCAGCTGTGGCAGTAGCAAAGATAAACAAGTGCCAGACAGAAATATTTTACCCAAGCAAACCCCGTGCTTTGTTTGTTAGACGCATATACAAGTACCAACGCCCAAAACAGAGAACAAAGAATGGAGATCTTGAAGTATGGGTTAATGCACTTACAAAATGTCACACTGCTGAAAACATGTTTGCTTGATGTCTCCACCACTGTTCATCTTCATAGGAATTCAACTTGGAGCGAGAAATACAGCAGTATCATCTGAAGCAATAAATATGTAGGGATTCTTGCAAAGGCTGCTTGCTTTGTTCATGGGGGCTTTCCTAGGGGAAATGGGAAAATAACCCAGCCCGCCAGACCACAGACCCAGTTCACACCAATCTGTCAGTCACCTCCAGCCAAAGCAGGCTATTTGCAGTAAGGAAGGAGATGAGGAAGAAGGAACACATGGCAAATCTAATAAGCGTAATAAAGTCTTTCTACGTGAATAAGAGTATCTGCAAAGTGAGAGTTTGAGGGATCCCATTTGAGGTTTATCCCTCTGAGCATTTTGAAAATGAACTGTGTGACGGGCAGGCTTGATACTGCCAGTAGTCCGTAAAGCGAAATGTATTTGATACTCTTTTACCTATGAAGTCATTACAAACATAATCTCGGACACAAATTTCACAGATGTTACTGTTTTAACTAATTACAGTTGCAACGTACCTCCGGCTCTGTTGTGCCAAAGCACTTTGAACTCTTGTCTAATTCCTCAAGTAAGCAGGCAGAATACCTGCAGGATCTTTTATTTTTATCATAAGATACTATGCCACCGAAACCAAAATGTCTTTAGAGATACTGGTTTTGGTAACATGTCCAGTGGAAAACTTCTTTGCAGTTTAGCATGTCATGAGACAACAGTCTCTAGTCTGCTCCCAGGGGAAAGAAGAAAACTTGGATGAGAAAGGAGAGCTTTTTGATCATAAATGGAGGCATCACTATGATTCCTTCTTTTGAAAGTCTTCTGAGGGCTTTACTTTCATGCTGATGTAGAGTGCAAAAAATTTCTGAAGTGTCAAAAATTTTGCAGTCATGGAGCTGTCAGTCCTAGGCCACTGTTAATCGTTCATCCCATCATGCCAAGAAAGCATTAGTGGACTGAATGGCCTCCCTACAAATTCTGACTCCAAAGACCTGTATGGAAGTTCATGGAATCAAGGACAGAAACACTGTCAGGTTACCTGAGCATGCTGAGTTTCTCTTTGCAGTGGAGCTATGCACACTTTCACGTGAGAAGCAGTTCCCTTTCTTTGTTCTCTGGATAGCTGCTTTGCCAGGGAGCGCTTCCCTGCTGATGAAGGGCAGTGGGTGAAGCGGACCCGTGATGCCCTCTGTGAAGTGATAGTAACAGCATAAACCCAGAAGATTTAAAATCAACAGTCAAACTGTTTCTTTTGGCAATGTTATTTTCTCTCTGGAAATATTTCTATCGATAGTAAACCCACTGATGGTACCAGCACTTCTTTATTTGTTCTTTTTTTTTATATTATTTTTTTATTTTCCTACCAGTTAATTACTGTGTCTTTTAATGATAGATCTAATGAGGATATCAATGACAAGGACTCTATTACGGTCTTCAGGCACTTTTTTCTACAATGCTATCAAGTATACTCAAAATGCAAATCTAATGAATAAAGACTTCAGAGTGTGGCCTTTGATATTTTGTTTTTCAGAAGTGTGACTGAGAAGACCAACAAGTGACTTAGAAGTGGGTTTAATTCCTAGACGGAAGAAACAGGAATATTGCAGTGTCCAGCAGGAGATTTGATAATTATGAACACTGGTTTCTTACAGATGGTTCTGCATCACATCAGACAGCAACATTGCAAAGAATGTTGACCTGAACCATATCTTAAAGTTTTAGTAAATAAAGTTCGCAAGCTTTATAGAGTTCTAAACTTTGCTACAATTTGAAAAATACATTAGTGACAAGCTACTGTTACTGAAGAATTAGACAATGAATATGAAAACGCTTGTTACTGTGCTGAAGAACCTACTACTGGGTTCACGGTGAAAAATTTAAAAATTAATGCAATCAGGAAATACTAGTTAAAGATACAGGAATAACTACAGATAACTGGATTATAAATTGATTCATGTATCTGGATAAACACAGAGGAAAGAAGTTCATATTTCTACTTAATGAAAAAGAAAGAAGCTTCTGGAAGAGAGAGTAGGCAAATTCTCTGTCTTTTTTAGACAAAAGCTTCTTGCTTAAGAATAAGTCTGTAAACTAGTAGAATTTAAAAGGAAAAAAATTAGAAAATGTTTCTGACTAGATCTGAACAGTGGGAAAAAAGAATTTGAGATCAATATAAAATAATCTATTTTATAGATTGATAGCTAAAAGACAGTAGAAAGAAGTTCCATTATTAAGAATTCAAGTTTAGTAAGCATTTGTTAAAAATTAACATAAAAGTAAATCATAAATAAGATATCCTTTATGTAATACCTTTAAAATTGTTTGCTTAGAAAAGAACCATGGTGTCAAGCTTACCATTTTAAGATATTTTTTTACCCTAGAAATATGTTTATTGAAACTAACGCTAATGCACAAAAATGCTGCTACTGTCTTCAATTTGAATTTTCTGTTGAAAAAATCTTATTGTGGAAAAATTTCACTCACTTTGCCTAGTATTTCTGGCATAGAACTTCCAAAGCAAAAGAAATTCGAACTGGGATTATCTAGGTGATACATTTTTTCTGATACAGACACCTATGAGATTTTTCTGCTTAGCCAAATATTCTCGACAGAAAATACTAGCAAAATATGTTTCCTTTTCTCCTACATGCCATGTGGCATTACTTTTTTTCACCAGTCTACCAGTGGAATGCAGGGTTGGATATTGGTTCTTAAGTGATGTGGCATTTTCTGTTGTGATTAGTTATATTTTCCTTATAGTATGATTGTGTGTTTTGCCAAGATTTTAGCAAAATAAACCACTCATGATCTAACCTAAGGATTAGAGGTAAAACATGAATTAGTAATACTAAATAACTCACTGGAACACTTTATTCCGGTTAATCTTCCATTTGTATTTACCAGTGTTTGGGCTATGGAGGGTTTGATCAAGAAATGGTAAAGCTTTTGCAAAGAGAGATTGCATTCTTGTCGTTGAAAAAATGTGAAACTTAGCAGAAATAACAATTTTATGGAGGATTCTGTATTGTCATGCACAAATAAGAAAGTGAAGACTAGCTTGGTCTAAGAAGGCTGACATCCTCAAGGTGGAACAGGAAGGAATGGGTGTTGTACTGGTGATTAAGCAAAGAACCTTCAGCCCACTCGCGTTCACAAAGGAATCCAGCTCTGTGCAGTTTGGCACCTGGTGCAGTTCACTGGATTCAGAGTGCTGCAGAGCAGAATTCAGTATCGCGGTTTCTGTGTGCTTGGTGTTGCCTGAGAGATTCAGATGGCCAGGTCTTACTTTCAACAGTGACGTACAGTAATTCATTTGCTAACTAGTAGGAATGACCCCATTATGTCCCTGGCATATTGTTAGAGACTTAAATTCCTCTGAGGGTTAGAATGTAAAGAACTTTTGAAGATAGGATTTAGCCTTCTAAATTGATGTGACCTGCAATGATAAGAATAATGCCCATGTATATTTAAAATAAACATATATTTATTATACATTTCTAAAGGTATAAATTGGTGAGTTGGCCTGTATGACTTCAGAATAATGATTGTTGTGCAAGTGGATGGTTTGTCAATGCAGTTTACATCAATCCATTGTGCCAAATGAGTCATTCAATAGATTAGACTGAACAGCCACCTACTACCTTTGAAGGAATGTTTCGTGGGTCTAAATGGGACAAACAACAGTGCTTTCACTGTCAAGTACTGTGCAAGCACAAGGTGCTGTCATACAGCTGTAGATATGAAGAGAGAAGCTAGGCTAAAAATATGTAGTGTATAAATTAGAAGATGAAACACATTTTATTTGGTTCCATCCTTCCTTCTGTAGCACAGTGTACTTTCTAAACATAACCAACACTAGTTGAGATAGTTTGAAAGTCTTGCTGACTTAGCTGAGAAACCACAGTATAATGTTACCTTCCATAAGACGAAATGCGACCTATATACTGTAATTAATATAGTTTGAACTAGAAAACATATCTTTTATGGAGAAATATCTTAATTTGAACATTTTCAGTGATGAATAGTAAACTACAACTGCTCAGAGATTTCTTATTCCTTCCTCTTTGCACATTTGTGAATTTCACCCAGTCACCAAGCTTTGCTATACCTCATTCTGATGTTACAGAAGTTTGTTGCCAAAATTATTTATAAGACCTTATTATCAAATGCCTATAGGTAATTTTATTCTGTGATAATATTACGTTTCCTAATTCCATCTTTTCTTAATCCTTGATGAAAATGCTTGTTTCCCAGTCTTTGAATCATCTTTGTGGATCTTCTATAAGTTTCCACCAATGTAGCAATATTTTCTCCTCGCACTGACTGCCAGAAACAGCACAGTGATAGTATTGCAACGACGTCATTGCTAAATACAGAGATATTAAAACCTTTCTAGTTCTATCCCCTTTTCTTGGAAATTAACCAAAAAGCAGTATCTTTAATATACTATGGACTGTATATGAAAAGTATGGTTTAAATAGGTTCAGAAAGAATTTCCATAAAGCACAGCTTCAGAAGATGCCCCTTACCTTTCTTGGAAATGAACAAATCCACAGAAGAAGAGGAAAGTTTGTCAAGGTGAAAGCAACGCATCCTCTATGTGTGCAATGCCAGAGGCCAGCCAGCCAGCTGTGACAGCTGTTCCTGTGATCCTGGCTCACCCTACAGGCTGCCATGTCTGTGGGCTCCATCCTTTTCCCAAAGGAGCCCACCTTGTCCCAGCAGGACCAGGAGGGGCACCTGGGCTCCCCAGCACTGGGGAAAGGAGAGGAGGTGGCTAAGAGGTTTCAAGAATGTTGGTGTTGGGGTCCTTGCTGGTCCATAGACGATATGTTTCAGTGTACCAGTTGTGATCCAGCTTCTTCCTTTCTCTTATATTTTGGTTTTGTTGTTGTTGTTTTTTTTAATGTTGTTTTGTTGGGGTTTGTTTTGTTTTGTTGTGTTTTCAGGACAAGTCCAATCTATCCATCTCCTCTCTGTACTCCTTTTCTCATTATTTATTGTTATAGGCTGTCCTCATATCACCTGAGCTGTTTCTCATGGCTGTGCTCATAGTAAGGATAAGCTTACAGACAGACCCTAATTATTCTTAACAGTTTGTGTTAGTCCTGCTGGTGACAGAATTGTTCTGAAAACTCATGTGTATTTGAGCATCCTCCATAAACCCCAGATCATTTCTTAGAATTGCCACATCTGCAAGTATGGGTAATTTGCTTTATTGTCAGAGAGGTGAATTCTCATTTGGCCCCATTAAATGCATATTTTAAGCTTGCTTGTAGGTTTTAGAGACAGTCTGGCTCACTCTTGGTGACTCACTACACCACTGAGTTCACTTACACAATTTATTAATAATGGTTATATATTTTCTACCAATTCACAGAGTGAATGGTAAAAATGTTAGTTTCATTAAGACCAAGATCCAATACCTGCAGAAGACTATTAGAAACATACCCTTCCAGAGATAATTACTTATTGACAAGTCTCAAAATATAACAGCAAGTCCATCAAGCTTAATGAATTTAATATTTGCAGTGTTTATTTTGTAATCTAATTTGGTTTAATAGAATGTCTTCCAGAAAATGAAATATATTACATTGCCATCTACCGGTATAATCAAAACTTGTAATTTTCCTTTGTTTTGTTTTGTGGGTTTGTTTTGGTTTTTTTTATGAACCACATTGATCAAACTGCTGCCCTTTTTCATTAACTGAGTCCAGCTTGAAATGTTCCATTATATTTTGGGGAACAAAATCAGACTGACAGACCTACGACTAGGTGGATAATTTTTATTTACACTTTCTAAGTTCTGGCACAGCATTGTTTTTCTTCCAAATCTTTGGAATTTACTTTTCTTCTAAGACTTACTGAAAAATCAGTATTTATAATTATCAAGGTTTGGGGTCAGGTCTTTAAGGACTTTCTAAGTCTATTATTCCAAAACTGTTATATATATATATAACTACATGCTAAGTGGGGAAAAGTATCTTTCCAGATTTTCAGATCATTATCCTTGAGAATGAGAAACTATTTTTTTTCTCATGTGAGTCGTATTGACTTAATTACTATCATCAAACAACCAAAGAAATTCTTACAATACATTCATTTCACAATTCTGGAAAAAATAATTGTTCACTGGAAAGTCATCTTTTTCAAGTTGCTTTTTGATATTAATTCTCACAAGAAGTTATGTTAATGCCATGAGAATTATGAAAGTGATAGCATATTACTGTAACTGAAACATTTAGTCACAGAAATTAGTGGAAATTTATCTGTTAAAAAGCAAAGACATTGGATTTTACGTGGAAAATAAAATAAAAATTATGACATTGACTCAAGTATTTAATGAAACTCATGCAGAATTTAACACTAAAGCGTGTAACACAACATATTCACAGGCATTAACAATTGCAACAGAAACATAAGGCTGCCTAGTTTGTCATCATCTAAATCCAAAATATTTAAGGATAAACCTACAGTTTCTTAGCCAAATTTGAGACAAATAGGATCAGCTGTACATCACATTTTTAATAACAATGAAAAGAGCAGTCCAGTGAGAAAACACCCCTCAGAAACTATGTCATGATCACTTCTGAGTATGTTTGAGTAATAGAGTATGTAAATTAAAACTATTTCATAGAGTGCTTATGATTTGTAATGCTCTGAAGATCTCAGCAAGTCAGTTAGCTATGAACACAATGAAGATGCTCTTGAAATCCAGCCCGGGTTGCCCTCAGTGGCGTATCAAGATTGCTTACTGCTCTTTACATGGTCTGCATCTGCTACTCTTAAATATTGGCAAAGTTTTTTGCTGGTCACACAGAAGAGGCTTTTAGATGCTAAACCATAAAATTAGTTTAATTCAACTAGTACAAGATGTTTACTTGGTTCCTGAATCAGTATTTGTAACAACCAGGACTTGCAAAGATCTTCTTTTCAGTCAGATGAAGAGCTATTGTAGGGACTTACAAGTTACCTTTGTGTAATTCACTTACATAAACATATACACATAGCATCAAAGTTTTCCTTGTAATCCGCAATGAAATTGTGAGGATCATGAGTAACATGTTAAACTGATTTCCTTTGAATCAGCAATAGTTGCTTAGGAATTTTTAAATCTTAAGTCAGAAGACAGAAAAGAAGGGGAGGATCCTGACTAGATAACTAATAAAAATAATTAATGATTCAAGCTGAGCACTTGATACTCATAGTCTGCTCTTTTAAAAGCAAATTCCTTCAGTTTAGGAAAATTCAGTTATGATGCAGGTTCATACAATTATCTAAGTATAAAAATATGTAGATATGTACACACTGGGATTTTCAAGATAATAGGAATTAAATGTGTGGAGGTTCTTGCAAATATCAAAAGCAGAGCATTTCCAAGGAAAGCAAGCACATTTCTTACAAGATTTAGCTCTAATTGCTTAACTGTCTTAAAGCTCAGCAAAGCTACAACTAAAGCTGAGAAAAAATTACCTTAAAACTAAAGCTGAGCAAAAAATTACCTTCAAAAAGTACTAAAAGCCAGTTTTTTGAGTGGAGTGCTAAGTACACTCAGCTGAAACGACGTAAATCTCATTCTTCACATACATATAACCCCTTTCCTGATGGTGCAGTGCACTCTTTGCTGCTGCTGTTCTCATCATGCTTTGTTGTCTTTCATACACCAAAATCAAATTCCTGAAAGGTTACAAGGGACATTTTTTTAGTTTATGCTACTTGATGGACTTTGGTTACTTAACCAAAAAGCAATGAAGATTCCTGTCTATAATATCCATGAGAAAGAATGAAATATTTTGGTCGATACAACATTTCTGATTTTCCTGAGAGAGAGAGAGAGAGAGAGAGGCATGGTTAGAATGGTTATTCTGCTCAATGATGGTTTTGATTTTTTTTTTCAAGAAATGACCAGTTTTGATCCATTAATATATCTGCCTTCAAATTTGAAGGAGCTGAAGTTCAAAATTTTCCCTCTCCCTTTTCTACTTCCCTCGTCATTTTCTAATTCATTAATCACATTGGACATTGTGTTCAAAGGCGAACGGAATAAGAGTAGTCTAAAGCGTCTAGAATATCAGGCACTTTTCAGAAGCATTGATCAACTACATCTTCAATGGACAAGTTAAGTGCTTTGACAAATGGGACCTAGCTCTGTGGAATGAGCAGTAGGCTTGATTATCAATATGTTTAGATACTTGTGCTCACAGATGCAAGAAAATGTTGTCATGATCCCATTTAGGCACTCAGGATCAGGCAGAAGTGGAAGCATCTTCTGAAAGTACCATATCTGTTGAATGTCTCAGCTGCTGCCTGTATTAGAACATAGCACCATGCACAGCCATCCATTTGTTTGTCATCCTCACTACCCATTTAGAGAGACATTATCTGAAATGTTCACTATTACACGTACCTTTCACAATTATTTTGACCTTTAAAGATCTGGCTTCAGGAACTGGTTCAGGTTTGAAATTTAAACTTCGACCAGAGCGCATACTGCTTTAACTGTTTCAAAACGAGAGGTATATCCCACTTGAGCTACATTCAGATGATGATAAACAATTTGATCTTCGTTTCTTCTGAGCCAGATACATGGTGATGACAGCCAAAAAACAGTGTTAAAAATAGGTAGCTATAGAAACCCATTTCATGGACACTCTTTCTTTTACAGGTTTAATTAATAGAGTGAGTTATTAAAAAGCAGTTTGTTAAATGACAAGGCATCAAATACCGGGAGGAACTAGATGTTGTCACTTGGTTCTTGGGAATCCCTCCTCTTCCTTCCTTCTGACAGAGTGGCTAGCGTAGTGAGGCAATACCAAAGCTAGGAAAACTTGTACAAGAAAAAAGCATGCCCTATGTGCCCTAGTAGATTTTTCCTGCCTCTCCACAACAGCTTATGTATTTTTGCTCTCTTTGACAGTTGCCATTGCTTGGATCGTGCTGTCCCTCACATGTCATTCTTACTACTCTGCTGTGTTGCTGCTGCAGGCAGCTGCCTTCACTGTCTGGGGGCTCCAGAAGATCCTAGGAATAGGGGCAGGATTGGTTCTTTATACTCCCTTGTACCAGAGGAAATTGGGAGGTTAGAGCTCAAACAACAACCGCAACAACTTTCAAATGAGACTGTGACAGCATGAGTTAGGGCATTGGGCTAGCAGTAGCTGGGAAAATGACAAAGCTGTCAAAAAAATGATCTAACTCCAGTAAAAAGAAAGCCAAAGTACAAGAAACGAGAGTAGATCATAAGGTTTACACATGAAAGCAGCACGAGACTTAACATGAACCCCAGCTACATCAGATAGCTGAGCAGTGTCAGGTTTACTGTATTTACTTACATAATAACTCATAATATCAATACCTAGTTAGTTTTAAGAAGCCCTGCTGCAAGAGGTCTTTTTGCACATAGACTGCAACTTTGGGGTTGTGCGTTGTTTTCCTTTCAGTTTTAATGACAGATACTGAGTCCTTATTATCACAGGCAGAAAATTACTTGTTGAGAGAGGGACTACCCTTAATTACCATAGCCTGGTCATATGTAGTTGTATATTCCCCTTTGGTTTATGTCTGTTTTTCTTACAACTGAATTCTACTTATGGCCTTATATTTTAAAACCGTTTTTCTGTTGAATAAGTATCAGGACAATATTGCATGTATATAAATATTTATTTAATACATGTTTATTGAGTGAATACTAAGCCTAGAGTGGTGATTTGAGAATCAATTGTGGCTGTCACAATATTCCCTTCCCCATACTAATTTGGATTACTGTGCTGTTAGAGTCATGGTGAAAATCAAGGAACAACTTAAGACTATGTAACCTTAGAAAGAAAACAGTAAATTCAATTTCCTGTTGGCAACCAGACTGATCAGAACACAGCTGTAAATGATGCAGTCTTACCTTTTTCCTGCATAGAACTTGAGCAGGTGTAGTACACATGCACGTGCACACTCATGCACGTGCACACACACACATCAAATAGCCTTTCCCATCTCATATTCCTGAATCTCCCTGCACCAATTTTTGTACTCTAGGTGAAACGTCACTGTGGGAAAATCACCTTGAGGGGAGGAATTAGAGAAAATTGGGTCCTAACAGAAGCGTAGTATTACAGAAAGCTTTTAAGGGTAAAATACAGCTATCACCTTCAGGGTGGCTGGCGTGCACAGAATCTGCATCACCACAGCTCCCTAAGCAACACACCCTGCCAGCTCAGCACATGCTGGTGGGAGTGATGGAAGATGGAGCAGAGTGGAGACCCTGCAGCCAGGCTCTGCTGTGCTCCCTGCAGGGGTGGGAACTCAGTGGCACCACACAGCTGATAAACTGCATAGCAGCTGTCACATGAAGAATCCATGAGATATCTGTGGCTGAGCCAACCATTGTGATGAAATTACTTTCCTCAGAGGAAATAATATCATTGTAATACTAACTCACACCTCCATCTCGAAGTTACTCGCCTCCAACGTACTACTACTCCTCACTGGGTACACAATACCAGTTAGTAACAACAATGCGTATGACTAGAGTCACTCAAGCTCCACCTAAATGTGATGGAAATGGGTTAGTCCTGGACTGAAATAAGTCCAAAGTGGGGGAATTGTTCTCTGAACTCCTGGATTACCCAGCTCTGATTCAATGTTCACAAAATTAGCTGACTCACTCTCTAAAGCTGTTATGAAGGGACTTCTAATCAAGGTAGTCAGCCTTGGGGAGGATGAGAAACAAAGAAAGGATAGTGAAAACAACACAGTTATCTAAGTTACGCAGAAAGAAGCCTTCAAGTAAGGTAAGTACTGGCTATGAGAGAAAACAGGATGACAAGGTGATGTAATCCACTGACATCAACAGAAAATTAGTTGAAAAAAAGACAAAGATAATTGTGGAAGTGGCAGATCATGACCTCCAGCCCAAATAGTCCCCCTGAAATAGGACAAAACCGCTCTTCGGGAGCACGCATAGTTAGTAGAGAACTTCAGTAGTGCTATCTGATGATGCCTACTAATTTGCATTAGAAACAAGAAACTTGTAACCAATCCTGTGTATGATAATGAATATGCAATGTACTATGAAGTAGGGAGAGTGGACAGATGAGGGGAGAAGTTAGGGAAGCCTCCATCGTAACTTCTGGGATCAGTTGATGAGCTCAACCTGTCTGCTCCCCATAGGGACACCTATTGGGTAAGAACTTGTGTTTTATGCCTGTTAAATAACTAACTCATGCTAGCCGTTATTAGTGATTATAATTTAGTTTTATGTAGCTTGTTTGTATATCATTTCAAGCTTGTTTTTGCACAGTCCCTATCACTGACGATCACAAACTTGTCATGTTTTCATATTAATAATAAAAAACCCCTTTTAATAGATTCATTGATTTATTTTATTATATCAATAAATGATAATAAATAATTATTTTTATTGTTAACATGAAAAATAATTTCATATTAATAAAAAAATTAAAACTTGTCATGATTTCATATTAATAAAGAGTGTTATTCTGCAAATTGTTAGTGTTAGTCTTTTGTGGGTGCTAGCAGTTGTTACCACATTGAAATAAAGTGGGAAGACCTGCTGAGGGGTCCCCCTGATGCTGTCGGTGTGTTTCGCTGAACAAGGCAGTCAAATTGCCTTCCAATTCAGCGGGACTGTTCAGTGAAGGATCCCTGTAATGGGACAGCTTTCCTGGGGTGCTAATAGGCAGATCAAACACCTGGAGTTGAGATGATTTTCCACTCCCCACCCCACTCCCCTTTTCATGTGACAGTCACTGCGCTAGCGCTGGAGCTGTCTCTCCGAGGAGCTGCTTCATGTACAACCCATACATTTTGTCACAAGAACTTCCCGTTTTATAAGAGACATGCCTAACTTCCTAAAGTAACAATATAGAAGAAATATTAAGATGAACGGAAATACAGAAAGTGAAGAATATAAAACACATGACTAGCGTACATGAAAGCAGGCATAGTCTTGGGTGTCTTATAGTCAGCCTGTGACTCACAAGGTCTGGCATGTAAATCTGGCTCCCCAGGAAGGCTGCCACACTACCCCATACAAACCACCTCCCACCTGAGCCCCAACGTCGGGTTCTTACCTTGCCTTTTCTTTGACTTTTTTGTCCAGGCTGAGGGTTTTTTTGGGCAGATCTGTTTATTGGTACGTGTTTGGACAATAGTCAGTGCAATGGCATCACACTGGTAGTTTGCACTCAGTATACAAACAGTAATATGCCTCTGTATTACCATACCGACTTCATTACTTAAAGTCTAGCATGTTCCTGAATTTAAAAAAAACAGGTTTTTCAAGTTGTGTCTGAGAAACAGTTGAATAACTCATAATAGCCCCAGTGGATAAATCATGTATGCCTAGAAAATCCAGCTGGACGTTTAGCTGAATCTTTGTACATCCAAATAACTTCTGGAATGTAACTTTCTGTACAAGAACATGTGGATATTAACTGACCTCAAATATAGTTAAGCTGGAAATCAAAAGGCTTCCAGTTTTAAAAGCAATGAGTACCAGTCAAACTTCAGAAGTTTTCTGATCAGATATTGGGGAAAATTGTTGGAGTTCTTTTACAACAAAAAAATCTGGCATTATATAATGCCTCAAAATTAATTCAGTGACTGAGGAGGATATGACCTTATAGGTAAGATTAATCTCCAGTTAATTGTCTCAAAGATCTAAAATACTTATAGCTCTCCCTATAGTCAGTGGAGAAACTAGGGCATCTCCCAAAAGGCATTGTTTGTACTTTAGCCACCAATTTTAGGACCGAATGAGCATCTCTGTCTATTTCTTTCCAATGACTAGTGTGAGTCAGAAGTAATTCAGACTAGGTGACTACATATATATGTCTAAAACTGGGGGAGATGAACTGCCCTCAATGGCCTAAACAGTGAAGACGCAGCACCCGAATAATTAAGCTTTCCATATGTGAAGAACCCTTTCTGCAACACACATCCCCATAAACAAAGGAAAAAAATCCAAAGACACTACTATTCCTGTCCCAGGTTCCTCTAAGCTTAGTTTTCTGTTCCCTTGGTGGAGAAATGCTCCAGATAGGTGCAGCACTTATATTTTGTGTACAATTCTGTTACATGATGTCAAAGAAGCATTGTCTGAAGAATTGTAGCTGATGATTATTATATACTTTGCATTATGAAGACTGACACAGGTAAGCATTGCAGTGTTATCTATATCAGACTAAGCTGCAAAGCTAATCTTTTATACAGAATGTTGTTTTCTTTCATGCAGTTTTCCAACAGAATGGCCTGCAGCAGTAATTTCCATGAGTAAATTGTATTCCATGGAGATATGTTTCTGTAAACCACTTTTTCCTTCCTCTTTAAGAAAAATCAATTTTTCTTCCAAAGGTAGATTAATAAGTCATACCTGTCATAATGAATCCCTTTTACTGTTTCCCTCAGGGGCTTGAACACCTTCTAGAATGGTGTGAATTAAAGGGAGACCAGATACTTTCCTGCTTTCTCCATCGCTTGCTGTTTTCTCTTCCTTTGTTTTCCCTTTGCTTTCTCCTATCCACTTGTTCAGCTTCTCTTACTCTAGACCTCAGGTCTCCTTCTCTTTTTTGTGCCACTGTGCCTGCACTTGTGGCCTCTGAATATCAACAGCAATAAAACCCCCACAAAATAAAACTGTGTGAGAAGCACTTTGTCGCGGGAAATATGGATGGAAGGGATCTCAAGAGCTTGTTTATTCCATGCTGTCCCCAAGGGAGATCCCTAACTCATTCCTTACAGACATCTGCCTAGCCTGTTCTTAGAGACCTTCAGTGACAGAGATCCCACAGTCAGGAAATCTACTCTGATGCTGAACTGTAAAGAATGATTTAGTTTGCTTTAATTTTCCACCTATTATATTGGGTTTTGATCATATACTTCTGTTGCCCTCTACTGGGTTGGAATGTGAGATTTAACACAGCACTCATACCTAGGTTTACTTACACATACACACATGCGTGCGCACGCTACTGTGGATGTTTCTGAGATTGGTCTTGGTCAAGACTAAACAACAGAAGACATGTTATTTCTCTTCTGAATTATTCTATAATGTTGTCTAGAGATGCATCTTGAAACTATAACTGCTTAATTTGTCTTCCTGTTAACCTGAAAGTAGTTTAAATATGTCTTGAGAACCAAAACTGTAGATGAACGTCTTCCATTGAAGCTAGTTATTCCTGTGGTTGATTGAGCCCAGTTTTTGAAACCACTTATTATCATGGTTGCCATACAAAACTGAAGAAAATGCTAAGAATGTTAGTAGTGAAGTGCATTGCTGGTAGCTAGGTCTTTACTTGGAGCAAGAAGGGAATCATTCTGTTAAGAGGACTTACCTTTCCTCTACTCATTTTACTGCAAAAGAAAATTACTTGCTCCCAACTAATATCAGCTGATGTCTTGACCTGCAGAAAGCTGGCTCCAGGCTGAAGCATATTCTGTGTTTGGACAAAGGCACTCCCACAGTAATGACATTTTTATTTCACACGGTGACCCAAATGGATTGATTTTCTTTTGTTGTTCCAAAGACCCCTTAACTGATTAGCTTGCTGGAGGCCTGATGGAAGACTAATGACAGAATACTCTCAATGAAATATGTATAGCCTTTAAAAATAATTTCTTTAAAAACATCTGAAATACATCGTAAACTGGTAAAGAGCTTGACAGGAATTAGTTCTGGAAATATTTATTAAACCTTTTTGTCTGTCCTCTGTGAACAGATGACTGTTTCCTGCGCTGTACTTCAGGATATTTAATTTAGAGTCATTTTTGGTGGCTCTGTAAAAATAGTTTCATTTTACCACAGAGAACTGCAGTTCATCCCCTTTATTTATTTTAATGAAAATATAAATGTCTTCTTGGCTAACTGAAATTAAAAAAAAAACAACAAAAAACACAACAAAAAGGCAACCCAAAAAAACCCTCACAGCCCTGTGTTTCCTGCTTTTTCCTTCCTGTAGTCCTGGAAGGCAGGATTCAGGGAGGTTAAGTAGTATGATCCATTCAGTCTCATGGCTCAGCAGAAGAAATATTTCAAATGCCCCCATCAAGTGCACCTGTGCAAAGCCACAGAGGGGACATATCTATCTCGGTGAACATAATTCACATAGGATTATCTTTATTGCTGGTGACAATGTGTAAAGTGGAAATAATCTAGCCTGTACCTCAGCTCCCAGGTTGAGTGTTCAGGGCTTACAGCTATGGAGAACATCCTACTTGAGAATTTAGGCCTGCGATGTGGAAGTAATTGAGTCACAACAATCTTCAACATATCAGTGTTACCAGGCTACTTTTCAAAATGCCACTGCACTCAAAATGATTCAAGAACTGGGATTTCCTCTTGGATTTTCTTTGAGAATAAATGTCATAGATTAACAGACCATGCATTTGATCTATATTTCCAGACCAGTATATATTTTCTTTTCTGTAATTTCAGTCCATTATGTTTTCTATATATTTTGTGCAGTTCATAGGTGCCTTATACCTCAGAAAGGCATCTTATCTTAACACCACTGTTTCTCCCTGCAATGTATTTCAGGAGAAAATGGAAAATCCCATAATAAGAAAGAGAGACAGAATACTTCTGCAGACTATAAACAATTCTCAATGACACTCTTGATGTGTATGTGTAGCTTGAAAATTTCAAAATGATTTAGTGAAAAATAAATTTGCTAATCTTACTTGCCTTTTGGCCATACGTTTGAGGCTTTCTGTGCAGCCAGGAGTGAAACCTGACTGGATATTGTGACCCAGAAGGTGGAGGTTTGAGGAAAGGAGTGGTAACTTTCATATTGCAGTGAAAACATGAGTCTGTAAAACTCGAACTTCTCTGCATTTCCCAATTATTTGGTCAGGTAAAAAGAAGATGGAGCTAGAGGGACTTTGCCTTTGTGTCCCTTCATGCTCTTGCCATGGGAGCAGGGAAATGGGAAATGCGGTATCTTGTGCCTACTGAGGGGAAATAGTGCTGTTCTCAGATTTTAGGAGGAATGTGATGAAATTGTACATTCAGTTCAGCTTTCCTTTGCTTAATCCTTCTAACTTACTTCCAGCTTTCTCCCCTCACATGATTATATGGGCGTGAGGTTTGCCTAAATTTTATTTATGAGCTTCACTGGCCTCTCTCCTTGCCAGACTTCTTTCCTGCCCACTGCCTTTTGCCATAAAACCAGCTCTGTACTGAGAATGAAGGGGGCAAGCAGAGTATGGGTCTAGGTGGTGGCAGGCATAGTCCCTGCCTTCCTCCCTTGTGAAACAGCCTAGTGTCCCTAGCCGAAAACTGGGAGCCCTGCCAGTGTGACCTGAGTATCCAGGGCACAACACAGGGAGAATTTCCCAAGTGACTGACTTTGTCTGGGTACAAGTCTGAGAGATGCTTATGGGGCCTGAGGGTCTAACAGCAATTCCCATAGCATCACAACTTCCCAGGAAACACCTTTCCCAGGCACAGAAATTTTTAATATAAAAGATTTCTTTTTTTTTTTTTTAGCCACAACTATTAAAGGGGCACTTACTGAGTTAAAATGCTTTTCTGTCACTGAAGAAAAAAAAAATCTTTCTCTTTGAGCAATTTTAGGTTGTTATTGGACATTATTAGCAAAGAGCTGAAAAATGCAGCAGGAATTTGTTCCTTTATTAGGTTAGAGCAGAATGAAATTGATCTTTAGGGGTTCCACTTACCTGCACTTCCAGACATCAGCACAAGAAGGCACTAAAACACTACAGTTCTTCACCCATCAGTCCGTTTCTGATGTTCCTCTAGACAGACACGCTGCACAAATTAGCACAGCAAATGATAAACCGTAGTGTAAGCTATTATTCAGTGTATCATGCTTGTAGTTCTCATTTACATTTGTGCATGCATCTCTCAATGCGTTGCTGTGTTTGGGAGTACAGGTTTTCCGTGGAGATTGATGAGAAAAGCCCAGCTGCGGGCAACCGGTCCTGTACCTCCTTACCTGATTGGAACAGACAAGTAGTTGGATAATCTGATCAAAAGCAAAAAACATCTGCTGCCACGAAAATCGGAGCAATGGTAAAGTAAAATGCCTAGAAAAGATATTGAGTAAAGAACATAAAGGAGTGTTTCTTTTATTATATATTATAAAGACGTTTTAAAATTAAATACATTGAAGAAAGTGAGGCAAAAAGAAGAGTTATATTTCGGTCTCGCTTACATTCATAGAATCACTTTGAATTTCTGTTTATATAAACAGCATGAGAATATGGTATTAAGATACTAATTTCTCCAGAAAGCACATCTTCTGTCAAAGACTTATATTAGTATGCTCCCCGTAATTCAAGAAGGGCCACCCAGTCCTCTAACCTTTTCTGAAGGCTGCCAGTACCTGGTGCTCCAGAAAATAATATGTGCCTCTTTCTCACTGCGGAGAATCTTGTTCTGTGGCAGATTTTATCTTAACTTGTTACCCCTTGCTAATTGGTGTTTCTTTCTCACAACCTGTTCTGTTTGTATTTTTTTAATATGGATAATTTCATACTCCCTAGACAACTGCTTTCTCTTTCAAGGACTATTTTTAAAGTTTTTAGGGGTTTTTTTTTAGGTTTGGTGGGTTTTTTTTTGTTGGTGGTGGTGGTTTGTGGTTTGTGGGGTTTTTTAAAATCATTTACCTTTTGGTTTTAGCAGAATAAGGCTTGCAATACTTCAGCTATTGGGCACTGAATTCCTGAAGAAAATTGCTCAACCCATTGTGTCTTTTAGGTGTCTCTAGGTCCATACATGTTTTCTGGATGATGTGTGCCTTTCTTACCTGCTCCTCCCCTGCCTTCTGTTAAGTTAGAGCATCATGTTCATAAAGAACATAGTAACAATGTCTATGAAAATAGACATGTGACAACATTATCTCTCTGACTAAAAAGAAAACTTGAAAAATGCCCCTAGATACACAAGAGTTTCTTATCATGGACAGTCACCAACAATATTGAGAATATGCATATATATATGTAATATATTAATGTATAATACATATATGCAATTAATATATGTAAATTCAATTCAGAGGTTCTGTGAAAATCAATGGTGCCATCAGCAGAGCGATATAATGGAAGTGGTAGACTTTATCTGACAGTGTTGTATACCAAGCCCAAATATACCCAAAAAGGCATACGAATGCTTGAAGGAATATATATTTCACAACAAACACATTTAAAACATATGTTCACTGACATCCAGCAAATTATTTGATGCTTAGCTATATATATAAAATTCACATATTGGAGATTTTTTAAAAAAACTGTCTGTAAATACAATTATCATGTTTGTTTGTTTGTTTCTGAAGTAACTCAGCTCCTGAAAAGATGCCACAAAGTAGTCACAGAGAATGTCAATTAAAAATGTAGAACAACCTTGAGCAGTAGCACACAAAAAATGCAGCATCATTAGGAAAAAAAATTACTCCAGCAACTTGGATGTGTTGTACCTACCATACTTGACCCACATAAATTTATAAAAGCTGTTGAATCAAGGGACTTAATTCTGATGAGGAACTGTATTCTTGTGCTGCACCATTAAATCTGGTGGGAATATTACTGTTCAACTCAATAGGAACAGAAATGAGATTTCTGTGATTAGAATAGGGAAAAGTAGTATTAATGGATCTATTAAAAAAAGAAAGAATGAGTCTATGAAGTAATTCTAAATTTACATGAAGACATTTTGGACTCGTAAACTTAAATGCTGGATGTAGCTCTTGTTGATGTTTGGCAAATGCCAGCTTTTCTTTAGTCTGCCCAGCAACTGAACAGTACCCACAACTTTCCCTCTGCAAAGGCGATAAAGATCAAAAGACTTCGAAGGACAAATATATGATTATCAATTACAAATGTATAAAGATCAAAACACTATATATAAAAAAAAAGACCACATTTTATGTGTTCAATGTGTTCTACAGATCTTTACCAGGCAATAAAATAACCTTTTTTTGTTCTGGATTATTTATCCACACAGGGTTACATGGAGAAAAGGACCAACAAAGCAGAACTGGTTCATGCCATCCAGCTCAACACTTACTCTGCCCAACTGAAAGGGACACTTGGCTATGACTGGAGAGTTAACATACTCCATCTGTTAGATAGGCATTTCTACACTGTGTGACTGAGAAATAAAAACTTGTAATTTGCAGAGACTTCTGTCTTTAAGGGATATGTCAAGTTTAAGTCCATAGCACATCTTTATTGTTTTACTAGATGTCTATTTTTGGGGTTTTTTTTCCCCTTTACCTTTTCTAAAGATCAGCGGTGTTTGTATTGTCTTTGGTCTCTCCGGTGTCAAGTTCTTATTCCTGTCTTTCATCCATGCAGCAAAATGCAGGATTTAACTTGTGCCTTAGCAGCAGACTTCTGACAGAAAAACAGCTTTATGTTTTCATTGAAAGACCATTGGGGAGCTTGTGAACTGAAGGCCAGCTCTTATTTTTAAAAGGATAGCTGAGAAACAGAAAGGAAGAGACAGAAGTGTAAAAGAACATGTGAAATTGTGTTTATAAAGCAATTTGTTCCTGGCCTGAAATCAGTGTGACTGCACCTTCCTATAACAAGTTAAAGAAAATAATTGTGTAGAGCCTAAAGACGTGTTAATCTAGAAACTTGGAACAGGAGAGTCTGACAACACCAGGATCTGTCCAGACTAAAAGTATTGAGAAGAACTTAAATTTTAGGCATTAATCTTCACAGACATGATTGGTCTATGAGATTAGTAAGCAACTTAAGAGAAGATAATACTGGTGAGTTATAGTCTTTATAACATTCAAAAATACTGGATTCTTGACGAAGAAAAGAAAGGTGAAATGACTCTTGCTGTAAGAAGCTTCATCTTGCCATGAAGAATGCAAACAAACAGAAGCATGGAGATTTTGGACTTTTGTGCCTCTCCACAAACTGGTAAATCCCATAAACCAGTTTGACTACCCAAAGCTCAGCCCCTGGACACAGCTCTGTGACAAAGAATCATCTGACAGGTTCATCTGTGTTGAGCTGATGGAGACTCTATAGAGAGTTGCAATCAGTCTTGCCAAGGCACATCTCTATTTTGGTTGATCTAAAAACTAGAAAAGAATATTTTTCTTCCAAAAGTAATGAGATCTTTTTATCCTATGTGAGACAGAAATTAGATTTTGGTGTGAGCTTTCACAAAAATAACTCCAAAGATGAGCTTTCCCAAAAATAACTCAAAAGATGGTACACACATAATAAGGACATGTCAACAACTTCTGTATTTCCACCTATAGTAATACTTCCTGCACTGGCACATGTAACCTTTTGAGATGTTTTATTTCAACTGTTTATTTTACAGGCATATAAGGTGATGTTAATCATAAACACCGGTTTGGTTCTCTGGCTCATCCAGCCATGAAATTCTTCAGGGTAGCATATTTTTAAGCATTTCTGGGGGAAAAAAAAAATCTGCCTTGGGAAGAGCTGAACTCTGATACATGAAAATGAGTGAAAATGCCTTCTGTACTCTTGGCCTCACTAAAAGCTTTTTTTTCTTTTTTCTTAGTATAAAATAGTCAAAGTAGCTTATCTTTGTCTAGCAATGAGTTTGCTATACAGGGAGAGAGATAGCTAAGGTAAGAAGTTAGAGATGGGTAAAATGATCCCTAATTGTCTCTAGAATAGCAGATCATTTTCTGAATTATAGACTTAGCATATCACATGTATGAATGAAACCTAGGTGTCACTGATCTGTCATAGAACAGAGTTTTAAAGCCCTAAAATAGTCTGCCTCATTTACTAAAGACTACCTTGGAGGTATACAGTGACTTTACAAATGATCCTGTAAGAGTACATAGGAAAAATGAAAGAATTATATATCAAGTAACTTCATTTTTGGCAAATCTTTCCATCACAGGGTGGATGCTTCATTTTTTCTAGAGAGAAGCTCAGATTTTAAGAGGTAAGAAAAAGCTGCATTGATACAAAATTAACTATGTCTGCCTCAAGTTTCAGAGCATGGCATGGGGTCTAATATTTCTGAAACTCTATAAAGGTGTGAATAAACGCACACAATCCATAAAAAAAAAGAAAAGCTGAAGGAAGCTAAAGTGCAGAGGTTTCTGAAAATCAGCTTTGAACATTTGCAACTTTGTGATTGCTCACAAAGCGAAATCAAGCTTTAGAAACAGTTTAATGAGGTGTGGGAAAATAATGCAGAATCATCTTAGGGAAAAAGATCGAAAGAGGAATAACAAGCACAAAAATAAAAAGAAACAGAAATAAGTTTTTATGATATCCTCTTTTAAAGCTGGGTGTTTGAACATCTTGCTGAGAGTGTAGATTTTGAAGGAAAATACTCTCATGTTTCAGGGCAACCCTATCTGGTCTTCAGAGGAATATCTCACTAGAAGTGTTCTAGTGTTACTAGCTGGGTAACATAGAATGATTTCAAGACTGATGACACAAAACAAGAGATAACAACATTTCCTTATTTCTGAAAAGAGAAGGATAGATGTTGGATTAAGCAGAAAGGAAACATAAGTAGTGGATAGTGAGAAGAAAGATTTAGTGCAACCCTGATCTGTGGGAATTTGCATGTGAGAACCAATTTTCCAAAGCCAAGTTTGGAAGGGATGCCTGCAAAACCCAACTTTGACTGATGAGCTAAGCGGTGCCCGAATCCCTTAGATGGCCGGTGAGCATGCTCATGCATGGCAGCTGGCAAGGCAGGCCACTGCCAGGTCTCAAGGTATGGACCAATAGAGATGGGGTGTCGGGGCTGCAGGCCCCAGCAAGAGGCTGAGCTAAGTGAGCAGGACATGAAAAACTACCAAACGTGATGAGAGAAGCTGCCAGATGTGGCAGGTAGCAGTGTGAGGAGCTGGCAGATACTACAGCCAGGTGCATCCCTGGATGGCTGGATTTCAGGGGTGGCTTTGGGACCTTATGTGAAAAGCAGCCAACCTCCACAACAACTGAAGACCGGTGTCAGGAACCCATCAGAGAGCTGAGTCTTGCCTAGGAAACGATATGTCATGCCTGTTCCTGATGGCAGCAGTGTCTTCCCAAGGATTTTCTAAATTAGGTATCCTTCAGTATGAAGCTTAACATCAGTAACACTACTACTAAATAAAACATTGTATGAAATAATATTTTTAATGACCATTTGTAGGAATGGGGGATGTGGTTCACAAGGAGAGCCTTTGAGTCTCTGCAGACACAGATTCAAAATCTCCTTTGAAAATAGCATTTGTCTTCAAGTTTATCCGTATCACAGACCTTAGTGTCACTGACCATTCAGTGGGATGGGTAAGTGAGGTTAAAGAAGGATGTAGGATTGTGGTGATGATGATAATGGCAGGATATTCCACAAGAAACTTTGCTCATTTTCTAATACATGGGCAGTTAATTTTGACCTGTATTATGCTGAGCATTCCTCCTTCACTTTTATCACTGCTGTGTTCACTCAGTTTTGGAATGTATTGTTTTACAAACCGGCATTTTATTTTGAAAAAAAATAAAAGCTCGAAAAATTGGACTCTTGTTGAATGGGAAATGTTCTGTTTGCAGTGACAAGCTTGAAGTACAAAATACCTATTTCTTCCTGCCTTTGTTGCACTGATTTGACCTCCCAGTTTATTTCTTTACTTAATTGCCTTTGAATACATGACAAAAATAATTTTCTGTGGCTTGAAATTGAAATGCAAAGTTTCAGTTCAAGGAAAAGGTTTAACCAAATATGAAACACTTTTACTCTACCACCATAATTATTTGGTACTTGGCCTTCACCTCATCCTTTCCTCACATCAGCTTCTGCAGTGCAGATCTATGTTTCCTGATGGAGCAGTGGTAAAATATATCAGAAAATCCTCTTCACCACCAGGCTACGATGACCTGTGTTTCTCCTGAATGTGCAGAAGTGAAAATGATACTAAAGCAACCTGGAAAACTCAGTCAAGGGTTAAGCTCTGCCTGTGTTCATAGGAGAGGAAGGGCAAAAAGACGATAAGGGTAGGGAACAACCTGCATCAGATATCATGCCAAGAGCCAAAATGAGCACACGTGGGAATCAGCAGAGAGGCTACACAAGGAAATGAGGGCTGGTAAGCATCCAGCACATCACTCTGCAGTAGCAAGCATCCCGCTGACAGTCATAATTTGCCAGTCTGCCCTGAACTACGAGTCCTGCTCTGGGACACGCCGCAACAGCTGCCGTGCCTGCTGCCCACGCTGCTGGTCTGGCTGGCCCAGGCGCTGCTCCAGGGCAGTGCTCAACCAGGGGCACCACCATCCCTCCTCAGAGAAAGCCAGCTCTGACATCTGCCGGAGTTGCCTGAAGATCTCTACTACCAGGAGCTGCTGAAATGGAGCTTGAAATCCCCAAGACTGCTGCCTGGGCTCTGTTTCTGCTTGCATGCTTGCATGGCCATCATGCAGGATTTGTACCAGCTCTTCCTGCTTAGCCATGCAATTGTAGTAATCTTTTCCTGTGGATTTTTGTGCAGGCATGTGAATACGTGTCCCATACCATTAGCACAATGTGATATGTTTCTGCCAATGCGAGACAGGAATACCTCTATCACCCAGAGCTGGTAAAGCTATGAGTCAGTAATGTGGTTATCCCAGTGATACAAATACTTTCCCCCTTAGCAGATGCACACACACACGCTTTGCAAACAAAGACTGTGTTATTTCCCCCATTTTAAAATGGTAAAAAAAGGAGTAAAAGACATGAATTTTGTTTAAAGCCATCCAGAAGGCCATGTATATTTTTTCTATATCCTTTTTTTGCAAAAGTCTTAGGGGAAAATATACTAAACCCCCGAACACAACACCCACCCACCTACCCCACCCCAAATTAAATAGAATCCCAAACCCCAACCCAAAACAATCTAAACAAAACTGTGTATGTCTCAGGAAAAAACAGACAAAAACCATCTATTGTACAATGATGTAGTGTGTTTTTTCTTTCTGCATATTACATGTCTTACGCAAAATATGTACCTACACACACATATATATGTTGAAGCTTAAGTTTGAATCCTGTGGACCCTGCCAGGACTAGAAACTGGTTACTCAATGTCCTAAAAGAAATCTGGGAGTTTCTCCTTTTTACCCATGCTGAGTCACAAATGATCTGATTTTAAGCCAAAATAGATCCAGGTCTAAAATTCAATCTGTTTTATTCTGCTTTATTGGTAAGCTGAGGTCCATCAGCTTGTCCACCACCTGAATTAAACTTTGATATAGCAGCTGAAGCAAAAAGATATATAAACTGTAAATCTTTACTGCCATCACAGTCATTATAGATTGAAAAAAACAGCCAACAGCCCTGTAACTAGCACAACTGGTCACACTTAGCTGGAGACTCTTAGTAGGGAAGTTCGAGCCATTATTTTCTGTTCAGATTTTCACTGATTTTCCATATGTCTGAGGGACCAGAAAAAAGTCACATAAAGCATATACTATAGCTATGTGAAAAAATATAAGGTCCTGCTTAAACCCTGATATTTGGAAAACCGCTTCAATTGGATGTTCAGGGAATGCTGTCCAACAGGCTCAGCTGGGACCTTTGCCATTCAGCAGGTGAAGCAACTGCTGATGCTGAGGTGCAGGACTTGCTGATGGGTTATGCCTTACATCCATGTGAGTTATGATTCAGGTAGAGAGGGAGCAGTGGCTGGTGACTGTGCCTGCATCCAGGCAGCAAGCAAACAAACGTGCTGATTGTGCCTTGCTTCTGACTGCAGGTGTTTAGCTTTGCCAGCAGTCTAGCAGCAAGTTCGTGAGATACTGGTTTCTATGTTTCTGTTACTGTGTGATGTGATTAAGTCAATACTTTTTGCTTCAGTCATGAGTGAGGGTCAAATTCATCCCTTAAATTTGAAAATGGCATTAAAGTCAAGACAGTTTAATGGACACAGTTTACTCGGGCAATAGACCAGGGAACTCAGGAGCTCTACCTTCAGGTCTTGGATTTGCTATTTACCTAAGGTCACGTCATTTCATGTGTCTTGTCACTTTTGCCACTGATAAACAGGGATAACAGTACTGATCTCTGTAATGAAATGCTCTGAGATCTAGTGATAAAAAGTCATAGAGGAAATTGTTACTTTTATCCCACATATCTCTAGTTTATACTCCCTTAATGTAGCCAAGCCATTTTGCTTTGCCATCTGTGATCTTTCAACTTTTACCTGTATTCATCTGAAAGACACAAATAAATAGCCAGCTGTTGAAAAATAGTGTGTGGCACTCATCAAACACACAAAATAACCTGTTTTCAAAATCAAATACCTTCTGATTTTAAGTTTAGTTCCTTGACACTGGAGTGCATTGCAGATACTTGATTGATTGCCAAAGAGGGCAAACACAATCTCTTCATTATGCTAATAATGAAGTAATAGAATTTCAATGACTTCTTTTTTTTTTACCAAATGTCAGTGATTAATTAATTCTTTGGTATAATCATGTTGATAATCCTTTTGAAATCAATGTCACCATCAGCTTCATACAGTTGTTCACAGAAACAGTCGTGGGTAAAACAAAATGTCACATGGTATGTGCAATCACTCTGTTCTGTCCTGAGGCCCCACTTTCTCTGGGGCCTATTTTTTGTGCGTGGACAGATGCAGGGTGCCTGTGCCTATGCCTGTAAGAGCAACAAGGCTCTATGCTTCACATTTCAGAAGCCACAGGCGGCCTATGTCTCACGGGGAATGTGATGCTGAACAGCTTTCTGACCTACATCAACGAGGTGGTGAGAGCACTGCCTCCCACCCGTGTGCTGCCAGGTGTGGCTGGGGGGCTGGGGGGGGCTAGACTCCCTGAGTGAAATGCACTGCCCTGCTTTGCACCCTCTCCCTGCCAAAGATATCGAGGGACATGTTCCTGCAGGGAACCCAGAAAGACTGAGGGGGGGGGGATCCTATATTAACCAGCAGATATCCTGGGGAGCAGGGGTGGATATCAATCCTATCCATCCTCAGGTGTACACACCCTATTCAGACCACCTATACACCTGATCCTGTTCATTCAACCCCCCCCCCCAAAAAAAAAAAAACCAACACCCAAACCTCCAAAACCCAAACTGAGTATACATTAAGGAGAGGGACAGTCCTGTTTTCAAACACAGGGGAAAAGGAGTCTCCCCTCACCCTCGCTTTCACAGGCAGTGGGAGGCTGCGATTCACTCTGCTCAGCTGCTCTTGAAGCCTGACTGAGCCCCATCTCCCAGGAAAATGCCACAATGACCAGTCTATGACTTACTCCAAACTGGGGCAACTGCCGCTCACTCACCTCAACCCTGTGCCATGTAAAACTTCATGGGACTGTAACAGTCAAATATGCTATCTAGTGATGGTCTGATGTACACTATTTATTTGAAGAAATATTTGGAAGGAAGAATTTCCCACGCCTCAGACTCTCAAATAAATGCACCATTAAGCTCCTCCTTGGCAGTGAGGATCACCTTGAAGCTGAGAAGAGGGCTGAATGTCAATCTTCCTTAAGGCCTTCCTGTCAGTCCATTAAGTGCTGCAGTGAAAGATGCTGCTGCTGTATATTGTACTTGCTCCATGAGATGTCACCAAGAGCCCTGTCCTCAACCTGTCCCCCATGGAAATATGGGTAAGGAACTTCATTCATGGTGGGACTGAGAAACTGAGAAGGAGGCAAGATGTCAGCACTTCTGGCAGAAAAGGATTCAGATCTTAGGGTGCCTGGGAACCTTAGCACTGGCACTGTGATGGTGCCACAGACTAAAGATACCAGATGTGTGAGAGGTTTGAGTACTGCAAATTCAAATTTAATGTCAAGATTCTGTCCAACCTCAATTTACATGTACAAACCGTCCTTTGGATTTGGGTCTTTGTCACTTTCTGGAGAGCTGGGAGCTGAACTCCTAACCTACAAGTACAATATTCTCTTTCAGGTCTATTTTTGATGCCTGCTTGACAGTTACAGGACATTATTTTCTGAAATAACCATATAAAAGCCAGCAGTAATGCTTTTCATTCTAGAAAGCTATATCCTTTATTCTCACTGTATCAGAAACCGGGGTTGTTTAAGCATCTTTTGCATACTGTGTTTCAGTGTGTAACAAGGTGGGTGGGAAAACACATTAGTCTTCACTATTTGAAAAATCCAGTACATTGAACAAAGGCATTCCAGACCTTCTTTAGGATGTAGCTCTCTATACTTCATGTGAAGTACTAGAAGAAATATAAGGAGATGTCAATTGATATTAAGGCCAAGCAGCAAGCATGAGTCATCGTAATCTTGACATGAAAACAAAATGAAGGAATAGTAATGGTGGTTGTGCAAAGCTGTAAAGGTAGGTAGTCTGTCTTTCTTTCCTCCCTGTCCTTCAGAGAAGCAAGCAGTAAGTTGATTTAAACAGGGAGTACAGCTCCAGTAGCAACCATGGCTCCTGCTCACACAGAAAGAAGGGGGAGAACGAGGCAAACTGGTGCTCTCTCTTTGTCACAATCAGAGTAACAACGTACCTTAAGGCTGGCTTGCTTTTAGCCTTTTATGTGCTGTTGTTCTGATTAATTGTGTAGTCAGGACAAGTACAATATTATATTTCAGATGTACAGTTTGATGCAAAGTTACTCTGAAACATGGAGTTATCAGCACTTTCATTAAGACATATACAAATGTTTACAAGCTCTGGATGCCATGTTTGGGACTGAATCAACTAGCTACAGTTCTATTGTTGTTCTTTACAGAAAGGTTTTCTGTGATATCAGGCAATGGGTACAGCTTTCGTGGTTATATTTGAGGCTTTAGATAAACGCAAAGGCTTTAGAGAACGTCTTTCTCTTTTTCTTGGAGTTCAACATCTTCTGATGTGTCTGCTTAAATGTATCACTTACAAAGGACTTCATCGCTTAGGATCTGACATTAGGACACATCCTTACACAGAAATGAACAGTGTCCAAAGCAAAATCATGCAGACAAGACTGAGACAAGTCCAGCTTCAGGAAGTTTATTGCATATTTTAAATCTTATTTGGATAGTTTCTGTTTTGCTGCTCTTCCTCTGTCTAGAAGAGTGTGTATCTTCTTTTTTCTTCTAGTCTCTGAAGCCTGACATTGTCTCACTTTTCTCTGCAATTGAAATTATGCCTGTGGAGATGGAGAAAGAACCAATTCTATTACAAAAAGGTTTGTGATCAACTACAGCACCCAAAATATGAAATGAAAAGAAATGCATTATTTATCAGCAGGGGAAGCTTAGAGGCCTGAGGCAGTAAAAAATCATTAGGCATGAACTGATGTGAACCATCAAGGCACAAAGGCTGCAACTGCTGGTGTTTAGGGGTAATCTGAAAGGATGTGAAGCCATGCTAATCTAGCTGCTGCCAGAGTGTAACTGATGTTATCAAAACAGAATTGAAAGGTGATAACTTTAATGAAGCTGTAAAGATGTGAATGAAGATTAAAAAAAATTTTCTGTGATAGATTTATTTCTAAAACAACTTTGGTTTTGTTTGTTTTCTTAATTAAACAAAACAAAAACATGTTTTGGATATCCCATGGATGACTGCATTTAACTAAAATAGGTATTCATCAGTGGCGAAACAAGACAGTTATTAGTTAATGGAGATAAATCAGACTCTTGTAAAAAATGTACTCAAATATCAATAGATACTGGATCTGAACACTGTGAATGTATAGGAAAAAGAACTTTCTCTTTTGACCCAAAATCTCAGCATGGTACTTTCCCTTGCATGCAAACCATTGGCACTGTTTTAAAGCAGAAATATCTAGGGGCAGTCAACTTGTGTGACACATAGGTGTGAACTGATGTATGAAGAGACATCAGAGAATTATTTAGATACTCAAGATGTCTGCACAGAGCTGCCGGATATGACCACAGGAAAACTAGGCTCTTATGGAGCAACACTTCAGGCCAGGCATGGTATCCCAGAGTTTCTAAAAGGCACTAGAAGTCAGCAGCTAGGAAACAGAACTGCATCCTTTGTGTTCATGTTTAGACATTGATCTTGCAAATGGACATATATACATGGGTATGTATATATGTTAACGGAAAATTTTGTTGTCGTAAGAAATCTCATTGATGCTAAGAAGAAAAAAGACTGGAAACTTGACACAGGGTTTTCAGAATTGCTGAGCTGCCCATCAACAAGAAAAGTCAAACTAAGAAAAAGTCAACAACTGATGCTAATAAATTAAGAAAATTTTAAAAAGAGAAAAGGTGTTTAATGAAAATACCGTATATTTATCAGGCTGGACACAGGCTTTCGGTGAGTTTGTGAATCTGTTGGCTATGGTGGTTTCCTGCTCACACATTAAGACACATACACCAGAACTGGGATAGGTATAAAAAAATGAATCTGGGGGTTCTTTTGCTAGTGTGACAGTTGGTTGTTCATTTCCTTGCCTCTGCCTCCATGAATGCTCTCATGCAGTGTCACATGTTCCTCAAGGAGACAACACTGCTTTTGGGCATCCTTTGCCTCTCTTTATCCACTCCTCCTTCACCTTTTATGGAAATGAAACTGGCAGAAATAATCTGTTCTCTCCTGCCCATCATTAGTATCCAGTGATCATTTTTTGAGGATTAATATACAAACTCTGGTATGCTTAGGAAAACAGCAACACTCTTGTATTGCCTCAGTGCAGTAGAAGTCCCTTAAACATATCCAAAGAGACCTACAAATGCCCTTGTAGAGGGCCTGCATTTCAAACCTCTACACTAGTTTGGGTTTTTTTTGGTTGCATCTTCATACTAGTCCAGTTCTTAGACAGTGCTGGGAAGGTGCCTCACTTAGCCCTCCTCCACTGAGACTGTAAACATTGTTGAACCAACAAAAGAAATGCTAAAAAGAAAAAAGAATACAACTTACAATGCTTTTCTTTTCTGATTCATTACTCTTGAAAAAGGATCTTTCCATCTTCATTTTCCCAAACCTGATTTTGGATTGCTCAGTCTCTAAAGACCATGATAGAGCACATCCTCAATTCCAGAGAAAGGCAGTGTCTGTATTGTCCAAGGAAAGCCATGGCAATGGAGATTGCTCAGCCTCTGGGATTTATAGGAAAGACTTTGGTAGTTCAAAAAGCAGGGACAGCCTTGGTCAAGATAATTTATGAAAGTTCGCTTTTTTTAAGGTAGACTTAAGTAACAGCAGAGTAAATAATAATTGACTCCGAAACATTTTTCTTCATGGTCTTTTTCTGGACAGTATGAATGCTACCAAGCTACTATGGTACCAGCTGTCCTCAAGTGTTTTATAAGATTTAAGACCACGGAACATAAAGCCCAGTGGATTTCTGCACATTTTTCACCTTCAGTTTCAGTATGAGTAATGAAATTTCTCCTTGCATTTTCATGCAACTACAGCAGCCCCCTAACAGCTGTTCAGGCAGACCATGTGATGAGTAAGAAAACACCCGGAAAAGGTGGAATGTCATAACGTATAAAGAGGAACCATCATATATGTGAAATCTGTGATTAAAATATCCAGATACTCAGTATGAAAGGATTTGTTCTGGAATTATGTGTGTGGCAAAAGACATTTGAATCAGAACACTGTACAGAGCCTCTATGACCTGTGTTAATTTGACGAGATTGTGAAAATGCAGGAAAATGTGAGAGATCTACACTTCTACTAAAAAAATAAATAGTTGAAAGCAAGGTAGAAACCAGAAAGGTTTGACATTAACAACTGAAACAAAAAGGCAGTGAGGAATGTAGTCATTTTTGCAAGGGGTCTCTGTGTAGTTATTAAGTCTGGGAAACAACCGGTTAAGATAGATATTACAAGAAATTATAAAAGCCGGAGCAGATAAATTTCAAAATAATGGGCTCTAATATGCATTTGAAGATAAATAAACTGTATTTAGCTTTGATATTAGGAATTCACTATCTTTTTAAAACTTTGTTGGTTGCCAAGCATAGAGAAAGTAGCCTCCAAATGGTCTGCAGTGGTGACCTAAGTAGGTCACGATGGCTGCATTCAGAAGAAACACATTTTATATAATAATATACAGAAATATATAGCATGTTAACTGATTGAGTTGTGTGGTGCTTACTGAGTTAGAATTTTTTTCACATCCAAGAGATAACATCCAGAAGTCAGTGATAAGCTGCTGCTGACTTTCATCGAGCAAGATACAGACTGTGGCATTCACGAATGTCTGGAAATAAATCCTTGGAAAATCTGGTATTTATTTACAGTGGCATGACAATATATTGAGCATCCAAACTTTTATTTCCCAGCCTGACCTCTTAAGACCAGGAGATACTTGATACTCAAGAGAAGAGGCTATGATAAGTACGTATGGTTTTGTCTGCTTCTCCTTGACTACTGATCTTGAATTTGGAATGGGAGAACAAAGATGATTTTAAATTATTTTCAATTTCCTTGCATTCTGTAGAGGTAAGGTTGCTAAACATTAGAATTGTGCATGAGTAAAAGCATTGCAATGAGTATTCCAGTGTTTTTCCTTTGTTTTTTCTATTAAGTAGGGAATCACCACAGTGTACTGTATATTTGTCATGCTACTGAGCTGTGTCTTGTGCTCTGGGCTTGGATGATGGCTCTCGATTTCATTCTGTGGCCAGGGCACAGAAGGATATGCAGAGAACTAATTCTGGTCATTTTGCTAGCAGTGCTGCACGCCTTGCTGCAAGAGAAGAGCAAACCCATTGTACTTTTAGGAGTTTCCACAGAATGCCTTTTTATTTGGAATACAGAATTCATCACAGAAGGAAAGCACAACTAATCTTAGAAAATTAATTTAAAATTGCTTCACAACTCAGTCTCTTTCTCTTCTTTTATTCTGCAGACAGAATACCTGAATATCCTCATTTTGAACTGGTGATATTCTAGAGTTGAGAGATCTGATTTGTTTTGCTCGGATTGGGATATACGGCACATTTGGGGAAGGGACACATTAAATCACCAACTGGCAAATATTTGATTGTTGGCACTGTTAGCTCAGTTACACAGCCAGGCTTTATTTATGAGGGTTTCAGATTACTCAACTATAGGTTTCCAAAGCACCTCAAATGGTATTGCAAACCCCCACCACCCAAACATCCCTTATGCATGTAATTCTGTTTTATATAAATGTATAGAATAGTGAGTCCCAGTTCCCTGGGACAATACCAGGGAAACATAAAATTCACAGTTTCTACTCAGCATTTGTTTTTCCAGATTCTTTAGAGAGACAGACCAGTATGTTCTCTGATAGCAAATTGTCTATAAATGTTCAGATTATTTCCTTATTTTCTCTTTTTCTCTAAACACAAGAGTATGACAAAGCAGCTCAATCTCATTAATGCAAATATATACTGAACTTAATTATTTCTCCCACAATGCTGAACTCTGCGCAACCTCTGCAGTAAGTATTGCAAAGTAAGTAGATATTTCAAAGCATGCCACAGCCAAGAATTAAAGAGGCAGAAGTATACCTAACAAATTAGGAGAACCAATTTAAACATATGAGTTTATGATAAAATGTAACCCTAGGGATTCAAACAGCTGAAGATTAGATTAAATGTTACCTCTCCTTTGATGAAATGTGAAGTACCCCCAGTGGTTAGGGAATGACAGATAGCAAAGGGCTGTTGATGTTCCATGCTCCCAGAAGCAGTAAATCAGCTACTTTACAAGAAACACAAAGCCAATAATTTAATGATTTAAAATTTTGAGAAAAAAATAGTATCCAAAACATTTACCTGGATCTGGTGAAAACCAGTCTTTCTATTCTGTTTTTTCCCCTTCTTTTCAAATTTTTCTGCTGTCAAAATTTTTCTTAAGCCATGTTTTTAGAACAAGCTTTTCAATGACTGTCTTTTGTGTATCTGTATCTCCCAGTTATAATACATTTGGAACACCGTCTCCCCACCAAACAACCAACAATAGAAAAACCCTGTCTGAAAGCTGTAGGTGTGCTGATTGCCCTTCACAAATATACTGATGGATGCTAAAATGTCTTTTTACAGCCAGTGCCATCTTAGACTTTTCACAGAGCAGAGCACATTAGTATGATCAACTTGCTGTCAGACCCTTGCTCAGCATAACTGTTGGTCTGATGCAGCTTCATGGCTTTAGGCACACTAATGAAACAGTGCCAACCATTTAAAAGGTAATCTGCCTCCCTCCATCACATTGGTCTTTATCAGGAGATTCCTATTCCTGTTCCTGCAGCAGAAGGTAGTACTGCTATTTGCTCCAACTAATGAGTTTAAAGGGGAGGATATCATAAAACAGTATTAAGAAGTAATTTTAAAAAATCATCTCTTTGCTTTCTTGTTTGATGAGCTGAAATTAAAAGAAATGGGCTGTAATGTTGATCCAGTATGGCCTCAGGAAAACGTCTAGATGACTGAAAAGAAATACATTGTTGTTAGAATGCAAATTTCTGACCCTGTTAATAAGTGAATTGCTCAACTTGCAGGTCATTGTTTAGGTGTAATCCTTATAGGGTCTGAGTTTCCTAGACTTTACTTTGCATTCTCAGTGGATGGTTTCCATATATTTGTTTCAACAGACACAAGGGGCACATATTTATCATGAAGCACAGGTCTTTGCTTTCACTACACAAAATCTAATTGTGAACATTTTGATCCATTTCTACAGGACTACAGATTTTGGGAGAAATTTACAAAGTTACTGAGAGAATAGATGGGCTTCACTACGCAAACCCCCTAAATTTACCCATGTAAATTTTAATTTACATGTAAAAGTAAATATATAGATTTACTTTTCCTAAATAAAGCAGGATCAAAAGGGGAAAGAAGTCCCTTCCAATAGCCAGTATGACATAGATCCTAATTCTTTGCTCACCTCTGAACATGATTGTATGTCCTAGTCTCTTATATCTTAGGAGAGCAACCTAACCATCACTGAAGGTGCATCATGCCTTTCCCTGAGTTTTCCTCTTGTAGTAGAATCACTTTATTTAAAGTATTTTTTGAGGTGGAGTGTGAGAATAGCTTAATCCAGGAAGACAGGAAAAATGAACTAACTTAAATGAACTAACTAACTGTAAATGCTGTCTGTAGCCTATTAAAAACAGAAAGACACTAAGGAACTATGTTGATGCAAACATGGAAGATATCAGTACATGACAATCAAAAATTCTACATACAGGAAGAACTGGATGTCTATTAGTACTGGAGTAAAAGAAAAGAAGTGCATTCAGTAGTGCAGTCTACAAGCCTTATACTTTGAGAGAAACAAGAATGTCTGTTGCAAAATGGAAGCTAAGCAGCTGCAAACAAGAATGAGAACTGTGATGTGCTAGTCGAATGCAAGTCAAATGTGGGCCACAAAGATAGCCCTGAAGGAGGCAAAGTACAATACATGCCAAAAGACATTTGGCATTGTATTAATTGAACTTATGAGTTATGCAAGGAAAGGGTAAAAATGTATACTGTTCTGCTAAGACACATTAAAAAAATAAATCAAAACTGCAGCAGAAGCAGCTAAGGTTTACAACAATGAAGAAGAGAACAGAGTAACTGTCAGTAAGAGCAGTTTTGAAGAGTTTATCTTGGTTTTCCCAGGGAAACAAAAGCTGAGTTTCAGTTGTGGTTACAGTTTCAGGGCCTAATTCAGGGAGGGCAATTGGAGGTGAAGATGAAAGGAAGGGAAGCACAACAACAGGAAAAGCATGTTTAATCTAAAGGGGAATCTGAAATAACAGATTCACAAACTCACTATGAATTAGTTCATGCTAGGACTTAGAACATTAGAAAAATGTTCTATCAAAGTAATTAAAGTAATATAATCTGAAATTAAAACCATCCTCAGTTAAACCCTAGTATACCTGAACATTCATTAGTGGGGCTGAACTCTTTTCACAAAGAAGCTACTCAAGAAACTTGAATATGCAAGGTAAATTGCCTGTATCTGCAGCACCTTCTCCAGTCAGCTAGAACAGCTTCTTGAGTGCCTGCTGATTATAAGCTTTGCAGTGAACATTATTTTCACCTTTATTGAGGTAGTTTAACATTTCCTGGTTTAGCTTTCCGCACTGAATAGACGGGACCCATTTGTAGCAAGGGACATGAGCTAAGCAGTTTGCTGAGACAAGAAGCTATAAAAGTTCACAGTTAAAGAGCCTGAGACCTGAAAAATTGTCATTGTTTCTTTTCATACTCATATGCTTTAGTTTGCAAGGGCACAAATGTAGAAGTCTGCCAGATTTGTAGATAGCATCATTCAAATTAAACTAAATATCTTGGCAATACACAGGTCAGGAACATGTAATTACAACTGTGATAAGTGCTAGGTCCTTTCCTAAAAAGCCTTTCTCCAGGGCTACATGTTCAGTCAGAGGGGGTCATCTGAGATCTAGCATCAGGGGAGAGGTCTGATGGGGCTCTTACAAACTTTTTTAGGATACACAGTGATACATGTCTCAATTAGTGCTGATAATTGATGAACACAGAGGGCTGTATGGAAACCCAGGGAAGGATCAATCTATTGATGCAATTTTTGTTCTAATGTCTTCACAAGTGGGAGTTAAATAGTCCCGTTCTTCCATGGTTCACTGCTGTTAGTAAAGGAGCTACAATTGCTTTCTGAAGAACATCCTGATTTCTTGGTTGATCAATTGATTTGCTTTTTTCCCAGAGCAATTTTTGTTTCCTAAGGTACTATATACATTCCATTATTTCATTGAGTTGTTTCTGCTTTTGCTGCTGATTGTGAGATCCATTAGTTGAACAAAACAGAGTAACTCGATTTTCTGCATCGCTGTGGTAGATTTTAATGAAGTCTTCCATTTAAGTTTCATGGCATGAAGATAGCTAAAAGGTCAAGAACAACAAGGAAGCCCTGCATTTTGCTGACATTTAAGGCCTTCCTTATTTTACACAACTGTTAATTTCCAAGGGCTGTATCATTCTTCCTGAGGGGAGGAAACCACATAGGTCTTTTTCCTGTGAGTTATCCCACATACAGTACTTGGCACAGTGATGTAGCATTTTTGTGCTGCAGTGGAAGAAAACTCTGACTGGGTACTATACAACCAAAATGAGACTCGTGTAAATTCCTGTATCATGAGGAGTAAGCAGGGAAGAAAGGAGGATCTCCATCCGTGTTTGGCCATACAGGGTCCAGAACCACTTCCAAGGTCCCATGGCCAAAGTCCCATGGTACCATGGGCACCATGCCAGCAGGACACCCAGGCATGGTTGAGCAACCTTCCTCTACCTCCTCTTCTTAAAAAGGAATGATGGGTGCACAGCCCTGCAAGTAGCCAAGAGGTGTCCCAGTAGGTCAAGTCTGGAGGAGGTCTTTGGGGTCCAATACAGGCTAGTAGCCTGGTAAATGAGTTTAAACCAGTGTACCTCAAAGGGCTGGTCAACCTTACTGTGAGGAACCCTTGGGAAGCAAAAAGTAAGTTAGAGGAGTTTTGTTCTTCCTAAGAGTGGGAAGTAGGGAAGCTGCTGAACAAGCTGCATCAGATGTAGGGAGTGAAGTCAGACCTGCTTGCCACACCTGCCTCTTGAGTCCAGTGTGAGCACAGCAACAGAGGAACTGAGATGCAGACCACTTTTTTTATCACGTGCTGACTTCACAGATTTCTTTGGATATTCTTTAATGGTAGCTCTGGCAAAGTAGGTAAGACATTTTCTTACTAGGTGAAGGTGATGGGAAAAGCACTTTAAGAAATACAAAATTACTTCGGCAATTTAGTTTAAGGGTAGGAAAGGGAGAAGAAAGGAACAGCTAGTTGTATAGTTCCCTTTGATTACACTGACAGCGGCTGTTTCCCATGTCCATTTATCTCCTTTTCAAAATGACAAATGTGTATGTCTTCAGTCATGGGATCTAACCACTCTAGGCACGACACAACTTCTGAGACAGTTCTGGATTTACTTGGTTTTAATTGCAGTAAAGTACTTGCCAACCTTTCAAAATCAGAGTCCACTTCACTCTGGAGCTGTTTCTATTTCGAAATAAAACCTTGCACATACACAGATTTTACTAGAGGCAACATTATGGTCATTTAATGAAACTGTTATATTGTAGTGTAAGTCAGTCATACAGGAGGTGGTGAGCATGAGGTCAGCTGTTTGATTTTGTTATGATAATTTACTTTGGCAAATAATTTTAATGGTTTAGGGTGTGGAGGATAGGTAGCTTGGATATCGGCCATCCATGTACTGAAGGAGATCTAGGAAGATGCCTGTAACATTACCACAGCAACAATGTTGTTATTCTCAACAGGCCAGCAACTTTCCGGAATTTTCAGGCTTGTTGACATCTCTCAAAAAATATCATCTGTGCATTTAACACCAAATAACAATCCTATGTAGAGCCTTTCATCAAAGGAGAACAGAATACACAGTGTATTTATTCTGCTAGTTGCACAAAAGCAACACTAAATGAATTTGAATCACTTGGTTCACAGTTAAAGGTTCTGTCACCTCTTCAGTGAAATGTGTCATGTCATCATACTATGCAAGTAGCAAAGATAAAAAATAACAAAGCTTTATTCAGAGGAAGTGTTTGGAGAATTTAGATAGCTGGAATGTAGTAAGCCAGCTTTCTGCTTGCTAGGATGTTGGAACCAGTAGGTCTGCTATTGAACATTGTTTTGGATAATTCTAATATCCCATGATCAAAAGCAGTTGCACTGGTGTTTTGACAGCTTTGTTCTGAGCTCTGGCCTGAAGGTTAAGGAGCAGGAGCATAGAGATTTCTTCCCTGTGACCTCCCAGGCTGCTGTGGAGCCCCCCAAGGTGCTGCCGCAGTGCTTTGATCCAGCCATTTCCTGCTTCTGTTCCATGATGAGAGTGGCTGGTTCCCCACACCCCCATGCCTTTGCCTCTGTGGCAGGACGTATGAGCAGCCCATCAGGGTGGCAGCCATGAGCATTTCCAGCATGTCTTGGTGGCCAAAGGGCCGTGGAGTACACTGTGCATCCACCCTTCCTGTGTGAATACTGCCTTCTACAATTAAAGCACGGGGATAACTTACCTGATTCCACCAGCTGTTTGGCTCTGCACTAGCGCATCTTTTTTACTCACCAGTGACAACATTTTCCTGCTGGTATGTGATGTGGCTGAGACAAGGTTGACAGCTCGGTCCAAGGGCAGCTGTGTTGCCCAGCCATGGGCTCCACACGCAGGAGGGAGCCACTCTCACTGGAAGAACGTTGGTTCTTAACAGAGAGGATTGTGTTTCACAGATTAACCATGCCTTAAAAAGTACAAAGCAATGCTGTGTGCTGTGCCAAATCAAAGCCCATGTTACCATTTGATAGCTTTCTGAGAAAGATTTGGCTGTATAAATGTCTGGTAAACACTACAGTTAATTAGATGCCTGCATCTGCACATTTAGTCAAATATGCAGTCAGATATTGATTCCAGCCACAAGATTCTAATAAACAAAGTCATTGAAGTTACGTGAAGTGTTTGGGTGAAGATCCTCATACAACAAGATTACCCAGCTGAAACCTCAGAAATTTCAAAGTAGCAAGAAAATTAAACCAAGAAGTAAATCCCATCCAGACACCCACAACAATGCAAAATGTTTATTAAAATATAAGAACTTTGCCCACTTGCCATCACTGCATATACAAACAGTACAACTTCCTTCAATATTGGTAGACAAGAAATGTGTTTTCATGATCATTGTATGAGTTGGAGATGGTGTCATACTGCTAAAGCTAGTCTTTGAAACATTTTTCAACATTGAAAAGAAGGAGGGTTCCACAAGTATGTTTTTGTCTTTGTGTTCAGTCAGTGTTTTTTTACATCATCTCATGGTGCAAAATCTTTGACCCTTTCAGAATACACAGCCATTCTACATGAAAGGTATACATGTCCCTTTTATTGTTATTTCTCCTACCTGAAATCTTTTTCCTTGCAGACTGAAAAATCAGAAATGTGCAACCAAATACAGACACCTCATACTTCTGAAATTAAAAATAATGTTAGTTCTTCTGCCACTATGTAGCTTACAACGGATATTGAAAAGATATTTCAGTGTTTTCCCACTAGATATAGACAGTTATATCAAGGTTTTCAAAGTGTTTGTGGATGACTGTCCTGGCCTTTTCCCCTTTCTAACCTGGCTGCATAACCATAACAGAGGAGGCTGTTCCTGCTGTTATTGCTACTGACCCTCTGCCCACTCTCAAAATTTCCCTCATTGCTTCAATAAACGAGGACTAAAAGGAATTACTCTACAGTTCCTCACATTGCAGCTCATACACTTTCTCTCTTCTTCAAGGAAAAAAAAAGCGATGTAAAGTTATTTTATTTGTTGCTGGTTATAGGTGTAGGTGGCTTCTTTTGCTGTTGTATTTGTGGTAGGTGTTTACTCAGTAAAACCAGACAGATAAATCATAAACAGAGTTGTAGCATCTTGGCACACTCTAAGCCTGGAAATTCTGGACTGCATTCTTTCCTCTGCATCAGAATATTACTCTGAGTATTAGCTGAAATGTTTCAAAACATATTATGCTCAACAATTACAGTGAAGAGTAACAATTATCTTTTTGCTGGAAAAAGTTTGAAGCCACTGTTGAGAAATTAAAAAGGGCAAAAATAATTTTTAAAAAAGTAACCCTAACCTGATACCAGGCTAACAGTCTAAAGACTACATTGCTCTATGTTGTGTTATATTTTTATTTTCCAACATCTTTGGTGTGTTAAGGAATCCCTAAATTCTGTCACGATAAAAGGTTTCAAACAGTACTGTCATGGACCAAAAGCAGCTTTTCAATGAACTGCAGTGAATCTTCCTGATCTTGCATCTGCTCCTGTCCCACAAGGGTTTGATTTTCTTTATCTGGCACAATGGCTTCTCAGAAGTTACTTGCCTAGGACCAGTCAGTTACCAAGACACACTTAATGTATGATTTCAGGCATTTAATCCAGAATCTGCCAAGATTATTGGTCAGGTTACTTCTAGCTTTGTCCCACACATCAGCCAAATCTGAAATACCAGAGTAGGGTAAAGGTGAAATGAGGTTGGATAATACTTTAATGCTTTAACATCAGATAGATAAAAGAGTCTGCCAATTAAGTAGCAGGTCACAGAGAGTCAAAGCCTGCATACAACCAAAAGAACTAGTATGTTCATTTGTATGACATGTTACTGGTGTTATTGTAATACAGTCATTTGGATGCAGCAGGAGGAAGAAATTTCATTCTTCTCCATGTTGGCTTGGGTGTTTATTTGCCTTCTCGAATTATTTGACCTTATATGTTTGAACAAGTCTCAGTAAGTTCTGCAAGTGCATTGGCACAGCTCAGACCAGCCATACCTATTCTCTTGACCTAAAGGGATTTGCAGATATTTTTCTCATTGCAGTCGCTGAGAGTGAATAAGAAGATATGGTGAAGTTCTTGGTGTGGTAACTACATGCTTTAAGCAGGGTTTAGTTTGTCATCAAACAACAGCATTCACTTACCTAAGAAGTAAGTTCTGCCTGTAACTGAAAAAAATCATACCAGGAGTGAAAAAATGGTGATAATAAAAATAAACAAGTTTAGCTCTTGGTCCAAGTATACCCTGTTTGTACTGGTGGATGCTGGGATAGTTTCAGCTCTATCAGTTTATTAGTTCCGTGTTAGAAATTAATTTCTCAAGCAGTTGTTTATTCAAATAGTTTGTCCATATGTTGAAGTCACCTCTGCTTTTATTACGTATTTTGATTTGTTTGCACCATGAAGCAGGAGAAAAAGCCAGAACCAGGTTCCTGTGTTTCAAAAGCATAGCTAAAACCGAAATTCACTATTCTAAGGATGACAGACCGAGGTCACTGCTGTCCCTTGAAAACCCGGCTCCTTTCAGGATTTCTGCTTTCCTGCTGCTGACAGAAGAGACCAAAGATGGGAGTGAGGAAGGGACCATTTGAGCAGCAGATCTATACGGCAGGTACTCTAAATCCCCATCACCATGTTTCCAAAAACATCACCATGTTTTCTGGCACACAGATCTGTCATGCTCTAGGGCTTTATTTTCTCTAAATTATCAGCTAGATAGACCTCATTCATCTGTTAATCAGAGGAAAATAAAAGCTTTGGTAGCTGGACAGAGAGAGAATGGGTTCCTAAAGTGTCTAAAAAGTAATGAGAAAATATTAAATCACTCATAGCTTGTAAGCCCAAACAGAGGAGAGATTTAAAGACTGGCTAATAGCAAAGATAATTTTTGTATTTGTGAAGCCCTTCAAGAGGGCTGGGGAGAGATGATGCAAATATGAGGGAAGAGGTGGAAACAGAGACCACTGATCTATCCTTTGTTATAGGGAGGGTCAGAAAGGCAAAGTCCATTTCTGCAAGGATGGCTGAGAGGCTGGAAGAGGTAAAGCAGAAAGGAATGGAAGAAAACTGAGCAGTGCCAGCTGTGCTGGAAATGAAAAGGTGGTTTGGTCCACTTATGCTGAAAACTTCAAAACAATGCACAGCAGTGCTGAAGAGGTTACATGTTGTAGAGCAGCGCAGGGAGAGGCCAGGAAAAGAGAAATTCCCAATAGCACCAATATGTTGGCTGAATTAAGTAAGGCAATTTTCTGGTCATTTTTTGGATTCCACTGGAAAAGCTTCACTTGTTGATATGGAACCTGTTTAAAAGAATGTATAACTCTGATGACCTTTGGTGGCAGAGCTTTCACTGCTGCAGCACAGTAGAATAGTATGTTTTTGAGACTGGGAACACACAGCTGGGGCACAAAAGACTTGCATTTGCTTTTAAATTATCCCACAGCCCAGGTAGGGTTCAGTGCTTTCTTTTGTGGGGGTCAGTCCTCTGTCTTTTACAGAAAATTATAATTTTGATAGTTATTGGCTTCCCCATGATTCCAAATAAAAACATTTATTGTCAATTCTAAAAAATTTCTTTTGAGAAGTGAAATACGTATTCAGATCTCTATGACTAACAGAATAAAAGCCAGCAGTTAAGGCTGAAAATCTGATGGACTGTCAGAAGCAGGAACTAATAGAATTTTAGAAGAAAGAGAGAGAAAGGATGAGTGTCATTTTACATGAGAATGTCTGACACTCATACCAGAGTGATTTTGAAGACCTTAGTGTTTTCTGCTCGTCCTTATATGCTGCAATACATATACCAGGTAAAAACAATAAATTAATAAAAAGATAAAAGAGAAGAGGTACTAGCTAAGACACTTTCCCATATTGAAAGCCTACACCACACACTCTACAGATTGAGATAAATGATTAGTAACAATCAAACAACACCCTCCTGTGCTGCCTTTATAGGCTTATTTTTAACCCCTTCTAGCCTATAGCAAGCAACACTGATTACCCTTTGCTTGCTTAATGCTCACCTTTCCCAACACACTAGAAGTTAAACGCAGTTCAGTTTCTGTCACTGTCCTTCCCAGTCAGCCACTAACAAAAGGAAGATGCAGGTGTGCTGAATAATAACCCTGCTCTTTTGTTGTTCACTCCTGTTTCTGAACACTTACATTCAACCTTATTGTTTAGGGCAGCACAGCCCACTTGTAACCTGCCCAAAGCAGACAGCAATACCCACATCACAGGAAGAAAAGCATGTGGAATACAGAGATATTTGCACTCCTGTGGCAGGAAATATTAATCACAGAATAGAGAATGGAAACTCTGAGGTCACTTCAGTGTATTTTCAGGGCTGTTGGTCCACAGACTATGTGCCAGCTAATGGAAATGTCCCTTTCTAGCAGTGCAAACTGAGTGTGTAATATTCAGGGACTTATTTTTTTCATGATTTTCTGTGCCATGCCAACTTTGCATAACAACCCTAAGTGTTGCACTGTATTTTTCAGCTTGAATAATTTATACTTTTTTTGCAGTGAATCTAGTGCTAATAGCACATGGACATTGTCAAGGGACATTTTATCCTAATGCCTCCTTTTGTTTTATTCAGTAGGAAATTATTGTCCTGATATTCTCAATTACAGTAATTCAGAGAAAAATAACTGCAGCAAATACCATTTTGTGGCATACAAAGAACATCAAGGCAGACATATGAATATGAGAAATCAAGCTGGCTGGTCCTGCGATTTCAATATTCTCAATATTCTTTCCCTTTTCTGGAGAAATAAGGTGTTCGTGCCACAGTTGATTTTGCTGTTTATTTTCTTCCCCTACCACTCTGTGCTTGCCCTGATAATCCTGGTTCAGTAAAAGCCTTTTTTTCTTCTATACATATGAAGAGGCAAAACACTTTCTTCACTTGACATTTTCCCACTCTGGCAAGTTCATATTTCCACCAGTACTTTTTTTTTTTTTTTCTTTATTCTCTCTGCCTCTGTGCTCTCATTTTCCAGCTGAAGATACTTCTGGCTCCTGCTCCCAAAGCAGTCTAAACTACTGAGTACACATCCAGTTATTCTGCTGCTCTGGCCACATAAATATAGGTTTTTTGCTCTTTCCCTACTTGCAGGGGGAGTGGGAGAAGGATGAAGGGAGTGAGAAATAGCGGAGAAGAAGGAAATTAGTCTTTACCAGTGGGTTATCATGGAGGTCAGGTCATGAAACTCCTGCCCACAGAGAACTGCTGCCCAAGGTACCCCAGCGTGGTCACTTTGCTTTGCCTGTCCCACAGCAGTCCCTTCCTCCATTCCGCCTCTACACCCCTCTGTGTCTGGAAGCACAGCAGAGAGCCTATAATTGTGTTTTCAAGAGTACAAATTGCCTCTATGAAAATCTGTGTGATCACATAACCTCTGCAAAAGAAGAGGCATAAAAGAGGAAAGGAGGCAGGGAAGCTTTCAGGAGAGTATGAAGGGAGAGACAGGAGACATACTGGAGTAGAGGAGCAGGCTGAGGCAGATTAGAGGCTGTTGCTGGCAGAAACAAGACCCATAGGCTAGAGATGCACACATACACATAACTTCTAGTGCTGCTTAATTATGTCTTGCTCTTACTAGAAGCTTGGGTTGCGTCACGGGCTCCAAAATACAGCAGTGCTTTCTGAATGTCTAAACTTTTTGTCAGAGGATGAACCTATCTCTTATGTATTTTTTCCAGACCTTTCCTGCTTCATTCCCAGTTCCTGGATGCTGTCCCCAGCTGGTGACTTGTTTGCCCTATATGAGCCCTCCCTTTCCTTTATACCAGCAAAAGTCAGCAGCTCTGGGCAATACATCACTGACCCTCTGTCCATGCTCTGTTCCCTGACTGCCTCTGCGGTTCTGGCCCCATGACAGCTCAGCCTCTTCTTCACCAGCACAGGGGCAGTATCTGTACTTCCTGACATGCATCTGTCTGCTCTTATGGGCTACAGACAATGTCTTATATGAAAATATTTCCAGATTGTGTTTAAATTCAAAGCAGAGTTAATTGCAAGGCTTTTATTTAACTGCAGACACAAAAATGCTTATGTCTAAATTAGCTCTATGTATCTGAAAGGCAAATATTGAACCATTTTGTTCTTCCAGTTCTGAAGTCCAATTCAAAATCCTACTAAGCTATATGGGAATTGTGTAAGGCCCCTGAGGAAAACAGAGAAGAGAAGAACATAATAGTAGGTCAAATGCAGACTATAAAACTTTCTGAGATCTGTTTGAAGCTGTGGGAAATAGATCACCACATAATGAACAGCAACAACAACAAAAAAAAAGACCTGTGAGAGAAACAAAATTATAAGCTTTTTATTTTGCCTTGGGCAAAACCTACCCAAACCGTATGTTTCTTTCTAGTTCAGAGGGAATAGTCACCAAAAGATCAGATCATGATGGGGAAGCACAAAAACAGGCCCTGCATCAAATATGTAAAGGATCACGGGCAAGAAATTTCACCAACAAAAAAAAAAATTAGATGTACAGAGCTGTAGTGCTAGTATGTAAGTAGTAAGTATATGCTGTTTCTGCTTGACTGCCAATATTTTACGTATATGCAGACAGCTGTCTTTCCCTTGAAAGCATTTTACAATCACCTGATGTGATTATATGCTGCCTTCCAACTGAAGACCCTCAAGTGCTTGCAAAAGTTACTATTATTTTATTTGTGGAGGAAACAAATGTGAGTTATTCAGTGTCACAGAGTTATTCAGTGACAGACAGAGCAAGAAATTAGGAGCAGAAAAGAACTCCAGCTCCTTTTTCCTAAACAACAGGCAACACCACCTGCACCTCATGCAATGGCAATGCCACTGAAAGGCACAGCTCAGTGCCGCCGCAGGGAAATGGCCGCCCTGCGGTGTACTGGTTTCTGCGGAGAAAAAAACTCAGGCATGTGGGCTGCAGAGGGGTTACGGTGGACTCTTCCAAGATGTCATGAAGCAAAACAACACTTCAGGGTAGTTACAGACAGGCTCAGTCTTTTCCACTTAGGAAAGCAATTCACTGTGCAGTAGACACTGTAGGGAGAAATATAGTTTTTATTAGAATGATTTTATTAAAGACATTATGTTTCATTTAGAAGCACCTGCCATTATTTATATTATTAGTTGTTGCTCCCATATGTAGCACAAAACATAGACTTCCAAACTGAATGGCATTTTTCAGCTTGTGAAAAATGACAACGGAGGAGCAAACGCAGTGTCCCTGAAGCAGATGGTGCCGTGCTATGTGCCAGCCACCAGAACTGCCCGTCTGCAGCGGGCAAGCAGTGCCACACATTCCTTTCAAAGTCACAAAACACTGCAATCTCTCCCCTGACCCTCATAAAATTTAAGTAGCTGCAGATCTGCTCTCCTAGTTTTCACAAGCAGCCACCGCCAGGGCCTCGAGGGCATTGCCTTCCCTCGCAGGGTTTGGCTGCCTGGGCCCAGGGCCAGCTTTAATAATGAAGCTGTCAGGCCTTGCTAAGCCCAGCAGATGCCTTCCCTGCCTTCCCTCAGGAGCTGCTTGAACTGAGGCTCCTGTGTTTGGCATTTGCCTGAGCCATGTTGCAGGTGTGCCTGTGCCCGCTACGGGCCAGCCTGACCCTTGCTCACTGACCTGATGTTCCAGCTTGAGCTGGGACCTGCCTCGTCCCAGTAGACTCGCCCTACTGGAGCTCTGGGCTCTCAGCAGAACCAGGTCAGCCATACTGATCCAGCCCTTCTGTGCTCGCTTGGCTGCTGTGGGTTGTGCCTTGGAATGGTACTGCCCTGCTGCTCCTGCTGCTCCCTGCCGGTCTGTCACAGCCAGAAGTGAGGGTGACCTCTTACAGAACCATTTTTCTGGGATGGATATTGGGCCATTACAAGCTCAGGACACATGTTCATACTCTTACCAAGAGGTATGAGCATTTGGTCTTCACATACAACATAGTTCAAATCCACCCCATGTTTTCTGCAAAATATTGTCCTTCTCCCTTCTAGGATGCCTGAAAGTTGCTATGGAGACACTTCAGTTTTAAAGCACAAGTAATTTAGGAAAGCCACAGGTGCATTAGCTTTATTTCTCTGTTGCATAGACAGAGCTATGAGGGCATTATTAGTATAGATAGATAGATAGATAGATAGTTATTATGATGCTTGCCATCCTTGAATGATTTCTCTTATCTGCAATCCCAGCTTGGTGAATTTTCATGCCAGTAAAACTTCAAAGGAGAGGATAGACAGAAACTATGTGTTCAGGGTAAAGGGAAGGAATGTGCAACATACTGTCACTTCAGTAAATAAAAAATTCTACAGGAAAATATGTAGCTTCCTAAATGGATAATGGAGACTATTTTCTTCAAGTGTTTCTGAATTTCTACTAGTAAGAAATTGAACCTGAAAATTGAGGAACTGTAAGACTGAGCCTGAACTACTCCTTTTACTCACTGCTGAGGCAGTTTAAGAGCACAGTTATAACCCCTGTAGCTTTGAATATGAGAGCAAATCCATTGCTGTCTGTTCCAGAAAGAAACCATAGTAAGTTATACTTTGATAAAGTAGAAATAAGACTTTATATTGTAGGGTGCAGTATTTCCTCACAAGAAAATACTTCCAAAAAATTTGGTTAATAAACTCTTAAAGTAATTATGACAAGTGGAAAGATAAGAGAGAACTGCATGAAGCCATATATGACTTATGTATTGCTCAGATGTGACTGAGTCATACACTTGGATCCAGCAGGGACTGAAAAACACTTCCAGATCCATAGCATATCCAGATTTTTCCAGAAAGATCTAAAATTTGCCACTAAAAAAAGAAAAGCAGACCCCAGGCTAGCAAGAGTGTTGTAACTCAAGAGCATTGTAACTTTGTGAAAGAACTGTAATTGTTTTTCTTTCTGTGCTTGATTATAAACAAGTTTGAATAATCAGTGCTGAACTACAAAACTAAACATAAGAAAAAATGTATTCCTTGGCAGAACACTTTCCTTCCCAAACACTGGATTCTTCTAATAGCTAAAATGGATACGGAGAGTTCTTCTAGAATGTAGAGATTTAACCATTGTACTACATGGTCAAACTCAGGTCTCCATTGCTGAGAGCAAACCTGGTGTGTGAGCTGCAGGGTGCGGGTAGATGTACAGCACTGCCTTTTTCATTCAAATGATTGAAACACTTGTTTTTACCAGGATGGAAAACAATTGGACCAAGCAGTTCCTAAGGCTGAGTAATGGGGGCTATGAACCGATGAATCATCTACTAAAAAAACCTCAGAAGTTGCTGCACTGATTCTCAGTTTTCCAGATCTTATGGGGAGCTAAGGGAAAGAGAACTGAAATTAGGTAAAAGGAAACCAATTGCTTTAAACTTTGTGACTCTAAATGAAAGACTAGTTTGGGCTAGTGGCAAATTGATCAGCAGTACTTGTTTTTGTGATTATCAAGTAATCAGGATGATGAAAGGTTGCAAGCAAATGCCACTGGATAGTAGATGTGTTTTGGATAACTACATCTGAAAGAAGATTTAAGGGGTGAATTGGTGATTGAAAGCAAATTACCTAGGGATGCTTTCACAGCACGCACTTCTTAGCTACCAGCATTTTTTCTCAGCAGGAAAAGTGATAATAGGCTTCTTTGCTAGCTGGGTGAACAGATGAGAGAGGTTTGCAGGAGAAAATGGGGTAGGAACTCGCCATCTGCTCTGTTGCTAGACTTGTGGGAAACAAGGGCCAGGATGTGACAGCTGTCTTGAAACTAGTTGGATTGTTAAACGCCAAGAGATTTAGGTTAGTCGTTTTGAGGTCCAGTGCTGTGTGGCCCTTCCACACAGAGAGACCCGTCTTCTGGGAACAACAGAGGGGGCTCCAGACACTTCTGAGAGGGGCTGCACAGTGATGGCTCCCCAACACTGAGCCAGAGCTATCATGTGTAGCCACTCAGGAGGGCTCATTAGCTCTGGCTCAGCACCATGATAGCTTCAGTCATGAGCCATCAGTTGGAGTGGAGCTGAGCTGCAGCGCATCTACTGCTGTCCATGAGACAGACTTTTACAAAGGATTGGGAAGAAAACCTCACACTGGGGGAATGTAGACTTAGGGCAAATGGTGTGGGTGAGGGGGAAGCGAGCTCTGCTCTCCTCCGTTCTTTGACACAAGACATGGCAGAAAGAGATGTTGGGTAGTTGCATTAGGTGAGGTGCACATGCACTAGTACTGCTTCTGTTGCATGTCTGTTTTCTCTTGATGGCTCCATCAGCCAGACCCAGCATGTGAATTGAAAGAGCTGGAAAGCAGCTCCATTGGTTGCTGTTGCTGTGGTAGAGAAACTGCAGCTAACAGGAGGATGGAGACCAGTCTAGCCCCTTTTGTCACCACATTCCACCCCATCTAAATGTGTGGCTGGCTTGGACTGTATCCTGCGGCTTGCAGTTCTGTGTGGGGTCGTGTGCTCATTAATAACGCATTTGATATATGTGGTTTAAGAACTACTCTGGTAAAATGCGTTCTTTGCAAGAGAAATACTGCCAGCTCTGCTATGCACTTTGCTTACCCATTTGTAATTGTCATGTATGCTTTATCACGCTGCAGGTCTTTATCTCAAGAGGTGTGGACAGTTCTGGAGAGGTGAACTATATTTTATATAATTAAGCCAACAACATTTGCTGCTAACTGTGAAGGGTCATTATGTAATTATAAAGGCTTTTATTAAAATACAGTGGATCAACTCCAAAACAAAATAATTGCTTTGGGGTTTGCTGCCAGCCTTGGGTTGTGGTTTTTTTTGTTTGCTTGTTTTTTCCTCTTTTATATAATTGGATAATGTTACTTTAGAACATTGCTTATGCTAAGTCTATTTGATTCTCTTCTTGAAGGGGTGCAAAATGATTCTGTCAAATAAAATTACATTATTTTATTGTGGCTGGAAGTACCTCATGAGTGAATTGTTATGATTTATACTCCTGAGCTTTGTATTCGATGTGGATGACCAGAAAGACCCGTTATAGGCCAACATGAAATAACAGAACTGTTCTTTATGAGGATGTAATGCAAATGGATTGAAGGTGTACAATCTTTTCATAATCAAGACAATCTTCTTGTCTTGCTCCATGTCACAAGAGTTTTTCCATTGATCTTTCTGCTCCAGTCAAAGGGAGAACCAAGGGGAAGTATGCTACATCAGTTCTTTTAAAGGTTATTTTTACCAACTCTGACCGCTGCCAGACAGATTGCAAAACATTGTAAAGTTTCCCTTCTTCTGACCCAGAATATCTAAAACTTGTAAAAGTTGTGACTATTACAGAGGGCAACTTCCTGCCCAATAGCTGAATTAATGGAAAAACCAAATCAGCCAGGAAAACTGGAGTTTATATTGTGGAACTGTTTCATTCTGATTTCACTAACAATCAGACAAAAAAACCCCATGCTGAGCTCTTGAATGTTTCAGTACTTAATGCTTTTCTTGGAATTTTAACTTACAAGATGTGGTGGCACAGGGGTGTCAGCAGACAGCAGCACTTCTTAACTGGATCATTGTGTTCTCTAGAATCATTTAATTTGTATAGGTTTTGTTCGCAGACGTAAATGAGACCTAAGGACTGAAAAAGGGCTTGCATGAAAACAATTACAGAATGCAGCTTCCCTGGTTCTTGACCAAGTTTTCATTCAGGTTACAGTATGAGTATGGCTGCTGCCTCAGCTCTCACACAGCAGTTCTTTATGCTAACAATTCACTGTGTTCTATATTCCTGTAACCATGCCTTTTTTACTTTTATTTTAATATAACACAAAAGCCATGGCATGCCAGGATGGTCACTAAACATAAGTCTATGAAATTCCTAAGCCTTGATTTGAGTGAGTGCTTTGAAACCAGACATCCAGCTCTGTTTCAAACAAAACAGGCACACTGTTTCTTGGATTATGCCAACAATTCTGACAGCTTGATTTATTGAGAAGAAACCTGGGTGTGCCAAGGAGGAGGGCAGAATGGGGAGAAGACACTATCGTGGTGTACCACCAAAGGGCATTTTCATTCTCATCTCTGATCTCTTGTGTGAGACAGGCAGAATTCAACCTTGACATGATCCTGGCAATTGAAAGGCTGTGGACTGTCCTTGCAAAACTTTCTTCTAGGGACATGTCAAGGATCTTCAGAAAGAGTATCATGGCTATCTCTGAAATGTCTGCCTGCAGTAGATTCAGAGCTTTCAGGAGCCTTTTGCATCCTCTGGCCATTTTAACAGACATAAGCTTTTCCTTTTGTTATTTCTCTGAACACTGTATCTTTTGGCTAAGAGCAATGCAGAAACATATACACCTCAGCCTAATGTTTTTACTGTTTAAACTCCTGCCTTCTTTCCAACTGCTTGAACTCCTTTGTTCAAACCTCAATAAGTCTGCAACAGAAAGCAGAAAAATACTTCCCATTACAGCTCATCAGACCTACCATCTTTCCCCAGTGTTTAAGGGAGGGCTTCAGGCCTTGTGCTAGCAGAAGTGAGCACTGATTGTGTCCCTATCTAACAACGGATGATAGAAAGTGAATGGTGTTTCTTGGATTTGTCAAATATAATGCACTTCTTCAGAGAAGCTTTATTGGGTTCTTTTCCACTTAAAAACATTCCTTCTTCAACTTGCAGTTCACAATAAACAGATGAAGAAAAAATTCAGCTTCTCTTAGACATCGTTAATGACATCCCCTTGTTTTCCTTTGTATGCTATTTGACTCTCTGTCTTCTCATACAACTTGGCCTAGAAATGTAGATTTTTTGTTCAGTGATATGATACTGTTATGATAAAGTAAATGTCTGAAGGAGTAAATAAGATAAAGATACCTAAATTCTATCTGATAGCTTGGTTTCATCTCACTCTGAGACTTAGACACCTGCAGTGAGCCATTAAGTAGCTGGGTAGCATGTGAGACACTCTGAGGAAATGGAGATACGTAATTGTACTAGGTCATGGTGCTTTTGCAAAATTTCCTAGCACTGAACCTGGTTTCTGCCAAGCGAGTCAGAGTCCCTGTAGGTTTCATCTAAGTTTGCAGAAAGACTAAGTTCTGCTTAGCTTCTTAGCATGCTTTCCTATCTTATTACCAGAATCTTAATAAGGGGTCTTGAAGCATAAAAGTTAATTAAGTTCTCTCCTGGTTCTCAGTCACTGAAGGTCAGACTGTTGTAAGAGGAGGAATGCTTGCAGAGAATGTAACTGACTATCATGGACAAAACACGCTGACCTTAATGAAGCAAAGATCACAATTGTATAAAGAAAGGCAGATAATAAAGATAAAAATGCAGAGGTGAACTGTTTATAATCAACCATTTGAGGTTACAACACAAATAAAAAATAAAGGAAGGAATAAATGCAGTCTCTTTTGATGTATTTAGGTAGCTCCTTTGTATGTTTTAGTGTTTATATGTAAAGGCACTGCACACAAAATGTGCCTTAACAAAAGTCTTTTGATACACTAACAATGTAATAATTACATTTCAAAGTAAATTTTTATTAGAAAAAATATTAAGTAAAAATTTCTCTGCATTATACATCTATATAAGCGTTCAAGACAATGTGATTTTCTTTTGAAGATATTAGGTTGTTAATGTAACTGGTGATTCAAAGCAGAAATGAAACTCCCCTTTTTTGTTTTTTTCTCTTAGTAACCAGCTTGAAAGAATTTTGATCTCCCACATGGACACATAAGAGAGCCCTTAAAGCTTTGAAATTTACAGTTTAAGGTATTGCATGGAAAAAAAAAGAAAGGTAGGATATTGAAAAGGTAGTTTGTTCTTTTGCAAAAGGCTCTAGGAGGCTGTGGTCTCTGTCAAGAACTGTCAGTTTCAAAGGTATGTAAAGGAGACTTAAAAAAGGAAAAAGACATAGGTCTCTGTTGTGTTTTCTATGTCATGATCTGGATATTCCAAAATGTCATTATTTCTTACAAGTTACAATTGTACCTATCCAGGAAGTTTTTGGAAGATTGGAGAGCTTGTAGAGTTACAACTTTATAATGAAATGTTTTTTATCTGAGGGAGACTTTTATAAAACTGGGAACTACCAACCAGTCAGCCTCTTCTCTGTGCCTGTAAGATCATGCAACGGATCCTCCTGGAAGGTATTGTCAAGGCATATGGATGACAGGGAGGTAATTAAAGACAGCCAACATGGCTTTGTAAGGGCAAATTTTCTCTGGCTAATCTGGTGGCCTTCTAAGGTGGAGTTGCTGGCTTGGTAGATAAGGGAAGAGCAACTGATGTCATCTACCCTGAATTCTGTAAGGACTTTGAAACAGTCCCATACAACATCCCTGTTGCTAAACTGGAGAGATGTGGATTTGACAAATGGACCGTTCTATCGAGTAGGAATTGGAGGATGGCTGCTATCCGAAGAGCTGCAGTAGATGGCTCGGTGTCTATTCTAACCAAAACCATTCTATTCTATGAAAAATGTTTCACAGGGTTCTGTTAATACTCACTAAAATACTCGGATAGAAACTCGTTGCTATCATTTGCTATCAACAACCCTGTTCCTTCAGTCAAGGGATGGCAGACACAGTTTGACCACTCTTCAAAGTCCTGGTCAAAAAGGCAGGGTGACAACATGCCTAGTATTTTGAAAGAGGAAAAACGGCAGATGTTTCAAAACAATAGATCATCAAGTAGAAACATAATACCAAATGAATTCCTTCAAAAAATAGTGAATAATTAAGGTAGGCAATATAAGTTTTCTACATTATTCTTGGTAAACTAATCTGTTGGTGCTTGCTCTCTGCTTGTTTTCCTAGCTTCACACAAATGCCAGCTCTGCCAGACCTGATTTACTTACAACTTCAGTCCATGAATTTCCAGTGAGTACTTAGCGGTTCTTTTAAGATATGCAGCATTTCAGAGCTACAAAAGAACTACAAAATTTTAACTTGACAAGGCCATAGATTCACATTATTTTTTTATTCCTCTTTTCCTGTATTTTGTATTAAGAAACTTTGACACAAGTATAGTATTTTTAAGCAGTGAGATGAGAGCTCAGAAAGGATTCAAAAGGAGCAGCGGGTTTTGACTATAAATCAAATTGCTCATTCTCACTTTCATTAATATTTCATAAAGTTATGAAATTTTATGCAGTTTCACATTGAACATATGCAAGGGGTAAATATGATAAAGAAGTGGCTCACAGCCAGAAAAATGGAAATAGAGGGAATTCCTGAAATACTAGTATATTGTTAGTCATAGGCTGTAGAGCTCTCACAGGACTCAGAAAGTTTCAGAGAATATTCCTGGTGCCGTTTTCCTGCGTGAATACTTGGGTATATTAGGATTTATACACAGGCAGATTGTGAAATACTGCTGAGGTAGCAGTAACTCTGAAGTTCAGTGTCTCCCACAGCATCCACTCCCCTGCCGCAATTCTTAGCAGTCTTTCAAAACCCCTTCGTTGAGGTGCTGTACACTGAAGTCTTACACCAGGAAGAAACTGTATGTAAATCTTTGAGACAGTAGTAAAATAACCAAAACACTAATGGTCACCCTGGGCAACAACTAACAGAACACACATAGGAATTATAAGTTGTTCATAATGGCAAAAACTTTGCCCTTTGGAGAGTATGAGTTGGAAGGAATGAGAAACAGAATTATATTTTTTTTAGAGTCTTCATTACATTTAGATTATTTTTCTTCGGAAAATCATTTCCCTTGCAGGCTCATTTTCAAGAACAATATTGCAGTGATCTAAGATGCCACAATAAGCAATTCAGTTCACATTTAAAGAAGTTATAGATTTGAGAATGCTACAGAAGATATTTTATAGAGTAGAACAGAAGAAATATATATAATAAAATATTTTTTTTAAATCTGCAGAGTTCTTATTTTAGCACTTGCAAATGTCAACACCAGTCACGAATAGCACATGCATATATCCTAGACTGTAGATTATAAAAGGCAATGTATATTGCATAGTTAGGCAATAATTAGGAAAATATCCAGTTGTATAGAGCTCTAATTGTATTTCACATAGGTCTTTCTCTGCATGATTTTGCATAAAACACTTGAGCTCTTCCTGACTTCAAGCTGTACAGAAATAAGCTAATCAAATAAGTAATCTGCCCTGACCATTCCTCTGGCCTATTCCAACAGCATTCTTCTATATATTTTGTTACCTTTTAATAGGCCTCTTCCCAATTCTCCCCTCTAGAAGCTTCTCCCAGTTAAAGATGTTATTTAGCTTTAACATTTAGCATAAGACTGGAGTTAAGTATTCAGATGATGTAGTAGCGGGTATTAAAATGGGATTTTCATAAATATCTGAGCCGAACATCAGTATTGCCAAGATTTCTGAGGTTTATGAAGTGCTTTAGGTTATGTAATTTTACAATAAAACAAATTCTCAAAAATCAAAAACCTCTCCTTTTTTGAAAGTATATGTAAATTATGTAAGCTAAGATTTTGTGCATTATTGTCATTATTAGTATTGATGCTTATTTAGAAACAAGCCAGCTATGTAGTATGAGCACAACTGGCTGTCTTTTTTCAGGACTTTCCTGGAATTCACTAGTATTGTACTAATATAATTATTTGTACTAAACCATAGGAAACAGGACAGGTCTTATCATGCATTTACAGGGGACAAGGAACAAGCAGTTGCTTGCTCAGGATATCATAGGGAGTCTGTGACAAAACCTAGCCACATATACATCCCTGATGCTGTAGAGCAGTTCCTTATAAGCCGATATTTTCCCTCTGTCAGTTTCTTATAGGACACTTTTTAACTTAACCTTTCAAAACTATTCTGAATGTAAGGCATTTCACGAGAATCATTAACCAGCTCTTTAGATCCACTGTTGCCATCTTTGAAGGAGTAGAATTTAAAGGAATTTCACAGTGACAGATCATAAGTAGTTAATTTCCTAGCACATAGCCATTTTTTTGCGGTTGCTTTCTTGGATTTTTGTTGGATTTGAAACCTTGAAAAACAGTCTGAAAAAAAGATTGGCTAGAGTTTATGGCAAAAAGAAAATATTTCAGTCTGACCAAACCCAAGAAAGACCTTAATTTTGTCATAATGACATTTATTCCTGTACTTACGCTTTCTGTGAACTCTGAACGTAAGATGATTTCTCTGAGGATTGTATGCTTTCAGCTATAGCAGAACATCCTAAGTGATAGCTTTGTGCTTATGCACTTACAAAGTGGATGGGGACAACCTCTATATGACCATTTAGCTTTCAAGCTTGCTTTCTGTTTTCTAAGCACCTTAATCTTGTGTGTAAACCATCACAGGTTAGGGTCATTTCCACAGAAGCTGCTTTTCTGGCTAATAATTGCTGTGTACCTACTTGGTGTATGCAGAGCTGTGCTGTAACTAGGATAAAGAATAAAAACCTTCCGTGGCTGCGGTATCCTGATGAGTCCTTAACCATCCTTCACAATTACCTCTAAGTGATTTTTAGATTAATTTGCCCAACATGTGTCATGTTCCTTATTATAACAAGGATATTGTATTTTATATTGGTTTCTCGGAGATTTTGGGTGCTATACTGACAGTGAAAAAGAGAATTTATACTGATTCCCTACTGGTGTTCAGGGAGTTTCTGAGGACAGCAAGTTCCGTGATTCTCTGGTCACTCTGTTGCATATGCCAAGGTAATAATGAATGAGAAACTCCCGTTCATGGATATGCTTGTGAAGATGTTTGGAAATTAAGAAACCTCCCATATTTAAATTTACTTTTGTACAGGTGGATGAGGTGGAAGTATCTTGAAAGAGATTTAAAGCTAGAAATACACAGGTGGAAAAGAATGGAAAATCTTGGAAAACTCGATGAAGAAAAATAAGCTATTTAGATAATTTCTAGGTTTGGGCAATGCAGCCTGCAATTTGTTCTATGCATTTTTAATAACTCTAAAATCCATGTTTTTCTTTTCCACAATCACCTGTATAGCAGCACACCTGGTTTCATGAACACACTGAATCACAAAGACCACGGCAGCCTGTTGCTCTAAAAGAAGGGGTGCCTGTGGGAGGAAGGAAGGGTGTGATAGCTTACAGGCAGTCACACTGCCTGGCAACACTAGCAGAAAGCAGCAGGATGAGCAGACACAGTGGCCTTGCCCCGTACTTGTGAGCCAGCGTGAGGGATGTGCCACTCACGAGCACTTGCTCTGACCACACCACAGTGGTATGGGCAGTCAGGACTGTCTTGAGCAATGCCCCGGTATCCCTGGGCTCACACTGTGAGCTCAAGCTGTATGTGAGCTGCTGATGGTTACAGGTGAAAGCAGAGTGCACTAAAACACTTTGTGAAGCTTTTAAGCTACCCACTCAGCCTGGACCAGAAGTGTCAGTAGCTTCTAGTGACAAATTGGTGTTTTGGCAGTCGTTCGTGGTAGGCAGGGTACAGAGGTTGCTCTCCTTAATGTGAACTTCTGTTAATTGCTTTTGCGTAATGACACAAGGGAAAATAAGGGGTGCTTTTATGGGCATGCACTGTACGCTACAGGGCACCCCACATTTTGCTGGTTGTACTGATTGTCAGTGCAAAACTTTTGGGGTGGGAATCAGTCAGGAGAATCAGAGCAAAAGGAAATCCATATTAGTTGTAAAACTTCTTTTTAAAGTTTACTTCACAGTGAGGGAGCTGAGGCATAAGATTATGTGACCACCTTGAACGCCATGGCTTATTTTTAAAAGATTAACATGGAAAGACAAGTGACTATTATGGTCATGGATGGTTCTAAAGGGACTCTAAAAGAGTATTTTTACTCATTCATAATGAATCTGTAGACTGGGAAATTGTGTTGCTCATCAAGAAGTTGTTGGGTAGATCACGGTGCTCAGGCTGAACAGTGTGTGTAGGCATGCACAGAGGACAGAATCATAAGGGACTCATAAAACCCTATTTCTTTTTCAACAGTTTCTCCCCTGTACTTGAGCTTAGTTAGGATTTCAAGCCAGTAGATCAGTGAAGACTTTCATTAACTTCAGTAGACTTAGTGAAGTCCTGTATTGACTCAGTATGAATAAGCCAAGAAAATATTTGGAAGCAGTGTTTGTTTACTTAGAAATCATATCTAAGACTTGCAAGTTGTATGTTCTTGGTTTACCACATGCTTTAGACTGACAGGTGAATATATATTGTTTTAGATGATGTTAATAGAAATATCTAGAAAAAAAAAGTTGGTTGGGTTTTTTTTTTTCTCTCTATCACGGAATTAACACCAATTAGTGTTTCCAGAGATGCCAATGAAGGCAGAGATGCTTTCTGTGAAGAAATTACTATAATATTTCACATTGGAAATAGCTTTTTCAATATGCAATGACAGGCATAACTTCAGTGAAACAGACATAAGGAACCTCATGTCCCTTAAATAAAGTTGGCTAATAATCCTCAGCAGGAAAAGTCAATAAAATTAAGAAGTTGATATCAGGTAGTCTGCTGACAGCTGAAAACAACAGAGATAAGAAAGGAGAACTTCCCATTTCTTTTAACATTTATGTTTCCCCTAAACACAGCAGAATTCTGGACATCATGATGTTATATTGTTTTATTATGATTTGTACACTTTCAGTGCTCATATAGGCAAGATAAATCAAGCTGAGTTCATTTTAGGTTATTTTTGAAATGTTACTGAAATAAATCAGGAAGAAGAAAACCTTTTGTTTCCTGACTTCTTATTTTGAATTTCTGAAAGGGACAATCGTTTTCTTCCGTACACTGTGGAAAGCCACTCATGCTTCTACACATTTTACTGACCTAGAACGTTACATTCTATGAAGATGTGGAATTTTCCTGTAACCTTGTTTTTTCATTTGAGTGTTTAGCCATCCTCTAAATATTACCCTAGAAATTTATTTCAATTCATTCATCTACATCTGCACTAGGAAATAAGAAGATATTAACTTTTAGTAATCTTGTAAAAGAAATACTGGGTAGGTACATGCCCTATTTCATTTACTTTAAAACTTTGACATATTTTACCATATTTGAAAAACACTACATCAAACAAATATTTTAAAATATATGCTTGGTTACTTGGCTGAGGTCCTAAACAAATGAGGAGTTTAGACTTCCACAGAAATCATAAGAAATATGAACCAAATTGATGTTGAGAGTTCATTCAGCTCATCCTGTGCAAAGGCAAAATCAGGTATATTTGTGTGTCCAGCAAAGATATTTTTCCAACCTGTTCTTAACAAGTTCTAAAGTGAGAAAAAATACTCCTTATTAATCTGTTCTAGAGTTTGTATATAGTTACTATTTGAAAATATCCTGATGTCTTTTTAATCTACTATTCTGTACTTAAGCCTATGCCTACTTGTGTGTTATGAAAAATTCATTTTCTTCTGCTTTTTAGCTTCCACATATATATCTGTAGAAAAAGTCTCCTTTGCTCTTACTTACGTTTCTAGGTTGTGTGGCTATTTGTGACCACCAGAGGCTTCCTATTCCCTTTAGTGGGGCCCTGCAGGGTCTTGGTGGAATGATCAGAACAAGATAGCAAACTCTGAGTGTCAGGCTGGAAGCCAGCATGGTCAGTGCCTAGTGGTTGCAGAGGTGTTGGACATTTGAGCTACTGGCCTTCTGCCTTCTTTGTCACCAGGTCCTTGAAAAGCATAGAAGTGTGTGAAGAAACCTATTCTCACATGGATGTTATCAAGCCTAGAAAGGACTGGTTGTCAGCTGCGGTGGTAGATGAAAATTAGTGCAGAAATCACACTGATTTCACACTGAATCTGTTTTTTACTCATCAGATGAGGCATGTCAGAGGAGGAATCTGCTACAAGTGAGGGCAAGAGGGGGAAAAAACCTGGTGACTGGGGGGATTGCTTCCTTCCTTTGGTATTTGAGACCTGGCTGGCCCCCAGTCAGTATAGATGATGTCCTAGAAATTTGTGGTCCAGAACTGGAGGCCAGTGACCCTAGTCTCAGGTCAAGGACTGCGTACACTACATTTTTGGCTGTTGCATCTGGTTTTGATATATGGCATGCATAAGTCTTATGACATATGTACTCCTGATATATGTCATCTCTAATGTATTCATTTTACACATCACTGGGTCTTGCTCTCATTTCTGTCCTCCTACATTTTAGCATATAACGCGGGGGAGGATGCAGCTAGAAATAAATTTTCCTTGCTACAGTAGATCCTCCACAATACAGGGAAGAGCTGTCTTCTAGGGGGAACCAGGTTACCCTACCTGTTTCTGGTAACGTGATTGCATCCTCATATAAAGGAAAGGTCTGTTCTGCAGCTGTTTTTATTATGGGAGGGTGTTGTGTGTAGCATGAGACTGTGAGACTTTCGGGAGAACCATACCAAAAGTAAGTATACCAATCAGAGCCAAAGAACTTTTTAAAAGTGTTTCCAGATGCAACAGCCGTACAACTCAGAAATTATTTTGGGGGGGGTGCTGCCATGGACCAGGCTCAGGCCAGAAGGAACTCTGGCAACTCAGTTGCTTTTTAAGGCCAGATGATGTTTTTTATTTAACTAGGGTGAGAAGAAGAAACAATATAGTTGTATGCAAATATTTCAAGCTTTTTTATTGCTGGAATAAAAAGGTGTCAGTGAATTTCCAATACCAATAATCTTGCCAGTGGAGACTGCTGCAAATGGATATTTCTTAGTGTCATTAGAGTCTTGGGTTCAGCTGCTTTGTAAGAGGTTGTTAGTGACTTGAAATAATCTATAAAGCAATTTTTCAGAAGCACTTAAGCAATTAATTTCCATGAAATCAGTGATACTGATATTTAACCTTAATGTTAGTTAGTATGTAGGTTGGTGATAACAATGTTTTAAAATCACCAAATGGACAGCAAAATACTGTAGGAAACTTGATAACAACCATCATCATATAATAAACCCCTTATGGTTTGGAGATGCAAAGCTCATTATTGAATCAAAGAAAGGAGTAGGTAGCTTAATGCAAAGATTTGAAGATGTTTGATATATTGTTGAAATAAATCATTGCCAGTGGACTTGCAATATTAACTACTCTGGTGAAAAAGGCTAATGCACTGAACTGGTGGCTGAAATCTTCTTGCACTTTAGCTTAAGAATTTTGGGCTTGAGCTTGCACAGTCCCTGAAATAGAATAAAACCTCCCCAGGCAAAAAAGTACAAATCAGATGAAGAAGATGTTGTTGCATCTTCCTGCAGGTTTCAGCTATAGACACTGCAACAGAAACAAAGCTTCTTTGTGACTTTATGAAACTTCACACAGCTACTGAAATGTCTATATGATTATCCCAGGAGTTTATTTAAAAGGCTCTTGAATTTTATAAAAGTTACTCAAAGTATGCCTCCTTTCTCTGACCACAAAAACACTGCCTGCAAAACCATGCCTAGATGAGATATCTGGGCACCCAAACTGATCAAAAACAGTAGAAATGTCTTTTTAATAAAGAAAGAACTGCTGGAGGAATCCGTTGAATGCACTGACAGAATATCTGAAGAAATCAGTCCTGTGTGGTGTACAATAGGCAATGAGAAGGCAGCTGGTAAGATACAATGACATTTACACTGTTATTTGCATTGTTTCTCATGTAACTAAAGCAATACTTTGATTTGAAGGAGATTTCTAATCACCCTGTATGGTACTTATTGCAGCTTCTGTAGGATTTGCATGCTCAAACCTCTTGCGATATTCTGGATAAAATCAACACCTTCACAGGTGTAGTAGCTCAAAATCCCATTTAACAAAAGAATTACAGACTTCCACTACAGAGAAGACAAAAACAGGAGCACTAAAACCTCAGATGGAGACACTGCAACACTCTGAAAATCCCCAAGCTATTGTTCACCCAGTGATCAGTACAGAAACCTCACAACTTATCAAGCCACAAGTGCTTTCAGAAAAAGATGTGGTGTCTGAGTTCTTATCGATCTGGAGATGTTTCTTTCCTGTTTTTCTCCTTGGAAATTGAAATGCAGGTTTCAGCTGGTGGCCATTCTCATAAAGAAGTGCTGCAACAGTGCTGTGCTTCTGCTTAAATTTGAATGAGATATTTTCTTAGTCCCCAGTAATGCGTCACTAACTCCAAAAAAGCACCATGTCAATTACACTTCTGCAGCATTACAGTAGTGAAAGATCATCCTGCCTTTCTGCCTTTTAATCATCCATATACCAGAATGCCTTTGCCTTATTTACAGGGTGTGTAGTGTAAATCTTTGAAAACCAGAGTAAAAATAGGAGTAAAAGAATTCTCTAGTAAGAGGATTTGACTGCATAGAGGCATTTAAGAAAATGTCCAAATGGTGGATAAGGAACATTCTTGTAATGCTTTATGTCAAAATGCTAAAACTAAAAAGAAAACTAACCAGTAAATACCTCGGTGACACAAAGCAATGGATTTTGGAATGAAAAAATGCAACCGTTACTATATGGCTGTTTATTAAAAGAAAGGCAATAAAGGCTTCTTTGTGACTAAATCCCACTACAGATGTAAAATCAAACATATTTATACTTAAAATAAATGTTATGAAAATCTGATTTTGTCTAATATATCACAATAAAAAAACATTGCCTAGTGTTAAAACATAATTGGAAATGTTAATGGTGTGTTTCCTTTTTATTGATGGGCTTACTCCTGCAGAATTTTGCATGAAGTAACCATTAAATGTGAAATGAAATCAGTCAGCCTCTTTTCTGTCCCTGAGATGAGTCTTACCATATTTATGAAAAGAGGGACCTGGATAAATGATTGAATAAATGAATGCAATTTGCATTCAGATAGCAACTTTCATCTCACAGGAGAGCAAGAAAGTTAGAAAATAAATAAAAAAAAAAATCCCTTTTAAAAATTAAAATTAGTACCTTTTTCTAAGCAGTGACTGGTGACTGATATTTATTATTTAGTATTCCAGGAGGGGGAAGGTAAGAACTCAGCTGAAAGAATCATTCTCTGAGAAGAACCGATCGAAGAGTGGGGTTTATTATTTCTCGTGCTGAAATGGAAAGCAGCCTGTTAGCTGTGAAGTAGTGGTACTGCCAGCTAGCTTATAGAGCCAGTGGGACATTTCCTTAGGTGACCTTTTGACCTGCTGTGGTTATAGTCATCACACTTTGAATTTCATGTATTTTTCAGAAGTTATGAAAAGAAAAGCAAGTCTCAGAAGGCTTAGAAGGAAAAACTAGCTCAGCCCCCTGTAGAGAGAGAGGTTCACAGATCTGAGGTTCAAGCGATCTGTTTAATGAGCATGCTGGAATGGTTTTCACAGACTGCCTGAGGCTGGTTTGACTCTGGCTTCAGAAAGAGCCCAGATCTGGGAGCAGACATGGGCATGCTCTCTGGTCTGGGCTCTGCCTAACCTGGACACGTTGCAGAGCTCCTGGAACAAGCAGAAAGGAAGCTCCAGAGAGGCTGCTGAATCTGCCAGACGTAGCCTCTTTGTTAGAGTCTGTTTGGAAGCATCCTTGTCTAATTTCTCTCCAAGTACATGGGGGTTTCTCTCTCAGCATCAGAAAGAAGTGGGTATAGACCGCTCTGAAGAGGTACTTTATCTCAGCAGGGCTTAGGTGTCCAAAAGCCTAATCCATCTACATGTTCAATGAGAAAGAAAAATTATTCATAAAAGTTATATTACAGGTTATTTGGATTAATTTCATTGACTAACAGATAAAAAATACTGCTTACTAATGGATAGTTATTTATAACAACTTTTATGCACTTTCTTTGAATAAAAGCCTCCCGATTCAGTTACAGGCCTAAGAAAACATAAAAATTGAAAAAATATGAGCAGTGAGTACGACAAAGCAACAGGCAATTGTTAAGAGGTATCACGGGAAAAAATATATATCTACTAGAAAACATTTTTTTCTTCTTAGGTATATCAAGAACGCCTGATATCTTAACCTTGTTACTGATGTTCTGTAAAACAGACATTTTAAAAATGCATATTTATTTTCTCTGTTGGAAACTGTGTCCTGTCCTGGAAAGCAGCAGAATGAAATAATTAGCTGTAAAGATGATATATTGATATTTTACACCATTAATTTTATGCCAGCACATCAGTAACTGCAGATTATATAAACAGCAATTATTATACATTTCTAAATGTACAATGTCAAATAACATTCACCTAATGGTACTATAAGAATTTGAAAAGTTCTCTCTACCATAAATACTGATTGTTAAATCTATCCATGCATCATGAAAACCTGACAGCTCTGGATAAAAGCCAGTGTCATGCAAATATTAATTGAGAGAGTAAATACGAAAATCTGGTAATGTCAGATTATTTATTCATACACTGATCCTGTGAAAGGTCTTGAAAGGATTTGGATTCAGAGAAGAATTCAAGATTAAAGCTAATTAATGCCATACAATTAACAGCAGCTTTCATGGGTTTGTAAAGTTTGTAAAGTCTTTGTTGAACTATTCCTGTATTGTCTGTTATGTGACCACAAATTTAGCTGGTAAAAACAGCTGTGATATGTACACACAGGGTTTTGAGACTCACTAATCTTAATACCCTCCAGGTATAGCCAAAGAATTTGATTTTTAATGGCTTTGATCCAATCCAAAATAAAACCAAATTCTGAAATTCCATATGTGGCATGAAATTATAAATTTCTGTATAGTTTTGGAATTTCAAACCTTCATTTTATTTATTGAAAGAAAAAGGAAAATTCTTCTTGTGGATAAATACATGAATAGGATAATTTCTTTCCACACCTTCAGTAGATTTAATTTTTCTGTCACTAATACTGAAAACTTCCATGGGTACCTTGAGGAAAGGGTTTTTTTGAACATTCTCGGTGTGTCTTTTAATTTCTGGATAAATTAGCATTTTTCTAAAGACCAAATAATATTTCTGTATTTGTGCAGTTTATTGTTTCATGCAATGGGAAATCCCACTGAAATTAATAGCTTGCTTTCCATAATGAGTTTCTACACAATAAAGGAGTGAAGAATCAAGCCTCTGATGTTGCAGATGGATGAGAATTCCCCACATATAAAAAGTTAACTGAGTCTGACATTCCCCATTTATTTAGATCGTCTAGATATTCTGGATTTTGGTCTTGTACTATATCAGATACATTCCCATTAAAGAGGTCCCTATTTGCAAGACTGATGGAAACCTAGAAAGAAAAAAAAAATATTAATTGGATGATACTATTAAATACAGGTTTTATTTGAGTCTCTTCCTCTTTCCTGCTACTTATGAATGCTGATTTGGAAATAGCAGGGCATAAGATGAGACAGTATTGCAGCCTGCATTTCTTGTATAGCAAAATATAATGACTTAGACCTTTTACAGCTACCTGATCCTATTAATAAGTCCCAATGAGCATTTATGTGGAATTTCAAGGAATTTCAATTCCTTTGAGTGGGTGACATGTTACACTGCATTCCATCAGCTGAAGCTCAGATAACTTCAGCTGAAGAATCTCAACAGCAGCTTTGTTGATTCTGTATATCCCACTGCAAGTGTCAGTGCTGTGGGCCTAAGACAATTGACTCCTGTAAAACTTTGTCCCTAAATATTTGAAATACAGCTGATTTTACTCCATGGGAAGATCTGACATATCCACATACTTCCGAGCATGTGATTCCTTTGGTTCTCATTGTCCCCAATTCCTCTGTGACACTGACTTTCCAAATGTCAGAGAAAGGGTTGCATCAGTTCCCCACATGCGGTCAGCTTTTTCCCTTTGTAAAAACCAGTCTGGGCAGCTAAAACATACTATCCACTAAAAAACAAAGTAATGCTTATTTCCATGTCAATCACCCCATGCTACCAAGATTAAATTACTAGTGTAGCTCTATGGAGTCCCCAGTTCAAAGATAAGATATTACTGGGAAGAGAGTCAAATTTTTGCTGTTTTAGGATGAGGTGGCTTCACACAGATGCTCAGTTTGGTACTGCAAAGTTACTGAAGTGCAGGGTTATGGTCCAGCTGTACTGTCATGTTCTGGAGTTAATTCCCATTTGGCAATCACTCTGGTTCTTACTCCCTCAGTTTCCCAGGCTTTATGTCTTAATCTTGGCTTATTACATTGGGTTTGTAAATAAAAGAATTACTTTTCCCTCATGCCTGAATCATTTTGTTATTTACCCTTACAGTAGGTTATAGTTCAGTGTGTTGTTATACTTATTTGAGGGCTTGACGATGGCTACTTAGCTGTTTCTGTGTCTTACGTCCTTGTGGGAGTTTTTATTGGTTTATTAATTTTTAATACATCATGTGACTTGTTAGCAGGATTGAAACCAGTGGAAGTTAAGAGTAAGAATGAAGACAGAGAATCTGAAATGGAAAGACATAATATTTAAAAACTTAAATTAATAAATACTTAAAAACAATTCAAAAAACTCATAAAAAAGCATTTTGGCTGGTAGTAGGGCAAGATGTGTCTATATATGTCTGAAAGTGCAAGTTAAGAAAGTAGTTGCAGATGTTTCAAAATTAATAAATAAAAATAAATGAAATTACTTCTAGCCTCTAAGTGCATGTTTATTGAAATTTCTCATGGTAATACCACTTCTCATTTAGTATTTTACATTTGATGGCCATGCTTATCTATAGGAAAATGATGGAAATATCCTCTTTGTCATATTTTAATCAGAAATTATATGGGATCACCTGATGGTTATTCCTACTTCTAAAAAAGGACTTGAATAATGCTACTGCAATCAATACACCAAATCTTCAGTTTCCATGGGTATAAAATCTCTGCTTGCTGGATTTCCTGTGACAGAGGCAATTTTTCAATAGTTAGCTAAACTTCAGAACAGCTGTTAAACATAAGCAGAATCTGATCTGTATATCCTGCTCTTCTTTAGATTTATTATTTTCTGAAGAGTGTTGATTCACTTAAAGGATATGGTAAATAAATTCTCAAAATTGAAGGATGTGGAATAACTCAGAACATTAATCTATAACGCAGTATTTTACTATAAACTTAAATCTGAAGAAGGTGTTTTGTGTAACCCTTTAAGTAGTCCTTTAATCACTTTATACCTACTTTATCTAGTCTCCTAATTTAAAACATAAATCAAAATATTATTCTGAAACCCATACCATTGAATAACCATAAACTTCATAAAAATACTTTTTAACACCAGTATAATCTATGTAGACCTAGACCCTGATAAAACAAATTTAATCTCCACACTTGAGAGAGCATAAACTCAGAAATCATTACAGTTTCTGTAGAAACAATCTTGCCACAAGTATTAAAGAGCTATCAGAAAAAGCTGAAGAAGATTAAAAGGGACTGATGACTTGCACTAGGAGTTTGTCCCCATAACCATCACAACAGTTGTGGCACTGACCGAGCTAATCTTAAAGAAAATTTTAGATTTTTTTTTTTTTTTAGATTTTAGAGAAAAAAATAACCTGTAAGCAAAGAGCATCATGCTCAGTGTTGTTCATACAACTGGATGGTGCAATGACAGATTTGAAGAGTTTGAGTTTATGTCTGCTCAGACAGCCCAGCCTCCCCTTGAAGTTCAGAAGATGCTGTACTGCACTTCGCATTTACATGTGGAACTGTCTCTGCAACTCAGGATTTCTGTCCCAGAACTCAGATTTTTGTCTTTTTGCAAAATCAGTCCAGTGCTCACAACCTGAGATTTGATGCTCAACATGTGCACCATAAAAAGACAGGAAAAGATGCCCAGGCAGAAGCTTCTGCTGTACAGCTTGTGTTGATCTGAAAGGTACTGAAGGCCTCTCTTCTGTTTGTAATTCAGTGTCTCCATCACACCCCTGTTCATGTATCTTCTCTATGCATGCAAAAAGATTTCTTTTATTCAGCTGTGGAGTATTTCTACAGCTCTGCTGGTTCTGTTCAATCAACTTGCCTCTAGATAAGCAACTATGGACAATTATTTTCTCCTATTGTGCTTATTCAAGGCACCTGAAGAAATGATGTCAGCTTCCCAAATCTCTGTTTGCAAACCTTTGATATCTTATTTTACCATTACATAAAGCTGTTGAAGGCCTCCAGAGAAATTATAGGCTTGCTGCTGTCATAAATTTTACCAGATGTTAGTAAACACTCTTCTATGGCTTGGACTTCCTTGCATTTGTCAAATTCATTTCTGATCCCATTTATACTTTTCACATCCAAGACAACTTGGGAAAAATCAATTCTACTGTGTGATTATGCACATCATAAAAAACATTTCTTCCTGAATGCTTAAAATCACTCACCTTATATTACCTGATTCCCTCAGCTCTTTAACATCAATAGTAATTTCTTATCCTTCTTTATGTGAATTGTAATTTTATATGCTACTGTCTTATATACTCTCAACAACTTCATCTCTTAGATGAAGAACCTGTTCAATCCCATCTTGCAAAGAAGCCATTCTATACCTCTAATTATCCTTTTTGAGCTTCTCTGTACTTTTTCTATAGAGGAATTATAAAGGAATGAAGGCATGTTTAACACTGATAACATACAGCTGTGGGCTGGCTTCAGGGGCGGTGGGTTGGCTGATGTGGATAATGTGCAGCTGTGGCTGGTTCCTGCTAAGTAGTTAAATAGCTCTAAGAGAGGGGTCCTTAAACTATGGCCTGCAGGCTGGATATGCCCCCCCAGGGTCTTCAGTCTGGCCCCTGATATTTACAGACACCCCTTGCTGGGGGTTGGAGGCGGGGGGGGGGGTGAACCAAGCAGCCGCAGATGACTGCCTGCCACTGCACCCGCATGCCGGCCCCCTGGTTAAAAAGTTTGAGGACCCCTGCTCTAAGGGGTATGGAAAAGGAGCACTTAATGAAGAAGAGACCTGGAAAAAGCAGAGGGAGGAGAAAGTGAGTACCCTGGATGTAGGAGAGACAAGGAGAGACCCTGGGAGAAGCAGGGGGCCTGGAAGAGGAGCCTGGAGAAGGAAGAATCTGGTTGCAGCAGAGGCAAGAGGCAGGGTGGACTGGCCTGAAGAGGATGAAGAAACAGCATGGACAGTAGGTGAAACTTTGAAACCTTGTGGGGGAACTACTTACTGAAGTTAACCTGGTATGTGATGGTAAAAGCCTTGTTGCAGCTGGCTAGTTTTGATAATGCTCTGATGTCTTTCCACTGTAACTTTTTGAAATTGAGATGACCAGAACTTTTGCCAATATTCAACTACAGATTTAATCTTATTTCATGTACTTCATAACAGCTGTTGTCTTAATCAACTTGTGTGAAAATTCTAAATTGAAAAGTTGTCATTAAATGACTGTTCCATTAACAACTCACTTGTATCAGCTGTCAGCACACAGAGGCATTAGTATTAACAAGACAATGCCATGAATAGCTGTATTACAAGTGAAAATCAACTGAACTAAGATCTGCTGAAGGATCTGTGTTAGTGCATAGGTTTTCCATCCATGCAGAACAAATGTAGTATTTGAGTGATCACACATGCCCAGCCAGCAGGCTGTGACTTTTGGCTGGACCTGATCAAATCTCAAAATCAGTATTTCTTGTGCTAACAGACTTCCAGTTGTTTTTCTTGGCTAACTGCTAAGCTTCACACAAAGCTGTGTTAGTGTGACCAGAAAGGTAATAATAACTTGGAACAAGAGATGAAGAGTAAAAGCAAAATCCTAAATCAATAATCCAACAAAATAGCACACAGGACAAATCAAAGCTTAATCTCTTTTCAAATATATTTGCAGAGCTTTTGTGCATCAAATATTTGATTTTAACTGCAAGTAGCAGTGGTAACACTGGACCTTTCTTAGAGGTAAAATGAGACATTTTTCTAATGGCTAAGGGGAAGCACAAGAGACATATGAAGTAATATTGTGTAGGCATAGCATACAATAACACTGAAATATTTCTGGCTTAAATGTAGCCAGATTTAAATAGTTTAGAGAAACAAATGGACTTTAGGAATTTGAGGGCTTAGGTCTGAGATAACGGCTTGTTTCTCTAAAGGAGCATGAGATCAAATTGTGGAGCTCCTATCTAGCAGGATTTAGGGAATTTGTCATGTGGACAGCCAAAGCATGGAGCTCAGTGAGGGATTAAGCTGCCTCTGGATCTGCTTACAGCAGAGTTTGCATTGAGTATCTCTGTCAGTGTACAAGGTACTTCCAGATGATGTGGGAGAACTGGTGTCTTACAGGCCTACCTGAGCCACTGAACCTGGAATATAACTTGAAAAGCAAATATATATGGTTTGATGAGATGGAAGTATTAAGGAAGCAGATGAAAAGGATCATGGATAAAAAAAAGTTGGAGAGTATGGAAATAGAAGGTGATGGCATCTAGAGATAACCCTGCCTGCTATATATACTCTTATTTTGTAATATGCATTTCCATGGTATCCACACTGGACAGAAATAGTGTTTCATTTTTAATGCTCTTGCCAAATCTAACTCTACAAATCACTATGTGTTGAAATAGAAATGCTCATACATTTATCTGTATCTATTTTACTTCATTTTATGATGTGAATTGTATGCTTAGCATTCTTTAAATAGAAATTATCTTGACTGAGTTAATGTAATGTTGCAAGAGGCAACTACGGAATAAAGGAAAACAATTTACAGTATGTTGTAAATATAACCACACTGTGGTAAAGATATCCTATCTCTAGTTGGAGTAGGATAGCTCATGTTTCATGTTATAAAATAAAGTTAATGGGGAAAAATAATAAAACTACCCTAACTCCCATGTATAAAATTTAAATACAGAACTGAATAGACACAAAATGAATTTGCAAAGCAATGTTATAGTTTACTCCCAATGAGCAATGCAGTATGTATTTTGGAAAAAAACCAAGCATATTTCTGCATGGTATCTAAATAATAATGTAAATAAATGAGCATTATGCTGTCAGAAACACTGCTGCTCATAAGCCTCTCAACAGTTTCCAAAGCATACTGGAATTTAAGATGTGGATTAAATCTGTCCTGGTGGAAGTGGTTTTGCTTCTCTTTCTTGTATATTTGGGGAACCTGATAATCGTATATACAGTTGTTTAAGTTTGAAACACCTATTTTGGTTGGTTGTATTGGCCTGAAAGAATGATTTATTGGCATGAGAGAGCTCTCAGCCCTTTAAACTGGAGACAGTGCTGAAGCTTTGGTGTGGAGCCACACACTGCAGTAGAAGCAGAGGAAACTGAGGTGAGCCCACTTCTGAAGCCAGCCATGCTTTGGGCAGGGGACCGGGCCAGGTTACATTTGAACCGAGGGTATCCTGATATTGTATGTTCCACTCCTCATCTTCAGGAGGCACAGCTTTGGCCCTGTGGGGTAATGTTACTTGGGAAAGGAAGGGGCAAAATCTGATCTAAAAACCTTTATGCAGCAATAAAATGTGTGCAAGTGACTTTAATACAGACTCTGAAACTGAGATATAAGTACGGCAACTAGGCAAAGGGTTGCTTTCATTCTGGGACAGACTGTACAGCCATGAGAACCCATTGCCTTAAAAATGCTCAGTGGGTTCTTGATTATGTAGATTGTGTTGCCATCAGGTAAGATCAATGATGGACTCTGTTTCATTCAGTGACCTGAAGCTGTGATGTCATAAACTTTTTGTATAGCTGGACACTATGGGCAGCCTGGGTGATGATTTCTAAAGGACAGACTGGCCATTTATGTCCATGCTAAAATACAGTTTTCAGGTGCTTTTAAATCTTGTACAGTAAGTGATATTATTTTTCTGGCAACTCTTGGAAAAATTGTCATTGAAAAGTATTCATCCTGGGTTAAAGAAAAGGTTTGTCCCAAAATTCAGGTCTTTAATGTTTTTAAAGAAGCAGCAGAACATTTTTTTTTTTACACTGGAATACTCATTTTGGGAGAGTGGACAGATTTTAAAAGAAAGTAGGTTCAGGAAGCAGAACAAAGTGAGACAGCTCACTACCAAAAGGTCATCTGAAGGACCACAGGAAGCCTGGCTTTTCTAATAATTTTTCATCTTTAAAGTTCCTTTGTATCTTAAATTGGGCACAGCACATGACTAGGTCTTTATCAATCTCAGTTAAACTGAGAAAAATTTCTATTTTTAAATCAATCTGATTAAATAGATCAAATTTATTTTGATCAGTAGATTTTGTTTAAGAAAGCCTCAAAACAATACTTTGATTCTTTCTTTTATTTCAAAGATTAAAAATCATCAACATGAATGAAAGCCTCCAAAGAGCCTTCTGTTGCTGAATCTTTTTTTTTTCCCCAGCAAGGTTCACAAAGAAAAATATCAAACTCTACACATAATTTTGGCCCCTTGCAGCCATTTGATTTTTTTTTCATGCCTGCTTTAAGGTGGTGATTTTTGGGAAACCAGGAGCAAAGAAATCTTTTTCAGAATAAAGATTTGGGGGGCAGAAGAGAAGGAATATTTTTATTTTGAATTCTTGCAACAATTTTACTGTGCCACTCTGAGGGCTAAAAGCCTGACATCAACTTGGCAAATGTGGTTGGTTTCTACTAAGCTTTGCTTAGTTTGCTTACTGCTAGGGGGATGAATAGTCCCTGAAATGATTTCTTCTGTGAGATGCACTATGAAGGTGAATGTAGGCATTGAACTAGGGGATTTACATGCCTCCTGCTATTGTTCCTCCTTTCTACTTTCCAGTTTCCTTCTCTGTCTGCCACAGGGCACAAACCTCACAAATGGGAGAGGGACAGGACAGGGGAGACCAGGAAACCTCTATAGTGTAATTCCTCATTGCAACTGATCTCTGGTTTTGAGTCTCAATATTACTTTGTTGTCAGTAAATAGATTAAAAACTATAGGCAAAAGTTTACTGTACCTTCTAGAACTGTTTCATAGACATGACCATGTCTTACTTGGTAGTAGTTATTCTGTGAACCGAAGCCTGATCATTAAATTTTTGAAAGACAAAGTAATTTTGTGTTGGAATTTCTGTACTAAAGGTCAATACATTATCTGCTATTTCCTATATTTTTAGCAATAACACATGCAAAGTCAAACTTTCAAGAGTTAGAAGGGGCTAGAATGGCATTTCCGAATGATGCAAGCAGCTAGTGCTTAGAGAATTAACTAGTGCTTCATAGGCAGGCATTGCTGTCTAGTGATCTCCTGCCTTGGCTGATGGAGAAAATGGAAGGGCGGTTGCCAATGAGATGGAGGGTTATCAAATATGTCTTAATTCTGACAGCTAAATACTGGGCTGCAAACTGGTTTCCATGTTTTTCTGTCATGCAAATCTGATGGTGGTATTGAACAAGTAATATAAATGGCACTATAATTTGCAGAATACCTGGAAGCTTACAGATACAGTCAGTAAGACCAATAATTAAAGCATAAAAAAATCAGCTGTCTGAAAAGCCAGTCCTGCAGCATCTCGCATAGGTCATTCTAAGTTAATGTGCACTTGTGATACTAGTGTCATTTTGCTATTATCCCCTCTGAAAAAATGGGAACATGCAATACAATCCCTGAAAGGTTAAACTAATTTCTGAAGCATACAAATGGTTCATGGATGATTGTCAAAGAAAAGCCAATCAATAAATTAATAATTCTGTATTCACAGTATTTAAGTAGCATGCAGTAAATGAGCAGCAGGGCTGCATAATGAGCAAATGGAAACAGTGAAAATGTATCCAAACTACACTGAATAAGCCAAGGTCCCTGTAAAAAGCAAATATGGTCTCAAAACAGTAGTCTTGTATAAAGTGAGCAAGTTATGACTGCACAGATAAATACAGGAAATGCAAGCATGAAGTTGGAGTACATGACCTTTTAGTGTCTCAATATTTTAATTAAATTTTAATACATGTAATTATTTGTTTTAACAGAAAGATCAATAAATTGATGGCAGATTGAGGTCACACAAGCTGCACTTCTACTGCTAGTGGATAACAGTAAAACAAATTATGAAGTTACAAATTTACCACAGAAGTCATATTTGAGACTGGGGATCATTTAATAAATAGCATGTTCATTTTTTGTTATATCTGCTCTGACTCATTTACATAGCTCAGCTATAGTGTAATGTGGTATATTAATTTACAGCAATCTGCAGTTATACTGTGATAAGGAACGTTGTATGTTGAAGATGGTGTATGTCTTTACAATGGCCTTAGCTGTTCATAAGTGAAAGCATTAGGTCAAAGAAGAATATTCAAGCAGAAATTTTGGGTTTTAACAGAGGTTTCCCCTTCAGTCTTATAGCTTAATGTTTTCCTGTGTGACTGTCTAAAATTTTGCACCTGATACACTGGTCATCTTCAACATCTCCAGGTGAAAGTTTTTCTGCGAAGGAATAACCTGACTGATGTAACTAAACTTCAGTACATCTATTTAGAACCTAGTCCTTGACTTGTATATTCAGGTTTCACCACCTAACAACTTTAAGAAAATTAGAATCAAGATGACACTTTAAAATTACACAGAAGTGACATTTATGCAAAATGTTCATTGCAATTGTAATTACTGCTCACTTCAATTCTTCAGCAATTCCTTTGTCTTGCATTTCTTTTCCCTTCAGAGCCTTTGCTGTGGCTGTGAGCAAATCATTGAAGTAAATCTTTCTAAGTCTGTTGAATTGCTGTTGCAAATTTCATTGCTTTTGATGAGACACTGAGATTCTTTTGTTGAACAGGTTCCCACTCAGGCTGCTAGAGCACAGGCTGTGTATTTCTCTTGTGGCCAGTAAGGAGTTAGTGGTGAGTAATTCTTATTTTAATTAGCTGACAGTCGGGTCGGAAGTGCGGCTGTCCTTTTGGGTAGGCACAAACTGTTCTTTTTTCAAATTTGGAAATAAGAAAATACAGAATGTTAGAAACATGGTAAAGAATATGAAGTGGGATAAAATAAATCATATTTTTAGATTATTTGTGTTTTAAAATATACAGAAGAGACTTCTTTTCATTGACCAATCAAAGAAATAAGTGGGAGGTAATAATTGGTAAGAGATTTGTTGATTACTACTGGCCAGAAAATGAAGTTACAATGTAAGTTTGTTAAGCTTTTCTTCAGTCTTTCTCAACTTTTCAATTCCTTGTTAGAAAGCCTCAGAAAAGCAATCTACAACTACTCAGAACAATTACAAGGATATTCCTCATGTGTATCACAATGGTTAAGAAAGGATAGCCCCATCTGCACTCCTCATTACATGCACAATCCTGTATGCAGTGATGACATCAATGTGTTTCACTGCACAATCGTGTATGCAGTGATGTCGTTGATGTTTCACTGCCTTCCATAGAGTTTTCTTCTTACTTTACTCAAGCTGATAGGAATGGAAGTAAAAATAGGTAATCATCTATTGACACCTTGGAGGGGATTTTGACTGTCAAAGTCAGGATTTTATGGCCATTTTTTTATGCCTTTGGGTATCTTCCATGACCTCCAACTGCTCCTCCAGATTAATGTAAATCTCCTGGAGTTCCTATGGTCACATCTGCCACTGTGGCATCCTGTCCAGAAGAACAGCATCTTCTCAGCAGGGAGTTGAAAACTTTCTGCTGAAAATACTTGGATGCTGGCACTTGTGATGGTCACAGTAAGACAGACAGAGTAGACAATTTCTTATGTCCTTGTGTCACTTAGGGTATCCATTCTTTCCATTTGGACTTCTCAGAAAATAAGAAAATGTGGTTACATTTCCCAGCTGTAAAATTTTTCTGGGCCAAGGTGGTGGTTGGCTGCTTTTCAAAGGATTACTACTCTGTTAGGTTTTATTTAAAAGTAATCACTAAAATTTGAAATAAAATTCAAGTATCATAGCTGAAAAGTTGCTCCAGGATTTTAAACTAAAGGATATAAGTAATTCTTTACAGAAGCTCTCTTGAGGCAATGTAGCAAAGATTACAGGCAAAAGTGCTTCACATTTAAATCTCTTCAAAAGATCTGTTTTGACAAATTATGTATTACCATAAATTGTCAATTATGCCCCTTCACACACAGCATATAGATCAATATTTATCTGTATTGATCAGATGTACTAGAGATTTAGAAACTACCTAGTGCTAAAGAACGATAAAACATAACTTGGTTCAAAAGACTTATAAAGCTTGACCTTTTGACTTTCAGGAGCATTTATGTTCAATATCCTGTAGCATAATGTCATTTTGGTACTATAGTCAAAGAAGCTAGATGGCCTTAATGCCTGTGCTCTTGAGTTGTAACTTTTAATAATCCATCTGAGTTCAAATTCTGTGCCTGATCACTGCAATTCTAACCAAAGTCAAACACTGAGTCTCTAATCTTTTTCTTGAGAAAGATGCATTGAAGGAAGGATACATTTTAATCTGAAGTTCCTCACTGCTGCAGCTGCCACACAGATAATATAATAACCAAGTGACCATATGGCAGAAAAGGTTGTATTTTAAAATTGTCCTTATTAGCAAAAAAATCAAATTCAAAAGCTGGGATGGAAGCCTGCATGTTAAATTTATTCTCCAATGAGTAATGGAGGGGCCATTTTCTTCTGCATTTGCATCTTGTAGTCATCTAAGGGATGCCTATTTAAAACTAACCAGGCTTCTAGCTAATGACAGTCTCATTCTGTATGGAAAAAAAAAGTCCTAAGTAGCATATCATCCAGAAGCGTGCTTGGTTTGGTTTAGGGTGTGTGCTTTCTCAGGAGGCTATGGGACAGGTGACTTAGATTTGGGATGATGTTGCAAAGGCTCCTGTAAAGGTAGCCCTTCTTATTACTGATAGACTCTACCAGTACTTCGTTGCACTCACCTGGTATGTGAGAGCTACTGCTGCTGAATCCTGGCTTTCTCTGGTTAGATAAATCGAAGGCAAGAATTAGTTTGCATTAAAGGAGGCAGATAGTTAGGATATTGGCCCTCATCCTACCATGATCTATGTGCACAGAAAAATCACCATTGAACATATCCAGACTTGCTGCTGGTGAATATTGCCCACAAGTGGGCTCTGAAATCATAAGAGGTTTTGATATATGTCCAAGCACACTGAATACTTAGTATAATAATAGCAGTTATTATAGAGCATATGACAACATAAAGGGCTTTTAGAAGCACTGACTCTGACAGAGTACTTGTTTCCTCTTCTCCTGTTTGTGTTAGGACTAATGGAGGTTTTCAATGCCTTCACTATGACGACAAGTGTTGTCAGAATTCCTGATTTTTAGGGTCCTGTTTTGAAATCAGCCAATAATTGTATGTTATTTTCTTTTGGTGTATTTGATGTTAAGGCATCTTCCTTCAGTAAGTTTGAGACCTAATTTTAATGAAAAATCAGAGCAAATTTTAGTGGGATACATGATCCAGTGAGGATGATTACCTTACTTGGACTGGCTCTAGTTATTTGCTTTTCTTTTTTTAAAGGAAGTTTGAAGGACCTTTTTTTCACTGTCTGAAGATGTTGGAAGGACAAATTATTCCTGTTGCAAACTATTGCTGTTTTATTGATTTATTTCTTTAGACTGGTTGATTGTAAAGCACAGTCAGAATTTTCTCCAGGGACAATTACTAGAGAATCCCTTGGCTGAGGAATTTCTGTTCCCTTTCTTCTTGTCTGCCTTGAGCAATCTATAGCACAGTTAAGAATAAAAGAAAAATGTAAGCCCTTAGCTAAGGAATTTATTTTCAGGAACTATTTTTTGTTGGGTTTGGTTTGGGTTTTTCTGTTTTTTCTAAACTGGTAAGTTCTATATCCTTCTGAATGCAGAAGCACTTGTCACCTAGGGAGGGAAGGAGACACTATGAGGATGAACCAGAAAGGTGAGGGGGATAGAAGCCTTAGCAGGAAAGTTTCACCTGGAAAGTAACAAAATCATAAGCAGAGGCTGGTAAATCTTAGATGGGCAAAACATAGAACAGGAGCTGAGTGGAGATGTTTGCAAACAGATTTCAGAGTGGCATTTACAATGCTGCACTAACAAACAGGTGCAGGCCTGCCTCTGTAGTTGTCAAACTGATTTCCCAGGCAAGAAACTTTTGTACTAAACCTAGTATTAGGACGCAGAATGTCAGGGAGCCTGCCTATGCGGGGTTCCTTGATGCAATAATTTGAGCTGCTGTTTTCCTTTTGCCATGGTTTCCTGCTCTGTTTCAACTGAAGTCAATCTATGTGAACATCCCATTACCCTTTGTGCTGCCAAAGGGAACACAATTAAAATGTTTGATATCCCTTTTTTGTTTTCTGTGTCACCACAGTGACCAAGACCAGGTGCTTTGGGAGAGTGTGTGCTCTGGATGGCAGGGCCTTGCTTACCCCAGCACTGGCCAAAACAACTCCCCAGGAGCTGGCAGTTTGAGAAGGCACAGTAAGCCCCCAGGGCACCACAGAAGGGGAATAGAGAGCTTGTCTTAAGTGAGGACATTAGACCAGAAAGGTCATGGAAGAAATAAATTGGCTATTGGTATAAACCACAGAGACTGTGAAATGATAAAATGTAGTCAGTGTGGAGTTGTCAGAGTAAATTGCATCAACAAGACTAACTTCTTCCTTTGGAGGGATAGCTGCCCTAGTGTGTGGAAGAAGGAATTTCAGACTCTATAATTTTAGTGTTTTCAGAGACCTAGGGAAAAACGATCTATATTTACATCATAAGTTGGTGCTGATTGAAAAACTCATTCATTGAGCAGCCCTCCAAGATTTTTTAGGGCATTTCAAATGGGGTCCTGTGCAAGAGTCTGAAATTTTAAACAGTTAATTGAATTTCTGGGTGACACTGAATTCGTAATTCAAATTGAGTTTAAGAAACTGAAGAATTACCCTGCAATCAGTAGTATTAAGTGGATAAAAGGTGAGGTGAAAATGCTATGCCTGGGGGAAACTGACCACTGCTATACAAAACATAATTGAGAAATATGCGCAAATACTGCATCTGGAGCTATATTAGTAGTATATGACCTGAATGTGTATCAGTAATGAAATGGTAATGCAGAAGGTGTCCTTCTAGAATGCATAAAACACCAAGGGATTACCTAAGGCATAAACTGTAGTTATTCTCTGCTGATAATAGTATGGCCTCAAGTGTTGCGCTGTGGACAGTTTTAAACAGTGTGGTCCACTCCTTATTTAAAAAGCCAAAAATAAATGAATCAATGGGAAAGCAATAAATGTGGTCATAGGATTTTTTTAAAAAAAGCAAGAACTGCTTTATATAATTAGAAAGGAAAGGCTGAGGTAGAAATATCACAGTAATTAACCATGCTCGTAGACAACTGTTGGGCAGGTCTTCAGAAGGTAGGATGAAATGCAATTAACTTAAAATAAGAGATTTAATTTATATATGAGGGAAAATACTTTAACTACAATGAAGATTAATTAATGAGAAGTCTGTGATTCTGGTCACTAGCAGTCTTTATAGGTTGGCTTTGTCCTGGTCTGTGATGGGGATCTAAATCTGCTTCATCTCACTCAGAGCAAAGGAGTGAGTTACTAAGGTCTCTTCTAGTTTTCTTTTCCTTAACTATCCTTCTATTTCCTCATATTTATGTAAATAATGTATAAACAGTTTGTCTATCAATTGCTAAATTTGTTTCTAGCACATGTTTGTGGGGGAGCATAATCCTTCAGATTATATTCATTATTCTAAACAAGTGTTTTAGTATTTAGTTTTCAAGGGAAGATACATCTTCCATGTCCATGTAAGAGGCATATATTTCTATTTTATTTGTTCTTTGTGTGGATTCAGATTATTTCCAGTAGAGAGTTCCTCTAACAATATACAAGTGTAACAGAGGGATTTGGGGAGACATAAAACAACTCTCTGCTCTGACACAGCTTGCCATGTAAATATGAACTGCACATTTTAAGTGCAGAAAACTATCAGTTGTGTTATATAGTCAGCCTATATAACACATATATGTCTCTCTGTCCAGTGGAGGAGTGTGCTGTTCTCAGAACAAACAGAATGGCTTCTGTAAATCATGTTCTCCTAGAAGTCATACTTCTAGAAGTCGGATATTACAAGATGAATATGAGTTAGTGTATCAAAGACCAGTCTAAATACAGATCAGTTTATTCAGCAAAATTTCCAAGTGGCAAACAAATAGACATCTTGTCCATTGATGAAGGCCATCTCTGGGTGTCACAGCTCCTACAGGAGCTGCTTTCCAGCCAGCAGCACTACAGGTAGAGCCTGGTGACTGGCTGTACCCCTGTCTGGGGGTCCCTGAACTGAGAATCTGTATCTTGGCTGACCCCCAGAAATCCTGTCTTCCCAGCACCCCAAGTCCTTCATGTTTCACACTGTACTGGAGACAAGGGATTGCAGGCTTTTGCAATGACTACTCAGTTCTTGGGAGCAAAGACGCAGACACTATAGTGCTGTAGGTTTCCTGTATTGCTCCTTTCTTCTGCTGTTGAAAGGTTTGACTTTCCCACTTTCTTCCTCCCTGTTCTTATAGGGAATGACTGGATTGTAGTTCACTTTGGTCAATTACCCAATTAAGCTCTTCATTTCCAGTATCTTAACATGTGCAGTGACACAAGACTATGCTAAGTATATGCAAGTCTTATTAAATTAGCTAAAATTCATTCAGTTCAATTTACTTTCTGGAACACAGAGACTCTTAAGTGTGATGCATGTAGTACAGCACAAAAAGATTTCTCATGGTGTAAGGACCTCAGTGCCAGCTCCTAGTGCCATTTGTCTCAGTCAAGTGTTTTAAGGGTTGAGTACCTATTGTCTGGTCACGAAACAAATAGTACTACAGACAGAAATTTTACTGTGGCTGTCTGCTCTTGCTTTAAATTGTTAGGCATTAAAATAATGCACCAAACCTTTACTGCTATTTTATTACCTTTGTTAGGTAATCAGATGTGCACCAGAACTACAAAAATTAGGTTCAGATTGGTTTTGGTGTTATGTTTAAAAAAACAAACAAACAAAACACAAGCAAACCAAACAACTTTTATAAGACACTGGCTATATATATTCTCTGCTTGAAAATATATTCTTAAAATGTATTTTATGTGTGGAAAACAGAATATCTTTAATTTGACACTGGGTGTAATTAATGGTTTAAAGCAAGTCTTTAGCCTTTTTAGCAATCCTAAAAGCTGTCCTACTCCATTACCTTTTCTGTCATTTGTAGGGTTTCATGCATCATTTTTCAATACATGTCATATTGTAAGAAGAACTGTAAAAAGCCAAGTTTAAACCAATGGGATAATTATTTCAATAAAAAAAGACAAAACCCCTCTCTCAGCTTTTATGTGGTACATCACATTGCATCACTCTGCTCATTAGAGCTATTTCCAACATGTTACCTCTTACACATATCAAAGTTTGTTTCAGAGTGCCATAATGTCAGCCTAACAAAATCAAAACAGAAACATACATTTTCTTAAAACCAAGCACACTCACCTTTTCGTTCTGTCATGTCTCTGTTAACTGGTTCCTGTGCCCCACTCTATGCCACATTTCCCACCATTAATTCTGTATGTATTAGTTTTAGAGTTATGGGTTTTAACCTGAGTTTATAGCTGCATTGCCACCTCTATGCAGAAACTGGAGCGGTAGTCTATCTCACATAACCTGCTTCCTTCCATTTTTGATAGCTTGTCATTTCTAGCTTAATCAAACATCACTATTCTGAAGCCTCTGATCAGAGTCCACTGCTGGATGTCTCTCTAAAGACTCCCATTGGTTTTAATGAGATGGAAACCCACTTCTCTCACATAAGAAATATAGACAACTCCAGCTCAGTGTCAGACTCCTCATTATAGACTCACACTAGCTGCCATTTGTTACAGAGGATGTTGTTTTATCTAAGTGACTGAGAATTGGTATTGTGAAAAAAATCTTGGATACATTAAAAAATAACTACATCCCACTCTTATAATTACTTTTATGGCAGTTGTTTTGAGCCTTCAGCTAAAGGTATTCATGCAAAATTTAAGCTGACAGTCATGTGGTGACTAAAAAAAACACCAGAGTTTTGAATATCTGAATTTCTGTCAGAGGGTTACTCAGTTTGTATACTCAGCGAAAACTTCTTCATCAGGGATGTCTATCAGCAGAGGGGTACCAAGCTACTGAAGTTGTTTCAAACCAGACTGGACATGGTCCTGAATGCCCTGCATTAGCTGATCCAGCTTTGAGCAGGGGAGCTGGACTAGGTTGTCTGCAGAGATGTCTTCCCACCTCAGCCACCTAGTGAGATCTTTCACCCACTGCCATGACCACATCTGGTTGCTATGTGGCTGCAGGGAGAAGCAGAAGCAGCTTTCCAGAGAGTCCTCTCTGCCAGGGCAGCACCAGCTTCTGTACTGGGCAGAGAATCCAGGCAGCTTTTGCGTATCTGAGATAGCTTGATAAAACCTAGTCTGTATTCTTAGCCTTATTGTCTCAGGAAGATACTTCTAAATTTTTATTTTTGGGGTTTTTTTTGTGGTTTTTTTTTTTTTAACAGAATATAGACAAGGAACTCTACTAGAGGGATAGAGAAGCCAGGTGTTTCTGGTTGTTACTTTTCTCTAGTAGATGACTAAAACTGTAATCAGTAAAGAGTTTACTATTGTCTTTCAGAGATGCAGAGACCTGATGAAGCAAGCTTTTTCTCCAGAAACTAAACTCTGTGCTGTTGACACTATTATTTCACTGCTATATCAAGGAGTTAAAAGTTAATATTAGTCTGTTAAATGGGTCATATTCAGCAACTGATATACAAGTGTAGCACTGCTGCAAAGAGTTTACATTCTGATCGAGGAGATTATTTTTCTCCACAGGAGCTAAGGAGAGAATGATGTCTTCCCTTCTCTCTCTCTAATTCTCTCCTGCTCTAATTTATGATTTTGTTTTTACTCTAGTTTTTTTGCCTTCCAGTGCTGCAGTGGGAATTGGACTGACACACAGCTGTTTTGTGGCAGTAGATGATGCACCTGAGAAGTACATTACATTTACATGTATATGAGTGAGTTGCAAATATCTAATGAAGCATATTGCCTGAGGAATGCAGATCATAATACTCAGAGATGAGAGATAATGATTATGGTAAATAAGTTTTCTCTCCTTCGATAGTATCACTGTTTGCTCCTTTACAAAGAAATCACTTTTTCTTTCTTCTTCTTAAAAACATAACCAGTGCACAGTGTCTGTAAGAATGTGGTGCAAAGGGGGAGAGGATTAAAACGCAACCAAACAAAAAAGCAAACCCCAAAATACCAATCCCTCTTCCTCTTTTGGCACTATGTGACTCTTAGTCCCCCTTTTGCTGCCTGAATATTTCTCAGTGAATACTGTCTAGATACAAGGTGTGCTGTTAGCAGCATTGAATCTATCCCTTTCATCCATGTGATGCATCCATATCCATGATATGATGCATCCTTATGTCACTCCATGTGTGGGCACCAAGACTTCAGAAATGTGACTTCTTGCTCTTGGACTCACAGAGCACAATTGTTCCATAACATGAACACTGGCTACAGGATCACAGCAGTGCCACCTGTAAATCATACATTTTGCTGGTTCAATGGTAGTAAAAAGAGAATAGCTACTCTAAAAATTCTTATTTTGTTACCAGATTTGTGTCCCACAGACTATGGGATTTAGCAAGTTACTAGTCTGATATCCTTTCATCCTTAAAGCGTAATCTCTCTCACTAATTGAAACTAAAGAGTTCTTGAGAGTGGCAGTAGGAAGAAGAATCCAGAGACATATGTATCTGTGTTTCTTCAGGTAATGTCACGAGCGGTAGGGGAAAATGTGTAGTTTCCAGGATACAAGTTTTTAGGAATCCTATTTTCTAGCTTTTTTTCAGATTCATGTAGTAATACATAATCAAAGAGTGAGATTTTCACACAATTATATTTTAGAAAATTACACAAATGCAGGCACTGGAACCCTAAGCAGAAAAGCAAGTTTTATTGAGATGCAGGAGAGAAATGGCAAACTCCGAAATTTGTTCTAAAGGATCTCCAAGCTCACAACCTTCAAAACTGAAGTCTGCCAACCAGTCTAGATCAAAACAGCCACATAACTGCAATTTATTCTGACATATACAAGCTTTAAACTTTCCAGCTCATTACCACTAGTAACAGAGCCTCTGCAACACAGGATGGATCAGCTGCTGAGGGACTCCCCCAGGAAGCTGCACAGCATCCAACACTGTTTGCTTGCTGAGATCTGTGTGACTGCCTGCACAGTAAGCAAGACCTGAAGCAGATATTTTGTCATTCTTCTAGACAGCTGTCAAACGCAATATCCAGAGACATTACTTGCTTTTGAAAATGTTACCAGCAGGCTGTAAAGTTAAGAAAGTAATAGAAGAGCTGGAGAAATGAAAGACCTACTGTTTCTGAGCTTACTGTGAGAACCTGGAACTAAAATGGTTGTCTCTAAAGGAACCTTGAGCTTATAGTGTTATGCTCATCGCTCTGTCATATACGTATATATGCTGTGTGACATAAATGCTGCGCAAACCCTCCATAGTAAAAAACTAGCACAGGTGCTGCTTTTCACCACCAAATGTTCTGTCTCTGTGACCTGAGGCAGCAAACACACCCTTTGAAAAGTTTCACAGCAAGGTTAAAAACAAAAATGTTTTCTTGGAGTAGATATTAGTACTGATTGTCTTTCAAAGCTTTGCTCCTTTTAATCAGCCTCCCTATATGACACTGGTTTGTGTAAAACTCGCTCAGAATTTCTGATCTACTCTTCATTTTATATATAACTCTAACATATAGATTTTAAGTTCAGTTTTTTTACAATGTATTGATTATCTGAGGCAGGGTTAATTTTATCTGAGTAATTACATTTCCAGTGCAGCTTGAAGAAATGAGGCACTACTAATATTGTTTCATAACTCTTGCACGGCTCTGTGGTGTGTGGTTAGAAAGGGGCCACACTATCCCAGCAGGTGCACGGCTACAGTTCAGCAGCTAGCAAACAGATTAATTTTTAGACAGTGAAATAGGTTGAGTGAACAGGATAAATGCTTTGAGACTGTCATAGACAAAATATCATTAACATAAACATTTGAAGAAACAACTATGCTAAAATTATAGCTCTGTGCCCTAGCTTGGTAATAGCTGTGCTTGCTAAAGAAGTTACCCTCCCCTCCTTGACTGGTGGGTCCTCTCCTTTCAGACCCACTACTATGTCTACTCAAGGGAAACACCCCCTAAGATACATCAAGTGAAGAGTTAGACATGCAAGCAATTTATAATGAGAAATTATTGCTATTCAGTTTAACACCACACAGGTGGCCTGCAATGGGAAAACATGCATTTGCAAAATGGTAATTTTCCTGAACTATGTGTCAAAATTCCTTTATCACAACACAAATCAGAAATAACTTCCTTGAATCTGTATTTTTTAAGACATTGTACTGCAGATCAGAATTAAGCCAGAAGCATTCAGCAAGGATTTAGGAAGCAATCTTGAAGGTAATCTCTGTCTTATTACTGTAGAGTGCCTCAATGCAGTGTCATTTTTTGGAATTGAACTTGGGAATTTATGGTAATTTCAGCTCTCTCTGTGTAAAAACAGTTTTGCCAGATTGTTGGGACGGATTTGCATTTTGTCCTTCATTTCATGAAAATCTAGTCAGCTCTGCAGCAGCTCTGCACTGTAAAATTCTTGCACAATATTCATGTACCATGCTGCACATGTCCACTCATTTGCTGGAGTGTGACAAGCTTAATAGTAGCACAAACAATAAACCTTGCACATTGGATCAGGGTAACTGCTCCTCTAATATAGCTTCTCACTGTCAGCCATACCCAGTAACAGATGTATTGGAAGTTGCAAGTCCTGGAAGAGAGAATTACATGAAAGCATCCCCATGGCAGGGATATTTTCACTGGCCTTCTAACAGCTGAGCCAGGCCCTCTCCCAGAGCTTGCTCTGTGTACACATCAGGTGGTACAGGCTGAGCCCCAGCTCAGCCCATTGGGAAAATGGAGATGAGACTCAGCCTTGGGGGAGCTCTGATCCTCTGGCTCAGCGGTACAGAGATCCTGGGGAGTGTACGCCTGTATGTTCAACATGGCTGTAAATGGACTCAGGAGAGAGCATTAAAGGACAGCCACTAGGCTCAACCTGTGATGCAGCTCATCTGTGCTAGTTCTCACATCTTCCAGATACAGCCATACAGTTGCCTAAATTATGCTGTAAAAACCACTGCATCTGCACGGCTAGTCTGCTGGAGACATGTTAAAGGTAACCCCCATTTCCTTATCAGTATGCTGAGTAAGGAGTGGATGGGTTATTTTGCAAAGGGTGTTTTTAGTTGAAAGCAGATGAAAAAGGTGGTGGTGCTGGGGCTAAGGCTTTGGTCAGGATGGAGCTCTAGGCAGCTCTGCTGAGGAGGCCAAGGATGATGTTCAGCCATTGCAGCGGTGGGCAAGAATTAGAAACATGTCATCTGCATCTGAGGTTGTAGATAAATCCATGATAAACCAATACATGGTGGACCATACAAAATCTATGGTTCAATATTCAGTGACACAGTGAGGTTAAACAAAAAAAAAAGTAGCATTTTGCCTTCACTTTTCACCTATACAGTCCTGCCCAAAGATTGCCCTGTTCAGCAAGCTGACCTGAGGCAGGGCTCAGTCTCCTATTTTTCTCCAAGGTTACTCCAGTTTTCCTCCACAATCGGATTTGCTGATCTGGTGAGGAAATCAGAAGGCAAATTTTTCTACACTGATTATCATTTGGAGAAGCTTTCGTCATCAAAACACAGTCACTTGTTCACTACATAAGCCATATGTGTATCGGTTATAGAAGACCTGAACTAGAGCTTTCTATAACCTGGAATTTCTTATTAGCATAAAATATTAGTATTTCACAATGTACTTGTGTATTAAGTTTAAACTACTCCATCAAACACATTTTATGTGAAGTCATAAAAAAGGGAAGTATCAATGTGGAGACCCAGCCAGTTTTCATGCCTCAAAGCCATCGTAAACCTTGAATGGGCAAGAAATGCACGAAAACTATAGTCATAAAAGACCCAGGATGTCCAGCATTTAACAAGGAAAACAGATGTTTCCATCAGACTCCTGCCTATGTTTCAGTGATGTTTAAACTCTTAACCAAATAAAGCTCTTAACTGGTTTGTTTGGTTTTTTTCTTCTGAGTAATCTCAAGTAAGAGCAAGTACAGAACATTCCCTTCATGTGTAATCTGGAGGCACCTAGAGCAGCAGTGCGAGCTACTTCTTGGACAGCAAGGATCTGGTTTCCAAAAAACTGGTGAAAGCCCAGGAGTATTTATCTGTTTTAACATTTGAAGAAAGCTCAGTGATGAACTGAAAAACATTCTATTCAGTACAATTTCTATTCCAGATGACACCATTCAAATGGAGATCAAACAACTACTGTGGAAAAGAGATGCACAGCTGTAACAGGAGGACCAAAACTGAAGGACAGTTGAGAAAAGAGGAAAGTGGATTTTACACTCCAGCCAAACAGGAAGACATTTGATGGTCTGCCAGGTTTGTGAAGAAATTTAGTTTATAAAAGAGTGGAGTATGACCCTAACGGATATCTGAGGAAAAGCAATGGTAATGCCAAGTAAATAAACAAAGTGGACTGGGCAGACTTGACAAAAGGGAACTGAGACTGCCTGTCTGAAACTGTGAGTGTAGTTGGCTGCCAAAAATGTACTTGGAAAGGAATTCAAGAACACAGAACAACCAGCTGATTGATTTACAAAGAGAACAATTATAAGGTACTAAAGCACCACAAAACCATTACCAAGGGAATGTCTGGGGAAAACAGAAGTTAAGGATAAATGAAGCTATTGTTAAGGAAGCTATAAATGCTCCTTGATACTACAGGAAAAGGCTCCCAGCTCAGGTGATTCAGAAATACGAAGTAAGTTCTTTATGAAACGTGTTAAGAAGAGTCAAACTGCGACAACTGACACAAATCCAAAATGCTCAGGGATACTCTTGAGGACAAAATGGCTCCAAGACACGGCTTTCGCTTGGCACTTCTGAAATGCTTCTCACTGTTTGGTAATGCCGTGAAAACCAAAGCAGGGCTCAGGAGCTCTGCTTGATATTTCAAGGTTTTCAGCAGGTATGTAAGGTGCGATATGACTATTTACTCTGTCTTAGAGTTAAGTGGGGGTGACAACAAATCATTTTTCTCAACATCTATCTCTGTATATAGGCTGTGATTTTCTCAGAGGAAAGAGACACTGCAAAGTAAATACCCAATTTTCCCATTTCTCTCCTGGCTGATGCTGTTATTCTGAAGTGCTCAATTTCATATTGGGAATCTTATTGCCACAAGTTACTTCTAGTCGCTTCACCTGAACAAGAATTTTAATTATACTGTATTTCTGCATCTTACAAACTGATGGCTGGTAAGGTACGTACATCCATCCATCTTCACTAAAAACTAGAGTTGTGGTTTCAAGCAAAATGGCGATGTTTTAGCTTTTGTAAAAGTCCTTCATTCGGGAGAGTGCATAGACCAAGTAATGTAATTTATTTAATTAAGATTTGTCAAATAATGCTGTGAAATTTCACTTCTTTGCAAAAATCAGTTCATATGAAATTAATAATGGTGAAACAAAACCCTGAGAACAATCATCATAATGTGACAAAGTTTTCTATTTTATGATATCCACAGTTAAACTCTGCCAAGTAAGGACAGCTCTTCGCTGCAAAATACTAAATTCAAGACAAAGCACTGAGCATGCTGAATTACATCTGTCCCAGCAGTAGAAAAAAAGGACATTTGTCTATTTCAGCAAACAATTGAGGTACTAAAAGAGCTAGCTAAAAAGTAATTTTATAGAAAAAGAAATGGAAATACCTGACAGGTATTTAACTAAACTTTTAAAATGTGGGCATTGGAAACACTAGAATAATTTAAGGTAGTAGAGCTGAAGCTATAGTGTTGTGCCATTTGTTTCTCACAAAATCACTTTTTAAAAAGCAGCAGAATAACGTAAACTTTTAACAAGAGTGCTTTACTGTGCTTGAGTTTAAATATAAGTTGTCAATACTGGACACTGGTATGGGTCATTTTGACAGTACACTGTTCTCTCATTTTGAAGTGTATGTGTATATTCATAACATTTAGATTCTAGTATTTTAACTGACAATTTCATTGATTCATTTAGTTAAGATGATATCCTTAAAGATTGTAAATAAAATATAATGCTTTTGTTGAAAAATATGTAACACAGTAAGCCATACTTAATGGTTTTAGTTAATGAAGCAGGAATTGCTGGCTAAAAATAATTTCAGAATTTCAGAGAGCAGGTGAAGAAATAGCTGAGATAATTATAGTCTGGTTAATTGCTTGAGTAATAGAAAGTTTATTCTACTTGTTGGGAAGGACCAGTTGTGAGAAACAGACATCTTATAAGCAATTAAATAAGAACTATACACTGTGATAAAGTCATAGAAGAGTTTACTAACCAAGTTTTGGAAGAACAGCAAAACTACTTCAAAACAATGGCAAAGTCTTTTGAGGCCCAAAGTGAGGAGCACACGTGGACACACGCACGTAGACACGCAAAAAGGGAGAAGTCCTTCAGTGATGGACTCGTATCTTTCACACAAGAACTACAAAAGCATTGGCTTTCAGCCTGGTAATTGGAAGTCCCTTTAGAATCTTTTAACCTCACACTTTGTTGAAAACTGTGGTTCAGAAATGATAAAATAATTAGCAAACAAATCTGTGCCTGAAATGTGTTATGGTTTTTGGAACTGACTGAGACCAGGGGAACAGGGAGAGGTGTTCCCTAGTCACTCACTCTGATCATCAAGCTGTCAGAGTTCTTTGTTGCAGAATCACTATTTCTTGCTGTTCTCCATTTCAGTGGTAGTTATGGTAATACTCAGAGATTTTAAGCTTGATGATGCTAAATTAATACACAGGAAGTTAATGAGCAATAATTTAGCCAGTACACTTGAATTTAGCTAAAGTACCTGAAGATGGCTTATATAAAGAAAAGGGTACATTTTCTTTATGACAGCAAGTTACATAAAAGTGCTGCAAGCACTGAATAGAGAAGATGTGGAAGGCACATCTTTGATGACTGACTGGAACAGTGATTTGGACTCTGCTAAAAAGAAATAGTCCATTTAGTGTAGAATTTTAGCTTTAGAAATATGAGCAAAAAATGCAAGAGAGCTCCAAGTGTACCTTTCATCAGACAGGCAGCTGTAACAGCTGGGTGAAAGATGCCTGTCTATAAAGTGCACTAGTCAAGGCTTTTCTAGTTTCTTGAACAGCTGCTCAAATTACCACATGTATAGATAGGAATGAGTACCTTTATGTAATTGCACTTAGCACATGGCATTTTTCTAAATCCTACCTCTTGAGCCCAGGGCACCAAGCACCAGTTCCTCTTTCATTTACTTCTGCATGGACCTGGGAGACTTGCAATGTAGATGAGTAGACTGCTGTCTTCCCTAGCCTCCTCCTTGGGTTTTATGGTAGTGTGTTGCAAAACAAATAGCAGTAGTTTTTCCACTATGACTACAAGCATAGATAATCCTGCCATATGCAGTGACATGCCATTTATTACATTTTAACAGGTTTAATCTAAGAACTCTTACATGCAGATTATATATAAATCTATATGCAGATTATATATATGTCTATATGCAGAGACATGCTCTGATTATAAAAACTAAAATTATTATAAACTTTGGATTACCTGCCTAGGTAAGATAAATAATAGAGTTTGGTAAGCAAACATTCACACTGATGCTAGGGAAAAGTGAGAGTTCATTAATGCCTTGTGGGTTCCTTTGTCTGTCTTGTTTTTTTTAATAAAGTCCTCCATAAAATATTTCAGTTTACACTATCTATGCTTATGTGTCTGATAGGCACAAAGCTTAGCACAATGAATGTCAAACAGAATTGGGATCTTGCACAACTCCTTAGTTTCTCAAGCACGTGATACACATTTAATAGTACAAATACAGTTATTTGCGCTACTTGAGTTTTCACAGAGCATTGTGCTTGACCAGTTGAGGCAAGTCAGCAGCTTCCTTAACTCCTTTTTAAACTTTCACGTAGTTTTAATCACTTTTGTTTACTAAAAGCTCATTTCTGTCTGCTTTTCCCCATCAAAATGGTGTAGCTCTGTAACTATATTTACCTTATCAAGTGCCCTTTCCCTGACAGAGCAGCAAATTCTTGTTTTCATGATACTTACACAGGGTGTTTATTCAGGCAGTGCTAGCCTTTACCTTCATTTGGAGCTAGCTAGAAAAAAAGGTAGCACTTCTCAACCAACACTCCAAACACTTAATTGTCATTTTCCAAGGCAAAAATTGCGAAGTCAATTTTATTCATTCTACTTAAGAGTTTTAGAGTAAGCAAACTGAAACAACATCACCAACCTACAAAAATTTCTTTGCCTCTATCCTTGAAGCAGATCTTAGAGGGATGCTGTAGATTAATGTAATAAAGTGTTTATTTAGGTCCCAGAGTACGACTGACTGAGGGTGAGATAATTTTTCTTCTAGTGAAAAGAATAAGGAGAACTAAGCTCATATGTTTTACAAGCACAAAAGCTGATCAATAGTAAATTCCTGGTACAAGGGTCATGAGATTAGGGGATAGAAAAGTGTCTCTCTTGGTAAAGCAGATAGTGGCAAAGTTTTGTAAAAGGGTAAAATGTAGTACATGGCTGTTTTAATACCTGAGAGTGAACTGTATCTTTGGGGCAATGTTTCAGGGTTGTGATGATGGAGTCTCAAATCCGCCAGTGGGCATGTGTCTGTTTGTAGAGCAGAGTCCAGTGAAGAATAAATATGTTACCAGAGGAGGATAAGAATATATTTCTTTTACTATGATTTTTAAGAAATTGTATCTAGTTCAAAAAATCAGTTTAGATTATAGCCTGATTTATAATCTTTCCAGAGGGGAAAGATTGGGTTTTGGTTTATTGTTGTTGCTCTTTTAATTGCTGTTGGCTACTCTTATGCAGCTTTATCTCAAGTAAGGCAATACCTGCATTACTTCTATTGGAGGGTTGTTTCTGGGAAGAATCTAGCATCAAAACATCATGATGAAAAGAAGGATCTACAGGTATTATGATTATGCAGGATTTCTGTTAGTTGCTTTGACATGGACAAAGGAAGCCTCATCATACTAAAACAGTTAGGGAGACTTTAGAATATCAATGTCATGGCAGGCTGATGGGTATTTACCTCTTCTCTAGAGCCTATGGGCCAGATGCTTGATTAGTATTTATCTGCTTCTGACTTGCCCTGTTAACTCAGAAAATATAATGTGCACTATACCCCAAGTGCTAACCTTACCCCACTTATTACACAATAAAGTCTAATTACCCTCTTGCCATCAGCATGGTGAGGTATTGATTTCAAGTATTATAGAGGTGTCTGCATTATGAGGAGGTAACTATTCCACAGCAATAAAAGAAAAACACTGTGGGAACATAAAAGAAGCATTTGAAAGCTAAAAATCTGCTACATGGTGCAGCTCCAAGCCCTTCAGGATTTCCAGAATGCATCTTGATAGTGCTGGACAGAGTAATGTCAAAAGACAGAAAAGCCTTGACTCACAATTGATTTTTGAAATAGCTGGTTTCATAGGACAGCGCTAGGGAGGCAGCGCACAATGCTACAGCAGCTTCTTTGCTCTTCATTCCCTGGCAGCTAAAAGAAGAAAGTAAAATGCTGTATTCTCATACAATAACAAACAGATGGATCTCCACTGACAACCAGCACCAAAGGAAAATCAATGCGCTATTATTATTGACATTTCACAATATATTAAATTGCATCCACAATTATTTTTCCTATGGCAATCAGTACTACAAACAAGAATAATATTAATAAAACCAGTCAAAATATAGAGACTCTGTAAGAGAGGCACTTTAATAATACTGTGCTCTCATTTGGAGCAGTAGCAGATGATGGGAGTTTACTTTATATAATTCTTGATGTATTTCAGGGTTTTTTTGTGACCTGGTGCAAATATGAACACTTGCATGTATTGCAAAAAGTTAATGTAGAATCTGAACCAACAAGGACTCTGGGATCTGATTGCAGTTTATTTAATATATCACAGTGTGTATGACAACATTCTATAGGTATGAGAGAGATGCACATGTCCTAAGCCAAGCAAAATCATAGAGCATTCAAATTATTCTTACACAATAGGGTGTGGTGAGTGCTCTAATGTTAATAAAAAATAGTTACTAGTGATATTAATTTCAGAATGTTAAGAAAAATGTCCTGAGCACAGAAAATATATTACTAAGCCCATGCTATTTCTTGACAGCATCTTTTGACTGTAGAAGACAGGAGGAAACTTTGAGAATCCACACAGTTATTTTAAAATATTTGTATTGTCTTAATATCTGTTTGCAAAAAGAACACTGGCATTTTAATGGGAGACTCAAATATTGAGCTATATGGTGTGCAAAAGTGCTGTTTTCCTGAGACAGGCGGATTTTCAGGAGAGGCAAAGAAAGAATTTCAGTATTCTGATTTACATAGCTAGCAGGTATGGAAAATCCATTGGCTATATTGTGTTTCACTGTAAAATGATTATAGAGATAGACCATAGGTAAGCTGCATGGGCTAAAGGCTGTGCAACATTTTGCTGTGACCTAAATCTCATTCCTGAAGAAAGAGAATCAAGTGCATTTTACTCATAAAAGGTGAATTAGAAGAAATAGGCAAAACCAGCTTTGGAGTTATTACTCAAAATTTGTCTCTGCCACTTAATGCCATGACCTGAGATAGTAAGATAGTTTCATCATTGATTCACTTAAAATTGCACAAGACTTTCTGTCCATATTAAAAATACGTGGAAATAATAACAAAAAAAAAGTTGCATTTTTTTGATATGTATTCTCCTTAAAAAGAAGGATGTCTAAGCTTCTTCTCTCAAGACTGAGACACAACCCACTTTTCCTGTATATGTGAAATACATATGTTTACTCATTTTGTATATAAAAAAAACCTCCTGAGATTATTTTAAGATTTATTCACAGCTGCTTAGTGCCAGGCTGGAGAGTTGACAATACTGCTGAAAATAATTCAATCGTCTGCATCTGGTTTTTCATCTTTAAGAAACATTTTACAGAATATTTGTGTTCATGTGAATGACAGAGAAGAGTTTAACATTTTCTTGTTTAATGAAACATTAATAGTCTATGCAGTTCTTAGGGGAAAACATATGAATGTTTGATGCAGCCTTAGTGCTCTCTGTATGCAGTGGGAAAAAAAAAAAGAAAACAAACTGGATGATGTTTTGATATCTAATGTAATTAAACTTAGATTAAGATCCAGGTTTATTATATCTGATGGAGGTCTTTGTATTCTCAGAAACTGTTTCTGTGGTCATCAGGGATACCTTTTGAAACTTTTTCCAGAAATGGACTCTAAATTAATATCTCAAGAAACTAAGAAATAATCATTATTGTTGGGTCCCAGTGCAGAGAAGGGGCAAAGCAGGTACATAGTAAGGAATAAAGTACACCTCTAATTCATGACAGGCTGACTAGGTAACATCAATAATGACCTGGAGTAATGTGGCAGTATAATTAACTGGGAGTAACTTGGTATTATAATTAAGGAAAAAGGGCAGAAAGCAGAAATTATTTGTCCAGGCTCACAGAGGAGGTTGGTAGTACCACCCAGAATTAAATGCAGATACCCTGTATTGCAGTCTGCCTCTGCCACTAGGGTAGTGCTGTAACTTTCATTTTCCTTCTCTGCTTGGAGAATAAACACCCTTAAATCCAAGGAACAAACTGACTGCCCTAGTTTACTCAAGACTCAGCTTTAGCATGCAGTTTTTTTCATGAGCAGCCAAAAATTAGTTTTCCAAAAGAAAAAGTGCCTTTCCATACCTCCTCTGAGCTACCCGAAGGGAAGAGAAATGAGAAGGCTTAGAGAATTGTTGTGACAGGAAAAAAAAAGGGTTATTTTAGGCAAGATCCAAAATCAGAAAAGACCAGCCATATTGCTTGCTGGAGGCACACTTCTGCTGTCGTGTGAGATTTTTACACAGGGAGGAGAAGAGTGGAAGCACAGAGGTGTTTGTGCCTTGTCGGGGCAGCCAAGGGCAGCTCAGCACCTACAAAGGCCCAGGAGGTCTAAGGACGCCTGCAGCTAGCACCTGCTGGGGCCACATCTGCTCAGGGGACATCAGGAGTCAGCCTCCTCTAAACATACTGACGGCATTCCCGAGCACAGTACTGACAGAGATGTGACTTTTGTACCTTGCAGAAGAGTACAAAGCTAAGCTTTCTTTTGACTGTTCCTGTCACGAGGAAAACAGTTGTGGGTTTTTTTAAATTTTGTTTTGGTTTTCCACATTGGGAATTTTAAAACTTTTATTTGAAGTGGTTTTTTTTAAGCTGTGCTTTATCATGAGACTCAGACCACGTATCTTGTCTTGAACACCAAATAAAAAATTCCTTTAATTTACTGTATAAAGTGAAAGCTTCCTCCTCTGCCCCTAGACAAGGAAATATTGTTTCAAAGCTGTATCTCAATGAAGTTAAGCAAGTTGGCAATTTTTTTTGGTAAAATCATCTGATATCTTCAAAAGAACACTGATTATTCCAATTTCAGAAATATGCTCTTTTCAGTCTCACAGCAAATTGCAATTAGGCTAGGAGCACTGTGGGAAATTTAGGATGTGAGCGGGAAGACTCTCCAGGAACAGTGGAGATGCAGGTCTCCAGGGAAGTTTTGTTAGTTGCTCTTGGCATTCCAGTCTTTCCCTGTAAAATGTGGATGCTTGCAGCCAGATCCAGGGACTTAGGATGAACTTAATAACCTCTAGTGCTAGATATAGGACAAGTAGGTATTGGAAATCTATAATTTTGCATTCAGGAACCAAAAGTTCAGTTACATGACAAGGATTTATAAACATCACCCTTGCAAAGGAGGACACAGGTGTTCAAGTCTAATGGAGGAGTTAATTACTCAAGTGGGCTCTGAAGCAGTCTTAGGATCTGTCAGTGTCAAGGTTTTCAGCCAGTATAAATAATTTTCCTGAAGATAGACCTGTCCCAAGTGAGCAGTGCTGCTGTCTTCAACAACATGCTTTAGTTGAAAGATCTTTCATACAGATATACAGGTCTACATAAATGTAATCTATGTAAAAATCATTTATTGACTATTTCAAAAGATCATTTCCATAAATGGTTAACCAGTAGTTTAAAAAGTACTGTGATTGTTGTTCCTTGCAGCTAGAAGGGCTTGTGAAAGTTTTATTCTGAGGCATTTCAAAACAGAGTGAGGAGCCATCTCCTGTGGAACAGCTTTTCTGAAAATTCTTTGTATCAATCTTTCAGAAAGTAACACTTCATATGTAAATGTGAAATATTTATGTGAGCACGTGAATCAAGAAAATTAAAAAGTAAAAGTTTTTACTTGTTTCTATTAAGTGTTTTGAAACAGTCAGTCCCTGTTTAAAGTTTTGATTCTACCATAAAAGCTGTCAGTAAAGATTTAGTCAGTTCTATCAGCTGCTTAAACTTTCATCATTGTCATGGTAATAAATTGAGAATCCACATCAGTTTGAATATTTAAATAGTTCTTTTTTGTATATAGGATTTATCATCACTACAAGAAAAAAAAAAAAGACATATAGTTTAAATAGTAATGATTTCCCAAAGGTTTCTTTTCCTGCGATTTATGAGTCTTCTCATCCTTTGTTTTGCATACCAAGCCTTCTGGTGTTCTGCAGCTGAAGCTGGAATGCACTTTATATATGAAAAATCTTGGCTGCTTTATGAGGTAGAGATTTGGCACTGAGATGAGTGTAATCAATGTAGTATAAATGTTTTATTAATCTGTCATGAAGAATCGCTTTTAACTCCAGACAAGAATACACAATACCCTAGAGTATGAACTTGGGTTAAGGGGTCACTTTGTTTTAAAGGGTCACCGAACTCAACTGAAGCTCAGTAAAGGCCAAGTCATGTGTCTTCTGGAAGGCAGGCAGGGGCATCGCTGGGAAGGGCCCTGTATTTCCAGATAGAGGCAGGAAGGGACTCCTCGCTGAGTTGCTCCCAAGTAGTGACTGGGCGTGAATAGACGTAGCTGCCAGGTTTGTCCTTGGGGAAGATCAGTTTGTCCCCACCCTCCTTCTAGAGGGTGCAGTAGCTCCTGTTCACTTATTAGTGGATCTCCAGATATGTTTGAGCAATTGGAGCAGCTGCTTCCCCAGCTAGAAGGAGGGAGCCAAGGGAGACTCAAACTGTTCCTTAGGAACTTCAGCTTTGATTGCCAGAGGTGTTTGTGGATGACTAATCCACTGATAATTACTGTGGACATTACTGTTTGTCTCAGTTTTAGCTGCAGATGAAAAAGAGCAATTATTTTTGCAGAATGTTTATCCTGGAGGGCCCAAATACATCTAGTTGTTGCTTTTTTTTTTTTTTTTCTTTTTTTTCCTTCATCTGACTCAGAGAAACTGAGTTTGTAATAAAGATATTTCCATATTTTTTAATTACCTTATTACTGCATAAACCCACTCTACCTTTTATATAAAAAACTAAATTTGCAGCTCAGACATCCAATACATTTTTTATGATTTCAAATCAAGTAACCAAGGAAACAAAGGATGCTATTTACCTTTATAATCAGAAGGTTAATGGATTTATTAGAATCTACTTCCCAATTAACTCCTGTAGACCTCCTGAGAAATAAAGTCAGGCTACAACTCAGTTGTTCTGTAGAAACAGGACAAGGAGACAATCCTAGACCTAAGCACACCTTCCCAACACCTTCAGTCACAGGATATTCTCATATATACTGAATCTCGACTGAAGATGGTATTCCCAACAGACATATATAGCTGTTTGTCCCTGTTTGGTCCCTTGTTGTTGGGGAGGAGAGTCTTTCTGGCAGCTGGAGAAATGAATTAAAATATCTGCCTGGAATTCTGAAGAGTGAAAAAACAGGATTTAAAAAGGGGAAAGTGCTAAGGAAGTAAGAAAACTGCTTAACATTAGTGCCTAAGACACATGGGGGAACTAAACCATATTGATGCGAGAATGGTGTGGTCAGTACTTGATTGATACATGTGAGGCAACTGACTGCCCACAGGGACTGTGCTGGTGTGTAATGTAAACCCAGGCAGATGCAGAATTATGATGTCTTTGCACAATCACATTAATGTTTCCCATTGCTCCCAAATGTATTTCAGTGAGATATGGCAGGACCACCTTTCATCTTCGTGGCTGTTCAAGTCATCCAGATCTTTCTCCTCCTCTAATTCCAGCAAGCAAGACCATAGCTTACGTTATTAGTCCTTATAGCCATGACTTTGTACTGTTACATTTTTTATCATTTTTTTCCTCTAGCTGCCAAAGTCAACTAGCTTTTCTAATATCAGGTTGCGGTCCAGTGTGTTGATTATGCCTCATTCCCTTTTCTAGACTATAGACTACCTATAGGTAGTAGCCTCAGTCTAGTCGCTTTTGCTGTCATTTATCAAGATGCTCCAGAGTTAAGTGACCTGCCTGTGATTTTGATGACAGGTTTAAAGACAACTTTTTGCATCTGGAACAAGGTCCAGGGGCTTTCTCTCAGCCTTTTAATTATCCTTTTCTGGGCTTAGAGCTTCCCTCTTCCTCAGAACTTCCATATTTCTCATTGTCACTGATTGCCCGCTGGACATTGTGATGGTAAATACCATAATCTGCCTAGAGGAGATATTTGTAGATAAAGTCAAATATATACGTTTTAAAATGTGACCTATGAAGAAAACTCAAAAGACATGGTTAGTCCAGGAAAGGGATCATAATATTTTTCTAACATCCCAAAGTTTGTTATAGGGAAACAGAGGGCAGCTATTTATGTATAACAGTGGGCAGGAGGACTGTAGATTACAGGCTTTGCAGAAGGAAGTGGTTTACATTTGAGATTAAAAGTCTTTCTAAATCACTAACTATAAGCAATATTTTCAGGTCACATTAGGCTAATTATGGTCACATAGCCCCATGCCCTCTTGGACAGACACTATTAAAAAATGTTGACTAATACTTTGAGGTAGAGGTTATTTAGTTCACTTAATTTCTAGAGCTCTGTTCTGCTTGTATCTCACTCAGAAGCACACTGCTTTCTCATTACTCAACCCTACAAGCCAGTCTTCTTTTTTCTATTGCAGCTTCTTTATGGAAACCTCAGGCAAAATAAAGATTCATTTAATTTGGATCATAGCTTGATCTTCTCTACAGAGGCTTTTTGTTTTTCAGAAATCAGTTATATGGAAAGATGTTAGCTCTACTATGGGTTTAGACATACCTATGAGGTTACATCTGGTGAAAGCTGTAACTGTTCTTAAATCCCAAATAATTCCTAAATTTCCATTGCCCATTATTTATGGAATAGTAATGGCATTAAAAACTTTTTTTGTTTAGTATACAATCTGGCATTTTCTTCTACCAATGATGACCCTTGGTGGCAAAATATATCATTGTTTTGATAAGATTTGAAAGATTTATTATCCAACAAGGCTCCTGCTTTGTATTTGGAGTTGGAATCAGGTTTGTTTCTCATCTTGTTCCTATCTTTCTCACTTTGGCCACAATCTGACAAAGACTTCAGCTGCACTGTCAACCTGTCCAGGCCTGCCACCTTCTTCCTATTCTCTGTACTCATTTTCATCCACCTCTGGGGGAAGAAAAAAGAAAGGAGGACATCACAGCTTGTGAAGATATTTTTGTTTTCTTGAATTGCCTCTGAACAAGTACATTGCCTGTAAATGAATAAATCATTCACTCTTGCCCATGGTCTACTGCTTTTTGTCCCTAGTTTGCAGCTTGAAATTATACAGATATTGTAAGTAGATTTGTGGTTTTTTGACTTATCTGCCTTTTACAAATGTAAAATTCTACAAAACTGAAATAAAGTGTTTCAAAGCAAAAAAAAAAAAAAGATACTTAATAATCTTGTTCACCAGTGGACTTCCCAGTTTCTTTTCTGTTTAAATAAACCTCTGTGTCTTACTCTAGAGAAATATGTATATGTGAAATGTGTGTGTGTATGTATATAGATGATAGAATGGGTGCAGGTAATTTCTTGCCAAATTAAAGTCTTGTTTTGAGTTGATGTACAGACAGTGCTTGCTTGACAACCTACCTGTAGATACAAAGAATCATTTACCAAGGTACTAAACTTTATAAATATCTAAATTTAAATATCCATGAAAATCGGAAATAACTGAAAGTAACATGTGAAGACACATCAAAAGCAGCATCCAGGTAAATGCAAGAAAACCAAGCTGTGTAATAGGTAACATTCTTTCTTACCCACTGCTTCATGTTCCCTGGCATTTAGTAGAAGTGGAAAAGGAAAGAAAGCATGCAGGCCCTCATGCTTCTGAATTACAATGGTGTTTCTTCAGCAGACTTGTATTTTTAGCAGCAACTAGATAGCAGAAAAGAAGAGAGAACGTTTCTTCCACAATGTCGTAAGAGGAACAGTCTAGAAAATACTGGCATTTCAGCCTAATACAACTTAAGCAGAGGGGGGCTCGGGGAGTGTGGGGCGGGGGAAGAAGCTGTAGTTGGATTTGAAGTTTGTGGTTAGAAATAGAGTTTGTTAACAAGTCGTTTCAGAGACTGACATTCCAGGTGACACTGGCACGATTTTCATTTTGTTTGTAATGACATCCTAATTTAATGTTCTGTACATTTTTCTTTTGTTCTTTCTGATTGAAGAAGACTAAGGCAGCTCTGTTCCTGCTGTTATATTTCCTGAGCTTTTTAACTGGAGCAAGTCCTGAAGTGTCCTCTCTCCTCCAGAGAATGCAGTGACCAGTGGGCTGAAGATTTGTACTTTATGAACTGTTTAAAGAAATTCAGCTAAAAGAAAAGTTGCAGGACAATCCCATGCCCCAGGACACCCTGTGGTTATAACACTCCTGAGGAAGCAGGACCTATGGCTTTCGGTCTTGCCCGGAAGATGGGATGAGGTAGACCTCCAGTGTCACAGGTCCAACAGAGAGCAGGGCAGGAAGGACAGCCCTGACCCATGAGGCTTCAGTTGGTCAGGTGTGCTGTGAGAGGCCCAGCGCGGTAGATGGAGGGCAATGGGCGGCTCTTCCCTACTAAGAGGGGCCTGCCCGCTGCTCACCGTCGGTGCCTTGAGAGCGTGCAAGAAGCTGAGCTTAGAAATTCAAATAACTTAATGGCGGAAGACTTAAGTGCTTCCAATGTTAAGCAGAAGGATGGAGCTTTTTAGAAGTACGGGCTTGAGCACCCAGAAGGTGACTGGCTGTGATTTAATTTCACAGACAGTCATAAATGCTAAACCCTGACCTCTTAGGGTAGTCTCTGTGGAGGTTTTGTGCCAGTTACCTCCTTCCTACTAGTTAGCAAGCATTTTGTATCTCAGCCTCATTAAAAAATAGGTTAGATATTATGTCAGGCAACCTGTGCACATCAAATTAAAAGTGCTTTGAAGGTTGTTGTTCAAATTTGTTGCTGTTAGAGTGACAATAATACCCTCTTATGTCAGGGTTGAATTTAGACCTAAGTCTTAACATCTAAAGTTGTTATGAAAAAGGAACAAACTTAAAGTTTCTGATAACAGAAATAGCAGGATTTTTGCAAATTAATTGGACAAGTCTATTCTTATTTTTCTTCCTTTTTTTAATTTTTTTTTCAGATAAGTGTTTTACAAAATTCCATCCTGAGAAAAAAATTAATCTGTTCTATTGGTTCAGCAACTTTAAATGTCACCCAAATGTCACTTTTAAAGTAGACAGGAACACTTTCCTGAATGAAATGAGTTCCTGTAAAGATAAAAATCCCTTTGAAAATATAAACAAGTGTCTTCACTTAGAATTCAATAACAAGGATGGTAAAACAAAATAAATGTGTTTAAAGCTGTTTTGTGATGAAAAGAACACCTATTGGCATATGCAGATGTTAAGTGTTAGCATTCTTTCTTCAGGGACATTGTGAGTGACTGAGAAAGGACCCTTTTCAATGCTTTGAGAAAATATTTGGGTAGATCAGAGAAGGAGTAAAATTATAAGGAAAACTTAGTTCAGGGGTCCTCAAACTATGGCCTGTGGGCCAGATACAGCCCCCGGTATTTGCAGAAGCCCCTCATCCCACCCCCCACCGGGGGCTGGGGGGGAAACCAAGCAGCCGCAGATGACCTCCTGCCACTTCATCTGCGCACCAGCCCCCTGTTTAAAAAGTTTGAGGACCCCTGACTTAGATGCTGTCACTGGACATAATGTGGTTTTAAATCTAATATTGTATTTTAATTTAATTTAAGTCATAACGCAAAGAAATATACCACATAACATTAACAGTGAAAACAGGAATCAGTACACCATAATGATGCTGAACAAGAGATCATGTATTGTGAAGTAATTGTATATTTTTCTGCTCTCCTGGAAGTATATGTTCAAAATAGTTTAATCTGAATGGAGCAGTCCAAAGTGGGATGAGAGAAGCTTGACTAGAGGTTAAGAAGCTCATTTCCTGACACTGTTCAATGTGTGAAGTCTTTTATCATTTTGCACTGGAATGAAACAAAGCGCTTTGCCATGTATTCTCAAAAGCAAACTGTTGAAATGTCTCTCTTCAGATCAAAACATGTACTTTTGGCAAAGTGCACACCACGTACTTCCTTGCAGCTAGAGCCCTGTATTGCAGGAAAGACAACTTCCAGCCCTTGCTCTCTCTGCCTGTGATGGGTTGACCTTGGCTGGATGCCAGGGGCTCGCAAAACTGCTTTATTCATCCCCTCCTCACCAGAACAGGGTGGGGAGAAAATAAGATGTGAAAAAAACCAAACTTGTGGGAGAAGATAAAGGCAGTTTAATGAAGCAATAGCAAAAGTTGCACACATGGAAGGGAAGGAAAACAAAAGATGTTATTCTCTAGTTCCCATCAGCAGGTGATGTTCAGCCACTTCTCAGGAAGCAGGGCTTCAGTACATGTAGTGGTTGCTCTAGAAGACAAATGTCGTAAATAACAAATGCCCACCCCCACCCACCCTCCTCTTAATTTTTATGTATGAGCAGTCATCATATGGTATGGAATATCCCTTTGGTCATTTTGGGTCAGCTGTCCTGGCTGTGTCCCCTCCCAAGATCTTGCCCACCCCCAGCCTCCTGGTGGTGGGTGGAGGGGAAGATTGGAGGGGCAGCCTTGATGTGCTCACACAGCCTTGATGAGCTGTGTGAGCACTGCTCAGCAGTAGTCAAACACTGGTGTGTTATCTCCACATTTCTAGCTACCAATACAAGCATGGCACTATGAGGGCTGCTGTGGGGCTCAGCCAGACCCAATATGCTGCCCCAAAGGGCAGGATGTCGTCTCAGGCTGTTCTGAGCCAGGGACCTCAGGAGGCTAAACCTGTTTCTTGCAAACTCTTAAAGTAGGAGGATCATATTAAGTGTCTGCCTGAGAAAACTTTTTTCATGGAACCAAATGCAGTGAAGCTCTGACACATAGTGCTATGACAGAACGGCCCCCACCTGAATTGCTAACAGGCAATTCCCTCATTACTACTGCAAAAAGTTCAGCTCAACTGATCTGGGATGGTATTTGAGTCTGTAATTTTAGATTTCTGAAGATTTTCTTTCTTCAAAAATAGCCAGTAAAATTCTTCAGTGCCTGCGACGTGACCTGAGAGAACAGAAGTTTGGAAAAAAAATTGGAAAATTTCTACTAGGTGTGTGTCTAATAAAAAAATGTATAAATCATACATAAATAGTAGAGTATGACAATGATCCTTCAATCATGGTACAATGATGCTTTTGGAAGCTGCAGAAATCATGACTGCAAATTAGTTTCTTAGTCATTTTGTTAGGTTTTCTTATTTTCACGTTTAAATATTGTAGGTTTTTCAAGAATAATCAGATTACCATAGATAGGGTTCTTTTCCTAAAGAACAAAGCTCTCATCAATAAAAGTTATCCGGCAGTCTTTTGCCCAGAAACATGCCTTTAGGTGAGGAACATTCTTTGACTGCAGATTTGTCACTGAGGTATTTTTCTGTCATCCAGAATTAAACAGTAAGACCTTCTCATTATATTTCAGTTTAATTTGTTTTTGTGTATAGTCCACAAAAAAACCCACCACCACCAAAACTATTTGCACACTGATTCTATGGAGCTTTTGGAGTTTTTAGTAATAAGAGAGAGAAAAGGCAAATTCCTCAAAAGTATAATGGCTAGATGTCTCAATTTCAATGAATATTCTTGTTCCTAAAAAAATTCATAAATCATCCATGGTTGAGTGATGTTAAATGATGAATCAGATGGTTTTACTGATTATCATATTTCTTTACTTTCAGAAGACCAGCTCTTCATAAATACTGAATTCTATTATTACTTGTAAGAGCTTGTTTTCTTGAAAGACTTTATTAATTCAGTAATCATTTTATGATCAAGAAAAATGTCTGTAAGCACTGAAATAAATAAGAAAAAGAATTCAAAAGAGGTTACATCTGTGTAAATACTGTTCTTAAAAAGATACCTGAGGGATTTTTCTAAGCCGAGTCTCCAGATGAGTGCAAAAGTTTGGTCATTTAGGGATGTTATTGACTATTTTGTCGTAAGATCCTTTTCCTTTTCCTCCCTGACCACTGCCCCAACCATCCTCTATGAGATCATTGCTGCTGTGGTCTTTAGTGCTGTTTGTACCAGGTTTATGTAATGAAAAAGCCAAGTAAGGGGATTGTGCTTTATATAAGGCTGAAGGGATCCTGATAAAGAAACCAGTAAAAACATCTGTCGCCACTCAAGCACAGGTAGATTATGCACAGAGGCTGCTGTGCACCTCAAGCCCTCAGGCACATATCAGAGGGACTTGCCTGAGTCCCTTACCCCTAGATTAGTGAGGTGCACATCTGCCAACAGTATGCAGACACTGAAAGCTTTCCGCTAGGGTTCCTGCTGTCTAGCAAGACAAAGAGGCCTGGACCAGGTGAGGCACTGAGTGTTGTGTCTGCTGTCTTCAAGATGAAGGAAAATCTCTTTGAATGTCTGAATGAGGTGAAAGCCAACACACTCTTGGTGAGGTGCTGAAGGCTCCTGGAACAGGTGCTACTCGTTGATAACTGTTTACAAGAGAGACATGAGCTGGACTAAGGGCAGAAGTATAACAACATGTGGCTTTGTTTTGCACAGTGATCTCAAGGAAGCCAAGGCTGTGTTTCCTTGTATGCAGTAAGGTAATGAGATACCCAAACTCCAGCTGCATTCTGCCCTTCCCATACAATGGATATATGGATGTGGGGTTTTAAGAGAGAACTTAGATGTATTATATCCAGCAAGCTCACATACCTAGGCTATCAGAGATGTTCCAATATTCTAAATGGTTGGTTTAAGAAAAGGCAGCTTTACAAACTTTGTCTGGACTAAGAGGTTATTGTGTTCTTGGCACTGCCACTGGATTTGGATGCATTTCTCTTCAATTAACCATTACTGCTTCTCAGCCTTTCTAAAACAAGAAGGATTTTGTATGCTTCCAGGGATGAGTAGCAATTTATATGAGGTAGTTTTTTCCTGCAGAGTATGAGTCAGTTGTTTATTTCAGGATAATATTGAAGAACATACTAAGGATGAAACAAGTTCTGGCTTTTTTTTTCTGGATTAGAAATTGCATTGCCTTTCTTTAAGAAGAAATATCCTTACTGAATCTAACAGGCAGATTACTGAGGATTTTTTAGCTGCACTTGGAGGGAAAATATGTCAAACCTAGTGCATGTAGGACTTCCAAATACTTGAAGGATTTGTTTCTAATTGATTGTATTTGACACTATAGCATGAGTTATTCTATTGTGTTGTTATGGCAATTTTAACTGGGTTGCCTATAAAATTGTATTTTCTGATGAAGCAGTGGGATGAATTTACCACATTGGACACACACTGCATTTTTCTATTTGCATGCTTACTGTAATAATTTTTGCTCTTAATTTGAATAGCATTCAATTTGCAGCACCTGAAATTTGTATCAAAGGAAATGTATACAAGAGAATATTTCTTCTTTCACTGTTTATGTTACTGGTTTCTGTAATCTTTATGCAAACAGTTTCCTGTAGAATAAATTTTTCCTATGATAGAATTGTACATAGAATATATCTACACAGGATTTGCTTCAGCAGTGAGGAAAATTAAACACAACAGAACTCTGCCCTGCATTTAATCATTATGCCTTGCAAGGAGCACATTCAAGTAATGTTTTTTCCTTTAAAACGAAAAGCCAGGATTACAGAATACAGACAGTGTTGGCATATAAAAGCCAAATAAGCATACTTTTTGATGTTTCATAAAGGGTTTGATCAAAATGTCACTACTTTGAAAACACAAATATCTTTATCTTTTTGACAGTTGTCTATATAAATCAGAAAAAAATTGCTAATGGTTGCTATAATTTTCCTTGATATCATACTCCACAAATTTAACTGTACAGTAAAGCTAATTAGCTGGGAATGTGTAGTGGTGCTAGCAAAACATTTTCAGCTGTTTATTTTGCCGATGACATGAATCTTAAAACACATTTCTAGTAATATTTTTTCTATTAAGAAAATGCTGTGTTCTAAATATTTTTATGACTGATTTAAAAGTTTCTGCACAAGCAAATATTTGAAATCTCACTCTTCACTGTTAGGTGGAAAGAAAATCAACCAGAAAATACTGGCAAGTGCTGTAAGTTATATCTGTTCCTCAGCCAGAGCATCTGGTCTTTTGGCAGACATCCTTGGCAGATCTGTTATACTAGAGGCCTTATTCCAAAGCATCTCTAATTCTTTGCAGTCCTTTCTCACTCCCTGGATGACCACCAAGCTTTTCCCTTTCCCACAGATTTTCAATTCCCTCTGCTTCAGTTTCAGTTTTGTTTTCTCAGTCATCCTGGATGCAGCAACATTCACCTTAACTTGTGCAGGCACGCAGCAATGTGTGGCTGTATTGTGTCATGCAGTTTAGGAGCACGTCCCTTCTTGTATCATCTACACTTGTGAGCAGTTCCATGAATGGTGAATTACAACCACTCAAGATCATTTGCTGTGCATTTTCTGAATGCGGACCTAAAAAATATTCTTTCATCTGCTGGTTACAGTCTAGAAACAGCTGGTTACTATATGGGTCAGTTATGAAAAATTAACCTGTTTCGTCTCTTCTTCTAGAGTGCTTTTGCAAAGGAAGCATAAAATTTCAATCAGAAGTTAATTCATCAAGGATGAACTATAAACTGAGAAGTTGAACTGACTAATTCATAAAATAAAAAATGTACAGAGAGCTAAACTGACTACTTGGATAAATATATTTAATATTCTTAATTAATATTTTTCAGTGTCAGATAAGACCTTTTTAGCTTTTGATGCTGGCTGCTCAGGTTGGAAAGAGGATGTGTAATATAGCAACTGTCAGTAAACCAGGCTTAACAGGTGACTTTCTATATATAGTTGACTTATTGTTTTCTCTCTTTGCTTTTCCTCTTATCCTCTCTCATTATAGCACAGGAATTATTTACCACTAGAATAATTTCTCAATGGGTTTGCCTTATTTAAACAGCTTTCGGTGTGGATTCTCATATTGGGTGTTGGAGTGGTCATCTACAGCAAAGAAAATGGAATTCTTGGGACCTACAATGAATGAGAATTTCCCAGACACTATATATGAGAAAGACTTACTGTGGGCATGTCCTGGGACTGAGGAAAAATGAGATTCAGAAAACAAGCCCTGTTTTTAGACTATTTGCGACACAGAAATACCTGAATCATCAGGCTGCAAAATCAAACCATTGTTAAAAGACAAGAAAAAAAAAAATACTCTAGGTTAGGCCTGTATGGGCAATATCTTTCTTATACATTTGCTAACATGAGAAATGCTTGGAATTGGATAAGGTTGCCTACTGCAGGGCAGCATACACGTGTTTAATAGCAGCCAAATCAGATACCAACAGCACAGAGGTGCACTAGGGCTTAGAGCAGACTGTGGAATTATCTGAGCAGCAGAGTAACTGGCAAATGGTTTGGTCAGTCTGGTCTATGCTACAGGACCAAGTGGTGACTGGCCCCAGTATAAGAAAGCAGTTTCAGATCCATAGGAATGGTACTGCAATCACAGCAATACTGGGATTTTTCTGTATTTAGGTCAACAGCATCTTGATTATTCTTGGTGCTTGGGAATTATAAACAATTTCCTTGGTAGGTTGGCAGCATGAGTTCTGAAAAAGATGATATTGGCATTGATATAAGCTCTATGCAAACTCCCTAGGTAGAAGTGGCCTCTGTAAGTAACTGGAGCTGAGAAGTCAGTATAAGGTTAATGCATTGATCCAGGAGCTTACTTATATTGCTAAGCTGGATCAGACAATCATCTGCTGGTTTACAGACAATCTGCTTGCAAAAGAGGTGCTATTCCTTGCCTTGAACCTTGCAAGAAATTAAATCCTGTTTAGGACGAGTTTATACCATTTGCAATTCCTTTTTCCGAAGTTTGGGTAGAATGGTAGAGCTTTTGTGGCCCATTTCTTTTGCTCTGTCAGTAGGCAATCTTTGATTCATTTACTTCCCTCCACTTAATAAAATGATAATATTTTCCCAGACAATTTAACATCTAACTTACTAGATATTCATGTGGAAGCACAGAAACTGTTGATCTTACCAAAGGACATGGTGGAACTTTTAAAAAGCAGGTAGCTCAGGGAAATTTTTCAGTGCGTTGTCAGAGGACCTGGAAGATAATAGTGTTTTTAATTCTCCTAGAGGAAGCAAAAGGCTTGCACATTAGAAAAGCACCTGCTATATTCATCACCATGTGATCTATGCCACAGGGATTACCTTCTTTGCTCAATAAACAGGAATTAGGTCATTCTTATTTATACAGTCAAGAAAAAACAGTATTGAAAATAAACCAGGTCTGCAATACAAAGGACATCCTTCATCTAGGGCTAGGGCTATGTCTTGCAATTAGGAAACTGGCTTGCAGAGCTGAGATTCCAACCATTAATTTGTCAGTGCTGGGCCCTGCCAGAGGCAAGCTCATGAGAGAAGTATGCACTGTAGCCCAGCTTCCCTGACCTAATCTTGATAATAACAGAGTATCAGAGTCAGATTAAATTAGTTTAATTTCCTATCTTGTGACAGGTATTTAACATCTCAAAATTGAGGTAGTTAACTCATACCTGCCTTTAACATACTTATTTTAACTTTTTGGGTAAGTGAAGACTAAATATTCCCTTTTCAAAGCATTTGATAGAGCTCACAGATTCTAGACATCTCTTTTTGTCTGATTCATTTGCTTAGTAGAATCAGTAATAATTCTTATGATTATTCTGTTTTATTTCTGTTTAAGAAGGAAACTTAATTTGGAGGGGGGGGGGAGGGTCAGGGGGCAGTGGAGGACATGCCCCCCACCCCCCCCTGGAAATCGACTCTTTAACATGTAGTTGCTAATAAAAGATCCAGCTATTTCAGCCCAGAAGTAGCAGTCTAGAAGGCAGCTCTAAAGAAATCAAATGTTTTGCTTGATCATAAATCACATGTTCATTTGATTTCCAAGTTTTCGCAAAGGAAAAAACCAAAATGGAATCTGTAGACAAAGTAATTTCAAAACCAAAAGTCAATGTGTTTTTATTGAAAAAATAATCAAAACCAAAGACATTTTTCTTTCATTTTTTCCTCCTTTTGTATGTCACTCAATCTTGCACATTTTTATGAAAACAAAATGAATTATAGAAAATTTGTTGTTTCACTCATTCTGTATCTGTACCACCTGTATCATGTATATGAAGTCTATCATGTAAATAATCTGTATCATCTATATAATCTAAATCTATATCTAAATCTCATTCTAGATAGATTGTTAACACATCAGCTGCTAGAGAGCAGAACAAAACTCTGCTCACCCTAGTCAATATGTACCTTGAACAGAGAGATATTGGAAGTACAGAAGTATTTCAAATGGGCCAGTTGCTTTGGGCACCAGTCATAGGACTATGCTTTTAGTATTTTTAAGATTGCTACACTTTGGATTTTTTTTTACATTTATAAATGAGTCTTTATGATCATTTAATGACCCCACAGTTGTTGTTTAATAGGATAAGAACTGTATAAAAGAATTGGTGCTTAATTAAGTCTACATACCCTCAAAACAGATCCCTTCCAGTTGATTTCAGACACTTAGTGACTTTTCAATAAACCAGCAGCCATGTTTCAGATTAATGACAGAGCACACTCTGCACCAGCTACTGCTAATAAGGTATCTAAAACCATTACATTCACTCAGAAACATGTACATGAAACAGGATCCTACTTAAAATAGTAACCATTGCCTTTTTCAATTAGAGTTTTCTTCCTAGTGTGGTTATGCTGATCACTGCATTACAAAATAGATAACCAAACCATGTTGAAATTTATCTGGGTACACAAAGCAATTTAGAATAGAACTCAAGCTCTGGGCGGAAGAAGGCACAGCTCCAAAATGAGGATAAACTAGTCTAGATTTGCTATTGTAGCTGGACTGCTTCTGCTGCTCAGGTTTATTTGCTTCTCGTTAGTTAAGACATGCCCACGTTATGTTGTTGACAGGAGAAAAGACAAAATGTGTCTCAATGGTAAAATACATTTTGTGATTAAACAGGAAGGCTAAGTAGCAACTTCTGTATATGTAGAAGCCTGAAAGTATACTTTCTTCTTTTCCTCCGTGTCTCAGGAACAAAACAATATGGCTCTAAGATTATAAATTCACTGTAGTTTGTGATGCAACAAGGCTTAATCAGCACCTTAGCTCTACAAATTAGTCTGAAATAATCGGAATTGTTAAAATTGCTTTCACTGTAGTTAAGTCTCACCACCTCAGATGAAGTGCAATTAGACTCAGATTGTCCAGAAAGCAATAACTTTAGTATGAAATGTCCTGAAAAAATGAAATTAAAGTTCAATCCCAAGCAAATCATCCTCTCACAGATGTCTTTTTTCTTTTATACAGCTCTCCCCAAAATATTACAGGCCAAAGCTAGTTATTTTGATATTTTGAAACCTTGTCAGTTGTTTTCTGTAGTAATTCATGATCATTTAGAAATGGACTAGAGCCTTAATAGTAACAAAAAGCCTTCTTTAAAATACATTTTTACATCTTGTGGTTCTCACAGAAGTCTTCTAAATTACCTGACAAATGTAGAGGGTAGGTTTTTTTAGTAATGTTCTTGAATCAAACAAAAAGTTATGGATACATGAGGAAAGTGTGGGACATCAAGAAAAGTAGAGAAGTGACTAAATAAGATTTTCTTGATTTTAATTATATTAATATATTATTTGATTATTTAATACTAATTTAACATTAATTTACTAATATTAATTTTGCTACACATTAGATATTAAAGCCTAATATTATTACATGGAATGCAAAAAAAAATTATCTTCATAACATTATACTTTTTTGTGGACCTGATATCATTTGTACATTTGTTGCTTTGCTGGTATTTTGCCTAATTTATTGATACCTTTTGATAGATAAATGAAATTTAGGTAATTGCATTTTTTATATTCCTACCACAAATACTATGTGCACCATTTTATAAGCCAGTTGTTTCAAGTTCAAAACAAACAACACAAGGAAAATTTAGATTCAAATAAAAGAATGATCACAGATATTTTCATTTTCTTACTGTGGACAGAAAAAGAGCAGTGAAGATTAGGAATTCCAGTAAAATGAATGTTATTGGAGTATGCAGTCCTCAGACCTAGACATTTAATGTTTATCATAATATAGAGTGACCGCATCATCTAACTGCTTGGTTATATCAGTTAGATTGTAGTAGGTTTAACTCACTGAGTTTTAAGGAAACACCAAACCACTATGATCATATGGTTAACCTTCTATACTGCTCATGAAGCTTTCTTGAACACTTCTACAAAAATCTATAGAGTTGGTTTTTTTGGTTTTCATTTTATTTTGGGATTTCTTTGAGGAATTATAACATTTTCCAAAAAGATACATGGTTTAATGTACAGACTGATAGTAATGAGGGATGTCGTTAATCCTTATACATTATAAATAGACACACACAAACACTCATACATTTCACTATCTTTACCAAACCTTTACCGTTTAGTTGGTGCTTGTGTGCTAGATTTCACTGCCTTGACATATAACAGTCAGGGTTAGCTATAGGAATTTTTAGTGCAGGTAGTATTGCTGCTCAACATGTATTATAACAGAAATATCAGTTCTTCCACATAATTCCTTGAAGCATCTTTTTAAATATGGAACCAACAAATTACTTTTAAGGAGGAGAATTTTTAGCAGAATTGTTATCAAGTAACAGTAGTAAAAAATGTAAGAAACATACTTTATATAATAAAATATGAATTATGTATAATGTCTGATCCCATGTATGAACAATGTGAAAACAAAAATTCAGTTGAAAAGAAAGGTCAGCTTACTTTTGCTGTGCTGTTTCATTTTTGCTATGCCATTTTTTTTTCAGTCTTCCAATTAAAGAAATTCAAGCCTCATTATTCAGAAGAGTACTTATCTCTTGCTGAAGTCAGTAGGACAAGTCTTCAAGTGGTATGACTTATTTTTGTAGTTTTTTCCAGCTTCTGTACTTAATGTTCATCTTCTACTAAAATTATATCTGTGCCTTTCTCAGGGCTGTTTCCAGAATCTTAGATAATTTTCCCATGATGGGTCCAAAAATTATGTAAATATCATACACAGATATTTGCCATTGAAGAAGAAAGACCCATGCACAAGAAGCAGATGTTTTTCACAAGCCCAACAGCAGGTATGTTAGCAACCCAACCACAAGAAAGTTTCCATACCAGTCATCTTGCTCAGATGAGTGATGTGAGCAAAGAAAGAACTCTTGGCATAACCCCTCTGTTTTGATGTGTGCTCTGACCCGTGCCCAGAAGAAATTCTCCAAGGACCACTTGCAGCTCCACTAGATTTTCCTTTAAAAATAAATAAATAAATAAATCCAGAGCAATAGGAAATTCTGTCTTGATTACACAGGTTGTCTTGCACTTTTAGTTTAATGCATCTGATGCTAGCCTATGTTGGTTCAGCGACTGGATAATCTCTGGCTCTAATCTGGCACCTGAATTTCGTTGCCAATGAGTTTTACATCCTGACAACCAGATGGGTGATACAGAGGATGCAAAGGATTTCTGCAGTTGCTTATAGCTGAGAAAGGCCGAGTTGCCAAATGGGAAAGGTTTAAGCTAAAAAGAGAATTTTGGGGTTTTTTAAGTAGAAATAAAATTTTCTAAGGACATAGAATTGTAGAATGCACCACTGAGAAATCAGGGGATGTTAGTCTGTATTAAAATATGTGAAATCCCTGGTAAATTTATGTCATGTGAGCCTGTGTGTTGTCTTTGGCTTTCAAGAGCTTGAAAAAGTTTTTTGCCTCTTTTCCTGTAAGTACAAAGATTTTATAAACAACTGAGATGTGCACACAGCATTATTTGCTCCTCTCCACTCCCAGTGGAGAGTGAGATAACTGAGAAAGGCAGGGAAGACATAACTACAATCTGCAGTATCCTTGCACAGTCCTGTAAGTAAAGTGGGAGATGGCAAAAGAAGGAACTTTCTGCACCAACGGTATGGCTGATTTGTAACACGGCTCTTCATGCACAGAGGACATGAAGATAGGTCTTTCAAACATGCTCTCTTCTGTATATCTCTAGAGACATGCACCAGGAAGCACCCTGTATTTAGAGTTTTCTGTTAGATTCCAGAAGCTTCCCAAAATATGGGTAGTTGTGTTTGGGGGCCTAGGAATGTTCCTCCAGACATTTGAGTCTGCTGGGACAGACATAGCCTGAGTGTTTGAGAAATGCTGCTAAAGCTGAGGTTGTAAACATACAGCTCTGTTGTTACTTGTCCTAAGCAGATCCAATGTGACATTAAGCAATTAGAAGGAACCATATTTAATGAGGAAATAGTTAACCAATGCATGGAACATGGAACAATTGTCCCATGCAGTTTTTTTAAATAAAACCCAATTTTTTTCCGTTGTCTGAACTTTCTTGTTTTTTCCAGTTCTTTGGCAATTCAATTCATAAGATGACTGTTTTAGGTGGGTGGGTGTATATTTCAGATGTGATAACAAAAGGGGGCATCAGTATTATATTATTTAGATAAGTCCTAAAGTCAAATTTACATTTTGTTACTTGAGGCTGTCTACTTGACTTTCAGCTAGACAGCTTCCTCTAAGGAAAAAAATTGTTACAGTGAGGATGAAGAGGCACTGGAACAGGTTGTCCAGAGAAGTTGTGGATGCCCCATTCCTGGAAGTGTTCAAGATCCAGTTGGATGGATCTTTGAGCAACCTGATCTAGTGAAAGATGTCTCTGCCCACAGCAAAGGGATTGGAACTAGATGACCATTTAAAGTTCTTTTCCAACCCAAATGATTCTGTGGTTCTATAATAACCTCTATGTTACAGAGCACCCACCCTGGCAACTCTTAGATATTGATTTATTCACTATTATTGCATATACATACTATATGTATGTTATTTGCATACATATACAAATTGGAGAGACTGAAGCGTGAGTTGGCAAATAAGACAATTCCAACACAGATGTTTGTGTAAGAGCCCCAAGATTTCAGTGATGGCCCAGTTTTCTGCTTCTGAATGCAGAAGTCTGGCAAGTTTGCTGGCATTACAGCCCTTTACTGGGGTACAGTTTATTGCTCCTTGACTTTTAACAGACTGAGAGAGAATTAATGGTCTGAACAATTTAGAGCTACGGTTAGTTAGCTCTTCAGGGCTGCAGGAACTCAGAGACAGAATCATTGCAAAGCGTACAGGCACTTCACAGGGAAAAGCACCTCTGCAATGGCTGCCTGAATTAGTGGAAGGGACTTTTGGAGGCCTTTCATCTCAATACTGTTCAATCAATAGCTAGCCATAATCTAGACATTAATGAAGGATGCGACTGGAACTGCAAAGAAATAACATAATTGGGCCCTGAATTTAATCATTCACAAAATTACATGGAGATGCTGTCCTCTTTTATTTTAAGTAAGGCTAATTATCTTGCTTTTCTAATTGGACCTTTTTTTATAAACTCTGTGAAGATTTACTGTGTGGAAATGCAACTTAGAAAATGCTTCTCTCCCTCTCACATGTTCTTCCAGGTGTCCATTAGAAGAAACAGTCACTCTGTGCTATAATATGGTTTCTTAAAACCTGTTCCTTCACTTCATGATAGATTTCTCTGGGCTGGTTTAAAGCTCTATATAATTAAATTGCTAAACATGAAGGGCTACCTTTAAAAAACATGGCACATCAGGTTGTGCACCAAAATTTCATCTGTTAACATTTTAATAATGTTAATTGGCAATTGAATTTCTGATTGGTTTGGTAATGGTTACTTGGTTCATCAGTGTCAGTGTCTGGTTATAATTGTATGCTCAAATGTTGTTGTGTGCTCAGTGATCCTTATAGTGTTATTTTACTCCTGTAATGCACAATTTGCCACACTTTCATAATAAAGAAAAAAAGGCTTTTTCTGTTCAGAATAAGCATGTAGATACAAAATTTTATTATCTGAAATGGGCAAACAAAAGTCAACAATCCATCCTCTTTTTCCTGTATTATGTTCCCTGTCTTGTGTGGCAGTAATTATCTCAGGTGTGCAAAAAAACCATTGTATTTTGTGTAATTCACCTGCCTGTGCATCTCAAAATTTCCACATTATGAAATACATTTTATAAAATTGTGATAATATTTGAATGTCTCTGTTGCTACAAATACCAGCTTATGGCAGAGATCTCTATTAAAGCAGCTAATACAATGATGTTGTATGAGATGGGCAGGTCTCTAAGCAAGGCTCATCCAAAGGGGCAGACTGATGGGGATGTAACAGCCTCAGTGCAGGAAACCTTTAGGCTTGAGAACATCAATGGGTTGCAACCAACCTTCCTTTCCAACCAACAGAACCAAAAAAGCTGAAAGAAATATTAGTCAGAAAACTAAAATAACTAAGTAGCTGAAAAAGTTTACAAGAGAAAAGTGTTTTAACAATAAGACATGTCATGATCTTAAAAAAAACCCAAACAAACAAACACTTTCTGCTCAAAGATTGCTCTTATTTTGCTACTAATCATTCAAAAAACCCCAAAACAACAAATTCACAAAAATTGTTGGCAGTGGTTATAATTTTGCTACAAAGATTTCGTAGACTGTCAGCTATAAAGATAAGGTAGTGAAGCAAAGCTGAAGTCTGCTAACCTGCAAATATTTGTTTCTTGAAGTCATATTTTTCCTCTGTGTGCTTCTTACACATTACCTAATAAATTGTTGATTAAAAAATAATTTCAAAAATAAAATATTCTGTAAACATCTGACAGTTGTATTAATAGTAGAATGTCTTATGTCATTAAAGCAATGCACATAGTCATTAAACTATTCGAGGTCAGAACTGACAGCAGAAGATCATTTTTAAGCTTGCACAAGAGCATTTATCCCTATCTGGAAGAGAAAGGCTTATTTTTAACATGCTAAATAGGTAGGGAAATAAATCTGAAGTTTTGAAAATAAAAGCTGATGAGGAACTTTTCAAACTGATCGTTTTCTTGGAGTAGTGTTATTTTCTAATTTTCCTTTTGAGAAACATATGTATACTTTGTAATTTAAAAAGAACTTTAGCATTAAGGTAAACAAGTAATTAAAATGGAAAATTTAACAAAAATATTCAGAAACCAACAGAAAGATTTTAAAACCTGTCTGAATTAAGTATTTGGATTGACCTGATCTGAATGTTTATGGCTATGATTTGGGGAATTGGGGGATGCTAATGAATTTAAACAGAAAAATAATAGCTTTTTCCAAATGTCGTAACAAGTCTCAGTCTCTGTTCTAAGAAGGCTATTTAGAGTCATATGGAACTTCATTGTAATTTTTGCAAGGCTATTAAGATTTGAACTAGTCAATTACACTTTTAGAACTTCATGTAAAATCCTGGTCCCGGTGGGACATAAGGAACTAAAGCCTGTATCGATTTGCTTCATTTCAAAAGCAACAGGAATGCGGTCTGCTACCACAATTCTTCCAAATCATTAGAATCCAGAGAGCATAAAAGGAAACAGACCTAAACAGACATTACATCTCTTGGATTTTAGGCACATCTCCCCAGCAGCTGATGTGCAGGTTGCAGGTATTGACTGGGATGTACAATGAGACAGGAAGCAAGCCACTGTTCTGCCAGGTCGATTCCAGTCAATTCCTCTCAGCAATGTGTTTGCTCAGAGACACCAAAATTCAAATCAGTTTTAATTTGCTTACCACACTGGCAACTCTGCTTCCAGCTCCCAGTATATTGAGAAAGCAGATGGTCTGAAATGAGCCTAATAACGCATAGAGCTAATGGTGAAATGGGTTTCTGGCGATTTGTGATTTAGGAGTGATAATCAGCGCAGTGTGGGTTGATAGGCGCTTGGCTTGAGGACAGGATAGATGGGGAAAAAAATACACCATTAACAGGGACAGTCGTGCACTCCCTCAGCCCCCAGGCTGCTGAAACCAAACCCAGCAGCAGCAGAAGTAAGGTTAGCAGAGCTCCCCCTAACACCAACTCAGACACAGCTGTTGTATCATGAACTTGGAAGACAGAGTGTGGAGTAGTAGCTACAGGTGCTGTGATGTTTTCTGCTGCTCTGACCTGCTGCCTTCCCTTTAAAAGAGTCCAGCAGCCTGGCTGAGCCCAGAGTGGTGGCTGGAGTCAGAGCTGAGAGGTGGTTCAGGTGGTTTCAAAGGAAAATGGTCTATAAAAAAAGTGTTGTAAAGGACACCCCACCACACCCCAACTGCCTGTGTGTCATGCTTTGGAAGGTTCACAAGAGCTGGGGAGAGAGCTTACCTGTGCGGAGACTGAATGATTCGATCGCACCAGTGTAGAGGTCATAGAGAGCCTTAGATAACATAATGCATGTCCTGTGCTTCTAAATACTGTAAAAGCACTGTGATTTATCTGGGAATTCACTATATATCAATGACACCTTTTTCCTTATATCCAAAATTATGACTTTACAGAAGCCAAATGCCAATACCCCTACAAGCAAGACAAAGGTGGGTGGCCTTTCTTCTGTGAAAATCCCTGCTTAACTCCTATGTATAGTAGAAAGGAAGACCCCTTTTGCCATGAAGGGGTTTGCCAGACTTCATGGCAGTCCTAGAAATTGCTGAAATGGACCCTGACCGGGGTCCATTTTTTACTATTGATTTAAAAATTGTCTTGAGTATATGAGAAAAAAAATATTTTTTGCACAGTTTTTTATGCACAACATGATAGAGAGGAAGCTTTTGTGAGCAATGCTGGAGGAAAATACTCCTTTCATTAACTTTCTCTTGGGGGGTGGGGCAGGGCAGAATTTTGGCATTGCATTTAAGAAAAATCATTTCAGAGACTTTTAGCATAATGTGTTACTCCCTTTTACAGTTGTAGCACTACACAGAACTAAATTACTTTGTCTTGCAGCATGGATTGGCTAATCTTTCACAGTATTTCAGTTTCTTGCTGCTAAGTTTCTTTCTTCCGGTAGTACACATATATGTCTATACAAATATATCATTGAATGACTGAGGTCAATACCTTGGAAGTATCAAGCATTGTGAATTTATGTTCAGACTTCATATTAAGTCTTAAATATTCTGTTAATAATCTGGTTTTCATCCCTTTCTGTCTCTAACATAAATCTCTGTCAGGTGGTGAGAATTCAGGTGAAGAATTTTCTGGATACATCCTCCTGCTGAATGCAACTTCATCAGTGGTTTATTCCTTGCCTCAGATGATTCTAGGGTTTAGAGGGGGCAAGCAGGGTAGAAATGGAAGATTATTTCCAGGTGTTTAATATATTGCCTTTGAGAAAAGAGTGACAGTAGCTATTGGCCTGTCTGATTGTCACATGGCTGAAGACAGAAGATATTAATATTCATGTCTTGAGCACTACTTGTACTTTACATGCACATGCCTTTATAGGGATGCCAGGGCTCTGGTGTTAAGTTCTGATTCACTGTTTTCTAAGGATAACTTAAAACTCAGGTTATGAGACTTTTATCTGTAAACAAAAGGTGATTAGAGGCACCCATTTGGAGTTCCAGAATTGTCTGAACTATTGGAGAGACAAAGGTACAGCTTTCTATATACTATTCTTACTGTCTCTGATTCAGCTCTGACTGTGTGCTAAACAAATTATTCACTCGTCGTCTGGTCATATTTTACAAGAAACCATTTGGCAGTTCCCTTTTTAGGAACCTTTCTTTTGTCGTAGTTCTCAGAAACAAATCAATAGTTACCTGTTTTAGGAGCTATTTACCCTCCTATGTACCATCTTCCTCAAATATTTCAGTTCCTCCTCCTAGCCATGTGCTTTAGGCAACTTTCTTTCACTTTTTTTATGTTTTGAATACTTATTTTATCTCAGAAAAGATACAGCTCTTCATGTATCTACAATAAAGGCTAAAAACATTATATGGTTTTCTTTACTGTGGCACCAGGAATACCATCCAGAATATAAAACATTTTTTAACGAAAGAGAATCATGGAATAAAATTGTTAGAAATGTAGGTAGAATAGAATAGTTTGGAAGTCTGGGACCATTTGATCCAAAGGAGGGCCAACTGTATGATTAGGGCTGTCTTCAAGGTGGGAAAAAATACTAGGTTTCCATTGCTGTATCTTGTATTCAATGACTCTCATATTTACACTGTTCATGTCCAAAAAGTCTGGTTCTGACTTGTCTGTAGCCCAGTCAGTAGTAGAAAACAGTAACAAGGTGGCCTCTTAGACTTCTCTCAAAAGCAAAGAACCGTGGTTGTCTCTGCATCTTCTTGTACATCATGTGCCACCCACCTTGGTGGCCCTCCATTGGACTTGCTTTAGTACTAGGAAGGCCAAAACTGAACACAAGGCTTCAGATGCAGCTGTATAAATGCTGAATGGCACAGACTAATCAATTCTCTTGGCTGTCTAAACTCTTCTTAGTACAGACCAATATGACATTTCTTCATTGCAAGAGTATACTTCTGACTCATCCTTAACTTGCTGTTCATCAGTATCTCCAGGTCCTTCTCTGCAAAACTGTTTTCCATTTGGTCAATGACCAATCTGTTTTGCTACAGGGGATTAATGTGTCCCAGGTGCCCAGTTCTGCGTTTGCCTTTGTTGAATTTCAAAAAGCTCCTGTCAGACCAATTCTACATTCTGTGAAGATCTCTTTGAATGGCAGACCTCCCTTTCAGCATATCAGAGTCTATACCTAAGCTAATATTGCTTTCCAAGGATGCATTCCATCTTGCCTGTAAGTACTTTTTTGCTTTTGTGCATGTGTGCATGATTAGCATCCACAAAATATGTTTTAGCTCCTCTGATTCAGTCACTCATTTAGTAACTCTTCAATAGCCACCACCTCATTTTTTTCAGAAGCATTTTTCAGGAATGTTTGACCTCACCTTTGTATTCTGTCCCCCACATCAAAACTCCTCTGATTTACAGATGAAATTATCTCTGCCTATTTGCTGCAAGAGAGCCAATTGGCTTGCCTTTTTCAGAAAAAGAAAAATAGAGGACAGCACCTCTGAAAAGCCATCAAAGGCAAGAATGTAGCTGCTGGAAAACTGAAAGACTGACAACAGGTGAACCCAGGTAACCTTGTTACTTCCAATAAACTAACAGATCTCCTTACATGTATGGACTGAATAATTAGTCCCAAAGTTTTCTGCTGTATATCAAGTCTCATATTGAAAGTTCAGACTTTTTATTTAGATTTTACATGATTTAGAATTGGATGTTATTTTATTAAGTGCTCTGATTGCTGGAGTATAGAACTTGCTGCAAAGTTTACATTTTAGGAACATTGGTATTACTCTGCTTTTGTATGATCTGACATCTCCATGAAACCTGCTGTCTTGTTCTTAATGCTGTAGTCGTAGGACAGACAAGTGCTTGTTGCTGCTCTAATTACTGTTTGCTCCCTGTAACCAGAGAGAATATAGTAGAGGAAATAATCCCTTTACTGCCTTGGTTATTTGAATTCAGGAACACAGGCACAACAGAGGAGAGCATATCTGAAGCTATGCCTCAATGATTACAGCTGTTGTGTCTGAAACACTGTTGTGAGTAAAACAGTAAAAAATTACAGTTCAACAGGTCCAACAGTGTGAAAACACAGCACCTGTTAATATTTTATATTCTTCTTCCCTGTAGAGTAATTACAAGTCGGAAGAGTAAAAAATGAGTACGGGTTTTATGGGCATGAATATTGTTTTCATTCAAGATTTTTCACTCCACTCTTACAGCATTCTGAGAAGCACAGCTAAGATTTACTTTGAGACAACTCAGGGTGCTTTTTGGTATCTTATACCATCGTCCAGGACCCCAGCTTTCATGGCCCATTGGGAAGCACATGCCTTAGCTTTGGAGAAACATGTAGTACATGTGGTTGACCGAGCTTTGCTAAGGATGCCCACTGAGCTAGTGTCACTCCCCAAAATATGAAATCCTCTGTGTTTTTCAAGTGATTCAGACTTTATCACTAGGCAAGATTCTAAAATAAGAGATCTGTTTTATTCTACCTATGTAATGGAAGCCAATCCAGTAAAACATTGCCAAAATCTGCAGTTCTTCTGTGCTACAATTTGGCACTCAGGTCTACAGGTGGGTATCTCCTTGTCAAAGGGTGGAACTGAAGAGAGCCATGCCTTTTGCTTTGCCTGTTTGGGTTTCCATAAAATGCACATAGAATATGAAAGGGAAGTGTAGGAGATTTTAGCTCTCTTTCTATTTCATTATACATCTATTTTATTATATATCTAGACTAGTAGATACTTATTTTGGTCCAAATATTTAATTCAGTTGGTGAATAAAATTCCTGTGGTTTTGGGAATTCAGAATTAGGGTCTGTTTTCAATTTAAAAAAATACCAGCACTGAACACAAAGTAGTGAGATTTCTGAAAAGAAATTGCTTCATAGTGAGCTGAATACTTGAAAATAATGTAAAGAGGAAGAAAAAGGAAGAATTTGTAAAAGGCGTTGGCCTCACCATTTCTTCAGTACCTTCTTACCTTTTGTTCTATTACACATGGCTCATTTTGTGTGATGAGCCCACAGAAAGGGTACAGGTGGCTAGAAATAGAGTGTAGCAGTTGTAAGCGTAATCAGAACTTAACATGCTAAGAACTAGCCATGCCAAATGTCTCTCCAATAAGATTTAATGGCTGTGTATCTACATGGCTGACCACACTGATGACTAGAAAAAACATATCATTGGGCTCTTTTATGAAGTGGAGGAATATATTCTTTCAGTAAATCCCTGAATCATCAAATACCATTTGCTAGTCTGCATCTCCAGCTCTTGTCTTTAGGTTTTTCAACAGAACTCTCCTTCTTTTAACTTTTCTTTTGGTAATATCTGCTGTTCTAATAAGCTCAGCTAGGACTAGAATGCCTGGCATTCAATCCCCAAACCCACCCCATTTGCCAGGATGAGCACTGTCTTACTCTTGATTTCATTAAACATTGTTCTTTGTCTGATCTTTTAGCACTTTATTTTTTATGTCATTCTCAATTCTGCACTGTAAAGGAGTTAGGAGTAGAAATAAGGTCATGAGAAAAAAAATATTGAATATTAACCAAGAAGTTATAAAGAGCAAAATAAAAGGATTGTGTTCTTGGTTTATAAAGAATAATTATCATTGCAGGATGAAGAGAAGAATTTATATGAAATTTCTGCAGAAATATCATTATTAGTGACAAGAAATCACCAGAATAGGAAACATGATTATGATGTTTAAGTTACACAGATCATTCTACATAAGCTGGGCCCACTCAGAAAACTGTAACTGGTTTAGTTCTAACAAAATACATTTGGGAACAAGAGGCACAAATCGTAGTGATGAAAGGAAAGAGAAATTGGAAGACAGTGACTGATGAAGATTCTGGGATCATAAAAGACAAGCCACTTCCTAAGCTTCAGATGCAAAAAGAATAACATGGTTCTTCTCCATACAAACAGGAAAGCTTTTATTAAAAGTTTGCTTGACTTGTGTTTATTGTGTTGGTAAGACTAATTCTGCAATGGTGCATTGAGTATGGATGTCCACGTTTTTAAAAGGACATTGAAAAGAAGAAGAGAAGAAATAAATTACTTATTACACAAAGTATTAATGAGTTTGGTATAATTTAGATTATCAAAGAGATGATTCATGGGACACAATTACAGCTTTCTCAGTTCTCCACAGGGAGAAGTTATAAAGTCCTGAATGGCAGTTTATTCTTGCAAGGAACCAATAGTTAGAAGTTGTAGCCAAATAAATTTGAATAGAAATGAAAGTTTCCAGTTCAAAAGAGGGATTCTCATTCATGGATAGCTCTGTGAAGTAAACATTTCTGCAATATGCCCTTTCTATTTCATTATCCATTTCAATCTCTTTTCCTAGGGCAATAGTCAGTACTCTTAGCATAGCTTTCATATATTTTTTTCTTTTAAAATATCTGTTTTGTTTAATGGTTGGGAGGAATTCTTAGCCTTATCTTAAGGTTTATAATGCCCAGAATTCAGCAACTGGATGGTTACCGCATGGAAATATGTACACTGTCATTTATCTTTAAATGTTTTGGAAACCAGTGGAAGATGAAAGATTGTATGAGTTTATTGATCCTTTTAATTTGTATTTTCCAAAGAGGCCTGGAATAGGTTTTAAAAGCATTTTTGGAAGATGACTTTGTAGACCTTGATCATGACTTTGCCCATGACGGACGTCTCCATTCCAGATTGATTAGTCACAGACTGGCAGGAACTGGGAGTTGAAAGGATTCATAAGGCAATAGCCATGCTCTTGCACAGAAGTTTAGACTTCTGCAGTTTCATGCAATATTAGTTAACCCTATGTAACTAACCCATGTCAGATAGTCTTGTTCATTTTACTCAGCATCCAAAAGACTTTCTCACACTGCGGGCTCCCTTGCTGTTGGGATGAAATGGTCCCACCACTCTGACCTTACGGTTGCCCAGGACCTCTAGGTGACCAGAGCTGAAACAGTCACAGTAACGACAACTTTGAGAAATTCATTGACTATATCCTCTTTCTCAGACAATAGTATATCCAGTAGGCCTGTATTCAGCTCACCAGAGACATGTCACTCTACAATAGCTGCTGCAGCCATAGGCTGAAGTCCACAATTTATTCTCTGCAGTGCCTTTGTTAGACCAGAGGGATCATGGACAGCAGCCTGATTGGCATCCCATAGAAACAGGCAAGAATGGAAATCAAACTTTCCTGTATGTGTGTGTGTGTAGAGGAATTATGAAAGAATGAAGGCAGGTTAATTATCATTGATAACATACAGCTGTGGGCTGGCTTCAGGGGCGGTGGGTTGACTGATGTGGATAATGTGCAGCTGTGGCTGGTTCCTGCTAAGTAGTTAAATAGCTCTAAGGGGTATAGAAAAGGAGCACTGGATGAAGGGAGACTTGGAAGAAGCAGAGGGAGGAGAGAAGGGAAAGGGCTCTGGATGTAGGAGAGGCACTGGGAGAAGAAGAGGACCTGGATGAGGAGAGGCTGGCTGGAAGAGGAGCCTGGAGAAGGAAGAATCTGGTTGCAGCAGAGGCAAGAAACAGGGTGGACTGGCCTGAAGAGGATGAAGAAACAGCACAGACAGTAGAATAACTTCTTATTGAAGTTAAGCTGGTATGTGATGGTAAAAGCCTTGTTGCAGCCAGCTAGTTTTGATAGCACTGTGACATGTGTAAGTCCCTACTTGGAAGATGGTGTCAGTGACATACCACATTCACCTGTGCAAAAGATAAGAGCTTCCCTGAAATGTTCTTATGTTTGCACATGAATAAACACAGTATGTATGAGTTGTAGCATGAAAACCTATTTTCTTTATGTTCCTGCATGACCCCACCTAGAGTACTGTGTTCAGCTCTGGAGCCCCCAACATAAAGACATAGACCTGTTGGAGAGAGTTCAGAGGAGGACTACAATGATCTGAAGGCTGGAACACCTCTCCTATGGAGACAGGCTTAAAGAATTGGGGTTCAGCCTGGAAGAGAAAGCTCCAGAGAGACCTCACAACAGTCTTCCAGTACCTAAAGGGGGGCCTACAAGAAAGCTGGAGAGAGACTTTTTACAATGGCATGTGGTGACAGGACAATGGGTAATGGCTTTAAACTGAAAGAGGGTATATTTGCATTAGCTAGAAGGAAGAAATTCTTTATTGTGGGTGTGGTGAGGCACTGGAACAGGTTGCCCAGAGAAGCTGTGGATGCCCCATCTCTGGAATTGTTCAAGGCCAAGCTGGATGGGGCTTTGAGCAATGCAGTCTAGTGGAAGGTGTCCTGCCCATGGCGGGGGCTTGGAACTAGATTATCTTTAAGATCCCTTCCAAACCATTCTATGATTTGTATGCCAGATCTCGGTAACATCTTTCAGTGAACTAGTGTATCATCTAGAAATGTGCAAAGGTTTCAAAAGGTAAAAATGAGATTCATTTGGTCTCCACATTCCATTATACCTAAAGTCACAGTAGTGAGATTTGCCTGTATCACTGAATATGCTTCCTTCCAGCTGCTTGTGTTCAAGGTTTTTTTCTGTATGATTTAAGCAGCTTTCCATAACATGCTGATTCTTTCCTCATTTTTTGACACTACATACACTTGAAGGCAAAGAACCTAAAAGGATAGGAAGTCATATTTCATTCTTTTGCCACATCTTGATAAGCTAGAAAGTAAGTCAGGTCCTCATATACTTGCTGACCCAACACTTCTGTTGTCAGTAGAATTGTGCAAGACTTATCAGGTGTAACTTTATCTTGTATTGCTTGCTTTCTGGGGTAGGTGGGAAACTGGCTAAGTCATTAAAGAGAAGCTACTCATGGGAAGACTTTAGCAGCTCATGTCTCCTCCAGCCTTAACTAGAGCCTCAGTTCTAACAGAGTTGATTATGTCACTTCAAAAAAGATCTCAACAGACAGCCAACTCTGCTGTCAGTCACCATGAGATACTAGATTTAAAACCTCAAAAAACTCAAAACCACAACCTTTTTAGTCTTATTGATAATGCATTCTTTATAGTTACAATGCCAAGTAATTTCATAGTAGCTCAGAATTACTGTGGCAGATAATTCCTAGAGAATGCAAAACAGCAAATTGTTATGAGCCTGATAGAAAAGTAGTAAATGCAGTGACAGGTTACTCATTCCCTGAAATAGCAGGTGAATTGTGTATGTTCTAAAACCTGCCTCTAACAGGGGACAGATTTGTCTAAGTGGATTTTGAATTATTTAGAACAGACTAAATGCTAGCACTGTTCTAATCTGGCTCGTACAAGGCTTAGATTAAATCAGAGCAAACATGTAAATCTAGCAAAACACCTGCAAAACAAAACAATTTTTCTAAGCCTCTGCTAATTCTTGTTTTCTTTGATTGGAATTTACTTCAGTTAATGGCTAGTTTCAAAGTACTGCACAGTCCTTGATGATCTTTTTCACTTCAAAATAATTTATAAGGCTGTAAGAGATTAAACTGAGTCCCACAGGAATTCATTTGCCTTACATGCCTAAAATCACAATAATTTTCACCAAGAAATGATTAACAAATATTTCCATTGATTTCAGTAGGAGTGTTATCTTTAGAATGTGACTAAATTTGGCATTAGCAGAGACTGAGGGAACCCACCAGACCTGTGTGGTACTGTTATCAACTCTTGGCCATAACTGCTAGTGTGATTTGACTGAGAAACTTTGTTCATAGCAATCAGTTCACCGGTATAAGCTTCCAGCTACATGTCTTAAAACATATGTACTGTATTCTAGATTCTTTCATGAACACATTACTTTGAGAAACAGCAGCATTATGGGTGCCTTCTACTTAACTGAACCAGATCCTATATTCACAAATCACAAGTTTTAGTTAGGCAGGGATATGGCAGTATGGAATTTTATTGCTCTAACTTACATACAAACTTATTTAGGAAGTTTTAGGGAACTTAGAATTTTACTGATTTGGAAAGTAAGAAGTTCTACTTTTTACAGTTACCAAGAATTTGTGAAGATTTTCACTTTTTGCTGTATCTATTTGCTTTAGTTTCTCCAAGGAGGTGACCACTTTCACTTCTCAGTAAGGACAGGACAGCAAAGAGCTGGAAATGGAAGCCCAGGTGGCATTTTAGTGTGTGATACGTCCTGAGGTTTCTCAGAGACAGCTTCCCTGATAGCAGCATGAGACCGAACTATCCTCAGTGATAAGACTTCCATGCCATGAAAACACACAAGCTCATAAGTTTAGTTCTACCGCAGTGATCCCATATTTGGTAACTGAGGCATCCTTGTCATACTACAATGGCACAAGGTTTACAGGAGGAAGTAATATCTTCTGTTTGGTGAAATGAATTGGAAAAAAACCAAAAGCTTTTGGGAACTCAAGACTGTATCTCTTTGGGATTTGTTTGCTTTTGGTTTTATTCAAATTTTAATAAACTGTAACAGACAAATGTGTTTTTCCTGTTCTATGAACCACACTCTGATATCCTCAAGACATCGGTAGTGCAATACTCTGCACTGCAAACTGCCTGTAGACACAGGTCTGAGGTAATTGAGCCCAGTTCTTCAATAGTTCTCTTTCATAAGTGGAATTATAATGGAAAACCATATTCCCCAAACATTTCTTTCTCATTTCTGCTGTGGAACTGAAGTGAAATATAAAGAGTGCTTAGGTGAATTGGTGTTATTTGATTTTTTTTCTTAGTCTAGTGGGTGGATAAGTAATTTTCTGCATTATTAATTTTTAATTCTAAAATTATGTAGCTGAACAAGCTATCTTTAAAGGGAAAAATGTTTTAAGGTTTATTTCAGAAACTATTTGTTTGAAGAAAAGAAGGCTCTCATTCTATAGATACTATCCTGTAGTACCAAACTCATGGTTATCATTTGTGGCTGGACTAGCGTAAGTTATATTTTAAAATTACACAGATACTGAAATATTGCTTCTACTTTAAAGTTTAGTTCAATGTCAGAATGAGTTTGAATGCTGTACCCATCTCTGAGAAGGTTTTCACAGCTCTGAGCATTTAGTAACAATGCTAAAACTGGTTTTAAGTAGTGGAAGGCATGATCAGTCCTAGAAATTGCTAATATGAACAGCTTCCAAGGGAATCTCATTATTGTAATACAGGAAAAAGAGCTATCAACCATGGTGTAGTTCAGCTATAGAAAAACCCAGCAAACCTATCTGCCTGCCACACTGGGAAGAGAAGCCATAAGTTTGTGGAAAGAGCAGCGGTTGTTTAGGGACGGCTGGCCCTGACTTGCAGCTCAAGTCTTTGCCTGCCGTGGTAGAGCAAAACCACTGCTCCATGCGTCCAGGCTCCACTTCCTCCCATGGTCTACTGCCACTGTGGGCTGGAGCCTCGCAGCCATAACCCTGCCCCTGTAAACTTCGGGCAGCGTTTTGTCTACACTGTCAGAAAACTCTGAGCTAGTTTTACTTGGGAGAGTAGCTACGACACTAATGCTTAATTGACTTTGGGTGCCACCTGGGACCTCAGAGCTCAGACATTATCTGAGTAGTTACTCAAGTGACAGGAAGAGAGAAACCTGTATCTAGATTTTGACTGGTAAAAGAAATACCCAAAGAGTAAGGCTGCAGAAAACAAAATGCAAGAACATCAGACTCTTTCAACCTGTGTACAAAACCAGAAGGTGTAAGTGTTCTTTAGAAACTTCCAGGAGGAAAAGACAACACCAGACAAACAATGTTTGTGTTTAGAAACCCAATATTCTGACAATCACATGTACAATAATCTACCTGTTAAAAGGCAAATATTATCTTCCTGCATTAATACTAAATTACTCAATTACATTCATAACAGTAACTACATTTACTACTTTATAGGAAAAGTTATAACTTAAAAGAACAAAACCCTGAGACTTTTTTGTCTTTGATTTCAGTTTAATTTTTTCTTCTCATGCCTCCATGTCTGTTTATCACTGTACCTGGAAGAACACTGGGGAACTGCAAAAACATTAATGTACATTCACTATTTCCCTTGTAGCTATATATCTTTTCTGTGTTGATGGTGTTTTGTATTTTATTTTTTTTTTGAGAATTCTGAATGACTGAGATTACCTGTTTTGCATGAAAATAGAATGTTCCCAGAAAACTACATTTTTTTTCATGGAAATATATTTTATGCTCATCCAAACAATAGAAATAAACATATCACCTGATTTATAACTTTCATTTAAATTAAACTTTGTTTACACCTGATACATGTTTATAGAAATAGGATTATGTACTAGAGATAGGAGCTAATAGTAAAGGGATAGATCTGAATAAATCAACATTTTCTGAGAACTCAGCTGAATTCTATGTCAGAGTATTGGGTTTTGCATTTTAAAAATTTAATATTTCCTTTGAAAGTTGTTAAAATTAAGGTATTGTTAATAAGAACTTCAATCTATGCATCACAGTAAGAGAATATATACTCCACTTTCCTTGAATAGCTCCTTAGAAAAATAAACGTCATCATTAATGATCTTCCAAAGTTCTTTTCAGCTCTGCCTTAGTTTTTAAGAAGCATTTTATGCTCCTTCTTTTTTGATCCTGCCTTTGATAGAAATGGTGCAAATATTCATAGTAAAATGCTGGCTTACATGAAATAAAAAATTAGTAGTTTCAGTGCTGTCAAAGTGAAAATTAAAAAAAAACATTTCTTTAAATATTTGAGTGAGGAGGAGAAGATTCATTACACGAGAGGAGTTTCACATTAAAAAAAAAAGACACATAAATAGCATATTATATTATTATCATTTCAAAATTATTGCTGTTTCCAGCATGTATGACTTGATTCTAGATTTCACTTGTAATACCTTAATTATTTTTTTTTCATTTTTGTACAGTTACTTACCACTATAGTCCTCATCAAGATCACAACTAATCCTCATTTCTGACCTTGAGAGAGTTCTTACACCTGCATGACTATGTCAATTACACCTACTAATTTCCTGGAAAATGGTGACTAGCAAGGAAAGGTTCTTATAAATGTAAAGTTTGATTTCCCAACAACTGCAAGTATCCTCAAAATGAATAACTATATAGTTCTGCTTTCCTGAATGGACTATTCTATCTACTCCAGAGGATGGCTATACATACCTCTGTTTCTTAGTGCTTCTATCTTGGTTTCATACAACACAGTTGTAACCCCTTAAAGTGAAGCATCTAAGAGAGACAAATAGGTCATGAAAGGTCTGGGTTGGCTTTCCTGGTGTCTGTGTTCTCAACTACTTCTCTGCTGTCTTATAGAACTCCTTTCAATACCTTAATTTGGAAGGCAAGAATCCAATCCTTGTCATTTTTTTATTCCTTAGTCTGTTTTTCCCAGCAAATTATTTTCCATTATGGATATTTACATAAGATCAGGAGAGTTAATTATAACTGTTTGTTTAGTTAACATTGTTAACAGTAGTAGCATTGGCCTGTAAAGTATTATTTTATATAAATGTTAAATTGAATGTATTTTCATCAATTTATTTGAATGGCAACTGTGAAAATAGTGTATTGATCTTATATATTGTCAAGGAAATAAGAAGTTTACCTCCAAGGATTTTCTTTAATCCAGGTTTTAAGACAGTTTATTATTCTTGAAAGGCAGTCTGGCAAATAAACTTTCATTTTAATTAAAACAGTAATGACAAGCCAAACTGTCTTGCTTTTAGGAACAAAACTTAATAATACTGTGGTTGAAATTGAAAGTAATATTTTCAGACCACCTGAACTTAAATGAAAAAATAGATTTACAGTCTCACCCTTTCAATAATATGTCAAAATGCTGTTTTTCAGTCTACTGCATCTTGAAATTTAAACAGGATTCATTCTTTACCATTTATGATAAGGAAAGTTGTTTACTAAAAAAACTGTTTGAGCAAATGTAATAAAACATTTTCAATGCTATTTTGACAATGAAAATACTTCAAAAAGTTAATGCATGAACAGATATTGTGTTCTTAAATTTAATAAAATTTTAGAAGTAAACGATTTGATGTTAAGGATGTATTTGGAGAAGTTAGCTCATTTATTATGGAATTACTTATTTCAGAACTGTAATTTTGCTGTATATTTTATCTCTTTTTTCCATATCAAATTAAAAGAAAATTTAGATATTATCTTCTTCCATGGGATTATTTTTTTTTTTTCCTACTTAGCTCTAGAAAATTGCTGGTAAAGAAGAAAGTAAAAAATACTTTAGAATGACCATGAGCTGAGCAAAAATTATTTCCTTCTGATGGAAAAAGAACTGAATCTTAGTATTTAAAGAAAATATTAACTAATATTTATATTTGGTTCCATTTTGCTACGCTTACCCATATTTAACTTTATTAACTACATTAATATAATGCTTAATACATTATATCAGCAACAGTAAAGTTTGAAAATGTACATGTCCAATGTAATTTTAAACACTAAAATATCTCACTTGTTGCTCAGGTAGCTCTAGACTGTTTAGGTAGTTGATTTGTAATTGAAATATCACCTTTCATAGATGGACATTTTTTAATGAGACTGATAATATCAGAGAACCTCAAGTACTGCTACTCGGATCCTCACACACACTGATTTCAAATGTCCTGTAATGAGGTATTGTCAGAATCCCAACCTAGAATTTGAAGACAGCCAGTTTAGTTTGGAAATATGTATACCCAACCTAATATTCCCAGTTTTCACATCAAAATAACACATATAATTCTGTGTTTGCTAACACAGACACTCTTTTCATGTTTGATGGCTACTGCAGTGACTTGGTATTGTTTTAGGACAGGGGTCCTCAAACTTTTTAACCAGGGGCCCAGTGCACGGATGAAGTGGCAGGCAGTCATCTGCGGCTGCTCGGTTTCCCCCTCCCCTCCCCGGCAGGGGTGGTCAGGGGGCTTGGGGGGGTCTGTAAATAATGGGGACTGGATTGAAGACCCTGGGGGGGCGTAGTTTGAGGACCCCTGTTTTAGGAGAACCCCAGGTCCTACTCGTGATGGTATCTTTGAAGATCCTGCACTTGCAGGAACACCACACACTGTAAAGTGCAGTCATAAGGTCAAAATGGAAAATGTCTTTGCTAGTCAAATACCCCTGTAATATTTCTTTCCTGTATTGGGATACTGTAGGGATGGCCTTGCTCGTACAACTGAAGAACAGTAAGGAGACTCAAGAGGTATATATAAGCTGAATGGAAACCAGAGACCACTCTCCTTCCTCCACAGAAAGAGAAGAAATTAAAGATCTAAGGGTATCCCTGAAACAGTTCTAAGCTATAAAACAATAGCTTCAAAATGCTCAGGGTTTTCAAGACCACCACAAGATAAGGAAACTTTCTTAGCAACGGACAGTTTTCTATTCAATCACTATTCCTTGAGACAATTTAGGATAAAATCTATGACAAAATCACAACACTTCCTGCTATTTTCTTGTTTTGTGTTTTCCCAACATAAACAAATTGTTATTAAAATTCCTTTTAAAAATCCTTTCAGCAGTACACAACACAGGGATGTAGTTTCCAGAGCATCACGTCCCATCAGATCTCTGAACACCCTCTGTGGACGTGCTTTTCCTCCTTCCCAAAGACAGACAGCAGGGGTAAAACTCATGGCTACTGGGTCTGCCAGAAGCAACATCAGGGCATGGCCAGGGCCAGCAGCTCCCCATGGGGGTGACCAGGCAGGGCCTGGCAGCCAGGGCCCGTCGCAGCCCCGACCAGGAGCAGGCAGATGGGGGCACTGAGACAGCCCCAGCCCGGGCATCGCCCTGGGGACGGGTTAAGGCCAGGCCAGGACGTGGGCCCGGCTCGGTGGGCGCCATGGCTGGGCAGAGCTGAGGGGAGCAGGACACCGGCCCTGCTGCGGCGTCGCTGGGGCAGGGGCTGAGGGTCCCGGGGCTGGCATGGGGCGCTGGGCTGGGGGGGAGCCCGGGAGGCCAGGCAGGGACAACCAAGGCTGGTGGTGCCCCTGGGGCCTTAATCCCCATCCTTGTCATACTGGTCATTCAATGCCTATTAAGAAGAACATGGATTTTCAAAGGCTTATACTTTTAGACAGTAAAAACAAACAAACATTTTAAAACCAAACATCATCTGTAAATAGAGCTGTCCTTACTTTCTAATTTTTCTGTCACACACAGTAACAGCCTACTTTCACAGGGGAAAAAATGTGACATCTGCAATTCTGTTAATGGGAGAATTACTCTAGTCTGAATAACATAAAGTCTGATTATTTCAATTTATCCTTTCAAAGGGACTGAATATGCTTGTCTAAGGACTTGTAAGACCTAATGTGTTGAAAAAGATTTAGGGATGCCTGTACACAAAATACTATGTTAGTCAGTTACCATTACTTTTCTGCTTGAACTATGTAGCACAAGTAAGTTATTATCAGCTTAATTCTTGGCCGTTTCTCTTTGGAAGTGTTGAATATCAGACTGAAGGTTATCATTATGCAGACAGCTTTCCTGATGTGTAAGTTCTGCACTTTGAAGAAAAGTACTGGTCCCTTTTAAATCAGTCCGTGTTGGTCTTGTATCATCCTTTTAACAAAAGCATCCCAGTACCTTTCAGTGTTACAGTAAATGAAGTAATCAGTATCTTTCACATCACATGTAGTTTACTGCAGTGGAAGTGATTTCTCTCCTCTACATTTACATAAAAATTTCCTGATTCCTGCCAGTTCCCAGCAATCTCAGACTGAATATGTTTAACTTATGACAAGCAAAGCCCTAAGTTATATTTATAGATATTATATTAATTTGTTGTTGGACTATCGTCATTTCCAAGGGCCTGCATATGGGTAGTCAAATTTTCATTCCATTAACCAAAAGCTTCAGGTTCTTTTGCAACTCTATGGTATTTCTAAAATGTTGCCTAAATCAGTCTGACCACCTAGTTGCACTATTTTCTTGCCAAATTTCCACGCCCTGCCCCCCTCCAAATTTTCCTTGTTCTTTCCTTTCTTCCATATTGATTGCATTTTGCCATAATATCTTTTCTTGCCAAATCTTGAGCTTGCACTAATTCACCCTCCCTCATACTGCTCATCCTAGCATGTGCATACATGATACTTCCTTCCCTACTGTCAACCCAGACATTTTTTTGATGAAGGGTCTGCTTTCCCTTCATTAAAATGGAGAGCTGTCCACTCAGAGAAAAATATATTGATTGTGCACAGAGTCTTAAACCTATGCGCTATTTAGCGACACAACCTTTCTGCTGAATGACAAAGAAAAAGATGATGTAAAGTGAAGTGGAGGTACACTAAAAGTAAACCAGGCAACAATCGCAAGGAAAGTTTTTGCAATTTGTTTGCTGTCTACAGTCATCTGTCCACACAGCCACGGAAAGAGGAAAAACCCCAAAATTGTCTCTGTAAAAGTCTGACATGAATCCCTGACCTATCTCCATAATAACCACAAAGTCTAAGGCATCAGAAGAGATGCCTCAGACTGATTTGACGGCAGCGTTACTTGATTATGTCTCACTTATCCAAATGTCTATCAAAGGGGTTGAAATATTTTCAGCTGATTGCTTAGGATCGATTCTGTAGCATATGACTCAAAATAATTTTATAATGCTTACCCCATTTCCATTGCAGAGAGTATAATCCTGAATATGACAGGAAAATGTTTTGTCACCATTTCAGATACATCACCCCTCATTCTCTTCTTACAATGTTAATCATATGAACATATGTCCATGTCATTCACATTATCTTAGAAAAAATATATGTTCCAGGTAAGGCAGCTATAGATTTCAATAAATTCTTTAGAAAACTTTCTAATTTTTTTAAGAATTTAGGATAGGTCACTGTCCAATCTAGTTACCATTTCATGCAGCTGGCACAATGTAGTTGGCTGTTTAATTCCTTTTCTTTAATTCCTTGGTAACTGGAAGAATATTTCATAGCACAGAACATAAATATTATGCTACGGGTTTTATAACATTATGGTATTTCTCCAATATCAGCAAATTAAACTACATCTATAATATTGCTGAGAAATGCCCTCACAGCTTCTCTTTTATCAAGTTACTCAGCAAGCAGGTTTGGGTTTTAAAACAGATATTTCCTCAAGGAACATAAAATATATGGAAAATACACATAAAGATTTTGCTTACATCCTAAATGGATTTAATTTTATACAGAGAACTCAGTCAAAGTGACTAAGCCCTTTACAGATAGATAAATATATTGATATTTTTGGATATATTTGAGGAGAGTCAAACAGCAGCCCTGAGTTTACCATTGGATAGGCATATTCAGTTCTTGGAACAAGAGAGGATGGAATACTAATGAACCACCCTCCCTGAATACAAAATAAGTTGCAACTCTTCCCTCAGATCTGGACACATTTATGTCCAAGTTTCACACATTTCCACTGTTCATAACCTGCCTTTTTGCAGTACATTACTAGAATCCTGTGAATGCTTTTTGTTGTTCATGGGCTGTTCCGATAACACAGATAAAGTAAACATACATCAGGCAAAGATCAGACTTCATAGCTCCACTGAAAGGCTTTCCTCAGAAATATCAAAAAAGCCACCTATCCTGCTCTCTTAGGCTCTTTGCATTAGTTTCTGACCTTAGCCAGAAGGATGGCTGTTCTATGCTAGACCAGTTATCATTGTATTAGCAACCTCTGCCTCTGACACGTTACTAAGCTTCAGATACTGTGATGGTAAACAGCATAAAAAAAGCTGATACATAAGAACAGGTAGAAATGAAATGTTTGCATCTTTCTCTTTGCTGTCATTGTAGTTCATAGGTGTCCCACAAGTATTGACGCACACTGGTCTAAAAACTATCTTGTTCATGTCCTGCAAGATGGCTCATTATGTAAAGTAGCTTTTTACCTTACCTTGACTTCTCAAAACCCTTTTGAGTGCACTGTCCGTTAATGGCTACATCTATCACTTCAGATAATGAGCCCCTCAGGGACAAACACCTGATAGTGTTTACTGTCAAAGAATTTAAATAGGTTGAACCTATTTCTTACCACAAAGCACAAAGATGAAGTGACGGCATGTTGTTCAGGAAATACTTCTTTCCATCAGCTAGCTACAACTATAATCAAACATTTTTATATTTATATACAAAGTGCAAATATAATATTCAGAATTATATAAGGGCACATAGGTAAATCTCTATTTTAGCACAAAACAACATAGATCTATCACAAATTTTTCAGTGCCAAAGCAAGTGAGGTAACCACTTTATTGCTAACCACCGTTCTACCCACAAACCATTCTAATACTGATTCACTCATCCATAATGACAGCAGACAATTTCTACAGAAATATTATAATGTTCCACACACTGTCTTGTTTAATGCCAGTAAGTGTTGCTTGGTCATTTGTTGCTCCCTCTACTTCAAATTCACTGTGTCTCAAGCTATGTGCCTCTATGAACTATGTTTCCAAATCTGGCTCCAGAATTTATCATGGAATAATAGAATAATTTAAGTTGGAAGAAATCTCTGGGAATCACCAAGTCCAATCCTGAAGTCAAGGCAAGGCCAGCTTCAAAGTTGGGATCAATTCCAAAGTTATATCAGGTTGCTGATGTATACATGAAGTTGATTTTTTAGTATGTCCAAGGTAGGAGATTCCACAACCTCCCAGAGAAACCAGTTCCAATGTTTGATGACCCTAACTCTTTTACTAAGGTCTCACTCGAACTTCCCCTGCTGCAATGTGTGTCCATTGTCTCTTGACTTGTGATTGTTCACTTTCAAGCGTTCCCTACAATTCATTACTGGGAAATTGTAGATAGTGATAACATCTCTCCTCATTCTTTTCTTGTTTGGGCTAAACATGCCCAGATGCATCAGCCACTCCTCACACGCCATGTGCTCTGGGCCCTTAGCTTGATGGTCTCTCCTGGATTTACTATGGGGTGCCCAAAACTGTACACAGTACTTTGGGTGCAATTCCACAAGGGCTAAATAAAGGAGGGCTGGACTTGCTGGTTAATACAAGGTAATATGAAGTGAACTTAGACTGCAGCAAGGCCTCACTGCTGATTCACCTTCAACTTCTTCCCCCAGGTCCTCTTCCACAGAGCTGCTTTCTAGCCAGTCTGTCCCCACCTTGTACTACTCCATGGTGTTCTGTACCAAATGCAGAACTCTGAATTTGTGTTCTTTGAACTTCATGAAGTTTCTCCAGACGTCCTTCTGATTGGCAGTACTACCCTCTAGCACATTTGCCATTCCTCCCAGTTTGGTATCCATCCTCAGACTTGCTAAGGGTGCATTATGTCCCAATGTTCAGATTGTTAATGACTATATTAGACAGTATTGACCTCAATATCAACCTTAGGAATGTAACTCATAACTAGCTTCCAGATGGATTTTGTACCATTTATCACAAGCCTTTGAGCCTGATGGTCACCTGTCATATTTTTTGCCAGGATAATGTGGGGGACAGTGCTAAAACCATTGCTAAATTCAAGGTAAACACCACGATTTTATCCCTAGTCATCTCACTATAAAGCAACGAGATTGCTCAGGCAGAATTTCTAAATTCTCAGGCCATTTCTAAACCCTTACTACTTGTTCCCAAACATTTTCTTTTATATGCATGGACATGGTTTCTATGAGGAGTTGCTCCACAGTCTTTCCAGGGACCGACAGGAGGCTGACCAGCCTGAAGTTCCTCACAGTAACCTCATTACTGTTTGAAAATAAATCTAATGTTTGTCTTTACCAGTCTTCAAGAATCTCCCCTGATTTACATGGCCTTTTGAAAAAATTTAGAGAGCAGCCTTCCAATGACATTGACCAGCTTAGACTTAGAAGTATTTAGTTCGAACTCCATTGCCTCAACGTTCTCAAATTGATCTTCCTATATTGTGGGTAATCAGCATTCACTGTGGACAGTTTAGTCTATAAAGATCTCCCCATATGATCATCCTTAGTCTAGGCCTGTGTCCACATGCTTCTGCAGAGATTTCTTTGTGTCAGACCTCAAAATTGTGCTTTAAGACAGAAAAGTGCATAAACAAATACTTTTTCTCACCATATACGTGATCTTCTAATACTCTTCTAAAGTCATTTGCCAAATATGACAAAATTCATAGAACCTAATATTGTAGCTGTGGCCAATATATTAGTTTGAAAATGAGGGAATCAAAAGCAGACTTGTAACGGATAAAATTTTCTAATTTGGAGATTAAAAATAAATTTGCTAAATGAGTTAAGGACAATTTGCATGGTTTTGCACAATTTCTAGTGGTTCACAGAGGTGCCTCATTTAAATTGCTACTTTACATGTTTGAGTATCTGAAATTTAAATGATGTGTTTGAAAACTTTCATCTCAATCTGATTCCACACTGAAGATATTCACAGCACTGGGCTGAATTCTACAGCCATTTTAGTTAGTGTGTAAGAGATAGTTTATAGAAACAAACAATAGCTTGTTGAAATGTTATACAAACATGAATAAGTATGCTACTACTATTGACATGCCAGGTGTTATTATGTACTGCCATAACTTCAATCAGAATAAATGTGATTTATCATAAGTTATAGTATTTATTATATGTAGGATTATATTTAGAATCTGTAAGATGATTCATCTGATTTGTAAGCCTGTTGTAACTTTATCCTCAATCATGAAACTGCCTTTTTTATCTGCAAAAGAAATGTTACAGCTTGGAAATATTAAAAAATGTTCCCTTAGAGCAAAACCAAACTTATGATTTCCTTCTTGAAATTGATTTCATTATACACAGTGGAAAGAGGTGCTTCAAGGTTATTTCAGATTTGTTGTATAGTACAGAATAAATCTTTGAGAATTTTTTTCCTTCTTAGACTCCTTAAATGGCAGAAAAGCTCATAGAAGCTACAAAGAAGCCGGTTCTGAACATTTGCACTTTTGTCCAATTGCTATATTGAGATCTTAAAGTTAACATCAAGGGAGCAGACAAACCCCTTTTCTTTGGTTTTTGGTTGTATGTGGATGTCCTGTTTCATCATAACATGCAATTATTGTAATTTTCAGAGTTATTTCTACTGTAGCAGCAAAACATAAACTTTATAAACATCAAATATAAGATGTTTTCTTAAGTATGCTACAGTTTAGATAAGCTTTTTCTTGTCATTTTTTTGCATGAGACAGTGAAATAGATACTTACCCAAGTTCAAATAGAAAGTTTGTATTATTATTGAAAAGACAAAGCATAGGTAATTGTCTATACAGAGAATACACTTCAGAAGTCATTTCATAGCATGCATTCATGGCATAGCAATAGGGACAAAATATTTCTGCTGACAAAGTTTCCGAATAAGTTACTTCTGAAGTGGAGTAACTAAGGTGAAACAAAGAATCCCCATGGAGAATTATTACTTTAAAGTTACATAACTTCAGCACTTTGGCCGTGCAAGCCAGTTTCTCCATGTGATGAAGGGATTCTTTTTTGAACTCACATTTAAAACTCTGCTGCAAAAATGAATGTGACTGCATAGAAGAATACAGTACTTAACAGCTACCTTGGGGTCTGTTGAACTGAACAAAATAGTATGCAATTCAACATTGTGCTGTGTTTGGAGAATAAAAGGATCAGAGAACCTGTATTTTAGATGTCACGTGGGTCCATTCAAAACCCAGGTTTGTAGAAACACATTTTTCAATCATTCGTTTTTCTACATAATTACACTTCATACTGGATAGAAACAGGATAATCTCAAATCAGACACCTGTTTATAAGAACAAATGAAAAGGGAATGGACAGGCTTATCAAAATCTGGCTCTGAAATGCACAGCTTGTCTATAATGGATTGACCTAAGGTCTTAGCCTGTGAAATTCAAATTTGAAGTTAACACATCAGTTTCACTGATGTAGTTTCATCATTTAGATTTGTGAGTTTCTATCAAGACATTCCTATTTCTTTTTAGTAAGGGTGGAGAAAGACAAGAAAATAGAAAAAGGTTATGTAGAGTGTATGGCTATTACAAATTACTATAAGCAATCAATAGTATAGTATAAATCAATAATATGGCAGCAATCAATAATAGCAGCAATCAATCATATAGCAACAATCAATAGTAGCAAATAAATAGGTATATTACATGTTACCATAAGCTTATTAGTGAAGCAGCTTATCAACAATATAAGAGCAGATGCACTTGTGATAGATTTCTTATATAGATATATAATACCAGCATGAAGTTAGTTAGAATTCAGAAGGGGCCAAAACATCCCAAAGAAGAGGACAAATTAGTCCCAGAGGGAGACCCAACCATCCCAGAGGTGGGAGGATATCACAGCACTCTCCAAACTAGCCGGCTGCAATTAGGTCTTTTACCATCACATACCAGCATACTCTTCATGCCTATCCCTCTGTTGCCTTCTCCTAGTCTCTCCTCATCCAGAGCATGCACTTGTGCTCGCTCTCTCTCTCTTCCTTGACTGTTCCCTCTCCATTGGCTGCCCAACCTCTTAACAGAACCAGCCACAGCTGCACCTTGTCTACATCGGCCAACCCACTGCCCCTGAAACCAACCCACAGCTGTATATTATCAATGATAATTAACCCAGCTTCATTCTTCTACAGGAGGACAAACCAAACTGACTCCAAAGAGGGCCCAATACAGTAACAGAGTCACACTTCAAAGCAGGTCTGTGTCACAGAGTCTGAGGTCAGCCAGGCATCCTCAATGATAGTCCAAGATCTTGTAGAAAGTTCAGCAGAATTCAGCCTGTTTAGGAAAGGAAAGTATGCGTAGCATGGGGAGTTCTCAGTGAGAGAAGCTCCATTTTGGATAAAAATTAAGTCCTTTTTATATCCTAGAGGCTTATGATGGTGCAGGACACCCATGTCAAGCAGCCAATGCAGGCTGTTAATTTTGATTTTTCAACTGTAACAATCAATAAATAAATGATTATGTTTTCATTTCTTTCAAACTAATTTTATATTCCCAGACTGGTTCCAGTTTGTCAGATGATAAGTTGCCATTATGGTTTCTCGGTTTTGATGGTACCTCAGGATGTCTCTGGATCCTCGGTACCCCAGCTGTACTTTAAAGAGGCCAGCTGCACTTTTCAAGGATGTTTCTGGTTCACAGGCATAGTTCCCAGGCTCCCAGCTCCCAGATTGGCAGGCAATTTCTCTGTCAGTGTTCTCCAGCAGACATTTTCTTCTGTCCAGTAATTTCCCCTTTCTAACCAGGCCACATTTATGGCTGCTTATATCAATAGTGTACTGAAAAATATTTAGTTATGGAAGTTGTTGGGAAGATATTATCATAGATACTTTTTGCAGTGTTACTTAGCTATGTTTAGACAAAAGAATTTGAATGGAAACTGGTGCAGAGAAGAGCTACCAGGGCAGTGAGAGCACGGAGAATGCTGGAATCGTGTGTCCTGTGTCAGCTGGCAAAAAGGATGCTAAGAGTGACTGCAGCTGGGTAGCACCAAATGAGGAAGACAGATGTGAGAGACAATGCTGACACAAAAACCCAGTAGGTCTTGAAAGAAATTGGCAATGATGTTTCTAACTATCAAAAACAGTTTCAGAAGAGCCTTGCACTAACTAGTATGGAAGTCAAAAATAATCAAGCAACCTTTAGGACTGTGTCTGAGAGCTTAGAAACAGAACTGTTTTTCAAGACTGTTAGCAGAAGCAAGGATTTGGTCACTGAATTATAAGTAAAATAATTAATCCAGTTATATGGAATTAGTATTTATGTCATTAACTAGCTGTTTGCTGGTGCCTTGTTTCTGAAAAAAAGTTACAGCAGTAGAAATAAGGCAGAAGAGTTATGTTAGACACAGATAAAGTTGGGCGTAGGGGACAAAGTATTCCTTACCTTCAGAAGAATGCTGTTAACTCAGCAGAGAACATTTCTGTCAACAGCCTGTAACAGACATTGAAATAATGTGTATGTGTTATAAAGAAGACCCTCAGAAAAATCTGAGAGTAAAGACTCAGAGTGCTATTATGCTGCATTTGTAATGCTTAATATTATCTACATTGTCCTTGTGTCCCTCTGTCTGATTTAGAAAAAGGTTGTCTCAGAAAAGTTAATATTGTAGTGTTAGTTGCTAAGCTGATTCACTGTCTACCAAAGTAATTACAAGTTACTTGTTCTTCAAACACACATCATTAAATGGGAAGTTTTACAGCTGAATTGTTATATTTGCCTTAAGAACTTTCTGAAACATAACTTAACCAGATACAGGCTAAAGGTACTGATTAAAAGTTGCTTCTTATTTGGTTTTATTGTCAGGGGAAAGAAAATGTTCTGATGGTCTAATAGTCCCATCACGATTCTGAAGAAGAATGTCTGTATATTACAGAATGAGTGCAGGATTCCACTTGTTTTCCTTCTCTTGCTCCCATGTTCCTGGTACTACATCTGGTGCCTTAAATTCGTAGCTCTGTTCTCTTCTCCCATGTTGCACTCAGCTTAGGATCACCTAAGTTCCAAGTCCTATCAGCTGCAACTGCAAATATATTTAAGCCCTGTATGATGTGCCAACGAAAATACTATTACAGGTGAAAGCAGCCTCACGCTGCTGCCCCCCTCCTTTGTACTTAATCTTTTCCTGTTTCCACACTGAATCCCACTATGCCTTGGAGAGTTTGAGAAATCAATATAGCCTGTTATGAAGTTACACCAGATGAGCCCAAGTTAATAATGTCACCTAAATTGCTTTCATTGGGCCCCTACACAGATAAAGAAATGGGACAGAACCTTTTTCTTTTCAAGCATGCAACAAAGCAGCAGCACCTGCCTGTTCTGTGCAGACAGTGCAAGATTTTCCTGTTTGTGCAGGTAGCATTTTGAAATTTTTTGTTCATCTGTATCATAGGGATGATGGTAAAAGCTGATTAGAAGGAAGAGAGTAAAGCCTGTGACCACAGGAGATCAGGGTAAATTTCTAATATGAGATTGGTTTCCCACTAGCATGATGCTCTGATCTTAGCAGGTGAAAATTTATGGGCTTTCTCTTTATCTTCTGCTCCTGCATTTCCTGGCTTTTTGCTTCCTAGCACATTTCTCTTTCTGTTCTGCATTAACTGTAAGCCATGGAGAGGTGAACCTCCATCTTCTCAGCAAATCTCCAAAACATTTTGCATTATAGCATATTGAGCTTGAATAACAGAAGCTTATTCTTCCTGAAAGTAGCACATCCCATTATACAGAGGCATCCTTCAACTCTGGATAACCCCATGATCAACTCTCTTCTCCCTGCCTTCCTACTATGATTTAGCCAGAATTTAAAGTAGGCTTTGTATTATGCAAATCCTGAGAAAGAGAGATAAGAAGACAAAACAAGAATTTAGGAGACAAAGGCGATTTTCTTTTATTCCAGTTACGCAATTTATTTTGTCACCTCTTTTCTGTCTCCTGCAGCCTGGTCTGTGGATTTCTTCCATTAAGTCTGTCTAAATGACAAAAACATTGTCTCCTAGGAAAAGGAAAAAATGTAAGAACTTATGGGAGCAGGACGCAAAAAAAAAAAAATCACAAACGATTTTTGCAGTATGGAATTATAAAGAAGATCGAGAGTCAATCTAGATCATACTGGTGGTTGTTGGTTTGTTTGTTTTTTTCACGTCCCTTTTAGTCTAACCTTTCTCCCTTTGGATAGGTGGCTTATACTTGAACAAAGCCAGCTGTTTTGAAACAATGATTCCCTCCAACTTGGTTAACACCAGGACTGGCTAGAGGTGTGCCACTGAGGCAACACAATATTCTCTTGTCCTCTGGTGACAGCATCTGCAATTCACAGGATCACAGAGTAGCTGAGGTGAGAAGGCAGTTCTGGAGATCACCTAATCTAATTGCCCTGCACAAAGCAGTCACCTACAGGAGGCTGCACAAAATCTGTGTCCACCCAGATTTTCAGTATCTCCAAGGATTGAGAATCCACAACCTCTCTGGGTAACCTGTGCTAGTGTTCCACTACCCACAAAGCAGGAAAGTGATTTATTGTGTTTAAATAGAAGTGATTAATGAAATATATATTCAGAGAGAATATGCTTCTTCAAGACAGCTTGAGGTTCACTAGAATGATAATCTAAAAATTATACCGGATGGTGCATTCTTACATGAAGTTAGTTACTTGACATAGAAGAACATCCCTCAAGTTAGTGGCCTTGGCCTTTCTCTATACTGATATTAATTATGGCACAGAAAACTCAACAAGCAGAACTTCTTATGGGTCAGGAAACCTGACTCATTTTTTCCCCTGAGTTTTCTCAGTAAAGCAGACTACCAGCATACTAGATTGCTGATATGGGCTAGCCCTTAGCTGAAAAACTGAAGAGGCGGTTTTTACTTTCTTTTGAGTATTTTCAAGGAATCAAGTTCTTCTTGAAGGAGACAAAATTCATAAAGTGAGCCTGAAGTGGGCTTAGCATAAGCACAGCAAGCCAATAATACTTATGCTGACAATATAATTGCATATGCAAGACAAGAAAATAGTCTTTGCAGAAGAAAGAACACAGGTGAAATTAATTTATCTGCAAAGGGTAAAAATGTAACGGGGTACAAAAGGAAAATAGTATCTGCAGAATTGTTAGACTTTGTGGTCAGGGAAACAGCAAAGACAGGAGTCTGGTGGTTACTATGGTATTTCAGTGCTAGTTCAGTGCATGGAAATTTTTAGTACCACGGTTGGTATATTGGACACAGGCTGAAATAACATTAGTGAATGAAGGACAACTATGGCACATCGTAATTGGCTTTGTGAAAATCCACTGTTTCAAGTTTCAGACATGGATATTTCTATCATTACTAAAGGTGCATAATAAAGTCTTTCCTCTGGTAAATTTGCCAGGATTATTCTAGCAGTTCAGAGAGAGGAATGTGAATTAGGAGAGCTGAAAACAATGCAGCCACATCTATCCATCATCGGACCCAAAAGGTGGATGTCACATCTCTGGACCTTCAAGGTTTGGAGGTACCTGTTAACCATTTCTACAATTAATGAATCTCCACTTTGAAATACACTCTGCTCTCCCTCCATCACTCCAAATGCATGACTGAAGTGCATGGACGAATTAGAATGGTTCAGTTTTTGCATATCCTATAGGTCCAAGGACAACTGTTGCATCCATAATAGTGTTGAGTTGGGCATTTACAGTTACAAGACTAAGAGCTGCAGGGTCTTTTAGTCCATGCTGCTGACATTTTTCTATAACACTAAACCTTGTTTAAACAACATTGAATATACATACCTGAATACATACATGAGTTTTTGACAAAATTCAAGTTCAGAATGAAGAGATATAGCTGCAATGTTTGTCTCTATTCAAATCTTGAACTGGTGTTACATGTTAGTGTACCAGATTTGTAGAAGCCAGCACAACTAATGGAGTCGTATAAGAAGTTGTGGTAAAACGAGTGACATACTGAAAGAATAAAATATGAAAGCAGGAAACAAGACTGAAAAGGCAACATCATTTTTTGTCTCGATTGTAGTGGGGTTTTTTTGCCATCTATTCTAAATTATACCCTTGTGTTTCACAACTGTAAAATGGGACCTGAGCAGTCACAGGTAACTCTTCTGCAGAGCAAACAGGATATAAAACAATTGTGGATGTGTGACCACATCAGTGCATATTAAAGTATACAAATCAAAGTTTATGATGGCTTTATATGGCAGTAGGATGACATATGAAACCTGATCCGATGAAGATTCATTGCTGTGGACAGATGTTACTTGCCATTGCAAAAAGCTTGATTTGTATGAACTGATCTGCTAGCCCTTGAGTGACTTTGAACCAGCACCAGCTGTTGTGACTGCAACATATTTGATCTGGTAGGAAGGATCTCAAAATCTCCTTTATTGCACTGCCAAACTGTGCCATTTGTACTGAATGTCAAATGAGCTTCTGTTGTATATTTTTACCTCTTAGAACTTTTTAAAACCGTATCTTAAACCACTTCAGCCCAATATATAATGTGTCCCCATTTTTGCACATAATTTCTAGTTCATTCTGGGAACATTTCAGTTCACTCGTAATTTTAATTTTGACTAGTTAGTCACTCCTTTTCCTACAAACATATTTATTATGAACCCAAGTATATTGCTAGTGCCCATTTGGGGCACAGAAAGGAGACAAAACAAAACCTCCCAGAAGTGATATAAGCCTGGTCAATTTGGTGTTCTAATACTGAAAGACTACAGGCTTTCTGTGTTTTTTTTTTTTAATCTGAAAACCTTTTTGGTACATCAGTATTAAAATAATGGAAAAGAGGTCCATCTTGTTTATACTACATCCTATGTCATATAATTTGAAGTGTTAAAAAAAATCCTAAGAGAATAAAATAGTCAGAACTTTATTTTAAAATCAAAGGGAAATGTAATAACATCAGTTAAATTGCCTTTTCTTCTGAGATCTCCATTCAAGTCTATCTTCGAAATTCTAAAATAATAGAAATTTTAAATTCAATTATAGCAAAAGAATGGTATTTGACATTTATATTTTTAGTAATATAAACCGTTCTTCAAAGCCCTAAATCCATAGTTTGTATTGTTTCAGTTTATTGGTGGTGTATAATATATAATAAGAAACCCATTATTTTCCTAAAGCATTTTTGGATTATTTTACTAGTCTTTTATTTTTTCACTAAAAAAAATTTTGATTATACACATGGACAGGTGGCATTGTAGCTTCCACTTTCCAAGAAAGGCTAGTTATACTTTTGGCACTGGCTGTTCACAGCAAATAGTCTGGAAGGTAACAAAGGAAAGAAAGTGTATTTCCAGACATCACAGTTTAGTCTTTCCTAGGCAATAATATGATATAAAACAGAAATAGAAAGGCATGGAATCTGCAAAATTTTTCAATTCCAGTCTTACTGAGAATCTTTCTTGCCTAATTTTAATACTAAATCACCTGGAAACAAGAATATCATGAAAGGTTTTGGTTTGGAGTCAAATCCATTTAGTAAATATATTGAAACCCTGACACAATGCTGCGATCTCAAGGGCTGTAATTAAAAATCTCTATGTGTTGTTTTCCCCAGCCTGACTTACCTCTGATCTGTGTTTTCTAATCACTTGCCTTTATTCTTCCATTTCTTCAGGTAAGATCATATTGAAAGTACAAAAAGTCAGTATGCAGTTTTGTACCTAACTGACTGCTTCTACATAGATGGGGAAACACCCCTGTTGCAAGGTAAATGTGATCTCAGTAGTTTCTGCCTTTCTTTGGTGTGTTTTCTATAGGAAGGAATGGAGGCTGCTTGTCATCAGTTCTGCAGTGCTCCAAGCAGAAAATGTCCTCCAACCTACTCCAAATCCTTTGGCAGAGACTTAATCCAGGGACTGAGAACCCAAGGTCCAAGGAAATTATATCTTCTGTTGCATTTCTGATTTACTTCAGCCTGCTGTATGTAAAGACTCTAGCTCCTATATCATTAAAACAGAATGAACAGTCAATGTTTAAATAACAGACCACTCACCCCCTAATCATAGGACATGTTCAGAATGTCAGAAAGCTCTAACTCAGCATACAGTTTCCTCTGGGCTGGATCATGATGACTGAAGAATAAGTGCACATCCTTAGCATGCTACAAATTCCAAATACTGCGTACAGAACAACTACAGGAAAAGCAGGTGTTCTCTGTATGTCTATATAGGATTAAAGATTTCTGTCCAGTCAAAGTCTTATGATCATGAAGATGTGATTATGTTTATTTTGTGAGACTAATACAGTAGTAAAGGATTCTGAAGCACTTCAAGGTTTTATTTTAAGAAAGGAAGATTTACTTAGCTGAACTTAATAAATGATCCCCTTACCCCTGAAATGAGACTAATTAAATTCCAGGTAAATGAAAGATAAGGACGAGAGCAGAAAACAAAGATGGACTTTGCATAAATTACTTACTGATAAGGTAGTAGCAATTGCGCTGACATTCAGAGGGTGACAATACTGTATGTACAGCAAAAATTCTTTGGGCTGATAAAGCCTCTTCACCTATTTTTTTCTAGAGATTATCTGTATAGTACAGCTTACAGCAGAGTCACAGAAAATGTTAGCCCATGTCTATTAGATGTATATTATTAGTTTTAAATAGTGAGTAAAAACCAAGCCGCATGACCAAAAGCAAGCCATCCCAAGATTTGCAATGTTTTGGGGTATTTGAAGGTGTTTAATGACTCCCCAGTGAGATTCTGTGGTTCTTGGCATTATGTCAGCAGGAAACATTTGTAAAGGTCTGTAAGTTTTTATCCTGAAAAAAAATTCAATGTCACCTTGAAAGTATACAGCAACAGAGAAAGCAAACACAGGAATTTTTTAAGACGTGCATATAAAATCAAACCAGGAAAGCAGTAATACTGCTTTTAAATCACAAAGGAAATCCAGTCAAAAAGTACCACCCATGCCCAGAACTATTAAAATAAGTCTTTCAAGTATGAGAAGTTGAGTAGACGTGCTGTAGGATTCTTCTTCAGAGTCGTTACCCTAGTGAAAGATGGAAAAGCTAACCCAGTATGTCTCTCCTTTATGCATTATGTAAATCTTATCTGTTAACTACTGTTTTGGGAGGCAGGAAAGGAATTCCTTTTGACCATTTTCTTATATAATATAGAATTTTAGAATTGGTAAAGTTGTACTAGTATTAATAGGATAATCCAATGTTTTATCACTCCAGTTAAATGAGAGAATATATAAAAATTGATCCTTTATCATGTTGGTATAACCATTATTATTATTATTATTGTTGTTGCTATTATTACTATTATTTCACATTAACATTATTGCAATTTCCCTTCAGTATTCCTTTTTTTAATTTTGGTTGTTACTTGACTGATTTTCTAAAAAATCAAGTTCAATGCTACAGCAGAATGATTATCCACCTACCATAATACCAAAATTATTACCAATTGGAGTAAACCAAAAATATATGTCTTAAACACAGACTGACGTTTGCTATTGATGCAAAGTACAGTTCTGAATTTTGCTGTATTCTTTGCTATTAAGGTCCTTTATTTAACTAGAATATTTACTTCTGAGATTCATGCCTCTGATTAAATAGATGAAAATACTGAAGTTATTAGAATTATTTATGTACTGCATACTGAGAAGATTCTAACTGGCCTTGATATGAATTATGTCTTTCACAATCTATGTCTTAATCAAATAGCAAATATTGCTTTGAACTGACCTATATAGCATTAACTAAATATTCATGGTGGGCAAAAATCCTCAAGTGTTGGTGACTTGGACAGAAATCTTGTGACAATATCAGTTTTAATAAAGAGGAGTCAATGCTTGCATGCAGTTAACCTTGTAGCTCTTTTTATTATCATTAATAACTGTCAGTTTGTTTTATAATATCTTCAGAAACTATGTGTAATACCTTATGGAGAAGACCATGTGCTCCATGTAACAGCATCTGCTTAAAGCAAAAGAAATTCTGTTCATCTTAAGTTCTGTTTTCATTGACATCTATGTAAGGTGATTCAATTGTTATTCCTATCTATGGAAGATATTGTTTCATGAATACAATAGTAATTTTCATCAGGCATAGGAAGTGTCCTCAAGTACAGAATATGAATGTATACAAATGCTGTGGTTTGGAAGAAGAAAAAGTAAGTGGGTTTAATCAATAATAGGAAAGAAATTATTGATACATTTAATAGGAGATTCACAATAAGCCTGTGAATTATTATATTCTGTATTCAGGAAGAACATAGCACATGGCAAAAACTAGGAGGAAGCTGTTGTCAATGTTATTGATGACAATAAATCCACTCAGACTGTAGGTGCCTGGGGTTCCCGATGTAGGCTACTGCAATTTAGATATTCAAAGCTTTATTTTTCTTTTTTAACAGACTCTGGCACAGGAAACGAGTATCTCGTTAAATACCACAGACTAAGCAAGATAAAGTCTCACTCATGCTCACAGACAAGTCCTTAATGAGAAACTCGCAATGATATCATGCACTGTGGCAATAATTCAGCAGCAGAGGCAATTTCCTGTGGTGCAATTTTTAGAATTTGAATCATTATATCCTGCACACTTGCACTGTACCTGCACTTTCATCACAAGCCTTGATTTTTTGTTCCAAACTCTTACACAACATTTCTGCATGCTGAGGAACATTCTGGAGTGTCAGCCTCTGTGCATCTCGTTAGCCACCTGCTAATGCAGGGCACAAGAGCATCCCTGCAGAGCCTGAGCTGCCCTGCTCAGCCCTACAGGACACAATGAGGTTTCAGTGGTGCCACCAGATGCAGCACCAGCTTCTGTCTCTGACTTGCCTCTGTGAAAACTGCTGGTGTGGTTTAGCGGCTGGACTTTGATCATAACAACCACTTGCTTGCAGGAAGTTTCTTTAGCAGAATGTACTGTTCTGTGGCCCTGGACATGTGTCAGCTTGCATTTGTGAAGGGGTGTACAAGTGAAGAACTTGTATAATGCTCTACGAAGATCAACACTGACGTACTCCACGCAACTTAGAAAAGGTTGTTTCAAAAAAAGTCCTGGTTTTTTGAGACTCCTTAGGATAAATCTGAACATGCTTTTCTGTCAAGTCAGTTCTCTTACATACTTCAAATAATAAACCCTCCTCAGGGTGGCCAAAAGAAAAGAAAAAGAAATACCATCTAGCACCTATTTCAGTACTTGTTAAATTGTGTGTAGTACTTCCACATTTCCAGTATTCCTGCCAAAGCATGAGCGTACTTGAATGGAGGTGTGAGGTCCATATTTCTTTCTCTTTCAATACAGACTTTTAATAGCCTGCAACTATGAATTACAAGTAGAACCATGCTTTGCCATCAGCTAATTTTCCTGTATATACTAAAATGTCATTCCTTCTTTCACAAAAAGTGGAACTAGGTGTTCATTTCACAGTACCCAGAAGCTGAAGTGGAATTAGTTTCTTTCACTTTTCCAAGTTTGTTCCTCTATTCTTATTCTTGTTTTTAATACTACTCTTAATATACAGTTCCTTAATTTCTATCTGGTTCCAGAGATGATAAGCATTGCCTCTTTAAGCTCATTTATGTATGCATCTTTTTCCTGTGGGTGGTTTTTTTTCCTTTTGTTTCTTTCTCAGAATGCTGGAACTAATTAGATCTCAGCAAACAGTAACACTCAGTTTACTGTATTAATAATTTTATAATATAATGTAATAATTGCTAATGATTCTAAAACTTACTAATGATTAATGATTTTCCTAAGGGGAATTTGGGTCATGTCTGTACACTGGTGTGACAGTAAGCCTAACTTCTGTGGCAGCATTGAATAAATGGCTCTTGCAGTTCCTCATGTTCTTCTGCACATAGGTGGTTCAGGGTACTTCAGCTAAATTTTGCTACTTTATGTCTTTCAAACACTAGTATTACAGGGGAGATAACCCTTGGCATCTCATTTTTAAGCTGAGCAGAAAGTCTGAATATTTGCTGTGTAGTACCTGTAGGAAGTCCAAGACACAATCAGGTTTTTGACAAACGCTTCACTTCTGGATCTGGGTCATTTTTAAAACCTTAGCTAGCCACCTTTTGAAAAAAATGCACAGTATCTAGTGTAGGTATAAATACAGAATGTTATTCTCCAGGGTCATTAGTTTGATACTTTTCAATAACATATAAGTTCACAGTTGAGAACTATAATGAAAGAACTGAAAATCTTTGAATATGAATGGGAAGTCAGGAAGAATTTTTTCCCTCAGATCTGAACTCTGTGAAGGATTTAAGCCTGCACAGTGAAAAGAAAGCTGTTTGACTACACTCTGGCAAGAAGATGAAAATGACCCTTCTTCTCCTCCCACACTTTGAATATCTGCTCAAAATGTCAGACATAGTAACTAACTGATATCAGGTTTCGTATATTTTTTATTTATTTTATATTTTCTTCATAAGCAAAACATATCTACTATTATACTATTAACTATGTGTTGTGCAGATATTTGTAGGATATGGATGTAGGATATTTGACATTTATAATTCTAGACTAGAAGCCAGGCACTGGAGAGATGATGCACCAACTCTGTCCTTATCTTACCCTATGGCCTTAGGAAGCCTCTTCAACTTTTCAGTTTCTCCATCTGAAAAACAGATAACATTTCCCTATCTCGATAGCAGGAGCCCTTTGAATTAATTGATGTCTTATCAATGTTATGTAAAAGCAAAGCACTTAATAACAATCAACCATTATTTAGCAAAGGTTTTAATCTGTGGAGTGATCAGTTTAAGACAATCAGGGATTAGTATTTTCAAGTCATAATCTGTTTTACAGACTGCTGGGGAATTTTCAACACCAGTGGATGACTAAAACCAACAGTTTATTTACTGACATCAAGAGCATGTCAGCTAGCAGAAAATCTGATAGGCTGAATATTATATAAGGAGATGAAATAACACTCATATATGTAGATTCGCACATATAACTGTAGCTGTAAACCCTCTTTCAAATTGAGCTGATGCAATTACAGAGTAATTTTGGACTTCTCTGTGGAAGTAAGGCTTGTAACTATTTGGGAGAGAAAAGTAGCCAGACAGGTCTGTTCAGTCAATTAAGGCTTCAATGGAAGAGGGGTGATAAAAATTTAAAAATTAAAATTAGTTTGTTTCAAGAAGCTTTCCCTGACTGAAAATATAAATTTTCCTTTTTTTTTTTTTTTTTTTTTGTGTGTGTGTGTGTGTTATGAGTAAGCAAATAAGGAAACAGATTTGTGTTGATTAGCTGTTGAGATCTTTTTTGGCACTCTTTACAGAGGTGTTTTCCAGTAAAAAAAAAAGCTGTGTATTACTGGAAACCTATTTACCATGGTTCCTTTTGAAATTGAACCCATATCAACTGACAGGTACATTAGGCTTTTGACTGCACTGAACTGAAGGATAAAGAGCCTGAGAAAGGATCTTTTATTATGTTTCCAAAGTCATGTCTTAGCATATTCTTTATTTTTCCTTCCTTTGCCATTATTAGCCTATGAAGTTAGGTTTTTTCCTTCAGCCTGCAAAGTTAGGCTCAGTTGTCTGCTAACGATCTACCAGGGATGCATTCTCAGGGGGGGATTGGGGGGAAGTTGTTTAGCTTCCATAATTACCTGGAGATGGGAGAGCATAATGAAAGTTCCACATCTTTCAGATGATGCTGAACTATAATTGGTAGCTGATCACTGCACTGTTGGAGAAGAGATTCAGAAGAACCTCAGAAAGCTGAGTAGGCAAAAGGTGATAAAAAATGTTTTAATACAGATAAATGAAAATGTCTGTGGAAAAATAATGCAAATCATTCTTGTATAATGTTTAATTTGGAACTGGTAATTACAACTCAGGACAAAGGTCTTTGAGACATCAAGAGCAGGTCAACGGGCAGCAGAATCAAAAAATCCAACAACAGTGCTGCCTGTCATCAGGAAGGGTACTAAAATCCAAAAGGAGGATCCATTCTTCTGCTATATAAAGCGCTCATGCACCAGCATCTTGGTGTCATATGCAGTTCTGATCTCTGCATTTCAGGAAGCATATTCTGGAGTTGGAGAAGCTGTAGGGAATCACAATTAGAATGATGAAGGGAATAGAGCATGAGCACATACCTATGAGGAGAGAGCCCGAGGCTTTTTGGTTTGGAGAAGAAAACCCTGAAGAGATATATAAGAGAATTACAGACCTATGAAGGCTTTATACAAGGTGACAGAGGAACTGTTACTCACCAGTTCTTCCAGTTCTGAAACTTATAGACAATTGGTAAAACTGATAAGTGATTATTCCAAAACAGGTAAAAGAAAGTATGACTTTACACTGCAGGTCCTGACCATCTGAGGCTTGTTACCACAGGATTTTATGGAGACAGGATTTTAAGATTTAAAAGGAGCTAGAAAAAATTTATGGACAGCATAGAATCTAGTCATTAGATCATTTGCTCTTCTGAGCCCATGCTTCTGTGCTTTTTGTTTTAATGGGGCCATGCTCTGGTATTTATGGAGACCTGTTGAGACTTTTCATTAAAGAAAAACAAAAAGAAAATATTTCAGAAGGTCTTGAGTTCAAAGCCTTAAAAACTCTTGCCACGGGGAAATCTTGCTTTCTAACTCATTACAAAGTTATGAAAGTTTCTTTATGCTTCACATTTTCTTGGGAAATTGATAGGCAAAAATTAAAAAAAGTTATATTGTAGGCTTTTGATACATTTTTAGTCTAACACTTTTATAAGCTCTGACTTAATACATTTAACTCAATAAAATAAATCTACCAACATGAATCAAGTTACTTTTAAGTTATTCTCTGAGTTAACATTATTTAACTTAATGGTTTAAAATGTCAAGCAACTTCCAATCCTTAGAGTTAAATTTTCTACCTCCTAAGTCCAAAAAAGAAAGATATTTCCCTTGTCTCTAAATGAAAACTTCTTCAACAAATCAGAAAAGGCTGTGATTCTTTGAAAATATAATTTATTTTTTTTTTTAGATGAACCTAAACTAAATTGTAGACAAATGTCAAAACATATTTATATCTAGAATCAAAATAGAAAGTTGTTGATCTTATATTTATACAAAGAAGGCTTATGTAGTGCAAAACCCATGAAATTATCCTCCGTTTAAAATAAATATTTTCTGTATTTGTGAACACCTAAGACACTGGATGAGGATGGAGGTTTTATGAAGTGTTCATTTATTGTTTGAGAAATGTCATTTTTTGTAACAAAATGAAAGCTGATTTTATATTCATAGCAACTATTTACATCACTTTAAAAGTACTTGAGGATTCATGGTAGATTTCTTTTTCTTTTCTATAAAAAGATTTTTTTCAAAATAAAATGAAAGAAAATATATGGTTCCTTATCTGTATCAGTGCTTATTTTCCAAGCAGAATCTCATCTGTTAACACATTTAACTGTAAAATGTTTTTCTCCAAAGGCTCTTTATCAGCTTTGCACTCCCCTTAGTTCTCAGACCATGCAAGTTTGTATGACCTTTTAATGATATTTAATTTCTTTCTCTATCTACTCATGAAGGGGTTTCAATGATGTCAGGAAAAAAACTATTTGCTCTCAATCTTTTTTATTTTTCAGAGAAGATAAATGTCAAGCTTTGTTCTTTGAATACAGCTGCTCCCTTATTACAGCTTAGAGTTGTGCAGATACATAACTGTCTGTCTCCAGACACCTTTACAAAAAGCATTGTTAATCACACAGCGTTCTGCCATGCACTGATTTTCTTATGGTGACCCTCTCACAATAATAAGTGGGATTATTCTGCATTTTTATTAGCTAGTGACAGGACAGTGTCTCCTCAGGAAAACACTTCAACATATGCTTATCAATAGACATAGACTTTTTTCAACTCTCAGCCGCACAATGAAAATATTGATTGTCTTCTATCTCTGGCTTATTTTGATCTACTTCATTTGCTGTGCCTCTCTGGCTTTTTGTTCTTTTCTCCTCCACGTTCTACCATATAATGCTGTGAATCTGCTTCCCCATCCTCCCCCTCCATCTCTAGTGTTGTTTTGGGGTTTTGGTTGTGGGGTTTTTGTTTGTTTCTTTTTTATAAACACAGCTTGCCAAACCTGACAAGGTATGGAGTCACTTGCTGGTTCTGGCATGGATGAGCTTCCTAGTCTTCATCACAGATCACACAGACCATTTGCATACTAAATAAGAATGATAAACCTAGGGAATAGAAATGTCCACAGTAGAAAAAGTGGTGTTTTGTTCAGATTATTCCAGAAACATCATTTCAGAATGTATGTCAATTGTTTGTTAGCTCATCAAGGAAGAGAGAGATACATTATTCAAGATTATATTGCCCAACAAAGCAAAATACAATTTTTTTGCAATTTTTTCCTCTTGACCTTTTCATTCCTTATTTAATCTAATGCAGTGCTTCATGGCTAATAGTGACTATTCTTCGGTGTTTGGAGAAATCTTCCTGCATATAGAAGCATTTTTTACATACATAATCCTTAAATCGATGCAAAACTGACAGATTGTAGGTGGTTAGACTATATGACATCCAGAGGCCCATTCAAAAAATGATCATGATCTCTGAAAATTTATAAAGCTTTGAATTCTCCAACTAAAGAAAGTTGTATCTTAAATTAAATCCATTCATCAACTTAACTGCAAGCCCTGAATGTTCTTTACAATAAAATCTTTTACTGCATAAGGGCAAAAGAGCCCCCTTAATGTCAAAAAGAAGCTTGCTTTAATCTTAGCTGTATCTTTTTTTGGTTAAAAAAAAAGAAAAAAAAAAAAAAAAAAAAAAAGAGTGCACCCAGCACTCTTGCATATGTCTCAGCAGAGCTGAGTAGAGAGGAAGGACCTTGACCTGCTGACAACACTATTCCTATTGTAGCCCAGCAGGCTTTTGGCATTCTTAGCTATGAGGGCACATTGCTGGCTCTGGTTCTGCTTGGTGTCCAGCAACATCACCAGAAAATTCTCTGCCAAACTGCTCTTTGACCAGTCAGCACCCAGCCTGTACAGGTCCCGGGGTTATTCATCTCCAGGGCTAGGACTGAGCATTTCCATTTGTTGAAATTCATGGAACTTCTGTCAACCCATTTCTCCATCTTTTCAAGGTCCCTCTGAATGGCTGCACAACCATCTGGTGTATCAACCACTCCTTGCACTCTTGCATCATCACTTGTATGATGTAAGTCAAACAACAAACGATGTTAATACTTGGCATACATATTCATTACCTTGCAAAACACAAAAAAAGAGCAAGAACAATAATTTTACCCTTGCATTTACCAGTAGCCATTCAGATATGTAGGCTGATTATTTCTGGTATGTGACAAGGCTAACATATGTAGCAAGTATTAACAAAAGTCCAGTAGTGTTTATTAAGCGAATTGTTGAGTTGCACTGTGCAAAATGAGGAAAAAGAAACACAGACAATATAAAAATTCAATGGCTGAAGATTACATACTTTGGAATATTACAATAAATCAAAATAGAATGAGATACATATACTTTAGTTCTGTCTCAAAATTCTGCCTTTAAATAAACTTTTTTTTCAATGTATAATTATCTGTGTAAATGAATAATATAACATGATTCCTCTTCGAGTGACACAGCTTACTTTGGGTGTCTTGATGTTTTCACAGGAAGAAGGCATTTTAGAGAATGCAGATGTTTCATATTAAAAACACAGCAACTGAAACTAGTATAGATCAACTGTTACCAGGAACAAAATTCTGATGTGCAGGCAGACTATCAAAATATAAGTCCAGTTGGGAATTATCAGAGTTATATTATCAGTTTGTACAATATTACCATAGTACATATATGTACATTGTATTGGTTGCAAGTTTCTGATAACTTCATCCGTGGACCTAGCAGAGAAATGCGGTGAGGAAGGCTGTAACTGTTTTCACATACTCCCTGTTTGCTGTTATAAATACACATCACCCTTAGCATTTATATTAATCCCAAAACATTTAAAAAAATATATGCATTTACAGTTGTCCTATCTGCTCTTCATCAAGATAAATTAAAAGAAAGTCGAACTATAGATAGCTGTCTGCGTGCTGCTTCTCTAAGTTACAGATGTGATGAGGCCGTTCCTGCTTTTTCTGCTCTGTCTAGAACTGATTATCAAAAATGAAATCCTGAAGATCACAATATTCAGAGTAGTAGCCATAGATGTTTAAAATGTAGAAGAGAAAGAAGGTTTTGAAGGGAGGTGAAATTTCTAATAGTTAATACTTTAGCAAATGCTTTATGATTGAGATGTTTATTCTTCATATGAAGAAGAGAAAAATCCCAAGGATTCTACACTGAGAAAAGTGTTCAACGAAGGTGAGTTGCTTCAGTCATAGATTGTTTGCCTCTACACTTTAACTTAATGGAATATCAACGCTTGCAGTTACCAGAAATCAAGCTTTGCTGGTGGGGCAAAAACAGGCCAGGAGAGGAGGAATGAGGTAAGGAGGGACTGCACAGTTAAGGAGATGATAAACAAGTTCTGGGAATATGGTTTCTAATGAGGACCATATGCCCATGAGAGACTGAGATCAAAACTAAGGGAATGAAGAGCTGAGACATGAGGCTTGCTTAACCTCCCAAAGTATTTCACAGTGTGTCTTCATATGGTAAACTCTTTTGAAAGAGCTGGGAAAGTACATGATAAATATATGTGCTCAGAAGAAAAAGGGGACTACAAAATCAGTAATATTGAACTTGCAGAACTGGCAGATGAGCTCAGATGACCTAAAAGAAATTGTTTTTCTGCACATGTTTGAAAGTACATGTGTACATGTTTTCCTGGATGAGTGGCAGTTATATGTCCTTCTAAGCATCTTGTGGATTAAGAACCTACACTCCTAATGGCTGTCTTAATGTTTTGTTTTGAAGTGATGAGAAGCACATTTAAAGATACAGTATCAAGGACTAAATGTAATTTTTAGATTGACATTGCATATATGTGTATGTAATAAAAGAAATTACAATTAATTTTTTATCTTTGATGCTTGAGCATAACTTGGCTAGAAGAAACTGAAAACACCTTGTTTAATTAGACATAGCAGTTACTCTGAAGTGAAACAAATATTTCCATGACAAGCTCAACGCATTGGCAAGAACGTACAACCGTTTTTCATGGAAGGAAAGCAACATTTTATAATGTTTCAAGGGTCTCTCTGTTTCAAGGATTAGGGGCTATAGTTTAATGTGAAATTACTCTAAAGCAGAATTCGTGTGGAGCTTATAACTTAAATCACCTAAACGGTAGTAGGGAAATATTAGAAGAATATACTTATGCTTCACCAGTATCTCAACAGGTTATGCTGTTGAAGTTGCTCTAAATTAAATACCTCATTTGACTGGATGATGATAAATGCAGTATCAGTTGCTGCCACAGCTACATTTTGCTAAATGATCCTTTTCCAACTCTTAAGCACTCTGTTGTCAATAAAATATCAATTGTTTGTCACAGGAGAGACTCTGCTATCTATATTAACATTTAAAATAAACCTCACAAACAGCAAAAATCCCACAAAAATCCCAGGACTGTATAGTGGTCTACCCATTCCAAGAAAGCCAGATCTGTGGTCTGCATAAATGAGATTGAAGTCACTTAATAGAGAGTGAGCAGGGCACATGCAGCCAAGATGAAAATTGTACAGTAGTACATACAGATGTAACTGCAGTAGTTTCTAGGTATCATGGAAAAATAATACTGTCCTTGGGCAATGGAGAATATGCCTCTGGTATGTTGATTTCATAATCTGGATAGCAGCAGTGATAATTTTGTGTGACTGATACAAGAGGCTATGCTGTCAGCTTCAAGTTTTGCAAGATACCTTCTAAGATGGAAAATATTTGCTAAGGGATCACCATTGTAATCTCCATGAGATTATGCTAATGGCTATTATTTTACTGGCAACAGTTAAGTGCTGAGAACTAAAACGGAACTGTGGCTGTGGTTTGACTAAATTTAATTCCATATTTGAGACCTGAATAAAAGACAAAAGTTTCATAATTATACCTCTCCCAAGTGCCACAAAAACTATATTTACTGCAGGTGTTCAGGTTCTTTGGTACTTTACTTTGTGGTGGTGGAGACAGCAGCAGGGTTGGAAAATAGCAAAGCATAAAAGGGGGGTGATATATCTGAGTGACACAGATGCGGTGTTAGAGAGAGCACCCAAACTAGTTTTGTACTGTAAAGGAAGATGGAGAAGTGAAGGTCCTTTAACATTTCTACCATATAAGCACTAATCCATGACAGCATCTGCTTTCATTTGCACAGGTTTAAATATTCCTGGGCAAGTTAATGCAATAATTCTGAATTTTCTTTACCAGTAACGTTAAGGACTGGATCTTTCCCTGAAATGTTAGCAATGCTAAGCCCAAGCAATGCAATTCCTGTGCTGTGGGTTAACCCCAATATGCAGCTTAGCCCCACAAAGCCTCACTTCATCCCCCCCCCCCCCCAGCAGGATGGGGGAAAGAATCAGAAAGTTCTAAGTGAGAAAACTTGTGGGTTGAGATAAATTTCATAGGTAAAGCAAATGCTGCGCATGCAAGCAGAGCAAAACAGGGAATTCATTCACCACCTCCAGTCAGCAGGCAGGTGCTCAGCCATCCCCAGGAAAGCAGGGCTCCATCATGTGTAACGGTTACTTGGGAAGACAAATGCTGCAAATCTGAGCATCCCCCCCTTCCTTCTTCTTCCCCCAGCTTTTATTACTGAGCACAATGTCATGTACTCATCAAAAGGGATATCCTTTTGCTCGGTTGGTGTCAGCTGTCCCAGCTGTGTCCCCTTCCAGCCTCTTGTGCACCCCCACCTGCTTGCTGGTGGGACAGAGTGAGAGGAACAGAGGACCTTGACACTGTGCAAGCACTGTTCAACAATAGCTAAATCATCCCTATGTTATCAACACTGGGTTTGTCACAAATCCAAAAAACCAGCATTATAGGAGCTACCGTGAAGAAATCTAACTCTATCCCAGCCAAAATCAGTACATCCAGTCAGGGGAAAGAATATGCTAGTGGCTTATCATCAATATAATGAGTAAAAATCTATTTCTTGAACCTCTTCTTTAGCAGTGGTGACACCTACATACTTACCTTGAGAGACCTTGTGGACTGATACTTCTTAAAGGCTTTCATACAGCCATGTGGTTTTTAAAGAGCACAGCAACTGCTGATACTGGCACATCTTTGTTCTCCACCACAAGACAGCCTGAAGTTCTCAGTTCGCAAAACAGAGCCACTGGCTTCTAATGAAGAAGGGAAGGTGGCAGCACCAGGCTCATAGAGCAGCCTGTGCTTGACTTGAGAAGTCTGTCTACCTGGCTTGCATTTCTTTAATTCCCTGCTTTCACCACTGTGTTGGTGAAAAGGGAACTTAATGCTGGGCAGTGTTCAGACTTATATTTAAAAGTGTAAGACAAAGTAAAAAGCATAATATTGGAGTAGAAATACAAAGCCTTTTTTTGTCTGGTTTTCATTGAAACTTTTTACAGGAGTTGACATATTCCCATGAGTTCTTTACTGCATAAAATTTTTCTGACTGTAGTGTGGATCTCCAGAAATATTTTCATTAATAATAAAATAAAAATCAATTCATGTAAGAAGAATAGAGATAACTTTAGACTTGTATACAGTTCTCACAAGTAAGCTTTTTTCTGACTGTAGTGTGGATCTCCAGAAATATTTTCATTAATAATAAAATAAAAATCAATTCATGTAAGAAGAATAGAGATAACTTTAGACTTGTATACAGTTCTCACAAGTAAGCTTAAATCCTCTTTCAGATTTGAAATGCTACAGATTTCTGCCTCCTATTATTAGACCCCATTTTCTTGGAATTTCAGTTTTTACTAGGAACCAAAGCTTTTATCCAAGCATCTGGTATCACAATAAAACTTTTATTCTTTCTTTCATTACATAACAAGGAACACATTCAAATTTTCATCTGAGGAAAGAAATCAGTTCCTTTAATTCAAAAGTTTCTTAATGTCTTCTTCCCAAATGTTAAGGTTTTAGCACTGTAAAAGGTTTAAGAAGTTGTTTGAAGAGTGTTTGTAAGTAAGCTGATCACTTCAAAGATATCCTTTTAGTGAGAATCAAATCTGACAGATGTGGAGTGCTGCATGTGTAAGAACAAGGTTTTAAACCCCCATGATGAACAAGACAAAAATACTGAGAAACCTGATTTTTCATTTGAAGAGCTAGACTGAAATATTCTATTCTATTCTATTCTATTCTATTCTATTCTATTCTATTCTATTCTATTCTGTTCTGTTCCGTTCTGTTCTGTTCCATTCCGTGCTGTTCCATGCCGTTCCATTCTAGACAGTGACTATGGAGATGTTTGCAATGAATAGGTGAAAAGTGACCAAAGATGGAAGCATACAGCTTCACCTGCTATACTAAGTGACTTTCAGGTGTATGTTTCCTCATACAATTTTTTGGGGGGATGTAATTTACTCTTTTCTTGTGTTTACAGATCCACAAGCATTCTTAGAGAAAATGTTCCACAGATTTGCCTCCAGTTGTCTGAGATGACCACAGATAGCAGTTGTATGAATACATAATCACAGCTCTCACTTGAACTTCAATTCAAGGACCGGCTGTTGCCTTTCATGCATAGATGGCCCCATCGTCTAATTATATGTCTCCCTGATGGACTCTGCATATGGCTTTTATTAGAAATACTAATGACAAAGGAACTAATGGGATGGTCACACCTGGAGGGAAGTGTTCAGACAAATTTGGAAACCTCATGACTGCCAGCTGGCTCATGTGGAAATATAGAAACATGGTTAACAGAAGAAGGATTATCTCCTGTTCTAGCTCTTCTCTTTAAAGGAGTTTCTGAAGATAGTTTTATCTCTATCTTTCAGTTTAAGAATCCAAGAACTGTGTTGCACCACACTAACAGACTTTATTGATGTGTTGAATGTGCTCTGGCACATAAAAAAGCAATGGTAATGGGAAACGAATATTTAAATTAAATAAATGTTCTTTTTTTTTCTTTTTCCTTCACTACTTTAGAAGTACTGAAAGACTAATGCATTTGTATAACTTAAAGATATTGAGAAGCAAGTCTGAAATGGTTCTATGCCTTTTTAATCTTAGTCAATTATATCTTGGAAAAATTATATTTTTTGCTTTTTTTTCCCCTCATAATGTTGACTCTAATGCAGTAATAACAGAAATGGTGATATTTAATTAATTATGAATTAGTCTTCACTTTGCTCAAGTTTGTATATTCAGGACTTCAGACTGTGAGTGACTAAACATCTTTTCATTGTTCTGCTTTATCCTCATTCATCAGATTATACATTATTTACTATAGCGATTTCAACCTTTTCTTTTGTTCATATTCTCTTGCTCTTTCTTTTTTTTTTCTTTAAAAGGGAATGGCCTTGAAAACAGAAGAACCAAAGAACCATTCATACTTCACTTCAAAGAGGAGTTTTGATATTATCCTTATTTTCCAGAAAGTTAATCAGTACAGTATCAATGAAAAATTTGAAAGCTACCAATTAATTACGACCTCTCAGCTGAGACATTTAAAACTTAATGCTGTTTAGGTAGTTCCCAATTCACTATAAGTTGAATAATGATTTAGTCAGAATTTAAAACTTAATGCTGTTTAGGTAGTTCCCAATTCACTATAAGTTGAATAATGATTTAGTCAGAATTCTTTAACAAAATATTTTCTTTCAAAATATAAAGCCATTCCACTGCAAGCACCTAAGTATGAAATACCAGATTCTTAGAGAATCAAAGTCATGAAATCATGATTAGTTGATAAAAACTCCTCTGGTCCCAAAGCCTGCAATTGTGTGATAATTGTACAGCTACAAGAGCCATATAACCTAGGGCAGCATTGAATTATTTTATGCTGAGGTCATACTTCATTTTCCTACAAAATTTGTTTAATTTCCAAAATAATTATTTTCTTACAGTAGCATTGTAGGTGAGGAAATCACAAGCAACAGATGTTCTACAGATAGGCACTCATCTGCAAGTATGCTCTGCCACACGACTGTGGGAAGTCTGTTTATCATCCCGCTGCTACTGAACTACTTATCTGAGATGTGCACAAAGGGTACAACTGAACATTTTACAGGCATTTTTTGACATTTGAATTCTTACATTTTGCAATCTTAATTCTTTTTCAAGCAGCTATTTGTCTGAAATTTAGCGTAATGTTTTAATACGCAACAATACATTTGCTACAGCCACACTGTTATTCTGTAAAAAGTTCAGATTAATGGCATTACACTCCTTTCTGCAAAGGCAGTGAACCAAAGCATAATTCTTTCCAGAGTCCCCCAAAATAATCTATGCTCAAACTTCAACAAGAAAAATATAGCTTTTTTTTTTTTTTTTTTTTTTTTTTACAACCGAGGTATAGTGGTGAAATTACCTGCATCTATTTTATTACTGGTTATTGAAGATGTATTTTGTTCCTCTTCCCAATGAGTAGAAACAATCCATATTAAATCAATGTTACACCACAGAAAAACTCTGCATTCAGGGATTTGAAAAGTAAATCAGGAAGGAATAACTCATAGCCCCTGTACTGCGCTGTTCTGAGAGGAAACCACTCTCAAGAAGTGGGCTGCACTGATTGTGGTCCTACGCTTCATACATTATTTGGATTAAGAGGCTTTTTTATGCTCCAAGACAGCTTTCAGCATGAAAAACACAAGGCAAAGCAAAAGGACTTTCTCATGCTTGTTTCATTCCATAATCTTACTTGGTAGTTATAGCAGCCCAGTAAATTCAAAAGCTTATATGTAAAGCATTTGTTAAAAAAGATCTCTTGGCTGAAGCATCATGAGCACACTGCAATATCTACTAAACTTTATGGGTCTGTGTTTTAAATTAATCTTTCTAAAAATTAATGTAGCAAACCAACTGCACTTCCTCAACCAGCACACCAAGGAAAAAAAATGTGACATAGTAGGTGCACATAAAGATTTAACAGCTTAACGTAACAAACCTCCACATTTCCTAACTGCAAAGGGGCTGACAAATTATTTTCAAAAGTCTTCAGTTTGGGGAGCAGATGATGTTAAATAGGGTAGCAGAACCCACCCTACACCTTCCGTACCCAGCAGCATAGACCGGCTGTCAATGCACAGGTTTTTACGTGCGCTGCTTTATTAGGTTGCCTGCACTTTGGGAGTGGGAACACAACTAAGAAACATCTCTCTGTTAGTGATTCACCAGTTCTTACCACAGCTCCAGCTATTGGCATTTCCTAGGGCTTTTGTAGAAGGCCACAGATACTTGCCTGATGTCCCTGAGCACAATGGTAAAAAGGAGCTTTGGGAATGTTATTTGTACAAACTGAACTATTGATTGTTTTTGCCTGAATGTCGGCTTTCTATGGGCAATGGGGTTAAGCTTTGCTGCAGGACATCTATAACTTCTGCATAGGTATCTTTTTAAATTCAAATCAATCACCTCATCACCTGAAGGAAAAGTCAGACTAACTGTTATGCCTGCTAGTAATTTATGCAGCAAAACCTAGACGGATCATTCCCTTCAATTTGGTTACAAAAGTAAATACAGGAAATATGACTGCTCTGGATGGTTTGACAGCACTGAAACAGTCAATAAACACACTGATTTTTCTCAGAAAACCCTGTGAGAAATGGGTGTCACTGTTTTGAAAGTACGCTTTAAATATTTTGTAGACAGACCTTACCTCTGCCTCAACATAGAACTATTTTACTATTTTCAAGTAGGAACAAGTTATAAGAAAACTTTTTATAAATAAGCACAATTCTTAGAGCATTTTGAATGCAGTAGTAGTTTTTGTATGGAGGAAAGACTAGCCTGTATTGGAATGACTCTACTCGGCACTGGTGAGGTCACACCTGAGTGCTGTGTCCGATTCTCCACTCCACAGCTGTATCAGGTTTGCCTGGTAAGGTTTTGATAGCAGAGGGGGCTACAGGGGTAGCTTCTGTAAGAAGCTGCTAGAAGCTTCCCCTATGTCTGATGAAGCCAATGCCAGCCAGTTCCAATATGGACCTGCTGCTAGCCAAGGCTGAGCCCACCAGTGATGGTGGTAGTGCCTCTGGGATAACGTATTTAAGAAAGGTGTGTGGGTGGGTGGATGGGCAGTGTTGCAGTGGAAGAGAGGAGTAAGAATATGTGAGAGTAAAAACTCTTCAGACACCAAAGCCAGTGAAGTAGGAAGGTGAGGAAGTGCTCCAGGAGCAGAGATTCCCCTGCAACCCGTGATGAAGACTATGGAGAGGCAGGCTGTGCCCCCGCAGCCCATGGAGGTTAATGGTGGAGAAGATATCCACCTGCAGCCCATGAAGGACACAATGCTAGAGTAGGTGGATGAGCAAAGGAGGCTGTGACCCCGTGGGAAGCTCCTGGCATGACCTGTGGACCCATGGAGAGAGGAGTCCACACTGGAGTAGGCTTGCTGGCAGGACTTGTGACTCCACGGGGGACCCACGGGGGACTAGTCTGTTCCTGAAGGACTGCACACCATGGAAGGGACCCAGGCTGGAATAGTTCATGAAGAACTGCAGCCCATGGGAAGGACTCATGTTGGAGAAGTTCATGGAGGACTGCCTCCTGAAGGAGGGACCCCACGCTGGAGCAGGGGAAGAGTGTGAGGAGGAAGGAGTGGCAGAGACAACATGTGATGAACTGTCTGCAACCCCCATTCCCTGCCCTCCCATGATGCTGGTGAGGAAGAGAAAATGAGGAGTAAAGTTAAGCTCAGGAAGAAGGGAGGGGTGAGGGGAGGGTGCTTTTAAGTTTTGGGTTTACTTCTCATTATCCTGCTTTGATTTGATTTGTAATAAATTAAATTAATTCCCACAAGTTGCGTCTGTTTTACCTTTGATGGTAATTGGTGAGCAATCTCTCCCTGCCCTTATCTTTACACATAAGCCTTTTGTTATATTTTCTCTCCCCTGTCCAGCTCAGGAAGGGAGTGACAGAGTGGCTTTGGTGGGCACCTGCTGTCCAACCAGCGTCAACCCACCACAGCAGTACAAGAGAGACCTGGACATAATGGAGAGAGTCTGACAAAGGGCCATGAAGATGATGAAGGGACTGGAGCATTTCTCCTATAACGAAGACAGTAGGACTGCTCAGTCCAGAGAAGAGCAGGTTCAAGTGGGATCTTATCAATGTATATAAAACTTTGATGGGACGGAATGAAGAGAACCAGAGTCTTCTCAGTAGTTCCCAGTGAAAGCACAAGAGGCCATGGGTGCAAATTAAAAGCCGGAAAATTCAGTCTGAACACAAGATAATGCTTTTTTACTGTGAAGGTTGTTGAACACTGGAAAAGGTTGCCCAGAGAGGTGGTGGAGTCTCCGTCCTTGGAGATATTAAAACTGACTGGACATGGCCCTGATCAACCTGCTGCAGCTGACCCTTCTTGAACAGGGGCTAGACCAGTCTCCAGAGGGGACTTCCCTCTCCAGCCATTCAGTGATATCCATGACTCAGTATCCAAAAAGAAGAAGCAAGAATGTTGGACCAGGATTCTTTTTCCATTTGGTCATTACTACCTCCTGTAGTCTTATAGGGTTGCTAACAGATCAGCAACAAAATCTATGTCTTTATTTTGTGTATTTAAGCTGCCTTTTTGGAGAGCATATAAAGCATAAGCAGACAAGTCATGGCTGGTTAAGGATTTTGAAGGCTCACAGGAACTGACCACTGTTTTAACACTGTATTGGGATATCCAGGCTGCATTAAGACATGTGGAAGCCAATGCTATTCTGACACCACTTTTGGCCTAATATGCCTTGTACTTTTACAGGGTTATGACTGTCCTTGGTTATCCCTCCCTTGAAGACAAGTAGCACAGTGCAAAGGCTATTAGGTAGACTCTCAGTTCCTAATCGCTTTGATATAAACTAAGCACTGTAGGTGGCTGATTGACTGCTGATGTGTCTCCTCATGTGTTACAGTGCACTTTCCTGGTTAAATAATTCCAAAAAATGGCTGTCAGTTGGCACTGAAATCCACCTGGCGCATTTTGAACAACAGACTGGCAAAAGGCTGACAAAAGACGAATGTCATTTGTGAGATGAATAATAGGAAGAACATCTCTGTCTCTGGTTGGAGTTTTCAAAAAATACATAATTTCCCAACATTATAAATACTGGCACAAATATTGCTCAAAAGTGGGTGGTAAAAGAAGAACACCACTTTCTGAAAAATACACTTAAGAGAAAAAAGGGAAAACACTGCATTCTGTTTATATCTGGCATCCATTAGGCACAGTTCTTCTGAACAGTCATTAATTACAATAATAAATAGCCTTTAAACACATGCAAAAATCCTTCTGCCAGGATGTCTAAAAAATTCTTGACAACAGATAAACAGTGTTTTCCACACGCTGAATGGCATAAGAAATAATTTAACAGTCTCAGTTATTTATCTGCTGTTGCTTGTTTATTGTCTCATGACTGGACTGCAAACTTTCTGGAGCAGGGCTAATTTATGTAATGCTGATAATTCCTGGTGCTGGTCCAGACCTGACGTCTCTAGTTTACTACACTAACATAAATAATGATTGCCTAACTAATAATTACCTAGAGGAAAATCTTCTTTCTTGCCTATGCCAGTCTGAGGCATACACCTAAACAGAACTAACAAACAGAATAGGTCAGGTGCAATTACAGACAAGTAGCAACTCAAATATGTGGTGGTAAAGCAACAGAAAAAGTCAGAATTGAATGGAAAAGCCTGTTTCGAAATAGCAAGGATGTCAAACTTCAGACTCAAGTACATAACATTTTCTGAATATACCTCTTCCTTCCCTCAGTCACTTTGTCCCCATTTCCAATTAACAGGAAAAAAGCAAAATAAATACTTATTTAGTTAACATTAAATCCCTACCTCTTTTTCCATCTCCAGAAAGACACGTATTTTAAAATCAAAACTTCAAAGCAAGGCCACATTTTGTTCTGAGTTATTCTTTAATGTCACTTTGGGAAAGCATTCTCCTGCCTGCATCCAAAACCTCAAGGACTGAGTCATCCTGTTTCCTTTTTCATCCACTAAGCCCAAAGAGAGCAGGATAGATTTCATTGCCCTCAGTATGCCCTCATAACACTTCCAGCTTTGCATTAGGACTGTGATTATAATCAGATCTCATTCTTCAGGGCTTCAGCTGATCAGCTGTAAGAGTCAGGGCCATAATTTGACTTGTAAATTCTCCTCTTCCTCTACACATGCATCTTTTCTTTTGAAGCACTGGCAATTGACTGCAGCTGGCTATTGAGTGAGGGGTACCCATACTTCAGTACTTCGTACTTTGAGGAGGCATAGTGCTTGAAGGTGCTTGACTGATGTGTCTGATTAGGCACTCAAAGTCTTTCTGATAACACACTTTAGTATCAGGAAGAAATTATAAAAAAAAAAAACAAACCCAAAAACCAAAAATCCAACCAAACGCTTAAAACAAGCCCACAAGACCTTCGGGGGTGTTATTTATTCAAGATTGATTAAACAAGTATTTGACCAAGATGGACACTTACATAACTGATATGATGCCAAGGCAGTTGTGGAAAAAGTTGGTTTGGGGACTTCTGGTTTAGCTTTGAATTCTTTTCCTGAAGTGTTCTATTCTATGTTAAAAAAAACTTTAAAACAGGCAGCATCTGGATGTTTTGCTGTTTGCTGTAGTGACAAGTTTCCCTAGCATTGTGTGAACAGACTACCTATTACAGATGACTATGAAATAGGCCTACACTTCAGCCCAATGCTACACTCCTCTGCTGGTGCTCTGAAATGCTGAAACTATGCTGGGACTGGAGTTGAGGTCTCTCTTTTCAACAGTAGATAAAGACAGAATTTTGAGTCATGGACAGACTGATCACATAAATGAAATAGCTTTTAGTAATCTGATATATGATGCTGAGTGAGTAGTAATGGATATTTCACAGTTTGTCACATGTTTCTAATGCTACGGTCTCCGAAACAGTTATGCAACAATTATTTAAGTTTCCTGAGACTGGAGCCGGTGATAACAGTTCCTCCACCTCAGTTGCTCTAAGTAGCTACGCTTGTAACTTGGGTGAAGAAATATTTTTCATCTTTTTGTCCAACTTTGGAAGATTTGGAAATCTTAGAGAGGGGTTCCTGCTTTAAAAGTCCCAAATATCATTCCTCCCTATTTGCTTCCATTAACACTCTATCAAAGTGTACCAGAAAACATACAGAACTGGTTGCCTTTTTCCAGTGGAGGGAAAAAAAAATAAAAAGGGGGGGGGGGGGGGGGGGAAGGGGAGAATACAAATTTCCTGTAATTGTTACGTTTCTGCAGTATACATACTTACAAAAGAGATGCCAAAATAGAAAGCCCAAAATCAGACTTCTTCTGTGAGTTTTTGCCTGGTTATTTACTTAGATTACTAATCCAAACCTTTATCTATGCAACTGAAAACCAAGAGGAAGGAAAGACAGTTGTACTTAATGAAGGAACTAGATTTGAAAAAGAAAGGAGCATCTGGGCTTGCTGAAGGCAAATTGAAAGCATGCAGAAGGGGCAATGAGGATTCTGGATCCTGTTGGTAATTAAAAAGTCATAAATGGATGCTGGAACTGGAGCACCACTTGAAGCTAAAATGAGGAAGCTGGGTCATAGGAAAGGACAAGCTCTACAGAAATGCTGAAAGACAGAGCAGATGAAGTACCTTGGCTTCATGGAGGAACCCCACAAATAGAAAATGGTTGAAATTGAGATAAAACTGATGTATGCACTGCTGTTGCATCCAGGATGGAGTATGATCCTGTATATTTTAATTCCAATAAGGTGTCTAGATCTCTTTGAAGACCAGGTTGTCTGCCAGCCTTACTTGTCTCATAGGTTGCATGCAAAGGCAGAGGGATTATCAGGTAGATTAGAACACAACAACATAAAAATCATTCAGCAGCAGAAATGGTAGCATCTTCATCAAATACAACATTTGGCAGATTTTCTTATCACTAAATAAAAAACTCTAGGGGAATCTGTGGAAGGCAACCACTAGCAGCTGCTCCCAAATAAGAAAACACAGAAAATTGCTCCAAATAATCAGATTGAAAGAACATTGTTGGTGGTTCATGACAACATCAGTAGAAATCAAACTAAATTGGTCTTTTTCACCAGAAGAAAGTTCCTCTATTGGCTACAGTATTCAGGCAAATTTATAATAATGTCGGCAGTTAATAGAATGCAAAAACTGGAAAAGTTTAAATAGGATAAAGAAAATACAATGTGATTTATAGTAAAAGTGGGCTTATTAAGGCTTTCAACCTATTAAAAAATTTTAAAGGGATTTTTTACTGATGCAAACTGATGTAAAGTGTTCTCAGAGAAGTTTTATTGTGCTAGCAAGACTGACAACCATGTGTGATGTAAATTTCAGAATTTCAAAATAGCTGTTCTATTCTGAATGGTAATTATATTACAATATGTCTTCTCATCTGCAGTTAGGCTCTTTTTATAGAAATAGTTGCATTTGTTTAAGCTATCTAAAAGCTATCATATTAGTCTTTTTTTTCCATAATTTCTTTTTCTTACTCTTAATATCTGTCTCCTAAATTTTCAGTATAGGCGAACCCCAAATCTCAATGAAAACTTAAAGTCATTGCTCATACACATGGCAGGCAATTCCATCGAGAGTCTCCACTAAGCACTGTGCAGATCCTACACCCCTCAGCTGAGACCTTAAGACACAAGATGACCACACTTCCTGTGTCCCAGTTGTACTGATTTTGTAAGACTGCAGAATGATTTCAAAGCTTTGCAAGTTTGTCCTTCATAGGCATAATCTGTGTGGGCTGTATGTTACATTTGCTTTTGTACGTTCATTGCACTGTGCACTATTTTCATAAATAAATGAGCTGCTGTGAAGAATGTGCATGGGTTTCTGAGGGATGAACCAGGCCCTCATGCCCACTCTCCAGGGAACTGCAGCCTCTCTTTCCCTGAAATCACTTTGACTGAAGTTTCCTGCTGCATTTTCCAAGCTCATGTTTTTATATTAAAACAATAGATTTTGTTCTGTTGTGACCTTGTCATCACAGAATTCATTATTGCTTACAAAGTGAGATTTGGAGATTACTTTCCTTATGGGTTCACTTATTAATTTTTCTAAGAATACATTCAGGTAAATAAACATTTCTGGGCTTTTCTTTTTTCCTTGTTCACTCCCTTTTATGCTCAGTGGGTAAGTGCATCTGGGTGATTGAGCTATGGATGCTCCCATCTCAATATTCCTATCCTGTCTATGGCTTTTACTTTTCTACAGCTCTTTTGCAGCACAGATTGCACAGGTGTGCCGTGTCAGACATGGGCATTGGATCTATCTGTAGAGGGGAGGGAAGAAGTTTATAACAGGAGTTAAAGACAGAGAGTGTTATGTGTTGGAGGGCAGCTGGGATATCCCAGAGCACTCAAAAGGCTCCAGATACATTGCACGGGCAATTGATTCAAATGCCAAGTGTTCTTTTATAAAGCTAAAATACTTTCAGTCCATCAGATATCTGGGAAAAGTAGGGCAAGTCTCAAGTTGTTGTCAGTAAGTACAAAATCCTTCTTTTTCTTTCTCCAGAAATAAGCCCCAACACTCTCACTTACCAAATACATCTATTTCTAATAAAATTCTGTGTAATTTGTAGTAGATTTTTCCATTGAAATTTTGTAATTTTTAAAGACTCTTAATTTTTTTCTGCATGCTGTTACACTGCATGTTCTAAATATGAAACCTCCCATGTCAAAAATAAACAAAAATATTCCCTACATTTGTCCTTTTAGAAATGTAGTTTTAAAAGTCACAAAATAATGCATTACTTTTATTATGTATTATGTTGCAATGCAGCATGTTTGAATGAAGCTCTTACATTTAATGATTTATGTCTTTTAGACATAATGTTTCACAGCTTTCCTGTGAGTTTTTATTCTGAAGCCACACATCTTAGATGAATTGATCAATTTGTGTTCCACGTTTATTAACTAAGTTACCACTATATACTAATTTGGCCTGTTTATCTCTTTTTTTCCTCATTCAGAAAGTCCTATCAAAGCCAATTATCAGAATGATGAACAGTTGTACTATACCACAACTTACAGAATTCACATTACCTCAAAGACATTTTTTTTCCAGAAGTCAGTTTTATGTTTATTTCTCTGAAGAAGTGTGAATAACAGCTGTTGCATTTAGCATGCAGATCAATGAAATGTCATTTCCTTTGGGCTAATCCCTGAGTAACAGATCACAGTCACAAACAGTCTCAATCTCATAATGCACTCAGGAGCACATTGCCCTGAAGGCACTGGAAATCTCTACATCTCCTCTACGTGAAGAGAAAGTAAGTGGAATCAGTGTCTTTACTGGAGATTTACAAAATACTATTTTCAGGAGCTAGAAAAAAATTATCCGACCTCACACACAGAACTGTTATGATTTGGTCATACAAGGTTGTTGCCCTTATTACCAATAAAATTCAGCTAGTCTTAGTGACTTTTATATCTTATTCTGTATAAAATGTGTAAAAGTAATGGTAAGTCAAGTATAAACCAGATGACTAAATATAACCCATCTGGTATTGCTTAGGAAGTTAATAGCAGTTGAACATTCCCATTTCTTCAGCAGATGTGTTATTGCATCACCAAATGGTCATGAACATCAGTAAACAACAGGGAGAAGTGCAAAATTTGCTGCTCATTTTACTAATCTTAATTTGAGAAATGGCAAAATAGAAACTTTCATATATTTTCCAATTGCCTGAATGTGTTATGCTAATTCTGTGCTCAATACTTCAGGTAGAGGAACTAGGAAGAGGAAAAAAAATACTGTTTGGACAATCACATGGACTCTGTAAAAAATACCTTTAAAATGAGTGAAAGATTTCTCTAAGTGGCTCCAGCTGCATTGGTCTCCCAGGGAGTGCCTGGGGCACTGAGGGAAGAGCTTGTGTTCAGTCCCAGGCTCCCACACTGCCTATACGCTCTTCTCATCTTGGCTTGTCTGAAATGCCTCAGTTGCCTTGGCCAAGGACACTTAAATATAGGAAGTGGCTTGCATCAAAATCAAATTCATACCCTCTTCTTAAAGGCAGTGTGGATTCAGTGGCACTGCACTAACTCAGGATGACTTGAACCCAATCCTCAAAAATGTCTCAGGAGCTATGAGAGCCCCCAAACGCTTTGCCCTGCTCTTTCCTACATGCCCATCTCTAACAGTGTGCAGCCTCGGTCACTGCTTATGCCAGCTTGGCCAGCCACAAACCAGGCCTCCTGCATCAATGGGATCTCCCCAGGCACAGTGCTGGCTGAAGGGGGGCTCCAGAAGATAGCTTGCTTCCATCTGAGTCCTTTGGAAAGTCCTTCTTTATGTGGGAAGCTCCTTTGGACACCTTTAATTTGCACAGCACCCGTCACACTGGATACTTGGGCTGAGGGAGTCTTCTCCAGTCAGAATTGAAGAGGGACTCTTCCTGGCCAAAAAAGAAAAAGCCTTTTACAGTCTCCTGGACACTTTCCTTCTCATCCATTGATCAGTCGTGGCTGCCAAGATTTTTCCTATGGCCTAGGAGCAGGATAGCTAGTAAAATAGATCAGTAGAAGGAAACAGGACAACATGTCTTGGAAGATTGCCTTTCCTCAGCCACAAGCATGTAACAACCCCTGCCTGACCTCAGCCTGTGAGGTTTATACCTGTACCAGTTTTTATAGCAATCTAACTCCAGGCAGTCAAGAAATTTGCTGTACAGAAAAAGAAGAAGGAAGTCCTTGGAGCTCCAGGTCTGATTTTGCATTCAGTACTGAGAAGTGTTAGGGTATGTGCTTGCTCATAAATAACATTTTTGGGCAAAAATCACGCACAGATGTTTTGTAGAATACATGATGTCCACTGGCATGAGAAATAACAATGAGAGTAATCTTCCCAAATAAGCTTCATATGAATCCCTCCTTAAATTATGATGAAACCCTTACGTTATCCAATATTCCTGATAACTGCACCAAGCTGGGATTAGGCAGGCTTAATCACCACCATTTGCTGCTCTTTAGTTTCTTTGTGCTCTGAAGCAAGTTTTGATGTTTCAACCTGTATGAATGCTGATCCTGTTGAAGTCAGCAGGAGATTTTGTACCCATTTCAGCCACAGTTATGCAGGGTTGACAACAACAACAACAACAACAACAAAGAGATGAGTAATCTGGGACTCTTAGTCAGCTGCTGCTTTGTAAAAGCCAAGACAGCAGCACTGGGATGTGATGGTATGAAATAACAGAGGTGAAGAGACTACTATGAGTATGCCACAGGGATGGGTGTGGGACATTACCACTTGCATTTCCCTTGAAACACTGAATTCAAATTAGCAAATAACTTCCACTCTTGTGGTCATGAGCTGCAGAAAGACTGACCACATTTAGCTATAGGGCACTCAGAAGTGCAAGAAGAGAGTCTTTTGTCAGACCTCGTAGTTATGCCAGCTAAGTGCTTTATATTCTTTACTACTGCTCTGAGGATGATAAAAGGTTGTTTTCCTGATTTTTTAAAACTATTTCCTGCTCTAGATCGACTCACAGTTAGCACAAGAGGCTTGGTAGCAAAGCAAACTAAGGAAATCAAGTGTTCATCATTACTCCTCATGCCATTTTTTGAATAGTCAAGGGGTTTCGCCTTCTGGTAATAACAGAGCACAGTGGAAATAAGTAAAAAGAAAAAAGGTGCTGTCAAAGTCTTCATGCTTTGGGAGTAAGTTTTTTCTCATCTTTCTAATCTTTAACTTTCAAATCTTACTTTTATAGTAACGACAACAAATCATGTATTTCTTTATAAAGGTCATGCTATAATTAGAACTATTTCTACAAAAAGTCTAGTTGGATGGAAGAAATTATCTGAGTCATGTCAAATGTCCAATAGCAGGCAGTGAGCCTGAGCAGAAATGGAATTACTTTAAATTAAAGCAGTAGAGCAATTTTGGTCTTGATCTGTTCTTCCTGGCTCCAGCATTGCCCTCAAAAGCATAGCTATTTTCAAGCTATTTCAATCCAGATGCTTTTTTGGCCCCTTTTTGTTGGAGAAAGCAACTACAACATGGTCTGACAGTCATTCCAAGGCACCATTGCAATATATCAACAGAACTGCAAATTTCTGTGATTTACCTCAGTAAAGTGGACCCACTTTTCTGAACTTCTTTTAGTTGTAATACTCTTAATCATATTGGCAGGGCTGGTAGCACTGCCTATTCTCATTACTTACCAAGATCCTGTTTTCAACAGGATAGGTCTTTTCTAAAATTGAACCATTGGGGCTGAAATATTCTGTGCCAGAAGACTGCCTCAGCACGAATTGGTGATTATTGTAAAGCAGTGCTGATGGCTGTAATTTCAACCAGTATCCTTCAGGCATTTCCAAGAAGGAAGATGGAAAAAAAAAAGTGTATCTTAAAATCTCTGCTGATACTTTTTTCTATTCCTTTTTTAAAAATTATTTTTAATTTGAAAATGCAACTCTTTGGAGCAGGAATTGAAATTAGGAAGGAAAACCTCTGGAACTGTATGACTTGTGCAGACTTAATGGGAATTTTCCTGCATTTGGCCAAACCTAAGTCACTTACAAAATGCAGTTTTGATTAGTAGCTTTGAACCATTCGATGTTGCTATACTTCATGAAAAATCAAAAGCATTTCCAATGTGGACACTTTTTCCACTGTAGTCCTTCTGGTTATGTCTTCTGGAACTCAAGAGCACAGAAATGTTTTTGGCACTGGATACAGGCCCCATGACAACACTCTGGTGCAAGACTTCTGCTCACACCAGTGCACTAGGTATCTCTTCCAGGTGTGCAGTGGAAACAACAGTGAATGTCATGAGGTCCTCAGGAACAAACAACAACAAAACCATCTAAAACCCCTTTGAAATTAGGGCCACACATTCACCAGAGAAGAAAATATATTTATTGGATCAGTGACCTCATGATGTGCCCTGGGGGAGGAATGATGAAGTTAAGCTGCTTGGTTTACTGGGGGTTTTTTGAGTTGTTTTAGGTTTTGGGGTTTTTTAGTTTGGTTTGGTTTGGTTGGTTGGGTTTTTTTAAAATAAAAATAACCTCACTCCTCCAGGTGCTTATTTTTTAGATCATCCAACAATGTTTAGGTATCCATCTGCTACCAGCTATGGAAATTTATCTGCTCTACTTGTTCTGCTGCTCCTTTCCTCTACTGTTTTGCTTCATGTTCACATATGTCAGGAAAATTTTGCAATTTTCCTGAAGACTTTAAAACTCATGTATGGATGTACAGTGTTTGAAACTCATTGTATTTTAATTTCCATTGTTACCTGCATTCAGAAGAATAAACCTGTCTTTTAAATAATTAGAGGTTTATTAATAATTCCAAGACAAACTCTGTGAAAAAAACAAAATCAGTTTAGTCAGAAAATACTGCCTCTCAAGTGCGTGTCTTCTCCTGAGATATAAATATGTAAAAGAAAAAAAATCTAATTGACCAAGACTGTAGGTGAATATTTCAAAGGTTATTTTGTTTTATTTTGCTTCTTTTTTTCCCAAACACAAGCCATGAACTACACAGAGAAGAATTGTAATATTCTTTATTACATAAAATAAAATAAAATATAATTGCTCTCAAAAAATTTAGCACACCTATAGGTAGATAGGAGTAGCACATCCGATATCCTTCACACATTAGAGCTAAATATATATATAGAGAGAGAGTGTGTGTGTGCTTTTAAAAGGAAAGAACCTGTGGGAGAAGATGGAAACTGGGGACAAAGAAATCTACCTACATATTTCTGCTTAATTTAAAGCATGAGTTGAAACCTTTCATGGGATTTGAGGAACTGTTACCCCAAAATTTTCTGTCACAAATCTATACTTGATTTCATTACATCATTTATCATCTGTGGACATGAAAGCAATTTTAAGATGTTAATGAAGCATACATTACATACAAGACTTTATAAAAATTGTTACATATATATTCAAGATGATTAAATGGAGGAGGTTAGGCAGACCCAAAGCTACACATAAATTGCATTGGAAGCACTTGTGGCTCTTTTCTGCTAGCAAATACTTTTGTGGTCAAAGCCAAACAAAATGGACTGAAGGGGAGGTGTAATGAGGCAGTGGAAGGGAGCGGTCGCTTTGTGCTCTTGTCTGGGAGATGACAGCCCCACTGACTTGGCGAGTCAAACGTGGCCACTTCGCAGAGGTTTAGCAGGTCACCATGACCCCATACAATGTATGTGTGATTTTAGTCTTGCCACTAGATAGCAGTATTGCTTATCACTCCAGTTTACTCAAGCTCCCCGTTTCTCCAGGTCCTTCCTCTGGCAAAGTAGATTCCGTTGTCACCCAGATCGTTGTACCACTTTAGCTTGTCTGTTCAATTTATAAAGAAGGCGGATGAAAAAGTACACAGTCAGCCAAGTGACCTGCTCTGATATTTTTATAGGTCTTCTTTTGCATAGTAGCTCCTGAATATTGAATGAGAAGGCATGCAAACTGTGCATTTAAAATTATACAGATGCCAATGTAAACATAGACATGTAGTGTCAACTGTCAAATGTATCTCTAAATGCCATTAAAGAATGTATTCTCTTTCTATGTGTCTATAGGTCTGTATGCACACACAGAGTTAAAACCGTATCTCTAACTTTAGGAAACTTTAAGCCTCAAGCTTATTTAAGCTCTAATCTTCACAAAAATATTTTGGTTTTATTTTTGATCTCTATGAGTGTCTACCATATGAGCTTCAGCAGTAGAAATCTCAGTAAAAAATTTGCTAAGGTAGTGAATACAAATATAACCTAGTTGCCTTTTATGACTGCCTTTGGTAATATCAGTAAAGACACTGTTTCATTGCCTGTTGATCTTCTGGTAGTCACATAGCTTCCTTTTTCTAATTGAATATTTCTGAAGATGCAGCATTTCCTTCTAAAGTAACACCTATAGGCTAAGCACAGATTTTAACTTTCTTACTTGCTTAATATTTATTTCAGTTCATTTTATAAAAAAAGTTCTTGGTTTCTTAGGTGCTTTTACTATGTCTACCAAACATAATATGTCAGTTTGGAGTTTGGAGTAGTGACTAGGCAATATTTTAAAGACTTTAAGAATACATGGTACTTCTTTCAAGATGATACACAGTATAGCTCCCTTTTTATTTTATACTTTTCTGCATACACGATTTTCACTGTAATATCAGCAATGAGTTTTTATTTAAGCCCAAGTGATAGGACACCTGTTGCTGAACATCATCTCCAAAACACCATTAAATCAATCAGTACTTGATATCTGATATAGAATAAAAATGAGTTGAAATAAAGAAGAGCCTCTCTCTTTAAAGGCAAAGTATTCTACAGAAATATATTACTGGTGCAGGTAGATAGGGGTCTTAAATATCCAATGAAAGTCTCCTTTTTTTTTCTTTCAAGATTGTTTTTACTCATTGGGACATTTTTACATCCTGAGGTTCACATACACTTGAAGTATTCTGAATGATCATGAGCAACTTTTTATGTATAGAGATCAGTTCCAAAACATGAAGTTCTTCACATTAATTAATAGAGTTTTGAGTGGTCCTGAGAAACATACAACAGATAATTCTTTCATTATTTTTATATAGTTATGAAATACTTTTTTAAATTGAAGTTTGAAGTTACACATGGCAGACAGAATTGATGAGGCCAGGAAGACATAATTCAGAGGGAAAAGTCCAAAAGTCAAGAGACATTTGACACCAAAGTTACATGTGAAATTTTCAAGGGCCCTTTTGAGAGAGAAAAAAAAAAAGTGTTCTGCTTTCATAAGACATCATAAATAAATATGATTATTTATCTTTTTTCCTGAGAAATCTTATGGTACTTCTATCCATTATAAACCTTTTAACTTTTAGAGTGAAAATCAGAATAATTTTAATCTTTTAAATTTCATATCTTCCACTGGATACCTCACAGGTTTTTCAACCAACAGGCCAATTAATTTAATGAAAACAACGCGAATTAATACCCATGTAATAATAGCACTTGAAATAACACATTTAGAAACAAAGTATTTCTATAGGAAAATATAATTACAATCAATATAATTTTTAAATGCTTTCATTTTTTTTATTATTAAATGTAAGGCCCTTTATCCATCTGCTGTGAAAGAGGAGTCTTGAACTGTGCAAAAAGCATGTTTTGAAAACATTTCCAAAGCAAAACCTTTCTCAGTCCTGAAAATAACCATTAGGCAATTCTACATGTTGCTGACTGCTTCTGGCTGGAACTGTGGGGCAAAAAGGTTAGAAAGAGATGTCAGGAACATTTGCAGTAGAATATTTTATGTCTGTGGCTGCCCCAAAATGAACTAATCAATGCAAGTATCTGCCCTTCATAAGAAGTATCAAATTGATGAACAGTGGAGTTTTCTTTTGTTAGTTTCAATAGATATTTTTACTTCACTTTGGTGGAAAAATATTCTTGACCTGAAGAACTGAGTCAAGATTTAATTTTCAGGTCAGAATCCTGAGTCAAACTTTTTTCCCTTTTTTTCATTACATGTGCATTTTATCAATGACAGACCCAGCCGCGCTTCATGTTAATCGTGAAGCTGGCCTATGTGATCTTGACGCTTACTGTATTTTATCTCTGTTTCTACCAAAGGCTGACAGTGTCATCTGTTGAGTCAATGGGGTTGATGCTGCTTCAGACAGACATATGGGCTCTGCTGTATTTCAATAGAACAGAGACTGTGTTGTAGGTTTCAGTACCTCTTCAACTTTCTTGAGGAGTGTAGGTAAAAAGCATCTCGGCACTCTCTTAAACTGCTCTTTTTCTGTCAGGTGGCTGAAAAATCAGTTAACGAACGAAAGGCTGGGCCATTCCCAGAGTATCAGAGAAGCTGAAAGATGCAGGAACTTTGTTTCTGATCTACATAATTTCCTCTAAGCAGGGTTTGTGCTAAACCCACAGTTCATGCCCAAAGATGCACCTGAGAGTGAAGAAGTCAAACCAAAATGTTTAAGTTACTCACAGAATTTGGTCTAAACACCATGCCATCAGCAAGAGCCATGTAAAAACGTTGGGGCTGATGGACAATATCACTGCCTTCCAACCTCACAGCACGCTGTGGTGTTGTGGATGTATTTTGACCTAGCACCTTGAAGGGGCTGCAGTTTCCCATAGCATGCCCTCTTTGTAATTTGCCATTCAAAATAGGAAGGCAACAGTGATCTTCTGATGGCTGTATAGCTAATTGTGACAGCACTTACCACACTCTGCAGTGTCCCTAACCTGTGGATGAACCGTTTGCACTGCCTTATTGCTGCTGCCTCTTGCTACGCACTCTGCTTGTACCAGCCCTAGATCTGCTACACCACCACGTGCAGAGGCAGTGATCCGCCAGTGGATATGAATATTTTGGATATGAAGGTTGCCTGCTAATCTACAGGATTCACAAATGGCACTTTCTCTGTGCTTGATTTCTTCTCTTCCTTCAGCCATGTGAGATGAACCCTACTGCAGTATGCCCTATTTGAATACCAGAGCATTCAGAGCTCAGGTACACCCCTGGCTTGGGACAGTGTAAGGAGAGCAAACCACCAGTTTTACCTTTTGCCTTTAAACACACAGGAATCCAGATAATTTTATAGATTGCTGAATTTTGGGGCATAGCTTGATCTGTGCCCTTCGTATAGCTCTCTTTTTTTTTTTTTTTCAATGAGTTTCCAATTCTATGAAAACAACAAAATATAACCTTATCCAAAATACAATCCCAAGATTCAATCAATATACACAAATTGAGGGCACAAATTTAGAAATTAATGGAAATAGAAAAACTGTAGGGAAGTGTCACATGGACCAGGTCCACACGTCTTTCAGTCACACAATCCCACTTACTTCAGCAAACACTGGTTTAAGTTCAGCAAACACTGGTTTAAGTTAAGCAGCAATGCCTTGATTACGTTTTTCCACGGAGTGATCAAATGACTCATAGCAGTCAGCTTGACAAACAAAATCACGTTTTCTAGTCATGAATAATTAGTGGTTATGCTTTGGTGATACATTTGTTTATCATCTGTGATTCAAGGTATGGTTTGTGCCTGTAGAGCTTAGCCTGGAATTTGTTCACATGATACCTCTCACATTTATTGCTTTGTAAATGTGTACTTAGCAATCTGCTGTTTATGCTACGTGGTGTTTAATTTAACAGTGTTGTTTCTGCTGTCTGTTTGGAATACTCTTCACCTTTGGAAAAGATTAAGGCTAGATGCAAAAACACCAATGCAAACTGAGGCTTGAACAAACATTTATGACATTTTCTCCTGCAAGACATGCTCTTTTGACCAAAAATCATTATTCATGTTGTGTGAATAAGGTTAGTCCTAAAGAACATTACAAAAAAGCTTGTTTTGCTCAAGCAAATGTTCACAAACAGTTCGTCCTTATTCTCTTTTAACTGATTTTTGGATAAAAAAAGACTCTTTGAAGTTTAAAACATTTGATATTTTACAGAAAATGTGATTAGTACTTCAAGAAAATTTTGAGACATAGATGTAAATTTTATTTTTTTAGTAATTTTCTTTGTAGAGTTCAATCTCTCCTGCTTCTTATTCATCACTATTTTCAGGACATACAAATAAAATTTGAATATTTATGCATTGTCACTTGAAATTAGCTTTTCTCAGTTATTACTTCACAGACATAATGAGATGATAATGTGTCTTTGTATAATTCAAGAGCCAGCTGGATGCTTCTTGTCCTTGCTGCAGTAGCCTGATGTTAATTCAGCTATTTCTTTTGATGTGAGGAGAGCTGTATTTGATATTTGTTAATTTATTCTACATGACTTGTCTGTTATGACATAGCGAGTTTAGATGACTGATACTTCACAATGAATGTAGTGCACTTACATAATTTGCCCCAGCTAAATTACCTTTTGCTAAATCCTGTTTAAGTGATCATAGTGATTTCTCTTCCATTAGATATATATATTTGTAAATATTAACTATGTGTTTTCTCTCTTTCTCTCCATTTTACAGAATTCCAAACTATTAAAGACAGAAGCCAGGAAGGTATGCAAACAAAGTTTTTAAAAACTGTAATTGTCATTAAAGGAAATAATGAAGTGTATCAGAGGTGAAAGATTCAAAATACAAGGGAAAGGAAAAAAATAATGCTTCCTGACATCAGGGTAATTAAGCATCTCGTAGCCTGAAGAGAAGAAGATTGGAGTTAATAATATACCATGACTGTTCCTTCAGCTTCATGTTTTTCCTAGCAGCCTCATTTTATCTTCTTGCCTCATAGTGAGTGAGGTCCTAATATGCTGCTAATTCAATGCATTACTGAGGGTGCCTCTGAAATGATTAACTTTTCAATTTAATGAAAGGTGGCATAAACAGGTGTTTAGTGAGGATATAACAGAAAAAATTCTTCTCTGAGTCCTGTCTGATATATGTGCTTGAGTTTGGTTTGGAGATGGGATTTCTGAAAGCTTTTCTTTATTACTGAATAGGTTTTTTTAATCCTGTGGTTTGAATTGATGCTGTGAATTGGTCAGAAGGAGGAAAATGAAAGAAAGTGTATGAACTGTGAGGTTTGGAAACGCATGACATTTTTGCAGCACTTCCTGAGTTTGAATGTTGTAATTTTTAGGTTTTTTCCTGCTTTTGTTTATTATCTTTTCTCTCTTCTCCACCTTCTTTTTCTAAATTTTTCCTTTTGCAAATGAAGGAGAATGACACAAAAGTTAGGGTGGCTCAAAAATATTTTTGATTGCTTTTTTGGTGGTTTATATTAAAAAAAGCAAACATTTATAAAAATATATATATAAAAAAATATATAAAAAGGCAAACAAAAATTAAAAATTATTAATGCCCTACTTTAGTGTTCAGTTAATAAAAATACTCTCACTTTCTTTCTATTCTTCTACATGACCACTGTATTCATGGCTTTGTGGACTTTGCAGTGGCCCTTATCCACAACTGCCAATTCATTGGTCCCCCAATACCCATTTTCCTGAAATCACCCTCACAAGTCACCTTAGCTTTCAGATGATGTGTGACAGGTGAAGTGGTGGAGCAGGACTGCAAGAGACCTGGTAGTGGAAGTCTTAATATAAAGCTCAGTAAGTATGAAAACACAAAGCCTGTGTTTTGGGTAAAACATTTTACTGGAATTTATAATGTCTTATTGTAGTGCAGCAAGATTTTGAGGTTGACATCTTTACCTTACATCATCTCTCTTATGCAAGATGAGTAAAAAGGTGAGGTTTTTAGCAGTTGTTCCAGACAGAAGAAGATATCACATGTGCAAACCTTTGAGAATGAAGGAAAATAATTATGACTGCATTAATTTTACTAAATAAAATAGATCCAGGAATGATTCTTTGACTTTGAAGCCAAGTGGCACAAACTGGCCAACAGTCTTCCATGGGTTCTACACATCAGCCACCTAGGCCCAACATACTATCATTTTTTGAAAGCATTTTTGTCAGTTCAGTTTCTGAGGTAATATCAGTAGCTTGCCATGGTTTATAACATAAACCTGGGACGTGTGTTGCATGCCTTGGTGTTTGGCATGTAGACAAGTGTGGATATTATTAGTGTGTATAAAGTTTAATGTTGGAAAACGGAAAAGCCCATTTGGGTTGTGTCTTGGCAGTGTATAGCTATATAGCGTAGTGGCTCTGGCTCAAGCCCGTGTACCAAGAGAGTGATAGTTTACATGGTCCAGAACTGTGTTCAGAGAGTATGGATAACCAGCAGACAGTTCTTCAGTTTGTTCTCTTTCCCTGTTTTATTCACCAGTACCTGTGTAGCCTGTAAGACTGCCTAAAAAGACCTTCCTCCCAAGATCTATTGTGAAGGTAGTGGGGTAAAAGTTGGATGTGTCTGAGAGCACAGTGTTCTACAGGACAGCCCCAAGAGGGTGTTTCTTCCTTAGAAGTCCACTTTCCTGTCCTCTGGCCTTGTTCAGTGTACATCACTGGATATGGTTGTACCCAAAACTAGCTATGGCTGGGAGGGAGCGCTGAGTACCACCAACACTGAGCTGCCAGATACTGTATTTCGTTTGCAAGGTCACACACTGGGCAGTGCCTTTAGGTGAGATTTGAATCTTTGCTCATTTGATACTGAGTGTTTTCTGAGTTGCTTTAACTGAAGAGCTGTGGACTTATGAAGGGAAAATAAACCTTTTTCTTGTACTTTAAACAGCATTAATATCATAATTTTAATATATTTTAATAATTTGCTTTAGAATTTAAAACAATTCAGAAAAAAATGTTTTCCATTACATTCTTTTGGAAATTATTACAAGCATATTTCAGCTCTGTCCTATGTATTTTTTACCTAACAGGTTATCCTTTTGCCCAGATTACCAGCCAGCATATGCCTCTGAGATGCATTTTTTTCATTGAAAGGGTTTCATTCTTGTAGCATGACAATTACGTTGATTATTTCTAAGTGTAGACAGAACCAGTCATACTAATGGAGTTAATTACTTTTGTCACACTAAAATGGTTGGGAGGGATTTGCCTAGGCACTAGCTGTGCCATTTGCCACAGCTGTCTGTGGGTTGGGAAGTGTTGGACAGCCTGATCAGTATGATGATTAATGTCTAGAGGAACTCTGCCAGGCACCCAAAAGCCTTTGTATCTTTTCTTGAGATATTTGGAGAAAATTACAAATGCTAGCACACTTGCCTTTTAGAAAACAACAATTCAAGAGCTCTCCAAGATATCTTGAAAACAGGTGAGCACTAACAGGGGAGCTCCCAATCTGTTTGCCAAAAGCTTGCTGTGTACCTTAGAGTGGTCATAAAAGCTGTTAAGTAAACTGCAGAATATGCTGGATTTAATAATGCTTTGACCCAAAAACTGTATAAATAAGAGAAATAGATTTAGAGAAAAAAAAAGAGAAGTTCTATAAAATCAATAAAGAGGAAGATTGTTCTGTGGACTGAAGATCTTGATGGCAGCAGGATTGATATGAAAGGGTAATAGAGGATGAAAATGTTGGAAGAGGTTGTTGGAAGATCTACTGCCTCTGGCTTTTGTTGCTTGACTTCCTGATAATACTTTGTTGGGATTTATAGCTTTCCTTTTCTAGGGTAAATCTTTCCAGGAGGCAGCAGCTCCAAATACAGGTGTAACATTGGTGCAACCCAAAAGGGAACCTGCTCCAAAATACCCTTGGGAAAAAATGTACAGAAGGTTAAAAGTAACAGTCTCTAGTCATTGCAGGCACCAAAAGTGTAAGACTGGTTTAAAATAGTTCTGAAAACAAACCTCTCTTTTGAGTAAACGCTACAATTATGCAAATGAGAATTCAGGTATAAAATATGAAAGAACAGAAGAATTGGTACAAATAATTTATTTAATAGAGAAAATAAAAGGAGTGAAGTCTTTGAAGGTGGCTTATTTATGTGTGTGAAGTTTATAATTTGGAGATTTTACACAAAAGTGTACACATAGTATAACAAAAAGGAAATTATTTGGAAACTTATCTTGGGCAGCCCATGAAATATCAAGATATCAATCTTATGTCTTCCCTACAAAGTTTAAATGAAGTAGAGTTTACTTATTCGATTTCTGAGCACTGACATCAAAAGCAAACAACAAACCCCCCAGAAAACCAAGTTAAAATGGATGTCCAGAAGAACCATGATGGTTTAGGAGAATGCCACAAAGCTGAAAATCTAGGAAACACATGCCCAGAAAGAGCAAGAGGTACAGCATAAGAACGACAATCTACAGTGGTGCTTGGAATCAGTCAATGTGTGTTTTACTTTCCAAGGAAAAAAAACCATATTCACAAATGTTATGGTCACAAAGGTCCATTATGTTTATCATCTAATGTCCTTCATATTTTAAATATAATTCATTGTTTTGTAATAGCTTTCTATTTACAAGCAGATTCTTTCCTATAACAATTTTAAAGAACATAAATTGTCCCATTTTTTACCAAAATGATTGACTTACATCCAGGGAAACTTAAAAATATTACAGTTAATATAAAAACTTGTCTTCTTACCCAGTGGATGAACTTTCCAAGTGCTCTCCAACCTAAGAGGAATGCCAAGACTGTTGGATATTCCTAAGGAGCATAATCCTCAAAAAGGAAGGGAGACTGACAGATTCAAGAGAAATTAACCTGGTGATCCTTATTATTCTTGGAGAAAATATCATAATAAAATTCTGAAGATTATACTGCAGGAAAGGGTATTCTTTGAAATTGAAGTACCAGCTTTGGGTAGGTGTACCAGTTTATAGTCCCAGAAACATCTGCAAGGTGATGGGACAGTGTCATCCATAGGAAAAAGAATGACCTGTAAGGCAACGCATTGTCTTCAAGAGGAATTGTTAACGTATCTGCTCCTCTAAAGCTGTTAGAGGAAGAATGAGTCCTGCTCTGTCTGCTGCAGTCTGTCCAGGAGCACCAGAACCATCAGGAGCAGAGCATGAGGCAGAAGTCATCTACCATTTTCTACCTGCTGCTGCTACTCCTAGAATGAGCCCTCCTTCTTGATGCATCTCAATCACTCCACTACATGTGTTTCACATTTTCCATTCATACAAAATGCTGATGGATAATTGCTAAAACTACTGGTACTGAAATTACTACAAAATGTAGTTTGCAAAGGCTTAGAATTCAGCTGACTCAGACCTGGTTCTTTTTTCTCCAAAGCTTTATTTTCATTGAGCAAACTGCTTGTATTATCAGCCTTTCTTAATTTCTTTTTAATGTTGTCTAAAATGAAGATTTAAAAAAAATATTTAAACTATTAAGACTGATCTTTTTCCTCCATATGAAACTGCCAAGCAATGTTCTCTCTTTCTCTCACTCTGTTTTTTAATCACTCTGAAATTTCCTCTGTACCTGACATGGACACTAGTGTTATTCTGTATCCACTCTGAATTTTATACAGCACAATTTAATTTTGTATGTATTCCTTGATGAAATGTCCAAATTGAACATTCCTCTTCTCTCTTAACTGCCACATTTTTCTTTGCTGCTTCTATGAGAGACGGATCCTGTAGTGTCTCCCTTTCAATGAAATTTTGAACACCCACAGATTAACTTAAGTCTTACGGGTGTTACGCAGACACTATCTTATTTTTTAAAGACTAGAATATTGTGACATTTTTTCCTTAAATGCCAACTGTAAGAGTGATGTGCAACAATAAAATTAAAACACTTTTAAATATGTATCTTTTAACTAAATTCATGAAAATGACAGCATGAAATGTTTCATCATTAGGTTAATTCAGCTTCTTTTAATTTCACAAAACGGTTTCAAATTCTTTTGTTTTAGGAGAAAAATTTCAAGTACAGAGTTGTGTCTAAAAGTAGATGAAAATAGAATTATTCTTTCACTTGTCTGTGCTGATTTTGGCTGGGATAGGGTTAATTTTCTTCGTAGTAGCTAGTATGGGGCTATGTTTTGGATTTGTGCTGGAAAGGGTGCTGGTGACACAGGGATGCTTTCATTACTGCTGAGCAGGGCTCACACAGAGCCAAGGCCCTTTCTGCCGCTCATGCTGCCCCACCAGCGAGCAGGCTGGGGTGCACAAGAAGCTGGGATGGGACACAGCCAGGACAGCTGACCCCCACTGACCAAAGGGACATACCATACCACATCATGTCAGGCTTAGCATGGAAAGCTGGGGAAAAAAGAAGGAATGGGGGAATGTTTGGTTTTGCAGCATTTGTCTTCCCAAGTAACCATCACATGTGACAAAGCCTGGCTTTCCTGGGGGTGGCTGAGCGCCTGCCTGCCGATGGGACGCGGTGAATGAATTCCCTTTTTTGCTTTGCTTGCAAGTGCGGATTTTGCTTTACTTATTAAACTGTCTTTATCTCAACCCTTGTTTTTTCTCTTTTACTTTCCGATTCCCTGTCCCACCCCACCATGGGGGGAGTGAGCGAGCAGCTGCGTGGGGCTTAGCTGCTGGCTGGGGTTAAACCACAACATTGAACTATTTCACTATCTAGATTCAGGGCTCAATAAAGCAAACCCAACAATTTCTAGAGGTATCAAAACAGCCGTGAAAAGCACATTGCTGAAAAGTAGTAGCCATTTTTTGGTCTGAAAGCTTTTTCTGCAAATACAGAACTGAGGAAAGATCTAGACTTGCTGAACGAGTGAGGAGTGAAATGACCAAAGTTATCTAGTATACAATTGGTGAGGTGGGAGGAAACAGAATGAAACATCTCTATTGTCTAGAGATGGAAACATCTCTATTGTCTAGACACAACAGTGTCCTGCCAGAGTCTCAACAAATTTCATTCTTTATCAGGAAAGACTTCAAATATCTGCTCCTGTGCTCAGGGTCCCTGGTATAATTACACTGTTCTGCTTTGTAAAGTTATTGGGCCATGAGCAAGACATGTGCCTAGAAATGCCTTTTCTATCACCAGACAGATGAACAGTTATATATGTAAAGGTGATTTGCTGGGGAAGGAGCTGTACCCACTAGTCTATAAATGCTGTCCATGGTGAGATGTATGGCTTTCTTCTTCATGCCCTTTATTTATTTGAGAGGAAGTTTAAATTTTCTGGTTGATTAACTGCCAAAGGACGCACTTCAGCACCTGTGACATGCACCTGAACTTAATAAAAGCTGCCTGTCACCAGACTTCAGAAATTCTTATTTGCTCCAGTCAGTGGCAGTATTGTTTGAATCCCTGTCATGATATGTCAGGAATATGAGAGATAAGAATTATAAAGCTGAGAGAATAGGTGGACAGGGCTTTTCAGGCTGAGGGAGGGCATTTAAAGCCATTCAAGATTCTCCAACAAAATGAGACAGAAATAAAAAGATACTTTTACCACATCGTCATTGGGCTGTATTTCCAATGAAAAGCTGCAGAGACCAGAACTTCAATGTGTTGGTCTTTTCCTGCTGTATATTACTCGGAGACTTTGGAGGAAAAGATGTGGTTTGGTCTATCTGAAGGGAAGCTGTCCAGCACAAACAGATCAGAATTCCCTTTATCCTTTTCCATTTGGAACAAACTAATTGCCATTATCTTAACTGTTTTCCCTGTGTCAGTACTTTAGGATTTTCTCTAGTTGTAATTAGAGTTATAGTAGCATAATGTAACATTGTCTTCTGACTTCTAGATAAGACTTTTCCTAAATTATATAATAAAATTATTCTCTTTGTTTTTTTGATAATTCCTTAAATTACTCTTGGAAAAAGGATCTTGTACCTGACCAAAAAATAAAATAATTTCAGGACCACTTCCATTGGAAAAAGTTCCTTGTTTAAACATGAATAACCATGGCATTATCTAGCCCCTGTAGCCTAGATCCAGTCAAACAAAACAAAACAGAAAAAGAGCTTTTACAGTAATTTTCAGCAAAATGCATTTTCTATGTTATAGAAATTTTTCAAAACCAGAAACATTTTGTCTATCTCTATTTCTAAATTCTCTGAAGTACTTCAATTTTATAGGGTGAAAATTAAACAACTGCTACTACTTATTCTGTGTTTCTGTTAGCACCCAGCTGCTTCCCAGCAGCAGGGAACCTGACTTAGGGCGTCTGATTATGACCATGTGATATTTTGCAAACTGAAATCTTTTTTGCCATACAAGAAAATAGAGGTGGTAGCTGGACCCATGTGGTGAATATTGGTACATGCTGACATGCTTTATCACTTAATAATTTTTCTGTCAATATTCAAAGACTTCTAGCTATAGTTCATGATGGTTCTTATTTTTCAGTCTTCAAATCACAGAAAGTACTTGAAACACAGTGATCATGAGGATACCATTCTTTTCATTCTGTACCTGTGCTCTGGAGAAAATTCTTTGCTTTAAGAGTAATCTCAAAATTTCGTGACTAAGAGCAAGTTAACACCAGCATAGTTTTTCATCATGTGGAATTTGCCAAGACCTGCCCCCTCTAATTATGTTATTTGCTAGATATTTTGCTCAGAAATTATCTGTAAATTGCAGAAAAATCACAAGTAAAAGCTGTTTTGATAGCAAACTTCTGTAGTAGAGCAGTTTGTCACTAAAATAGGAGGTGTCTTTGGAATTGACAAAACCAATCTTTATGCCTTTAGCTGTTATCCTAAGAACTCATGGGAGGTAGGTGAAGTTCCATAAATAAGTGCCTACATGGAGTTCATTCGTTCTGCCTTCACAGACCATATTTTCTAGATGATGATCTCCTGCACTTTCTCCAGTCAGTCTATGCCCTTGCTGGAAAGGCTTTCCTGAACTGTTCCAAACTGCACACTACCTCAGATAAACACATGCCAATAAAGTGGAGATATTACTTCTTCTAATGAAAACAAGAGTCTTGAAATATTACAGAATTGTGCTTGCGTTGGAAGAGTAGCACCTTTTTGGTTCATCTTCAGCTTATAATTCATGTCACCAGATCTTATTGTGAAGGAGATCTGTTCAACCAGCTGTTTTCCAGCTCATGTTGGTGCATCCTTTCTTACCTAAGTGTGGAACTTCACATTTGTCCTTTTTGAATATCTATGTTTTCCAAGACCACTTCTGAACCTGCTAAGGTAACTTTGTATTCTGCCATTGTCCTGGTAGTTTCTCCCAGCTTGGCATCTTTTGCAAATGTAATGAATGTCCACTAGCTCACCACAAAGTCAGTAGATAAAATGCTGAATAGTACTCTTTTGATAATAAATATACACAGAATATTGATAAATCCCATTTAACAGAAAAGCATTAAGAATTACACTTACAGCACAGTTCTTCAGTAACTTTTGTACTCCTTTTTCTCTGCCTCATTCCCATTCCTGAACAGTTCTTCAGTTTAGACTATATCACTCTCATTACCATATATCGTGTGAGGCACAGTACAATTCACCTTGTTTCAATGTAATGTCTGCGTGCAGATGTTTTTTCATGCTGTCTTTATAGTTAGCAGAGATCAGGCACTTTAAATGCCAACTCCTCTTCTAAATAACTTCCGTAAGTGATGTAAGTTGTTTTCTAGAGATTCTTATCCTTCTCCATTGACTCTGAAAAGGATGATTGAACTGGATATGGATGTCTAGGTGGTGTCTACGTATGCTCATATAAACTTTACCTGGAGTCTCACAAGTGGTATTGAAGTCAGATCAAATCCATCACCTGCCATATTTACAGAGCCTGTCATGATAACTTTTGTTGGATTGATTGTATTTGCTTAACAAAGACCTTTGAAAAACTTGCTACAACTGAATTCATGGACTCAAAACTATTTCTCATCACAAAAATGGTCTTAGGGATATTCCTGCAAATATTTAGGTAACTAATGGCATAAACACCTATTAAGGACTCTCTACAAACATGTTTTTGTTTGTAAAAAACAATTAGATTTGAGATGCTTTTTAGCATGACATATATAATTAATGTAGAAATCAAGCAAAAATTTAAAATTTCAAAATTACTTATAACCTTCAGCAATGAAGAAAACAAAAACCTGCATAAATATTTGTTTCTCCTTGTTTAGCCTCCCTTTCAGCCTACTTGTTTCCATAGTTGAAATATGATGGGGATTTGTAATCGTAGTCTTAATAATCAAAAAGTGGAGTTGGAGTAGCTTTCATTGGGAAAGTAAAACTTAACCGTCTGTTGCTTTTGTGGATATAAAACAGAATTATGCCCTGAACATTAAACCCTGCTCCTGACCTGCTCTACTATCCAAGAAAATTAACAGGGTAAACCTTGCTGCCGAAATATATTTTCCCTTTATAGGGAAGAGAGCAGGAGGAAGAGGAGTGAGGGCTTCATCCTTGAATCAATCCATATCACAGCATTTTTCTCATAAAACTAGTATTAACCTTTTATGAGATAGCTTGTATTTGTACATAAAAAATCAAAATAATTACTGTTAACAAATACAAAACTTTTACAAAGTCAAAGTTCTGTCTATATTTAGCTACAAGGTTTGAGAAAGTTACATATTAAGCTAGTGACGTGATGGCTTAAATGTGCAAGAATAACAAGGTTTGTATCAGGAGTAACATGGTTTATTAAACCAGACTATTAATTAGGATAAACAGACAAGCTTTCAAGAATTTTTCCTTCTCACAGGTTATTATTATTAGTATTATTATTTTTTTCCATATAAACAACAGGCACATTTGTATGTGGTCTTGAAAAATATTTCTTTGAAAACTATACTCTTCACAAGAGAATAGTTTTACAAACCTTTTCAAATTTGTTATAGTGGATAGTACATAATGCATAGTACATAAAATTTGGTGATAAATAAGCCATTGCTAACATATAAGACTTGTGTTATAATCCACTTACAGAAAACTATGTTCTACTTTCAGAGAGTGAAAAGTGTCTGAAAACTGCTATGAAAACCTTATTTCCATTTGACATAACCTGCCACTAATTATAAATGACTCCTAATCCAAAAAATACCAAAAGCTCTCCTTTCTATTTTGAAAAATTCTGGTGGGATTTTTGAATTAATTGCTGAAGTCCTAGAAAAATTGTAATTTTTTTTTTCCAGAGTGCTGTTAGTAGAAGCAATTCGGCTGCCTATAATTAGACCTCACAGATTTTTTCCAGCTCCCCAAACATACAATTTCCATTGATTTGAATGAGAATCCTGCACAATGAGCATCTTCAAGATTACTTGTCTAAACTCAAATATTTCCTTGAATTTAGTAGACTTTTTGAATGAATGTATTCTTTATAGTCCTATCATTTGTACATTTTAGCATATACATAAAACAAAAGCGAATTTAAAAAAAATAAAATAAAAAAAACCCAGAACTGCATGAAAAGAAGCAAGACAATCAAACTAAAAATATGGTAAATCATTGAAAGTCAGATTCATCGCATAGTCACCCTCTATGAGTAAAGACACTTCTGTATTGGGGCAATGCCTCCCTTCTCTATTTCATCACTGAGAATAAAACAAGCCTATAAAATCAGCTTAGCTTAGATATCTGTTTCTTGGCTAAAACTGGGGGAGATTAATTCCACCCTAGCCTTTCTGTGCCTACATTTCCCTATCTAAAACAGGAGAAAATGTAGTTTTCTACTGCCTCAATATTTGTACCTATGAGAACTGGACAGGTCTCAACTGAGCACGGCACACTGCTCCTCTGGAAGTAAAGAGGCACTTCAGGGAGCTTCAGGGAGCTATGTTTTCTCACTCTATTCCCTTGAGGCAGTGATTTTTTTTCTCCTGGAACTCTCCCTTTTCTTACTTCCCTGAGCTTCCACTTAGAATGTGAAATGGCCCTGCACAGGGGGAAAAGATTGTCCTTTCTTATCTTCCATTCTACAAACGCGTCTGCTCTCTGCTCTCAAAACCCAACTCTTCACTTGGTCAGATTCTTGTGTGTCATCTTCTGCTTTATTCAAATTAAGTAATATTTAGTTTTAGAAATTTTCTACAGTATTTTTTCATCCTTTTGTCTCTCTTTCTGATTTTGTAGGCTTTTTCTCCCCTCCTTTTTTTTTTTTTTTTTTTTTTTTTTTTAATTTGGAAACATGGTATAACAAGTACAGAATACAGGTTTATCCAGCTTGTGATATAATTTTTAATGCTTAAGCTTCCCTCAGCAAGCCTATGTATAGCCTGCAGGACTGCAGGAACCAGTGCCTTATGCATTCCTAGGTGGATGCCCACACTGCACATGGAGGGGCCATTTGGGAGTGAAGCAGATGTTGCAGAGAAAAGGAAGCTCCAGGTGGAACAACGCAGGATGCAGAGCTAAACCATCACTGTGTTGCCAGCCTTGACTAATGCAGCTGTCAAGAGAGTAAAATCTTGACAATGAAAGGAGATGGTTCTTGTTTCTGAGCAATCCATTCTTTTAAACACTGTACATATTCATTAATTCAGAACCTTTCACAATTGCAAATATTTCCTGCACTTTATTCCTTTTTTAAATATATTTGCTTGATCCTAAGGAAATTTAATGTTGCAGAAGGCATTTACTTATTGCCAGGTACCAGTTATCTATGGAACAAAACAGTCATTTCTGTTTAATACAGGCAACTCTTACTTTTTCCTCAGCAAGTAACACAGATTATTATTGCAATTGACACAGATTCCGGAATGACAAGGCACCAAGTAACTTCATTGCTAGTCTTTTCTGCAGGAGATTGGATTCATATTGAGTAAAACAAAGAATATAACATGCTTTTTGAAGTTCAATACATCTATTCACATAGTCAAAAACCCACGTGGTAAAAAGCAATTATTGTTGCTAATAATTCAGTCCCAGAAGGACAAGGCCCAGTTCTCACGGTAATCAGGGCAATCTTTAGTACAGACAAAATAAATGCTTGCATATGAGTAAGAATAACTGAGTATGATTAATAAAATGTGTGGATTTACCTTTTTCTGTAGAGTATACATTTTTTCCTATCATCCATTTCTCATAGGGATAATTAATCCCTCTATGAGGAAGAGTGCTTGTAAAAAGAAAATTGTTTTAAGACATTTTTTTTGGTGCATATGTGAATAAATTAAAAAAAAAAAAAAACAACAACAAAACAACCAGCCAAGCACCACAACCCACTACTGAATCCTTACCTAACAGGGCCCCGAGCCCCACTAGGCTTTTAATTAAAAGAGATGAAATATTTTGTCAGGAGGTGGCTTAAGTATATGAGAAACAATGAGCTAGGTGACAAGTTATCCCTCTGTGAACATTTTAATTTTGACTTGAGATGGTTTGTGCTGGTTTTCCTCAAAAAAAACATAATCCCAACTGGACGGAGCTGTGAGCAGCCTGCTGCAGGTGGCTGTGTCTGGTGCAGGGGGGCTGGGCCAGGCCATCTCCAGGGGTCCCTCCCGCTTCAGCCCTTCTGTAACATCTCTGGTTCCACTATTTTGTACCTGACAATTGTCACTCATGCAAAATGTCTTCTAAAAGACATCTGAAGAGCATCTTTTGTGGCTATGTACAACACGGTTGAAAGAACTTAAGATGTGAAATTATAGTTTGGAGAAATTAAGTTGAAAGTAAAAAGCAAATGCTTGGTAACACTAACTTATTATTTTCTTTTATTTGTTTGGGTGCACAGACTGACAACTGTCTCCAGAGCCATAGATTATTCCTTGAGAACAGAATTCTTGGAAACATCCTTGAGAAAATATTTGGACTGTACAGTGAAGGCATATACATCTTTTCAATAGCAATCAAAATCTTTAAACTTGATTGTGCCTAAAGTCAAACTGGAACAGTGTTCTTGAAATAGGAATATGAGAAAAATCTTTAAATCTTCAGAAAGACATAATATGTGTCTTAGGAAAGCACTTAAAAGACATCACCAGCTTTTGCATTTGCACTTCAGTCCCAGGAAGTATCTTATAGTTCTTAGTACTGGGGCGAAAAGTCTAATCTTGGTTTTGTCTAGTAAAATGCTATGAATTGACAAAGAATTTTAAATGCAGAGAAGACCAACAAAAGAAGAAAGATTGGTTTCTGAAGAGCTTACTCACTTCATTGCCTTTAACAAACAACATATGATGGATTTTCTCTTCCACTGGATACATATCTACACAGATATAGACATTTTCTGGCAAAGCTATGACACAGCTTTTCCTTTTATACAGTTTATAAAGCAGCATATATTTATATATAAATGAAGTAGAAGTACTTTGCATTCCACATAATAACACAGAGATGATCAGGACAGATATTTCATCATCTGAACCTAGATGCAGAAAAATATTCATGCACAATACAAAAATATATTATGAACAATATTTGAAGCAGCAGTAAGATTTGGAAGGAAATATTAAGAAAACACTTCTGGAATCAAGGTATTCTTCAAAATCCCACAAATTTCAGATTACTGTGCTCAGAATTAACTGGTTGATTTTACAAAAGCTAATGGAAGTAGAGATTCTCTGTGTGGCAGACTCCACTGTGACTGCTCACTGACTGACAGCACTGGGGAAAGAGTAATGTCTGGGATGTCTCACCATAAGGAATAATCTAACAAAGGTACATTTGCACATGTTGTCCAAAGTGAACTAACAAAGCCAGCTAGAAAAAGACAGGAACAGTTTATTTTCTTAATAGTATTAACAGGGAAATACCTGTAACAGGCAGGGGATAACCACTAACATGCATGGATTCTCTTGTCTAATGCCAGTTATGAAACTTGAGCAAGAAATGTCCAAGATATTTGTATAATTCAAGTATCAACCTAACAGCATCCTAAGACTTAACTAGTCAATGTTGTCCCAGTATTTCCCGACACCCATTATCTGCCTTTTTTATCGCTTAGATTTGACTTGTAAATTCTTTGTACCAAAGATAATATTTCTGCTTATATTTTCCTCCCCCCCCCCCTCTTTTTTTTAAAAAAATCAGTGTTTGGACACCAAAAAATGCAGAATTCCAGCTCTTAAAACACAATGACAATGATAAACACAGTTAGAGTCATCTGAACAGAGATTGTCAGAAAAAAAATATCATTCTGTATAGCTTGTTATTAAGCAATTAGAAAGAAAATCAATATCCAGATATCCAGACATGGTTCCATAACCATTCCCTTCTCTAAAAGCATTTAATATATGCTTTCTGAGTATCATATTGACAGGCACCTGGATCGTTATACTGGATTTGCACAGCCATAAAGTCATATGCAGAGAACATGCATTATCTTTCTCACATCCAGACTCCAATGAAGAAAAGTGAATGGATTAATATTTCTTCTTTCCTGCTCTGACATTCAAATTAACTAAGATCAAACAAGCTTTGTGTTTTAGAAAGGAGCAAAGTGCACAGTTTGTTATAAAGATAGGCCAGTTTGGATTGTTTTATTGTTATTAGAGCTATATCTTAGTGAGAAGATGAAGATTGCCTTTACTCTCCCTGCTCAGCAAAATTAAAAAGAAAAATATCACTTTTACAGTTAATTGTATATGGTCCTCTTTTTTTCAGCAAAATTGAGCTTTATTTCTTTGCTACTTAATCCATTAACAATGTTAACATTGTTCTGTTTGCCATCAGCAACAAGCTGGGAACCATCTGAATGCAGCTGTAAGCACCATTTCAGTTTGTGAACAGCATGCTGTGTTTTGACTGCCTTGTCCATTGCACTCTTCACTATAATTTTATTTTATTTTTTTTTAATTAGAACAAACTTCTTATTTTGTGGCTGGTATCCACAAATTAACAGCCCTTTAAAGCATTTAATTTATTAATTTTCCCCGGTGAAATTAAATAGTCTTTAATTGTCAGTGAAGGTTGAAGGTTGATATTGCCTTGTTCAGGACCACGGCTAGGGAAAATGTTAACTGGCTGGAAAAACATGTATCACTATCTGCGAGGAGGAAGCTCTTCTGCTACTGCATGTCAGCAGACCAGATCTGGAAGATGGAAAGGATTTTGCAGATTTTAACTGTTGACCGACCCCAGGACTTACAGTGACAGTGATATAAACCAGCAGAAATTACTGCTGCTAGTTTGCTAGTTTGTTTGTTTCTTTCTCAGAGGTTTCTAATTCTCTGTGGTTTTAAAAAAACAACTACGTCTGCATTTTAGAAATCTCCCCTGCCTGCTTCACTTGCCAAAGGGGTTAGGTGCACGTTGTGAGCCCTGAGCCGAGGGTCCTTCATCATCTTGAAGGAGCCAGGGCCTCAGCTGGCCGAGACTGTTGGGAGCCTGACTGCTCGAGGGCTAGAAATTGCTTTTGATGGTGTGTGTGTGTACTTACATACAGCAGAGAGCACACAGAGTAACATTAGTGCTGGCTGTGAGCCAAGAATTCCAGGATGAGCGAGACTTACCCTTGCATTCAAATGCAGTAGGATGCACCTCTCCTTATAGCATGAAAGGTAATCAGCCCTGTAGCTATTTAATCTGCCTCTGCTCCCACATTTCATGCCCAGTATGGCTGTATTAGTTCTTCCTTAATCCTCCTCTCACGGATGTAGGTAGTGACACTGTGCCCAGCAGAGGAAATTCATGACTAAAAAAACTTAAGCAGTGTAGGCAGGATCAGAGGATGAGAACAGAGCTAGAAAGAGAAACAAGGAAAAGGATATCCCGATATTCTATCCTGACCATCAAAACTATCTCTGTCCTTTTATTTTGAATTAGTGTAACTGAAGTGTACTATTAGCAGGGTTAGATCAAAGCAATATGGTTTCAGTGTAATGCAGACATTCTTGTTGACTATATGAATTATTTTTTAACAATGGAAGGGTAATAAACCATGAAATCTTCATTTATTTTCTGTGTTGAAGACCGGTATAAATTATATGCCTCAATCAGGATTATAGTAATTTAAACAGAATGACGTGAGTTGTGCTAACTGTCAAAGGTCTGTACGTGATACCTTTAATAACAGTGTTCATGAGGAAAGCAAGCTCAAAATGTGGCTTTAATTCAGTACATTCAATAATTGACTAAGTCACTGATTTTGTGCAGGAAATTTTGACTTTTGAAATTACCAGGAAAGGTAAACATTCATAACTGAGAGACAGCTATATAAAATACCATTTTAAAGGAAAAATATAATAAACAATAAAAGTTGCCTTGTTTTTTCTTGATGGAAAGTTCTGAGTTATCAAAACCAATTACATAAGAATGATTTCCTTCATTAAACGTGAAGTTGACAAAGACTTTAGAGCAATGGACGTGGAATAACACTGAATTCGGTTTTATTAAAAAATTGCCCCAAAACTAAAGTTTGAAATTCCACAGCTGGATACTGGTTCTTAAGGTTCAATTGTTGTGATTTTCAAAAGATTTGAGGAATGCTTCCTACTGCTATTCAGGCAGGAAAAACTGCGGCATCAGAATTTTGTATCCTTTTACCTTTTTCTTTTTAGGACTACTTAATATCAACATCTCGATACTTTAAAATATGATATGTAAAGTACAGTTCACTCCTTTTCTTTTACAGGATTAATTAATGTTTATGTCAAAAGATACATATATTCCTTCCTCATACTGTTCGCTTCAAGTGTGTTGGAGGTGTATGCAATTTAAAGCAAAAAAGTGTACGGGACTTTGGCAAAGTCCCTGGTTCTGGTCAGAGTAATTCAGAATGATTCAGAAGACAGGGTTGTTCACAACTTTGACTACTTTCTATCTAATATTTTAGCCCTAGGAATCAGAAATCAAGTGGTAAGAGTCAATCTGATGACATGCTGCTGCTAAATTGTGTTTGACTGCGTAAATATATTTTTAGTCAATACTCTGCAGGAAGAACTCTGATGCTTGTATGGATATGGTAGAATAGTAACTATATCTTGCTTGATTACAAGGCTCAATAAAATGTCAAACACTATGAGTGATCCTCCACAGCCTTGTACATTTTCTAGTTTTCTGCATTATTCTGATTCAATAGCATTTTCCACAGTTTAAATACATAAAAAGAACTCCACAAGGCTGTTGGAAATTAGAGTCTTCTTATGCACAGTTTGTGAGGGGTATCTGCAGTGAGCTCAACATCAGTTTATCTTTCAAATGTCAGGGAAATAACAGTGTATCTTGTTAAATCTGATAAAACTATGAGTAAGATGGAAATATGGGCAGAAAAATTCTAATTATTGAACACTGCACAGACATATATAAGCATTTTAAGAAACCAGTGGCAAGCAATCAATAAAGTTAAAGACAGCAAAATGGAATAAAGTAGCATTCAGTACATGTCTATTATGCATTCTTTTCTGAGTATGCTACTCACGCCTTCCGCTTTTCTTTCTGGTCAGTGTTAGTTTAAGTCATTCTTGTTTGCCTTTAGAGGATATGTCAGGAGAAGCCAGAATTTTTAATTCTAGCAGCAGTGCTGATATTTGATAAGCATCCTCAGGAGATGGCATACAGTGCCAACTCTTCTGCATTCAATCCCTGTGGTACAGGCATGATTACACTAATTTTGACTAGAGGCACCTTAAGCATCGTGTTAACTAATTCAATTTCTTTCTTCTTAGACTTGATTTAAGTATTGTAGCTGCTGTGACTTACAAATTATCTGTAGTCCTAGGTTTCAGGTACTATGTTTCAGTTATACTTCATGAGTCTACCAGAAAAGTCTTTAACCTTTAGGCCTTTTTGTTCCTAGTTACGTATTCTAATTTCACAGGTATTAAACTTAAACATATATTAAATCTACAAATAACTTTATAAAATAACTAGTATGGTCATGTCCCCTGTATAAAAGTAGATTAATTCTAGATTGTGTTCACTCCATTTCTCCTTTTATTCTACCTCCTACTTCATGATTTTTCCTCTGCATGTTGTTCCAGAGAGTTTGGAATTATTTCTTGTATTTAGAAGGTACAGAAGACAACTCTTCTGTGTTGCAACTCTTCTGTGTTGCAATACAAAACATTTTTTATCTCATCTCCTTCCTCCATTTTAAAATATGAAAGATTAAGTACCAGACAGTGTTGAAGGATGTCCCACCGAGACATTCACAACAAAAGAAGATCCCTTAGAATTCAATAAAAAAGAGGCATTTTAAGCTTAAATCTAGTGAAGACACGATCGTTGGTGATTATGGAAAAAAGTAAGCAAAGGTGGTAGAGTTTTACTAAGCCAAATTCAGTGGGTGTATGTCTCTAAGTACTGTATGATTCAGTCTGTTGTTCCTGTTGCCTGCTTCATCTCACTTATCTTTTTTTTTTCTCCCCAGATGCTAGTGTTTCTGTTCAAAAAGGCTTCTTTCACCTTAGTGTTCTATCAATGCCTGTTTTCAGGCAGAGGCTCAAAAGCATTGACTACTAAATTGCCTACAGCCTTCCCACTGTCCCTGTGAGAGCAGACCACAAGAGCTTCCTTAAGCCACAGTGCCTCCTTTCTTAACACCACCTCTCAGTGTATAGTGGCATTTGGAGCACCTGAACCATGTGTCACTTCTAGCAGCAGACCCTCTGCTGTTAGTCCCTCTTTAGACATGGTGTCAGCAGCATCAGCAAGGACGTTGCTATCTGCTGGTCCTACTGCTGTTCAGCTCCCACATTTGGTGCAGGGATTTCTCTCACCAAATTTTACCTTTCTGAAAGCTTCTTCTGACTTCCCTCCAAAACACAGGATCCTCTTTAATGCGGGGGTTTAAACTTTTTTTTTCTCTTGATTTTTTTCCAAAGTTATTAAAAATCACTCTTGCAAAACATGCCCTCACATAAAACCTTGTCCCTCAGTCTGAACCCACGTGACTTCTCTGGCAATATTTGCAGACCTGTTAGAACAACTTCTGTTTTTCAGCTATGTTTTAAGGTTTACACATTTGATCTACACTGAGGAAAACATATCCACTGTTTAAAATTCTGCAGTTTCAGTATGCCTAAGGCATGAAAAATGTGTTCTCTATTTCCCTAATAAAGTTTTTATTTTCCTCTCTTTTCAGGTACCTGCTTAATTTCTTTTGCAGAAATGTAAATCTCTCATATTCAAAAATCACTGTCTCTGCCTATGCTTTCACTGCCTTTTCCTTCCTTTGATCCCTTTCTGATTTTTCAGTTCCCTCCTTTTCCCCTTTTAAATCCTCTCTTATTTTCTGCTTTATATCCTTTTTAAGGTTAGGTTTTACCATAGGAAGACTTACCTATTCTCTACACCACAGCTTACAAAGTCTGCTCTGTTTTTATTGTTTGGTTGGAAACCTAGGCTAAATAAAAAATAAAATAAAATTTAAAAAAAAAGGTTGTACTTATTCCAGCATTAAAGAACCATTAACCTAAAACAAATGTATAAGGAAAAGAAAGAAGCGAGACCATTTAAAAACAGGGTTAGTACCTATTTCCCTGAGGAATGGATACATTGACCTTTAAAACAACTTGTTTCTAGACAGCTCTGTCAGCATTTCATCTTGCTTTCCCTTTATACCTACATTATTCTTCTTTAAAATGCAGGGTACACCTATGTTCTGCTACAGTTGAAGCACCATTTCTTGCTTTTAACTTCTTGTTAAAAGACCCTTTCATTTTTTCTAAAAGTTCCTTTTAAATGAAATTTCTTTTATGTTCATTAAATGTCAGAGCACATTCAGGAAAGAGGAAAATTAAAAAGAAAAATATACATATGCTCAGAAGTCATGTTAAGATTCTGTCCTTTATACTGAATTCTTTATTATATTTACTTATTCAGAAATTCAGAGTCCTGAAAAAGTGTTATTTAGCTTTCACAGTGGGTAGCTGATTTGATAAGTCAGGTGTGCTGGACTTTTGTTCTGTTGTGTGCTCTCACCTAACTGAATATTCATGGAAAGTAGATGTTTCTTTTAGGATAATCATATGAGATATAACTGCAGGTTGGCCCAGAGACATTGTCAGAGTTACATCACAAGGGGGTTTTCATCTATGCTTCAAACACACCTTGAACCAAACATTTTTGAAACAACCATATTTTCCTAGTCTGGCTGAAGTAAGAGACACATGGGAACATTGTACCATCTAGCCTGACCCTCTATATACCACAGGTCAATAAGGTTCACACAAATACTTCATAATGCCTAAAGATTTATTTAAGCCAGAAGTTTCAGTTCTCAAATTGCTGTAGGTACAGGTAAAGACAGACCAAAGGGCAATCAGTATCTTAACCTTCTCCATGGCTGGAAAACTGTTATGGTGAGGTGATTCCAGCAGGAAAATAATGTCTGACACAACTCTCCCTCCTTCTCTGTTTCCTCATGCAAAGCCCCGTAGAAAATTTGCTTATTTATGCAAAGCCAGCATTGAGTTAGCCTGGGTAAGTGAGTTATGCACTGCAGAGATTCTCCATGTTGCAGAGGTGACCCACACTACTCATTATTCACCTTGATTTTATATATATGTATAAATAAACCCAGCAATTGCTTATTTGACTTTTGTCCACTACTTTTGCAGGTCAATTTTAAAAAGACTGACTGAGCTGGAAGCACCCAGACTGGAGACGGAGATTGCCATGGAGGCTGCTCAGGAGAGGAGGGGGCTGCAAGGTATGATGGGCAAAGAGGCACGGTGTGGAGTTGAAATCCACCAGCTTCTGTCAGGTGGCCAAGCCTAAGAGGCTCCACAGTGAGTTAAGAGCCTCTGGAGAGGTCAAGCCTGTGTTAGTATTTGTGATACCATTCTCTGGCACTGCATTCAGCTGGCATGGAGCAGCTTGCCTGAACTATCAGACTCTCTGGCTTTCTGAAACAGGGTGCGCTGAGTCTGGTGCATCTTTTGGGAATGGTTTCCAGCTGTGCTGGCTCTGGAGCCATACCTGGGATTTGTCAGGATGGCCTTGGTCGATGTGAAGCACAGTCAGTGACTGCTCCAGCAGTTGCTGCCATGTGGAAGCTGCTCTGTAACTCCCTAGAAACAAGGACATGCACTGTGGGCTGGAGATGTGTAAAGTTTAATGACTTTAATTTCCATTTGATCTTCCTTAATTTGAGTTTTTGCTATTTGAAAAGTGTTCTGTTCTTCTTGTAATAGAATTTGGCTGTTTACAGTTAAAGGCCTTTAGACTTCAGAAACCACTACAGCAGAGGCAGATTCACATTAAAGCCCTGGCCAACTAGTTCCACAGTCTCTGTCACTTGGGAAAGACATGGCAAAAAAGACAAGAGAAGTGCCACAGAACACTGGTACACAAAGGAAAATAACATTCTTCCCTATTCCTGCCAAAACTCACTTGTATCCCAAAGGGTAAGATTTAGAAGTGTTGGCCTAACAATGCAGCTTCCTATTCGTTTCCAGCAAGACAGTTTCTTTTTAGAAACAAAGGGCTGTGAGTGGTACTGAAGATTTTCTGACTGGTGAGAGTAATCTTTGATTTAACTTCTACAGCTTTCCTTGTTTGCAACCCAGTTAAGAGAAGTTGAGGGAGGATTTACCATTAAACAGAATGGTTTATGACATTTAAAACCATCACAATCCCATGTTCCACTGCTTGCACTAAAATTGCAGCTTTACAAATGGCCAAATTCATTCCACTTGCAGCATAGTACTTTGAAGATTCTTTTTAGAAGGTTTGAAAAATAACGGCCTGTGCGCTTTTAAATTTCTGTGTGCCAAATCTTCAATAGACTCCAAGAAGAGAAAATGATATTTGTGCTGTAAAAGTTGTTTGGTATATCACTGTTTCGAGTCCTAAAGCCTAGCTGCAAAACATAGTGAAGTCAATAGGACTCCTTTTCCTGACAGGACAGACTTTGATTAAGCCATTGTCCTGGTTTTGGCTGAGATAGAGTTCAGTTCCTTCCTAGTACCTGGTACAGTTCTGTGTTTTGGATTCAGTGTGACAATAATGTTGATAATACGCTGATGTTTTAGTTGTTGCTAAGTAGTGCTTACTCTAAATTAAGGACTTTTCAAGTTTCCCATGCTCTGCCAGCAAGCAGGTGCACAAGAAGCCAGGAGGGAGCAGAGCTAGGACAGCTGACCCAAAATAGCCAAAGGGATATTTCATTCCATAGAACGTGATGCTGAGTATAAAACCTGGGAGGAGTTCTTCAGGAGCCACCAGTCGCTGTTTGGGTACTGGCTGGGCATCAGTCAGTGGGTGGTGAGCAATTGTCTTGTGCATCACTTGGGTTTTGGAATTTTTTGGGTTTTGTTGTTGGTTTTTTCCCCTTGGATCATATTCCTCTCTCTCCTTCTCCTCTTCATTACAATTATTGTTACTTTTATTTTTATTATTATTATTTTTACTTTATTTCAATTATTAAACTGTTTTTATATTCACCCATGGGTTTTACCTTTTTCCAATTCTCCTCAGCCCTCCAGTGGAGGCAGAGGGAGAGTGAGCGAGCAGCTGCCTGGTACTTAGTTGCTGGCTGGGGTTAAATCATGACACCTGTTTTACAGCCAAATTGAAACTTTCAGGAAAATAAATCTTAAAATAACTTAAAAATTATTACTTGCATTTCAGGTAAACATTTTTTTTTTTAATGTAAGTGGTCATGCATCAGAAATATCTTCTGGAGGTAGAGTAAAATTTTAGAGACAAGACCTTAAGAGGCATGTCAAACTCTGAAATCTAAATAAAAATGTACCACATAATGTCACCTCAGGTTCACATCTTTACTAAACCGACAACAGAGGTTGCTATACAGAGGTGTCTCTATAGTCCTGACCTCAGAGCACACGGTCAAATTCCAGCAACAAATAGCAAAAAGATTATACTGCATTTTCTTTCTTCAGCTTTTAAGTCCTAGAAAGGCAGTGCTTTCCTTAGTTTAAGAGAAATGCTGAGATGGAAGCTTAACAGGCTTTTGGTTTTATACCGTTGCTGACAGGACAGCTAATTATTCTCTCTTTCAAAAATGAATATCGGTATTCTCCCACAAAACAAAAACTCCTCTGGCTTCTGGCCCACATCATCTGCTTTTCTGCCAGCAGCAGGCAGTGCGCACTGTAAGCCAGCTACGCTGGTGTGTGTAGCAGCTCAGGGATTGCCTGTCTGCTGAGCTGACCTCTGCTGTCTTTAGTCTTCCAGGGCTCCCTTGTCCCCATTGTCCTAGCCATTTGGTCCTATCTGCCACTGCAAAGATAACTTCAAGAATAATAATAAAAAAATTACTTAGGTGGTTCTCTGAAAGTTCTCTGAAAGTACCTAAACTCATTTCTTGATGAGGTTCAAAATGCTTTCCTGACAGAATTACAGCAGCCAGGGAGCCTGGCACTGTGTCTTCGGAATTGCTGCAATCCAAAGATTCCTAGGCAATGCCTGAGAAATGTGGTGTAACCAGATACCCCAGCAGATCAGAAAGTCTTTTTTCTGCTCCTACCTGAACAGGCAAAATTTTAAACTGCAAGACTCCACTCATATATTTCTTCTGGCAGAAGCCAATGTAAAAATGGCACATTCTTGTGTTTAGGTGTAATTCTGCTTGTATGTATTTGTATTTCAGTAACATTTATCCCATTATTAAAAGCTACATTTACCATTTATGTCAGTGTTACTCAGATAGCAGGAATAAAGTTTGTGTTACTACTCACCTCGCCAAACTTTCATCCACTAAGCAACAGAGTACACGTTGGGAGACAACTCACATAATATGAACATCTCAATGCCAATGAGGTAATGAAAGAGAAATAAAGATGACCGAATTTGCTACATGCCTGAAGGAGTAAGAAGAGAACAGGAACACCCAGTTTAACTCCTTTTGTTTACAGCAACACATTTTAATTATTATTTACAGTTGCATAGGAATTCTGATCCATTGAACAAAGAGTAGTTAGTCAAGATGGAAAGTAAATTCCTTGTATGAAATCAAAATAAGCTTCTGAAAATCATTATGATAGAAAAGGATTTTCAGACTCCTTAGAAAGGAACAGAAAGAATCAGGGAGTAATATAGAATATTTGTGCATGATATTTCTTTGGGACTTACTGTTTTAGAGCATATCTTGAGCCGTGTTACTTAGTGTTAACTGAGCAATAAAGATTTAAAAGTAGATGGTGGTGTGTTCCTTTATTATTTATTTATAATTCTTTGTTCATTAATATAAAAAATACTATTTTCCAAATTCTATGCTAACATCTTAAGATCCTACAGCCTTATAAGTCTTTCAGTTAGATTTTTATTTTCAAGGTTTAAAAATATTTTCAGCCTTGTTCCATACATCAGTTACTACTGGAAATCCTTTAAGACCTGTTTACTACATGATTTAGTTTTACGACTGCGGAGAGAAAATAACTGGTCATTATTTTTCATTGTGCTAGTGCAAAATGGATTGGTAAATATTACTGCCGAATCTTTGCAACTGTCAGTGTGGGAACTATCGAGATGCAACTGAAGTTAATAAAAGGCTTTCTGTTAACTGGAGCAAGAAGTGATCTGAGCCCTGACAAAGTAAATAAGTTTGGCTGATTTCACACTGACATGGACTGCTCCTGCTTTGGGACCTGATGGGCTAGTGCAGGGCTAGCCAGGGCCTCAGCAGTGCTGCACGTTTGGGAGAAATGCTTCATCAAGGCTTACAGCTGCAGAGTTTAGGCTTTCTCACTGATCATCTCTAAGTGATGGCACTGAAAGAGATCCTCACATTTCTCTCTCCTCTCTTCACTAAAAGGGCACAAAGTCTGCTACCTGTTACATCCTGCGGAGCTAATAGAGTTCCCAAACAGCCATTTAATTTGCATGCAAAACCTCTTTTCTATGCAGTAGTCTCCATAGCTAATTAAACCATGAAATAAAAACCATAACAAATGCCAGTGCCCAATGAAGTAGTACACAAATAAAAATCACACCCTGCTCAGAATATAACCCCTATGAAGTGGGTTGTATCTCAGCCCTGTTCAGCCATGCAGCTCTCTAAAACAATATTGCCATTACCAGTAACAGGCCACGAGCTTTGTAACTAATTTGCAAGCTCTCAAGACTGAGGCTTGACCAGCATGCTCAGTCCAAACTTTTCTTCACCTGTTACAGCTTTGTCTTACTTGTTTTAGCTGTGAAAATAATTTCTGTAACTGACATGATGTTTATGGCTAATTTATTTTGGTTTTATCATCTTTGTACACCACAACCATAGTTTTACATAGGTAGCAGCAACTAGAAAGCTTTCTATGTAGAATGAGATATTTATGACTCTGTCATAATGATTTAGTGTAGAGAAATACAGGCCTGGTAGAACAGCAGGGTTGTTGAGTAGTGAAGACACAGAGGTGGCACAGGTGAGGGCAAATGTGGGGTGATAAATGCTAGGGCACAGGCTTGGTACTGGAAATCCCATAGGTATAAACAGTTCACCTATAGTTAGTCAAAAAAACCTGCAAAGCTGGACAAAACTTGGTTTAAATGTCACAAAGAGAATAAAGAAATGGTATCTAGTGTATGTAAAAGGCATCGTATATAGAAAATTAAGGTGTAATGTAGAGCTATAGATCAAACAAGAAGGCAAAAAGGCTTAAAAGTGTGATAGCAAACACAGAAATTATGTTAGGAGTATCCTAGAGTGAGAAAAAAGAAACTGTCAAAATGAACATTATATTCCTCCCAGTAAAGGACTCCAGGTGCTGGCAACTCGCCATGATACCCCACCAGTCACCAGCCTGAACCCACGAATGTTAGCACCCAGACAAGCAGGTGAAGGTGAGCATAAACACCAGGAAAAGGTGTGGAAGCTATGAAGTGTGTGTATAAAAATTCTAACTGTGTTATTATTCTTTTTCTGTAACATTCAAATATGGACTAATAATTATTAGATTCTGAAAATTTCCGCTATGCTAACAATAAATTACTTGCTTTATGTATGTGTATAAAATAAGTATTTCTGCTTTGCCCATAAAGAAGATTTTAAGTGTAATACATGCTCACCTTAATAAAAGGCAGTGGTTTCAGAGGGGTTCAGGACTTCACACAATGGGCCAGTTTTATTCTACCCCAGCCTTCAATTCCTTGGAGTGCATTTCAGCCCACTTTAGCCCAAACTATCTCTCAGCGTTGTCTAAAACCTGGAAGACCTTGTCTCCTGTAGCAGCACTTCTGTACTGGCTTTTAGTTGCTTCTTCCTCCAAGGCCAGTCCCAGCTCCCTTGGGAACCAGTGGCATCTGCCTGCTAGCATGGCACACGTCAAAGTATGTGTGCAGCACACTGAGCCCAAACCTTCACCCTTCATTCAGCAGAAGTCCCAGGTACTTCTGGAATGACACAGGTGCCCACAGTCATCCAATAGAAAATTACAGGCTATTACCCTGTGCATATATATATATCTGAACGTCTGTTGGTATTAAGCATGAACAGTGCATAGGATGTTAGGAGCTGCTTCTCAGAAATTAGTTTTTCTGCACGATAAATATCAGTTTGTATTTCTGTAATTTATTTTATTTCTACTTTACTAGTTTCCATAATATAATATCTTTCTGGTTTATGTGAAGGGTTCAGGATGTAGCTAATTTAATGCTGCTGTTAACATTATTTTTTTGAGAAGATAGCAAAAGTCTAATCTTTGAGCTATATTTCAAATCTGTTTGTAAAGCATCTGTTTTATTAAAATTGAAGGCTCAGAGAATGACAGCACAAAAACCAGTACTTCTTTCCTCCCTAATTTCCCTAGTGGAAGGAATATGTTTTTTCACTTCATTTAGTTTTTAATCTCCCTCCTGCAATATGATAAAAATGTTTCATACTAGCCAAATTATTAGTGACAACTGAATGACATATGCAGTGTTGCATCTAAAATGTGATTTAACAAACTGATTGAGTCCTAAACACAGAGCAGACTGACTTCCAATGGACCAGTTCAAATTCATTCCTGGTTTTATGGGGAAACGAATTCCACTGGTTTTTAAACTACTGTTGACAGGATATTTTAAAGTCTGTTTTCTTCTGGCTTCTTAACATATTCCCTAGTTGACTTGTTCCATTGCCTGTTATCAGACTTGCTCTAACAAGCACTAAGTCAGTAAAAGTTCTCATTCTCATCGGTCAACCCTGAGCTGTCTCCTAGTTAGTGAGCCAAAATCTCCAGGTTCATATTGCAATATAAGTTTTTATTGTATTTTCTGTACAAACTCTCTGGGTAGCAAACTCCTCATGCTTCCTGCAAGAACTTGTCCAGAGTACATGACATTGAAAAGAAGTGTGTGGTAAGAACAGTGCAGCTCAGAGAATGGAATTGCAATCTCACATGATTTCCTAAGTGTTACTTTATGTGCTAATTGATAGAGAGTGAGCTTTTTGTTTCTAGATCTGAAACATTTTAGCTAGCAAAAGTTAGTGGTTAAGATACATCTTATAATATTACAGTTCAGTTTTGTTGGCTAAAGGAACATAAAATGAAGGTATAATGAAAGAAAGGCATTTTTTCAGCAGAAATATATGCATTCAGTATTTCAGGCTGCACATCTCCATGATGTGCACATAGCAAGAGTGTGCTACTGTTGTGGGCCTGCACTAGACTTGAGGAAGGGAGTGGAAGAGGAATATAGCCCTGACACAATTGCTCACATATGAAAATAATTGGCACTAAACTGTCATTTGCTTTGTTCTGCAATACCAGTATTCTAAGAGGACATGGCCAGCTACATGTAGCCTAAGAGGTTATAAAGGCTTTTTGAAACATTTGCATGTTCTTTATTATCATCTTCTCTTAAATTGTGAAGAAAGAGGATGTGCCACTCACATCTAAAGCTTTGTCAGGGCCACTTCAGAACTTGTTTTGAATTTTTACTTCTTGTGAAATACTTTTTAAAAGAATTATTTGTCTTGCAGGGTACTATGTAGGTTTTGTCTAAAAGCATCCCTGGAGACCACTCTGAGTGCCATTCACCCTTTTCACGTGCTGTCTTCCAAAAGTCCAGATTTACTTTTGTCCTCGGTTGGTATTTGGAGCAATTTTCCTGCTTATTGTGAGCTGCTCCCACAGATTCCTTAAAGCAAACATCAGCAGAGGATGTTCAGTATGCCTTTCATCAAAATAAGCTTACTTGGATGTCCTTTGAGGCATAAGCCCAAGTTTAAAAGTATTCTGTTTTACAGAACTGTTTTACTGCTAGTAGTATACATTTTGTTATTAATAGCTGTGATACTGGGAATGTCTTTTGTTCTTATTTCCCTAATCCATCACTTCTGAGCTAACTTGTTAGCTGTTTACTATTGCCAGAGAAAGGAGCTCTCAGCAGATGCTATGAGTCCAATTTAAAAAAATATATTTTTATCAATTCAGAGATGCCAGAGAAAGGACAGAAGGGTGAAAGAAAAAAAAAAAAAAAAAGCAACTTTCTTTAAGCCTCAATCAATTTATGTCTTTCTTATTAAGATCTTTTAAAACACAAATACTTCTCATTTGTGTTATAGCAGACTGTTTCATAAGTTTTATGAACAAATGTTAATGGATGGACTGTTTCTGTGTCAAAATTTCCTTAAGTTCTCCCATGGTGGTATGAAGTATTTGCAGTAATGAAAAGAAAGCTTTTCTGGAGGTCTCTGTTTTGCAGTGTGACATACTATTTCATTCCCTGTTCTCACTGACACTAATGGGCAGCTGTACCAGTCAGTCCGTGATGAGTCCTTTCACACCCAATACTCTGTGCCCTAACTAGAGTTAATCTTATAGACCAGCAAAGCAATAGCAAGCTACTGTACTATAAATTTAAAACATGATTTGAATTTTATTTTGCTTTCGATGACAGTATGTAGTGGTAGAAAAGCCACTGCCCCAACAAGCAGTCAGTCACAGACTGTGTCCTGACCTTGGCAACAGCAAACCTGATGCCTGTAGAAAGACAAGACCAGTATGGAGCAGCACTTTCTGCTGTGGAAGCTGTATCCAAACCACTGCATTGAAATATAGACAGATTAGACATACGGTCTGTGAAATGGCCTCAGTTTTCTTTGGATCTCTATATACATTGATCTACTAAAACATCCTAAAGCAAAAAAGTTGTCAAGAGCTACGTAGACAACATGTATCAGTATTTCCTGCCCTTCCCTGTAAACCTGCTGTTACCCCTCACTTCTTGTATGTTGAGAAACAGTGCACAAGCATTCCCATGATCTCCTCAGTGTCTTCTCTTGCTTTAAAGACTCCTGTCATTTCTAGTTTGAGCTGTGGGGTCTTTTTCCAGGTTGAAGAGTTCTTAAAAATAGACTCCTTGGGAGTTTAGAAGTTATTTTCTTGTTGTCCTTCTGTATGACTTTCCTATTTTGCCATAGCCTCATTCAGACAAATATGAAGAATATTCAGTTGAACCATAGTCACTTACAATGACACATTTGTGTTTTGAGTTAGTTCTCCAGTCCCTTTCTAATCATTCATAGTACTGTATTTGCCGTTCCTTTAGCAGGAACTGAAGGCTCTCTTGACATCCTCAGAGAACAGAACTACCTGCCCTGACCAGGAGTTTTCCTTCCTTGGCAGAACAGTCATTTTAGCATCATTATTGTTTATTTTTAGTTAGGACTGCTTTTCCCCATTTACAGTATTTCCTAGTGGACTACACTGTTTCTGTCATTTTGTCTGCTCACTCAGCATGGTCTTAATCCCTTCAAAGACAGAATTAGTTGCAACATTTTAAAATGCTAACAATAAATTCTGTCCTCTCACTATCTACATCCTTCTAGATCAGTTATGTACACATCGAAAAGAATGGGTCTCTGAAATTCTAGCAACCTCTCCTTCCTGATAAACTTGACTTTTGCTCTTCTTTTCCCATCCTTTCATGAATCATGAATCTACAAAAATTATGTTCCCTTTCTCCAACAGCATCTTAATTTGTTCAAAAATCTCTGATGAGGGAAACTGCCACAAACATTTTTAGAATTCTAAATACTATTTATCTGCTGAAATGTGTTTATCTACAAGGAAGGTGACAGTCACTGTCATATGCTGTTTTCCTTCATGAGGTAAGGACTCCCCTTGGCTACATATTAATACTGTCAATATTCTTAGTTTGATAATTACTCATCTAGCATTCAGCTAGAAGGTACTTCAGGAAAGGCTTGCATCCTGTATTGTAAAGCAGATAAAAAAAAAAAAAAATCACAAAGAGCTGTTGTGCAGTGACAACTTTTGAATTAAGTGATATGCGTGATGAAGATGGTTACTCTATATTCCTGAGGCAGATCATGAAATTCAGTTTTAACAATTTGTACGGATGTGGCAATATTTCCAAGAGTTGGGAAAGGTCTGAGCCTGCCACTTTTACTGTTTATGACTGTGAAAGGGGAGGGCTTTTTCGGTTGTGTTCATTATGGTAAGTGATGCAGTTGTACAATCCAGATATTTTTCCATCTCTTTTTTTTCTTGCATAACCAATGAAAATTGAAAAATGAATTTACTGTGGCAAAAGTAGTCTCCTCTTCAATACAAAATTTCTGCCCATTTTATTCTTTATTATGCACTGTAAATGGCAGCAGCACTTGCTGCATGGAAATCTAATTATTTTTGCACAGAGCACTTTATTTAGCCTAATATGTCATAGACATGAGAGTAACTCAAGGACACAGTAAATGAGGGGGAAAAAATAAAAATTGACTGGGATGAAAGCAGCCAGAGCAAGCATTTTGATTCAGTGGTGGCCCACTGAAATGGTAGGACATGGATTATACTAATAGTATTATTTTTCTCCTTTTTGGAAGGAAAACATAGCTAAGATGCTAAAAGCTTTGAATTTGCCTTCTGTACAACAAACAGATGATTGCATGTGGTCCAGACCTGGTAAAGACCAGGAGCTTAGAATTTTTAGAAGAGCAGCCCTGTGGATGTCTATGCCAGAGAGCGAACCTACTCATGCATCTAATTGCTGGAAGTAATTTCCTTGCGAAATACAGGAAGAATCTTCAGATAAGAGAGGGAAATTTAGGCTTGGGATACAATAGAGATATAAATGGATGATTAGAGACAGGGGAAAATTATCTGGAAGTAAACTGCTGTGTACAGCAGTGAGCTTTTAATATAGTTCACTTAGTTGCATACTATTCTGTTGGAAATTAAGAGAACATTTCCAAGTCCCATACTGCAATCTATTTGCTTGTACTTCATTTTCTGAAAATCTGTGGTAGACACTCCTTCTTAGAAGTGTGGTGTGGTGCACATTTTTTTACTGGCCTTGAGCTAGAGGAAAGTGTATGGGTAGATTTTAAAGGTGTCTGTTCTGTGTGTGTACGTATACACATACACCGGCACAGATACACACACACACACACACATCCATGGTAGCATGGAAGATTTTTTTTGTGTGTGTTTGCTTGCTTGCCCAGTTGCAAACTGAAGGCTTTCCTCTCTTAAACAAATCTCAACTAATTTGTTTCAAGGTTTCCTCTGACAAACAGGATCCTGTAAGAACAAGATCAAACACAGTATGTTGGATTGAAGACTGTGCTGGTGAGTATTCAACTTTTTTCAAGATGAAGCAGAGTTGATTTCAAACCCATACAGCCTTGTAGACATTTAAGTGAACTGTTCTCTAAAGGCAAATACTGTCTTTTTTTATATTCTGCTGCCTCTTACAGAGACAGCAAATGAGAAAGGGTCTAACATGATATTAACCCATTTTGGAAACCCTTTGAGAAATATGTTTCAGTAATATCTCTTACCCTATACAGCTAGAGCTTTAGATGATAGACAGACCTTCCACACCCACCTACCAAAGCCATTAGAGAAGACTGTTTTATTTTCTCCCTGGGTTTAGGTGTACAAATCATTATGATTTAAATAGATTTATGGGGAAAGGAAGAGTTTCTTCAGCTCCACAGAGCTCAGCTCCACAGAACCATGCAGCTGCTCTTTGGTCCTCACTGCCCAGAACCTTGCCTCAGAGAGAAATCAAATCAGAGACGCTAAGGAGTAAGTAGATTATTGAACTGACTTGATGATGTTTATTGAAGATTATAAAGATTATATAAAGCATACATTCATTTTCTTCAATTTCATCTTGACCCAGTAAATCATTTTAAGTGCAGTTGCCTTGGCTTCCCACCAAAGAATTACTTTTAAATGGACATTTTTACTTTATACTTTACACAGACATCTTCCTTTGAGAATAAGAAATGCCTATCATAAAAGTGCACTTTTACTTACAAAGAAAAAGGCAGTTATTATTTCATTCCAATTCAATTCCACTTACTCCTATGTAATCATAATTTTTCTTTGGAAAGTGTCCTCTGAATGCTTATGCTAATTCATTGGATGTAAATTTTATCTTTTATTTATTTATCATAAAAATAATTCTAAGTCAAAACTAAAATTAAATTTAATGAGAATTATGCCAAAAATATTTTTTCAGGCAATTTCAAAGCATTGTTTCAATTTTTACTTTTAAAGATTTCCATTATAATTAAATATGAATAAAGTGTAATTAGTTTATATTTAAATAAAACATCTTGTCTTGAAATACCAGACAGACATGTTAAGAAGACAAAGCCCTGTAAAAATATTGATGTGAAAAATATGCTAATTTTTTTTTCTCATTACAGCTCCTGGTTTTCATGAAGTGATATTTTCTGATGAACTGAATGCTTTCCCCTGAAAAGTTCCTGCTAGGTCTAATTTCTTCTGAAATTACTTCTGCTCTATAAATCTGTGGTCCGTCTTCAATCAAATTATCTTTTTATTGTCTCCCACAAACCAGGAGACAGATGATATTATCATTGTCTCTGTGGAGACAAGTTTCAGACATTGTAAAAATTGTATTAAAAATAGTAATTAATTGCTTTATAAAATTTTCCAAGAGCCAGTTAAGTAATTATTACTCTGAATTATAAATTAAAGATGTATGTAAAATGTCATTTAAATATAAAAATATTTACTTTTTTCTGTTTTCTTCATAAATTTGCAGAGAAAGTTGATATAATGCTATGATGTTAGATAAAGTACCATAAAAATGATCTAACACCAGTGACCTAGCATGGAAAAAGTTCATGGGATATAGCACCAGGAAAATGAAAGGTTAGAAATGTTTGAATTGACTTATTATATTTAAGTCAAGAAGCAAAATCTCAGGTGTCATTTAAATGTTCACTTTTTTGAACACACAGCTTAATGAAGATTTTAATCTTCTGTTTTTGAGAATACCAAGCAATCAGAGCATGTCTAAAATGTTATAACTGCGTGTTAGAAATATAGCTATCATGTCTGTGGGAAATATCTGTATTATGTTCCAAACTGAATGTACTGTTGGATCTGATTTGCCTATTGGCAGGGAGCTTGGGAAGATTTTATTACAGTCATGAAGCTAGCAGTTGTGTGCTGTGCTTTGCTGCAGAGCAGCTACCACAAGAGAGACCCCTGCACCTCTGAAGGGTGCTAAAACTAATCACCTCTCCTTCTGACACCAGATGTTAGCCAGGCCAGTTGATGGGGCTAATGCAGGTTATTACGATTGCCATGTGTATGCTTCCTGCCAAAGAATGGCTCCAGATGTGCTTAAAAAGCAGCTACAAAGAGCTTGCAGCTATGCACAAACTCCACAAGCCTGTTATCATCAGGTATTATCCTTACGTAGCACTCATCCATTCTCCGTTTCCCCCAAAACCTCCTTTGAAGATTGATGTTCCTTCCCCTTGTCTTGGTTTTACTAAGTCTGTTGGAGTCATATAGCTCCCACCTGCTCTTCTTATTGAACATAAAGGGAAGAAGAAACCCTGACAAGAGCGGTGCAGGTTTATATTATTATTGGGTGGATGACAGAAGCTGCAAGAAGAAAATGCAGAAGCTGAATAAGGAGAAACCTGTATGACACCTGAGTTGGGGCAGGCTGCTGTCTGGTGTACTCAGTGACCCACAGCAGTGCTGGGAGGGGTTAGCACCCGCCTCTGCCAGCAGAAATTTGGGGTTTGATGAAGAATCTCAGATTTCCTTTCTTTTAGCAAAATGCCTTGCTCTGTTCCATGAGCAACCAGACATGGCAGACGTAATGGTCCCCCACCAACTTCACAGCAGAGTCTGATTCTTTTGCCCAGCATGCTGACAGTTCTCCCAGTTTTATCAAAAATCCATGCTACTTTGGGGACTTCAGCCTCAGGAACCATGTGAAAATGAAGAGCATTCATTTTCATTCTGTAATAAACTTGTGGAAGATGGGAGTATCAGGACATGTTAAGGCACCTCTACATCCTTTACATCTTCGGGATTGCTACAATTTAGGGTGCTTTTGCTTAATGCTTGGTGGCAGCATTATAGTCAGTTCAGGATTTTTCTCATATCACAGTGGTGGCTCTTTCTCTTCATTAAGCAAAATATTTAGGAAATGTCAACATTTATATTTTCAGGCCTTCTCTAGAGTATTTCAGCTTTCTCTGCTACTTGAAACATATGGTCTTATTTCAGACCCAACTGAAAGCTGCTGTGAACACATTTGTGCTGCACTGGAAGGACTTCCTTCATCTAAAGATTGATCACATATATTGTCTTCATGCCATTTAAATATGAAAGAACGTGTGGTCTGATAAATTAACTCAGCAGGGTGTGTGTGAGGTGTCGGTGGGGATACAAATTTGTCTGTCTCTGCCAACCCTCTGGAGAGAGAGAGGTAAATTAAATCCATAAACTAAGATATTTTGCTCTCTGCACACTTCTTCCTTTAGCTGCAGGTGAAACACAGCTGATTTGAAAATGATGCAAAAAATGATGCAGAAGCTACGTTCTCAAAGGGCAGTGGACCATCCGGATGAGGAGATGGCAGGGACTATGCACAGACAAGGCAGAGTGGGCACAAGCTGTGATGACTGTCAGTCAGCAGCTGGCACCTTGTCATGGGACTGTTTCATCACACAAACATACAATGACCACCAGTGACTACAGAAAACCACCACCATGAGGGTGTGTGAAGAGGCTTGCTCTGCTGCTGCACATCCAGATGCTGAAGGCCTTCCTTGTCTAGATGCAGGTTATTATTACACTCTGAAAGAAACCCTCATATGTTACTAGTGCCCTGGGATTTCGTGGTGGTAAAACAGCTGCTGGTGCTGTGGGGTGATAGCAATTTAGTAAGCAGCTACTATCTGGCCCAGAAATTATAATTCAGTATAAATGAATGGGCTTCCAACACTCCAGGAGCTGTCTCGCTAGTGCGTGTCTCCAGGCAATCCCTCCCACCCTGAACTGCCTGTACGTACTTATTTTAGCCTAAAGCATTTCTATTGATGATCTGCAGTCCTTGATGCAGATTCATGTGCATTAGCACAGATAATTGCCTGGCTGGGTGCTCAGTAAATCTACCATGTGAATGTCTCTGGACAGAAGGGGCTCTATTTAGTCTGAGTAGTATGGATAGCCATAAGATTTCTGTGTTCACTGCTGTTTGAAAGTGTTATAATACACTTTACCACTTTGGCTAATGAACCTGAGCCTTAATATTGGAACATCTGAGAGAAGCAAGTTTAATTACATATGGAACAGCTGTAAACTGGTGCTTAAATATGCATTTAATCAGATGAAAATAGAATTGCTTGGAACCCGCTTGAATGTTCATGTGTCCCTTGTCATTCATGATATTAGAATATGTAAAAATGAGGAAAAACTTCTGCTGAACAGGAATATACTAGTGAGTGTTTCCAGACCCACACCAGAAAAATGAAAAGTGCACTATTGATCCTTAGAGCTTAGTCTAAAAAGCCCTTGTGAATTTTATCAAAATAAGTAGGGTAGCAAAAACAGAATCTGAAAATTATTCCTAAATTTAGGAATGGAAGACACAAAGGAGTACCTGTTAATAAAAGAAAGATACTATCAAAATACATTGACTTAGCTCTTTCTATGGGAGAAAGAAACGGTAACTGGAGTTAGGGTACAAAGAATCTGTCTGTAGGAATTTGGAGATTTGAATATAATTTTATTTTAATGATGGTGGGGGTTTTGTGTGTGATTTTTGTTGCTTATTTTCTCATAGGGATCTTTCACATAAAGATGAGATCAAAACAGAAAATTGTATAGGACTATGAAAGACTTATAGAGGATTTTTTTCAAGGAATGCTATTATAACTGAAATTTAGCAAGAACCCAAGGTTTTTCAATCCTACTTGTTCTAAAATGATCAAAGATTCAAATTAAGCCTATAGCATTAGTTTCCTTATTTAGAACTAACATTAAGCATGTCAGTGGACTAAGCTTTTATTTCACCTCCCGCCAGTTCCTTACCACACCATAACACGTCACAGACTGATAGGTAATAGACTTCGGTTTATCAGAACCTGAAGTATATGAACAGGAATTTCAGAGGTTCAGTTCAACAATTAATTAATTTCTAGGAATCCAGGTGTACCTTTTGGTGCAGCTTTGATTGCAAGAGGCAGAGAAAAACATTGTTACAAGAGCGGAATTGTACCACCCTGAGAGGGTTTTCCTCTCTGAACATCCCTTTGCACCGGGAATGTGAGAAGGTAAATGTGTCTCACTTCATTTCAGGCTACAGGGGACATCTTATTGTTCCAACATAAGCCAACGCTATTTTTTTTGCTGGCAACACTCTCTTGCATCATTTCTCCTGGAGAACTCAGGAATTAAAGTTTTGAAGAGGAAAAAATGTTTGCTGACTAGAGAGGACAGCATGGTTTAACAGCTTAGTTTTTTAAATTTGCCCCTTTATATTCATCAAACCTACTACAAAAATGTTGGGAAATGAGACATCAGACAGTCAGTTGACAGACACAGTTATAGATGTAACATAAAATCTATTCCTTCTGAGGATGTTACACTTGGTAAATTGAGCCCTTCAGAAATTTGCCAGAAGGTCTTTAAAAAGAAAAAAGGGTCTGTTACTGTTTCATGATGATTGAGGAAATGCAAATTGCTTGCAAAAGGTTTGAGTCTTCCTTTGAAACTGTAATTCCAGTATGAGAAGAAAAACCTCTCAGATCATGTTGGGCTGAAAGTGTTCACTGAGCATAGACATCAGGCATATTAGTAAACATCGTTTGTCTTCTTGTACAAAATAGCAATGTCTAAACTGCAGGGAGCTGGCAAGCATCACATGGCCTAGAGTGCTGGTGCCAATCAAATCCAGGTCAGTTATCTGTCCTGACCATTGAACGACTCTTTTGTGATCTGTTTCCCCGTGTTTTCCTTTCATGGAAAACATAAATTCATAGAATCATAGAATGGTTTGGGTTAGACAGGACTTTAAAGATCATCTGGTTCCAAGTCCCCTGCCATGGGCCGTGACACCTTTCAGCAAGTTGAGGTTACTCAAAGCCCCATCCAACCTGGCCCTGAACACTTACAGGGACGGGGCATCCCCGGCTTCACTGGGCAACCTGTTCCAGTGTCTCACCACCCTCACCATAAAAATATCTTCCTTCTATCTAATCTAAAGCTACCCTCTTTCATTTTAAAGCCATTGCCCCTTGTCCTATCACTACGCACGCTTGTCATAAGTCCCTCCACAGCTTTCTTGCAGTCCACCTTTGGGTACTGAAAGGCTGCTATAAGGTGTCCCCAGAGCCAGGCTGAACAAGCCCAACTCTCTCAGCCTGTCTTCATAAGAATGGTGCTCCAGCCCTCTGATCATCTTTGTGGCCCTCCTCTGGACTTGCTCCAACAGGTCCATGTCCTTTTTATGTTGGGGGCTCCAGTGCTGAATGAAGTACTCCAGGTGGGGTCTCATGAGAGCAGAGGGACAGAATCACCTCCCTTGATCTGCTGGCCATGTTTCTTTTGATGCAGCCCCGGATTTGGTTGGCTTTCTGGGCTACAAGCATATATTGTTGAGCCATGTTGAGCTTCTTGTCAATCAACATCCCCAAGTCCTTCACCTCAGGGCTGCTCTGAATCCATTCTCCACGCAGCCTGGATTGATACTGGGGATTGCCCTGACCCACATGCAGGACCTTGCACTTGGCCTTGTTGAACTTGATGAGGTTTGCACGGGCCAAATTCTCCAGCCTGTCAAGGTCCCACTAGATGGTATCCCTGCCCTCCAGTGTGTTAACTGCACTGCACAGCTTGGTGTCATTGGTGAATGTGCTGAGGGTGCACTCAATCTCAGCATCCATGTTGCCGACAAAGACATTAAATGGTGCTGGTCCCGATACCGACTCCTGAGGAAGGCCACTTGTCACTGGTCTCCACTTGGACATCAACCTGTTGATCACAACTCTTGAGTGTGACCACTCAGCCAATTCCTTATCCACTGAGTGGTCCATCCATCAGATCTGTGTCTCTCCAGTTTAGAGATAAGGATGTTGTGCAGCACAGTGTCAAATGCTTTGCACAAGTCCAGGTGAGTTGCTCTTCCCCTATCCACCAGCGCTGTAACCCTGTAGTAGAAGGCCATTGAACTGAGAGTCCAGCATGCAGGAGCAGCAGCTCCCCAGGATGGTGTCACAGCTCCAGATGGGAACTGCAGTACTGCTGTACAGGACTCCTGCTAACACAGTGATGAACAGACCTAATAGGGAGCTTGGAAAAGAGATTCATTTCAGCCCACTTCATCTGTCTGACTTTAAGGTATTTATTTTGAGATGGGGTTTTCACTTCTGTGCTTGAATGATTGGTCTCTGCACCACCAATTAAAAACCTGCTGTCTCCATCTGAAGTTGTTCTAAGTATTTAAAATAGACTCAAATGAAGCTGCAAGCAGCTGCAGGAATCTTGGAGATCCCTAGAGGCTAAGTTGGGCAACAATGTCAGGATAGTGTCACCCTTTGGACAGCACTATTTTCTGCCTCTGTAACAATCAAAACAAAAAACAAACAAACAAAAAAACCAAACAAAAAACAACAACAAAAAAACCACAGAGAGAGAGAAAATTAAATCCTATCGTTTCAGTTGGCTGTGTTCACACACTGAGGGAGAAGTGGGGTGAAAGCACAGGATTCACATATGCAGAGCTTTTTGAAAAGTAAATGTGCATTTGCATGGCAAATTTCTCCCAGCTGTGAACTAGAGAAATTCTGCATCTGGCACAAATGCATCGCGTGACAAAGAAGCAAAAGGTTTTATTCTGGGAAGGCTGGACCTGCAATAAAAATGCCAGGAACAGCAAAGGAAATCCATCTGGACTGATTTCACTGCTGATGCTCCTGTTGAAGCACTGAGAGAAAAAAACTGATCCTTTCTTTAGTGGGTGCCTTGACACTTCTGCTGTCATGTCCTCACTGAACTGCCAAACCCCTGAATTTCCAGTCTCTCTTGTGCTATTGTGACTTGCACAAAAACACGTGTCCATGAAGCCCCTGGCACCCACTGAGCTGCTGTGGTGGTACCTGCAAGGCTGTCCTGGGAAGAGGCTGTGGCTACCAATGTTCTCACTAAAGCTGGCCAAGGGCAGGCAGGCTGCTTGGGCAAGGATTAGGCAGCTGCAGCATTTTTTTGCTCTTTCTGGCTCTGTGAAGGGTCCCTTCAGCGTTACTCATCAAATCAATTAAAGTACAAATACAAATAAGAAGATAAGATTTTTCATTTTTGAAATGAATTCTTTTCAAATTTTGATTTAAATCAATTACTGATTGTTTTTTGAAGTCTGAAAACAGTTACTCCTGTAGAAGTGTTTATATGTCCAAGAGCTTTTTTGCTTTTTCCAACTCTATCAGTAGTTCCGTGCAGATGAACACCCCTCAAAGTCTTGCCTCAGAAAATTCGTAACTGTTTTGAGGTCTCTGAAAGCCACCAAAACACAACATCTGTGTTTCATGTTCCTTAATTAAATGTTACACTATGTACTCAACTTTGACATTTTAAAACATTTTATTTATAATGTTTTTACATGTTTTCTTAACGTTTAATCTTCCCAAAGTTATTTTCCCTTACGCTGGATCTTGCCACTTCTTTCTTTCACTCTTTTACTTAATAGTCAGTATATTGTTCCAAACAGAAAAAATACTTTTACATTTATAAATATTTATGCAAAATATTTATACATTATATTCCTTGTTTGTTTTTCCTTGAACTTCCATCATTCCTTTTCTTCTCTTTGTACTGGTATTTCTTACCTCTGTTTTACCTCCAGTACTGCTTTCCTCTTCCCTGTCTGCTTTGTTTCCAGTCCTTCATACCTTTTCCTGCCTACCTGCACAAAACTCAAACTATTTCATTAACAAAGAGCTGGACTGTTGTGGGAATAATTATGGACAAGTAGATAGGAGAAGTATCATAGCCTCCTTCTATGAATTTCTAAATTTTAGGTTTAATATAGTTAAAGATCAGATATTTATTTTTCCATTTCTGCAGAGACAGACAGGGAGACATCCTCTTCTCTCTACAAGATTGTGTCGTTTTTCCAGGGCATGGGAGCCGGAACATGCTACCCCCAGCTCCTGTTCACAAACAATGTGCTGCTTGCGCTGCTTCTGCACACCAGTGCCATGAGCTCTCACCCCCAGGGATGATGTACAGTGAAATCACCCGTTCAGCCACAACCTTTAGGTAAAAAAGTACAAAAAGTACCATATTTTATTTTCCTTTGCTTTGTTTCCTAGGTCAGTGGAAGAGAAACAAGTAGAGACTACAGTGTGGTGGTTATTGCAGAAGAAGGACTGAGGAAACTTCCCTCTTCAGTCCTTTACAAACCACCTCTACAGACCTGGCATTGCAAAATTATTTGTTCAATAAAACCATAAAACAGATATTTGTAAGATTTAAAGAGATAAAGGCATCCATTCCCTAGCTCCCAAACAAGATCAACTTTGAAGATCTGTAGAAACTACACAGTTATAAACCCCATAACAACACAATGTATCTCTCACTCTCCTTTTCTACTGCAAAATACAGACCCATCTCCAAACAAATTATTTAGGTAACTAAATAGGATATTTATGGAAACTTCTCTTAACTTCATTTGGCTAGATATTGCTCTTTAAAAATAACTGCATTTTCAAATTAACTAACTTATGCTTCAGTCACACCAAAAAATGCTGTCAGCAAGCTTTCATTTTGACAATCGTACATTTCACAGAAAACTAAATGTTTAGAGGTACACAGAAATTTGTTTAAAAGGTTGTTGGAATGTTGACCAAAAATTTTAATGAAGGTTTTGATTCAAATGAACATTAACCAAAATTCAGCAACTCATTTATCTGTGAAAATTTAGAAAATTTAGAGTTTGGGGAACTGACACTGCTAAATTTGAACATTTAAAGCCGTAAGAAGCTGCTTAAAGGTGGAAATTGTGACTGGTGTCTTGAATAAATCAGATGAAAAAGAATTAGTCTCAGCTGTGAAAGGATGTTTTTGTTCTTTGGATCTGACAAAACATTCACTACAAGGCTGTTGATTTTATAATTGCAAAGAAGACAGGGAAATTATCATAAAATGATATATAATGCTATAAATGATATGGATTATTACATTTCCTATCAGTTCAGCCATGGCAGTACTGAGTTAAGAATGACGATTATTTACCCTGAGTTATAAAAGAAGTCAATTATAATGATAGTCTAGGCTTGAAGAAATAGGATAAGGAGGCAACTGCCTAAGACAGCAAGCTGGGGACAAGGGTCTGCACACCTGCCAGTGCTTGAAGAGGTGACACTGGCTCTTCCACACTTAACTGTCACACTCAGTTCCTACCACCATTTTTCATTACTGTGGTTGTTGCAGCTGAGGGACAGGCTGAGCTGTGTAGGAGCTAATTTATGGAGGGGAAATAAGTTAGCCCCTGTCTGCAGAAGTCAATGGGTCCACTTGCATTACCGTGCTTTGACTCACTTCGTGAAGTGAGTCATGGAGTACATGAATTGCATTTTTTGGGGGCTAGAATAAAGGGTAAAATGTGTGCCAGGAGTGCAGTTGATGCTCTCCAACTGCTAATGGACTATTAGCAGTTTAGCTAAACAGATTAGCAGATCCATGGGATCTGACTAGAATCCAAATAAGGGATGAAAGTGCAAATATAGATGAAAACCAGATCCAACATAAATACAAGGTTGTGACTCAGTCCTCAGCACCAAACTGTTTTGCTCTACTTTCTCCCTTGTATTTCAACACTTGCCAAAGCAGACAGCCATAGACCAAAAAACATCCAACTTGAACTTGCCTCAGGTCTCTGGAGTTGCCATTTATGTTCCCAACTAGCCCTTCTTTAAAACTGTTTTTGGTGATGAATAATGATCTTTCTCCTTACAGTCATTACACTCTGCGAGGAGAAATTTGGATGCCAGCAGTTATTTAATTTGATTCATAAACCAAAGACCTCTACTTTGAAACCTGAAAGAAACAGCATTATTTCTGCCTACTATACTAAGGGTAGGAAATTCTGGGTTAAGAGAAAGACAAGAGGATCGGTACCTTGGTTTTGGTCCTTGGTTAGATATAACAAAGGTGTGATCTCCTAACCATGGCACTTTCTCTTATTGTTGATGTGATTTGTCAATGAAAAAATAGTTACTGGATGACAAGAGGATTAATTTCAAGGAGTTGTTTGGGTTTTTTTGTTTGCCATGATATATAAAGGAATAGATTATTCATCTTACTGGGGATCCAAAGACTGCTGGAACAGCAGGCTTATTTTGCATCCACAAGCAGACAGCTTGTTGGCTTTTTTTATGTTGATGTGCTGCACATCTTCAGGCTTCCTGTAGGTACGAGAAAAGGCTCATTTCAAGCGTAACTGCAGAAGCCTGAAAAAAATAATCTTATGATTGTCTTTTATTTGAGACAGTTTCAGTTTTCAGATGACTGAACAACTTTGTAAACCATCAGCTTGAACTATGGCTATATAAATAATACTCTTTCATGACCTCTAGCTTTCTGAAGAAGATCTGGTCCCTGGATTAAGAAAAACACCACATAATCCCAGTGAGAGTGGACACTCACTTTTCTTAACTGAAGTCAAATGCATAACTCTTGCACCACTCCATGATGCTCTTTCCTTTGCTGTGTTAATTACCATGCCAGTAAAGCACCTGTCAAAAGATGGGCAGAACCATTCATTCAAGGAGTTTGTTCATGTTCATAAGAAAGTAGAAATGTCACCTCTTGCTGTGGACTGCACTCAAGGCTAAGGCATCCACTGTGAACAGTTTGATTAAACTTAGTCACCAGCATCCTCTCATAGCTTTCCTATTTGAGTGTCAGCAGTCCAGATGCTGCAGCCCAGATTTACTACTTCAGTCAAGACAACAAGTCCACAGTCAAGTACCTCTCAGCTCTTACAGACCAGGACAGCAGAGAAAAAAATACCAAACCTCAATAATATAATTGAGGCCTTCAACAGTGCACCATCCAGTGTTTTGTTTTGTTGTTGGTTTTTTTTTTCTTTTTGCTCAGCCTCAGGCAACATGAAAGGGCCAAAGAATAAATCAAACACAGATAACAGATGTTTCCAGCACTACCTCCTGCACAGGATAGCCTTTTTTTTTTTTTTTTTTTTTTTTCCTGAGACCAGTTGCAGCCTCAAAAGTGACAAAACCTCCCGAAATCTATAAGTTGGCCTGAAATAACCTCTCAAGTCTTCATAGTGACTTCTATCTGTAAACCACCAATGCCCATTCATGCTTAATGCATACCAATGGCTCTACCCCTTAGAGATTTTACCTTTTATCTGTTTTCACCTCTTCTGCAATCACCTTCATAGCAAATAAAATCTTTCATCCTGATTAACACAGCTTGAACACTTCCATTTCTGTAGCAATGGGCATGTTCCCCCAGCCTCTGAAAGGCCACTGTTCTAAACCAGCAATAAAGACAGCTCAGGTTTTGTAGCATCCTTTCACAGTGGCAAAAAAGTCCAACTGTGAAAATCAACATACTGATTTGCCTTGCTTTTAATATCTCTGGACTGACTGCTTCCTTGCTCAGACTTCCCTTGTCCTGTGTTTGGGAAAGTTTTATAAAAGTTATCTTCACAGATTGCTCAGGATCCTTTCTTTTCATGGGGAATATCATATTTATTTCACTCCTCCCTCTGGCCTTTCTGTTCCCTACTTAGATCTGTTTGTTTGTTACTCTTCAGCTTTTAAGAATAATCTTCAAAAAAGGCTAAAATTAAATTACCTGAACCGAAATCCATTTGAAATATCTGTCCTTATGCTGCAGTGATTTTCTCTGTCTTTCAAACAACCGTAATTATTGATATTGACAGTGATAAGCTAATAAATCTTGGCTGAGGTGTTTGGGGTTTTCTCTCATACATTTTTTGTATAAGGAGTATAAAACATCTATGAAATTTTACCTCAGAAGTAAATCACTGACAGGATTTAAAATCACTAAGAAGCTGTAATATTTCACATAATGCTCAATACTTTTTCCTATTATCAGAGGATTTGATACTTTACTTCTTGTACCTATTACTTTTGAAAAGAACACATTGTCAAAATTCCATTTTAAAATATTGAATGTAAATCTGTGTTCATAAACAAATCTTATTAGCAAATAGCCAACATTTTTAAAGAAAAAAGGAGTTGCCCAGGAAACGTATATACCATGCAGCACAATCTAGTAATACTGTGTCAGCAAAATTAAATAGACATTTCCTGAGTAACATCAAGATAAGAAGTTTTCTAAATGGCTTCTGAACAATTTATGGTGAAATTTAAAAGCTAGTACGGTGATGACCCCAACCAGGAGACCATCACACATTGAGGAGTTAGTGATCAGCAAAACAGTTAATCTGAGTACACCCAGTCCTGCACTGTGATGTGCTGCACATCCAGCGGGGTCTTCATGCCTGTGTTGGGCTGCACAAATCCCTTGGCTGCAGGATCACGTCAGCTGGTTTATGGCAACAGGGAGCCTTACAAGCTGCTCCTACTGGGTACCAGTGATTGCAATGCCTTCCTGTTCTTGCCTTTATTCAAAAGCGCAGCAATAATTTCTTATGGGAGTATCCTTTCTGTTTGACAGTAGAAATTATGAACAGAGTTATTCTTATGTAAGAAAATCCTATAATAACTCAAATGAGCAAAATGAGGTCACTTTTCCCCTGGTCAGGGTCTTCACGGTGTGCTGTGCGTGGATTGGAGCCCTGTTCAAAGATGCATAACTCAGGGCTTCCAGCATCTAAAGGGATGTAAGATTATCTGTACTCTCTCTCTTTACAGTGTTAGCTCTAATAAGTACTGTTTTAAAGGATACTTTACAGAGCCCGAGTGACTTTCTTACTGGGATCATAACAGGCCAGTATCTCCTAGTGCAAAACAGCTACTTAAAATGGCTATTTGAAAACAGCAGGACTATCTAGACTGCAAACGGAAAACAGCTTTTCTCATAACAGCCTAATTTCTATTTTCCTCTTCTGTGTTTACTGAAATTGCAAGCATCACTATTTGAGTAAAGGGTTGCTGCCCAGCATGTGTGCAGCTATTGCTGAACTTCTGATTGGCTCTGAAATATATTTTCCCTGTTGTCTCTCCAGAAGCACTTACAAGAGGCATTGAGAAAATTGTCTTAGACAACCTGCTCACTGCAGTTTTAAGAACCATTTTTGATGCAGTCAAATACATGCAAATGACTTACAAAAATATTCTTTCTGAATCTTAAACATTCCAGACATTTAGTCCAAAATGCCTCTGTAGCAATTACATATAGCCATTACAGGATGTAATTCTGTCCTTAGGGCCTTTCAGTGCTAGCCCTAGACCTCAAACTGGCAATGCACACAGTAAAATTCTTCCACTACTTGATTAAGTGACCATAAGACAAGCAAGGGTTTGGACTTGCATTGTTTTTTTTCTGTGGCTGTTGCCTACATACATACTCATTATCAGAAATGTGCAGCCAATCATGTTTGTTACAAAGAAAATATACCCTGCCTGATACTGCAATCTCTGATATGCTGCAAAATCAGACACCAACTTGCGTTTCAGTCAGGTATTCATATGTCAACACCTCCAAAGCCAATGACTTAATTTTCTCTTTTTCACTTATTTCTACTGAATGTGGCACCAATATATGGCAGTACCATGAATATCCAAGCTGAGACTGTGTAACAGTGGTCTATACTAGGTTTGAATCAGTGGAAACTTGCCAGTAATCTCTGTTGCTTTCCCTGGGAGACTCTCACCCCTTGCAATCACAGATATCACATAGCCGCTGAGGTGGGAGGGACCCCTGGAGATTACCCAGTCTAATCCCCTGTACATCACACTCACCTGCTGCGGCTTGCTCATGTCTGTGCCCAGTCAGCCTTTAAGTATCTCGAAGGATGGAGACTGCACATCCTTTCTGGTTAATTTGTTCCAGTGTTTGACCACCCTAGCAGTAAATAAGTTTTTTTCTTATGTTTAAACTCAGCCTCCTGTATTTCTGTTTATGCCCATTGCCTCTTTGTTGCGATGGAGGGAAGACACAGTCGCTCAATATGAGTGATCAGCAGACTTCGTTTATTGTCTCTTACAGTCACCTTTTATGCCTTCTTATAATTAGCTCATACATATTACAAAAGTTAAGCTCATTATTGGTTAGTTGCCTAAATATCAAGCCCGCCCCTAGTTTCTCTTCTGTAGTTTTCTGTTCCCACCTGCAACATTCTTTTCCCACCAAAATCTTCCTGTTATTGTGTAACAAGAACAGCCAAAGACAGTTATTTTTGCTTTACTTCAGATAAGCTGAGAGCGATGTGCATTTTTGTCCAGCCAGCTGGACTATGTCTATGTGACCCTTTTCAGCTAGTCAGTTATCCACACCTCTTGTCCTGGCACTGGCTACCACTAAGGGTCTGACTCCATCTTATTTGTATCCCACACCCTCACTCGGGTTTTCATGCACAAATAAGGTCCTCAAGAGCCTACACTTCCAATGCAGGCCAGGAGACTGTTAGCCTTCTTTGCTGTAAAGGCACATTGCTAGCTCATGATCAGTTTGCTGTTCACCAGGACCCCCAGGGCCTTCTCTGCAAAGCTTCTATCCACTCAGCTCCCAGCCTGTACTGATTCTAGGTTTATTCCTCCCCAGGGGCAGAACTTGGCAGTTTCCTTTGCTGAACTTCATGAGGTTCCTCTGTGCACACTTCTCCAGCCTGTTGAAGGTCCCTCCAAATGGCAGCAAAACCATCCAGTATATAAACCACTCCTCCTGATTTTGTTTTATCTGCAAACTTGCTGAGAATACTCTCTATCCCTTCACCCAGGCCATTAACAAAGATGTTAACCAGTACTGGCCCCAGTATCAAGCCCTGTGGCACATCAGTAGTGCCCTGTCTCCAGCTGGACTTTGCGTTACTGATCACAACCATCTGAGTGCAGCTGCGCTTTCTGATCCACCTCGCTCTCCACTTAGTCAATACTTAGTTTGTCCATGAGGATTTTATGGGAGACAGTGTTGAAAGCTTTGCTAAAGTCAAGATAAACAATATCTACTGCTCTCAACCATCAAAACAGCCCATCATAGGAGGTTTTCAGGTTTGTTTAGCATGCTTTCCTCTTCTTCAATTCATGCTGACTACTCCTATTTACCTTCATAATCTGCATGTATTTGCAAATGGTTTTCAAGATCAGTTGCTTCATCATCTTCCTGGAGATCAAGGTGAAAATACCCTGTAGTTTCCCAGGTCTTCCTTCTTCACCTTTTTGAAGGCAGGAGCAACATTTCCTTTTCTCCAGTCCTCAGGAATCTTCCCTGGTGATCAACATCTTTCAAAAATAATCAAGAGTAGTCTCACAGTGACACCAGCCAGCTCCCTCAGCCCTCCTGAGTGTGTCCCATCAGGGCTCATAAACTTGTGTATGTCCAATTTGTTTAAATGTTCCCCAACCTGATCCTCCTCCACCAAGCGTAAATCTTCCTTGCTCCAGGCTTTTCCAAAGGGGTGCAGGGGCCTGGGCCTGCTGAAAGTAAAACTTACCAGTAAAGGTCAAGGCAAAGAAGGCACAGAATACCTACACTTTCTCTGTGTTCTTTGTCACCAGGTCTCCCATCCCACAGATGTCCTTAGTCTTCCTTTTCCTGTCAGTTTTCCTGTATCAGCTCTTCTTATTACTCACTGCATCCCTCACCAGGCTTTCCAGACCCCATTGCTGCACACTCCAACAGTCTTTCTGCATTCCTCCCAGGTCACCTGATGCTTTCACATCTTCTGTGCTTCCCATTCACATTTCAGTTCTGTCAGGAGGGACTTGCTCATCTGTGCAGGCATCCTACCACCTTTTTTGACTTCCTGCATGTCCAGGTGGACAATTTTTTTAACCTGGAGGATGTGATCTTTAAAAATCAACCATTTGCCATTTACCATGTAATTTTTTCCAAGCAACTCCCTGAACAGGAACTGAACTTCACTATCTTAGGGTCATTGCAGCCAAGGCTGCCCCCAGCATTCACATCCCTAGCCAGCTCTTCCTTGTTTGTAAGTGTGAGGTCCTACAGAGATCCTTCCTTCACTGGTTCCTTGATTATCTTTTTCAGGAAGTTATCATAAATGCACTCCAGAAACATCATGGATTGCTCATACTCTGTTGTGCTGCCTTTCCAACAGATATTGCAGTAGTTGAAGTACTCCTTAAAGACCAGGGCTTGCAAAGATGAGGCATCTTCCAGTTGCCTGAGGAAAGATTCATTTACTACTTCTTCCTCATCATGCAGTCTGTAGCAGACACCCACCACATTGATCCTCCTGCCAGTCCTGACCAGACCTTAACTCGTTCGCCATCTACCCCAAGGCACTGTTCCATGCATTTCCACTGCTCTCTCATGAACAGTGTTACTTCTCACTATCCTAGGTAGCCCTTCCTGAAGAGCCAGTATCCAACCATTGCAATGCTCCAGTTGTGTTAGCTATCCCACCATACCTCTATGATCCCAGTAAGATTGTAGCCCTGTAACTGCACACAGATCTCTAATTCCTCCTGTTTGTAGTGCACAGGCACTTCAGAGGGGCATCCAGCTGTGCTCATTTCCCAGAAAGCAATATGTAAATATCTTGTTTGTCTCAGCTAGAGAAAAACACTTGCAATTTTATTTCCACTACTGATAAATGGCCTGATATGACTTTCTGACTATCACATCAGGTAATTACATTTCAGGTGACAGAATCTATTCAATATCATGTCTTAAACAGTGGACATGACCAACACTCAGGGTCTGACAAGAATACACAGCCTCATTGCACGGGCTTTGTTATGTTAATTAACAAAAAGAAAAAGGAATTCTTGAATTGTGCAGACTAGTGTATTTATCTCATTAAATAGCATTTTGTCAGGCAGTGAAAAGGGCAATTAAAAAAAAAATAAACACATTCAGGATAAAACACATAAAAATCCATGACCTTGGTTCAGCATTCCACAGAGAAAAACAATATATAGCAATAGAACACGTGGAAATGCTGGCTGGAAGAGAATGATGGTGGTCATCTATGCCAGTCTCCTACTCAAAGCAGAAGGATTGCCAAGGCTGTCAAGTCAGCCTAGGCTTTGTGTAGCCAGATCTTGAAACTTTCCAAGGATGGAGGATATACAACCTCTCAAACTGCAATTTGTGGCCCATGTTCCTTGTTACATCATTTGGCACCATTCAGAAAAGTTTGCATCCAACATCTTTGTCATCTAGAGTCATCTAGTAGGCCCAGGTTATTAGATCTCCCATCCTTGCATCAGAGGAGGTTCAGATTGGACATTAGGAAAAGGTTCTTCAGTGAGAATGCGGTCAGTCACTGGAACAGGCCCCCCAGGGAAGTGATCCTATCAGAGGTCAAGGAGCATCTGGATGATGCTCTTAGTCATATGGTTTAGTTTTAGGTAGTCCTGAGAGAAGCAGGGTGTTGGACTTGATGACCCTTAAGGAATCCCTTCCAACTTCAGATACTCTGTGATTCCATGGTTCTATATACCCTCAGCCTCCTCTTGCAGGAATAAACAGGCCCACACCCTTATGTTCTCCTCAGAAAGTCATATCTGACCATCTTTGTAGCCCTCTGCAAAACCTTCTTCAATTCCTCAATATCTTTTTTGAACTAGAGACCCTATAACTGGAGCCAGGATCCAGATGTCACTTCTCCAGCACTGAACAGAGGGAAATAATAATTTCCCTCACTCTGTTGACCGTACATCTCCTATCGTAGACCAGTGTGCAGTTTGCTTTTTTGGCAATGAGAGCTCAGCATTGGATCACGTTCAGCTTAGGGTCGGTCCACTGTAAACACCAGACCCTTTCAGCAAGGCTGCTACCCAGCCATTCCCTTCCCAGCCTGGCTGATGCAGGAGGTTAACTCTGTCCCAGGAGCAGAGACCTGCACTTCTTGAACTTAACTTGATTTCTGCTGGCCAACTGTCCAGTGCTTAAGATCTTTCTGGACTTACTGTAGAATAGTTTTCTGGTGCTCTTTCTGTCTGTCACAAATTACTTCTCCTGCTAAAAGGCTTTGGCCTTCCTGATTTCAGCCACGTGTCCAAATGATATTTTTATACTTCTTCAATTCCTCTTCTTGTTTCTATGACTTGTAGGCTTTCCTCTTGCACTTCAGTTGAGCAGTGAGCAGCTTGCTTAGTCAGGTACCTGTTTGGCCAAAACATTAAATTATTCAAAAGATTATATTGAATGACTGGTCATGGTTTTAAGTTCAAGTGATCTTTATAGATAAGCAAAGACTCATAAATTTTCAGTGTCTTGCTAAGGCCTACAATAAAATATTAGAAGTCCTATTGGTTGACAGTGGACGTCTGAGTAACTGAAGAAGTAGCCTGTGCTTTAGGCATCAGCAAAGAATAATAGTGTAATATGGTCAAATATCAGCAGAACAGATTTTAAAGCTAGGATTGAGGCTTAGAGAAGAAAAGAGTGCTAACAGAATTAAAACTTTTCAGACCAGCTGATGGTACAGAACAAGTCTGAAAAAAAGAACGAGATTTTTGAAGAGGAAAGGAAAGCATATGGCCTAATTGTGAAACAATGAGCAAACCTGAAAGACTGCATGAAAGCACCTGAATATGAGAAAATGGTTGTGAGGATTATAGCTTTCAACTATATATTGCAGTTGTTTTAATGAAGAAATGTTGCGACGGAGGGAAGACACAGTCACTCAATATGAGTAATCAGCAGACTTTGTTTATTGTCTCTTACAGTCACCTTTTATGCCTTCTTATAATTAGCTCATACATATTACAAAAGTTAAGCTCATTATTGGTTAGTTGCCTAAATATCAAGCCCGCCCCTAGTTTCTCTTCTGTAGTTTTCTGTTCCCACCTGCAACATTCTTTTCCCACCAAAATCTTCCTGTTATTGTGTAACAAGAACAGCCAAAGACAGTTATTTTTGCTTTACTTCAGATAAGCTGAGAGCGATGTGCATTTTTGTCCAGCCAGCTGGACTATGTCTATGTGACCCTTTTCAGCTAGTCAGTTATCCACAAAGAAAAAAGCTCTGTAGTGAAGGTCAAATATAAATGGAGACAGGAGCACCGAAGAGCATCACTGAGTATCACTGCCACAAAAACAATGACAAAAGCAGCTGGAAACAGTAAGTCTGGGTTTGCTTCAGAAAATTCTGCACAATAACTTCCTCTTCACTGCCTGATTGAAGACAGGCCTGTGGCCCTCCACAGCTGAATACATAAACTGCTGGAGATGCTTTCAAACTATAGAATACATGTATACATGCTGTCTGGATGAGAAGGGAGAGGGAGGTTGTAGCACTCATCAGTGACCTACAGACATGAGATGGTTTTTGTTCTTATACATGTTCTTACTGACTTAAATGCAAAGGTAACATAGCTCAAGAATCAGCTTTTCATTGCTGTCATTTTAATGTTTTATTACTATGTGGGTATATTAGTATGTCCTTGCATCTGCAGAGCTGATTTATCAAAATGTCTCTGCTCTACAAATAAAGTGAGAACAGGCTGTGGGTTTACCACTGTCATAATGATTCATAGACATAGACTGTATTTTCTTAAAAATAAGTCATGTGAAAGAGGACTGTCTTATCACTGAAAAATGAGGCTCCTCAGCCATGATTTGAGAAACTATTGTGAGTGAGAATATTTTAAAAAAGATTTGGTCCTGCATAATGCATAGGCTCATATATCTAAAGGGATTTAAGTGAAATAACATGTAACTTTTTGTTGCCTGATTCTTGTTATGGAATCCACAAATCTAAACCAAAAATTGGGTGGGTTGACTTACCAGTGCTAAGACACTTAGCTAGGAGGGTGAGAAGCAGCCCTGTGTTCCAACCCTTCTTTGACAAATTTTACAGATTACAAATTTTATCCAGAGCATTCTAGTCCCACATATCTAGAGTAACTATCAACAGGATGACTCCCTTAGCCTGGAAAGTCATGCTCATTTGTTTATTCTTCCTTCTTCTCACCCAGTGATCTTCAGAAATTTTCCCCAAATAAAAACTATTTCAACAGGAAGGGCAGCTTGTTTTGGTTTTTTTGTTTTGTTTGGGCTTGGTTTGTTTCTGAAAAAGATGTGTCTACTTTCATCTGAACACTCGCAGTTTTCAATTTTTCTGTTTTAAAAAACTGCAATTTAAATAGAGGCAGAGTTAGCAAAGCTCTCCAAGAGCCATTGTCCCTAGAGAGTTCCTAAGAGAGTTCTTAGCCCACCAAAAGAAAATGCATCATGTCAAGGGAAAAGTGGAGGATGACAACTTGATTAATGTCCCTGCTCTCTAATCATTTTACTTGAAAACTGAAGACATAATAAATAAGGAAATATCCTATATGGCTGGGACCATCCACTTTCAGCCTAAGGGACGGGATTTACAATTTTTCCTGTACTTAAGCACTCTAATTTTTGGAGGAAAGCCTTCACAGGAAGGGAAGAAATTAAGAGCTTGCACAAGGGGGCAGAAAATTGCTGTTAACATACATTTATACTGCCTGGCTTTATAAAATCTGTAAATCATTGTTTTCAGAAGCTTCAAATGTAATGTCCCTATTGGGATGATAGGGGACAAAGTTATGTTGATGACTACTGCTATCATTTCCATATCAGTAATAGTTAGACAGGCACTTTGCAGTTATCTCTATGAAGATAGTCACTGTCTTGAAGAAGCAGAGCTCTGAGTGATTCATTTACCTAAACATAGGCATTTATTGTTATTTCAGATGACCTGGCTGTCAAAGACAGATACAGGAGCAGTAATAAACAGAAGCTATGTAAGACTCTTAGGGAGAGGCTGCTTGAAGCCCGGTAGAATATGCTTGGGTTTCTAAAATAACATCTGATTCTTACATTTAGTCAGCTGAGCCACCCTGCCCCCCTCACCCATTTTTCAATGTTTTCTTAAAGTTGAAACCTCTGAAAAATGTCCTCTGTGTCTTACCTTAGATTGCATTTTTTGTCAAGTTATCAAAAGGAATGAGGCTCATGAAATCATACTTTTTATGGGCACAAACATACATCTCTGTCTATCCACATTTTTCATTTAACATCTTTTGAACAATTTCAGCCAATTTGACAAATGGTCAGTGGCTTCAGAGGCATTAACAACCTACCAGTGTCATGAAAATAGGCTGAATGAATGACCCTATTAGTACCCTGACTAGAAAGAGAGTATGGTATGAATTTTATTATAGACATTGAAGAGCTGTATAAGAGAGAGATAATATGAGCATTCTAGCAGCATGAAAAACTTCATATGGAGTTAACAGCTCCATAAACAATAAGTCCATCCATAGGAAGCCAGGCTTCATCAGTTCCACTGGCTCACAGCTATCGCACTTCCACAGCCATCTCCATTAGCATGTGCCACCCAAGCAGCATGGAAGTTGGACGTGGTATAAGAAACAAGAGTAAGAGACAGGGAAGTACTGGAGAGGCTCCAGCAGAGGGCCACAGAGATGATGAGGGGACTGGAGCAGCTCCCTTATGAGGAAAACTGAGGGAACTGGGACTATTAAGCCTGGAGAAGAGAACACTGAGCAGGGATCTTATCAATGTCTACAAACATCTTAAGCGCGAGTGCCAAGAGGGCGGGGCCAGGCTCTTATCAGTGGTGCCCAGTGACAGGACAAGGGGCAACAGGCACAAACTGAAACACAAGAAGTTCCATCTAATATGAGGAAGAACTTCTTTACCTTGAGGGTGACAGAGCACAGGAACAGGCTGCCCAGAGAGTCTGTGGAGTTTCCTTCTCTGGAGACATTCAAAACCCACCTGGACACGACTCTGTGCAACCTGCTGTAGGTGAACCTACTTTAGCAGGGGGTCAGCCTCGATGATCTCCAGAGGTCCCTTCCAACCCTGACCATGGTGTGATTCTGTGGTTCTGTAAATTTAAATACAGGTAAAGGCTCTAAATCAAATATAAAAACAAAGGTCTGTAGGGGCAGGGAAAGACTCATGTTTTGATTCTTACATATTCAAAGCAGAAATCTGAAATAACAATAATGAAAAATAATGTGAGAAATGTATCATAACACATTTGTATCTGAACTGAGAGGAGCTTTCACAAGTACTCATAGCTATCCTATGAAAATAGTATTAAGTAGTTGGCACTTCCAAGACCTTGTGGAAACAATTCTACCATGTCTTACTGGTTCTCCCATACTTGCTTTTATGGCTACTGCAGATCATTTATTTCCTTGCTTGACAGAGGAAGCACTTGGCACTCTAACTTATTTTTGTATAAAAATTCCATGCAAATGAAAATTAATTGATCCCTTAATGTTTCTGATTTTTTTTATTATTTTTGTTTGGTTTATTCTTATACAACGCAGCCACTTCCTTGTATACTTTATGAAGTACCTGCATGTTGTCATTGCTCTGCATAGGAAACATGTTCCAATAGAATCACTGGTTGCAGGCCTAGGGGAATAAACAAACAAACACTCTTTAGGGATTAATTTCTAAGAAAATCACAGAAGTAAGAAAATGTCAGAATTATACTTTCTGTGAAATTTTCTTTATCTGTCTGTGCATTATGGTGTTGTGTTTAATGACATGCTTTGATACATCATTTTATACCAATGGAAACATCTTGCTCACTGACTAGCACTGACATAGTTTCAGATAGCTCTGTGACTATAGTTTCTTTTGCAGCAGCACAGGGATTTTATCACAGCTGTTTAAACTGTCTGATTAGCAATTTAATGTGATTTAGTTGACCCTAAATGAAAGGACAGACAGCCCTAATGCCTAAAAGGATGTTAGATTTACGTAGGCATTCTTACTAAATGGGTTGCCTCAAGTATCACAGCAACCATTTCCTGAATTTTGAGCCAAAATGGATACATACTTCTGCTTATGATGGAATTCAAGGAGGTGCCAGACAGAAGGCTTTTAATTGAATTATTCCACCAATATGACATAAAGTTTGTATAGTAGTAACAGTATCTAATATAAAGATTTCCTTAGACTCAAAGACTTAGAACTGTCCTACATGCAACAGTTCTGCTCTAACTACAGTGGTGTAGGATAAGATACAATTAAGGTACACACTGACTTAGTATGGATAAAAGTCTTATATAGCCTAATATACCCTAACCGAGAACAAGCTTTTACAAAGTGTAACAATAAGATGACACATAGAGGAAGACGGGTGCAGTGAGCAGAGGTAATGGTGAGATTTAAAGCACTTAAAAGATTTTCATTACAAAGCATTGCCCGGATTTTTTTGTTTTACTTCTGTATACTGGATTATTATATTTGATGCTTTCCCCATTTTGCTACTCAGTTTGAGTTATGGAGGAAATGACATGCTGAAGAGCTCTGTTCTTTCTCATGTGCTAGCTGGTTAGTCATACACATACTGGTCTCTTTCTAATAAAGACCCCTCAAAGTAACTCATAAGAAACTTTGAATGGTTGGAAGCCCAAAGAATTCCTATATAGCTTTATTCATTCTTGGGATGAATGTGGTAATGAATTTCAATCTCCTGATGCCCATCTTTTTCAAAAGTCAGAAAAATAACATAAAAATGCAACTCCATTTCTATTAATTTATTTTTTCAAGTGGATAGATATTTCATCTGAATGCTTACTCATGTATAAAGAAATTCTCTGCAGTAAAAATTACCTATTCCTTACCATCAAACTACCTGTACATTAGAACCAAAGGACATTGATCTTCATCATCTTACTGTTGCTTAATATATAGCATAATGATGTAAAAATAAGGCATAAATCACTGATATCTTGAGAAGGGTGCTCATCAAACCTTTTACACAGATGTGAATCATTATAAAGAGTACCAATCAGTGAAGAATGAAGACTGATCCCTCCTAACCCATAGCAACATGCCATTAGAAGGGCCTATTGAATTCTCACTTGGCTAGCCGGGAGCCAAAGATAACCTGATCAACAAGTAATCTTAAGTAATCCAGTGAAAATCTTAGCTAAAACTTATTCAGAAGCAGACATTCATGCTGATTTTGTTCAGGAAGGGCTAAACCTTCCTCACAATTCTTTTAGGGTTCTTGTATATCATTTTTGAACTAACCAGGTGGAATAGGGAAATTTTTGTCTCCAACTGGAGTATCAGGCATTATCTGTTGCTGAAAGCATGATGGGAGACTTAATTGTTCTACTCTGGCATGGCAAAGCCTGCAGTGAATTCTTTGTAATTAAGCTGACTGACACTGTAAGCATAGCTTGCCTACTCTTCTAGTCACCTCTTAAAAAGCAATTGCTGTATCTCTTGTGGTTACCTTGACAATCCACAATTTAAGCTATTTTTTAATGCAAGTTTACCACAAAAGTGCATGCTGTACGTTACAATCAAATGGCTCCAATAGACTGCTAGCAGAAATTACATTGTCATTTAGGTAGAGTAGGCGATACATATGCAAAACAATATGGAAATGTTCTTACCATTCAGCAAAGTGATTTGTAGAAGTTATATGTATGTGTGGCGTTTCTTTTGTGGTTTTAGATTCCTGCCCCTGTATCCTCTTTTGCAACAATAATCAGTCTACATCAAATCTCACATAATTAAACTGAACAGAATGGCACTTTGTTTAACAAGGGTAATTGTTCATACGTTGCCCCTGTGTAATGAGTCACCATAAACAAAAGGATGTGTTAATAAGTTTGCACAGCTGGTATTTTGGGCTGGATCCTAGCTGAATAAGGACAGCTTTGCAAAACATTCCAGGCATGATGATGTTTCAAGCACAAAATACCCTCTATTAGGAAGGAGATTTTCCACTGCAATGTTTATGTCCCCTTGTACTTTCAGCATCAGCAGCTGAGAAATGAAACATTCAGAAATCTCTCTACTGCTGGAACGTGAAACAGATTCACCTTCACAAGCTTTTAATAAAACCATCTTTTTGCCTTGTGTTTTTCATAATGGAACTGAGTACTCCCCTGTTTAGATGTGGTGGCTGGGCACTTCTGAACCCTAACACACTTCATGCACATACCTAATTGACAGATGGATTTTTCTGAGGTTTGTGGGCCTGACCGAGAAATTAATCACTGCTTTGCTCTACCTGCTGCAGTTACCAAAACAATATTTTCAGTTTGATAAATCAACAAAAATATAGCAGGAATGAAGAAATTAAGGATTTTGTACTGTGGATAACGTACCCTAGAATGACTGTGAAAAAAAGAGTTGCAAACCACCTTGTGTATTCTCAGTATGTTATTTGGAAGAGGGGGAGATAATCACTGTAAAACACTGGCAGAATGTTTTCTGAAGTTTAGACTGCATACACTGATAACCTTATTTCCTACTCAAAAAATTACACCTTGAACAGTAACAGGGGCACCAGAAGGCACAAAGCTACAAATGGGGTTGTAGAAGCTCTATTTTTGCAGGCAGATATATTCTGCTTATTAAGTACTATGAAGCACTTTCCCAGACAAGTGTCAAGGTGGACAGAATTCAGCTGGATGTATACTGTTGGGATTTTGTAGACCATAATTTGGCATTCAGGATATCTACAGACTTTTAAAAAATGCTCATCTGATTAAAGCTACTTTAAAGAATGATTTTAGAAAGTGATTCAGTCATGCCCATGTTTGACACTAATGAATCAGCACCCCTAATGTAAAACTCATCAACTGAAATGTTGTTCAACCAAAATCTGAGACGATAACTTCTACATATATAGTCACTAAGTAAAAAACTGTGGCAGTGTGTATGGGTGGAAATGCTGTGGGGGAAAAAAATAATCAGAAAAAAAGTATGAAGTATGATACAAGGTACAACTTTTTGCCATAACAGGGTTCCTGTGAAGAATGGGAGACCATGGATGAAAAAGGCAACTCTCTCCAGTGACACTGCCACTCAACCATGTAAGTCCAGTAGGAAGAATGAAGCTAAGGTTCAACTTAAGTCAGAAAAGGAGCAGGAAAAAAGGAAATGGACAGTGAAAATCCAAGTTCTAAAATGGAAGATACTGCATCACACATCGCTGCAGGATGAACCAAGCATCACACAGAAGCAGACAGGAAGGTAGAAAAGACAATGCTGATGGGAAATGGGATGGTTCCATATTCTGAGTGTTACTGATTGCTCATGTGTGGCAGAAAAATACATCCAGCCATGTAATGCTGTAAGCAGACATTTTGAAGTATTCTTGGTGCTAGTCATATCTGTGATTAGAAACCAGAGAAGAGGTGAAAGTCTTTCCTGCTGCATCATAGGCTTTTCCCTGCAATATCTGTCAGCTTGCCCATTTCCTTCTTAAATACCAGTTTGTGCTAACTGTTCTGTAACACCAACTTTTTTTTAAGTGCCAGTGAACTACAGTATGAAGATTTAGTGCCTGGAATGGTGAGTGGCAAGTTGGGATGCCTTGCTGCAGAAGCAACAGAAGGCAGATCGCAGTCAGGCACCTTGCCTACCACTGCACTGACCGTGCCTCACTGACTCCTCTCTGCCAAAAAGCATACATCATCTTAGTGATCCTCAACCCACATCTGAGTCACATCAAAGTGAAATTGAAAACAAAGTCAGCCAGCAACAGGGCAGGAAAGCATATCGAAGCACATTCTTCATGGGGATTTAAGTAAGACGGGCTCTGACACCTAACTCATAAATACTTTGCTTATCATGTGCCCATAGTGTGGCTTATAATGGCTTCTTTATTTACATTAATGTTAATTCTACAATTACATGCTTTTAAAGATGAAGGAGGTGCAATACTGTTTTTCCTTCTCCCTGTGTTCACAGGTACCATATCTTCAAGACAGTGGGTATAATGTGAAGCAGGGCCTTCAGGACTTTTTATATCAGCTTATCTGAGAAAGGATGTCAATAACCTTCCAGAAACTGGTTATTAAACCATAGCTGTCATTCAGTTATGCTGGTGGTGGCCATCTAACTAGACCTACAACCCTATCCGAGAGCCATACACGAACATTACAATGGCTTCAGGAGACATGGGACCTGTCCTCCACCTGCAGGATCATGTATGGTTCTGTAAACTGGGAAAATTATATGCTTTCAACATACAAGGACTAGAACAGTGCACTGTCTGCATAATCTTGGGACATGCACGTACAGCCACGATGCCTATGAGTTAGGGATTTCAAGGCAGGGCATAAAGTGATCATCAGAGGGAATCACAAGCTATTGAGACACTGCCTGTCTGCAATGTGCAGAAGAAGGAAGGAAGACAAAATGAAACTATCACACATGAAAGTGACCAGAGATTTTTTTGTAATATTCAGCAAGTCTTTTGTGACCTGATTTTGCAGAGACACAAGGCAATGGGTTGACGAACAGGGTTGGAATTGGATGATTACTTTTGTAAAGAATGTCATAAATCTTATTCCATCTCTTTTGACTCTTAGTCCCAGAATTTATCTGCTCAAATGGCTTGAAAGCATTTTTTATTTCTTTTCATAACAACATTTTCAAAGAAGCCCCTGTAACTTGTCTTATTACAACATTGTTTCATACTGTAAGTACAGGCTTTATGGATTTCCACACATTTCTACAGCACCGAGTGTTTTTCTGTTGATTCTGTTTGTTTGTAAGCTACATCAACTGTTTATATGAAGATGAACCCTAGTACACATATGCATGCATTTTCAACACTTGATATAAACATCCATATAAAACTCAGAGAACCAGCTGGACTGGACATACATATTATTTGTTATTTTTTAGATGTGTTTGTATTTATTACACAGGTATATGTTGCCATTTGTGCATATAATACTATTTCTTACAATATACTGATAACCAAATACACGAACAGTGCTTATACTTTGTCTTCCTCCTTTTCTTACCATTTTCTAGGGGACATCGTTTTTAGCTTGTGCTGAACAACAAAGACAAGTATTTGCGGACAGCATCATCGTGTTGCAGCACATTTAAGCAAATCACTCTTCTTACATTATCCAGACTATACAGAATAGACAGTACAATCTCCTAACACAGATACTGAAAAGTATTTGGTAGCAGACATGGGATTATACAACACACATAGGACTGGCTGGAAATGTACACAGGGAACTTGGATCATTGTCAAACTCATCTTCCTTCTCCATAAAATTCATATTTTCTGTCTTAGAAGCTTAAATTCTGCCTAGATCAGCTATGTGGTGCCTCTGGTCAAATCCAAAGAATGACCATATTTTATCATCAAACTGAAATGATTTCATGAAGACCTCTCTCAGTTCATTTAAGTGTAGATTTTGGTACAGCACAGTCTCTGATTAATGCCACCGAAATGCCTGCTGGTCTGGGGCTCTGGTAATAGAACAGCATACTTCCATATGTTAACTGACTTTGGGACAAATATACAGTCTGTTTAAAATATCTGAAAGTTCATTTGCATGGTCAATCCTTTGCAATGTTCATTGTGGATCTCATCAACGCCCTTCATTCTATCTCTTAGATGTTATGCTGCAGCTTTTAGGGTGGCATAATAATAATATCCTCATTAGCATGAACATTTACTTTTTTGTGTGTTTAATTATAGCATCATCTACATATACTCTGGGTAAATAATTTTTTTACAAAGATCATTTGTCATGGGAGCCTAGCATGGACACAATCACAACTTACTCAATATACATTTATGGCAACCTTTTTTATACTTTCTAATTTCTACTTTTCTGCATTCTACATTGCATACACAAGACCATGTTTTTTTATGTACTGCCACTATAATTTCCGGCTATGTAGCTCATGGCACAAGTAATCAGTGTGTAAGATCATCTCTTTTTCTTTAAAGACACTATGATTGTCCCACCTGAAATAAAGCTAACACATTTTCCCTCTTTTCAACTAGATACTTTATTTAGATTTTTTTATTTCAGCATTTGTCCTGAAAAAGCCAGGCATTCATTTGTGATAGCTGGAAGCATTCCTAGAGAATGGAATTCATCACCATTGTTTGAGGCAAAAAGGCACTGATACACTGAAATTGCTTTTATCTTCTGACATAAAGCATCACCTCCTCAGTTGTACATTAATCACGGCATTCAACATTATCAGAGGTATGCTGACCATGGTCTAACACTGATTTGCCACAGAGAGTTGCAGTGAGGTTTTTTGCTTCCTAGCAACTAATTGGATGGAAACCATTCCTTTGATAGTCTGTATCTGTGGTCATCTTAAATTAAAATTTTATTCAGTCTGGTATTTGACTCTGTTTTTTTTCATATTGATAATTTTCTGAGTTCCTGGGATTGAATGAAAATGGGTTTACAGTGTTTCACCCTCTCTGACAAGGCATCATAGGTACCACAAAGCTGTAACACTGGTGCTCTGGCACCGCAGATCTATAAATCATCTTACCCAGTTCATTTTCCAGTGCCTATTTCCTATCTTTTAAGAGATGCTTAACCAGTTTTATCAACAGACACTAGTAAAAATTAAAACATAGAAGTGCAGAAAGAGATTCTTTTTGCAACCAAGATACTTTTATGAATAAAGAAAATGTTTGGAAAAGCCACTATCTACTTAATCCACTCCCTTTATCTTTAGAGCTTTTTTCTCTATTCCTCAAATGATTCCTCTTTGAGTGCTGCTGTAGTTTTAAAGAAACAGCACAACACATGGTATATTTATAAGATTAACCAAGAAGGTACCCATACCACAAAGAAAGTGCAGCTCACTGAGAAAAAATGAAAGTCTGGGAAAGACCAAGGCCAAACTTTGCTAGAATATTAGGGAAAAATGGTATCATCAGATAAAAATTATTGAAGTGACCTAAAATATATCATAAAAACTTTATTGGGTTATTAATACACAAATAGATATAAAACCATAAATAAATCAGGGGTCCTAAAACTTTTTAACCAGGGGGCCAGCATATGGATGAAGTGGCAGGCAGTCATCTGCGGCTGCTTGGTTTCCCCCCTTAACTGGCGGGGGGGGGGGGGGGGGGGGGGGGGGGGGGGGAGTCTGTAAATACCGGGGGACTGATTGAGGACCCTGGGGGCCATATCTGGCCCGCGGGTCGTAGTTTGAGCACCCCTGCCTCACAATGTTTCTATGCTGACAAGTAGGAGGATAAATCAGCAAAATATAACTTTATGACATCCAGTAGTCAATTGTCAAGTGCCAGTTTATCAGACTCTGAAGACCCTGTCTTAAGTGTTCTGATACAAACAGAAGGAGAGTTTACATCCTAAATACAAATAATTCAAATACATCTAATTGTTAGCAGAGTAAACTTTATTATGTATTATAAAACAAACGCAGTAAAAAATTGTATGTTAAGAACAGCATGGATAGATGCCACTGGGAAAATATCAGAGCTGCACCACCAAATTCCTGATGCTCAGCTTTCCACCTGGTACCTTCAGACACTGTCAAGAGCAGATTGCACCTATGAGGCTACAGCAGCTACATCTTGTTCAGAGCGAAGGGTGTAAGCATTGAAATTACTTTAAAAACACATTGTTGCATAACGTCTTCCATAACATAGATCTGCTATAATTTGAGAAGCATATTCAGCAGTTTCCTTCAAAAAGTGTGGCCCAAAGTAAAGAGAAGAACAGTAGCTAGTTGGTTGAGACTGAATTTCAGTTCTACTTTATGCAGTTTCTGCTAAATGCAAATAAACAACTTTATTTCAATTGACCTGAGTTGAGAGTGTATTCAAACGCAATGACTTATGTAGCTTTGCATTCAAAAGAACGCAGCAGAGAGGAGAAAATCACCTGATCTTTGTTAATTTTCATCTAAATAAAGTGTTTCAGTCAGTTCCAATAGTGTAGAACAAGAGAACAAATGTAACATTCAGAATCCTGAAATCCTTACAGAAAGAATCAATATAAAGTGATGCATAACATTATATCAGTACTGGTGAGCAGTAAATTAGATAGCATCAGTTTTATTCTGCCTGTAAGGCCAAAAAAGGTAATAAAATAATTGTATTTGTCAAAGTAAATAACGTTGGACTTCCCACACAAGCAAAATAAAATAATTTGTATTTTGTGCTTTTAATAGTTAAATATAATCACCCTCTGAAAAAAATGGACTATTGTTGATTTAAAAAATCAGAACAGTTTGGTATTGTTCCTAATAGCCCCAATACCAGCACAGGATAGTGATTATAGTGAAAGGAAAACTGGGATCCCATGCTGTGAATGTAATGTGTGTGTATATTCACAGACAGATAGACAGGCCGCTATAGGATGTGTTCCATGATCTTTGCATTTTTCATCATTGTCACCTGCCATTTTATCAGTGTTCTAAGAAACTTTTGCCTCTCTTCAGTATCTGCTTTAAATAGACTATCTGAAAAACGTTATATTATCTACAAATGAGGTCATTCCACTCTTCTACTGCTTTTCAAGAAAATTTAAAATATATATATATAATTAGAATTAATATCGATTTTAGGGGGTCCTGCTGGTAACCTCCTACCACTGTAAAAACTGTCTATAATGAGATGGCTAGAATAGAAGACAGTCTGATGTTGATTTCAATCTGTACCTTAGTTCCAAAGGCTTTAAAGGTATTTTTACACAACCATAAAAGAACCAGAGTATGTCATGAGCATGAACGTGCACACAAAGGGGGCCTCACAAAGTGAAGATGTTCCCTGAGCGCCCCTTTTGCCATCCCTAAGTTAACCTAGATGGCACAAAGGGTGTGCAGCACACGGACAGTAGGGTTCAGTGGTATTAGAGATATGTGACTTATCAAAGTTTCCATAACTAATAACAAAATCTGCAAGAGAAGAAGATTACAGACAGATGTGATACACCCTTCATTCTGCACTTTTGACACGATTTGTTCCTAGGGAACTCAGTGCAAGAGAAGGCAGATACAAAGTACACACACTACAGTTTTGATGAGATAAGAAAAGTCATTAATGGGGGAGAGAAAAGGAAAGAGAACATTGAACAATATCTTTACAGAGACTGTAAGGGAAAAGTGGTAGTGGAGGGAGCTGCACACTGTCAAACTGATTGATGAAAACTAGGTGACTTCATAGAGCCGCTGAACTTTATCATGATACACACTTGACCCCAGAGGCATTTAAATCAAAACTCTGCTAAGTCTAGAGAAGATTCTGTCCTTGCAGGCAAACAAATCAAATGCTTCAACATAGTAATAAAACAACTAACGGTGGACATTTGTGGCTATTGTTGCATGTTTTACTGCATTTTACTGGTCTGTCCAACATAACAATCACCCTAGCTACCTAGTAATATACATGTCAGAGTGGCTGATTTGGAAAAAAAAAGCAGGATTAGGAGACCTAAATTTTTAACACATGTAATAGCACACTGGGTGATGCAAAAAGTCATCCTTTTCCACAGAAGCAGTGGGAAAGGTTAAGCAGATGCTGCCTCTGCAACTTTTACGCCTCTTAAAAAGATAGAAATGGATCTAAAGCACCAGCTTCACCTGATTTAAAAACTCAAATGAGATTTAATTTAAAAATCTGATTTAAAAACTCAAATAAGAAAATATTAGAACACATTTTCAAAAGAAAGGTAGCTATCTTCCTCTGGCTGAGAACGTAACAGGACTCCACAGAAGCCCTCACTCAAAGGCCACACAGCCTTCCATAGCAAATCTGCTGTTCTTGAATTAGTTTGTCTTTCTGTGAATTGTAACACTGCTTATAGCAGAAACTTCCCTTTCTGTTCTTCTTCTTTAGTGATGGGACAGCAGAACAGCTATTAAAAGGACACTGATTAGTCCTAACCAGTCTGCCCTGGTATGTTTGAAGAGCAGTGTAAGTCTAACGTAAACCTTTCAAAAGTAACTCTCTCTCACAGCTGTCATTCCCCATTCCTTCTCTTTGCTACCTGTTTTCAAAGTATTGCTGCTGCAATCCCTTTGAGCACAGTTCTGCTGACCAGAACAACCTGGAGTCCTGCTATTTCATTTACTGAACTACCCAGTAATTTAGATATTCAAGGAATCTGTCTTCCTGGCCTGAACATATATGTCTAAAGAGGAGAGATTTTGTAAATGCCCTGTACAGGTGTTCTGAAATAAGTGACCTTCGTACACAGAATGATCAATGTCCCTTGAGTTCATAGATCCTCTCTAACTAAGGCAAACACATTAAATTAGGAACTGTTCCTAAGCTTCTTATTCCTAATTAAGCCTATACAAAACTGGCAAGAAAAGGATTCATAAGCTTCTGCAGATGAAGTTATGTTCTGGTTATTCACAGAATCCAGTCCACTCCCCTCCTTCATATCCCTCCTCCCTTCAAAGCACTTTTTATTTTAAAAAGTGCTCTAATCTTACTGCACCACAGTTCTTTCCGATTACCACCACACTCTGATCGAGAGCATGTAGACATAGCAGTTCTGTCTCTACATATTTCTTTCTTTATTGGCTTTGTGTTAAGTTTTAAAATGACGTATTTTCCTTCATTCAGAAATGGGCTTCTATTACCAACTCATCTTTTACAAATAGTAAAATGGCCATATATACCAAAGACTTAATCACTACAGGTCCCAACAGAGTGCTTGATATATAGAAAAATAACACTTTTTCAGCTGCTGTCTTATTTGATGGAAAATAAAATTAGGCTGCAATGCCTCTTGAAATATTTGATTTACATGCACAGTTTCAATAACAAAAACTTTAAAGTAATTTTTAGTCTTTTGCTGTCTTTATTCATTGATTTTTACATTACAGTTTAGCACAGCTTCTCCTGAACCAACATGCACTTTATCTGGCAGCCACTTATCAAGCATTGGCACCATTATTACCCAGGAGGCTCTGGCACAGTAGCAGATAGTGTTTGGATGATTATTCAGTGTCATAAAGATGAGAATAAAATTAAGAAACAATAAGCACAACATTAACACTATTAGGCTTAGAGAGAAAAAAATATTGCAGAAGCTCCTGGAAAAAAATGACATTGTTCTTAATCAAACTGACAGTTATAAAACTAATTAGTTTGGATTTACAGAGAACCAAGGTATTTTGTGTTCAAGGACTTTTTAAAAGAAGCTTCCTCTGTGTTTACTTCCCAGGAAATAAATTCCGGCCTTTGTTTTTAAACATGCTAAGATGTCTGGTGAGTATGATCCCACCCATTGACTTTTTGAATTTCCTGGCTGACTTCACATTTAAAATAGTTCAAGTCCATGTCTGACCCACAAGAAGACAGTGAACTAAGTTTGGAGACTTCACCCTAAGTCAAGTTCACTTTCAGAAAAGTGTATTGCATAAAGTTATGCTATGAACTTGGTATCAGAGTATCACAGTAATTTCATTTTGACAAGGTTAACAAGCCTAAATTCATTATCAGCATGCTATATTTCACAGAGGTATTATCATTATTGATGTTGATATAGCACAGATTATTAAAAGTAGGAGTGAGATTTTTAGATTATTTGTAAAAGTTTCATAGAAGAATCAATAGGATATTGTGTCAATCTGCCAAAGATCTTATAAATCTGTAGACATCTGAAAATTAATAGAAGGTATATGAGAGGGATTAGAAAGAATAACAGATTCTGAAAATTATATCTGATTGACATAGCAGCAACTTCATGAGATTATTGACATGTAACACAAAAGATCACGAAATCTCCACAGGAGATAAAGAGGTCAATAAGGAAGGAAATATATAATTAGAAAAGGTCTCTGTTGAATTATAGAGTGCAAGAATTATATGGGTAACAAATGAGAATGCATGAGAAAGGTGAAAGTGCTGCCATGGCTGCAAGATAGGAATTTTTATGAATAAACAGAATCACCCTACAAAGAGGGCATATCAATGAGAGAGACTTTTTAGCTGTACTTGTGGAGTAGGCAGAGCCAGACACAGCATGTCCCTTGAGGTCCTAGGATGCTCTTTGATACAGAGATGAAGAAATTAAGTAGATGGGAGACTCTTCTAGACTGAAACCTCTCCACAAATTATAGTATTAGAATCAGAGCAATTTTAGGGGTGGCCAAAAAAATTGCAGAGCTGCTAGTCCTTACAAATAAAGGGAACAGAACATGTATTGCAAAATAAATGTCAATAAACTCAAGGAGTTGTTAGGCAAGTCTAATGACAAAAGGGATTAAGGAAAGCTGTCAGATCCTCAAAAGAACAAACCAGGAATGAAAGATAACCTAGCCTAGTGCAGGGAAGAATTGGGATGTGCACTCACAATCTGATCTGGATGTCTTGTTCTATGATTTTAACCTCAAGGAAGCATACAGAAAGTGGAAAGTAGAGCAGATTAAATCAAATATGCCAAGGCACAAATGAAGCACATCTCAGGTGACATCTAGAATATCAAGAAATAGTTATAGAAACTAAGGAAAAAGTAACCTAAGACAGGAGAAAATCTATCAAAAAGCAGTGCCACGCAAACTGGAGTCGTTAAAATAATTTTTAGACTGTTCCTTGAAAAGAATTCTTGGCTTAGTGTAAATAAATATAGGTTGGAGAGTTCAGATGAAAACAAAATGTTTCAGACTGGCTGGGTGCAATATTAGGAAAATTAAAGGGGAAGCAATTAAATCTCAGGGCTATTCAAAGTTACCCTCAAGAAATAATGGAAGAAAGGTGAAATAACAAGCAGTTAAAAAAAGGGGGCTTTACAATGCCCGTCTTTCAAAGGGTAGGGCAAGAGGAGATTAAGAATTACAGATCAATTTACTTCAACTTACAGAAAGATATACATAAGGAAGGAGAATGATTGTGACTAACTAGAATATAACTGGAGGACTAAAAATCAAGACAGATGTCAAAAAGAAATCACTTCAGGCAAACCTGATTTTTTTCATCAACAGGAAAACTGCCTTAGTGGAAGGAGTAATAGGAATGTCGTATATTTTGTCTCTAATGCCTTTGACAAAGTATAATTCCAATATCAAGGGACGATAACATGCACTGGCTCCCATAACTACAGGAAGGATTCAAAACAGGTTTCATAAACATGTTGAAAAAAGTGTTATACATAATTCTTTAGCAAAATGGAAGGACAGATCAAGTGAGTGTGTACAGGGAGTCTGTTCACTCCAGTGTCTTCAAGATTTTCATTAACATCCTAAAGAACAGAACAAATAGTATTGACTTAGCAAATTACAGGATCCTGAAAAGCACAAGAGGTACATTACAAGACCATTTGCTCATAAGAAAGTGAAAAAATAACCTAAATACTATAGTGTCCAATAGGTGTAAGTAAAGCATCTTTGCAGGTATAGGCAGTGACACAAAAAAAGATAAAAATAATAAGGAAGCAAGCATTTCGGAGGCAAAGGATCTTGGTAATTTCTGACCACAAGTTTAAACACACCAATAATGACATAGCAAGAAAGGCAAATATCATTTCAGAGTGCAAACAGAAGTGTAATTTACAATTACATGAAGCAATACCACCCCTTCACTTGGCTCAGTATCAGTAAGGTCTCAGCTTGAGAACCGTGTTCTGCAATTTAAGGGCATTCACCAATTGCTTTGTCCAGAAAAGAGGAACAAGAATGATCAGAAGCTCAAAAACCATGACCTAGGGGGAAAGACTGACTGAACCAAGGAGCAGGTAAATCTAAACAAGAGAAGGAGACTCCCTGAATGAAGATTAAATACCAGTAAACGTAAACTGCAAATAAGAAGAAAATTATCTGGTTTTACTGTGAAGTGTGATTGTAGAAAAAACTAGTAGCCTGAAAAGGCAGAAAGAAATGCAAAAGAAACCTTTCTAATGGTGTCAGTGATGGAGCATTTGAGCAAATAAGTTATGGGTGACATGGAGTCGTAAGCACTGTGAATCTTAAAAGCAGCTTAGGCAAGTGGCTATCAGCAATAAAAGGTAGCGCTAGTGCTGCCTTGTGGCTGGAGAAAAAGAGTAGTTGAAACTCCCGGGTTTCTTCCCTAACAAATACTCTGTCATGTGACAATGTCACACAGAGAACTTAAGATAGAAGGACGAAGATGAACTCTTTCTTATTGGTTTGTATGACATATTAGCCATTTCAAATGTCAAAATGATTTTTTGTTGGCCATTTCTTGTGTCTTTTGATCTACCCAATATTTCAAAAACTGTGAGTTTACACTATTTCTTGTGTCTTTTGATCTATCCAATATCTCAAAAAGCTGTGAGTTTACACTAAAAATAAGGGCTTCTATTTTTTCTTTTTGCTATCTATTGGAATGTAACATAACCCTTAACAACTATGATGTTGTCTCCCTCTTAAACATGTGCATTTAACCTTCTAGCCAAACAACACTTCAGTTTTTTGTGGCTTAATATATCACATATATAGCTGCAATTTTGTTTCTGTGCTCATCCAAGCATGTACAATTCAAACCATTTTTCATCAATTGAAGTAAGCTGAGGATGTGGCAGTAACATTACTCAGCAGCGACAAGCTATCCCTGTGATTAAATGGAACATTTTGATACCTGAGCTAAGCTACTGATGAAAAATGGACTTGTAGTGTCCATTGTATCACAAGATGATAAAAAGATCTAAGACAAGTCAGTGACGTTTTAAACAGGCTGTAAAAGCATTGCTAAGAGTGGTTTGTACAGACATAAATAACACACTTGCTGAGCTCCTAGAGAAACAGGTCAAGGTTCTGTGCCATCTTACATACACTCTGAAGTCAAAATATTTTAGGTGTCTTTGGCAGCCCCATGAAAGGAAGGAAAGCTCTCTGGAAATAATGAAAATATTTGCAAATACTCTATGCATTTTAAATATGACCATATATTATAAAACCCTTAATTAAATTGCTCCCTTAAATTAATGATCACCTACTATCTGTCATTATATTTTTATTCTTTATCACCAAACCACAGTTCAAGGGAATTTGCCCTAACAGAAGAGAAAGCGCAGGCTGATCTGGGGGAAGAGAAGCTAGAGAGGCGGGCTGGAGCAGGAATTTAATAGGAGACAGGGACACCATGGGAGATGCATACAGCAGAGGAAGAAAAAGGAGGGATCGGGATTAAAATCTGCACTGATATGGGAACAGGCACTAGGAAAGAAAAGAAGATGTTACAATGTTATCAAACATGATCCTTCCTCTGTGTGTCTTTGATTGTGTGTACAGGAGTGGAAAGCATCACAAATTTGGAAAACTGTACTAAACATTTTGCAACCTTAGGAAGACTGAGACAGGAGTTCTTACACAGGGTTGTCAGTGTTCCTCAGCTCTTCTGTGCTTTACCTGTCAGTATACATCAAAACATATTAGAAATGCTGGAAAAATAAAGTACGTTTTCCAGCTAAATCTAGTTAGGAATATAGGAAGAAAAGAAATATAAATTATATTAATGTTTGCATTAATTATTATTATACATCAACAAACATTCCTGGTTGAGCTAATCCTCCCTAGTAGGGAATGAGGAAAATAATTTTTCTTTCTATGAGATCTACTGATTATTTTACTCTATGTTAAAAAAAGTAAAATTTTGATTTTTCATCACAACACCAGATCTGTAGCTAGGAAATAAGATTTTGCAGAAATCTTGGACCAACTTTCTTACAGATTTGCTGACATTTTTGTTTTACCAGAAATATAATTTCTCCCCTTAACTCTACTTCTTTGTTACCTTCACTGAAACACGGTTGAAAGAGAAAATGTTTCTTTATTTTGCATTTGTATTGTGTATTGCACCAAGATTTCTATCCCAATGTTTATTATTGTGTCATCTTTGTTCAGTGCAGCATTACACATAACAGCACTGAAAACATTCTATAACGAAGATAATAAAAATTAGAAGTAGTTTTTTTCATATTTCTTACAAATTTAACATCAACAGAGGAAAAAGTTAAGTCTTTATAGAAATACTTAACTCTTCCACAATGCAGAAAACATGCTGTGTACATGAATGCATATCTGTAGCTGCTAACCATAAATGTTACATACCACATGGGAGAGGAAATACTTCGTCAGCTTATACTCTTACACAGAGCACAAGCTGGGAGACTTCATGTGTTCATTCACTGAAAATTTCTTAACATATGCTAACATTATATTTTTGTTGTTTGTTTTGAGAATGTACATTTAATTTTAAAGGTTTTTAAACACATAAAGGTATATCACCCAAAGTCTGCTGTTTGTGCCACCACTGTTGAAAATATGGACTCCCACTTAATCCCATGGAAAAACCTGACTGCTAAGCAAAATATGTTCTGCAGTGTAATCAAAAGTGTTTGGATGTCATTCTTGTTAGTCTGAACAGCAATTACATGCATGCCATAGACAGTGTGGTGGACAGACTTAACAACAGTCATATATTTGTCCAGCACACAGAGTACCTATTTATCAGCCTTACACTGCTCATTACCTTTTTTGATGTCAGATGTTCCATAAAAAAACAAAAGCAGTGCATTGTGTATTCAGCCATTTGATGTGATACATCAAATAGTGGCCCAGACCTTCTCAGGGAACTGATATAAAAGTTGTTGCAGTGAAATCAATAAACGGAGACCATACCTTAGCTTCTCAGCCATCATGTTCCAAGGATGATGAAATTATAGTTTATAAAATTGGCAAATTGATAAATTGATGAATGTTTCTTTTAGAAATAAAAACATTTAATCTTACTTCAAGGATTCAAATTCAACCTAGAATATAATTTTTTTCTCATTTTGGTTTAGTCTTATGATTTAGTGTTGTCCCAGGAGTGTCCTCTCTTCAGTTATTTCTTTTTCACGCCACTGCCTTCAAATTTCACATCAAGCTGCAGTTCTGGAATCACACTGAAAACAATGAAATGGCATACCAAAAAAAAGATGCAAGCATTTAATTATGAACAAAGTTTGTTGCTCAAATTTTTTTTCAAGCATGCAAATAAGCTGTATAGGAGAAGGGAAAAAATAACAACTGATGTACAGAATTACTTATTTGTAAAAGTTGTTCAATATGTTCTTTTGAGTTTCTTCACTGTATAATACTTTGAATGCAATAACATTCAGTGGATGACATTAGATTTTTCCCATCGTGTATGGAAAGACAGCTTTCTCCAACATGCTTCTGAATACAGACCAGCTCTTTGTTTCCTCCTGTCACTTTGTGCAGTAGTCCTGAAGAAGTCATCCGGTCTTGGATGAGCACCAAGTCCTTATCACTTCTGCAGCCACCACTCTGTTCACATTGACTAAGTAACATGTCATCAAGAAACAATGCATGCCATAACGTATTAGCAGTACAGTTTCAGATATAGGCCCATACTGTAGCTATCTGAAAGGACAGCATTGAAAATTCTTAATGGAAGCTCATTTGAAAACATTCACAAATAGTGCAATTTGCATTTTTCAGGTACCTAATTATTCCAAAAGAAATCTTGTTACAGTTAGAAAGCCTTCACATGCATGCATGGGTGCTACTGCATTTTATTTCTGTATTGTGTAGTATAGTATTTCAATCTCATCGCCACAAAAAAAAAAAAAAAAAAACCTTTGTGTATTAGGGACCATGTCCCTTGGTTTCTTTACTTTCAATGAATCAGTACTGAATTCCTTACTGTGCCCTAAGCTGTATAACACACAGCCTGGTTGAAGTTTTGTGGCTTTTTACATAAACAAATACTCAAGGTTTTTTTCATCATCTTTTCCTTACATTAGACTAGGTTAACAAGTAACATTGCAAAACCACAAGGGGGAAAGTTTGAAAAAACCCATTGTTTCATTTTATGTAACTGCCATCCCATGGAGATTCAAGTTTTCAAAATTACCTGATTATGTTGATTTACTCTAGTTAGAATTCTTGACTTAGGGGATTTGATGAATTTGGAGGTTAAATAAAAATATAGTTTTAATCCACATTGCCCACATGTTACTATGGAAATTGATTCCTATTGGAAAGTAACTTCAGAACAAGTACACTCTTGTTTTTATTGTTGTTCCCAAATAGACACAGATTTTTAGTGGTTTAGCCACCATCTAAACAGGACAGCTGCAGGTATCTGTACACCAAGCAATAGCACCAAAACATCAAAACACAAACTGCAAAATTGTAAGGTATTCATGCAGTTGATTGTGCTGGTGGTTTGCTATTATGATTATATAAATCAGAAACAATTCAGCTGGGTATTGCCAGAGAGAAAGAAAGGTATGGGAGAATGAGTACACGCTGTTGAGTGAGGCATTGTTATACTTCACAAGGGGCCTTCTGCGTATCACAAGCTTCTGGTCACTGTGGGCAAATACACTGTGGCCTGGCAAGGACACAAATTAGACAGAAATTTGGTGCAGCTTTAGTAAAAACAGGCCACTGTGTGCAGGCTATGAAACAGGATGATTCCCTCATGGAAAGACTTGACAAAGATATTTTGGAAAACAAAATAAAGAGTTTAAAACGTTTCCAGAGAGGCCTTACTTAGAACAGCACACTATTGAACCAAGGCTGCGATCCCCCTTTCTTCAGGCACATACCTGGCTACCTGATTAACTTTAAGCATATGCTCAACTCCTACTGAAGTAAACAGGACAGGAACACAAGAAAAGTATGTTACTGAAGAAGAACAGAGTACTGAACTGAACCAGAACAAATAGCTTGAATATGTGAGGTACTTCAGGAAGAGAGACATGACATCTGTGCACAGTTCAGTGACAAACTGAAGGCTCCTTAGTGATACCAAGGGAAAGGGGTGGAAAAACCCCAAGATTCTTGATTTCAGCAAATCACCACATCACTTCAGATGGACTCATCACCTTGAGCTACCTTTCTGAGAAAACAAAGCAAGTCAATCTGTTGAAAGTTCTGTACATCAAAAGCCTAAACACCACAGCAGCAGCAGCATTTCCTCCCTTATGAAGTTATCTCCATGCCTGCAATGCTGTAATTCCCCCATGCTATGTATAATTATAGCTTATGTAATGATGGCATCTGGTGGATTGGCTTGGGGCAATATGTCACTCCAGAGCACTAATTTATTTGCCAAACATCTAAGCTGTTTGTGTAGTATTGCAAAGAGTATGGGGAATAAACAAGCAGAGGAAAACTCTGACTTAATTGGCATGACACAGACTTGATGAGATACGTAGCAGTTTTTGGAATATTAATAGATTGTCCAAGAAGGGCTGGTTAGGGAATGAATAAGGGAGATGGTGTTTTCTCACACATTAAAGATGCAAACACTTCAGGTGAGGGTTGAAAGCTAAGAGCTAAATCAGCTGCATGGTGAAAAATGGGGAAAGAACACTATTCAGATAGAGGTATATATACAACACTTGCCAAAAAGCATCATTTGAATTTTTTTTTTTCCTGAATGCCTCAAGGAATCATCTAAAGCACAGGACTAGGCATTAAAAAAAAAATTAAAAAGGTAAACAGCTGACACAGAATATCTGCCTAATTGTTGGGATGTGCTCACTATAGTTGTTTGATAGAATGGAGAAAGCAGCTAAAGAGTTGCTCTTGTGTGTCACCAGTTGGGGAGAAAGTCAGGTCAGAAATCAGCTTCAGCAAGGATGACCATGAACTGAAAAAGTGCCTGGCTAAGAGAAAGGGAATGAAGGAGAACAGAAAAATAAAACCGATTGTTTTAAAGACTGAATTCAGAACTTTGGTATGTAAGATCTCAAAGGAGAAAAGTCTAAGAGAAAAAAGTCGTAAAGCTGACATTTCCTCAAGGAAATGACACTGCAGGTACAAGCTGTCCCAGTGCAGAGAAAAAGCGTAGAGAACATGGTTGAACCTTGACCTCAGCTACAGAAAGGGAAATGTACAAAAGTGGAAATCAGGTTAATTATAAAAGACTTGACAAATTAGCAGATTGTCTAGAAAGAAAGTCAGAAAATGTAAGATATGACCTTCAGGAGAAAATACAGAATATGAGAAGTAGTGTGTTAACAGTGAAAAAAACAAACTTAATCCATTGTAAAGCAGGAATGGAAAAACTAACTACAGATTATGGTGGACCAAAGTGTTAAGGGCATTTTTCTAACTGTCTTTAATAGGTCACTTTAAATTTAGTGGAACAGTACAATTTAGTATCAGTGTCAAAAGCATAAAGCCTCATGATAACATGTTCTTTCCCAATTGTAAGGAGAATTTGAAAGAAATATACATTTTATTAAGTTATTCAGGCTTGATTAATTTCTAAGTTGAAAAATTATCCAAATGACTTTTAGGGTCATTATATACGTGTGAATTCATAGAGGAAAGAGAGGTACCAGAGAGTGGAATGGGACAAGATGGTGCCCATATTTAAAATGAGGAAAAAAGAGCATATGGAAGAAAACAAATCAGCGACAATTCGTATGGATTTCTGAAAAGTAAGTTGTCTTCAAAATAGTTTGGTTCTATCATGAAATAGCATGCCTGGTGAATAGAGAACAAACAGTAACTGTCATGTATCTTGACTTTCAATACAGTTGGAGATGACATTCTTACAAGCAGTTTGGTGAAATATAGCCTAGATGAGAGGTTAATGACAAAGCAGGTGAATAATTGTACCAAAGAAAATATTACTGCTCTCTTTCAAGCAAAAGGATGATGAATGGGGCTCTGCAGAGTCTATTCTGGATCCAGTTTTGTTCCGTGCTTTCATTGAAATGAAGACAAAGGTTAATAGAGCACACACATATAAAACCTGTAGATTAAGTGGAGCTGAAGAGTACAATAAGCTTCCTTGGAAACGGAATTAAAATTTAAATTTTAGGAATTAAATAGGGAAAAAATACATAGAAGAAATTTGTTATTCAGTAAGAGCAAGGAGAAATTTATAGTAGATTATTTAATTTACAAATTGCATGGGAGTAATAAACTATCAAAATAGAGTGGGTTAATGGAGATCAGGTATTAAAAAAATAACAAAATCTGATAATAGAGTTAAATTTTAAGCTGTACAGAAGTGAAAAATGTCATGCCATTGCAAAAAAGGCAAAACTCATTCCACAAAGTGGAGAGAATCTTACACACAAGACAATCAAAATAATTCTCCTACTCAACAGCACTGGAAAGTCTCGGCTTCAATTTCACACCCAGTTACTGGATTCTTTAGAAAAATACAGCACAACTAAGACAGTAAAAAGGAAAGTAATGGGAAAATAGGTGCACATGAGGAAAGCCTAGGTCATTTAGCCTAAAGAAAAATTTAGGGGGATAATATGGCACAGCACTGATATTGTAAAACATAAAGGGTTGTTACAGAAGAGGAGGGAACAATCTGTTCTCCATGAGATAATGAGCATGAATTGCAGTCAGGAAGATTACTGTGATTTTATCATAAAGATTGGTGAAGCATCAGAACAGATCATGTGGGTGGCTTTGAAGACTCCATCATTGGATGCCTCAAAGACTAGATTAAAGGAACTTCTCTCAGGATTGAGATACCTGTCATTGATTCCTCCACAGAGCCACAAGGCTTGCCAGGTGGCCCTCAGGGTTTTTCCCCAAGAACTTTTATTTTCCAGATATACCTCTGTTTTGTTAAAGTTTCCTTCCCCTCTCAATAATCTGCACATTTCCATTGTCTCCTCTTTTATTCGTGATTAGCTACCTCTTAATCTCCAATTTAGATATTTGAAAAGGTGCTACTCAGTAGCAGCACTTTCCAGGTCAAGTATTGTAGGAGATAACAGAGTTCAAATCCTGGAGCAAGCAATTGAGGTATTTAGAGGTTCGCAGATGCTTTACAACTCTGGCAGACCGTGCAACGAACGTCCTCATGGACCATCCACACATCCTTATTAACAGATCTGTCCTTCAGATGTCCTCTCAGTGATCCATCAGTGCCTGGGGATCCACATGTTCAAAGCAGCTACACCATGATTATCTCCCCAGGGCTGACCTAATGTCTTTCATGTGTCTCAAACACATGCCAGCAGCCTTGCTGCTTAGACCATGTCAAACACACTTCAGTCAATTTCCTTCTCCTTTCAGTTTCCTTTGACATTTTCTTTTTTTCCCCCCATCTTCTCTCCATCTTTGTTTCCTTTACCTTGTTCACATGTTTCATCTACTCCTTTTCCATTTAATGTAAAGGAAAAAAGCTATTTCAGTCTTTTACCCATACTTTTGACATTTCCCATGATTCTTATAACACCCAGATGCTGAACGAATGAATAACAAGTAACAACCAAATGCCAAATACAGCTTGAAATTCACATTCATCCTATAGCTTCACCTCACGCTGCTGGTTCACAGACAGCTGAAGAAATCAAGAGTTTTGGTGAAATTATCTGCCACTGGATAGCATTTAAGTTAATTGATCTTAAAAATCTGGGAAAATATAGGTAATAAAATCCATACTAATACTATGTATGTATTTTATATATTAGATATTGCATCTATTTTAACATATATTAAAATAATATAGACAATACAAGGTTTGTCACAGAACCTCCGTTCCTATTTCAGCATTTACAAAATAAAAATCTTGGTCTTTATTTTGAAGGAAATTCAGTATCCAACTTTCATATTTAAATCCATCAACATTCCGACAAACCTACAACACATTCCAAATTTTAAATTAAATATAACATTTCAAATAACCATAATTCTGTCACAGGACCAAAATTCAGACTTTCCTCTCTGTTTTCCATATTTCCTTGCTTTTATTTCCGTTGTCTCAACAGTATGTATCAGTACCTCCACACAGTCCTTCAAGGCTTTCTTACATTAAAATAGTAGAAAACACTATAGCAGTAGTTAAGATTTAATTAGCCTGTGTTCCAAAATTGTCATAAATGTTATAGGCAATGCCTGCATTACTAAATGATTTGGTGTTATAGGAGCAGCATAATAGATACAGATGGTTGTTCTTGAGGCTTCTCTCATCTCCATTGTGTGTGATTCAGACTGCTTGCCTTGGGTTAAATTTAATTTGGTCTCCTGGACCAAGTATCTCCCTTACACATGCAGCTCTGAGTTTTCTGAAGGGGAAAAAAGTACCACCCTGGAGGGCCTTGTGGTGTTTTCACCCGTGCATTGCTCTGGAACCTAACATGAAACACTCACACGCTGCGGGACATAGCTTCCAGCTGGTCGCCCACTGAAAAGGATCAGACTGGTTTAGGAGGGAGCAAGAGAAGCTCTGCTGATTCCCCATCTTAGGTAAGTTCGTGAACAACCACCACAATAAAACAGGAACAAATTGTTGTTGGTTAGAAACACTTGAAATTCAGAACTTTTAAGATAAAATCTTATTAAATTGCATTTAAACATAATGAATTATAATATTTTATCTATTGATATACAATATAATTATAATAAATAAATATAAATTAAGATGTATGCTAAAAATGAATTATCTGGGACTGAACATGCCAATTCAAAGCAAAACTAACTGAATGGGAATGTGGGAACACTGTCCCTACAGGTGAGTCTCTTGCCATTTTACTTCAAGATAACTGCATTTATTTTAAGTTCCTAAACTATGGCATTTTTGCTTCTGGGAAGGGGAGAAATCCTAAGGGCCTGAGGCAGAGGAAGTTCCTACAGGAGGACAAACTTATAACTTTGAAAAGGGGTTGCCTTTCCTCCACACACAACCCTCCTCTTTACACCCTGTGCTGTATCTACTTTTTCATATCAAGCACAGGATGGCAAGTACTGCTAGGTGAGCCAACTTGTCTTTCAAGTGCACTTTTTGTCTTTCAGCCTGGAAGTCCTCCACCGAGAGCTTAAGTTCATAAATTCTGAAATGAAAAATGGAGTTGAAACATTGCACTGTTGTGTCCCACAAAGTGTGCAGAGGAGCACATCCATGCACAGAGCAGACACAGGGTGACCCAGCAGTGCTCTTAACTAACCACACCAAATCCTGCAGCAAGAAGTCACTGCTGTTATCATTATGCATGGGGGCTGAAGGCATGCTTATAAGCAGTTTCACCATTAGGATGCTCCTTTTCACGGAGACTATGTGTTTATTTTCAGAAACTTCTGTAGTCGCTGTGCATGTCTCTGCCCACTTTCTCTATGCTGTTTTTAAAAGGTAGGAGATGGCAAAATCTTGCCTTTAGTTGAGAGACAAGAACGTGTGACTGCAGATGAAGAACTGTAGTGATATGCTTGAGGAAGGCACCCAGAGCAGACATCTCCCACTTTCAGCAGTGCAATCTTACACAAAATAGAAGTACTACTTAAGAAAAGAGGACGTGAAAGGTAGGAGATACAGAGATCAGTGTAAGAAGATAAAGAGTTAGCACATGGTGCTGCTATCTGCTGTAGTAACTGACTGGCCATTCTAGCAAAAACACACCTGCATTTTGTAGTCCAGGTGAAATAAATTAATATTCCATTAAAACAAGAGCTATGTTACCACCCTAATTCCCTTCTGGTTACCTCCTTAAAAAGCTTACATAGACATTTCAGTACTGAAGTAGGGCTCCTCCACAAAGTCAAGGAGATAAGCAAATCTATTTTGCTTTAACCTTTAAGGCCAGCCACAGAATCAAAAAGCAAGATGGGTCAGTTACATCCAGGATTGCACTACTGACCAGTTCCCAAAGATACTCAAGGATGTGCAAAAGTCAGGGTTTGAACAAGAGTTTCCGAGAAAAATCCGAGACACCCCCTTCCCCCTTCTAATGATATGTTTTACTCTTGTGCCTTATACCATGAAGACAGCTTTCAGAGGGGCAAACTCACAAGGACATGTTACGAGTGTTCACAGTAATAACAAGCCCAAGGGACTTCCATATTAAACAGCCAGTCACAGAAATATTATACAAATAATACTGCTTAAATTATAGTCTATCTTTCCTCTGCTCAGCAATGACAAGCATGCAGGGAGCACTTCAGCAAATTAACCAAATGGTTAATGGTTTTGTTGGTTACTGTCCGACCCATCAGAGGGGATACATCCCACTAACCCTTAACTAATCCTCTTTCACAGCCACTGGTTTTCCACCTGGGTGGTCCTACATTTGCTTTTGGTAACAGTTATAATAAGAATGATGAGTGACATTTACCAGCATGAGGTTATGAAAGCCAGGTCAAATCTGGCTGCTGAAAAGCTCTTTTGAGAGCATCCTGCTGGACCTCCATGTGTGCCACATCTTGCAGGGACAGGTCTGGCATCATCTAACTGCTTAAAGGCAGGGTCTTCTTCATTATGTCTGATGGTCAAATTTACTAGTGCAAGAATGGGCTGAAAAGGAAAAGGCAATCAATGCTGGACGGTTTAGGGCAGGGGTCCTCAAACTACAGCCCACAGGCTGGATATGGCCCCCCAGGGTCCTCAATCCAGCCCCCAGTATTTACAGACCCTCCCCCCACACCACCAGGGGTTGGGGGGGAGGGGCAGAACCAAGCAGCTGCAGATGACCTCCTACCACTTCATGCACCAGCCACTGTTTAAAAAAGTTTGAGGACCCCTGGTTTAGGGAAAACATCACTAAATCTTTTTGATAAAAACAGGAGGCTGAGTCATCCCAGAACTGTTTCTAAGGTCTTTGTCTAAATTTATTCCATTTTTAAGTGCCTGACCTTTTACCTATACTATACATTTAAGCACTGTTAAGATCAACATTGTAAGTCTTATTTTTCTTCCAGTAGTGGCTGAAATTTTCATGTTTAGAAGAAAGAAACCAGTGATCTTTTGTAACTTTTTCTGAGTCACAGTTATAACAATAGGAAAACCCTACTTTCTAGATCATTGCTTTCACATAAAAGTATTCTCTGCTTGAAAGGTCATGCTCTCTAAATAATTCATACACAAAAATTAATCTTATTTCCTTGAATTGAAACTGTTATAAACTTAAAGTAAATGCAATAAAACACTTTCACAGCACTCACTCTCCAAACTAGCCAGCTGCAACAAGGTCTTTTACCATCACATACAAACACACTCTTCATACCAATCCCTCTGCTGCCGCCTTCTACTCTCTTCTCCTCTTCCAGGGCATGTGTTCTCTCTCTGCTTCTTCCTCCTCTCTCTCCACTGGCTGCCCAACCTCTTAACAGAACCAGCCACAGCTGCACCTCATCTACATCAGCCAACCCGCTGCCCCTGAAGCCAACCCACAGCTGTATATTATCAATGATAATTAACCCAGCTTCATTCTTCTACAAAATGGCACTTGGATTTTAATGTAGCTTGAAAACATTTCTGGATTTACCTCAGTTTGTGTTAAAATGTTAGCCATTATGGTCTATAAAATCATCTGTAGATCAGCATGACGCAGCTTTTATAAAGGCAGTGATCCAGTTGATGAAATCATTTGCTGCTCCAAGTCTTATTTCAACATCTACTTATTGATATGAGCATCAGCAGTCTGCTCTTAAAGAGGATGCTATTTCAGTCCCTGGAGAAAGCTGGAAATTTCCTTCCCTGCCCTCCTCCGAGAGAAAAAAAGAAAAAAAAAAAAAAAGGACTATGAGGCTCTTATTAGTCGGGGTTATTGCCTTTAACTGATTGACTGCCACCTCTAGCATGGTAAGACAACTTTTTTCTCCCAGGAGAATGAATCTCAAGCTTTTTTTCAGAGCAGTTAGCAACAGCCTTTTAATACCTGCAGAGATATTTTCATACGAACAGTTGCGCTAATGAAATTTAATAATCCTATCCATAGTATGCCTCATATGATTGAATCAAATCCCTATTCACTTCTAACACAGAGAAAATAAATAATATCTTTCTGTTTATTTACCAAATGCACCACATGTCTGATATCTCCAGGAAGATTCTGTTATTTTTTGAGGCTTTTATTTTGTGGATTTTCCATCAAGCTTAACAGCTAGAATGACTAAAAATAAGCAGGATTTGTCTGAAAGTGACACCATAGCTATCCTCAAAAATTAGCTTTTCCAATACGGATCAAGGAGGTATTCATATTACAAAGGTAGAAGTGCACTTCTAGAAGGTGGGAAGAAAAGGAATGCATTTGAAACAATAGTGTATTTTATTTTTGAAATGCATTGGCAATGACCCCAAAAATATAAAACTGCTTTTTGCACAGCAAAAACCAGCTTCATCAGAAGCAGAAAGGTGAGCTGCAGAGAGAGTACAAGCACAAGAGAAGACTGCATGCAGAAACTGTAGAAGAAACATTTCTCATTTTACATATGTTTATATCTTTACCTACCATTTACCCTGTATAAACCTTTACTCTCTTTTGTAAATGCTATGGCAGGCTTTATTATAGCAGGCTTGGGGAAGAGATTAAAAAGTTATTTGCAGTATGCCATGAAGTTTTGCTGACATTCTCATAGCAACAGCAAGTAAAATGTGTTCCTTAATAGACCACCTTAGTTTAAAACATTTGCAGGTGCTTTCATTCACCTGAGTTTGATCCACACAAATAACTGAAGTTGTCATTATCCCTTCAAGTGTAAGAATGCAGAGTAGTAATGGTAGGTCTGGAGAGCGCTGCTTACATGCTGTGCACAAATGCTTTGTTGCTGGAAGAGAAAATATTGTTTGTCAACTTCTAACACACAGCTATTGAAGCTGAATCATGTTGTTCTGACTTTGACAATTTTATAAAATATTATGTACTATTCCTCCTATTCTTGATTCAATATCCACAAATGAATATTCAATATAAAAAATGTCTAATATCTTCACAGGTTTAGGAGACTGCTAGTGTTGATAGCAACACAGCACGAGAAGGACCCTCAGTTAAATGCGTTTTCAAATATCAAACCCATTTTGACTACAACCTCTTGCTTTTTCAAGATGTACACATTCTAAGAATACAAGATATCTGTCATAATTAATTTCTGATGCTCAAAAATATGTATGACAATCTAAAACCATAAGTTGCAGGGTTCATCTAGCTATTGTACTTCATATATCACTTGAAGAATCAAAGAGCCCAGAAGTATTTTTTAGCTTAAAAAGAGCTCTACTGACTTGCAAAAAAAGTAATTTGGTCTTGTCTCTGATTCTTTATTTTTCTTGATCTGAAGGTATTTCTTTGTTCCAATGTTTTTCCACCTCAAAATGTACTGACTGTCCCACTAAGTAGCTACTCCCATCAGCTTTTATTAAACTATACACACCATTCTTTTATTCAATTTTATTTGAATAATTTGTTCTTTCTCTGTTTGTCATGTACTTCTAATCCAAAAACTATTATATAGATACAAATGTGTGCTAACCAATATATATTGGTTTACAGAAGGTAATCCTGGCAGGATGCTCAGAAGAGATCCTGTTCACTCTTTGTTACAAGTCACTAATAAGGCATCGTTTTTTTCTTTCATTAAATTAATTCTGATGGAAGCTGCACAGAAAGGAAAGCTGCAATATTATGATACAGATTTCAAGCATTTATAGTACAGAACTGGACCAGAAAACAGTTACAAAACATATTTTCTGACTCAGCAGACATACTCACAGAATATTGCCATCATCTGATCTGCTGATTTTAATATTTAAAATAACATATTTTTATCTGCATGTTATTTTGCAGTACCATTGCATAGATGTCACACAAAAGGAAATCCACTAGATTCCACTGTGAAATGCTGTATCACTTTCGTGACAGTGTTCAGTACCACTTGCAGAAAATGTCTTGTTGCAGCACACAAAGGTCCTCCTTGCCTTCATAATCTTGTCTGAGCTAGCAGGACTGGAAACAACAAAACCAGAAAGACCCCAACTTATTTCTAAAGTAGAATATTTAATAATGAAGTTATTAAGATATTGAAATAAGATGTTTCTATTTAAGTATCATGCTACAATAACCTCTATATCCAAATATATAGTAGTATAAATTGTGTTCTTGTAATTATTTATCATACATTATTATACTTTACTTAGAAAAATTGTTTAGTGTCTGGTTTTCACTTCAGACAAGGATCGAAACCCAAGAAAGGAACAGAGGCCATTTGACATAGATGGGAATCAAAACTGTCATTGAGCTGAACTAGAAAACATCTGGAATCATTGCAGAAAACATGCATATATTTTTCCCCAACATTTTTTTCAAAGCTCACCTATAGCCTGACATTACAGAAAGGGACAAATATGGAGATGTAGAATACAGTGACATTGCATTTTAGGTCAGCTTTGGTGAACAAAGGGTTGAAGAAAGAAATCACCAATTCTATCTGAACTACCTTGTCACTTCTGTCAGAAAATGAAAAGAAAACCACACTTCACTAACTTACCATATAGAAAATATACACAGGTCAAAACTGAGTAAAAACTTTAATTTTTCTAATATCTTTTCCAGAAGGTAAAACAAAATTCAAAGGTGCCTGACGTATGAAGCTTACATTTATAAGGTAAATTTTCCACCAAATAATAATTTATTATTATCTGTTCTGATAGAAGCATACATCTTTTTAAATACGATGGGTAAAAATGGACAGCCTTATGGAATGAGAAAATATCATATGGGATGAGGCTTTTAGCCAGTCCTTTAGCAGGCTTTTTTGAAAGCTATAGTTTAATGTCATATGAATACCTTTTTTATTTTTATGGACACTTATGTAAATCATGAGAACCAACATAAAAGTTAAAAGGAAGCTTCTCTTTCTCATTCTTCCTTTGCAGGGTGTGCAAAAAAAAAAAAAAAAAAAAAAAAAAAGAAGTAAAAAAATACATATTTTATCAAATGAGAAAGAATTAATTCACTGATCAAACTAATGATGACACTGAAAAGAAGCAAATATATGTATTTAATGCATCATTCTTGTTGAAACTATTTTTACAAGGTTCATAAAATTTCTAGATAAACAAAAGAAACATTTTTTAGAAAGCAATGAAAAAAAGAATCAACTTTATGAGACATCTGATCAGGCCTTTTTTAGGCATCTAATAAAATCCTAGTGGAATGTAATGAAAATAAACCTGTTAACTTCAGAAAGTTAAACACCATGGTGGTAATGAATATTTTATTACATTAGAATATTTGAAAAAGAAGCACTCAGGATCTAAAGTTGAAAACAGAAATCTGTCAGGGGAATTACTTGTTAAAATTGGGGAAATATTCTCGTGAGGTTTCTCCAAAATACTCACATTTAAGAAAAGTATTTACTAGAATGTGGAAAGGAATATGTGCAGGACTAACACACAGACCTAGTGAATGACCACATGCTGTCCCACTACATCCAGATGACATTATGGTAGGGATTTTATTTTTTTACTCTAGTCTTAGAAGCTGTAAGGCTAGAGAGGAACCCTGATAATTTTCTCAAGTGATTTATTCTGTTCAGGTTAGTAGTATAGCCTCCATAGATCTTCTTCAGCAAGGCAGAAAGCTACTGAGATACATCTCTTCAGTATGAAAAATAACATAAAGTAAGTGTATGGGTGCAATGGCAGGCAGTTACAGTAGAGAAAAGTAAACATCATGCTATGCTTTTGAGTACTGCAGAGGACTCTTTGCACTTTAGCCCACGCATCTTGCACATAAAAGTTCAAAGTAATTAAACACCTCTTAGGCCCTTGACAAGTGGCTTCTGTATGCTTCCTTTCTTGCACAAACGTCCTGTGAAATGCAACAGAAATGGAACTAACAAGGTTTTTAATAAAATTACTCTAGAAATCCAAAAAACATGTTAAAGAACCATAACTACTTTACACAAAATATTTAATCAACTCACAGAATTCTGGAATGGTCTGAAAGCTGCCCAGATACATTGTTACTTGCATATGAATTTTCAATAAGATGCTACACAAGGATAAATTTCTCCATGAATGAACAACTTAATTTTATTTCACAGGGCTTTCTTGTTTATAATTGCTTATTACTTATCAGCAGATACAAGTTCCAGCAGCCACAGATGCCCCAAGCTGTGCTGACACTGCTTATCTTTGCAGGAGCGTTTGACGACTTCATTATATACTGGATGCTGAAAAATACCTAGTCAGCTCACAGCTTTTCATTAGGCAAAGCCACCTCAAGGTGTTACAGCATACATTCACCCAGTAATGGCAAGGCAGGCTCAACTGTGAGTTAAGAACTGACCACCAACTGCATCAGCAAAATAGGCTTGTCTTATCTTATACCCCATTCTTGTCTATGTATGCAGAAAAAAAAAGCAAGCATGATGCTGACCTGTTTTAGGATGAAGAACATATGCTGACCTGTTTTAGAATGAAGAACATGAACCCTTTCTTATTCAACATTTCATTTTCACCTGTGTAAAGGTAGATTTTAGGTCCTGATAGCATAAATTCATTACATTACATTAATGAACACGCTAGTTTGCTGCTCCAGCAGATTTTTCACCTTGCTGGGTTTTATATATAACCTGTAAAACTTGCCTAACCTACCGATTTTTTTAGCACATTTTCTTCCTTCAGAACATAATTACATGACAGTTTTTACAGGTTCTCAAAAATCCTAGCAAAACTGCAGGAAAACATGCTGTCCTAACATAGCTTCCTTAACAAATACTTATGCCATCTTCATTAACACACTCAAAATGGAGGAATAGCCAAAATTTGCTCAGCAGAACAAGTAGGTGAGTGCAGGATCCTTCAAAAAGCTGTCACAGAGGTGGATCCATGCTGGCAATGGTGGGTCTATGGCAATGTCTCTGAAAGTAACAGAATCACAGAATGGTCAGCGTTGGAAGGGTCACCAGGTCCACCCCTCCACCATTGACCAGGGACTTCTAGAGCCAGCTGCCCAGAACCGCATCCAAGCCAGCTTTTGAATATGCCCAAGGATGGAGACTCCACAACTTCCCCAGGTAACCTGTACCGGTGCTCAGTCATTCCCAATGAAAAAATGCTTCCTGACATTGAGGGAACCTCCTGTGCTTCAGTTTGTGCCCATTGCCTCCAGCCCTTCCAGTGGGCACCACTGAAAAGCACATGGCTCGCTCTCCTTTGCACCCTCCCTTCAGGTATTCATACACATTGGTGACATCCTCTTGAACCTTCCCTTCTCCAGGCTAAGCAGTCCCAGCTCTCTCAGCCTTTCCTCACAGGAGAGGTGCTCCAGTCCCTTCATCATCTTGGTGTCCCTTCAATGGATTATTTCCAGTATGTCCAGGTCTCTCCTATAATGTGTAGCCCAGAACTGGACAGAACCCTCCAGGTGTGGCCTCACCAGTGTTCAGTAGAGGGGGAGGATTACCTCCCTCGACCTGCTGGCAACTCTCCCAGTGCAGCCCAGCCTTCTTTGCCACAGTGGTCATTGCTGTCTCATGTTCAACATGGTGTCCACCAGGGCCCTTTTCTGAAAAGCTGCTTTCCAGCTGGGCAGCCCCAGCTGGAGGCCGTGCCTCAGCAATGGACATGTCATTGCCATTCCTGCAGAAGCCAATTACTCTCAGAATAAGAAATAAACCACGGTGACTATATAACTTCCCAAACTAGTTATTAACTTGCAGTGCTGACCTGGTCCTGGCATCCCAGATTATAACAAAGGCAGGAAGGACAACTGACAAACTGGGAAGGAAGAGGAAATAATGAGTGTGAGCAGGATGCTGACAGAAATATAAGAAACTAATGAGAATTGCCACTGCTGTGGACATACATGCATCTCATATTGTAGAAAACTCTGAAAGGATTTTGTCCCAGAGACTCTGTAAACAGTAAAGAACAGGATTTCTGACCATCCACAAGCCACTGAAACCTCAGATGTTTTATATGCTAAGTTCTTTTTTCACAAAAATCTATTTATTAACAGAGACAGGCACCACCCTACCACAGTAGTAAGCTGATGGGCACATTCAGCATACTTCTGCTTTAGCATTCATGTTACAATACTATTATTAAACCATTGTCAAGTCTGGAAATCTGGCAGGCTGTATTTTGAATTTATTATTTAGCAAACACTTTGAAAGTGTCATAAGAGTTGCCTTTTGTCCCTGAAATGATGCCAGTCCAACTGTGGTCAGCAAGTAATTTTCACGGATGCTGCAGATTAAGGTCTTTGTTATTTCCAGGATTGATTATTTCAACTATTTATTTTGGGGATTCATTGATTGCACTATTCAAACATCGCAGTCTATGACGGATGCTACAAATCAGATCATATGCAGAAATTTGAGTGATGTGAAAAAATAACCCTATATATTTAACTCATCATAAATTTCCTCAGTGTTTTTTAAAGAATTGCTGCTTGGTTGAAGGGTCCTAAGAAGCAGTAAGTTATACCATTGAACAGCAAGTGACTGGAAGCAAGTACTGAACATCTTGATAACCAGTCCGGGGAAAACACTTCAGGATTTTATTTTGTTATTACTTACCTGTGTGCTCATAAATGTTAGTGGGAGTAAGAATGAAAAAGTATTCATTAAAAATAGAGAAGTTACTCACCTAAACTGAATCTGTGTGCACAAAAATCCATAAACCAAACTATGCCTTTTCTGCAGGACATTTTCCCATCACTTCAGCTGCATTACTTTTGATGAATCCCTTTAAACCCTGGTGGTTTTGGCCCAACTAACATGGAGCAATGTTAAAGATTTGGAAATCTTCCCTTCTATAAAGACTGGGTCAAGAGACCCAGAGGCTTTGTGAAGCCACCTTGACTTCATCTGGTGCAGACAGACTCCTGAATAGCACAGAAATGGCACAACTCTACCTTTATATAAAACTTTCTTGCTCCCTTGGTACGCAGAGATATTGGGGAAGAGAGAGCTAATAAGCTTTGGCTAAAGAAGTTGTTTATAAAAGCTAGCACCAAGGTGCTTTTGGTTTTCTTCCTAGATCTTGCCGACAATTCACTTCTGTCATTTGTCTCCTAATGATGAACACAATTTCAGTAAAAATTACCTTAAATTCTGTCAAGAAGCAAATAAGAGCTCTGGAGGTTCACTGTGAGGGAAAGGGGAGAGGGAGTTAAATCACAAGTTGTAGCAGTAAAAGCGGATAATATGTCTGGAGACTTAATTGCTTAATTTTCACTATTAAAATTCTTGCCAAAATCTCTCTCTAAGCTAAAACTCTGCTTTGGTCCTGGCTCACATTAAGTTCCCATCAACAATATTATTACAGTCATAATGACAACAGTATCTACATTCTGTTGCACACAGAGCAATTGGCCTTTGAGGCTCCAGAGGATGCTGTGAACTTTACTACCTTTATTCAGACACAGAAAACACAGGAGCTGCATCTGTTAGAGATGTATCACATATTTTAAGACTTACACTCCCAGAATCTTTGTTTTGCATTTTTTAACCAAAAAGACAAATGTAGCATGTTTCCACTGAAAAACACCCAAACCCCAAACAAAAAACTATACACTGTAGTTGTTCTCTTTGTCTACAAAATATTCAAGGGGATTTTGAAGGAACTGAACCAGCAGCCAGCCTCAAACATATCATATTACTTTTTCTTCATTTTAATGTATTTTTTCTTCCCTTTTTCAAGAAGCTATTATAAATTAAAATCTCAGCAGTCTGCAAGTGGCTGTATGCATAATGTGGACCTCCATAATTTTTCAAAAATGAGGGATTTATTAGATAGAAAATCCAAAATGACAAGTGGAATATAAATAAAATTGTGTCAAAATAAATGCTTAGCTTATTCCAACTCAGCTGGTGCAGGACCACAAGAAATACTGCCAATGAATACTTGATATTTGTTTGAACTAAACTGCAGATCATTCATAGTTCCTTGCTAGCATAAAGGTACTATTACTAAATAAGGAGAACAGCTATAGAAAGAGCTTTAAAAGGAAGTCAAAAGTGTTTCATTTTTTTAATGTTCAGCTCCCATGAACATTTACAAACATTTGTCATAAGCTTAGTGTGTAAGACTCTAGGACTGCCAATGACAGAAATGGAAAGGAAAGATATCCTGACGTGTTTCTGTTCGACAGAGAAAAAAGCCTTTCGCACAATACAAGCGAACAAGCAGGACAGAACTGGCTATAGGTAGGAGTCAATAGCATGATACACTCCCTGTGAATACTATCTTTCCAGGAGATTAATCCTGTAATTTTTATTTCCCACTTTCTCTTTAATTTCAGCAATTAATCACTCAAAGAGGATAGTAACATACAGATAACCCCTACCCACAAGAACAGGCACTTTGACAATAAATACACCGCAGCATTAGTGAAGGAGAGCTTTGAGCAAAGCTGCCGTTCACAGGCAGGGTGCCATGGGGAAGATGAGCAAGGGCCACCCAGCCCATTGGGTCACCTGGGCCAGTATGTTTGGGACAGCATGCTTTCAAGCAAAAGACCCAACACCACCGCTCATTAGGTCTGATTTTTCCACAAAGGGGGCAGTTTGGGCAATGGAGACAACGTCCTAACTGCCTATGTCATTTGGTTAGCACTTCTACCGCCTCAGAAATGTAGAAAAGGGACACACTTGTATCTCATAGAAAAGTAATATTATGAACTGCCACCTAGAGATGCCAACACTATTAAATCAGTTGGAAATGGGCTTGAGTAACTGTATTTACATGCTGATGTCTTCCAAATATCTAAAATATCTATTGGGTGTTAGATTTAATTATCTAATTTTGGAATTTGATATACTGCTTCCTGTGCTGCCTTCAGCTTCCAAGTAAGGAGAAACCTTTAAAATAAATCATTAGGTAATTCTTCGTTGACTTGAAAGCAGGAGAGTGAATTTTTATTAATCAGCAGTAGCACATATTCTGTAAACTTCACACAGTAATATCCAGATGATACAATACCTACAGATACTACCTCCATCACGAAAAACCCCCAAAACTTTCCCACTGGGTGGTTTCGAGCCCATTTCCAGCTGTGCTGTAAATAGCTGCAGCCAGCTGGTACTTGCACCCACCCACTCAAACTGGTAAACTCCTCAGCAAGTAATTGTCTCCCTAGTAGTCCTGTCCCTGGGTATATGTAGATATGGCAGGAATGTGCCTACCTACATTAGTGGTTAAAGACTTCTGACTTTGAAGAGCAACACTGTTTTGCCTTGGTGAGGCTCTGCTAAAAAATATAAGGCACCAGAGAGGGACCTTTCTATTATCCCTGCCCTGATGCTCTGGGGAAAGCTTTTCAGTGGAGAGGTTTTGACTAATAGCTCACATCAGGGATGAAAGAGAGGGTAAAACCAAGAAAAGATGACCAGGAAAGACAGTCTGCAAGAAAAAAAAGCATATGTAAATATACAGGTATGACAGCATTTTGGAGTCAAGTTGTGTGAAGTATGAAAGTGAGGGAAGAGCTGTAAGAGGAATTGCTGGGTCTAGCAGACCATTTACTGCTTAAACTCTGCTCACAAGGGGACAGTCTCAGCTTGTTGGAACCAGCCAAATGCAAATTGTTTGTACAGTGAAATTAGGAAGCAGGGCAGACAGACTTGCTTAGGGAATAAAGATTTATTTGTAAGTCAAATCATAGAGCACAAAACTCAGAAGATAACCTGCAGGCAATTCAAAGAGACCTGACTCTAACGCTTGCTGAAAAGCGGGAGGGGGAAGCCCTGATGATGGACTGAGAAGCACAACAGAGACAAGGTTTAGGCTAGAAAAATAAAGCAAACAGCTGTAGACCAAGGTCATTTCACTCTTGAGGTGATCTCAGTCATCTCAGAAGACAGCATTCCAACTCTTTTTGTTTGGTTGATTGGTTTGGTTGTTTGAGGGTTTTTTGTTTGGTTTGTTTTGTTTTAAAATAAGTTGGTACACATGGATGGCAGAGGTACCCAGGCTTCAATTGGCATAAAAATCATCCTGGTGTGAAATCGGGAAGAGTGTGAAGATGCAGGAAGATGATATAAATGATGAGAAACACAGCAACTAAACCATTCTGTTAGGAACTTTTGATGTTAGCTCATGAGAAACTGATATCTGGCCTTTTGGGAAGGTTGGTCACTGCACCGACTTGGTAGGGACATCTTGAACCTGTCAGCCACTTCTGTGGCCTGTGTTCAAGGAGCCAAGAAGGACAGCACATCAGCTCAGGCAGTCTTGGCACCCATAATGCAGGTGGTGTGGTTTAACCCCGGCTGGTAATTAATTAGCACACAGCTGCTCGCTCACTGCCCCCTCAGCCAGAGGGATGGGGAGGAGAGTTGGAAAGGAACGTAAAACTCAAGGGTTGAGATAAGAACAATTTAAGAATTGAAATAAAATAAAAATGAATGATCAATAATAAAAATTATGGTAATAATAGCTATAATGAAAAGGGGAAGGGAAAGAATAAAATCCAGAGGGAAAGGAAGAAAGGAACACATGGTGCACAACGCAGCTGCCCACCACCCACTGGCCAGTGCTCAGCCAGTGCCCAAGCAACGATCAACCTGCCCCGGCCAACCCCCCAGGCATGACGTCCCATGGTATGGAATACTTCTTCAGCTAGTTTGGGTCAGTGGGCCTGGCTGTGTCCCCTCCAGCTTTTTGGCTAGCAAGCCCTGAGGAAATGAAAAGTCACATCAAAGCCAAAACACAGCATCGCACTAGCTCCTAAGAAGATAATTAAATCCATTACAGCTGAAACTATGACAGCAGGTCATTACGGAGATAGCAGACTGGATAGAAAAAAGAAAAAAAATACTACAAAACCAACAATCAAGGGATACCAATACTTACTGTTTCTGGCAACATTGTGTTACACGTTAAACAGTAGTGGCTTTCAAATGTCAGTCCTTATAATAATCGGTATCATTACAATATTCCCTCATATTACAATCCTTAGAGAACTTAATCATTACCAGTCACACAGAGAAAGATATGTTGCTTTTTAGACATTAAAAACCTGTAGATGACAGGCTGAGGGGGCCAGTATGACCAGGTATTCAGAATACGATGAATCCCTTTTAAGGAAAGATGAACACCTGCATGCTTGCCTGTGCCTTTAAAGTTCCAGAGGAATCAACAAACTTTCACTGAATGACCTATTAAAATGGCCAACTGCAAAGTGTGATGCTAGACCTAATAGGGGAAAAAAGAGGAAGAAAAAGACAAAAGTCATAATATTCTGCAGCAAAAGCTGCAAGTATTTGGAAGACTGATGTTCTAGGGAGCTCACCTAACAAAACTGCAGAAGGCACATGTTAAACATATATGTTAGCTTACCATAAGAAAACAAGAAATTTTCAGGCAGCACTAAGGTACCAGCACTACTTCAGTTTTTATCATAGATTCAGAGAATACACCCAATAGACTATAAGGGCTACTAGCCTGGACATAGATATGCAAAGCAAATTAGTCAAATTAATTACATAAACTTATGCTGAAGAAGCAACCAGTGTTTGAACCAGCTGTGAAAGACAGCAAAGTAGGATGCTCAATACAAAGGAAAAAAAAGAAGGAAAAAAAAAAAATCAAAGCACTCTGGATTTGGGGTATTTGCTCCTAAGGAACAAATCCATCATTCCTGTCTCTCATTATAAAGCCATATCTCAAGAAGAAAATGTTAGATTTAAAATCTCTCTACAATCGTATCCAGAAATAGCTAGACAAAACATTAGTTGCTAATAATGAAACCCAGGACTGGTGGGATAGTTCTGAGATCAGATAGCACACTGACCATATAGAGATCTCTAAAACAACCTAAAACCAAAACAAACCACAAAACCCGAAGCAAACAAACAAAAAAACCACAATTCCAAATTAATGTGAAAGCTTGAGGATTTATTATTTAGTTGTTTGGACAATGAGAATGAAAAAAAATCCTGGAGGGGAAATCACAGTTCCTTCTGGGGTGCAGAATGAAGAGTTGAACTTGTCGGGGAAACAACCACAGGAGTTGGGCATCTTTAACTTTCAAAGGCGATAGTCTTCAGGGAGGCAAGACACTAGTGGCATACACTGAACAGATGCCTGGGATGGCATACAGCAGATACCTACAGGGTGTGTCTACACCCGTGTCACTCACCCTGGGCTGTTTAAAGCTGGAGAGAAACAGTCTCAGAAGCGAATCCCAGTGGTTGTGCCTAGGAATGAATGATACATGGACTGATGGCTCATTTACCATCTGCACATTTCTCTGTGTGTATATATAACCACTTCAGATTCACTACCTTGGAAATTAATATAATAAAAACACTAGAACTGTTACACTCTTTTTTTATTTATTTAAAAAAAAAAACATACACATTAACATCTGTTAATGTAAACAATTTTAAAGACTTCTGAACTGTTTTTTAAATTACAGTTTCAATAACTGCTTTATTGTGGCAACACTTGTTGCAATAAATATGAAATATTACCTTGAATTTCAGAATGCAAGTAATAACATATCATAAAAATGTGTGGAACACTTTATCTGCAGAGCACACAGACTTTAAAAACCAATTTTCAAACAACTCCATGATGAGCCAAAAACAGCTAATGATTTAACCTTACTCCCTTGGTGCCTAATTAAACCAGGCCAGATCAGTTGGTTTGACAGGGACTGAACAGATACTTAGCTGGTGATTAAATCTGTGCTTGTGGTGTCCCTTTTCCTTGCCAGTGTGGAATTTTATAGACTGTCCATGATTTTTAATAGCAAAATTAAATCAGTAACTCACAGCAAGATATATATTAATGTAAAACTGCCTCTCATCTGTTCGTAGGCACTATCTGGGCATACAACATTTTCTCCCAGGTTATTTTTGTTTCTTGAGGTGGTGCAGGGCTCTTTGATTTTAAAACCTGGTTGAAAACCTGCTTCCAGAATCGCTGCAGACAGGAGTATTTCACAAATGGGTTTAACCTTCTGCAGCAGGGTATCTCATAAATATTTTAGGACAGATAGTCACAATTTGATATTTGAAATTCAAGCCGTGCTGGTTAATTAGGATTGGTTATATAAGTTGCATAGTATTGGAAGACTGAAAAATCTGTGTGAAAGAAAAAGTTCGAAAAAGCTGCCAGCCCTTTCTTTCCTGGAGGGACATATGCCTGTGCTGAAGCAGAGCTGTTGGAAAGATGAGGCTATAAACATTTTTTTTTACTTTGGTGTGCCCTTAAATTGTTCTTGTTTTACTCATCCAGAAGATTGCTGTATGAAGTCAGCAGTAAAGTAGTACGTTTCCATTCCATTTTTTCGGTAGGAAGTGATGCACCACAGCTAATCCGTGACAGATCGGTCTGGATGGATGCATGCTGGCTGTTTTGTCTGTTATCGCAATTTTGGTGCTGCTATCACAAATGAAAGCTGGTATCAAAGTTGCCACACTGACAAAAAAATACTTTTTACTAATTAAAGCAGTGAATTAAGCCCATTTTAATGAAGTATCTTCTTATTGCTTCTAATCAGACCAATATTAGCCGTATCTTATAAACCGTAAGTTCAAAAGCACATTTTCTGGAGGATGACCCTGTACCTGCTGAAACACACTTTCATACATTAAATTAGAAAGTGCATGTACACAGCCATACTGCTATTTACATAATATTTTTCTGTTTAAACCTGATCACATAGATAACGCAAGTGCAAACACTTCATATATCTGAAAAATTCTGTAAAGCTTCAGAAGAAATTTCAGCAGACATCTCAGAAATCAATAACCACTGTTTTTTGGAATTTTTTACCTAATGTCACTATCAACTTGCTAAATGAAATGGCATTCATCAACACACCGGTCACAAAAGCAACGTCCACTGTGCTGTTTCTCATGGCCCACCACAGACCCTGAGGTCAGCAAACCTGTGAATAAAAAAATGTAACTCATTATTTGAACTGACTTGATTGTTAAGACACTGGGAAGGTACAAGTTACATCTGAAATTATTAATTTTTTCCGTGACAGACAATTAACTGACAGTAGTCCTAAGTCACTGAAAACAGGAGGGAAATAAATCTGACAGGAGCTCATGAAATCACAGCTTGAAGAAAGTAAATAGAAAATGATCGTTCACCATCCAATGACAAGAATTAGGGGGCACTTCAATGATCAAGAAGCAGTTCAAAAAACAATCAAAAGGAAAAAGAGATTTTTCACACTATGGGATGGTAAATTCTGTAACACATTTCCATAGGTTGCACAGATGCCAAAAAAAGTATATGGTTTAAAAATGATAGGGGTACCACAGAAAAATGTAGGGACCAATAAAGTTACGGATACCAGCTCTAGCTAATAAAACAAAACAAATTAAAACAAAACTTTAAACTGCAGGTCTCTTGAAACTGGAAGTTTTTGTCTGGGAAACTTAGTGAAATGTTTGCCTTAGTCTTTTACTCCTCCCTGAGAACATGCTGTGGGCTACCTACTAAGACAGCATGTGGAGCTAGATAAGCCTTGATCTGGACAAATCTAACTTCCAATTTTCCCCTGAGCATCAGCTCCAAAATACCCAGTGACCAGGATAAAACAATAATAAAACTTAAAAAAAAAAAGATTGTCTATGTGAATTTTAGTGAAATTTATATTACCTGGTCCTTTCAAATTTATATTAATTGGCTATATATGTTAACAGATCTAAACCATGTGGAAATAATAATCCCTTTTAGGAAGAAAATCTTTCTTATTGCTTCTCAGAAGCAATGATTACACCATATGTTATCAATTCAATAGCAAGAGTACATTTAGCAGAAATGCATTTAGGAGAAAAATGTGAGCAAAATTAAAGTACAGGTATTAAGCAGGTTTGACAGTAGGGAGTTGAAGGAGCATGAAATTAGGTTATGCTAAGAGGTGATTTTTAAAATGGCTGATTTCCACCAGAGCACTACTATATTCCTGTCAAGTATTATGTGCTCTCAAATGCATAACAAAGAGCATACCAGGCTCCAGAGGCAGCAGAAAAGATTAATTAATTGGAAATGCTGAACCAACCAGTCTGAAAAGGTCAGATCACCTAACTCTTTAACACATAAAATAGAGTGACCATTAATGCTAAGAGTAAAAGAGAAGAAATTGATCTTGGACTCAGGAAGCAAGCAGAGAGCTTGCAACAGCACTACAACATGAAGACATTTAGAATTTCTTAGCCAAGTAATAGGTGCTCTCCATGATTTTATTTTCAAACGTATTGTTTTCCACCCCTCTATACCATGGGGCTTTCTACCAGAGCCTGCATTGCTTCATACCAGCATCTCACAGGAGGAAGAAACATTTGGATTAAGTGACAAAGCTGGACAAGAGATCCCAGCTAGGTTTCCAGGGTCATAGGATAATTCAGGCTGGAAGGAAGCTTGGTGGCTCTTCCGGACTAACCTCTGCTAAATACATCACAGATTCTAACAGGTTCCCCTATACCATTCCTACATTTCCCCATGCTCCTTTCCCATGCCTACTCTACTATTTCCCTAATGCTTTTCCTACAAAATAACCATGACCAATTGTATCATATAATAATACTGTATTTTTTAAAGTATTAACCACTTGCAGTTTAGCCTGCATCCTCAAGCCATGTCCGCTGTGCTGGCTTCTGGCAGCAGCTCCAGCAGTCGGCTGCCTCTGTGCTGGCCCTGCTGCAGTACCGCATCTCTGCTGAAGGGGATCCAGCAGTGGACACATAAGAAGACAGTTTCCACACTGGAGGAAAGCCAATGGCCACATCCCACAAGAGCTCCGTGTCAGCTTTGGTACCTTTCAACACATGCCAAGATGATTTAGAAGTAAATAGTAAGGTGACAAAGCTTATCAATTATATCAGAACTATCCAGAGTATTGAAAATGAAAGCTAACTGCAAAGATTCATCAAAGGATCTTCTGATATGAGCATTGCAGTGACAGGACAAACTAATTATCAATAACTGAAAGAAAGAAAACTGTGGAAAACTGATGTTCTGTAAATCTAAGCAGTGGTGAGCTCCAAATTAACAGTTACACACAGAAAGAAATCCTGCAGGATGCAGTCTGAAAGTGCCGCTGTTGTGCAAAGTGCCACTAGGAAAATAAAATGCTAGGATTTAATAGGGAAGGAACAGAAGAAAACAGCATTTGTTTTATTATTGAATGTATCGTTTTGTGCATCTCGGAAAAAGACCGTAGAGATACTGCTCAGATGAGTAGAGATTCAAAACAGCTTCTACAGTCTAGAACAGAGAAAAAAATGGTGGGGAACATGACAGAAGGCTGTAAAAACATGAATTACATGTAGATAAAGTATAAATAAGCCATAGTTATTCACCTTTTTTCATGTCACAAGGCAGAAAGGACATCCAACAAAATTAACAGGCTATAACCTTAAGTAATTAAAAAACAAATATTATTTCATAGCACATATAGTTGAAATTTAGAATTTTTTAGCTCAAGACTTTTGACTGCTTTTTTATGGGATCTGCCTTTCCAAATAGCCACTGACCACTCCCTCCCATGGGACAGGAGCAACCTGAACTGCTACTCTTATTCTAGGTGCATTGCTCATTTACTGCTGCCATTGTCTTCTCCCAACATCTCTTTTTGATCCTTGCTCTCCAAGGACATACTTGGCTTTACCCAGCCATACAACATTTACTTTTATATTTATTTAAAAATATGTTGCTATTATATAGTAGTAAATTAATAGCATGTTAACTATATCTGTACTTGTTTTCATTCCTAATTTATTTCCAGTGCACTCACTTCTAGGATAAATGAACTCCACAAAACATATTTTCATTAATATTGACTCAGTGTTTGAACTGGTCTGTAGATCTAATTTCCTGACGCTTCAGGCAAACACTTTCTGAGCCAAAGCCAGTGGAGAAGGTGTCAGTGCTCAATTTGTTGAAAAGTCCAGTGGTCAAGAGGATTTCACAAAAACATGGGCACAGACAGAAACAAATGTTTCACATTTAACAAGCCGTTTTCACAAGTAAGTACAGATACACTCACTGTATTTCAGTCAGAGGCAGCAGCTCTAAAAAGGACTAGGCAATGATGAAACACCCTAATTTTGTTCACCATTGCACTTTGTCAATAGTCACACTAACCCTAGTGGAGTGAAAACCATGTCAGGAGCAAGCAATTTCTTTCATCAATAGCAAATAAATCTAAGTACTGTGAATTTGAGACAAAGAAGTATATTAGATATTGTAGTACTTTGGTGCTTCAATTCATTATGTTGAAATAATCTTAAACATGAATGATCTAAGTCTACAGTACAGTTAAAGACTCTACACCGAACCTAGTTTATCCCCAATTCCTACTTTTCTGGGAAATATTTAATTTTCAGGTTTTATACAGACTAAAAAATAATGCCATTTTTTTTGGTTTGTTTTTCCTTTTATTGCTTTTTGGAGATGGCAGAGAAATAAAAGGAATGAACATAAAGAGTATCCAAACTGTGCCACAAAGATCAGCACCAATGGAGAATACAGAACAAGAAACAGACTGAGCTGATACATCTATCACAGCACAATGTAGTGCCGTGCAGGAGCTCTGGCACCAGTCTGGAAGCAGCATTATCATGTTCATGTGCCATAAAATGTCTCACCCAGGTACATTTCTGGTTGTCTCAGTGAAAAGAACCAGACAAACCAGTAAAAGCAATCTCATTTCCTTGTAGAGAATAGACATGCCTCTGAATTACACTGTCTGCAGGGGTAGGGCTGGACCAAGACACTCTTGTTCAGGTTAGATGCACTGAATCTTCTTTGGGTTCAAGGGGGGGCCTCTCAGCTGAACATGGGTGATGCACGATGACCTTCCAATCACCCTAGGAAAGGAACTGGTTTGCCATTGCAAAGTGCAGTTGAACAGCAGATACTGAACCATCTGTCCTGGTTTGAGCTGGGACAAAGTTAATTTTCTTCTTAGTAGCTAGTACAGTGCTGTGTTTTGGCTCTGATGTGAGAACAATGTTGATAGGACACTGATGTTTTCACTTGTTGTTGGGTGATGTTTATACCAAATCAAGGACTTCTCAGTTTCTTGGGCCCTGCCAGCCAGAGAGCTGGAGGGGCACGGGAAACTGGGAGGGGACACAGCCAGGACAGCTGACCCAAGCTAGCCAAAGGGATATTCCATACCATATGACACCATGCTGAGTATATAACCTAGGGGAAGAAGAAGGAAGGGGGGGACATCTGGCATTATGGCATTTGTCTTCCCGAGTAATCGTTACGTGTGATGGAGCCCGGCTGTCCTGGGGATGGCCGAACACCTGCCTGCCCAGGGGAAGTGGTGAATGAATTCCTTGCTTTGCTTTGCTTGCGTACACGGCTTTTGCTTTACCCATTAAATTGTTCTAATCTCAACCCTTCCAATTCTTCTCCCCATTCCTCTGAGCAAGGGGGAGTGAGCAAGTGGCTGCGTGGTGCTTGGTTGCCAGCGGGGGTTAAACCACAACACCGCCACACACTGAATAGGAAACCTGTGGTCCTAGTGGAAGTAAATTAGAATTTTTCCATCTACAGGTCAATTCTCCTTTTATGATCTGTGTCAGGCTTTGCTGAAGTTGGTTGGTACAAAGATCATTCATTTCCAACAGCAGCAGTGACCCAATGAGGTCCATTTTTAGGGTAATGGTTTGTTATTTTTATTACTTTGCAACAACTGACAGACAATGAAATGTTATAACCAGCAACAAACAGCAATCAAGTTTTCTTATCTTTCCATACATTTGTCTCATTGCCATTTAATTAATCTCTCCTTCACTGCAATGCCTTGTGTACAGGACATAAATTTGTACTTGGCCTCAAGGCAGTCATAAGAAGGATCCTGCACTGAACTACCATGGTGTTAATCCAGAGTAATTCTGTTTCAACCTGTGAATGATAAAACCTTTAACTCAGTCATCATAGACCCGTCCAAGCCTTTTCATGTGCTCTATTATGTGTCTTCCACATAAACCTTTTCTTCTTAATGTCATTTCAATCCACATTACTAAAACAGACATTATAGAAGAAAAAGAAACTTCAAAAATTTTAGAATAAACTGCTTTATGTGGCAATTTATATTTGTTTAATCACAGAGTTATAAACACTGCATAATTAGGAGGGGCAGCCTTCCAGGAGACTGCTTCAGTGCTTTCTACCATTGTAGAAATTAGTCTGGGTTTTTCTAAGCAGGATTAATGCAAATCTCATAGAAAGTCATCATAAGAAGGCACAGAACACTAAGAAAAAATGCCAACAAGTATATGAATAAATTCTGTTACAAACAAATGAAATTTTAGCCATAATTATCCCACAGGAGTAACTTTTTTTATTTATTTATTTTGTATAGTCCTTTGCATTTGTAAATTCTTAGCTAGTTTTTAGATAGTCATTAACCTCTGGACTCCCCGTTTCCCAAATATCACTATCACCAGTTTAGAGAGAGAGGGGGAGAGATAATTTTCTCATGAAACAGAGCAATTCGTGCAGGGACATATAATCAAATAATAAAATTCAAAAGCTAACCTCCTTGCCTCTGTTCAAATTAATTTATCATTTTCCACTTTCAGTCTGTAAGCAAGGCTACAGACTGAATTAAATGGATTGTCCCCTGAGGAAATGTTCTGGGAAATAAAAGACGAATAGAAATCTTTAAAAATAATAAACATTGTTGATCACCAGTTATGCCAAGTCGATGAGAAATAGAAAAGCAATAAGAAGACAGAGAAAAAAACCACATCATCCAAAGGTTCTTCAGATGTAAATCAAAAGAGAATAGGAAACATGTGGGACTAGCCTTCATCAAAGATGGAGCAAGCAACCTTCATGCCCCCCACCCCATCCCTGAAGGTAATATCCAAACAGGAATTCATGCACTTCTGTATTCAATACAATGACAAAATTGGATACCCAACTCCATAAATCAAATTCACAAGGCTGTATTAAATGCTTGAATTGTCTGTACATTGAAAGGTCAGGAGCTGGATACGATTCTGAGATCCAGCCAGCTGAACTGTGGGATGCCTCTTAGCGGAAAATAATTAATGGAAGAATGCACATGCCTGAAATCACCTCTGTGATCTCCTGTCCATTTAGCTGTCTATGCCCAGATGTCTATGAGAAATCAGTATTCAAAACCATTACTGTATACACTGATATGCTTTTTTGTTCAAACAACTGGTCCCTTTCTTTAGAAAAGCAGTGTCTGCTTCCAATCATCCTGTGATAGCCCAACAGTTAGGCAGGACCACAGCTGGCCAGACAGCTGGGGTCCTAAGCTCTCTACAGCCATAGGTATTTAAAACCACACCTTATGCATCCAAAGAAAATGCCTATAATCAATCAATAGGCCCTGGAATAAGCTATGGAAGAGGAGAACCTTGTTCAGTCTAATAAAACAAAAACATTTAATATTCCGTAAAAATGTTCAGGTGCAAATCAGACAGGGGGAAAATGGTTTAAAATAGCAATCAATACAACTGCAAATGTGTATTTACTACACGGGCAGCTGAACGACTGGCCATAAATTATTTTAAACTGGTAATTAAAAGGATAACTTTTCTAACACATCCTTTTGTAACAGCTTCCGAATAGAAGGAATAAGGACAAAAAACGTATCCAGACGCTAGGATATAGCCCAAAACTTTTATAGGGGAATTTTAGGATGTGTTGGCAGATGTCTGGAGATACTGACCTAGATGTCCTTCCCATCCTCCATTCCTATGTTGCTTCTCCGTAGGAGGCTACAATCAATGTGGCCCCTGGCTTTAGATGACTGGAAGAGCCATTGAGAATATATATGTAAGAGCTGGAAGAGTAGATACTGATTGATTCACAGTAAAGCATTTCAATAGACATTGAAAAAGCATCCCATGATCCCAACCTATCCAACAGAAACTGCTGAACACAAACAAATACACAATTATCATTGTGAATCTGGGAAGGTATCGGGGATGAACCTGCTCATCCTAGGGGTCTACACTTTCAAGCTAAAAGAGAAAGTAGTCTTAGCAAAGGCTTAAAAGAGTGAAGGCAAACATTTAAAAAAACAGGGAGCTAAATTTAAACTCTTACAGTTATATTTAGGTACCATATGGTCATATTTTCAAAAACACGTAGATTATTTAAGAGCAAAAGCCCTGTATAAAGCCACAGGGACATGGAAACTTCAGAAATTGTTACCCAGCTGAGGGTCATTATCTTTAAGAATTAGGGTCTATGTAACTTCACATAATCATAGTTCTGCAAAATAACAGTGTCCAAGTCTGTAACCAACTGCTGACATCCTCAAAAGCCATATTTCAACTCCCGCTGAATGGTAGCACATGACAAAAGTGGCCTGGTGTTTTTGTCATATGCCTGAACAGTGACAGTTAACTTGCTAAAAATGTACCCTGCTGTGCTGAATGCAGGCTGGCGTATTCTTCTGAGACCTGTGCTTCGCTTTTAAAATACTATGATTGACCTGCAGTATAGGCATAACCAACCTCAGGCCCACCATCAGCTACTACCATCAGCAGGTAGTAAAGGCAGTTCACGAGCTATAAAGGGTCTGTAGAAGCACATATTGAGGTTTTTTTTTAAAGAATTACAGTTCGTAGATTTGGATTAGAAACTCCCATTAATTTTCGTGAGAATTCTTCCCACGCATTATTCAGGCAACAGTGGACCTCTCAGGTAAAGTGTCTTCCACTGTGCTTTTCAGTTAGTGTTCTCTCCAGCCTCATTGTGCCTGGATCCAGTCATTATTCCCAGCCTTAGCTAGCTTCCTGGTTTCAACAATAACAAAACAACCAAAAAAAACCCCCAAAAGAATAAACAGGAGAGATGCATGTGGTTTGGTTTTTTTTTTTCCTCTAAGAAATCTCCCCTTCACATTAGGTTTGTGATAAACAGGTTTGGGAAACAGTAAGCTGCTCATGGGCCTCCCTATCCTTTGGAAGTGATCTGTTTTGCAATCTCACTCTGAAATTATGAATTGTCCTTCTTGTCCTCATACATAACTTATCCAGTTATATGTTTGAGGATTAAGATCCTAGTCCTTTGCACCATGTTTCACACCAGACAGATTCATTTGGATAAATTTTATGATCCTTTGTCCTTTTCCCAGAAAACAAAATTTACAGCTAAATAAATGGATTTAAAAACATTTCAAAAACTGTTTAAAAAATTGATTAGCTCATGCCATCAGTCTGCCTTAGCAAGGCAACTGGATAGAAAAGCATCAAATAGAAATATAAATAGTACATATATAAAAAACTTATGTGATGGATTACCTCTATGTGATGAATTACCTTTCAGTTAAAGGTTTTCTGTGTTCCACAGGCAGGATCCATGTACAACTACCAAGTCTCATGGGCATCTAAACCAATTTACTTAAACACTTTAGGAAAGCAAATTGTGCATGATAGTACATTGGAACAGCAGCTGGTGGATTTGGGCATTTCTAATTTGTTGGCATTTTTCTGCTATGACAGTGTAAATTTTCAGAATTGAACAACTTTTTCCAATTTATTGATTTTATTTGCCATATGAGGTTGTTAAACATCATTAGCAGTAAATGCTTCATTTGTTTTTGTTCAGGAACAAAAAAAATGTAAACATCCCCTTGTTTGTGGTGATTACACTTGCATTCCATTTTTGTTTTAGCTTAGCTGACTTGCAGAAAAACAAATGAAATACAACTTGGAAGTTTAATTACAGATACAATCTGTCTGAAGTCAGTCAAGTAGTGCAATATTAACAACTCTGTAAAACTCAGTCAGCCCGGTGTTCAAACTTCAATCTGACTCCAGTTTATGAACAAACAGTTGTAACCTGTCATGCAGAGGTTTAATGAAGAAGAAATGCCCCATGCAGCATGAGTCAAGGTACCTGTGGAATAAGCAGCAGAGCTGGCGCATCCCCTCAGCCTTTAACCAGCCAGTTCCACCAGAGGCAGGGCTCCTGGCCTCACTGGGTGCACCGCTGTGGTTTTGGGATGGACTGGAGTTTTCATACAGCAGTGCAGTGCTGTGCATGCACACCAGTGCGCTCTGGGATCTGTGCCTTTTGGTGCCTTGCAAAGGGCAGGTCTGAAGGCACAGAAGCAGTCAGCCTCCTTGATCATCAGCAAAATGAAGCAAGTTCCAAACCGCTGAACTGGAGTTCCTCTCCCTCTTTTCCCCTGTAGTTCTGCTGCAATGACCAGCCAGTGCTTCTTACAGCAAGAAACACTGTGCTGGCATTAAAATCAGCTTAGAAGTGTTTCTCTTGGGTGCATGCACCTGAGAGGATAAAATGGAAAATGTGAAAGATGTGATTATAGCCAAGAGTGGCGGCAATGTTGAAGTCTTACTGAAAGCTTAGATGTGTGAACTCACATACCAGTAATCGCCAAGCATTTATTTGCAAAATTGCTCCTTTCAACTGGGTTTTCAGGGTGATACTGAAATCCAGCTCGTAACCCATGCCTGCTTTATGCCATATTCATTATAGTGAGGGTGAAGACAGTCCATATAATCTACCTTTTATGAAATATTCTGAAATTCAAAACTGTTGACAGCCAAACTAAGAAAGATTTCTAAAAAAGTAGTAGATGAAGTTTAGTATGTTGATTCATCTAGCCTCAGGCCAGGCTATAGTAGCAATTTACTTACACAGAAAATTCTGCAAGAAAACCTGTAATTATTTGCTCTGTCATATGGTAAAATAAACACTGCAGAAGTACCTGGCACAATTCTACTAGGACAGATTGAAGATAAGGATGGAGTAAGAAAGCAATGAGACAACAACACATCCAGCACTGCTACCTGTAATGGCTTTCAGAAAGGATCAATACGCTCTAATACTGTAAGAAGAAATGATGACACATTTTCTTTTGCCCCTAGAAGCTTCTTCACAGAGAAGAAAAAGAAAAATTTAACAATAAAAAAAAGAAAAAGATGGGAGTTACAGAGAACCATGTCACCTGAGAAAGGTAAAAAGCCTGTCACTACAGAATAGTAATTGTGATTTCAGTGCAAATCAGATAATCCTGTGTATGAGCAGTGAAAAACATAATTTTTGTATTCTTTTATGTAATTTGTAAATACAGGTATGACATCTGCGCATATTGTATAGTATGGACATACATATTGCTGTACATAAAATTTTGTACATAGGTCTTAAGATTTCATTCTTAAAAATTTGATTGAACAACCCAGACAGATGTAAAAGCAAAGTCCTTGCTACCATTAAAGCCTGAAAATAAAGGTGGAATCATTTAGCTGAATTCCCGCTATTATACCTTCTGCTTACCTTTAACAAATAGAATTGATTATTTTAGTTCGAAGGGCCCTACAACAATTTTCTAGTCCAACTCAACTCCCTGGCTACTTCAGGGATAACCAAATGTTAAAGCATGTTGTTACGGGCATTGTCCAAATGCCTCGTAAACACTGGCAGGCTTAGGGCATTGACCACCTCTGTAGGAAGCCTGTCCCGGTGTTTGACCACCCTCTCAGTAAAGAAACACTTCCTAGTGTCCAGTCTAATCCTCCTCCGGTGCAGCTTTGACCCATTCCCACGTGTCCCATCACTGGATACCAGGGAGAAGAGATCAGCACCTCCCTCTCCACATCCCCTCTTCAGGCAGCCGTAAAGAGCCATGAAGTCACCCTCAGCCTCCTTTTCTCCAAACCATACGAGCCCAAAGTCCTTAGCCACTCCTCACCAGACATACCTTCTAGCCCCCTCAACAGCTTTGTTGCCATCCTCTGGATACTTCGAAGGACCTTCACATCCTTCTTAAATTGTGGGGCCCAGAACCACACACAGCACTCAGGGTGAGGCTGCACCACCACTGAATACAGCAGGATAAGCACCTCCTTTGACCGGCTGGCCAGTGATACTGTGTTTGATGCACCCCAGGATGTGGTTTGCCCTCTCGGCTGCCAGGGAGCTCTGCTGACTCACACTGAGCCTGCTGTCAGCCAGCACCCCCAGATCTCTTTCTGCTGGGCTGCTCTCCAGCCACTGCTCTCCCAATCTACACTTGTGCCTGTCATTACTCCATCCTAGGTGCAGGATCCAGCATTTAAACTTGTTAAATTTCATCCCATTAATGATTGCCCAGGGCTCCAATCTATCTAGATCCCTCTGCAAGGCCCCTCATACCTCATGAGGGTCAACAGCACCTCCCACTTTGGTATCATCAGCAAACTTGCTAACAATGCATTCAACTCTTGCATTGAGGTCATTGGTAAATATATTGCATGGAACTGGCCCTAGATTTGAACCCTGAGGAACACCACTGGTAACCCATCACAAGCCAGATGTAGCCCCATTCACTACAACCTTTTGAGCTCTGCCCTTTAGCCAGTTCTTCACCCAGTCACTGTGAATGCACTCATTCCACAGTTGGAAAACTTATCCAGAAGTATGCTGCGAGGGACAGTATCAAAAGCCTTACTAAAATTCAGAAAAACTGCATCCAGCACCCTCCTTTTGTCCACTAGGTGGGTGACCTTGTCATAGAAAGGTATCAAATTAGTAAAACAGGACTTTGCCTTTGTGAACCTGTGTTGACTGTGCCTGATGATTGCATTATTCTTTAAATGCCTTTCAATAGGTTCCAGTATAATCTTCTCCATAATATTTCCAGAACAATCTCACTGGAAGTTATGTACAATTTCACATTGGCACAACTTGTGCTATACATAAGTACACATTAAAACAGAAATCACCCACTGCAATGATGATAGTACAAACTGCAGAGCAGTTTTCAAGCAGTCACTATGTTCATATGTTAATCTCAACATTCATGTGCACAAATTACTGTTTGCTAAACACGCTGATGTTTCATTCTTATGCTTACAGCACAGATATATAGCACAAATCATGCTACAATATAGGAAGTTAATGCAAGTAAATTGAAGTAATGTAAAAAGCCCTTCAGAAACTTCTGAAAGATATTCCTTGACTTTTTCCAAGGGTACAACTCTTATTTTTATCCCAAAGGAAAAGATGGTAGAACTAATACATCTAGGGTCTACTACCCTCTAAAAGCTATTGCTACAAAAAAATATACTGACTTAAAAATGGACACAGAAAATTGAGACTCCTGTGAATTGAGAGGGCAGGGCCTCTGATCTACATTATTCCCAACGTATGCCCATCTGACTACTGGTATTTATCTGGTCTCAACTACCAACCAAATTCTTGTTTGTTCCAGTTAAACCAAAAATTCTCAAACTTTAAAAGTTTATTCATTGCTAGGAAAATAAGTTACCATTTTAGTAAGTCTGAAAAAGCAAAAATTTTATTCTTCCTTGGTGATTTTGGGTGCTATCATTCTGAGGTATCTGAAAGAAGACAGCTTTTTTTTGAGACTGAATGATCAATATTTGAAATTGTTGTCTCTGCTTAACTGATCCAAATCTGAATATTTATGAATTATCCTTTCCCCAAAGACATTCAATGACTGTAAATTTCTGAAAATTACCATGAAAATGAAACAACTGGAAATAATATAAGCTTCATAGTTGATATCAAGAAAATTATTTCTCTCTCTGTTCATGATCAATATTTTTGCAATGAATAAAAGGAGTCATAAATAGCTACACTGTACTATTTATGTACTTCCAGGTATTTTTTAACTAGCAGCCAACATAATGCCACTATAGTTTAGTCAATAAACTCAGCTGCAGAAATCAAAATGTCTAAAAACTCAACTTAAAAAATTATTTATTAGCCATAAGAAACTATCTACAAGGCAATAAATAATCTCTTAAAAACATAATTATTCTGACCTTAAATATTCATATAATAATTATTCATGAGTAATGGAAATTGCATTCACAAAATTAAATTCTCACCCTAATAACTTCTTTTAATCAAAGAAAAAAATAAGCTAATTAAAATTCAAAGACTCAGTGGAAGAATAGAAGAAATACAAAATATTCCATTTAATCCAATCACCAGTTAATTTGATTCTTTATATAATCTTATAAAGTCTTAAAAATGGAGTTTTATTATTTAAAGAACATTCCTTCATATTGCTTTTACTCTTGTATTCAGCTGGATAAGTAAGAACCATAATTACTGATGCTAGTAACATTAACCGTGTGCAAACCCTTTTTAATATAGTAAACACCAAGTTCAGCAGCCAAATTGCAGAACTGCAAATGGGCATTTTGGTCAATGTAGCATTTGGACAGGGATTAATCAGACTTTAAAATAAAAATTAAAAAAAGTGAAATTTCCACAGACCCTGAGCCAGCTGCTTGCTGGGCACCGGGGTAGCTCCCGGGAAGCAGCGGGGTGGCCCCGGGCAGGCAGAAGGCTGGCAGGGCCCACTGGAGCAGCAGACAGAGCTGTACACCCTGCATCAGTGGTGCTGGCAAGATCCGCTGCCCTGAGAAGGGCTGGGGGTCTGCAGGGACCCTCCCACATGCTGCCCTTCCCCAGCAAGGGTGGCTGGGCCCAGGGGCACCCCTCAGCCCTCTCCCTGCCCAGCGGCAGCCTGGGCTCTTTTCCTGCTTTGCTCCTGGGCAGTAGATGCTGAAAAAAAGATGTGGGAGGGCTTCTCACAGCAAGTAAGGTCAGACAGGTACCAAGGGAGGAAGGTACAGTCTGTCAGGGAAAATCAGCCACTAAGAAGAAAAGCTGTACCCAACTCTGAAATTTCCCGGAAACAAGTTTAATGACTTTTCCTTTCCATACCCTTAGCCCCGTATCCCCACTGATTCTCAAAGCCCCCTCACCTCCATAAATTGCCACTGACCACCCCGTCTTCTCCAAGGTATCCCACCTTCACTGGGACATCCTCAGCTATTGCTAGCAATGGACTGAATATTTTCATCTAAAACAAGAGGGTGAAAAGCTCAGAATAAAATCTTTTGGGATTGCTATTCTTGTAAGAAGACTTCTTTTTTTACTGCAACAGGAAGTATTTTAAGATTTCTACTTCCACACTGTCAGCAACAGAATACTCAATTATTCTTAGAGCTGTAATGTGCAAATTGTTACAATTGTCTTTTCACCTGCTACAGGGTCCTTTCTTCCTTCTCTAGACAAATGCCTAGGCTCTTCATCATGATTGTACAAAACTTTTAACATAAAATTAAATAGCATATATCAATGGAACATTGTGTTTAATACAAATAGCTCCATTACTCAGCTACGGAGGACTATTTGAATATACCTTTCAGCTTTTTAAATAATTCCAAGAGCACAGCTGCTCACTAGCTTGGAGATGTATAATCACATATTCTTTTTAATCCACTGTGAATCATTCCTAGAACTAGGGTTTGTTCTTTCTTTTCATAAGGAAAAGGTATGAATTTTCATTGCATTAAAAAGATGCAATCAAATTTTCCCTCCTTCCCTTGCAGTAACTGCCTTTTCTTTCATTACCAGTAACAAGACTTTTTTTTTCCCCTCACCCCTTTCCTCCTCCAGGGTGTTCACTCACCATCCTGAGCATCTGTGTATCCTACTAGCAGGCCCCTATATTCATCAGCTCCCTGCTATTTCCTCCAGGATTTGGTTGAGAAATGGGGAATAGCTGCTCCTGAAAATGATAATGGGTTAGCTGTTTGAAGTTTCCCTGCTGTCTTTCTTGTAAAGGTGAATGCCTCAGGACAGCAGAACATCAGCAACAGAAGAGACACACAATAGCTGCATGGAGTTAATAATTTTTCAAGAACTCATTAAAAAAGTCACTGCATTTCTTTTGCAGGCAAGTGTTCATGACTTACACTATACCCCTATGAATATGATGAGAACTGCATCTTATGCTTTGGTATGTCATTGCTAGCTTGGTATATACAACTCGTAGAAGAGCAATGCCTATTGCACTATGACATCTTTTCCTTTTGTTCTCAAGGCTGCTATTTTCAGCAGAATTATTCTTTCTCATCTTGTTTGTATGGTTTATTCATTGTTAAAAGAGTTGAAGCCTAATAATTTGAAGCATTTGTCTTTTATGTCAACAGACTTCTGCAAAACATTAATTGCCCTTCTTTATTCTTTAGAAAATATGTACATTTTCTTCTGGAAGATAACAAAATGTGATATAACATAAAATTATGGTCAGTTGCTAATGAGAAAATGAGGATGAAGATAGGATTTTGTTTAATGTATCTGTTTTTCTGGCTTGACTTGTATTTTACTGGAATTACTCAGAAGTACTTTGGTCACAGCTACACTGTGAAGTCCTCTGCTTCGACGGTGCTATTAACTGGACTGTTTCTCAATAAGAAGGTGCCCTGGTTTTGGCTGAGGTAAAGTTAATTTTCTTCCTAGTACGTGGTACAGTGCTTTGTTTTGGATTTAGTTTAAGGATAATGTTGATGGCACACAGATGTTTTCAGTTGTTGCTAAGTAATGTCTACACTAAGTCAAGGGCTTTTCAATTTCTCTTGCTCTGCCAGCAAGGAGGCTGAGGGGCACAAGAAGCTGGGAGGGGACACAGCCAGGGCAGCTGACCAAACTGCCCAAAGGGATATTCCATATCATATGACATCATGCTCAGTATATAAACTGGGAGGATCTGGCCCAGGATGGGGCAATCGTTGCTCAGGGACTGGCTGGGTGTTGGTCAGTGGGTGGTGAGCAACTGTATTGTGCATCATTTGTTTTTTTGTTTTATTTTGGGGTTGTTGGGTTTTTTTTTTGGGGGGGGGTGTTGCATTTTTTTTTTCTCCTTGACTTTTCTTTCTCTTTTTTGTTATCTCCCTTTTCATTACAATTATTATTAGTAGTAGCAGTAGTATATTTTACTTTATTTCAATTACTAAATTGTTATTGTCTCAACCCATGGGTTTTACCTTTTTAAGGATTCTTCTTCCCATGCAACCAGGTGGGGTGGTGCAGGGCAGTGCTTAGTTGCTGGCTGGAATTAAAAAACAACAGGTGGTCACAATTTAGTGTTTCCAATAAATGTTTGAACGTATATGCAGGTTGGGATTCTCAACAAATTCAAATCAGTATACTGCATTACCTACAGAGGGTGGAAGAGAACAAGCTATTACATTTCTGTCCTACATTTGAATTAGTCTGGCACTCTGCAGGACAGTATTCTGATGTGGGCTTAAGACACATACAAATTTAGAGGAAGTTGCACAGTTTATAGTTTCAAGAAGAATAAAAGGTGAATGTTTTTTTCCAGCAATTTGATTCTTAAAGATCTGCCTTTTAACAAAATGATGGAATGCACTTTAGAGTAAAAGTGACATCTGAATTTCTGATATTTGATCAGCTTTAACATCTTTGTATATAGATTAGCCCACAGGGTCCTCACTGTGTGGGGATGGGCTGGACCATGGTTGAGACCAAGCTGTGCCATAACAGGTCACTGGCCAGCACATGTTTCTAAGCTAGCTTTTGTCCTGAAAAAGACACAAAGACCTTGAAAAATGCTGGGGCATCACCCTCCTTTCAGTTGTACAAAGTTGATCAAGTAGCTGGCAGTACCAATACATCTTATCTCTGCCAGTGAAGATAAACCAGGCCCTCTCTGCCCAGAATAGTGGTTTCTCCTCAGTAGGAAGCTCTGCATGTGACAATTTTGCAGCATTTCTTCTCTCAGTCAGTGCCAGGTTACTGGATTTTGAAACATGAAAAGTTCTATTTAAGAAGTTCTCTGTGAGTAGGTCAAAGAAACCGATTTTGGATCAGATGTTTCACAGCTGTGTTGAGCTGTCATGATAATACATATACCCCTCCAACGCCCCACACACATCATGGCCAGATCCATTTCTTTACAAAATCGATGGACTTGCAGAGTATTGTGAATTGCTGTGCATGCTGTTTTACAATAACATTGTAATACTCTGTCAGATCATGAGCCTCTAGCGTGGACCATCACTTTCTTAAATGTTCAACTAGGTTTGGCTCCAAGGACCTGGAACTCTATCTTGGAAAACACAAACTGTATTGCACCAACCTATTTTAGCTGCTTCTAGCAGCTTCTCACAGAAGTCACCCCTGTATCCCCGACTACTACCAAAACTTGGCCACACAAATCCCTACATTTTGCTACACTGAAAGAACCCTATCACAAAGACATCAGCAAATTGCCTCAATTCTTATTCCATTGGAAAGGAAACTGTAACTATGGGGACCTCAACAAATCTAAATTGCACCTTCATAAGGCCTTGAAGAAAATGTTCTCCCATATCAGATCAGGAATAAATACATTCCATGCTAGACATTATTTGCTATAAATATTCTCTCATATCTATTGTAATCTAATCTACATAAGGGCTGAGTAAATAGGATGTGCCTGAGTGAAAGGCAGAGTACTGTCAGAGCTGGAGCACAAAGCTAGAACAAAACCTTTTGGTCACACGAATTCCACGGAAGAGAGTAACAAGGACAATTATTATTTTACAAAGTTTTAAAAAGTGCTGAGCGTGAAAAACGAGGCAGATACCTATGCCTGAAAGAGCTTGCAACTGAAATAGCTAGCAGAAATAGACAGTTATCAAAGGATGGCTAGAGGATGTGATACATCAAAAACTAAACTAAGCCAAGAAGATTAGCACACACCATACTAGTTCCTATGTTTCGGATTCAGTCATCCTCTGGGATCTTCGGTTTCAGAGAGATCAAAGCTTCATACAGACATTAGAAACAGAGGTCACTGAGAAAACAGCTGGTCAGGAATTTTCCAGTGAAACAAAATTTCATTCAAAACATCACCAGGTTCATAACCTTTGATGAATGCAAATGGGGTTTGAAGGAAACTCTACCCAGACTCTTAGTAGACAGTACAGCTGGATACCTTGAAGTCTTGAAAAGACTGGTTGGAGTGAGGGGTCTGACTATAACTAGGCTTTGTGCTATGAAAACAAGGTGCAGAGCTTCAAATTCACAGGGGGTTTCCTCTAAGGCTGCTCATATGAAATGGTGGAAATGGTGGTCCGGGTGGCACCTACCCTGAGAATACACTTGCAGCTGCTAGAGATCTTACCTATCTGCTTACCAATAATGAATTTCCTCTTAACTGGTGTCTCACCTTGTGGTTAGGAGATCTTTTTATCCAAGGCAATCAAAAAATTCCCACCGTGCAGGGATGTTAGGACCTGGCTGCAGGCTCAACCTTGCAGGTAGTGGATGTTGACAGAATGATTTCTGAGATAAAATATTGCATGGGCTGTGGGGTCGAGCCGGGGTGGGGGGGGTGGGGGTGGGGGGGTGGCACCCATCCAATTGCAGCAAAACCTATATCAGCAGTTGCTTTTATTTGTGTGACATCTGTAATTTCAGCTTCAAAAATCAAGGAAGATAAAGAAATTACATAAGGTGGGCAATGCCAGCTCATTTCATGTTTAAGTAAACAGCTACCAATTTGCAAGAAATTTCAGGTGGTATTGACCTGGATCAGATTCAAGTAAGTGACTTAGAAATAAGCAGCTGTGTATCTCATGACTGCTCCCCTCATCCATCCTGTCCTGTGGCACTTCCTGGTCAAGCTTGAGTCAACAAAAGAAATTATGTTTTCTTTGCTCCTAAAGACCATCACAGTTTTTTGCTCAATGACCAAAAAAAAGTCCAGATTTCATAATTATCTGCCAAAGGACATGTTTTTTAATCATGCATTCAATCCTAAACAAAAATAAAAATCACAATCTACTAGAGAAAGGCACACATTTTCTATGTACTCTGCTGTTACAAAAATAATTATGTTTTACTATAAGGAAAAAAACTTTCAGAAAGCTCCTCTTAGTTTCAGGAGCCATAGTGCTTCATGTTTTAGATTACTGCAGTATAAGCTGTAATGGATCAACAGATTTGTCATGCCCTTTGTTTACAAAACTCATTATTAAGTTTTAGCTGCTCACATTCATCATGCAGGGATAGAAAGGGAAAAATCTCAAATGGAGTCCCAGACCCTAAGTATGGCTGCTACAAAAAAAAAAAAAAGCAGCAAACAAAAACCAAAAAACCACATGTTTAGAAAAAATATCTCTGTTGTAATAAAAGAGACCGCACTGGGGTGGGGGTAAGATACTTAAGATTTAGTAGAGTTGTGATCACAACCCATTGCATGAATGGAGGGATATGCAAGTTAAGGCATATCATAGGAGAAGGAAAGGAGAAAGTTGTACCAAAAGAGGAGAAAAAAAAAGGAGGAAAGGCATATCAAAGGAGGAGGAAAGGAGGCAGGCTTTAATGGAGACACTAGAAATGCTAAAGGTATCTTATTTGTAAGTGTAGAGTAAAGCTTCATTTCATGTTTTGGGTTTTTTTGGGGGTTTGGGGTTTGGGTTTTTTTTTGCTAAGTCTATATATTAAATTCTCACTCTAATGCCTTAATTCACGATAAACAGGCATTTGTTCTGTTTACAGGAAAGCCTGTCTGGTGCTGCGGAGCCAAGACCACCACTGTGAAACCAGCAGATGCAGGTTTCAGTGGTTCCTCAGAGATGGTAGGTTGTACTAATACAGAGGAACTCTTTCAGTGAAAATAGTTTAGAAGGCTTAGGGGCTGGGGAATACCTTCTGTCAAGCTTCAGAAAATAAATACAAATATACAAGTATTAGCAGTTGCTGACTTCTGGGACTTAAGTCTACTTGCATCAGTCTTTCTTTTGCTGGGTAGATATCAATACCACTCCACAGCCGTGGTCACCATTTTTCCCAAGATATCAAACCTATAAACAAAAATATATTTTTTTTTATATATATAAAGAATAGTCTAGAATACCTTAGCCTAGAACAAAGACTATTGATAAGAAAAATAAACCAGAAATCTCTAAAACCACACATGCTACAGGAAAGGTAAAGTGTTCCCTGTCTCTTCCAGTACCAGAACTAGTTGCTATTAGGTTTAAGTGAAAATTCAGAAAGTGTGTCCAAAACAGCCAAAAGGAGGTAATTCTTCACATAATGTGCAATAAGCTGTGAGCTTCTCACCCTAGGAAACTGTGAATGCTAAAGTCTTATGAGTTCAGAAAATGACTGAGCATATGTAAGAAAAAAACCTTACATGACTTCTGAATCAAGCAATGATACCCTTCCAGCCTCCATCAAGCACTTGTCCTGTTCTCATAGTCTTATTTGCCTCTTCAAGCATGACAACAGAGAACTAGACAGATATTTTATCAAAGTCATTACAGTGACTCTCAGATTTTTTAACTAGAAACAAATGTTTTAATTACTGTTCCCTGTCAGAAAGAACTGTCACTGACTCCTGTTACACTGGAAAGTTAAACTATAATGCTATTATAGTGAATTGACTTCCTATTTCCAAAAGAAAGCTTTAATACATTAATAAAAAGGTCATTTTTCCGATGTTAAGGAATATTTAAACAAGCAGTTGCACCACTTGATTCAGGTAAATGATTGTGACTCTCAAATTTTGATTATTTATTAGGAATTACAGAACTATGCAGGTTGTAAGGGAACTTCCTTTACTGATTGAAACCAATCTCCTGCTCATAGTGGGTCTAGTAAAAGCAGGCTACACACAATCTTCTGCAGTTGCATTTTTAATAGACCCAAGGAAAGAGCATCTCACTCTCATGGAAAGGAAAACAAAAAATATTTCTTTGCCCCAGGCTGTATCCTCTGCCTCTTGTCCCTTCAAACATGAACCTGCATGAGTCTAGTTTTGTCTTCACTGCTGGCAACCCAGATATCAAATATTGAAAAAGAGGTGTCTTTCTCAGGCCCTGTGTATAGTGCCAGTTTGAAGTGAAGGTTAAGCTGACCAGTAAACACAGGACAAAACCAGTTCCCCTTGGGTTATGACTATGATAGAAAACTTCAGCTGGTTTTCAGTTTCCTTCCTTTGAGATCCAGATCTCTTACTGAAATTGCTTTAGAAGGGAACATATAGTACCTGAAGCCTAGAGTCTTTATTTAAACTCTGATTAATTTATAAACAACCCAGATGAAACAGCTATGAAAAGTATTTATAGGAAACTAATCCATCCATACACATTGTATTTTCTGCCAGATAGAAACCTCATCTTGTTTACAACTGCACGAGTGTCCCACTTCACCATTTCACTTAAACAGTCCAAATAGAAGCATGTGTGATTTTATGTCAGTCCTCACACCTATCAAAGTGTCTTATTTACATAATTCAATACCACGTACACATTTTTTTCTCCTTTATAAATAGTTAAGAGGCATCAGAAATTCACAGACCCGATGTTTTTTTATTAATACTATCTATTAAGAGGAGGAAACATTGAAGGGATGGGTTTCTCAGTGAATCCAGACTGCATGCCTCAAAATGACACCTTTTCTTCCTCTCTGAAAAGAGCTGTAATCTTTAAGATGTCCTCTGAAGCTCTCTCATCAGTATTGATATGCGCCATTGCCAGTAGCTCTTTTCTGACTTGGCTAAGAACCCAAATTGTAAATAAATTTCATTCCTTCTCTTTGGCACTGCAGAACACCTGCTTACTTGATGCCCCTTGATCATTTTCATTCTTCTTACTGCAGAATCATACATCATGAGCATCTCCCTTGGACATTTGGAGATGCTGATAAGAATGCTCTGTTTATTTATCTTTGGGTTTATGTTTCTTAGATTTATGTTGTCTGTGGAAGCAGATTTTCTTTCAGGTGACACAGCATCCCCACAAACACTGACATCTTCAGATCAACATGATGAAGGGTTTTTTTTTGCTTGCTTTTTGCATTTCAGTTTTGCTCCCATGCAAGGTAGAAGTGCAAAAGAACGTGTTCTTTCCTTTCCAAATATGTGAGATTTTCCTGGAATTGTTTTTTTAAACAGTAATTTATAGATGTGATTACAGCTGCAACTCAAGGGCAGGTTAGACTGCTCTTTCTCTAAGGCTCCAAAAAAATTGTCAGTATGTATGGATCTTGGAAATATGTTATGTGCTTCCTTTCACCTTGTTCCCATAAACTTTTGCTAGTGACATAATAAAAACAGCCTCTGCAGCTCAGTTTGATTTCTTTTGTTTACCATTTCTCCTTCTCCCAAAATTGTGCTCAACGTGCAGTTTGTATGTGTATCCTGACAAGTAAAGTGCAGAGTGAGGGGGTGTGAATGACAGCAGATATTCCGGGTTGCTGAGGGTGACAGAACACAAGGACTGAGCTATAGCTGTTTTAAGTTTCCTCTTCTCACAGGAAGAGAGAGGGCTGACAGTAAGTCATCAAGCACAAATGAACAAACAAGCTCATTAGGTATGAGTGTTGCATGGGAAGAGAAGCAAAAACTGCATCTAGGGCTGAAAGCAACATTTTGCAAATCCACAGAGAAAAGGGCACATGGCTTTCCAGTAGTTTGGAAATATGCACCCTTTTAACAGGGCAATCGGGTTTATGGAAGGTTTACTGCTCTGGACTAGGATCTGGAAAATTTGTAAGGCTTTTTCCAACATCCACACTCAAAGTCGACAAAGTGATGGAATTTACCAGACTGCTATATCCCAGACAGTCATATAGAAAAGTGATCATCTGTGGGATTAATGAGGCATTTCATTCACTAGGACCTCAGGCTCAACTTTTGAACTTGCCACTGTCCTGTTGTAATGGGAGAGAATCTTTGCTAACACTACCAAACCTCAGCTGCTTGACTGCCTGCAACACAGGCATATTGAAAGCCGCGAAAGAGAGGGATTCCACTGCCCAACTGCATGCTTATTTACAGCACACTCTATGAAAGGGAAATGCAGAGCAAGCAGGGAGCAAAACATCACAGGCACAAACAGCTTTGAACCCCTAACTGAGAATATAGACAGGACCTGTGGGTCAGAGCAGACCAGAACAAGTTGTCTCTTCAAACAGCTGTCATTAGATGAGAAGTTGACTACCAAAATGTGTTGGGATTTGCATTCTATCAGAATTTAAACTGGATGCAGCATATCACAGCTGTAATCCTCTGTCCTCCTCCATTTCTAGCTGTGACCACTGAGTGCCTCCCAACTTCAGGCTCCAGAAGCACATCCCAGATGCACTCCCACCCCATGCTTGGGCAAGTCCCACTACATAATAATTCTCTCTCCTGTACTCTCATTTCCACAGAAAGCAGGCCAGGAGAAAACTGCACCATGATCCCACAGATCTGCAGTCTGCACACAGAGGACTGTAACCAAGGATATCCTGGGAGACCCTCAAAACTGTCCTCTGCTTTTGTTGTGCAAGAGCTGAATCCTTCAGGTCTCCTGCTTAGGCTGCTTGTTAGGTTACGGCAACTGCTGTGCCAAAAGCACTCATTGACTGGATTCAAGTAATTGCAATTTCCTCCTTTGGGTGCTGTAGCCAATACAATGGAGAATGATTGAAGACTCCTATGTAGTTGGCCATAACAGTAAAAGGCAAAGCATAAATAAAAGCCAAGGTTTTTAATCCTCAAAACAGGGAAAAGGAATTTTTCAGTCAATGGATAAAGAGGTTGGATTTTTATTGAGAGTAGGGACTGACACCCAGAAATCTTCTCTCCCAGAAGGGTGTGTTATACAGTCTCCTTTACCTTGTTTCCTCTTTCCCCAACAATGTCATGTTCCCAGAAGAGCTTTCAAAGGAAAAAGGTGCCAGCAGATAGGCTACTCTCCTGAATGCAAGAGAAATGGGGTTTGACCTTTTCAGAGAAAGATATTTTATCTTTCTTTGGTTTTATCTTTGTTTTCTGCTTCCTGGGAGATGTTTCAGCTCTTGTGCACTCTGTAGGAAACTGGTATGGGCATAACCATTTTTTTCTTTAAAAGGAAGGCTGCCTTTGGGGTCTTACACAGGCTCTGGATCCCAGGCAGATGGAGACATATGAAGAGGCCACGGTCATCAAACACACATGCAAGGGAACCCTTCCATGCACACTCAAGGCAAGCAGACATGCTGTCCATGAACACACAGCCGCTCTGTACCTTTGTAACGTGTCTAAAGAATATGCCAGTGCACACACTTGCTCTGCAAAGGCAGAGAAAGGACTCAGGACATGGGCCTGTACCGTAAAATATGAGTGCTGCCTTTCTCCAGTCCAGAATCTGTCACATGCAGCTGGAAGAATTTCAAACCCAAAGTTTAATGTTTCCTGGTTCCTCTGGACTGCCACACTTCACATACCATACTTCACCACACAGGCTTTACATACACTATCAAAGAAAGCCTTTGCTGAACTCAGACTGAAGGATGATACATCAAAGAAATACATTTGGAGTAAACCAGGAAGCTGGGAGTCACAGGTGCATTCATTTAGGATAAAGATATTCAAGAAATTTCAAACAATAGACAACAAATATCTAGGCAGATAAAAAAGTTTGATTCAAGAACTGGCCACTGAAATCACTAAATAGGAATAAAAAAGGTGAAGCAAGTAGAAGTAAGGCAGAAATGCTGAACAGCACAAGAGAGCCAGTCATAACAACAAACGTAAGGAAATGGATTTTAGGGATAAATGCAAAATGCAAAGCAAGAAATATCTCCAAGTCAGCAACAGCATCAGCGGGTAACTCAGGGTAAAACAGAAGGAGTGTTGCAGAGGGAAAAAGTTAGTTTTGAATAATGCCTTTAATGAGCAGAGGTAAATACCTAGTAACACAATTTAGTCTGGAAAGACTGAAAAAAAATAGGCCAACAAATTGGCTTTCCACAAAATAAATATTTCATATAAATAAGGAGGAGAGGCCTTCTGATTACACAGCAACCTTTGCTGTCATTTAATCGTACTGTCTCATTCTATATGGCTATCTACCATTGTGATACATACACACTTCAGTCTTCAAAATCCTTTACAAGAAAACAAAGGCAGTCTTCCAGCTTAAAAGCTAAGAAACAGTATACATCCCAGAACCCATTATAAATAGATTCTCTATGGCTATAGCTTACCTACTAATTAAGAGAAAAGTGGAATATCTGTCATATAATATTGCACATATTTTTATTTTGCATATTTTTGCGGTGCATATATTGCACTGACACTGGACATAAATTGTAACATCAGCTTTGATTAAGACTTCAGACACTAGGACAGCCCTTCAGAGTGTTTGAGCTGACTGCACTCTGAATCCATCATTTATCTTTTTTTACCCAAAGCGTTTTCATCATTTCTTAATACGAGGGCTGGGTTTTAGTTTCCAGATAAGTAGATGGTGTTGGAATTGACAGAATAGAAACATTTTCTGCATGACACACACACAAATGTACACACAGTCTTTGAGACAGCTGATCATTGTTCTTGAGTTCCAGATCTGAAAGATAAAGTTACCCTTCATGCCCTTGGTGGTTATAAAAGGAAAAGCTCAGTAGTTTTGAACTTCAGCTGAGCTGGGAACAGACAATCTTTTGAAACAAAAAAAGATTAAGCAAAGTCAGAATACTTGGATATAACATCAAATGCATAGAGTAATTTGTAAATAAAAACTGAGATGCTGAATACCACAGCACTATTGACTTCAATGAGATTGCCCCAAACTTATACTAATCAGCTGTGGGTTCTGCTGTCAGATATAGACTTACAGTCTCATGCACAAACATATTTTGGGTTAAGGGATAGTTGCCTGAAAAAAAGGATCAGAATTCTCAAGATCTTAGATCATCCAATTCCCTATTTTTAACACGGTCTTTGAAAAAAGAAGAAAATTGGAAGTGCACAAGTCTGAGCACACAGGCATTACTAATAGGGAAAGGACTGTTCATTCAGCACCTGTGGTAAAGTACATTCCTGGTCAGCTCTTGAAGGTCACTGGGCATATGTTCATGTCTTCATCACCACACAGCCCGTACTTTTTTTGTACAAACATACTTACAGGTCAGAGAGAAAGGTTTAAGAGGGAATTCTGACCAGATAAGTGAAAGGGAAAACACTGTTCTTGGCAGTCCTACCCTCTTTCAACCATGGACCTACATGGTTCTTCAAGAGAAATAAAGACAACACAAACAATGGACAGAACAATGCACACTACAGCCTAATAGGTAACAAAATAGCTGTATTTGGAAGATGAAGAATGATTTCGAAATTGTGAAAGAGAAGTCACATATAAGAAGCAGAGTTGTAAGCAGAAAGAACAAGAAAGATGCCTGATGTCTGACAAATACCCCTGTGCAAAGCAAAGTTAATGAAAAGTCTATTTGTAATAACAAATCTATATGCCAGTCCTGAGATCCTACAATTTTGCTCAGTGCTTCTGCTCAAAAATGCAACATTTTTCCTGGTGTGGCAGTCAAGAAGACTTTCCATTGCATAAGGATAGAAAAAGTATTAATCCCAGAACACAAAGTGACCTAGACTCAAAACAGTAACTGCTTAAGCAAATGAAATAAATGTGGAAATAACCCAGGATACAGATAATGGTCATCTCCTGCCAAACTAATATTTTCAAGTTGTAGAACTTAATCTTCAGTTAATTACTAATTAGGAATGCTTCACTCCAGGGGTAAGGAGGTTTATTTACAAGCACACATTGCAAAGTTTATCCAACTTCCCTGTGTAATTGTGAATGAACTGGGAAACAGTTATTTTTGTAGTAAACGTCAGATCTGTACAGTTTTGAGTAAGTACAAGCTGATCAACAGGACAGCTGCTGCAGTATTTTTGGCTTTGCTCTTTCAAGGCTGATGAGTTGCTCGTATGGTTTCAGCACAGTGTCTTATTCAGGGATAGTTACAAGTGTTTCTTTCTTAGTGTTCTAAACTAAACTTTAATTTTCTTCTCAAATTTATTGTTAATATGAAGTGAAATCTGGGCTGCAACTATTCAGCTCCCACAAAGGAATTTAAACTGCTACAACCATCCTCATTTCAGGGAAACACCTCCTGGCTCCCTGCTGAAAGAGGCCCTATATTTATTGTCAGCTGTAAGAAAGCAAGCCAAAACCAAGCACTTTTTCTAATTAAAATGCAAAGGCACATTTCCAATGAGGTCAAATGAGTCTAAATCCCAAGCCAGAGGTTCTTTTGGGTCCTCTTTGTCTAATAGACAGAAGACACTGATAGGAGTTCGATTATAGGTAAGCAGCAGCTGGAATTGCATACAAAAAGGTGCAAAGTTTTCAAAGGCTATGGATCTTCTTACAGACTAGAGCTTGATTTATTATTATTATTATTTGATAAGTCAGATCTTATAACCACATGGAAGTATCCGAGCTTTCACAAATAGAGTGCTTTTATTGCCTGATCTCCAAAGCCCTATGGGGTGTCTAAGCTCCAGAATGATACTTAGGAATCCATGGCATAGGACTGCAGGGGCTGTGGATTCACAGGTTACCCTCCTCATAGATACAGAGGAGATGAAGCACATCACACAAATACGTTTTGCACCAAATTTCTGAAATGCTATTCTTTCCTTAAGAAAGACAGTAAAGAGTAAATAGTAAAACAGAAGCTAAACACACCTCTGACCATTCTACTGGTCTCTTTTTCACTGTCTCTGGAGACACTTCACCAGATGAAGGTGACCTGCAGCATCTCCATCAGCTCTGCTGTTCTAGACCATAGGCTTACTGAGGGAGGAATAAGATCTTTTATAACCTTGTCAGATGATTGCCTAATCAGCTTCATCAGGTGATCAAGGCCTTCTCATCAAGTGATAGATTGCTGTGTTTCTAGCAGTCACTCAAGGTCTGACTGCTTTATCCTGGCCAACAGCTATCATTGTTTAAGGATGTTCTGCTTACTTATCAAAGCTGGATGACCTACAGTGTTATCCTGTCTGTTCTGTCAGCCTTTTAATGTCTGTGAGTATTAGGTGTAGTGTGCATTTGGAAGCTGCTTACTGCATATCCATTCAGGGATGAGGCTTGCTTCTTATGCTCTGTTGACCTCACTTTGCAGACAAATGTGTTGAGAAGCAGTAATTAACTGGCACCAGTGCTTTGGTTCTGGGAGAACTTAAACTCTCCTTTTTGCAGGTGAAAACTGCTACACAGACATGAAAGCCTGGTCGGTCTGTCACTGAACAGACCTGGAATTTGAGGAAAGAGATGAACCTATCTCACGTTTCCGAAAGAGCAGACCTTCAGTGGTCTTAGGATTTTAGAACCAGTCATTTTTAGAATTAATCTGTGAAATCCAGAGTTAAAATTCTGGTTACAAGGGATCTCTTGCCATATGCCACTGTTTTCCAAATTATTTTTCCATCTGTCTCTTCTCCCAGATGGATTATGCTACCTACCCCCCTTCCTCACAAATGGTGTATTGTATTTTGGAACCTACCCATTGCCTTATTTGAGATATAATACTCTACTGCTAACAGTAATGCTCTACTCAACCAAAAAGCACTTCCTTTCTCACTGTCAGTGCAATTTTTCTCATCCACTCTTATTTCATGTTTCAGAGGAAAAAAGACTTTTCTGCACTCTAGCAACAATAATGAGATGTAATGAATTTGGGTTTATAACAAATCTGCTGGAAATCACTTTCTCTAGCATCCTAAAAGATGTGCCAAATCTACCTGCTTATTTGCTAAAACACTAAATGTATGAGTAATATGCGTGGATCAAATTGTGAATTTCCATTCCAAATTTAAATTAACATGTTTAACATAAAGTAATAAAAAGACCCTTATTTAACTTCCTGAGTGATTATAGTACAGCTGTTTGACAGGGCACACTGTAAATGTCACACAGGTCTTTCCATTTTAAAGAGAATTAGAAATTATGCTAATTGCTTTTTTATGATAACTTGTTATAAAAGAACAGTTTACACAGCTTAATCTCCCGTAGTGCTTGATTGCCAGGCACAGCACTTTTCATGGCCTCTCCATGTACTAGGTACTTGATTCTTTCATCTGCATACACAATTACATTCTATAATTGCCTATGAGGTTCACTAATGGGATTACTCTGTGGATAAGCAATATCAGGTAGTAGGAGCCTTACATTTATAATCTACCTCTTTATTTGTGGGTTGGTTTGGGGGGTGGGGGTGTAAAAATCACAAGTAAAATAAATGGAAAATTGATAGAAGCCTCAATAAGTTTTTCCTGTAAAACAATAGTTTAGAATATTAACAGAATCTGATGCTGAGGTTGGAAAGAAAAAGAAAACCTCCATGCTTCTCATGTATCTCATCCTGTGTATCTCACAGCAGAATTTAAGAACAGCCTAAAGTTTGCCTTGCTTATGCCAGTAAAAGCAGTTTTCCCTATTCTACTGGCTGGGAATGAGCAGACACTTTGTGCTCTAAATGACTTGTATTCAATCCCTCTTGTAGCCAAAACCAACTCAAACAGCAAGTTTTCCTTCTTGCAGGTGGAGAGCAAGTTGGCAGCAATGAGCAGAGTGCAGTTTATCCCACTTTCCCCCCTCCCTTCCCATGCTAGCCTCAAAACACCCGTTTCACTGAGTCTGACACCACAGTGTTTTGAAGGGAGGGTGGCCAAGGATAGGTTCTGTGTTCACCTTGGGGCTACACATACCTAAGACTCCTGCCATGTCAGCCCAAGAAATAATGGTGCATCCTTGTTCACCTCCCAGGACATGGGTACCTCTGTCAGAGAGTTTTCCATGCAAAAGTTCCTCATTCCTTCTCCCTATTCTGTCCTGAAAGTTGTCCTGTGTTCTTGCTGTGCTAAAGGATGCTTATTCTATAGTTTTGTTTCCATGGGAATTGGTTTTTTTTGCTGTTCAGCTCACAAACCTGAGCAATTTCCCCTACCTGTGAAACGCAAATGGTTCTTCTATAAAGGGAATGCGTGACAAGGGAGCTATAAAAATAATCATGCTATGAAAAACCTCACTTCTTTGCAGCAAAAACATACTTAAGAATATATTTCAGAATGAATAAAGAGGATAAGTGGTGGATATCAGGATGTGAACATATGCAGACTTTATAGGATAACAGTTTGCTTTATCTATTAAACTGGGAATTAAAATCAGAACTATCAAAGCCTTGTAGCTGCAGTGAAATCACACAAAAAAAGTAGAAAAGACAAAATCTAAGGGAAACCAGGCTAAAGAGAATAAAAGACATTTATGTTTAAGGGAAAGAAAAGAAATTCAGTTAATGTTAATAGCTACAATAAATAGAATTTATAGAACTGTCAATTAAATGAAAGAAAGACAGAAATATTCCATATTTCTGTTCTGCATTTGACAAAAATACTAGGAGAAAAAGACAGTAACTTAATAGTAAGTCAGTAGGATACAAAAGCAATGATGACTAAGACTAGCCATGAGAACCCATATGACAAACTTTGAAGTGACAGACAGTGAGCTTTCTGATCCAGGAACAGGGACCTTCAGCAGGTCTCTGAACCTTCTGGAGAATCCAGAGCACTGGAGACGTGTGGCATCTGAGGCATCCCTCAGATGCCTCATTTAGAGGCTAGCTAGGCCGAGTGGGTAACTGTATGTCTTTCAGACTGATACCAGTCGATTTTGACCAAAATAAATGGAATGGCTGAAACTAGACTGGCTAAATACATCAAACAAAAGTAACAGTCAAAGATTTACAACAGCTTGGGGGGGGGGGGGGGGGGGGGGGGAGTTATGGTGAAACTAATTTGATAATCAACTCTGGAATCAAAAGTTTGTTGACAGAGAATAATGTCTATGCCATACAGTGCTGTAGACTACCGGGCAGCCTGACACCAACAAAAAGGAACACTCAAGCAAAAAGACATCTATTCAGGGATAAAGTCTAGATGCCATACTCCTAGAACAAGCATTGCTACTTCAAAATCACTATCTAGGTAAAGGATTTGGGAAGGCAGCATCATATACAGGTGCGCATGTAAATGAACACGAACTGCCTCTCCCTCAACTTGCTCTGTCAATAGCCACACTTGCAGCCATTGCCACGATCACCCAAGCCTGTAACCCAAATCCTAGACCCAGTGCTGTCTCCAGCAGCATTTGGGCTGCAGCTGAATCCTTGGTCAAAAGGTTAGTGCTCTCTGTAGGTGTGTAAACTGGGGGATGCTGAGTAAAAACTCCAAGAGACTGTCATCTCTGCCTGCTACCAGACTATTCTGTCCATTTGAAGAAGGGTATTAACAAACAGGCAGAATGAAAGTAAGGGCAAGAAGGGAGTCATTAAATGGGTTTTAAAACATGCCCTATAACAAGACTCAGAAAACTTTAACTATTTTTCTTATCATAGAAATTACTTCATCTAATCCTGAGTACCTCATAAGGACAGAAATTTGACAGAAGGCTTTTCAATCTGATAGGGCTTTGAGTGAAAGTTAAAGTTAGATCAGTTTAGATGGAAATAGATGTAAAATTAATGGAATAAACATTTGAAAAAATTTTCCCAAGACTTTTGTTTGAGTTTCTACTACAAAGGATATTTCGCTTTTTTTCCATAAAGCTATTGAACCAGGAATTCTTTCAGGAAAAACAAGAATTTATACTGAAGAGTTAATCAAGGTTATCAAACTAGTCCTTTTGCATTTAGAAGTCACTCAGCTGAATTCATGCAAAAGCTTACATTTACAGCTTTCAAATGAAAGTTGCTCCAAGTAAGATGTTTGGTAATTTTCTGCCCCCTTACATTTCTTTTCAGACTTTTCCTATGCGCTTGTCCTGGACTCTCTGATTTCATTCCACTGACTCTGCGTGGATCAGTTTTTCTTTCTTACTAAGGAATCCGATCTTCTCTTTCTTCACCTCTTTTTCTTCAGTTTTAGTTTTTCTTCTCCCCTTCTAAGTTTCTGCATCTTCCAAACCCTCCTTTGCCTTTACTTCACTTTTTCAGCATTCCCCTTCTGTCTCTTTTTGGATCTGTTTATTTTTCTAATCAATTATTTAATGTGATCACATATGAAACAAGTCTTTTGGGGAACATAAAACAAAGTTAAATGATAAGCAAAATTTATCTGTTAGTCTAAGAAGAAGAGGTAAAAAAAAAAAAAAAAAAAAAAAAAAAAGAGGTCACAATATCAACATCCTGCAAAGCATATGGAGCTGATTTATGAGCATGCTAAAATGCAGCATCTCAGCCAATTGCTTTTGATTCTGACTTTGATAGCTTCACTCAAGGTGAATTTTCTGAGATAGTGAGATATGTTGAAACCACTTTAAAGAGTCAGCAAAAAGCATATATATACCTTTTTCCGTAAAAAACAAATCAGAGCCAGGGGCAATCTTACTGTTCTAGAAATTCTGACAGGTGTACCTGAAAAACATTAACTTCCTATGGACTCCTGTTATACTTTCTGAGATAAGTTGATGCACTCAATTAAATTCCTGGTGTGCCAGCCTGGAGTCTTACAAATATTTATTCTCCCACAGATCCAGTGAGTTTAAAGCCCTTCTGTCTCTTCCCTTCAGGACCTTATACTCTAAGATTGGTGAAACTAACTTTGTGTCTAGTCAGTGGAATTAATCACCGGAGCAAAATACTGCAATTTACCTCCCAGGCAGAAAATGAAGTGTTTTGATATCTGATTGAGAACTTTACAGAGAACTCTGACACGCTTTACTTAATTCATGTCACCCCCTACATCTTTCAGTGAATTTGCTGAACAACCTTACTTTTCCCAGTGTATATATGGAATCTAGAATAACTGGTGAAGTATGAACAAAGTTCTCATCACAGGCAAGTTTCTCCTGAACATATCCTGAGATAACTTTTTTTTTCACTTAGTCATGAATCCTGTATTTTTCATTTTTATACCATGCTATTTCTGTGAATTTACCAAGGCTGATGTGTATGCAGGATTCACCTTTTTCTTAAAGGCAATACATATTCTTTAGATGCAACTTTCCATTTCAGACACTGCTATCCTATCAAAGGCAATCTATTTAAATTGATTTAGATGAAATGTACACATTACTGCTCCTGGGGAGCCAGAATTTGGCTTTTGAGTAACAGTGCATTGTCTTAATGCATTCTTTCTGTGCATTGCACTGCTGAATTCACAAGTACAACAGTACCTAGAGGATACTAAGGCATTTGAATGAGATTTTGAAACAAATAAAAACAAAATCACAGATAATTCTAAAAGATTGTTTCAGGGAAACGTTGTAGATATCGGGTATAGCCCAGGAGCCTCAGCAGGGGGTTGCTTCTTTCTTTTCTTTAATGAATGTATTTATTTATTTATTTGTATGACTAACATCAGCATTTTTCTTCAAAAAGTGAAGAGGTAAGGAAGAGACAACAGAAAATTAAACAGTTTAGATAATGGTTTGAAAGACAGGACCAGAGACCTCAGCACCACAGTAAGAAAGTCACAAATCAGTGAATTCCTTACACAGAGAGCAGCAGATAAAAGTGAGTTAGGAGTGAAGACAGACAAGGTAATTTACTAAGGTGGCAAGGAATCCATAAAAGTTAACGGTGCTCATGGGTTTTGGCAAAAGGAAAATTTTGTGTTAGAGATAGCTGAACCTGATGTGCACTGGGAGCATGGGGTTCTCCTCCTGTCCCAGCCCTACAGATGTGAGGCCACTGTGGTTCCCTGTCCCTGGGTGCAGGCAGCAGAGATGCTGAGCACCCACTCCTGACGGCTGCATGTGTCTCACACTGCACACCTGTCCAGCCACACAGCTCAACACAGAGAGGAAGCACTGCCTTCCCCAGCACCCACCTGCACGCACACAGCCCTGAGATGAACGTGAAGAGCACAGATGGCTCAGTCCTGTTCCTCCTCTCCTGCTGATCAGGACTGGAGGCTGCTAGTGCAATATGCCACACACGGTACATGGGTTGCTGCTGCTGTTGGCCTTCCCTCCAGGAGCAGCCCCCAGGTCCCTGTCATGATCCAGTTGTTGGCACCAGCACCCATGAGCCCCTGAGTTTCATGGCTCACCCCAGCTGCTGGTGCACAGACCTCTTATGCACACCAGCTAGTTTAGGATAAGGTTTGCTAGCGTTTGCACACGCACCTCCTAAGCAGAGAGCACAAGCACACAGAGGGCAGTCAGAAATCAGGTTTAAGTAAATAGAGGACAGACTGTGGTCATCAAGCATAGGACTGTCAGGCAAGCTTGCTGTTCCCTACACTCAGTGGCCCCTTCTTCCCCTTTTCCTTCTTCTTCCCCATTTTTCTTCCTTCTCAGTCTACCCTGATCCCTCTCTTTCCCCAGCTTTTGCCCTTCCCCACCAACTCATCTTTATGGGTTTCACTCCAGAGTCAATCTTCCCCTCATCCCTTGGCTAGTCTTAGGGAGCAGCTGAGCTGTCCATTTCCACCGTTTAGGTTACTAGGGCTCCTCTGCCTGTAATTGTTCCTCCAGTCCTGGCTTGGTTTTGCAGTTCAATATGATTAGTCTTTAACCACATAACTGAGCAACCTGCAGCAAGAATAACTGTGCCATGAACAAAAGAATGAAAAAAAGAGTAAAAGCCAGCCAAATTATTCATCTGGGGCTAATGAAAGAAATGCCCATAAAATAAGAATAATCAGTCTTAAATAAAAGTAGATCTCATGAAAGAATTGTCACAAAATGTCAGCTAAGACAGTATAAGAAGAAGTATAGGCAAAGGTCGACACTGGCCTAAACTGGAGGCACAAAGAGGAAGCATCACTTCTCAAGCTAACTCATGAATGAGGCATGACATACACCCCCAAGCCAGTCTGCGTCCCAAAGTCATCTGACAGCACACTCATCAAAGTAGACACCTGTCCCTTCTGGCCCCCAGATAAACCAGCACTCTATTCATGAAAGTTTCCAACAAAGCTGTGGAGAAATGTGTAGAATCATAGAATCATAGAATGGTTTGGGTTGGAAGGAACCTTAAAGATCATCTAGTCCCAACCCCCTGCCATGGGCAGGGACACCTTCCACTAGACTACATTGCTCAAAGCCCCATCCAACCTCGCCTTGAACAATTCCAGGGATGGGACATCCCCAGCTTCACTGGGCAACCTGTTCCAGTGCCTCACCACCCTCACAGTAAAGAATTTCTTCCTTCTATCTAATCTAAATCTACCCTCTTTTGGTTTAAAGCCATTCCCCCTTGTCCTGTCACTACATACCCTTATCATAAGTCCCTCCACAGCTTTGTTGTAGGCCCCCTTTGAGTACTGGGAAGCTTCTATAAGGTGTCCCCAGAGCCAGGCTGAACAAGCCCAACTCTCTCAGCCTGTCTTCATAAGAATGGTGCTCCAGCCCTCTGATCATCTTTGTGGCCCTCCTCTGGACTTGCTCCAACAGGTTCGTGTCCTTTTTGTGTTGGGGGCCCCAGTGCTGAATGCAGTACTCCAGGTGGGGTCTCATGAGAGCAGCGCAGAGGGACAGAATCACCTCCCTTGACCTGCTGGCCACGTTTCTTTTGATGCAGCCCCGGATTCAGTCGACTTTCTGGGCTACAAGCATATATTGTTGAGCCATGTTGAGCTTCTTGTCAATCAACATCCCCAAGTCCTTCACCTCAGGGCTGCTCTGAATCCATTCTCCACCCAGCCTGGATTGATACTGGGGATTGCCCTGACCCACATGCAGGACCTTGCACTTGGCCTTGTTGAACTTGATGAGGTTTGCACGGGCCAAGTTCTCCAGCCTGTCAAGGTCCCACTAGATGGTATCCCTGCCCTCCAGTGTGTTAACTGCACTGCACAGCTTGGTGTCATTGGTGAACGTGCTGAGGGTGCACTCAATCTCAGCATCCATGTTGCCAACAAAGACATTAAATGGTGCTGGTCCCGATACCGACTCCTGAGGAAGGCCACTTGTCACTGGTCTCCACTTGGACATCGACCTGTTGATCACAACTCTTGCGTGTGACCACTCAGCGAATTCCTTATCCACTGAGTGGTCCATCCATCAGATCCGTGTCTCTCCAGTTTAGAGATAAGGATGTTGTGCAGCACAGTGTCAAATGCTTTGCACAAGTCCAGGTGGATGCTATCAGTTGCTCTTCCCTTATTCATCAGTGCTGTAACCCCACTGTAGAAGGCCACCAAATCTGTCAGGCATGATTTGCCCTTAGCGAAGCCATGTTGGCTATCACCAATTACCTCTATGTTTTCCTTGTGCCTTAGCATAGTTTCCAAGAGGATCTGCTCCATGATCTTGCCAGGCATAGAGGTGAGACTGACTGGCCTTTAGTTCCCTTGGTCTTCCTTATTTCCCTATTTACAAATGGAAGTTATGTTTCCCCTTTTCCAGTCAAGGGGAACTTCACCAGACTTCCACAACTTCTTAAATATGACGGATAGTTGCTTAGAAACTTCATCTGCCAGTTTTCTCAGGACCCACAGATGTATCTCATCAAGTCCCATGGACTTGTTCACCTTCAGGTTCCTTAGATGGTCTCGAACTTGATCTTTTCCTACAGTGGGTGGTCTTCATTCTCCCATCCCTGCCTTTGCCTTCTGTGTCTTTGGTGGTATGTCTGGAAAACTTGCCAGTGAAGGCCAAGGCAAAAAAAACATTGAGTACCTCAGCCTTCTCCATATACCAGGCAACCAGATCTCCCACTTCCTTCCACAGAGGGTCCGAATTTTCCCTAGTCATCCTCTTAACACCAATATACCTACAGAAGCTTTTCTTGTTGCCTTTGATGTCCCTGGCCAGATTTAATTCTCTCAGGGCTTTAGCCTTCTTAACCTGATCCCTGGCTGCTCATACAATTTCTCTGTATTCCTCCCAGGCTATCTGTCCTTGCTTCCACCCTCTTTAGGTTTCCTGAGTTTGTCCAGGAGCTGCTGGTTCATCCATGCAGTCCTCCTGGTGTTTTTGCCTGACTTCCTTTTTGTTGGGATGCATTGCTCCTGAGCTGAGGTGAACCTCAGCATGTGTTTGTGTAGTTATGAATTTTAAGAAATCATTTCCAAAAGGAAACCAAAATTTGATACGTGATTTACTTGTTTTCTGTAAGGTAGTAGGTAACTCATGGTACTATTGCTGCTTCAGCAACCACCTACTAGGGAATTACAGAATCACATAAAGGTCTGGGTCAGAAGGGACCTTTAAAGCTCATCTAGTTCCAAGTCCTTGCCATGGGGTGGGAGATATCCCACCAGACCAGGTTACTCAAAGCCCTGTCCAACCTGACCTTAAACATTTCCAATGATCGTGCATTCACAGCTTCTCTGGGCAACCCATTCCAGTTTCTCACCACCCTCATAATAAAAATTTCTTTTTTTATCTAATTTAAATCTATGCTCTTTTAGTTTAAAACTATTACCACTTGTCCTATTGCTACATGCTCTGGTAGAAAATCTCCATCTTTCTTATAAGCTCCTTTTATGTATTGAGATTCTACAGTAAGATGTCCCCAGAGCCTTCTTCTCTCCAGCCTGAACTACCCCAACTGTCTCAGCTTTTCTTCATTAGGAGAGGTGATCCAGCCCTCTGATCATTTTTGTGGCCCTCCTCTGGACCCACTTTATTATGCTGGGGGCCAGTGAATAATAACAATAATGATATCAGTAATTAAAACTATTATTGATTTATAAAACTATACTTTTGTTATTATAATTGCAAACTTTTTTTTTAATATTGATTTTAATTACATCAATAGGCAGGTAACTCCCTGAATGTCAGATATTCTCTGTATTCATCCTCTCTCCAACTGTCCATAAATTGCAAACAATAAACAATAGGGTGCAAAATGTTTTATAGATTGTTTTCCCCACGACATTCTGTGGTCCTTAGGTTGATGTTCTGAAAAACACGATACCTAAGTATAAGCATGCAAAAGCTATGTTGACACTTCCTGTAACTAACAGCAGCAAATGGATGGTGCTTGTGACTGAGAGGGGAATGTTCATGTATTTGCTTTCTAATAAACATGCTCAAATATCTCCATCAATATTCTGTCTATGCTTTATGTTTACACTAAAAGCTTACTAAAATTATTTTTGCAGTGTCTTTTAGCTTACTGGAAGTGGTATCCTCTATATGTCACCATTTTACTGCTGAGATTTTCCCATCGTGGTATTTCAGTATGGTTGTTTAAGATCTGGAACTTTCTTAAAAACAGACAGCTTATGCTTCAGCAGATGGGTGTGCTTGAGAAAATTTTATTATTTTTATCTAATATTGTCCCCTAATATAATTAATCTGCATGTCATATGTCTTCAGTCCTTTTTTATAAATAGAAACTTTTAAACAATTTTTTAAAAAGCAAACTATTGTTTTGAAAAGCATTGTCTTTGGAGGAGAGGAGATCCACAGTGTTTGTGACAAATGAACATTTTAAAAACATGGAATCATCTGAGGATGGCAAACCCTGTGCACATAGCTGATTTTTGTTGGTGAGTTATACACGTTAGCTGTAGAGCTGACCAGCAGACCGTAGTTCTCTTTTGTAAGCTACTGAGGTTTCAGTATGTGTTTCTTTCAGATTGAGGAGGGTTGGGAGCTTATTATTATTTTCATGAAATAAAACTGAAAAGATGCCTTTTTTATATTGAAAGAGTCAGACTTCTGACTTTACATCAGTCTCACTTAAGAAATGGCCAGTGACCCCTGCTCCTCAATGTCTTCCCTGTGAATCATGTATCTAAATGATCAGAAATCTGCTTCTCAGGACTATCTGAGGTAAAAATGCACTCAAGTAAAAAATAAATATGTTTTCTGTGTTTTAAACATAGTATATTAAATGTTGAAGATTTGTATACTTGAAAACCTAATATTTTTTCCAGATGTACCAGTAGACTTAATAAAACATCTCTTTTTACAAACCCTGCTTCTCTTACATTATTATTCTTATGCTTTGAGGAACAAAATAAGTTGAAATAAGAATCTATTGTCTTGCAAGTATAGTCGTATTCTGACTAGAGCCTGAATTGTTACATATACACATGCTTTCCTACTGTATAGCCAAAATAACTAAACTGCCGACATGACCTGTAGTGCTGCAATACTGATTCCACTATAGGGGCACATACTGAAAACGAGAAAAAGTGTTCAGGAAAACCCTCATCTTGAAAATTTAATCCTATTTAGATTAAATATACGTCTATTTAATCAGTCATTTACAAGTAGAGATGATTTTTTTTTTCTCCAGTTAAAAGCAAATTGTGCAAAATATCATCTCTTAATGAAATCCCCATTTCTACTGTGAGTCTTCCAGCTAGAGAATTGTACAGAGCATCATGATAGTCAGGAAACCTTACATCACTGAGCTGCTCATTTATCATGAGAACTGTTACATTCTAACACAACTCCTCAACAGTTCAGAGTTCACCTTTCAGACAAGAAAACAAAACTGAATCCAGTGCCTAAATCTGTCATGCCCATCTCTGCGACTCTGCTGTCAAGTTCAGTGCAAATGAAAAGGGCCAGGTCCTGTGCTGACAGGAGACAGCAAGAGCTCTGCCAGAAGTAAATTTACGGTGCTGCATTGCAATAGCTAAGGAAGCTGCTTGAATGGTGTTTGAATGTCAGTCTGATTTTGGGGTAAGGCAATGAGAAGCATTTGACTTCATCCCAAGCATAACGCCATGAACAGCAGTGTATTTTTTCTGAGGGCAGACTGGAACATCTTAATCATTTTACTTTGCTCAAAATGGGCTGTATATAAAAATTATGCAGGTGGATGACATGGATGTCTGATCTGGAAATTGTGCCCAGACAGCACACACCCAACCTATTTTATCAAAAGGACTATTTTATTAAAAGGGTTCTAGACAGTATATCTCATGTTCTTCTCCCATCTTGCTCTTGGTGATTTCCCACTGTAGCAAATGAACTAAGAAACAACAGGAAGAGAGAAAGGAGGCACTGCAATGACTAAATGCTTCCTCTAGACCATACATTTGCCTGCAAATGTCCCTGCTCCTTCTGTCAGTAGTGACATCCAGCCTCTGTCCCCATCTTCCCGAAGGGAGGATAGTGTAAAGAAAAAGTTTCTGGGAAAATTTTCCCCCAGCTTGCTGCTCATAGCCTGGAGGCACTCTGATTTTGCTGTTGTGCTAGGTGATATTGTATTAAAACATACTATCTACATTCTTTCCTCATTTCAATTTTCTTAAGGCCCTTTGAAGATGCTCACTGGAGCCATCTCTGTGGTAATACTGTAAAGTGGAGCACACTGCCTTTGCCACACTGTGTTCTTTTAAGGCAGATAGAATGCCCCAAATGCCCAGTGTGCCGCACTGTAGCCACCCAGAAGCCTTTACTAGTCTTCAAGTGGTCACTGAGCACATCCTCATGCTTCCCAGCAGATCCTGCTCTGGCTGAGTGGGGCAGGTTACACAGTACAAAGGTAGACCTACAAGAATCAGGCAACTGCTTCTTTCCAGTGACCAGCACAAGCCTCCTGCTTCTCAAGAAAGTTTATATATAGTCAAGAGTTTGAACGGACACCATAAAGTGCAGATTTTAAGTGCTGACCAGTCTTTGCCTCTGTCTTCAGGATATTTAAGACTGTACTGGCAGCTGCAATAGGGTATAGGATGTAGCTGCCCCGTGATCCAGCTGTCCAGGTACATGAAGCTCGTTCCACTGCTCCAAGGTTGTAGGGCCAAGTAACATTTCTGTGTGTTTTCTGTCATCTTCCAACTTCGTTATCTGGGCCACGGATTAATTTTTTGAAAGGCAACCAAGAGGTTAGCAACCCTTCAGACAAATAGTGTCCAATGTAACAAAACAAAACACCCTCCTCCACCCTCTCACCTCCATCAAACTCCCCCAGAACTTTAAGATTGTTCTCACAGCTGCTGAACCAGCAATGCCTAGTCTGGAAAGTTATAACCTTATAAAAAGGGTCATCTAGAGAAAGAGGGTTTTTACTTTTCTGCCTCTTGGCCTAGTTCCTGCGTACAACATGACATGCTTTCTTTCACTTTAAGCACTTCCAAATGTATTTTATGTGACAATGTTGCCTTCTGCTCAGATTTGCTATGCACAATGAAATGCACAGCAACATCTGAAAACTGAGCAAGATTCCTCACTGCTGCCAGTATAGCAATTCCACAGGCTTCACTGCAATTCATAGGTCTTTTTGGTTGACATATTTTCTGTCCCTGGCCGTGTGCATCAGAAGCAATGTAGTGACTGTAGCATCTCCAGCATGACTAAGAACTGGAAGTATTCACCTTTATATCCATTATGTTTTCCTTCTCTGAAATGATTTCAGCATCATTAGTTGATCACGGCCTAAAGCCATTCCTATTGCACGAGGCTTTAACAAAATAGAATTTCAATTCTTCAGGTTTCAAAGTTGAACAGATGGGATTAACTGTTTAGAAAGCATTTTTAATATTTTTTTATTATATATTATCAATTAAATTAGCTTGGGAAGCAAAAAGAAAATCTGCATATTTCTAGATATATTTTGTAGATATGTCTTATATCCTGTTTTCATGCTCCATTTTTCAACTAAGTCTTAAAATTTCTAAACCACGGTGGCTTGGAATCACTTGGCCGGTGAATGTTCAGCAAGTTCTCTTACATATTTAATCATGATTTTGGTCAGTAGGCTCTCTCATATAGGGAGGGGAATTCTAAACATTCTGAGTGTGCCTTGTGGCCTTGAGTTGGTGGATTTGCAAGTAACTGCAAGGATTTGTATGGCTGAGAATAGGTAGAGACTGGTTACTCTCCCTATCCCCACCCCACAGGAAAATGCAGATTAGTTTAAACCCCAGCCTTTTCAGAGTAGCAATTCAGTTTCAGTGTATTTCTCATTTTAGACATGCATGGAAAGCTTTTGAAAAGGTGGAAATGTTTCTTCTGAGATGGCAATGAAGTCAGAATCTCAGTTTCAATCTCTCTGAAATAACATGGTTTTATTTTCAAGTTAAAATATTAAAGTTTAAACACTGAAATAATAATAATAATAAAAAAAACCCAACAACTGAATGCACCCGTTTTGTTCTTTCTGATCTTTGATTAAAACCAGTTATTTTGTTCCACAATCGTATCTTTAATCTCTGTAGTGGAAATTGTGTGATTTCTGCAGCTACTTTGTGTGGCATTAGGTATTACGAAAATCCAGTTCCTTGTGTGAGATAATCACATATAGCACAGTGGTTACATCCTAAAATGACAAAGAATTAAAATTTGGGGAAAGATGAAACATTTTGCTGTATCTTTTGCTGTATTCTGAATTGTAGTGAATGTGCTCATGATCTGAAAATCCCATGAAAAGATAATAGACAAAGTTTCTAATCCAGTGTTGTGGAAATCTTACTCTGAGTACCTATTATTTTAGGCTACGTGTCCCTTGTAAAGGTGCTGAAAGATGCTGGGAATTCCAAGTTTTCTCCTTTTATGTAGAATACTCTTGATCCTAATTTTTGCTGGCCTCTTTTTATGCTCAGAAAAGAGCGTAACAAAAACCAGTGGTTTTTTTCCCCCCTTTCAGTGAAATGTCTGCTTAGGCCTAGTTTCTACAAGCATTTCTTTATGCAGGCTAGCTCCTTATCTTGTTAGGAAACCTGTAGACGTAGTACAATTCCTGGTAATTTAGTGGAATTCTCAGGAATAACAGTTTGGTGTAGCTCCTGTATCCCACACAGGATCTAAGGCCATCCACAGTAGCTCTGTGTAGGTTTAAAGCAGTGGATTAAATGAACCTGGGACTGTTTTCAGTATGAAGACAAATGGTGCTGAGTGGCCTGTGTCCATGTTTCTAAACTGTTATCTCCCAAACTAGGTGATCACACAAAATTGCCTTTGGGAAGCTGGCCTCAGCTGTCGTTTATGCTCCAAGGAGGTCTAAGAATCATTTGGGTAAGTATTATTTAGCTAAAGCTGAAATTTAGCTATAGCTGAAAACATGTAAGGGACTAACAATTTAACAGCACAGGCAGTGGAGATCCATCACTCTGGAGTATTCTCTGGCACTAGCTAAGGTGCTGGTATGGATGTGGACATGAGGATCTTCCCCAAAGCACATCTGGCCAAGTGCCTTACTCTCCCTTAGATGAATCTGTGACTACACTGCTGCCAAGCGGTGCTACATGGTGGTAGCTTTGCTTTTGGATGGAAATTAATTACAAATGCTTTTCAAATCTTCTTGTGAATAGCATTCGCGTATTGGCAGTTAGCAGGGCTGACACAGAGGAAAAAAGGAAACTGTGGTGATGTTTCATTTTGTTTGCAGTAAAAGTGTATGTCCTGTTCTGCAAAGTTGAAAATGAAGTACTAACTCAAGGGTACACATAGTCAAATGCTCATCTTAAATACAGCACACATGGCCCTCCAGCACATGAGAAATGTTGATGTTGACCACCTCCCACCTCTAGTCTCAAAACCCAACTGCATGGGCCCATGGTGCAAGGTCCTGCACATGGGTCAGGGCAATCTCCAGCATCAGTCCAGACTGGGTGGAGAATGGATTCAGAGCAGCCCTGAGGTGAAGGACTTGGGGATGTTGATTGACAAGAAGCTCAACGTGGCTCGACATGTAGACCAGAAAGGCAACCAAATTTGGCCAGCAGGACAAGGGAGGTGATTCTGTCCCTCTGCGCTGCTCTCATGAGACCCCACCTGGAGTACTGCATTCAGCACTGGAGCCCCCAACACAAAAAGGACACGAACCTGTTGGAGCAAGTCCAGAGGAGGGCCACAAAGATGATCAGAGGGCTGGAGCACCATTCCTATGAAGACAGGCTGAGAGAGTTGGGCTTGTTCAGCCTGGCTCTGGGGACACCTTATAGAAGCTTCCCAGTACTCAAAGGGGGCCTACAACAAAGCTGTGGAGGGACTTATGATAAGGGTATGTAGTGACAGGACAAGGGGGAATGGCTTTAAACCAAAAGAGGGTAGATTTAGATTAGATAGAAGGAAGAAATTCTTTACTGTGAGGGTGGTGAGGCACTGGAACAGGTTGCCCAGTGAAGCTGGGGATGTCCCATCCCTGGAATTGTTCAAGGCGAGGTTGGATGGGGCTTTGAGCAATGTAGTCTAGTGGAAGGTGTCCCTGCCCATGGCAGGGGGTTGGGACTAGATGATCTTTAAGGTTCCTTCCAACCCAAACCATTCTATGACTCTATAGCTCTACACTTCCAAGCTTTAGAATTTCAACACTTTCCCCTCAATGTCAACATGTCATGTCAATGAAATGTCAACAGCAAACAGCCAGTACATGATTAGTTTAGCTTTCAGTCACTGACTGAAGAAAGTAGCTGGGTAAGAGCAGTTATACCTTACTTAAACTAATTTCAGTTTTTCACTTCAGCTCTTCAGTGAGTCTGGGTAAAAACAGTTGCTGAATAATCAAGATCAAACATATGCTGTCAAAACACTGTCTGGTATTAATTAGCTTCTTGTGGATACAACCTGAAATGTGACACAGCATTCAGCTAAATTCCACATAGGGGACAAAATGCCCTATAAAATGGTGCTTCTATATAACATAAAAGAGGCGTTCTGTTCCTCACAGTTTGTACAAAATTATTTTGTGGCGAGCTTTCACATTGAAAGTCTTCAATAGGTTTTCTCTGAACATCCTCTTAGAATCAGTGACTAGTCTTTTAAAAATAATCACACTTACTTGAGATACGGAAGTCTTACCTCCCTTCTTTAGAACATCTCCTAGACAACCCGATAGTGCCTTTGCGAGGCACTGACATATGCACGTTTGAGTGTATCACATTTCAAAATGCTGCCTGATATTATTGTACTTTCTTTCTCAACATCTTTCAGCTTTTAAGATTTCCTCCAACTTCCTTTGAAGTGTATTTGAAAGGCAATATACAGAACTTATTTACATAATAATATCCTATACTGATACTCGCATTGTGTTGCACTCAGTGCCTACTACTGCAGTGACTTGTGTGTTTCCATTATGTTGCATAATGGTGGCCATTAGACTTCAAATAGATGAATTTTGAAAGTATCGTGAAGGGATACAGTTGATAAATACTAACGGATGTTCTAATAAAGTAATTTTATGAGACAGCGGAAAACCTTCTGGAAAACTGAAGACTCTTCAGATGTAGTTTCCAGGAATAATATGAGTTCTTGAGCACTTTATCACCTTAAGAGGTAATTGCGCAGCTTACTTTATAACGGGTATTTTCAAAGCCAATAATAACAATATTCACAGATGTTTTCAACACGCTGCATAATAACTAGATGTGTTGCCAATGATTAAGTGGCTTCCTTCCATTTCATAAGTTGTTCACATCAAGGAACCAGGCTTTTTGCTGCAAAGAAAAGCGCTGGTGGAGTTCTATTCCTTGTCATCTTATGGAGAGAAGACCAGTTGCTATTCTACTTTGTAAGATTTGCAAGACACAAGCACTTCCCCCAAAAGGGTTGTTTTCGTGTAAAGTTACCATCTGTTAATAAATATTATCTAGGGATGTCTAATCTGTCTAGTAATCGGTATTTTTTTTTTCTTTTTCTCTTCTACAGAAAAACTAGCCCCAGTTCTCTGGTTCAGAGTCTGGTGAGTGCATGAAACACTATAAAATATCCTCACCAGTTGGCCCAGCTTCCAGGTTTATTGTCACAGGTCCAGCCAAAATAGGGAAACAATGGATTGAAATGGCTTGGTGTGCCATCTAACGCTATGTTCTTAGAACTGTGCCTCTGGGGAGCATTTTACAGCCCTCCTGCTGGACAGTTAATTACACTTCTTAGAAAACTGAGACCATGATGACCCACACTTGACCTTCAGCACTAAGATTTCAGAGTGTGCTTGGAATGAAACCAGCTGTCACTGATCGTTGGCAATGCAGAGGACAGCCACTGGTGTTCAGAGGTGCCCTCTCTTACCTATATCTATGGGAATGTGTGAGCACTTTCCCTGTACAACCATCTTAGTCCCAGAAACTTGCAGTGTGGTTTCTTCACTTTATGCAGCCCTTACTGGAGACACTTGGGGATGCTTGCAGGGCTGCACAGCCGCCAAACTACAGCTTCTTGTCCAACAATGATGAACAAGAGTGGCTGCATCTTCTCTACTCTTGGACACCTGAATGACTTCTAATTTGGTCCAGATTATTGCTTCATGTAAAATTACCAGAGGGGAAAGTAATAAGTGATTTCTTGTTAACTGCCATGTGGATCTAACTAAAGCTCTGACCTGCAGCAGTTTTCCAACCAGTTAACATTCTTTCATCACTGTTAGAAGAGTTTCTGTTACTAACAAACTGACTCCCTTATGAAGGAAGCATAGCAAAAGTTACTACTTAAATCATAACATTTTTTTCTCTTGGGTTCTGTAAAGTTCAGATTGAAGCTCCACAATGTGAAAACACTTTATGGGTTCCACATTGCTCACAATAAAATGCATGATAGTCACTAACACTTGGTTGATTATGAAACTAGAGTGAACAGATTATAATGACTAATGAATCAGTTTGCATGAAAGGACAATATTTCTATAAGCACCTTAGAATAGAAGAAGTCTGCATTTCAACGTCAATATGGTCTAGGAAGCATACATCCTAAATTTCTCTACAAACATTTTCCTTTTGCTTATCCTAATTATTGTGCTTGAAGTTGATCTCCAGCTATCTAGTAGCTTTCCTCAGAAGCTATTTTATACCAACATGCCTCTAGCTCTCAGAACTTTTTTTTTTCCTTCCCTCCAAATTTTCTAGGTCTTTTTATAGTGACAACAGCAGGGTTGTACTCAGTATTCTGCTCTCAGCATTGCTCTATGTTGACATAAAAGCACTGCTCGCCTATTTAAATATCCTGGGATCACATTACCATTTTTATTACAGATTGCACAGACTGCTCACATTAAATTGCTAGTTTTTCCAAGGCCTAAGTATTCTTCAGAGGCACGATCTTCTATATCTGAATCTCTAAAATCAGACTTTGACCTGTTCTTATTAAGGGAACCCTCCAGATGAAGGATGGGGGACAGGGATAGGGGGGGTTGGAGCTCAGATAGGGAATTTATGAGGGGGTAGAGAGGACCTCAAATTATGATTACAGTGGGATGAAATATCGTATCTCTTACAACATAACTTAATCTAGAAAAGTTTAGATCAACACTTTTTGTCTGTTCCCCTTAAACCTTTCTGAATTCCTTTTGTCCCTACATGTGTACTATATATAATTTTACAGTCAGCCTTCCCATTTAAAATTGACAATTAAAAAACCTGTTCTGTACTGCTGTTTAATAATCAGTCTGATTATTTTAGTTTAAGTTTATAAGTTTAAGTTTAAGTGTAATAATCAGTCTGATTAGTCATATTCCTTTCATTCATTTTGCCCTGAAAGGTCTTTCATCTGTTTTCATGTTTTAAAATTGCTAGAAGGAAACTTTTAAAAGTCATTTCAGTATGCTACACAGAGAGATATATCACATAAATACATAAAATAAACAACGGAATATGGGGGCCAGTGTTTGCCTGTGTCTGTAAAATGGACAAATGAACTCTTGTTGAGTTTGTCTGTGTCTATATGGCTTAAGCTGATTTTCTGTTAAATTTCCAGATAAATACTTGTTAGCAAAATCACTGGCTTCCCAATCAGTGACTATGAAGGAAGTATTACAGAGAATTTTGAAAGCAAGCTCTGAAATGTTATCATGTTAGATTTGTCTTTGAACAAGCCAAGTAATTAAAATATACTTTATTACCTTAATTAATAACATAATAACTTACTTAATCAGCACAGCTTAGATGATGAATATGTAGCAATCAAAAGAGATTCTTTGGGAATTACCTACTGACAAAAATCTAGAAAATAATTTGACTGAATCTTTTTTTGAATAAACTACAAGGAAGGTTTTGAATTTGGGGAATAACTTACCTAATAAGACTTCTGAAAATGTTTTGGCCTTTCATATCTATCAAAGTAAGTGTTAGTTAAGGAGCTTAGCTTGAGAGGCATTATTTTAGTTCTGTGGTTTTATCTTTGTGTTAGTGGTTTATTCAAGCTTTATATATAAAGAATGGCTGTGATGATCCTACAGTTACATACTGTCTCTTGGCCCAACAGACCCATAAGTGACCTACATACTATGTTCTGCAGCTGTCTTGTGAGCACAGCTTCCAGTGAAGTTCATAAACAAAACAGCCAATGAATCAGACTCAAGAATGTCCCAAGCTCTCTTCCTCAATCAGCGAAATACCCAAGCATAATCTATTCATGCATACAACTTACTGATAGTATATAGGGGATAGTGGATATGCCATGGAAGTGAAAGCACAAAACATTAGCCATGCAAACAAGAACTCTGTATTTTGAAATTTGGAGCTGACATTGGAAACAGCACTCTCTTCTTTCCTGTAAAAAATTTCCAGGGCTTCTGTAACCACAAGTCGTATGGCCTTCCTTTTAATAGCCATGCTGAAAGCACAAATCTACTCTCTAGCAAACAAATCTACTTGGCATGACTAGAGATTCACAAGTGCTACTGCATAATTTTGAATAGCCTTGCTGTTCTACCCCAGTAACTGGGCAGCAGAGGTGGAAGCTCACCACTCCATTCTGCTGAGCAGTACATGCTGCAATGTTCCGTTGGTGTTTGCAGAAAGCTTTCATCAGCAGACATGCAACATATATTTATTATATTCTACAAAATTAATCTTATAATTTGCAGCAGGCTTTCTACTGCAGAATTACATAAAGCCAAAGAGGAAAAGTTTGAAAACATAAAACTTGAAAGCTTAATAAAACCAGGATTGGCATGCTTTGGAAAGAACATTTCACTCATGATAGGTTCTCTTGACATATGTTCAAGCTTTGCTTATTTTCTTTAAAGAAAACCATCAATTTGCTAAGAAAGGTCTTAGCTGTAGTCATTTCAGGTACAGAATTGCAGAAAAACTCAAAGATAATGTTAGTTGAAATCCTAATGTGTTCTTGTGTTCTTCCACAATAGCATATTTCATCACCACTAGGAATTTTTGCCAAATTTTATTATTATGAGCTGACTTTCTCCCAGGTGTGTTCATTTTTAAAGGTTTAAGACAGTACCAGAAACTGAGTGCTTCTTGAGTTCATATGAAAGTCGATAAAGCAATTATACCCACTTGTGATTCAAAGCCCCTCTGCTCCTTCTTTTGGGGCACTCATGCTTAAGTGATGATGTAGAATTACTCCTAATAATTATTTCCTAACCCAAGTAATATATTCAGATTTGCATGTTGATTAATTCAATAACAAACTTTACTGATTCTACTGAGGCTGAAGACTAGAAGAGAAAACATTTCACAAAATATGAAGGTTCATTTTTCTTCCCAGTAATGTAAACTGTGATTAACCTGTATGTGCAATTTCCTTCTGCCTGCAGAGACCCTTGTACTGCACACTGCAGAAAGACTCCTAGAAACTGGGCTTATGCATGCAGACTGCATCAGTGTGCTCTTTACATCTGATGCTTGATAATTCCACTTCTTGTCCACGAGCCTTAAGCACAGACTCACCGTTGGACAGGCTAGTCCATTGCTAGTCTGCTGCTAGTCTGTTAGGATTTGTCCTTTCATCATACCAAAGAAATTCACACCACCCACACGGACAAGTCAAAAGTCTAACAACAAATCCTTGGTAGCTTAAGACCCTTACATTCTTCCCGACTTTCAAGACATAAGAGGTTTCACACCATTTATCCAAGAGCTTTAACAGCACCCTGAGCTTACCCTTTTTCCGTCTTCCAGACCACAGCCCTACAGTGATCAGTGTTTCAGTAAATCACTGTCTGCCCTATCCAGCCTTCAGCACTAGTTTTTTAACTTTTTCCACAGCTCCCTGCCTTCTGAACAAGCTTCACCATAAGGGACACCTTAATGGCCACCACTTGAAGAAGCAGAAAAGCAGACACAGATAAAGCTGATCCCTGAAAGGTCAACCTACACTCTGACAGCGTAGCATCTGCTACAGCCAGCTACTGGTTTTGTCCCCTATCCCCTCTCATTTTCTTCACTTCTCTCTCCAGTTATCTCTGATTTTTTTTCACCTCTTTGCAGTGTTGCCAGGAACTGTTTCCTATATCAGCTTGACAAGCCCTCATTCCTCTTTCTACAGTCTCTCCCTTTCTCATCCTTTCTTAGGCACAGGAGGACACCATCTGAATGTGTGTCAGACTTACACAGGCAAAGTGTTTGCCAGTAGATGTAACGGATAAAAGAAGTTCACCTCTCTCTCATAGGAGAGAACACCCTAAATTAGCTGAAACAGCTAATACAAAACCATTTTTGTTCCATAGGTTTCAAAATGATGTTCTGGTGGCTGTGTTGAACATTGCTGTAAAGGAGCAGCCTCCAGACTGGCTGTGAGCCGTCCCCACTGCCTCTTCTAGCAGCACCTTTCCCGTGGCACCAAAATGCCTTACAACAGGTTTTGACTAACTCACTGCTTGCACAGGGTATTTGGGCACCTGAATACTTCTGTGCAGCTTGCTCTTTCTCTTCCAGGTCCTCCTGCTTTGGTCTTCACAGATGATAGCACTGGTTTTGAGAGTGTTCCTTAAAGCAGCTATAAACAGTAAAATTAAAAAGTTTAACTTAAATATAATTGATGAAGTTACCCTTGGATTTTGCCTCCTTTGTTCACCTAAATTACCAATTGTTTCAGTACACAGTGCAAGATCAGACCTTAAAATTACTATTTTTTTTAATTTGTTTCACTTTTTTAAAGAAATTTAGAGCAATACAACAAAACCTCCCACAATGCATACGTCGGAAAAACAGTCTCTAGGCAAGTTATATTGCTGAAATAGCTTTACTAAGAACATAGCAGAGATTCTTACCGCACAGCACAACCAGATTAGTTTGGGAAAAACAGAGTGAAAAAAATGACATTTTAGAGAAATGAAGCAGACTGCAAAAGTGGTAGAGAAGAAGTATGCCTGAAGTTACTGTTCATGCAACAAAAAATGTACCTAAAAATTATGAGAATATACAATTTATAAAGAAATATTATTAGAATAGCAAGAACAATTTTTTAAAAAAAAAATAAACCACTGATTTTTTAGAAGTTATCAGCAAAAACAAAAATCAGCACTGAAGATTCTGTGACAAGTAACAGATTTCTGTGAGGCTGGAGAAGTTTGTTTTGCTGGAGTTTTCTTCTAAAAAAAATAATCTTGAAGCTCATTACAGCCTATTCCCAGCTCAAAGCCTCTGGATTTGGACCTGCTGAGGTATTTGGCATGTTGCTACTTTCTCTTCTCCTGTACCACACAGAAATAATCCCTGTTAGCTAAACTTGTACTTTCATTTACTCCCTTAAAATATAACTAGCTGTATTTTTGAAACTGGCAATGAAAGTTGGACAAGGAAGAGAAATATGTGTTTCCATAGCAACAGCAGCTAGAAATCCTTCACCTTCCACATCTACATCTTCACTCAAAGAGACAGTAACCCATGCAACTTGATTCACACAGATAAATGTGATGTGCAGATGAGCCCCACGCATTGGGGTCCACAGGGTGTAATTGTGCCCTGTGCATTCATGCGCACTTGCTGGCAGGGCTGCAGTGAGGGAAGTTCCTTCCTCCCAGGAGGTTTTATATGGCAAGACTTTGCATCCTCTGGGGATGGCATCATCACTCGCATGGAGTGCCAACGATATCAAGTGCAGGTGAGGTTAGGGGGCCTCCAGCCAGCTCTGTAAAGAAATATAATCTAGATAACTAAAAGCTCTTGAAAAACAAAAGTCAACTAGTTATAATTGTAGCGCTAACATATAAGGCTTGAAGTTTACCACAGAGTGTACACAATGTGTCTCTCTGATCATCTTGCCCTCCTTATTCTAAAAATCATATTGGATCCATCACAAACCCAGGCTTTCTTTCTCAAGATTCTTGTCTCAAAAAGCTGGGCATTAATACTGTAGCATAATTATGCTAATAAACAAATTTATTTCTCCAAGGGGGCAAAGGAAAGATTTCAGATTAGTTTTGAATATTCAACCAGGAAAGAGATTGGCCTATTTTACAGAGCATAAAAAAAAATAAAATCTAATTTTCCTGAAAAAATTGAATATTTATAGTGTGATAAAGTTTGTGAAAAGCGATAACATCCTTTCTTAGACCAGCTGTTGTTGTTGAAAAAAGCAGAGAAGCTGTCAAAAACACAAGCTGTATTTCAGAACTGAACCAGAAGCAGAAATCTTCAAATATAAATGCTAGTTAAGAATAAATGTTCCATATTTACCATGATAATTTTAATTCATTGGACAATCTCGCACGAAATACGGTTTGTATTTTCAGAGTAGAAGAGGATGCTGAGAAAGAGAGGTGATAAAGTCACTATTTCTAATGGAAAATAGAGAAACAGTTATTATGTAGCTCATCAGTTATGACTCAGCTTTTCCTTGCATTTCTTGTTTTAATCTTTTGATTTCACAATACAACATAAGAGAAAGTTCAGTGAGTTTTCTGGGAACTGGCTCACGAGCAGAAGATAATAAAATGTTTTTTCTAATTCCTTTCTTATTTTACAAATAATTGTATTTAATTCTACTCATGAAAAATATTTTTTAAAAAATTAAAGTGCAAATCATTTTTTCTTCAACCTTCTGTGTAGATAATAAATTTTAAAACATCATGCTGTTTTGTATGAAATGTTATTTCTCCTCCAGACTGAAACACTGTTTTCCAAACAATTTTGTTCAAAAAGACTATGCATGTAAAAGCTGTAAAAACAAATCTTATTGAGATAATCCTTCAAGCCATGTGAGGAATTATTACTGTTTTATTTTGAAGGCAAAATAGCAAAACTTGTGGAGGCCAATGTTGCTTTAGCTTCAGGTCCTGAGACTGAATAATAATGAAGGAGTTCAACAATATTTTTATTACATACAGCTACCTAAATGCAGGAAAAAGAGGTTTAACCAAACAAAATTTAAAGCCAAAGCATCAGTTTAAACAATGTCTAAACCAGTTTCTTTAAAAAAACAAACAAACAAACAAACAAACAAACAAAAAAAAAATCCAAAAAAAAACCCTAAATTATACTGTTTCATTTCTATGCACATAAAACTGCATGCATCTGTTTTTTCTGGAAATGACTAAATTCAGATCTATTACAGATGCCCTCAGGCACACACAGAGAAGTTGCCCTGTGGTAAACAAGGGTCTGAAATTACAGCATGACCACTACAGCTTAACTGCTTTTGTACGTGCTCTGGCATGGTGGTAAATGTGAGTTAGCTCTCCTCTCGGACGCAGCTGGTTAGCAGAAGCTACGAGCATGAACACAGGCGGTTACTCATCACAGTCAATAACACTGTGCATTGGCACCCTGACTTGCTTCTTTAAACCTCTGCCCAAAAACTTGCTGCTCCTTTATGTTACATAGGCCGTAATCATCCCCTGATAACATGAGTTAAAACTGTAATGGCTTTCACTATCGAACAAAGGAAAAGCCACAAAACCTTCTCCTAAACAATTCGTCCTATGCACCTCGGTCCTGAACACTTTTCCCAGTCATACAGAACTGGGTGTCCTTGCACATCTGAATCTCATCTGGTTCAGAACTGAAAGCATGCCTTTCACTGCCTTCTGGAAAAATCCATGTGAACAGGATGACTCATGTAGATACACCATGGGGTTTCACAGGCATGTCACTGTTCTGTCAGTGCTCCTTGGACCACACGGGGAGAAAGAAAGCCTCTGGCCAACCAAGAGCCCTAGTTGGTACCTTCTGACAAATTGATTTAATTTACCCTGCACTGCAGTAAGCTAGAGTTGGGTGTATAAGAAAATGCATACCCAAAATACACCTTGGGCATGGAGGAGGACAGTGGTAGGAGCTGAGTCCAAGATTCAAAGTAGGAATCTAATCCACACATTTTGCTTCCCATACTCCAATTGAGTCAAGGGAAAAGGATGTATTTTCAAATTTAAAAAAACAAACAAACAAACCAAAAAAAAAAACCCAGGCACATTAATAAGGCTGACAACAGCTACACAGGAAAGGGTCCCAAGCATCAGAGATCGTAAAGGAAAATACGCTGCACTGAGAAAAGGCCAGAGGCACAATCAACAGGATAAGCAATGGAGAAAACACACACATCAGAGAAGATTTGATAAGTGACACTGTTACCAACAAACAAACAGCAGGTCTGCTCACCAGCTCAGCACACAAATTTCAGTACAGTAATAAAATTTTTACAAAGATTTGAAAGACAGGTGAGACAAGTCACTACTACACTATCTGTAGTGTATTCCACATCTCTAAGATATTGAAAACAGTGAATTGTGGGGACACCTACCCCAGAAGCATTCAGAGTAGGCTTGTAATTCATAGTCTAAGACAGCTGGAAGGTCTTTCTAGCTATTACTTGAATGCAGTGGAGCACTGAATATATTAATTCATAGTTATTTTCCATCCATATCCTAACCTCTCTCACACATGTCTAAATGACATGAGTGATTCATGCATTATTTATCTGCTGCCCAGTACCGTGCCTTTCAAGGAATGTAAACTTGAATTTAAAAGGTGTTAGGATATATGTAGCAAAGTAGAACATAATAATGAATTATTCATTAACAACAAAGAGCCTTCCATGTTGTGCCCACAAAACATGACCCTTTAGGTCAAAATTACCCCCTTTTAATTTATTATTTGTGTGTATGTGGTACGCAGGACAAAATACACAACAGAAAGTGTGTGATCGGATCAGGCACTTTATTATCATGTTGCTCCACTCATCTGCTCAATTATGATTCATTTTGCTAGGTGAAGTAAATGATTCAGGACTGAAATACATATCAATCTCTGAAATACATACCAAACAGATAAACTGTTCCCTGTTTAACTTCAGGACACTGTGAGCAGATTCAATATGTCTCAATTTAAGGTCTCCTTCATGGGGATTGAGTTAGGATAGGCCTTATTTTAAGCTTCTGCATTTTCAACAAGTAATGTGCATGGGCAAGGGGATGGTGGAAGAGGTGTTCCCGTTTAATGGTCTACTAAACTTTACATTTGCCATTTTCTCAAAAGCAACACGGATGTGGAACAGGCTTTCTCTCATTCAACATATGGTTAGAAAATTTAGACACTAGTTACAGTTCCATCATATCAAGCCTGCCCTACTAATTAGAAAAATTATTTTCACAGATTTCCACTGACAAAGCACACTTTATGTAAAGCAAATACCACTGCAGAACAACTAAAAAGTTATCAACTTTTTTTTTTCTGCTTTCTTATTGCTTACTTTTATTAATCTGGTTTTGAATATTGGCCAGTTCTTCAGCAGCAATGAAGAACAGATAGGTAATCTAGGTGTTTTTTCCCCATTTTCTATCTTTGTTGTTTGCTTGCTCCTGCAGTAAACTCAGGATCATGTATTAGTGACAATACTACCTGCTCACTGAGTTCATAAAAAGCATATTGTACCACTTAAGATTTCTTGAATCATTGCTTCTTCTCTCCTATTCCCAAGCACATGTACAAACATGTCAGGTTTGGAATATCCCCTGAAAAAAAACTCCCATACTACAGGAAATAGTGTCCAGTAGGAAACATCAATGAGCACCTTTGTAACAATCCTCCAAGAGCTTTGCTAGTATGGGAAAGAAGCCCCTGTTCATTACCATATCAGCTGTAATAGCTGAGGTCAACACAGCTGCTACTGATACGGCCACCAGCCCTACAGCCAGTGACCTCCTGAGAAACCCTATTCCCAGATACCCATCACATTGTGTGATGGTTTCCATAAATACCAGAAAAATGTCAAAACTGTTCAAGTGAAACTATCTTGGAGGTGAGAGTGAGCAAAAATTGCCTTGATTTCTAACTGTAACAATTCTCACAGTCTCCTGACAGTCCTGGTTGACTCTGTGACTCAATGGCAGTACAGATCCTTTGATTAGGAAAAATTGTCCTCATGGTCCAAGAGTCAAAGTATTGGATGCTCCTGAACACTTGATGCTGGAGCATTCTTGCAGAAGGCCAGCAGCCCAAGCCACAGGATGGCAGGAGAGGGGAAGGGATGAACTTTGATGTTATACTGCATGAGAAGGGAACAACACAAACCTGGAAAGCTCTGCTGTTAGGGAGATCCTTCTCTCCACGGGAAAAGAAATGTAAACTCAAGGAGCATGGCTCCAATCTTCTAGAAATAAATCTAGGAGCATAATTAACATTTAATGAAGAAAAAAAAGTTATTCCTGTAGTCTGTCTGGTAAATAAGGTCAAAAGGAATTCGTACTTTAGTAAGGGCATGACAGACATAAAAAAAATAAGGATATGGAAACGAATGGCGTTGCAACAGCCTCATAAGTCGTGCTTAGGTAATGTTTACACGATGGGACCGAGCAGCAAGCCAAGGCTCAGTCAGGGCTAAACTCAGATACACATCATTCTCCCTGTACACTGGTTTCCCTGGCAAGTTGGCTTTGACACAGGCCAGAAGGCATCTTGGCCCATTCAGAACAATTCCTTGCCTGGACAGGCAGGAAACCAGGACCTACAGTTGTTGTTCCAGGTGCATACGCCTGCCCCTGCAGGAAGGATGTCCTGGAGCCATCCAGAGGCACAGATGAAGAGCTCAGGGGGGACAAGCCCTTCTCAATGTATTGGAACACCCTCCAGCTGCCTCTGGGGAGCACTTACTAATGAATGAGATTAATATCATAGGTCCAAAATCAGAAGGGTTTGTTCCAGCTACTAGTAGCAGCAAACATGGAATAAAAAGTGGAGGGGAAGCAGGTTGTGAAACAGAATTTTCAACTGGTTTTGTTTGGTTTTTGTATTGACGTTCTGGTGATACATGAATCAGAAGAGACATTATCAGAGTGTAAAAGCCACAGGTAAGGAGCTGGAAAAGACCATCATACATCACAAAGCAGGCTAACTCTCCAGCCTCATCTCAGAAAGCCTTAGTCCATTGAGCCCTGGCACTGACTACAGTAGGGTTGGTTTTGGATAGAATTCATAACAACGGAAAGGTTTGCAAAGCTGGACCTCCACTTATAGTGCAAGTCCTCATGTGCTTTAAGTGCCACACTACTGCACAGAGTTTCATACTAGAATAAGAGAGATATGAAATGAGAGAGCAATTAAGAAAAGACAGCAATAAATGAGCTGTAACTCACAGGTGCTACTAGTAAACCAAGCTTATTTCCATTTTCACTCCCTATCTGATGAAGGCTAGATGAATTCACCTCCAAAAGATTATCTTTATTTCACTGAGCAATAAAATATAAGCACTTATTGCCAAGCAAATAAATCTTCACAGTGTTACAACTTCCCAACCCTTTTCTCATTATCTAAAATATTTTTTCCTTGTTGCTGTTTGACTAAGTATTACAAGTTAGCTGCTTTTCTTTATTTTTAAATTCACTCAAAGCTGTAAGTCATGGCAACTGAGTGTAGCTATGATCAATGCCCCTAATCTCTTCTGTTCAAGTTCCCACTGCATTTCATTCTGCAGTACCTGAGCACTCAGCACCATCTCTGGCCAGCTGCATAAAGTACAAGCTCAAATTCAAATAAACATAAATCCCCAGTTTGAAATTCACAGGACTCAGGAGAGATTAAGTTGTCATGAAGATTTTGTAGACAAAAAGACCCTTGTTCACCTGGAACGTAAGGCGTCCCCAGAAGTGAAACACATGTGAAACCAAATTTAGCTTTTTCTATAAAACTCTATAAAATTTCTATAAAATTCTTTATTATGTATTATGCTTTTCAGTTTGTGTTTTTGTTTCTCTTTTAACTAAGAAGCACTTAAACTTTGTACTTCCTTTTGCAGGATGGCAACATTTTCTGCCTTTAGATTAATCTCACTATTTATTAGCTGCAGAACAATGGACTAGGTATGGGGAAGCTGTGAGGAACAAATCCCTATTGGGATCTGAACGCATATTTTGTGCTTGGTTCCTTACCATAATGAACCAAACCTAAACCACAGACCAAAAGACTCCATATTAAAGGAAAATACTGAATTCCACCTTGTGTATCTGAACCAATGAAAATGCCCTCCCTTTCCTTCATAAACTAAAGCGCAAATATACTTGAATGATAAAGGTAATATGTGGAATCTAATTTGCAAATCACTTCTGTTTTCCAATCTTGGGAAAAATCAAGTTTAACTTACTTGTTTGCATGAGTCCTCTTTTGAGGCTGAAGACTGAACAATACAAAGGAAATATGAAATGACTGGAGTTGAAAAATTATCCCCCCCCAAGTTACATGAGCTGCGAGAGGCATACACCCTTCATTCACACACACAAACATACTCACAAACATATACGTATGAAAAATCTATGATTTTGAGGCTGTGGGGGTTAGATCAAGCCTTAATCTCTCTAACTGATCTTATTCACATCTGCTTTTCTTCTTATGGTCTCAAATACGTGCTTAGGAAAACCCATGAGGAAAACAAGATCTTCAACTGCATTTGTGTGCACATAGGACAGGGACAGTGATCTCCGACTTATAAGTCTGTGTGAAGTGCAAGAATATATTACAGTTGCACATTAAATTCTGGTCCCTGACCCAAAATGACTCAGAAATTCACACTGAAGCAAACTTGAGTGCTCTTTTCCATCTTCATTCTGTGGTCTCACAATCTACAGCATTTGAATGTTTTTCCTCCCACTACAAACTGATAATCACCCCATTGGTTTAAATGGTTTATCAAAAAGAAAGTTGACTCATAAAAGAAATTTCAGATCTTAACTCTACAACGGTCTAACGGGTAATTTAGAATAAAAGTATTATGATAATTTAAATCATAGAAAATGCTACATCAGAAAGTCTGTTTCTCATCTATTTAAATTTAAATATATCATTGACATGCTAAGTAGCTAGGCATGAAATATCAATGAACCAATCCACTGCATTTTCTTAGATGTCTCAAAAACATGAAAAATAAAACTGAGTTTTCTTTCTGTTTTTTTATTAGTCCCTGAAAAACATGGAAAAGGCTTTAGTCAAGAACCACAAGCAGAAAAAATGTCTATTCATCAGACATTTGCTCAGGTTTTTTATCATAAATGTCTTCCTGTGTTTTTTCCATTCCTTGCATGTCCTCTTCCTCTTAAGGTAAAAAGCAACTGACTTCCAACAGCATAATGTGGTTGTAGAAAGGAAATTTAGACAGGCATCTTTGAATACTTGAGGTAAGTGGATTTAAAACTCAGTGTTCTAACTCAGAAAGTTGGTTATAATCAGCTAGCTTTCATGCCATCCTGGAACCACAATAGTCAGATGTCATTTGCGTCCCCAGCCATAGAAGATCACATTCCTCACAGGTTCTGAAAGTTGAGCAAGGGCTTGTTGCTTTCCTCTGTTTTATTACCTCAGCTCCCTGCACACTATCTGTTTCCCACCCTCTGCTTCTAACTTATCCAAAAGGTTCTCTTCCTCACCTTCCTCCATATCAGCTCATCTTCATTTCTGTGGTCCCATGTTTTCATTTTCCACATTGCCACGTACAAGGTCTCCCCTTTCCTCTTCAACACTGTCCTCTTTTCTCATGCAAACATCTCTGTGTAACCATTCCTTCACATGCCCCATATTTTTTGCTTCTTCTTGCTAGGCAAAAGTTTTCCCTGTGCACTTGAACCTTCCTGTTGCCTCTTTCTTCCACCTCACAACTCATCTGAAGTTGCTCACAGAACTAGTGCACCTTCCCTGGGAGTAGGTGGGGAAGAGTAAGGTTGTGGAAAACAACTTTTGGACAATGCTGAACCCTGCTCATCTGAGGTGGTAATACCAGGGAAAAGAGGGAAAGGAGGAACTATGAGGCGGAAGCAAGCAGTGGACTGCTTCATAGATGTCATTAATTGCCAGTTGAATAAAACAAACAATAAGAAAAAAACAACAGGAGATAAAATTGTTTTCACCTTCTCCTCACAAACCTTTTTACTCCTACCTTCTTCTGAGTTCAGTAAGGCGCTCTCTACCATTGCCAAGAACCTAGTCTGAAATTTTCGTTCACAAGACACAATGTTTGAAAGTTCATGGTGCAGAGAAATAATCTAATGCACCTTGAAGTAGTGTGCAATCCTGGTTGATCCAATCAAGCAAGTCCTGATTTCAGTGGTAGGCTCTAGACCAGGGGTCCTCAAACTTTTAACCAGGGGGCCGGCGCATGGATGCAGTGGCAGGCAGTCATCTGCAGCTGCTTGGTTTGCCCCCCCAACCCCCGGCGGGGGGGCAGCGGGGGGGGGGGTCTGTAAATACCGGGGGCCGGATTGAGGACCCTGGGGGGCTGTATCCAGCCCGCGGGCCATAGTTTGAGGACCCCTGCTCTAGACTAAACACAAACATGCAAAACATTACTGAATATTTTCCAATTAGCACAATTAAGAAAATGGCTATATTTTCTGAAGGTATGCTGCAAAGAGAAAGAGAACATTATTAAAATAACCTTTCATTAACAGTTATTCTCTCAGCTCAAGGAAAAAGAGTCCAAGAAAATTAATGTGAAAGGGCTCAACTTGAGGGAGGGGAGAAACTGTTGACAGAGTGTGTGGCATGTCTTCATTCAATTGGGGGTTTGTGCATCTTTTCTGTATTGCAGATTTCACAGTCTTAAGCCCCTGTAAGGGCTAGGGATGGTAGGGTAGCTACAAGACCTTTCTGAAGCGTGGTTCCAAATCATATGCTAGAAAGATGAGAAGTTAGAAAAGAAGAATTAGCACCAATTCAGTTGTCAACCTGAATTGCAGGCCTATATTAGGTGAAAAAGGCATGGTTATGCATGCAGAAATCTCAGCTGAATGCCTGTTTGCTTCTAAAAAGTACAGCAGCATCTTCAAGGACAATGAACAGCAAGATCCTGAAGTCTGTGCTTCATCTGTGTCCTGCATGACAATTCTTCAAAGTAATACAGTGTCTCTGGAGCTCTGTCTCAGTAATAACTTTATGGGAAATGTGACTCCCAAATCGTCAGCATCACTTACGAGTGGTGTATCGTTCCCTTAGAGCATTTCTCAATTACAAGTAATGTAACACCTCAAGAAAACAGCATTGTACATGGTGTCCTTCTCATCAGCTTCTTAGTACAGCTTAGATGTAAAAATGTCTTTCATTACTTAAAAAACCTGTTAGTAAATTCTTGCAATTGGGATACAGTGACAGCTACTTAGCTGTTGTTTATTGGCATAAGTCCAGTGACAGTTTGTCCCATATCCCCTTGCAGCTGGGTTCTTTTAATTTGCTTTGGTTGTTTTTAAAAGTGTGCTTTGCTCTTAGACGTATGTCTTCAAATGTGGAAATGATTACTGATGGTGGGACAAACTCTACCTTCGTTAACAAATTGGTACAAACTCAAACTAAATTTTAGTTTGTATTTCAGATGTGTACAAATGCTTGCAGATGGGATTGGTCCTTGGTTGTTACATAGGGAAATAACCCAAACAGACAGAAAAGTTACCTCTTATATAGCAGAAAAACAGAACTTATTTTTGGCATTCCCAGTTTTTATCTTTTCTTCCCAGTTGTTTGACATGTATCAGAGTAACCACCAGAAAAATAGAATCAAAATACTTACCCTAATCCTGAAGTCATGTGTAACCCTTACTAATGCCTCTGACTTCAGTCACACAGGATAAAGACTCTGCTGGCATTTGACAGAAAGATGTATGTGCCAGGAGTGAAATCTCGGAGAGACCAATCAGATCTTTAGTCGATATAAATCATCAGTGCTCCACTGGATATTGTACTTTTGCAATTGAATGAAGATGGCCTATAGCTTCAGAGAAGACAATCTGCAGCTGCTCTTCATGAAAACTTTGTATAAAATCTTAACATTAAATCACAAAACGATGGCAAGACACTAACTACAAGGCAGCAAAAGTAAGATTTGAAAGGATAGCGTGACAAAGCAAAGACAAATATGTACAACAGACACAAATGTTTCAGAGCTAAAAAGCAAGTGCTACTCCCTTGACATTTCTTTTCTGTCAAAATATAATTAAAGAATAGCAAAAATGTGTTTCAGTAATGCATATAATTATGTCTCCAGCTGTAGACACATTTGCTTGAAGTGATAAAAATAAAGGCATTCCCAGGTGCTAATGTTGACTAATCAATCTGCTATTAACAGGTAACACACCTTCAGCTGAAAGAAAGGAAAAGGGCATTTTCCCAAATCAGTCAAGAAGTCAATCAAGATAAATCACAACAGCAAAAGCACTAGGTATGTACCACAGGCCCTGAATTAATGTGAATTACTAGAATTAAAAAAATACTTCTATCTGAAAAGTTAATATTCCACCAGCTCCTGCAAGAAAGGTAATAATACTGTTGATCACATTTCTTGAAAAGCCAGAATTGTAACGTTTGCATATTAGTCTCCAGTAAAGAGGGAGAAATTATGAGCTTCAACATGCAGAACTGTTTTCTGATTCATCTTTGGAGAGAGAACAGCAAGATTTGCAGCTGTCCCCTGCCTGCCTGCTCATTTCCAAAACACGTATCTTTTCAAACCTGTAAAGACTCAAAAAAGTTCAGTGGAGGGAAAATGCATTTTCACCTAAGCTACCTGATGACATACGGTCACCCAAATTGACACACACACACACCCCAACCTTGGCAGAAGAGTTTGTTTATCGTTGCCTCCCTTGCCCCTAACTCTAAGAGGAATTCATCCAGGAATGGGGAATGGGAGAAAGGATTTCAAATACACAAATGAGTACATGAAACTCAGAGCAGACCCTGGTCCACCATTCACAGTGCACGTTGCTTTGCCTAGCAAGCACTGAGGAAATGCAGGAGGCCCCACTCTAGAGATCTTTGGAACAATCCTCACACCCATGCCTTCCACTTTTCCCAAACCTGGAGCTGAAATCATAGCTAGGAGCCTCAGTGTGCAAAAGACTATGCCAACTCAGAAGAGCCTGGCAAGTCCAGTTCCTGCTCTCAGGATTACTTCTGATTTATTGCCTACTATTAGGAAGCAAGTGGGGTGTTGGACAGAGTCCTCCACCTTGTAACTAATGTAGATCCTACTCTGGAAACACAGCAGCACAGGAGTGCTGGCACTGAAGGGAAGTCCACATCAGAATAGAAGGTGCAAAGTTAGCTAAAGTGCTGTTGGCATTAGGGTGAAAACAGCGATCACAGTATGAGATCCCAAAGTCCATCTAAGGCTTACTTTAATTGTCATAATGCTTTTCTAGATGCTTCTCTCTCCCTACGGAAATCTTGCACCTGAGAAGCAGGCATGAAAATCTCCAGTTATTTTGGTGGTGTTCTTACTGTATTCTTCCCTGGCTTCAGACATTTCTGCTCCTCCAAGGGCTCCACAGCACTAGTTACCTCATTCATTGTAAATCCAATGCAATGGTAGTATGAGAACATCAACCTGGCTTGCTGATCAGCCAAGCAGTCCTTGTCTCCAAAGGGAAAAATACTGCTAATGGAACAAAAGAAAATCAGAAAATCTAAGTAATTTTTGTTATCCAAAAAGGTAGGTAAATAAGCAGGGTTTATAAAATCTGTAAACATCACTGATTTCTCTTGGGATATTTCATTAGCTCCATTTTTAATTCATGTACAGAAAAAGGGTCACATTTCTGAAAAGTGGCTCCTATTAGCTGTGGAAATACTATGATTCAATGTTCTTCTCATAATAAATGTAATGTTCAGGGAGTCTTTTATATGGATCCAGTTCAGCAAAGCTCTTAAACAAATGTTTACACTGTAGTGATGTTATGTGCAACAGAACAATGTACATTTCCTGCTTTTCCAAAATTGTTATTGGAATACCTGCTTTGACAGAAACATTTACAACAACTATACACCACACCAAAAAAACAACAAAAAATAAAACCCACAGTAAAGAAATTGTTGGGGTTTCTTCGTACCAATGAGTAATATTGGCAAACAAACTGACTGTAAGCTCCTAGCTTCTAGGGAAAAAGACCTTCTGTGTCTGTGTGGAACAAGTCACATTTAAATCCTGCTTTACAACTGGGACTCTACAACACTATTGTACTTAATAACAGTGCTAACAACAGCCTGATCCTTGCTGTCAAAGATACCTCTTTTCACACACAGTGACTCCTGTGGTACCCTACCTTCACCCAGGAGAAGCTTCTTGTACCACTGTATGTCAGGAAAATTAAGGAATCAACTTTTCATAGCAAGCAACGTTTCAATACAAAAGCACAAACAGCTAAGGAAAAAAAAAACTGATTGGGGATTTTTATGTTAAATCACTATGCACTTTTGGAAAAGAAAATGAGGTAAAGAAGTAGAAATCCAGGATAGCTTGTTTTCGCATGAGTCAAAGGCATCAGCTCTTGTCTTTCCATGTCATCTTGCTATCAATAAGCTGTTGCTAGGATGTACACATTTCCATGGCAATGAGTGAACTCTTCAGCTTCACTAACAGCACTGTTCTTCATGCCACCACCCACCTTCATTTTCTGAGATTATTTATTTTTTCTTACCTCCGGAACAAATATGCACATGAAAATAGAACAGGATGGGCAAATCCTGCATCAGGCTAAAACCTGCCAAGGCCTGAGGGCTTCAAGTAATGTCACTGAGAAGGGATCATGGCTTTAGCCACAGTTTGCAGCTGCCACCTTCTAGTCCAGATTTGTGACATGGAGCCAAGCACTGTGCTAGGCTCAGGAGATGGCCTGAAACCTGAAAGGTACCGGCTTGTTCAGAGGCAGCTGCATTTTAAGCACCAGCTTCGCTGGTGAAGGAGTTGGGAAGGCAGGGGCTCTCGTGCAGGTGCTGGGCAGAGGTGGAGGACGGGCTGCCATTGCCACCCGTAGGGTCTGAAATGGCAACTGCAGGGCCCACGGGGCTGCCCTGCTGCCTAGGCCCCAGCCCCTTGGCCAGGGCGAGCTGGGGAGCAGGCGGGGGAGCCGGTGGTGGGTGGTGGGCCTGCTGGGCAACCTGCCTGGGGCTGGCCCGTGCCTCCCACCTCTCCCATGGGGAGGAACGGCAGCGGCTTCCACCACTGCCACATGCAGAGTCATGCTGCAGTGTGGTTGAAAGGTACCTATTTTTGTTTGACAAACTAGTCAAGTAAGTGAATATTAAATCAGTAGTAGGTGAGAAAAAAACAAGCAGCTCCTTTACTCCCCCTCTCCTCCTCTCTGTTTTTCACAGGTGGAAAACCACCTCAGAAGGAAATTTGTTGGCTGGAAGTCTTCCTCCTTAGGCAAAGGAGACAATGGGGATAAGGTCACAGCTCTCACCTATGTTGTTCCGTTTCCTTTTTCAAACAAAAAAAAAAGGAGATAGGGAGATAAATGTCAAAAGATGAAACTGAAGTGCCCCTTCTCATCTTGCTGTTCCATGCTTGAAGCCCACTGCGAGCAGCTGGAGCACCACAAGCGGGGTCAAACCCCTGGTATCATGCCCCTATTGCTAAGAAACTCTTGGCTGGCTTGCCCGGCTGCTCCCTTCAGGAGACTTGAGCCCATCCAAGTTGCTCAGTCATTACCTTGAGCTTGTCAGACTAGTCACCCTGGGTTCAACTTTGGGTATGTTTTAAGCTAGAGGGCAAAGCCAGAAGGAAGAAGAATGTAAAAAGTGACAGAAAAATCATACATAAAAAGGTACGAATCAGCAAGAAATTCTGATTCAGCATATAAGAAGTTGTAGACAAGGCGGTCAAGGAAATACTGATCTTTAGTCGCTTCTTTGCCTCCATACCTCAGATGGCTGTCTAGGAAACAATGAGTAACAATAAATCCCAGCAAGTATAGTCCTTGTGGTGGTGGAGTTCGAGAGCCATGGAGAGTATGAGTCACACTTATGATGGGACCAAAAACCTCATAAAATACTTACAAAGATCTTTGTTTTAGAATGGATCACATAGACCAAAAATGAGAGGCACATTTATTTCGTTTATCTTAATGATGAGGAAATACAATTTCAGAACCCAGTTTATGAACTCTTTACATCCTATCCCTTCTGCCTCACAATACACATACCACAAGTATGGCAACTTGTGCTAGGCTCTCAAATACACTCAGCATTAAGGTTTTTTTATTCAGGAATAATGCGTAAATATTTCTGGCATCAAGTACATTGTGTGTTTGTTTGCCAAGTGGTTTTGACAGCTCTCCTTGATTCTGAGACAACATTTTTCTTTAAACTACTCCATTTTCTAGACAGCCACCTTAGGCACAGTTAGTTTCCTACAACAGAAAGCATATTTATGCAACTAGGTTCTTCAAAATTAATGGTCTGTTACAGCTTTTCATTATTTGGGTGGTCCCCTGTTTTCCACAGTCAGATCCTCTGCTCAGCTGAGACATCCCAGTCAGAGTCTCACCAGAGCCTCATAGTCTGAGGTCCAATGAATTTATGTGCAGGCAGCCACTGCCTTCCCTCACTTTGATAAATCTGCCTTTACGCTGAAAATATTTTCAAGTACCACACTGAAAGTTAGTTTTTCAGTGCTTTCTCCCGAGAGGCCAATGACACAAAAGTAGATCAGTCTCTGATCCACATACCTATTTGAAGCATTGATAACCCTAAAAATATTGTTGCTCAAGTTGCAAAATTACTGTAGGGCCTGTGACCTGTTACTAGCAATTACAGTAATGATTTTACGGGGACACTTGGCAAAAACATTAATTGATCTCTCATAGATACTACTTTAACTGTTAGCATAAGGCTGTCTTTTGCAACAAATAGCACCTGAAGATTCTGAGTTATGACAGCTGGGGATCTAACCCTACATCCTTCGCAGCTCACAATGAACCAAGTGCTCGTGGGGTAAGTTACACAATGGTAAGGTATCACATGTTAGACATAATCAGGTTGCTAAAAAGCTGGAAGAGGGGACTGTTACTGGCCAAAAAATCTCATGAGGATACAAGATGAAAGCAGAACACTCTCAGAATTGCAATTAGCTGTGCTAAATTCAATAAGAATGTCAAATGCATTCAGAGCCCTTAAAATTCTCAGAAAAATTTTGTCATTTATCCACTTCCAGAAACTTTTATTTGAATAGGAGGGTCAGCTTGAGACATGGCATAACATGCTCAGAGTTGACCATCTGTTGTGCAGATGAAGATAAACTACATACTAGAATCTGGTCCCAAATCCACACAGGCCAGTGGGAATCCTGCAATGGACTTCAGTGGGCTTTGGGATTCCCTTTACAGGGGAATGAGAAGTACTGAAGGTAGGAAGAAACACTGACAAAAAATAACATTTTTTGAAAGAAATACAGCAAAGGCTTATGTTAAGTTCCTAAGCACCAGCTCCACATGAAATTCAAAAGCAACACCAGCATGTCTCTCAGCTCTCTTTTTTTGGTGTAAGTGATTTTCGGGGGTAATAGGTATCTCTCTACTGCAAGCCAACAATGTGGAACCCCCTCTGGGTCTTCAGTCAACATCATACACTTGTTTGAGAAGATCACTGGGAGAACCCAAGGCTGTCCTCCCAGGCCAGAGATAACAAGGACATAGCGCAGTAGTTGTGCTGTGCTGCTCCCACAGCTGCAGTGCTCCCATACCCAAGCAAGCTAGTTTAAAGCTGGCACCCCACCACAGGGTATAAAACACACTTTGGCTTTCCATTGCAACTTACAGTTGTCATCCTTCCTGCCTTGAAGACAGTGCTAAAACCTCTCCTTGCAAACTGGGAGAACATGTCCAGAAGATAAGCTGGGGGTACAAATCCAAATTTTTCCTAGCATCTGCCCTAGATTTCTACCATTTCTTGCCTTAATATTGTCTTATAGTAAGGCCATCAAGGAGTGATGAGATAAAACGGTATGAGATTTAAAAATTAGCATAGTGTAAATGAATTTACATCAATAAACATTAAAATTAGTCAAAAGCAATCTCGTAGGCTTTGCACAATGCCACTATGAGGAAAGTCAAGATTTCTTCCAAAGGAGGTCATTTCAGTGATGAATAAAAAAAATGTGAAGACAATATCTGAACTATTCAGTAAGCAGGACTGAAGCCTTCAAACAAGGTGAGAATTTGGAAAGGCTCTGAAAGGGAATATTATAGTTCCTAGCTTACTCAAACACATGCTCTTAAGCCTTATAATGTTTAGTTTCACCTATCTCATTATAGATTCTCTTAATTTGTTCCTTTTGGTTTGGGAATAATTAACTGCATAGTCTTTAAATATATTTAAGCATATTTCAACTTAAACTGCTGAGATACTTTTTCAACCTTGACTCTGCTTATGAATCAAAGAGCTTGAACTTATTCATAGCACTCTTATTCGGTGATGGTATTTGATGCAAACCAAGACAGGCTTTTGTAAAAAAAAAAAAAAAAACTACAAAGTAAATCTACACAAAATATCTTATTATCCTACATTATTTCCAGCATTTACCAGCCTTTCTTGAGTAATTTACTCTCTTCAGTCATGCTGGTTTATTGCCTTACTACCAAGATGTGCACTTTTTTTTTTTTTTTCCTGTGTGTTTATCACTTACTTGTTTCAGTTTCTTGATCTAGGGCTGTCATTGCATAAAAACTGTCCTTTTATCTACATTCATGGAGTTTTATGTCTTGCGTGCACTCAAGACAGCTCGATTTTCATTTGTGTTACGGCTAATAAAGCTTACTTTCTTTGACAGTTTTATTCTGAAAACTTTATTTCACCCCTGAGAAATGTAAGACAATATCCAATTCAGAAATGTGGCATATCAGGAAATCTGGATTGCAGTTTAAGTTGAACAAGAACCAGCATCAATCATGATTAGACATCTGCTAAAAGGAACAGATTTCAGTCCTATCACAGCCATGGAGCTCTTCCTCACATTTGAAAGCCTTGTTAGCAGGGATGAAAGGGAGCAAAGGTGTGGGTGTAATTTATAGAAGATTCAATCTAATTTTATCTTGGAAGTACTTGAGAGATGGTCATATGCCATCAGGACTTGATATGGCCCATGGAGAAAAGAAATAGGCAGGGAAGGCTTGCTGGTGGCACCAAGCCATCACAATAAATTTTGTCTGAGCCAGCTATGTGGGCATGGTCATCTGATTCTGACAGCAATTGCTTACAGGTGGGAAGGGATGGCTTGGCAGAGGAGATGTAAGGAATTCCCTAAAGCAACAGGGTAGCAACCAATGCTCATAGCTTGAATACCTCCTTTGCCCATGCCAGGGCCCTGGAAAGCAAGCCTGGCTCCTCTTGAGGGAGAGGGACAGAGCTCATGGGGAAGCAGGGAGTTGGATTCACACTCGTGCTTTTGTTCAGCCTCCCCTACAAGAAGCTTGGCTGTCCCAGACTTTGTCTCCCTCCCATTCCTGTCTCTCTTCTTTGTGTTTCTGTGTGTTTTCCTCCCTATATCCCACACAGCAGATAAGGCTGAGCCCAGGTGTGCTCCCTGCTGCTTTGCACTGTAACATTTCGCTTACACCTAATCTACAAACAAATTTACAGTTAGCTAGAGTTTTGGCCTGGATTCTCCAGAATCAAATGAAATACTACTCCTGACAGAATAATTAGGTTCTCCTATGAATACAGAGCAGATACAGGCTTTTCCCAGCCATAGTTCCAGCTTCCTATTAGCATCAATTGTTATACCGCAGATGCCTTTCACAAACTGGTGGAGCTCCAATCCTGACACTAGTTAGTGTTTCAATCCCTTTACTGCTCTTGGAAAATGTTTCCAGAGCTTTATTGTTCACAGCAGAAACCTCTTCCCAATATTGGGCCAATTAATGGTTAATTCATGTCCACTAGCTTTGCTAGCCATTCCCTTTAACCTAGTTATTTCCCCTTCAGCAGTTTGCCCCCACCCCACCACCCCACACTGACATGCATTTTCAGACAGCAATCATACCCTCGCACAGCTTGCATTTTGCCAGTTTAAATGAACCAACCTCTTTTAATGTCTTCTCACAAAGCTTCTTCTCTTTCCCCCCTCCTCCTCCTAGCAGTCCCTCTTGGCAATGACTTGTGAGGTCTTCTTTCCTGAAGCCAGGGCAGCCAATTTGAATATAGTATTCCAGAACAATTCCACAGTGCCTTTTCCAAGGACTGAACATTTCCCTTCTATACTGCTGATACTTAATCTGAGACTTTACGGAAGAGCAGCTGGGTTTTGTTAATGCAGGATATTTTCAATTCATAGCACCCACATGACCAGGCAGTATAGTTGGGTCTTTCTTTTTCTGTGTGATTTCCAACTAATTAATTCCAAGCTTGTCATATAAAACCACCTTATTAGCCCCTAAATTCATGACACTGTATTTTGTATAATTAAATTGTACCTTATTTCTAGTACTAGAACCTTCAGTGTGAACCAGAATCCTCTGTATTATATTCTGCTTTTTTTGCTGTTTGTGCTGAGTCCAGCTCTGTTTCTTCAATAAATTTCAGTAGCCTTCTACTTCTTGTGCACCATTTCCCCATACCTGAAATGTTGTTCCATAAGATCAATGGGAGTGATTCATTTTGACTTTCTGAAACTACAGAAGGTTGCAGTTAATGTTACTTTATATTTAGGTCTTCTCTTTGCTTTTAATTATTTGTAGCTGCTAGTACAAATTGCTTGATTATGGAGGATTTCACCCATTCTGCTATTCTGTATAGCTATTTAAAATACAACACTTTTCTTTTGGAGAAATAAGGCAGTGGATCTGTTTGAAGATTGGAATATTAGAAATACCTCCATCTGCCCTCTGCTTATAACCTCAAGTAAGGCATTCCATCACTGGAGATTTTAGAAAAGGATAGACAAACATTTTTCAGAAGTGTATTTTGCATATTTAGTTCTGTCTTAGGGCTGGGGATGAACTGATTATGTTCCCAAGGTTTCTGTGTCTTCATTTCTCTTTCTTAACAGACCTTAATCAGCCTGTTTACCTATGCATTTTAATGGTCAGCAACTATTGCTCACCTTGTGTTGGTACAGTGTCTTAAATACAGACTTTTGTGAGGATTTTAGACCAAAAATTAAGAAAAAGCATGCATTTCCAACAGCATTAACACATTTTCTACATTTAACATATAGCTAATATAGAGTAAGGTTAGTAATATTTTTTTTCATGGACTACAGTACAATACTGTATATAATACTGTATTATTTCAGAGAGGCTGAAGTTCTGATTCATTTTAATGTATCACAGGTATCAGCTTATCTACAGTTACTTGGATAGCAATTATGTAACTCTCATAGCAGCTCAATAAAAAACCCCTCATTTTATGTTGTAAATTCTCAATTTAAAAGTGATCTTATATAGATAGTATTGACAAGTCTGGGTCTTTTTTTATTGTATGTTCTGTTATTATTGTGGAAGGCAGCTCTTGCATTTTTATCTGATTTGCTATTGTTTTTAAATTTCTTAGTGAATGTAACCTCCAGGAAAAGAATATTAATGATTAATTAGTAGCCAAAGTAGAATAACAGCAAGAATGTGGCTTTGTAGCTTAATAGTTTGAGCATTCAGATTAAAGTGAGGAGTCCCTGGTTCCCGTCCCTGGTTTACAGACCATTTGTCTATTCTAGTCAGTGGCTGCTTGGCATGAGGACACAAGTGATTGTTGAAACAGAAGCCCAAGCTATTTATCTCCCAGGTGAACAGCCTAAACCTCTAGATGAAGATCATATATTTCTTTTTTTTACTTGCTTTCACAACTACCCTAGACTCTTGTGAGCAAGAGCTGTAACAGGAAAAAACACCCACAATCCTTGGAGAAGGAAAATATGGATCCATTTTTTCATGGGGAAATGGAGTGATGGCAGGAGATGCAGAACTCTGCATACATGTTGTAACCAGGGGGAGCCCTTGCTTGGCAAGGTGACATCTGCTTGGAAAGAAAGCAATGGTCACTGCAACAACATCACCTGCAACCTGGGCAGTATGCCCTGAAATTGCTCACAAGATCAAACGCCTCAACCTAGACAGGTAGAGGAGCACCTTCAATGACATCTCATATGGACTTCCTTTATTTTGCGGTAAAATGGAAATGTCACACATTCTGACACAGTGCTTCAGCTGAGAGAAAAGCTGCCAACAACTCGGGAGTGGCAACTGGATGCCAATTGTTCTATTTAATATGCTCAGGTAGCTGTCAACAGTGATAGCTGAAATGTACTTTAAGTCAGTGCCGAAGTTGAACATGAGGTCTTAATTCAGATTCCTCCTTTCAGAGATCTTGCCATAATCTAGTACTTCTGTAACGCATATACCTTCACACTATATTATCTTTCAATTCTGCACTGCAGCTAACTATAGTGGTTTGGAAGGCTCCCTTTTCCCATTTTCAGTATGTCACAACCAGCAAAGAAAATTGAATGTGCAGATGTTTTACAGGAATTAAACATAACATGACCTTTTATTCTTTAGTTTATGGTACATTAAACAAACTGTAAATGTTGAACTTGTGACTTTCTGCTTGTCACAAGCATCACCTTTCTCTGCACCTACCGAAAATTCAGCATCTCATGCTTTCCTTAAAACTATTTTGCCAAAACACTGCAAAAAATGAAGTCTATAGCAAGCTGATTATATTCCTAACTAGCCCTCAAAGAATCTATTAGCGGTCAATACCTACATACAGTTCTGTTAGTCAGCAGAGAGCAATTTGGCCTCAGAAGGAATTATTGCACAGAAGAAATGCAAAACTGTATCTACTTATTGATTCATTTCTTTATGTTTGTTTGAATACCATCATACATATGACATATATTGTTAGTTCATTGTTTAAAATTTCAGAAGCATGGGATGTGCTGTCAGTGCTTGCCTTTCATCTACCAGTGAGCAGATCGCATGTGTCACAATGTTCAGTTTAACTCTTCTCAAATTTTTGCCCATGTGACAATTCCTTCTTCTGGTATCAGAACCTGGGCCATCCTTTTCTCAAACAAATCTTGGAATGAAATCTTTGGAAGGCCTGAACTGTCAATAGCAAAAGTCTCCCTGTTGAGTCTTCTCCTTTTTCTTTTCCTTGCCATTCTTAACTGTGTACTTCTGACTTCACAAAACAAAACCTTTAGGCATCCCATGTGGCAATCAAGAATTTGAGCCAAGAGCTGTCAAGACACCCTACTTTTACCTCTGATTTTGAACAAAATTAAACTAGAAATTAGGAAGAACACTACTCAGAATGACTGAACAGAGCAAAAAATGTTTAAATTTAAAAATTACCCTAAAAATGGAAGGTCACCTATTCTATGCCTCCCTATCCAGGATTAGTTGTTGAGGAATGGTGGGCAGGCCACTCTCCAGCTTTTCTTAAGACTCTCCAGTTCTGAAGATGCCATGATCTCCCTAGGCAAGAGTTAGCTTTCTCCAAGGAACACATTCAACTGCAGATCCAGAGAATTGTCCCAGGCAGTGAGTGGTCCTGTCTTGCCTGTGACACAACAGTCCCCAAAGCATCAGGTAGAGCAATGGTGCGTTACATTGCCTCAGCTCCAGGGTGTGTGCCTCAAAGAGCAGGTTTACATTTTGCCTACTTTTGCACTTAAAAAAGAGCTCAGCTCTTACAACTTTTCTAAAAATCCATCAAATATGAATAGCACCTTTGGAACAAGCCAAACCTCCTCCCTTAATCTTTCCATGCTGTGTTTGACTCAAGCCCACAGATCAGGGAAGGCTGAAACACGAATCTCGCCATAGTGATTGTAAAAAGTTCTTTTATATCATTTATTCTGATTATGCAGGCTACTAAAATGATTGAGTGATAAGAGATGAATTCCAAAAATGTTCACTTCCTCTAAAAGTTGGAAGCCTACCTGAATAAACTTCAGGCACTTGGTAATACATAGACACAATCTGTAGCTATTGGATTTGGTAGAAAGAAGGGCTAATGTAATTACAGTCTTCAAAGAAATCTCTTTGCTACAGTTATTTCTAGCTACTTGACAATGCATTGAATAGCATTTAAAATGTGTATCTTTGGTGGTTATGTGGATACCAATTGAAAGCAAAAATAAATGTGAGAGGAAAAAATAACTATTAAAAGTCAGAAATTAGAGTCATATTTAAAGCTAACTCATTAAGGTACAAAATTTTTCATAAGACCAGAGGAAAGTTTGAAGGAGGTTTCTGGAGCATGTGGGAAATGGCATATATATTAATTCAGTGCCAGAGGAGCACCACCTTGGCAAAGGACTATTCTTTTATTATCTTAATCACTAATATAAAATCATTTAAATGTATATAAAGTGACTGGATACCATTTTAGCAAAATAAGACAAAATATGTGTCCACTGCAGTCAAGCTAGTTCTACTGACTTTCTTGCTGGTGGAATTCCCTAACACACCTCTTTTTCTCATGTCAGTTTTCTATGTTGACATGAACCTCTTAAAACAGTTACTTATAGATGCTGCACTGCTACTTACCCCTTCTGTCCCTAGTGGTTGTCATGCATTATTTCCTATAGTATTTGATAGTAACTACCACAGTTAGGTCTGCTAGAAGAATTGGTTTAAATGCATAAAGAACGTAACTACCTGAATAAAATGCGCATTTGGTTTCTTTTCACATGCAACCCTGATTTAATTAACCTAAAGCATGTAATTTAAATAGGAAGTGAACTCATGTATACCTCTCTGGCTGAATTGCAAATCAGGAATTCATATACTAAGGTCACAGCTTTCTTAACATTCATACAGCATGCCTACAGATTTGATTTTTTCCTCCAAACATGGGAGCAATTCGAATAACACCAAAAATTAATCTGTCACTGGGTTTTTGCTCATGCAGTAAATAGCACTCTCTTCCTGAGGTGAAAACAAATGAGGTAAGACTAGCAGTCCTAAGCCAGTTTTCCTCAAGGTATGAGGTAGGGGCAAAGAAAAAGGAAAAGAAAAGAAAGGAAGCATTCTTCAGTTTGTTTGTTGTTTGAGTTTTTTTCCCTAAAGAAAGAAGGCCTTGCTTTTCCACTTTTGCACTGTATTTGCTTTGACACAAATATTTTTTACAGTCCCAAGGCTCTCTGGCTTTGCATGCTTTGTCCCAGTAGTTTTCTTAATGGAATAGCAGATGAGGACATGCCTAGAAAATTCATGCAGTTTTGACATGGTAAAGGAAAATGCTGAGCAAAGAGTAGGTGCAGCTTTAGCAAACAAACATAACTACTTCTCTGACTGCATAAATTATGAACAAAAGAAATATACTTCCACCCCAGGAACTATTCACAAAGCTAATAATAGATGTATGTGTAAAGTATGCTGAGTCAAACTGGATGGTTGGCATATTCTTTGCATGCCAGCATTCAGGAAAAGCTCTTCCATCCTGCAGACCTTAAACAGCAGGGGTCCAGTCTGAGACCTGGGAGTCAGTCTGTAAAGTGTGAGCCTCTTCCAGCCTCTGCAGGCTAGTCTGAGCACTTGTAAGGCCAAAACTATGCAAGCAAAGACATAATCTTTGCATCTGCAGTGCTGTCGAGTTACACACAGAGGTTCATAAATTCATAACTGACACCCAGTTAGCAAATAGGGAAAGATTCTTCCCATTTTCATTTGAGAAGAGTGCCCTGTAGTGCTGCCCTGCAGTACCAGAAAAAGCTTTTTCCAGCTGCTACAGACTTGACAAAAGATACTGATAATCTTGTGTAAACCAAAGCCAAAACAGAAAAGTCAGACACTGGCATCATTCCAATGACAACTATTTAAATTCAGCTTTGACAATGGCATAACATCAGATTAATCAGAAAACCAATCAGAGGTCAGCAAGTCCCTGTTAAGAATGCATAGGTATTGGATGGCAAACAGTGGCCAAAAAAAAGCAGAATATCATACACAAGAAAATATGGATTGTTGTAGAAAATATCTGCATACCTAACATGAAGTCATTGAACGGCATCCTTAATTGTATTAAGGCAGCCATGTTTCATTGGTAGAGAGACACTGACTTTTGGATATGCCACGTTAAGTACAGGTGGGTGTTAATGTCTTTCACACAAGAGAGGGCTAAATACAAAATGCCTACAACTCAATTCTGTTGTTATGTACAGCTGACAGTGGATTTCTGATGAATATGTAAGGATGAAGATAGGTGTAGGCTGTTCTCAGACAGTAGAAAATAGCATTACCACATACCATACTTAATTGTCTATGAAAAAAATGCAAAGTTACAAATGGGAGACTGGGAAGGCTCATTGATAGTTCCTCCTGGATTATTATAGGTCATTATTACCATATTTATAATAAAAACTCTTCCACTTAGAGAGAAATAAGAAAAGAAAAAAAAAAAAAGATGGTTGAGGAACAAGAAATCTGAGCATAGATTGATAACTGGCGTTGTAACAGTGACTGGAGAGTGATTCCCCACAATTTCTTTTTTAGAACATCTCAGTAGAAACTAGCAGGTGCCTAGTTCAAAATGAACAAAAGGACATATTTCTCACATAATGGATTGTTAAATCATGTACTGCTGAATGCCGTGGATGGTGAGGTTACATAGGCTCAAGGGGGATGGGATAAAATCAAAGAAAAAAATAAGTAATATCTTAACAAATGCAAAGATACCCTCCCTGTCTCAGGAAGTCCCCAAGTGAAAACCTGTGGAAACCAGAAGAAAATGAGGAAGCACTGCTACATGCTTGTCCTGCTATTACCCTGCTCCCAACAGCACCTGCCAGCGATCACTACTGGAGTCAGGATTCAGGCTAACACCTTTATATTCTTACCCTGTATAAGGTTTTGTGAACCATCAATGGTATTCTAGCTTTTCCAAGTAAACACAGCCTTGATCTGAGCTCTGCAGAAACAAGTCAGCAGGTGATATGTTAACTTCAGCATCTGCTTAACACTGAATTCAGTGAAACTGCTGATATGAGTAACATTAAATAAACCATACGGCCAGGATTCTTGTACTATTTAAGGACACCACATGGCTGCAATGACACAAGAATTCCTGAAGACACAACAGGAGGCTGGGGAAACACTATATAGGATACCTTTAATGGCAAAAGATGCCTATGCTCAAGCAACTGAACTTCAGCCTTTTTGGACTGGCCACTGAGAAAGATCCTGTCATGACTGAGCCCCCTAATTAAAGTTAGCAGTGCACATTTCACAAAGCTTTTAGGCAGATAATGCTCATGAACACTTAAATATTCTGCTGCCTTGGGACACAGAGAAGATACACGTGGTCTAAAAGCCAGAGGAGAAGGAATGCTCTAGGACCTGCTGTGGAGAAGGTCAGAAACTTGAAGATTTTTTTCCTTTGGTTGATTAATGTAATTGCAAACCTTTGAACATAACAATAGAAACAACAGCCAAGTCCAACACTGAGTAATACAATGGTGTAGCGTTGGAAGACCATTCCTTTCACAGAAGAAACATGGTGAGCCTCATAGACATGGAGTGATAGAACAAGACAAAAGATCTTGGTACCTGAACTGGAGGTTCTGGGAATAATAAAACATTCCACAGAGTGCCATGTCTGTGGTGAAACCTGATTTTGATTGCAACTTTTAAAATTACAATTAGACTAAATGAGACTAATAAAAATAAATTATAGACAAAAACTAAACAAACAAGTGAACAAAAAAACAAACAAACAAACAAAAAAAGCTTGGAAAGTAAAATTTTGGTCTGTGTGAAATTATTTTTTCTGGAAATTCTTTCTTGGTAAATTTTTAAATGTTAGCTTTCATATATAACTGAAATGAAAGCAAATGTTTAAAACTGTAAATTTCTCTGAGAGAATGAATTTCTACTCTGTCTCAGATTCTGCATGGCCTTGAGAAATTTACACAGGAACTAGTAATTTTAGAAAGAGACAGAAAAAGATGCAAGTAAATTATTGAAATTTTCACTATCTGACAATTGAAAACTGAATTGGCTTTTAGCTGCTAGACTTGTAAATTACATCCAGACCTTGCTTGGACATAAGGAGAAGGTATTCTTAATTAAAGTAGCATTATGGCCAAACTGAGAATGCAGTACGTGTTCTCCATTTGTGGAGCTGTTTGGGACATAAATTAGTCATATCAGAATGGGTCACTGATTTTTTGGTGTCTCTAATTTCAATCTGGAATATAGACTCCTGCTTCTTTTACAGTGTCCTTCCAAAGAGAGATTTCAGAGGGAGGCAAAGGACCTGATCTTTTCTGCTGTCTGGAGTACCAAACAAGCGAAGTCACATGCTGTATACAAACTACATCTCTCCACAAGCTGAAATTTTCTTTTCCTCTCCCTTCTTTCCCTCTTCTTCTACCCTTAATGCTAGAAATTTAAGCCACACCAGTTTAGTGGGCTTTGTAGGAGTGGGGAGTTAAGGCCAAAATAGAAATATAGATACATCTTTATATTAAAGAACATCACATAGAGTGAACATTGACAATACACATACCTATACATCCTTAAGCACTGTTCTGGGATTACAAGCAAACTATCTTTACGAAACAGAATGGCTTCCAGCCTTCAGGGCACAAATCTATTTCCTAAAATGACTGAAAATGTCAGGTAATGATGCCTCATCCCCTCTGCAACACAAATATCTCCTAGCTGGAATGAAAAAATACTTTAAAAAGGAAATACCAGTTGTTCTAACAGCACACTGGGACAAAACCAGTCCTTCACTCTCATGAAAATGGAAGTTTCTGATGCTGCATAAAGCTACTTATATTTTTCTATACCACTAACAAAATTTCAAATCAATAGTTAAAAATAGCAAGATATTTATTACAAGAAGACGCATCATCCACTAATTTCTGATGACAGATATGGTGATGAATATACTTTGGTTTATTTGCTAGTGTTGCTTGTAGAAAATCACCAGAAAAAAAAAATAGGAAAATGTAGAGCATATGCACCAAGTGAGGAATCAGCTCTGGCACCTCCCAAGTACCTGCCAGAAGAGGTATAGTGGGCACCCAGTGCAGTGAGGGCACAGCTTGGGATGTGAATGCATGTTGACAGATCCAGCAGCAAGGAGCTGTCTGGTTAGGGAACAGACAGGAAATGTGCACCGGTGTCTGGAAGCAGAAGCAAGAAGTAGCAAACAACTCCTTTTATCAGCAAGTTACATCAGGTCAACTGATCTTTTCTCCCCCACTCCTTTCTCTGGTCCACACATATGATAAGACCCAAACCACACCTGCTCAGTTGTTGCAGCTCACCTGTATCCCTTTCCCCCTCTCCAGGGCTGTGACAAGAAGCACCAGGGCCTATCCCAAAGGAAGAAGTTGGTACTTTATTATAACACAAACTTACAAAGAAACCTTTATTGTAATACAAACTTACAAAGAAAACTAAGCAGAATGAATTCAAGCAAATACAGAATCAACTGTCTTGAAAAGAGAGAAGTCCACTGGCTTTCACAAACCTAGCTCAGTTTACACCCAATAGAGAAAAAAAGCTGTTCCTGGTTTACAGTGCCAGGGAATTAAAAAAAAAAAAAAAAAAAGATAAACCCAAGTCAAACTTCTGTTGCCTCAGCCTGAAAAACTCCTGGTTTTAGCCAACAATAATGATTTCAGCTTACCCCAGGGAAATACAGGCCATGACATGTTCTCATGGGCAAGTTATCACATGGGAATAAATTGAAGTTCTACATTCATTTTAATTAAATTTGGGCACTGAACAGAGGCACCTGTGTTAGGGATTTTGAGGTCCAGCATAGGCCAGCATGGATGCAGTCAACAGAGAGACAGAAGCTTCCTCAGGAGAGAGAACTCCCTCTTGCACACAATTCAATGTATTTCCCACTGACTTAATACTTCTCCCCACTGTAGCTCTGTTCTCTGTCCCTCTCGTACATTCTGCAAAGCTGGGACTTCTTCCTCAGTTCCTGCCAGGAAGGAAATCTCATTATTGCTGGGGCTGGTATAACAGCAGGTGCCGTAAGAAAAGTGATACTGGAAGTTGCTGCACTCTTATGACACTCAGGCACAAAAGAAAACTTTCCTAGCAGGACTTGGAAGGGAAGAAATAAACTCACTGGCTTTCTGAGTTATTTATTAGAGCCAGATCCTCAGCTGCAATTAACTCTTCTGTATTACAGCTGAAGGACTGTATGCATTTGCTTACATTTTATTTTGCACTTCTACTCCAACCCCAAATAGCATTTGATGGTACAATGCTCTCCTGGGTGCTTGCGTTTTGAGAGTTCCATCAGAAGGGCCACCTGACTGATCAAGTGGGCTATTGGAAAGCATGAATCATGGGGTGCTTTGAAACCGGCTTCACCATACTTGTATATAAAAAACCTTTATTCATTCAAAGAGGGCAGACTGACTTCAGCCATTCTTCTGTACAAATGATTCATTCCAGGACTAATGAAAATTTAAGGTTTTGGCAACCCATCCTCCCACAATCTGCCATATCAAAGGGCAAACTCACAATGATGATCTGAACTCTACATTCATGTTCTAATTACTATGCTTACTCTACTTGACCTTAGAATTGGTACGGGGACTGCAAAGACAGTCATGCATGGCACGTGAAATCTTTACAGTGGCAGGATCATGGCTCCTTTGTGCTTATTTTCACACTGACTTCATAGGTTCTTAAAAGTTTCAGGACTGAGAATTGTTACTATTTTTATATAAATAAAGTCTTGAACAATGATTTCTCACTCTCCCTTCAATTGTGAGTGATTTCAATGAGCAAAAAAATCTCATACCCTCTAATGCTGTATTTGACCACTGCACAAGATCAAGTGGACTTCTAACCAAGAAAAGAACACTTCTACCTGAGAGTAACTTGATGAAAGATATATATACATGAAAAATTATGCATTCAGTGGATAAGAACCATTTTGTGTGCTTCCACTGTACGTGTCATCTGAGAATTGCAGAACACTTCTGAAATGTTAATTGAACTTCATAATACCCTTCTGAGATACATAAAAGATGTAATGGATGCTTCAGCTCCTCAGTAAAATGTACTAGCTTCCAAAAGAGAACCAAGAAATTATCTGGCAGTATATAAACACTTCAACAGAAGTAAGAAATGACAGCATATTACTTTGAAATAAAACAAAGGGAATTCTGTAGCAGTTTATTCTAGAAGGCTAAAGCTTCCTTTTACATCGGATCCACTGCAACATTAATGTACACATAAGTCAGGAATTAATTTTTCTTTCCTATTAGGACAGCTGATCTTTCAGTAATACAAATGCCCCAAGCTCTATCTGAAGTATTGCTGCAATAACAATTCTGCCAAAAAGTGCCATCTGTTGCTTCTCTCCTCCACCTCCTGCAACATTTGCTATCGCTGCATGGTAGCTATACCATCAACTATGGCCATTGCACAACTTCCCAAACCTGTGAGCCCTGACATGGCTGCAGTGAGAAGTGGTGTGGCCCCAGGCACCACCAGGGAGGTGAAGGGCTTCCTGTTGCTGTTTCCTTTCTCCTTGGCAGCCCCACTCCACGGGACCAAGGCTCTAGTGACCTCGTTTGCCACGACTCTTTGCGCTGGTGCTCTACACAGTTGGTATAGCAAAAGGACGATCATTCCCTCCACCAGAACTCGCAATCTAAGTAAATCAAGACAGAATCTGTCCTCCCAGAAAATGTCTTTCCTCAAGCTCCTGTTGCCTTGTGCAACTCCACTGATTTCAGTGGAATTGTACTTTACTTCCTCCACTAATATGAAAGCCAAATCAGTCTTATAGATTTCTTTCTGATTAAATGATTTACAGTACATAAAGACAATGGCACCCAAAAAAGGAAGTTTTGCTATATGAATGTGATGCTAAGGGTAGCATACTCCAAACAGGCAAGAATAAGGCTAACATGGATACTACTATTCTGTCATTTCAAGCACCTCAAATACATAAAAACATTTAAAACAAAAATTACACAACTACAACATCCACATTTTTATTCATCCATCATGCAACTTTTCATTGCATTCCCCATATGTGCTCCTATTTACCTCAGGCAGAAATGCATATGCTTCTTTATTAATTCTTCCAGGCAAAGACAAACATCAAAGTCACACTTCAGAGGTGACAAGAGATCTCAACTTAATAGACTACAAATATTTCACAGAAGGGAGAAAACAAAGAGAGACAAGATATTCCAAAACATTTGAGATTATGGTATTTTCCATAAACAAACATTTCTACATCCCAAAGAGGGGGAAAAAAAGACTTTCATTTCAAATGTCAGTGTACCCCAACAGGACACCTTCCTATTGCCAGTGGCTGCTAGCATCTAGAATCTTAGTGACAAATTGAAGGTCATCTTCCTATATTTCATCTCCTACTGTGAATTAGCTTTTGAAATCACTAATTGATGAGAAATTACAAGTGTTTATTATACAGACAAGTGTGAAAGCTTCACTTGAAGTTGATTTCTTTCTACTGTTGTGGTTATTTGGAAATGAATCATCCCCTATGCTCTCTTTTTAGTAACTGCAGGCCACTTATAAATACACAGAAAATAGAAAAGGAAGGAAGGCAGAGCATAAACCACAGAAATTAGAAACAAATATTTCTTTCAAATTTTAGGTTTTATGTCACTTAAAAATACGTAAATAAATACAGGACATCCTTACAACCTTTCATCCTGTTAGAAGTCTATCATACCTCCCATACAAATGTGAAAACTGTGACTCAGGCAAGTTAGGTAATTTGCTGACTGTTATGTTTGATAGAGCCCTAATAATTCCCTGAGCAGAGTCTATGCGCGCTTGCATGTATTCACAAAACAACTATTGTACTATTGTACTCTTGAATGCAATAATACCTCTCCATGTTCCGCTGAAATCCTATGCCATGTGGCAGTAAGAAAGATTACTACCAATTTGTAAATTGCCTTTTCTACTTGTTTCAAAGAAATAAATGGAGCAGGTACACCCCTACAAGAAAAATTAGCAGGAAAACTCTGTCCTCCTGCAACATCCTTTTTCACTGTGTCCATCATTCAAAATGGACTAGTGTGAGACAAGGCTACAACAGTTAACCTCTCTCCTCAGCTCATGAATTGCCAAGTCATAAGTGAAAGAAGGATCATCCCAAGATAGATCTTATTTCTGAGGCAAGAAAAGTGGAGAAATCTAAGTGCCTTTCTTTGGTGTATTATGTAGAGACACAATAATTTTAAGATGAAAACCTGAACATTTGTCAAAGGTGTGACAAGGATGAATGCAAGTAAGCTAGTTCAGAAAGATAAGTGATGTTTTCTGTCATAAATCTGAACTGAAGCTCCAGAGACTACATCAGCTTTCTGCTTAAGGTACTCTAGACAATGTTATTATCTAGTCATCTATAGAGGATTGGGTGGGTTGAACCAAGGGTTTCTTTAGAGCAGGCATTTGCAAATGTTAAAGGGTATTTAAGCACCAACATCAACAGTTCTTGTGACTTAAATTCCCTTACCCTACATTTCAGGGAGAAGCCTCCCTCTAGTTTAAAATCACAGCCACCAACTTGTTCTTCCACTGCTGGGTGCCTATCCCTATGTCACTTCACAAATAAGTGCTACTACTATGATGCTTTTTCCTTCATACGCCTTAATCTGCACCTCAAGGACAAGAACACTTGCAAAGGAGCTCAAAGGCCCGAGCTCACATCTGTCATGAGATCAAACAGACTTAAGCACAGTTTTTAGCAGACTGCTTAAAGACTAGATGATACTTCAGGTACCACTGGGAGAAAAGAGGAAGCGAAAGCTTTTTCTTTCTGGAAGCTGCTCCACTTTGCTGTGGATAATTAACTGTTTACTTAGTCAGAGCAAAGGGACAACGATAATTCCCAATTCAGCTGTTAAGGAGCTTTCCTTCCTGAGGTAAACCTTAGTACTAGTTCCTATTCCAGTGAACACTGTAAGTATAAAATATTTAGCATCTAGTGATAAATGGCAGCCAAACAGAAATGTGGAACTTTATGTTTTGGAAAAGGTTTGTGATTTAGTGGTCACATATCTAAACCTTTTGGTCAAACTGACCCTTTGTAGCTCAACTGATGACTTGACTTTTATGAACTCAAGTTGAGCCGTGTTGCATCTCAAAGCGATTATTCCCACCACCCAGTGACTCAAAATGAGATTCAGCCTCCCTCAGTATTTGCAGGGGTTTCTAGGACTGCACCCGCTGTGTATGAGAAGCCAGAGTTTAATATCAGACTCTTTATGGAATTCAGGCTTTTCCAGTGTATCTCTTCCTTTTCTGCTATTTATATGTTTGTTTAGTCTTTAGTCCTGCTTCTGCCTTCTGGTTTAGAATCATAGAATTCATTAGGTTTGAAAAGACTTTTAAGATCATTGAGTTCAACTGTTAACCCAGTGTTGCCAAGTCCTCCACTAAACCATGTCCCTAAGTGCCACTTCTACAGCCTTTGGTCAGTTGGGGTCAGTTGTCCTGGCGGTGTCCTCTCCCATCTTCTTGTGCACCCCCAGACTACTTGCTGGGGGGCAGGTGTGAGAAGCAGAAAAGGCTTTGACTCTGTATATATCTCTTAAGTGCAAGCTTTAAAATGTAGTGCTCAGAAAACAGGGAGCCTTCCAAAGCAGTTCTGAAAGAAGCAAGGTATGCTGCCCACAACAAGAGTGCACGCAGATGTTTCAAGGAGTATTTTGACTATTAATTGCCACGGCAGACAAATCGAGCAGGATACAACAATTACTGGCATGAGCTGGCAAAGACAGGGCCTTCTTTTACACTAATTGATACTTACTGGGAAGACAAAAGAGAGATTAATTCAGCTTACAATATCAGTTACTGTGGAAAGGTTTGAAAAGAAAAGCCTATGGCATGCCTGTAGGTAATTGCTCCCAGTCAGGTTTGCCACTGGTGCCTTTTGCAAAAAGTGTTGTGAGGACACCGCTTCCACAATTTATATGAGCCTCTAAAATTATCTCTCACAAATTACTGTAGATATGGTGGTGAAGTATGCTTCCTCTGCATGTGGAAGAATGGAGAGATAAAAGACTGTGAGGAGGTGTGCTGAATTTTTATTTTGGCTCATTCCAGTTGTGTCTCAGCTCTGGCTTATGCTTTCATGAGGGAGAAAGGAGGTTATTTGAAGGTCACATCAACAGTTTTCTCTTTATCTCCATTTAATATATTTTATTCAACTTAGCCTGGTTAAAAAAAAAAAGGCAAAAAAATTTCCTAAAATACAACATTTACTCTTTGTTAAGAAACATCACATTTCTTAGAAAATATTTTTATATGATTTAAGGTCCATAATCTGAGCCAAGAAATTAATCTGTTCATAGTAATTTACAGTCTTTCTAATATAATTTTTATTAGCCCTTGGAAATCTTCCACCAGCTTCATATAATATACATAATACCCTAGTGGAACACTGAAACGCTGTTATTCCTTTAGATTTACCGAATGGCAGAAGCTTCTTCTAGGAAGTTTATTTTAATGTTTTACATTAACAGCAAGCATATTTCTGTTTATATCAAAATAAAATGTTGCTGTGTGTGAACAGATATGTAAAGATCATTTGGTATCACCACCGGCTTCTTATATTAGAAGTTATCTGAGTGCAAAGTCTTATTGTAGAGTTTAAAAATCAATAATTACCTGAAAAAACCAAGTAACATCTCCCCACAAAACACTGGAAAACATGTTCTTAACTTTTCCAGTGATGCTAAGAAAGGTCATTACTCCTTGATTAAGATTTAAATTTAAAATACTATCTTTAGGACTTTTTCAAATTCAGTAAGTCTGTTTTAGAGGCAAGACACAAATGTACATAAAACTCTAAAACACTAACTTAGCTATCATAGCATTGACCGCTCTGGCCTTTAGCCGACTAGCTGGTCCAGCTTCTGAATCGAGAACAGAGTCCAGGGTTCTTGTTTCCTTGCGCACCAAACAAGCAGATTTAGGCACTTCAGAATGAGATCCACCAAACTCTTCCTGCCAAGGATGTGACCCCCTGTGTTAGCTGACTTCAGATTTGTCAAGGACAAAGGCAAGTGTGACAACCTGCCCTCCTCGGTGAATTGGAGATAATAAAAGGTATCTCCCTTCCCCTGATCTTTCCCCCAATCCCTGTCTAGAAAATGGACAGTTTTATCTTCAAAAATAAAGTTGAAAGGCACTGATTTTAGGCATTAGTAATTCTGGATGATGACTGACATTGTTTCAAATCCTTCCTTTATGCTGTGAAAACCTCAGGAAAGCAGTCTACTATTCCAGTTGAATTTGTCTATTCAATAGGAGAAAATTCAAGATTTGATGGATAAAGAAGAGGAAAGCAAGCACATAATCTATAATCTAATAATTTGACCATAGAGAGAGACCTTCTCTTCCCCCTAAAAAGAATCATTCTATTTTATCATTTAATACAAAATACATAAAGAATCTTTGCAGCAGGACCAGAAATCTCCCCAAAAACCAGAAATCACCCAAAAGCACATACCCTTACAAAAAAAGTCCTCACTCTCCTTTTGTGGAGGCTGACGTTCATCTACACATAAGCAAGAAATTTCTCAACAAATTTGAAGGTGAAAATCTAGGTGTCAATGGATCTCTGATTTCTCCAGAATCAGGGAACAACTGACAGGTTCATAGTTTTGAACCTCAGAGCCTAAAGTATGCTGATACCCTTCTGACCAACATCATCTTGATATTTGATATTTTTGTCCATGACAGGATAATATTTTAGTTATTTTAAGGCAAATTACAACTCCTAAGTAAACTGCATTGAAACTAAGGGAGTATCTAAAGGGACTGAAGACAAGGAAGAGTGAATTCACCTAAACGAAGCTCGCTAAAGACATCTGGAGGTCCTTCCAGAAGAACTGAGATAATTAAACTCCCATTTAATATTCATAAAAAACAACATATCCCTTTATGGGAGACATTGCCAGGGTGATCTGTTAGGATGCTGAACACCTAATATTTAAATCTAACTAACCCTAAGTATATCTCTGCTGCAAATTAACTCTCCAGAAGAAAAAGTGTACATGTCTCTGATTCAGGCAAGTCGCTGATGACTGCGCTGTCATCCCTCAGCTTCAGCTGCACACTTTTTTCAGCACTTTCATCTTGGCTCAGTGTATTCACCCTTTGTGAGCAAACAGCAGCAAAAAGGCAATAAAGTAGGAACATTATAACAGAAAGAAGCAACCATCCTTTTTCATGCAGCACGACTTTTGCAATACATATAACACTGGGAAGTCACTACCAAAAAGGGAAAGAAAATTTGCCAAATCCTTGCCAGTCATTAGATTTTAAGTTCTATTCTTGAAATGTATATTGCACTTACAATTTAAGGGGGCAACAGTTCCTCCCACTGGAAAAAAAAAAAAAAAAACCCAAACCAAAAAACCCAACAAAACCCTTTGATAACTAGAGGGAACATGCAGATTTAATTTTAACATGATGCTTTCAGTTCATGTGGTTAAGCTGTTTTCATTAAAGGGCTTTTTAAAGAAACTCAGCATGTATTTTTCCTTAAATTGCATAAACTTAAAATTGGAAAACCGGATACTCCAATCTTGTCCAGTGCAAGGAGGAGTAATTTCCCAAGTCAAGCCCATCCTGAGAAGTGAGACATTGAAAATTGTCTATGAAAAGAAGTATGGATAACTGTGGCTGAAGTCACTGCTGCTGACTGCTTGTACATTTTGGATTGTTCCCCCAGCTTTTGATAAAAAGAACAACTTCACTGTTGCATGCCAAAAGACAAGTCTGAGAATCTAACTAAATCTGACTAAAACAGGTGTCAATAAAGACAAATATGTTTAGTGGTACAGGGAATCTGCCCCAGGGGTAAGTTAATCAACTGTTTAAATCAAATCCTGCCTCCTCCTCTCTCTCCATCTTTCCGTTAGCCAGAATCCAAAAATTTGCAATTTTCCAGCCTTAGAAGCTTACAGCTGGCTTTCCTCAGGGCTGAAGATCATGATTTTGCCTTGAGAGCGAGCTGCCATATGTGCTTTACCTAAACTTCAAAGAAATTGAGATTCATTTCCCAATATTGAGGTTATCATTAGGAAAGACAATTATTCAGACTCAGCACCCTATTTTTCTTTCTCTAAGCTGTGAAATTTTAGAAAGGCAGGAAGGTGCACTCATATTTTTATTAGCTCTCTACAGGTTTTTTTGCCTGCACCACAGCAGCCAGGGGAGACCTGGAACATACTAGACATGAGTGACTGCATGGCTCTAGGGGTGATACAACCATGGGACCCACATAGACGATCAAGAACTTCTAGGAAAAGATGGGATCCACCTGCAGTGGGGCAAAGGTCCACAAGCTGGGCAGCCTGTGAGGATAGCTTTGAGTTAGGAATGATGGGGAGGGAGTAGACAACCAACAATCAAGTGAGGAAGTGGTGGACTGAGGTCACAAGCAAAGTAAGCAGGACAATGTGAACAGGAAATAATTAACAAAACAGGGCAGAAGGAAGCCCACCCCAAGGGTATGCACACAAACAAGCAAGTGCCAACAGGACAGCTCTAACACCTCTTCTGGAAAACCCACATGACTGGATGCCTCTCTGAAATGCCTGTTCACTAATGTGCATGGCATGGGGAGGACACAGGAGGTCTGAGCGCTGTTGCAGGGTCATGGTCTCATTGGGATCACAAGGAAAAGGTGGTATAGCTCACATGACTGGACAGCTGCAACGGAGGGCTACAGGCTCTTTAGGAAGGACAGGCTGGGGCAGTAAGGAGAGGAGAGAGCAGTAGAATGCACAGAGCTCTGTCTAGGGACAGATGAGGACCCAACTGAAAGCTTATGGGTCAGGATTAGTGAGCAGACTAATGTCCTAATTAGGCAGAAGACCTGGTGACAAAGGACAAGATAAAAACCAACATATTCAATGCCTTCTTCTCCTCAGATCTTACAGATAAAGTGCCCTTCAGCTATCCTAGGCCCAAGCCCCTTGAGAAAGTCTGAAACAAGGAGAACCTACCTTTGGTGGAGATAAGTTAGGGAACATTTAAACAAACTGAACATACACAGGTCCATGGGCCCCGATGGGACACACCAAGGAGTGCTGAGGGAGCTGGCTGTGTCACTGTGAGGTCATTCTTGGTTATCTTCGAAAGATCATGGTGATCAAGGGAGACTCTGGAGGACTGGAAGAAAGAAAACCTTGTCTTCAGGAAGGGCAGGAAGGAGGATCTGGGTTGACAGGCTGCTCAGCCTCAGCTCAGTCCCTGGAAAGGTGATGGAGCAAATCTTTCTGGAAGCTATTGCCAGACAGCTCAAGGACAAGAAGGTGTTTGGAAGTGGTCAATATAGATTGTTACAAAGGGAAAGTCATGCCTGACCAACCTGATAGCCTTTTACAGTGGAGTGACTAGTCTGGTGTTTGACAGGATAGTAGTGGATTTTGTTTATCTTCTCTCTAGCAAGGTTTTCAATACTGTCTCTCATGACATCCTCACAAACTAATGAAGTATGGACTAGATTAGAAGACAGTGAGGTGGACTGAAAACTGGCTGAATGGCTGGTCTCAAAGGGTTGTGACCAGCAACATAAAGTCCAGCTGAATAACACTCAGTCATTAGTAACATACCCCAGGGGTCAATACTGGGGCCAGTGCTGATTAACATCTTCATTAATGGGCTGGACAATGGGGCAGAATGCGCTTTCAAGAATTTTGCAGATGATATAAAACTGTGAGGAGCAGCTGATACACCAGAGGGTCGTGCTGCCATTTGGAGGGAGCTCAACAGTCTGCAGAAATGAACTAACCGAAATCTCATGAAGTTCAGCAAGGGGAAATGCCAAGTCCTGCCCCTGGGGAGAAATAATCCATTGCACCAGTACGGCCTAGGGGCTGAGTGACTGGAAAGCACCTTGGCAGAGCAGGCCTTGATGGTCCTGGCAAACAGAACATTGACCATGAGCCTGCAGTGTGTCCTCACAGCAGAAGTGGCCAACAGCCTCCTGTCCTGCATTAAGAAAAGCATTGCCAGGAGGCTGAGTGACATGATCATTCCCCTCTGCTCAGCATGGGTGAGGCACATCTGGGTCCAGTTCTGTGCTCCCCAGTACAAGAGGAGACATACTGGACATAGTCAAGCAAAGGTCCACGAAGATGATTAAGGGACTGGAGCATCTGACATATAAGGAATGGCTGAGAACGCTGGTATTGTTCAGCCTGGAGAAGAGAAGGTTCAGCGGTATCATATCAATGTGTATAAGTACCTGACAGGGCAGCATAAAGAGGATGGAGCCAGCAACAGGCACAAATTGAAATACAGGAAATTCCATTTAAATGTAAGAAAAACATCATTACTCTGTGTGTGGTTGAACACTGGAACAGGTTACCCAGAAAGGTTGTGGAGTCTCCATCCTTAGAGTTATTCAAAATCCGAAAGGAGAGCCCTGAGCAATCTGCTGTAGATGGCCCTGCTCTGAGTGGGCTGTAGGACTAGACGATCTCCAGAAGGGCCTCCTCATCCCAGCCATTCTGTGATATCTATGATCTAGGGCACTGGCATCATCCTGAGCATTTGCACAAGTACTGAGAGACAGGATAGCTTTTTGCTTTGCAATAGACCCCCATCTTCCCCCTTGTAAGGCAGCTGAAGAACAGAATTGATGAAGACACCATCAGGTGAACGTGCACACTATGACTGATGATACATTCAGGGCTCAACCACTGGTGCAACCAGGTTCATGACATGTGAGAATTACCCTGTAAACACAAAATGTGGAGATCAAACTGTGCTTGGACAGTTGCTGTTGACCAAGGTATGCATTATCTTTGGCATGTTTTATTTTTATATATAAGAATAATTAGGAATAAAACTAACAACATACTTAAAACTTCCCATTATTTCAAATTAAGAGTTTTCACATGGGAACTGCAATGATGGCAATTATATCAGTAAAGTTACATTAGACAGAAGATTTACCCATAGTAGATCAAATGTACCTCTTCCTTATCACCTCTTGTAAGTGTTGCAGAGGAAATTAGAAACAAGAAAGGATTTGAAAAGGACAGGACATGAGTTTGGAGGATGGAATAAATAATGCAGTCCTAAAAAAAGATCCACAAAAGATGCCCAGGGAAAGGTTTCAGAAATGCAGGCAGGTAGACGCAACAGAACATTAAGTTTGATAAACTTGTCAGGCAACAAGATCCCAGAGTTGGGTTTATGAAAAGAATCAAAAGCTCACACTACACACAGAAGCAAATTGAGACTATTTCCCCATCTGAAAATAAGTAAAGCTTGTCAGATTTTTAATTCTGTAGCTTTTAACTATAATAAAATTAACCAAAATACACATTGGAAAAGTCTCAAAAACATAATCAACATTTTCCCTCTCCTTTTAATTCTGAAATGAATTTATTTCACAAAATAAAATCACATGGAGAAATCAAAAAGCTAGGCATCACCATGCCCACTTTGTAGCAATCTCACAGTGTTCTTACACTCCAAGAATCAAATTCTTCTCTTTATTCTGCACCATTGTATAATTTAATTTCATTAAACAAATAATGGTTGGTAATTGCTCAATGTCACATAATGCTTTATTTTCAATGCTACCAAAATGGCATTAAACTGTGACTTAGAAGTGATATTTGTTACAGGGCAATTTACGATAGCTCCTCAGAGTCTTTTGTGTATCTCAAAATGCCTTGTGGAACCTGCGAGGCCCATAACAAGTACTTTTCTAGTGCATTGTGAGGATTTCCTAGAAGTATGTAATTTTGTTTTCTTTTAATTGCCTATTTGGATCTTCTCCCTTCAGCAAAAGCCAATTTTATTGCCACAGAAACGATTTTCCTTACATTACCATCTGCAACTGGGCAGAGCAGTCAAGTCTCTGTGGACAGTATTTCTCCAACAGGTGCATCCTTTGCAAGACACACACAAAAGCTATCACTCATAACTACAATTATTAAACTTTGAAGATACATTTTATTTTTCACAAGTGCAGTAGAACTCAGATATGCTGGAACCTAAACAACTTATTTTCAACTAATGGGTTTAGTATTTGCCACCCAGCAGACAATCCTTATCTGCAGAGACACTGTCACAACTTGGCAAGGAGACACAGGTGGCCTGGGTCACTAATGCAGAAGCAATGCAAATGACTGAGGCTGCTTCTTCAACACGAACAAGAAAAAAGCTGAACACAGAAACTTCTACTTTCCAAAAAGATAACTGACTGCAGACCAGCTTCATACATGAGTTATTACTACATTATTATTATCCATATGCTAGAAAGCGAGGCAAAAATGCTACTATCAAATTTGTTAAAGCATTCAATTAATTTTAAGGACCCAAACCGTAGCAAGTGCATCACATATTCCTAGCACCCTAGAATTCACAGCAGCCCTCCAGGCCATTTGGGCTGTTGGCACTAGTGTTCCCCACCTCCAAAAATCAGCCCTCACATGGCTACTATAAAGCACAAACTAGTCAACTGTAAATATACAGCTTTAAATGATGCGTACACATATTTCATGCCAGAAGTCAAGACAACTCTCATTTCCCCAAGTGAGCACCTGGTTCTTTCACAGCTAAACACTTGTATGAGAGAAGGAAAATCCTTGCTACATCAGACCAGTGATTGACCTCACATCTAACCTCTCTGACACCGGCTTGTACTAGACACTTAAACTAAGTTGGTTTTGTCTTTGACTCCATTAGCACCTGTCCATCTCCCCTTTACTAAGGCACACCACAGTCCTATTCAAGCCTCTCACATCCTGGATCCTTCCCTCACTACTACCTCCCTCCTACCAAATGCTCCATACCCTGGGCTCTGCGTTTCTTCTCATTAGCTACCACCATTTACTCTAACTTCTTCTTCAGCTGGATATCTCTTGGGGTCCTGCTGCCAAAATCTACGTCACTATTTTCATTGTCTGTGAAGATTAGGAGTGGAATTTTCAAAAGAACATAGGCCAATGGTAAATATTTTTACAGATCCTGAAGTTATATGAAAGAAGTGTTGAAATCTACAATTCTAGATGACGTTTATTTCTCATCATCAACATTCTGTAGCCTAAGTCTAAGTTTCAGGATTATGTAGCATCATTATATAAAAATCATACTTAAAATCCCTATACATTGAACAACGAAGCTTTTATTTACTTCGGGAAAGAAAGATAAGTTTTGGATAAAACATTGCACTGCAACTAAGGAGGCGGAGGCATGCTGATCTCAATTAGTATGACTTCGGGTAAAAAACTTCAAGAACAAACAAGACATAGAAATTGAGCTACATTAAATAAAATATCAGCCATTGTGACCACAGTCAGCCCTTCTGGACACTGAAAAATTAATATTAATTAACAGACTTGCCTGTAAATTCTTAAATAGCATTTTCCAGGCTACACATTCCTTACATTGCATGGTGAGTTGGGTTCTGCCCAAACCCCACCCAAACCTGAAACCAGGTCATACAGCCTGCTAGTATCATGCATTGATTTAAAATAGCCTTCACAATGCTGCTACCAAAACATTATCACTACATCACATTAAGGATATCCTTGAGGGGAGAAAGGAGAATGTGTCTTTGGAGGACTTCAGAACCAGTTGAAGGCTATGATGCAAACAGCTCTGGGATTTCTGAGATCGGTCTGTCCTTCCCCTCTCTTGTGTAACTTCTCCTACTCCTCACTCTGCACAGAATACATGGATACAGCACAGGCTGTACCACTACACACCACAAGGAGAGAGAGTACTTCCACCAGCAAGGAGTGCACAGCCTGCTCCAGACCCCTTCTTGCCCTACTCCTAGAACAAAACAGGTCACACCACGATGCTACTAGCATACAGGCTGTCTTTACAAAGTGCCATGCCACATCAACCCATCTCTCAGCTCAGTTTCTTAACTAGACTACAAGCAAGGCATGTGGTTTCCATTTAGTTTAGGACTTATGGAGACGGTGGAAGTGAATGATTGACATGAAACTCTGGTTTTGCTATTGAGATATATAGTGATATATAGATGTAGCTGTAGAGATAGAGATACATAGCTGCACTGGAGTGACCTCACCAACCAGCTCTCTCCTAGGACAGTCTTTGACAAACTCAAACTATTTTCATCCTAAAATTCTCTGAAAGTCTTGAGTCTTTCTCAGGCCTTCAGTCCATCCATTTCTACTTACAGCCCTGGAAGCTTTCCCACTGGTAGTGCTTTGGCGGAAAAGAGACAAACAAAAATTTGATTTGAGATGGTGGTTGTGATTCTGACCCCAACCTGATGTTGAAGCATCCATTTAAAATGTACATGTCTCAAAGCTATGTATTTCCCTTTTCCTCATGCACCATACTACTACCCACAAGAAGGAATTACTAGTCTGCAACTTCACAAATACCTTCTCAGCAGAATCTTGACTACACAGTCCTTTATTATCTGAAATTATTTGAAGAAAGGGTCTCATGCATTATCATACTTAAAATGTCCTTCACCACCTGAAAGCATTACTGTAAAGATTTATTTCGTATTGCCTATGTCCTTGATAAATAACATTTGTAATAACTTTGCAAAGAGGTGTATTTAACTACCATTCTCCTACCTTGGAATTTTGCTTAATGAGGCCTATCTTAAACAGGTTCAACTCCCAGGGCTTTTTGCCAGTCCCCTCTGCAGCCCAAGTTTTCATCTGCACCTGCCAAAAGGTTCATTTAATCAGGCATAATAATTCTTTCATCTTTAATAAGAAAGACCTGTACATAACACTAGATTTACCCGGGCATCTATTTTTTAGGCTTTTTTAAGACAGTCATTTTTAATACACTGAAGGCCCTTCTGACAGCAAGGATGGTACAATTCTGGCTACGACACAAGATACAGAGTGGGTCTCCTAGCAGCCTTGATTTTTGTTCCACATCTTCCCCACTCCTTCCACAGCCAGGCACAGGTGCATTCAAAGGGCTAAATAATAGTTGTGTCCAGACTTACATTAAACTCTTCTGATGGCTTTGCTGGGACACAGAGAGAGGCTCTTGCATGCTATGCACATACCCAGAGATGAAAGTCTTTGAGAACGGCCCAGTTTTAAAGCCTTGCTCCTCCCGCTCTGTGTATGACTAAACATGCTATACTCAGCAAGGGCTAAAGAGGCAGTGGCCTTAACCATGTGAAATCTCTGAGTTCTTGCTTTCATTTCCCCTTGTCCACAACTTTTTCGAGTGACAATATAACTCCTATTCTAAAGCTCTTTTCTGAATATAATGCTAAATGGGTCTGTCCTATCAATAAAGAATGCTGAAAATACTCTCTCTGGCCATGAAGTAATACATGCTATCCACCAAAAGTGCCCATTAACAGCTTACTTGATCTTCTTCCATTTGGCTATATGACTGGTAAGACTTGACAGTACATAATTTGAAAAAAAGAAATACCAATTACCCAAATCTACATCCCTCTCAAAGTCCAGTGACACTCCTTTCCCATTCCCTCTCCTTCCTCACTGCTAATGATCAGAGGTACTTCGGAAGAGTGTGTGGTCTGATTCTACTGCTGTTACCTGCCCTGACTGGCACTGGTTCCCATTGCTTGTGGCACAGAAATACAGGGACTCCTCAGACTAAAATGCCTGGGGGGTTGTGTCTTTCTGCCAGGGCGCAACTTGCTCCTTCTCCACTTCTGCCATTACCACTCTCGAAGTAGTGGGAGGCGCTCTGCACGTGGTGAGCAGATACACCAAGCGTGGGTCCATGATGAGGCAGCAGGAGCAATCACTGCCACTCTATCACCTTCCTGCTCACTAGAAGTATTTTTTCTGCCTTACCAGGGATCCCCTCTGATTTCACTGATGAGACAGCAAAAGACCTAAGCCCTAGTAATTAATGATCCGCCATCCAGCAGGCAGTCCTGGAGATGCACCTCTGTGCTCATCTGGAACAAACCGATCACAGAAGCCTGCTGATGCACAAAAGCGACGTGCAAGCCAAGCACCCGGTACAATGCATGTACAGTTCGGAGAACGGGTTTGACACCTTATCTGTGTTATCGCAGCCGATAACAATCACACCAATGTCTAGGGGAGCGCATCTCTGGAGCTCCGGGACAGCAAGTCCTGAGAAAATCCTGAGGATCCCTGAGCTCCAGTCATTCCCAAAGCACAATTCTGTTCACAGTCACCCCTCCCCGCGTGGAGCCGTACGGTTCACCACATTTTATGACAAGGCTCAGCTATCTCTGTAATCAGAGAGGACACTGTTTTGTTAAGATCCCTGACTCGCTACGTTAATCGGTCGCGCAGGGATCTCGCCCCTGCCCCGGCCCTTAGCCCGCGAAGAAAGCCTCGCCCGGTGTTTTCTGCCTGCTGTTCGCCGCCGGTGCCTGCGGCGGGCGGGACGGGCCTGCCTGAAGCGCTCTGCTTCCGAGTGCCGCCCGCAGGGCAGGGGAAACCCGCTGCCGCGGCCCCGCTCCCCGCGGCCGGCCGGCGGCGCGACGGGGCGGGCGTGCCCGGCTGCGTACCCGGTGCGCCCCGGCGGGGGCTCCGCTGGCCGCGAGGGGCGGGGGCTGCCCGTGCCCCGCCGGCCCGCGATGGAGCGAAGGGGCGAGCCCCGCCTCCCCGCCGCCCCCCCGCCGCCCCTGCCTCCACAGGCCCCTCCTCCCCTGCCCGCCCCGCCCGCCGCACACATGTGCCCGCACCCAGCGGCGGTGCGCGGTGCCGGGGAGGCGGTGGCGCCCGCCCGCCCCGACGGCGCGCCCCGCCACAGCAGCGCAGCGCGCCAGCACCGCGCCGGCCTGCCCTCGGGCGCGGAGAGCCGGCGGCCGCGCTGACGCCGCTGCGCGCCATGGCTGTCGCCTACCTGCTGGGCAACGGCTCCGCGCCGCTCCTCGCCGGCGCCCTGGAGCTCCCCTTCGCCGCCAACGCCTCCGCTGCCTGCCGCCCCGCCGCGCCACCCTGCGCGGTCGCGCCGCCGGGCGCCTGGGGCAACGGCTCGGCGGCGGCGGGCTGGAACCGCTCCGAGCCCTGCGGCGGCGCCAACGGCAGCGCGGGCGGCGGCGGGCCTTGCGCGCCCGCGGGCGGCGGCCCCTCCGTGGTGACGGCCATCGCCATCATGGCCCTCTACTCCGTCGTCTGCGTCGTGGGGCTCTTCGGCAACTTCTTGGTCATGTATGTCATAGTCAGGTGAGTGCCGCCCCGCCCCGCCCTGCCCCGCAGCCCACGGCCGCAGCCGTCGGGGCGGACGCCCCGCCGCGGGGAGCCGGGCTGCGGGCCGGCGTCCCGATGGCGGACGCTGCGGCGCCGCTCCGGCAGGCAGCGCGCAGAGGGCCGCGCTGGGGGGTGCGGAGGGGCTCCTGCCCCGCGGGGCCGGGCAGGGGGGCTATGAGAAAGCGTCGGAGCGGGTGGTCGGGGGAAGAGAAACTTGCGGTGGGGCCGTGAGGAGCGGCCGGGCTGGGCGGTCCGCCAGAGACCGCTGCGGGTCCGGGGATGCTCTACAGAGCCTCCGGGCTGCAGCTCCTCTGCGGGCTGCTGTGGCCAGCGAGGCCCGAATCCCGCAGCTGTCCGCTGCGGAGGGAGGATTTAAAGGGACCTTAGCCGCTGCCTGTGAGCGTGTGCGGGCGCGGGGTCGCACACGGACGCCGGCACACATCCTCGCGTCTTTCCCCTCACCGCTCCCAAACGCACAAGCGAAACGTGAACGGCATCGCTGCTAAACGCTTCTCTCTGCCCGGGTTTGTGGATCCTCTAACTCAAGTCTTGATATAGACGTTTATAGTCGTATACATTTATATGTGTATATACATTAGTGCGTATACACGTGTATAAACCCGCCAGGATCGCGGCCGCTCTCCGTAATGCCGGTTTCCCGGCCGTGCTGCAGCACTTCGCACCTTCCTCGCCCGCCGGCCCGCGCGGGCTGTCACCGAGCGCTCCCAGCCCGCTTCTCACGCGGGGGACCGGGCGGCAGCGGCGGGCGCGGCCGGGCGGGCCGGCAGCGGCGGGGCGGGCGGTTTCCGTGGGGGAACACTGCCACCTCCCGGGGGCGGCGGGACGGGGCTGACCGCGCTCCGCGCCCCTCGTAGCTGCCCGTCGTTTCCGAGCCAAGCAGCCGCCGAGCCCCCCGGGCGCAGCCGCAGGGGCGCCCCTGGGGCGCGCTCCCCCCGCAGCCGCGGCAGCCCCAGCGCTTCCAGCGCCCCTTCTCCCTCGGAACACTGTTTCCCGAGGAGCCCGAGAAGCAGCCGTCGGGCACGGGTGCCGTGGCCGCGGGGAGCTGGCAGGCAGGAGCAGAGGCCGGCGGCCGGCGCGGGGTGGCTTGGCGGCGGGTGCGGCGCCGGCGGCGGGGTGAGGGCAGCGGGGCCGGGCTGCTGCGGCGCGGCGGCGGGCGAGGCCTTCGGCGTGTGGCGGGGACGTCCCTGCAAAGCCTGTGCGGCCGATAGACCTCATGGGAGCACAAGTAATACGCCTCAGTGGTTCAGATTGTACCAGTTCAGAAACCTCGTGCGTTTATACTTTAGAGGCTGCGATTTACGTGCAAAGAGCTGGGGAGAGGCTCTTACCCTCTGTGGTTTTGGTCAGTCCAAGATTCATGCTACCTGTGCAAAGATGCCGCTGCATCTTCAGATGCAGAAGCAGAAAGGCTTCTGAACAGAGGCATGACTGCAGTCACCTCAGCGTTCCTCTGGGAGAAAAAGCAGATGTACAGTCTAACAGAGCCAGGCTAGCTGTCAGCAGAGAAATATGTCATAGGGTGTCCCTGGAATTATATATTTATACCAGGCATAACCCATACTAGGCTCATATTTCTTACATTAATTAATTGAATTACACTTGCACCACAAAGCCAAATTGAATGAGGCACTTGCATTTAGATGACTATCTAAAGAGAGCATCTTTCCCTGAGTTTACAACTTAAAACCAAAAAAGCAATAGGACAAAGCAAAAATATATTTCCATTTTACAAAGGAAAGTACAAGGAAATTACGTGGCTTCTCCAAAACCATCCAGGAATTTGGCAAAGGCAGGACCAAACCCAGGTCTCCTGTGCAAGAACAGCTTTTGGTATGACAAGAGTTCCTTCCCAATTACTGTCATGGAGCTGTTTACCAGTTTGGGATGAAAAAGAGTACATGTTAATGGTTGAATAGGATCTGTGGTTTAAGCAACAAAAAAATGCATTTCCTTTCTATGCTTCTCTGTAGATTCTGTGTTTCTCTGGACAGCAGGAGGGAACTTTTTGATTTATTTCCTGTTGCGAGCTATACTAACATGACAGTATTCCCAGTCATATAATAAGCACATAGGTGAAATGGTGAGCATACGTGCTCACATTCATGTATCCTTGGATCCAGCTACAAATAGGAGGCAAGTCTTTCACTGGATTGAATCTGGCATCATATAAAGCTCCCCTTTATTATCTGCCTTTCACGCAATGCCTGTTCAGGAAGAACAAAACATTGACGTTGGTATTAATTTTGAGAATAATTGAGACTACTAGAAATAAGATGATAAAGTGATATTGGTACCTAGTTTGCCTTGAAAATACTGGAAGTTGGGAGATAGGTACTTAGATCTTTGAAACGTTGTCCCCTACTCACCTTTCAGAGTCCAGGCCAGTGATCAGTGTGCTGCATGCTATTATCTCATGCTTGGCTTCTTTAGAAGTATTTTCTTTAATAATAATTATATATTCTTATAAACATTATTATTTTTACAACTTTTCCACATGAAGCAGACCTGTGGGTTTAAAGCCAGAGCCATGCAAGTGGGATTGTCACTATCAGTCCACAATGCCACCCTGTTATCCCAGCTGGGGTGAACAGGGTCAGAAACAGACATGTCCAACCAGGAGTTAGAAATGTATTGTCATTATCCATACAAAAATCAGGGTCTTCATGCAAAGCAGGTCCATGGATTTCCAATTTATACATGTTACTTTGTAATTAACACATTCTCATCCACCTTCCTCATTCTCCCAAATGTTTCCTGTTCAGCTGAATACTTTCATCCTTGAATTAATATTTATGCGTTATATCTGTAGTGTGTGAGGCTGAACCCATGTTAAACACTGAGCTCTTTCCTTTGTCAAGTACAAAAAAATGCCTTCTGAGTGACAGCAGTAATAGTCAGGTTTTACTGCCAGCCGTGAATTTCCTGTAATCTGAAAAATCTGTACATAATTTGTATTATCTATTTTCCTCATGTGCTTTGTATAAGTGTAAATTGCTAATATGAACACAGTGTTGTTATGGCTGTGTCAACAGCAAATGCTCCTTCTAGCTGCTGCAGGGTACAAGAAGACAGTGTACAATTAGTACCATGTGGTATTGAATTAATTTACACAGTAATCTATAGGCTTTTCCAGCTTTCTCGTCAAGTCAGTGGGATATTAGTCACACATTAGAGTAGGAAGAAGAATATGCCCTGTGATTAAGGCAATATGCTAGAAAGCTGTAATAGATCATAGTTGAAAATCTTTGGCGTTGCCGGTCTGGAAGAAAGGAATAGCTCTCAGAGGTCCCAGTCCTCCATGGTGCCAAGAGCCCTGAGGGGACTGTAATTCCACCAACAGCCGCTAAAGTCACTCGAGTCAAGAGTGAGTCCTTAATTGCTTTGCTATTAATTTTTGTCATGTACCATAAACAAAGGGGCCTCAGCTTCTCTGTTATCCTTATCAGGAGGAAGGAAATGTCTTGTTTCATCAGCATAAATTATTACTCTACTTTAAAAAAAAATAAAAAATAAAACAAGGATAGAAGTCCTCTCCGAAACAAAGAGATTTCTTTCTATGTCTCTCAAAACAGCCTCTTAATAGTGTTTTGGAAGAAAAAAAAAAAAGCTGTACCCTTAGATGAAACATCATCTAATCCAGAAATAATATGCAGGACTGAAAGTTTTGGTTACTGCAGCTCGGCTCACTCACACTACAGGAAAATTGTTTTACTAAGTAGAACAGTATTTGGGGTGAAATTTCAATTGTAGAAAGAATTGGTATCACCAGAGGAATAAATATTCTGATACATGTGCACAGAAAGGGAAAAGTGAGGGATCTGGGAATAAGTTATAACATATGAAGCGGAGAGAGTCTATTTAGAGAAATAAAATGAAAGTTATCACAAGCTTGAAAGTGGCTGAAGCGAAGCAGGTTTTTCTAAAATACAGGAGTTCTTCCTTGTAAGGTGACATGGAGTTATGGATGCACTGTGGGAGAAGGCCTACAGTATCTCTTGTAGCAGCAGAGATCAGGGAACTTGGAAACAAAGAAAATGCGTAAAATTCATTCTTTTCTTTCCTGTCCACAGCCACATGAACTCTGCATTTGGATGGCATTGTATGTGTGAATGTGTGTCCTGCCTGTTGCGCTATCTACAAAGAAAAGGTTCCACCCCATTGCTAAGAGCTATTTTTTAATAAATTAACTAAAGCCACAACAGCCTTAATGAGTCACGTCAATTATGAATTGATACTGCTCACCAGCACAAGTCAGAGATCTTGGGACAGAACTGAAGGAGTCAGATGGGGCAGGAACAGCACAGAAGCTGAATGAGACGAGCAGCATAATGAGGGGGTGACCCTCAGCGTCCCGCGTTACAGAAAGGCAGGTGTTCTTGTTTGCACAGTGTTTTTAATAGACGTTTGCCAACCTCTGCTAGCGGGTCAGTTTTTGATCAGCAAGCAGCTCCCCTCCCTCCTCCCCTGGGATGAAGGGAAGCAGAGAGATAAAACAGCACGTATACCTTTGTAGTCTCTTTTTTGGAAAAATTATGTTGATATGGACATGGTCAAAATTTGGCTGAAAACACATTAGCCTGCAGCCTGGGCATAACCCCCATCTCCCTGAGGGAGCAGAAGGCACTGCGGGATGAGCGAGAGCTCTGCAGCCCCACTCTCCTCCAGCCCCTGTGCCTGAGATCCCATGCTCTGCCAGAAGCTACTACTGGGCACTCCTGGGCAAAAGGCATCCCCTCTAACTCAGTTTCTCTTGAAAAAGCTGTTTGATCCCACTGCGCTTTTCCTGGAATATCATTTTGGTAATGGCTCCCATTGAAAAAAAAAGTGTTAGACACTTCTTGTTTTGTTTTTTTTTTTATTTTGTTGTAAAAATAAGTCATAATGTATCAACTTCTCATGGCTTCAGTAAAATTAGAAAATGTTGTAAGCATATATTGTTTATATTGTGTTGTTATTAGCAAGCTAATGACTAATGAGCTAATTGGCTAACAGTGCTGAAGTACTGCTTTATTTCATGTTTTCACATCATGAGGCGTAGCTTTTGCTTCACTGTTGGTAAGCTTTTATAATTTTTCTAGATCAAAAGGTGATATGTTTACAAAAATCTCAAACATGACATAATGTACGCCCAAACATCTCAGAATCATAGTCTGGTTTACTAACCTCTTTCCCACCATAGCCAGCAGCTGGTGTTTAGTTGAAGAGTGGAAGAAACAGGGGCATCACTGTGTGAGAATCCTTCTAACAGTCTGTTACACTGCAGAGAGACTTTCTGACCTGCAGTTTCCATCAGCATTTATTCAGTAGCTTTTTGTGGACATTTCAAACATGCAGCAGTCCCCAAAACATCAGAGTCAAATATAAGGTTCAAAACAAAAGGGCACAAATATTACCACTTCTAAACAAAGCTACTTTGAAACAAATTCTCTAAAGTATAATTTCAGAATTCTGAAACATTATTAAAGATTCTAGAGTTGGTTATTTTTAAGATTAGGTGTTCTAAGATGGATGCTGTAGAGATCCTGATTAATGGACATTTTTAAACAATTATTTCTTTTCATTATGATTCCAAGTGAAAACAGCTTTTTAATCCTTTATGATTCTTTTCCAAATACAAATCCACTCACTATAGCTATTTTTTAAAAACCTGAAAGCAGCTGTTTTCTGAATTTCTGTGGTTAGCCTGATCTGAAACAAAGTTCTTTTTATAACCATCTGTGCCTTCTTGGGTTTATACTATGAAGTTTGGGTTTATGATATTATAAGTGGGGATCTTATCTTTCAAGATCATTAATTTTCAAAGCCCCTGCCCCTTTTGGAAGTTGGCTTTTAATGGTGTTCACTAGCAAGGAGTTCCACAGCTTAGCCTAGCTGTGTCAAGTAGCATTCTCATTCATCTATTTAATGCTAAACACGTCCACATTTTATTTATATTTCCCTTTGAATTTACATGATGAATGAAAGTAGTGATGACAGACCAGAGCTAATCAAATAACTGTGAAATACATGAAATAGCATTTTTTTCCCAACTTCTTACTGAGAAGTGTTCAATTAGCAGCTATAAGATCTTGTATCTCAGAGCAGGAAAAAAACTTCAAAACGCAAATGTTTGTGTAAAACAGAGCTTCTCCTCCTCATTGTGTTGTATGGAGCAGTTCCAGCTGAGAGAAGTCTCTTTCTTAAGGGAGGGGGCAGGGAGCAGCATTTAGGGTATCTTTGCCTTGTTTTCCCCTTGCACAGTGCTAACCTTCAGCCCTGGGATGTGCTGCCTCTCTAGAAAAATCATCCAAGAAACCAGTTACCCAAATCCTTCTCATAAGATGATAGTCTCAGTACCTCCCTCAAAGCCTCAGTTTCAGACACAATCTCATTCTTGTCATGTGGAGACTAAATCCATGATTCCTGGTACTTTAGGTCCAGTCTTCTCCAAACACATACTTGTACACCTTTCTGGCACACCTGCCTCCACCATCACCTGCTTCCCCCCCCCCCCCCCCCATCACAGGCAAGTCTTCCTCCACATTTATTCTCTCTCCAGTCCCTTTGTCTCACCTCTGTCACTCCTTTCCAGATCACACTCGACCGCTTCACTAGAAGATCCCAACCTCTTGTATGAGAGACCATCATACCTTGTATACTTAGTGTTACTTTGATGTGTACAGTCTGTGGCCTTGCCTCGAGCCTCGTGCTGCCTCCCTGACACCCTCTGACCTGGGGGGATTTTATCACTGCTGTTCCCCATCACACCTTTGAGGATCTCACATCTACTAGTGGTAAAACTGTCTTCAAAGGCTTCCCTGCCAGCTTCCCTGCTGAGCAGGGGGTCTTTCATGCACAGTCCTCACCTGAGGTGAACAACCTATAAATCAGGAGGAGGGAACCAGAACCTGGAAACCACAGGAAATAGCTGCTAACTTGTCCTCCCTAGAAGAATGTCACTGCAGTTATCATAGGTGTAGTCAGTGGCTTTACTCTCTGATACGCTTCCCTGAAGGCAGAGGGGAGAAAGTGAAGTTGAAGACACTGACGGTTTTCCTTTCCGTGTCTTCCTAGCAAAGCAAAAACCTCAGCAATAAGCACCCACTGCTGGATAATGACAATATATTGGAGGTAGGATTTTTAGCAGCCTTGATTTATTTCAGAGAGAGGTGTTACACAATAACTGTGAAAGCAGCAGCCTTTACTGGAGACCCATATATATGCCTCAGCACTAGGCAAACAGAGACTCAGCTAAAATTGGTTTAACAAAAAGGCCAGATTAAGCCCTTGAATAATTGGCAGATAATTTTTCCCCCATTTAACTAGGCTGGAAGGGAGGGAAGTGTACCAGCAGGTGACTGGGCATTGAGGCATATATATTCGTCATTTTCTTTTTATCGTAAAGTAGCTTTTTATGGTGTCTGGGGAAAGAAAAAGAAATGAGGATAATAGGAGTTAAGGTATTACAACATCTTAAATGTTTGTGTGGCAAATTGATATGAATAACCTATAAACAGCTGTTCTTGTCTGGTTCCTCTCCCCTTTTTGGAAAAAAGAAAGAATGTGTGACATCAGCTTTATTTTGTATGGATTTTGGCCAGGATATTTTGCATGTACATATAATTAAAAAAGGCATTAAAATAATAAGTGAGAAATAATAAAATAGTTAGCTGCTGCAACTACTGTGGAGTTTGTGTATTCTGTCCGAAGTAATCTCCTTGCTCGTTAATCTTCTTAGTCAGACATCAAGGGAAGGGACCAGCCTTCCTCCCCGAAATAGCGAATTTTCCCAAAGAAAGAAGCTTGTTTTGTTTCCTCTGGGGAGGGACTAAACTCACTGATTCAAACTAAATATCAGGAAGGGGACCTTTAGATGATGCCTTCCAGTAGCAACAAAGCTGGAAGAGCCATAAAGCAACAAGTGAATTTTAGCCCAAAGCCCAACACGGGGCTGTAACTAATTGAAAACAGGATGAGTCGGATGCCCTCCCAACTCTCTTGGTGCCACATCATTCCCAAACAGACTGGTACCACAGTCTGAAGAAGGTTGACTCTGCCTAAAAGGCTTTCATTTAGCTCTCCCGCTCTCAATGGTGAGGCTGGAGTGAAGTCGCTAATTGGTTCTGAGTACCTGAGAAAGGGCCCTGAGCCAGTGCTTCCTGGCCGGTGTGCCCTGAGCCAGTGTGCCCTGCTGACTTCTCCTGCTGGGATCCTGTAAGCAAATACTGATAGATCTGCACATGCCTTGATCCTGACCCCTTGCAAGGAAAGGAAAAGCTGGGAAGTCAAAGATGCTAGCAAGGTAACCCGAGGGAAGTAAGCTTTGGTGAAATTTGGGCTTAATTTCATGTGTGCTATGGAGAAGAATAAGGTGAAAAGGGAACCTGGCAGTGGGAAAACAAAGTATTAGGGAGAAAAGAGGCATCAGCTGAAGCAGCTACAGTCCAGCAGTGATGTGGCCTATGTTCAGATCCAAATTCAGCACATATATTCAGACTCCTTCAGAAAACGGGCATCCCCTCGCCGGTGTGTGAGGAAGGAGGGCAGCTCCAGCACCGTGTATGTGAGGGCCTTGCTGTGTTCCTGACCAACTATGACAAATCACTAGGCCTTGTAAATTTACATCTACTGCGCTCCCTTATTATGTCATGCCTTGACACCTGAAGTGATGCTTGATATTTGTATGTTTTTTCATCTCTCTAATTAAGCCACTATCACAGGTCACAGCAGTGACCAGGTAGCACCGTGCAGGGAGCCAGGATGCAGGGTTTTAACAGGAGAAAACAAACACTGCCTGTCTTTCTTAAAGGCAGTGAAGCCTTCCTCCCTTCCCCCAGTTCAGCTCTTTACCCCAAACTCAGGATCAGCGCAGCAAGTAAGTGAATGTGCTGCAAATTGCACAATTTCACTGTAACTAAGGCTGAACATTTTCTGCTATAATGTACCTGCTGCAGGGGTGGGTGGGTGGTGTCCATTTGTTTTTAGTTTATTTCCCCTGAGGGCTTATTATTTTTAAGTTATATCCTTGTATAGGATCTCTTCAGAGGAAAATTAATCAAAAAGATGAGTAGATTGCTAACCACAGTGTGGTACCTCCAGTCTGGGTGGCCTGACCCCCTAATAACGTGTAAGGATTGTACACAAATTTATGGTGCTTGTACCTAGAGCTTGAATTTAGTGGCTTAAGAGCATTCTGAAGTACCCATAAATAGAAAAATCAAAGATTAAATCTTGAAGCTGATTAAATCATACGTTTCCAGACAGGTAGGTTAGGCTCATCCAGAATATATATGACTTCAAAACTTTAATAGGTAACAGTCTGCCACAGCACACACACGACTGTGGCTGAGATACAGTACGAGTCTTTCACTCTACAGAGACCCACTAACAAGCAAAGAAAGAAAAATGACAATAAGATAGTATGGCCATCAATAAAGCCTATCATTCAGACCCTTTAGCTCAAAGGTACTTTCTAGAATATGGCCTAGCTGAGAGACTTCACTTCAGTGTCAGACATGCTAATTGGATTGGCGGACAGGAGACATTTTTGAGGGGTTTTCCTGACCGTCCTGAATATGACATGACCTTTGTCAAAGCTTTAAGGGCTTGATGAAGATTGAAAGTACCTCATACCTCAAGAAAGCACACAAAAATCCCTCTTTCATATTGTTTTTGAGTTGCATATACAAGATGTACCAGAACAGCCATGGAAATAAGTGTTCATTTAAATTGCTTCAACTAGGCATACTTCACATATTTTGATCTTCCCACCCAAGGAGACTTCAACTAATCTAATGTATGCACATAATGATTTTTCATTATTTAACCAGTCATGTATGCAAGAAGAACATGAATTTGAAACAGTAACCTAATCCTCTCCAGAATCAAGAGTTATCAGGTTGTCTGTTTGCAAGACCTAATTGCTAGCTGTTGTTTCTTTCAACAGCCAAACCATTTTCATGAATGACTGCTTTCTGCAATGAATCTCCTGCAATTAAGCCAGTTTTTCATACATTTTGTGTTGATCTTAAACACAGTTCAGTTGAAGCACTCTTTGTCTCCAACTTAGCGTTCTGTGGACAAACACTTGCATGCCTTTGTGTTGCTGAAAGTAGTTATTACCAATCTATAATCGGTCAGCCCACTTCCTAACTAAAAACTTGTTTCTGCTTTTCTCTTCATTGTTGTTATTCAGATAGGAGCAGTTTTCAAATTACTTTTTAATGCTATGTATTACTATCTTCATTGAGCTAAACATGGAACCCCTCTCTGGCTTCTTTGCACCAGCCTAGTGGTACAAGGGTGCTAAAAAATTGGTCAGGTACAGAAGGGCTGAAGTGTCTGGAGGATGGTATATTTCAGCAGTCCACAGGGATGTAAACAGCTTGTCCAACAAGTGGAAGGGAAAGGTTCATGTGTCAGTATACCAGCTGTGTCTATTAGGCTTAGATAAAACATGATGAAAACTAAAAATTTCATTATTTTTTTAAGAAAATACATAGTCTTAATATTATGCATTCTTTACTTTTGAGCCACAGAGGCTTAAAAGAAAAGACTCCTCAAAACATTTTTGGAGGTGTTAAGGTGGAGACTAAACCATTGGAGTGGGCTGGCCAGAAAGCAAGCTATGGCACATCTTGCAGAAAGAGACAGAGGCACAAATGTGCTTACATCTCTTGTCACATGACTGTGAGGTGGAAGGGAAGGTGCTCGTGGCTCCTGCTCAAGATGCTGTTACCCTTTGTGCAATGGAGCTGGCGGTCTCTCTAGGTTAGTTTGGTGAACCCTTTATTTTGTTTGCAAACTACAAGTGGCCCATGGGCTGCTAGTTGAAGAGGTCGTTTCAGGACTGGTTTATTTATCCTTGAATGCTAGGAACTTAGTGACTATCTGAGTAGGATTCTCATGCTTTTCTCTATTGCTTTTTCATATCCAACCAAATCCCAGTTGAGTGAACCTCTATGGCTCAGATCTTCAAACTTCAAGTATACTTTAAAGCTTTGCTAGGTTGAAGATAAAGGCAAGGCTGAGTTTTCCCTACAGAATTAGACATAAAGTATATTCTTACTGTTGTAAATCTGTTCTATCTTCTATGACAACCAACAAAAAAATGCTTCATAAACACAGATATTTTATGATACAGAACATGTGCTGAGGAGTTACAAAGGGCATGCTCGTGGGCGTCAGTATTATGAGAATAATTAATTACTCTATATATCAAAAGCAGTATTGAGCTAAATATTCACCAAAAAAATTGAATCATCATGTTGCTCTATTAGTCTTTCATTGCAGGGTTGTAAAACAAAAAGTAATGATGACCAAAGCCAACTTCTGTTTTCACTTGCAACTTTGCTCATTTTCATGTAAAATTTAATATACTTAGTGTTTTAGATGCTGAAATTTCAATGAAATGTAAATACTACCATTCAGATTTTCATGAGTTGCATTTAAGATTCTTTAAACATCTGTTCATTTTGAGATTCTCTAGTGGCATTGAATGAAGGTGTGAAAACTGTATCTGTTAAAAGATTACATTTATAAACACAATACTTTTGGTATAAGTCATACAGATACACTGTGACTTTGATTACATATAAGATCCAGTCCCTCTGAAGTGTAGCAATCTCATCACATATACGTCTATGTCTGGATGATGGAAATGTTTGTGCTACTTGTTCAAATAGGTAGACTGATACCTTAGCAAAGGGTATAATAACAGCTAAGATCAAGGCTTTGAAGAGCTCCATTTTGAGAGACTGCTATTTTTCATGCTGTTAAAATTACTTTTAAACTATTGCTTCAGTATTTATTTGTTTGTACCAAAAAAAAAAATCCTTGGAACACTGATAATCTACTTTTATTTGGGAAAATACGTGTTTAACAAAATGTACCTTTCAGAAATATGCCCTTCATAAAATCTTGAAATATTCAGTACAGAGAAACACCAAAATCCCATAGATGTCACTGAAAAGAATGCTGTGAATTTCAATAGGCTTTTGTTTATTAGGTAATTGTGGAGGTAAATGCTTTCTATCACCATAAAAGCTCTGCTTCCTTTCTTTGTAATAACAACGTGGTTAGAAATACAAAGATTACAGAGTACATCAAGCAAAATACTTCATTAATAACCTATAGAGCCCGTTAAAATATGTCCAAGAACTTTTAAGCTTAAACTGGCAATGAAACAAGACAGCAACACTGAAAAATATGTAGCATTTCAGTGGGATAAGGCCCATGCCAGTCCCAGTGAACAAACTTCATTCCACTTATTCAGAGCTTTTTCCTGCCCGTCCTCTGTCATGCTAACCTGAGAGTCACTCATGTAGTGGTTGATGTAGAGGTTTTTTTGCTGTATCAAGCATTCCCTTTAAATCACAGGAATGGATTTAATTACCAATATTAAAAGAAACATGTTATCATTATCACCTGATGATGGGCTCTCCAGACAGAACTGTGGCACAACCACGTGTGATGGCAGCAGCCCTGAGCAGCACACCTAAGCCTGCTTCCTTGTGCAGCCATAAAAACAGGGCAGTCATCTCAGGGCTGAGTAGAGGTCAGCAGCCTGGGTGAGGGTGCAGGATCCTCACTGCCTTTATTCATCTGTGCAGAATTGAGAGCCACTGCCCCTCCACTGCAGTTGCTGCCTGAGCAGATCAGACTGGAGCAAGCTGGGTATGTCTGCTCGCAATGCAATCCAACCTCCAGGTTAGCGCTCTGGACACAACTTGAGCTAGTCCTGGATCTGTTGTCAGACCTGCAGAGAAGACATTTATTTTTGATAAGCAGCAGGGGACATGGCAAAAAGAGGGCTTAGTACAACATTTTCATGCTGGTAATAGTGAAGTAATTTTAAAATGTTGCTATTTTCTTTCTCCCCTGCAAGATTCTCCAGCAAATTGCCCAGAAAATATTTTCTCCTCCCTGCAAACTGTTTTTAGAGCTGCAGCTTATTGTGTACCTCTCCCACAATGCAATCCTCTACATTTTTTCTAAATAATTCCCAGCAGAGAGAGGTATGGATGCCTGCAGCATTCACCTCTTCCTAAGTTAGCATTAGAAACTTGTCGGATAAATGGAGTGCTCCTGTAAAAAAAGTTTCTAGGGTACTTTCAGAATATAGGTTTTATTTAATACTTGAGATCATACTTTCTCAAGACAACAGTCAAGAAAGAGCTTGGATCTACTTGAAAACATTAAAAAAAAACCTCACCCTGAATTGAAATTAGGGTTGTTAGTGGGTCCTCATTCACAGTGCTAGAAAATGAGAAAACAAAGCCAGTACAAGCTTCTTAGGATGTTCATCATAAAAGCTATCTAGATGCATCCAGTAAGAAGTCTGCATTTCTCCAGGCCCTACCAAAAAAGTTCCAAATGTGTGTTCCCTACAGAGCCCTGTCATTGGGGGGGGGGGGGGCGGGAGTTGCAGCTGACTCATGTTCTGAAAAGATCGAAGTCAGAGAGAAAAAAACCCATGAAATACTGTGTTTTATACTTTGTCTTCCCCAGCAGATTGTCTGAAAAATCTTTTCAAATGGCCTATTCCTCTTGCAAATCACTCTATAAATTGTAAATTGTTTGATCAAATCCTGTACTTGTTACTCTGCAGAAACAGAAGGAGGTATTATCAAAAGAGCAAGCCATCTGCCCCTCCGAAAGCCAGGCAGCCCCAGTGCCCAGCAGCCTTGGCAGCAGTCAGGACAGCAGGGCAGCATGGCCAGGATCATTACTTAGAGCGAAACATTCATTGTACCACTGCCAAAGTATAGCATCCTCATAACAAGTGGATCTCAAGTGCTGCTCAGCTGACACAACGGACCTCCAAGAGTGAAGGGCTCTTCAGAAATTTGATGAAACTAAGGAGGAATTTGGATTCTGCCTTTAGCAATGCAAATACAAATTAGAACATAAGAAGCTCCCCATGCTCAGCTGGGATTGAAGTGTGGCATATTCAAAATTCAGGAAGTGTTTTTTGGGTTGTTAGCAGCACAGACTTAGGAAGAAGGAGGTACAATGGAGGTTCAAGACCCTTCTGCTGAAATAGGCACTGGGGGGCACATTGAGCATTCCTACCTCAAGCTGCAGGACTGCAGCATCCACTCAGGGTGGTGGTGCTATCGGTATATTCAATGCATATGGTTAATAGCATCTGTCTTCTCATTTAATTGAAAGAACATCTGTCCAACTTATATTGGACATTGAGATTGATAAAGCAATGTAGTAGCTATCATTATAAATTATTTTAGAATTCTATAATTATAAACAAATGAGAGTCTAAAAGCCTCGATTTTTAGGCACAGTAGATTTGATAATTATACTAATCTTTTAGGTACTTTTTCCCTAAGGAATTATGTCATTACTGCTCTACAACCTACGAATGAGCTCTATGTTTCTACAGACCACAGTTCTGATGCTTGACATGACATCAGCAGATCCAGAAAATCTATCCATTTAATACAGTGTCTGATACGTACAAATACAATTTTTTCAGCTTCTCAATTCTTTAGCATCTATAATATTGTTTCTCCTATGTGTATCCTTTCTCTCTGCACAAGTTATATTAATCTTTCTTTTTCTTCCTTACACCCTTTAGCTAATGCTTCACTGAACTGCAAATGTTCTTGTAGATAAGCCATAGCAAGGTCATTTGGTTAAAAGCAGAAAAGATGACCTTTGACAATATCTAGCCCATCATTTCACAGAAGTTTCTTATAGGTGGTGCACTGGACTCATTTTTGTTGAACATTGTCAGTTGTGGTCATTTACATTCTTTGCTGATTTTTTTGTCTAGGTACACGAAAATGAAGACTGCCACCAATATCTACATTTTCAATCTTGCATTGGCAGATGCCCTAGCAACAAGTACTCTGCCATTCCAGAGTGTGAATTACTTGATGGGAACATGGCCATTTGGGACCATCCTTTGTAAGATTGTTATATCCATTGACTACTATAATATGTTCACCAGTATCTTTACACTTTGCACCATGAGTGTGGATCGCTACGTAGCTGTTTGCCACCCAGTTAAGGCCCTTGATTTCCGTACCCCCAGAAATGCCAAAATTGTCAATGTCTGCAACTGGATTCTTTCTTCTGCCATTGGCCTGCCAGTTATGTTCATGGCAACTACTAAATACAGGCATGGTAAGTCTGGTTTTGATTCCTAAATGGAGTATTTCAATGTATAAACTCTTGCATTGTTTCACTTTATTGTAGGTGTGTGGAGTTAACTTCTGATCTCCAAGCTGTATAAAGCAGGTGTCAGTGCAAATGGACCCCTTCAACAATTTTGTATCTGGCTGTAGTGGACTGGACACAGCACTGCACATGATCTGTCTTTTATAACAGGCAGCTCCAGCTCTTTTGGTGCATCTGTGGGAGTCTGGCTCCCCAGCACAGTTACTGTAGTATTTGGAAAAGCATCTGTACCTGCCTGCCTTCTGCTGTGGGGCGGTTATGAATTGTCCTATAGCACAGAAGCCTGTGCTTTACCCAGGATATTCCCGCTGAGGCTGGCAGTCATAGACATGTTGCACACAGTCTGGCAGGACACGATACAGAGCAGAGAGCATGTTCTGGATCACTGGTGCTCAAAGACTTCCCAGGAAGTGGCAGCATCTCAACATAAATCCAAACCCTCTATTGGTCACAGTTACCAAGGGTCATGTCATTTTCTTCCCCATTGCCCCGAAATGGTCAAACTCTCAGCAGATATGGTAGTAAGACCATCTTTCTTTCCACCTGGTTTTATACTGAAAGTGAAAATGAGTCAAAGTTTAAGCATATGTGACAATTCAACTCTTTTTCTTGTCCAATGTACATACAATTCCAAGTAATAAAATGCAAAAGAGAACACAGTACCCTTTTTTTTTTCTAATTCACACGTCATACGTGTTTTGCAGCACTGTGTCCTGTCAATATTTCTGCTGATGACAGGTCACAGATTGCTTCATTTTACCTGTTTACTTAGTAAATTTTCATATATTTTCCTACCATATTTAACAAAAAATGTTTAAAGAAAAACAAGTGAAAAACTGACCCACTTGTTTTTCTCTTCTGTTTTCCTTTTTCTGCAGGCTCTATTGACTGCACACTTACATTCTCCCACCCTGCATGGTACTGGGAGAACCTCCTGAAGATCTGTGTGTTCATCTTTGCCTTCATCATGCCAGTCCTGATCATTACTGTGTGCTACGGGCTGATGATTTTACGCCTGAAGAGTGTTCGCATGTTATCTGGCTCCAAAGAGAAGGACAGGAACCTACGGAGAATCACAAGGATGGTTCTTGTAGTGGTGGCAGTGTTTATTGTCTGCTGGACTCCCATCCACATTTATGTCATCGTTAAAGCCCTGGTCAACATCCCAGAAACTACTTTCCAGACTGTCTCCTGGCACTTCTGTATTGCTCTAGGGTATACAAATAGCTGCCTTAATCCAGTTCTTTATGCATTTCTAGATGAGAATTTTAAAAGGTGTTTCAGAGAGTTCTGCATCCCCATTTCCTCAACCATTGAGCAGCAAAACTCCACCCGAGTCCGACAAAACACTCGTGACCATGCTTCCACTGCCAACACTGTGGACAGGACTAACCATCAGGTATGACTAGCAGTGGAGACGTCATCTCTGGATCCAGGCCTCCTGCTCAGAGATGACATGTATTCTGAAGTTACAGTTTATACCGATTTGTAGCTACATGAAGTTTTAAATACCTTCAGGGTTATATGGTGTATGCAGACACAGCAACCCCAGTCCTGCACGGTGCTCATTGTTCTATGGTTGATGCTCAGAAGCTGAGGGCTTTCAAAGGTACCTTGCATGATGGGGTCCAGCATGCATGCATACACAAAGCACACAAAAACAGTGTTTCATTTGAAGGATGTTTACAACAGGCGACTGCTTTAGAACTGGTTGGAAATTAATCACAGATTTCTCTATTCACACTCCTTGTCCACTGGTGGAGGCAGGAGTGGGACAGAATATAGATCTTTCTTCTCCCATTGTAACAGTGAATAAAAAGGAGAAGAAACTATGCTTGTACACTTTTGATTGATGTACAAAGAAGGCCTACCTGGCCTTCTTTGTCCTGGAAGACATGCAAGAAGTAGACAAAGGCTTGTATCAGATTTTTATCTGCATTGGCTAAGGTGGGTTTTGAGATATAAAAATATATACACACATCTTAAGGAGGATTGTGCCATTTTGCTGTTTAAGATATACTGAGAATATACTTTTTCCATGTAGAAAAAGCCTTCGAGAAGCAGGGAGTTTATGGCACAGCACATACAAAGAGAGATAGATTTTTATTATTATTATTCAGGCTACTGTTGCTTAGCTTCTGTAAAGAAGGTCTTTTGTTACATGTTCAACATCCATGTTCCAGTGATTAGTCCTGAGAATTTCCAATTCCCATCCCTCAGTGAGCATCAGGTAAAACATGAAAGCAAACCTTAACATACTCATGAAAGTAACTCAAGCACATCACAAGCACTAGAAAAAGCTTGAGTTGTCTCTGTAATTCATTAAAAAGAAGAACAAAAGGCACAAGCCTGGTTCGTTCCTTGCCATATCCCCTTTCAGCAATATACTTAGGTTACTCCTGCACCAGTGTCTCACTGCTGCCACTTCAGCCACCAGCTAGCTGCCTCCTCAAGGTGCAGAAGTCAATGGCTTCATGTGAAACAGTTGCATACCTGGCACTCAACTGCGGCCAGAAAGCCCAAATCAGGCCATTACCATCTCCCAACAGACAGAATACTAATTGCACCAGAAAAGAGGAAGGAGCAGGCTAAAGGGAGAACAGCCAAAGACAGAAGCTTTATTAAGTATCTGCAGTTGGTGGTGGTGTTCACCAGCATCTGATTCATACATGACAGTCTGTGGCCCATGAAATCAGTTAGCACCTACTCAGTCTCATGCACACTTTGGTGATGGAGCAGAACTTCCAAACTTGGCATAGGCACATGTGTATATGTATGTTTGTATATATGTGTAGTATTTACTAGGTGTAGTGAAAAATTATTAGACAGATTCAGCTGTTAATAATGCATTTGCAGCCCTCAGTGGAGTCAATTTTGTGCATGTGTCTGGCAACAGGATTGTATCTGTAGCTAGTACAATTCCAGCTTTTTACAGTGCAGTGTGTGGGCACACATTTTCTACATTTAGTTATGTATCTTTACATTATTTTTAGAAGAGCTGTAGCTTTCTAAACTTATACCCTTAAGCAAAGGTTAGCATGGTACTGCCCACAGGCTGAGTGAAATAAAGTCTGTTTCCCTGGGCACTGAGCAAACACAGAATAGATGATCCTTCCCACAAAGATCTTTCAACCTATACCAACAAGGGAGAGAGCCAGCGAGGTGTCACACAGCACAAACAAACTATCAAGCTGCAACAAGGTCTTTTTACCATCTCATACCAACATACTCTTCATGCCAGTCGCTCTGCTGCTGCTTCCTTGTCTCCTCATGCAGGGCGCAAATTCTCTCTAACATCTAATATTTTATTATTATTATTATTATTATTATTTTTTAAACAGAGAAAGCCCTAGCATGAATGCAGCTCTTGCTCTCAGAAAAGAAAATATAAAGACAAAAATAAAATTAAAAAAAAAAACCCAAGTAAACCACTATTTGCTCAAACAGTGAGCTTTTGTAAATTTTGGTGACGGGGCATTATTTTCACAGGTAAGTGCTTTCTGTAAAAGAAAGTCTATCTAGTGTATCTGTATTGACCCAAGTATACTGACAAGCTTGCTTTTGTAGAGACAAGACCTTGATGAGCATTTGGTATGAATTCTAATTGCAAGGCTGTATAGTACTCAACACACTTCACATCGGTTTTGAAGAAACAGAAATTCTACAAGTTGCTTTTTACCAAGTGAGAATTCTTTGCTTCTGCTAAAGTTAATGAGAACTGAAAGCACTCAATCGTTTAACAGCTTAAGGCCTCTCAGTCTTAAAGCACTTAAAAATAAGCGTTTGCTGGTGGAAGGAACAAATGTGTTTTCTATCAGTACAAAAGCAGCACCAGGACACATCATAAATATTCACATTATTGTGAGTGAGTTAAGATACTGGCCTTTAGCCTACTCTATGGCTCTTTGCAATTACCAGAAAGATCTAGATGAAGAGATTGATTATGGTTTTATCAGCATTTACAAAACATGAAAGAGCAGAACAAGTTCAAAATTCCTGCAGAAATGCAGCTTCTTTCAAATGCACAGAGTAGCATCCGATCCGTAGCACTGACGGTGTGAGCGTTTATAAAAATTGTAGGTGCTCAGTGGAGCAACATAGTTCTGAGAGAAAAGACTGTGGCTAATCAGGCATGCAAAAACTGAACAAGTTGTAAGACTGAGGTGTTGCCTGTCTGTGGGGCATGTATGCTGTGTTACACTTAACTATGGCGGTAAAATGCGTAGGTGACATTTGTTCCAAAGTGAGCTAAAAGGCTTGGCTCACTTTAGTTTTTAGGGAGGCATATGCAATCTTCTTGTAAGTGCATTTGCATGAAGAGTTAAAATGAGAGTAGGAGGGATGGAATCCTGGGAAAATTTGCTCACAGCAAAACTGCTTATTTTGAACTTTTCTCTGTATGGCCCAATATTGGTAGAGAATGGTAATAAAGGACCAAATACTAGCTTTTGCAAATGGCTGAGGTTTTTTGATGTCATTGACATTAACCTGATTCATAACAAAGACCTTGACAAATATTTTGAAATAGCTTTTACTTCAAACGCAGAGACTCTCTGAATTAATTTATCCAAGATTAAAAACATTGAATATTTTTAAAATCTAAAAGTAATTGATAATTCTTTTTTTCCTGAAAATGATATTTTCCAAATACTTTTAATTTTTATTAATATCTACCTGTTAATAGCAAAAAAAATCATACATACTTAGAAAAATTGATTGATAATAATTATAGAAATCTGACAAATTTGATTTGTTTCAGTGAATTGGTTTCTTTGTGACTCATTTAAGTTTTTATAGCAGCTTCAACTGAATGTACCCAAGCAAGTAAGCAAATTATGTATGGGCACATTTTCAGGACTATTTAGTCATCCTATGTAACTATTTTTTGTATTTTTAGCTTCTAATGTTTTCTCCTTAACCACTGAAGTGTCTAAATGCCCTAATGGAAGCTGCAAATCCTCCTCATATGCTGAACATGAGGCCTCAGACATGCACTAACCAGAAGCTCATTTGTGCTCAGAAGTATTTGTGCTCAGTCCTGAAAGCTTTGTCCTTATTGCTTGGATTGGCAGCCACATGTAGAAATAGAAAAGATATTGGGTTAAAGAAGAACTTTTAAGTTGAAAGAAGGAAAAAATGAAAGCCGGTTTTACTTTGGTTAAATAAATGGAGAAAGTACATTCTTACATTTTCAGTTTCCCAGTACTGTGTGACAGATTGCAAACAAATAAGGGGAATGCTGGTGAGTCCCATGCAGAAACGTGACACAAGCTGGGCCAATGCACATCTACCTGAATTAACAGAGAATGGCCTTTCTGTGTACTTCTAGGAAAAGGACATATCTTCTCTGTAAATAATACTGTATTTCAATAGTTATAAAGTATTGATTTCATATAAAGCCCATTTCTAGTGAAATAATGACATCTGTGAAAAGCTTGTTTAAATTCAATAGATCCTTAAAACTGAGCTTTCTTTTGTTGCTGATTGACACTGACATGGGCTCTTTGTGAATCTTCTAGGTAGCAGAGGAAACAGAATGTGTTTGTCAGACTGTTTCATGAAAGGAAAAAAGAATTAACTGTGCTATGAGGCCCAGAACTAATTAGATGGCATTTAAGGTGCCCTATGTTTGTGGCATTCCTTAAGCTGGGAATTAAAATAAACAGGACAAAACATTTCTATTTTTTCCTTAATAAATTAGAAAAATATCACTGTTAAAAATATACAAAAGAAATGTTTCTATTTTATCTAATCCATAAAGATAAATGAATATATACTTCCAAATTAATTTCTGGATCTAGACTTCTCCAAAAGACAGAGACATTCACATTTAGGATGAGGTGAGTTTCTGGCCAAAGCGAAATGAGGAGAAATAATCCTGCTACAGAATAAAGAAAATCCCTATATATAGCATGTTTCCTTGAACAAGCATTTGAGTTATCTTGTGGCCTTGAAGAAATTTCTCTCTGACTCAGAAGTCCTAACAGCCTCCACTTTGCTGAATGTGCTTGGAAAGTTAGTGTTTCAAGTTAGAAAACGCACTTTCCTTCTCCCTGCCCCAAAATGCTCACTCATGTCCCATTACTTTTACAGGAGCACGTTCCCTCTTTTGTCTCAGTCAGGCTTCGTCTGTGACTCTGCTTTTCGAAAACCCTTTATGTGCAGTGTCCCCCGCTCTGTTTTCAACAGGTTCTAGGGCTGCAGGACAGTATGTGCTGGGTAGTGAAAAGGGTTGCAGACTTTCAGGGCGTGCTGTGCAGTGAGCAGATTTGCTCGATGAAAACATCTGTAGTGCTGGCGTGCCTGTATGCAAACAGGACTTCACAGGGATGCCGTGGGCACACAGGGCTGGCAGGTGGTTGGGTTTGTTTGCTGGTACAAAGTCCATCTCACACAAAATTTAAACTTTCATTTAATGTTTTGTTTTGTTAAATGCAGACTTTTAACTGCAAATACAAAAGTTAGCCGCCGTGCTGATGTGGGTGCAGCATGTATTATCTACAATAGAAACTACCCTGCAGCTGCTGCAGAAAGAATACGGGGGGGAGCAAAATCCTTCCGTAGTCATGAAAGTCATAAAGAGAACAATTCTTTTGGTATGAAATATACTGTCATTTGAATTCACATTTCAGGCCTGCTGATGATTCTTTGTCTTTGAAGGTCAGGCATGAAACTTTTCTATGGTCATTCCCTCCGCCTTTGTTGCTTTGTGGCAGAGGCAAAGCCTTGCCCTGCCTCCGGACTTCCTGTTCAGCTTTACAAGGCAGGACAGTAGCTGCAAATGAGAAGTAAATTCCTCTTAAAAAAAAAAAAAAAAAAACACAAAAAAAACCCCCACACACAAACAAGAAACCACAATGCAAACACACACACACAAACTTGTGAGCGGGAAGAAATCAAGTCATTGTTCATTGTATTTGCAATTTCTTTCCTTTCAGTTGGAACTTCAAGAAGCTGAAACTACTCCACTGCCGTGACAGGGTCTCCTGCCGCATAGCTCTCAAAGCACTTGCACACCATGCCACAGTGTGTCTGGGCACTATGCTATGGGAACGTGTAGGACACACTTTCCCTCAAAAACATACCACAGAGGAAAGCGCCTGCTTTTTCCAGTCTGCCCAAAATTGCTTCTGCAGCACTGCTACATTGCACATAACAGAAGCATGAAACTTAACAGCAAGCAGAGCCAACAGATACGGGGGCTTGCCAGGCTCCAGTGTTCGAGAGAGTCATGTTTACCAGGATTACATACCGTAGTCTAAAACAAAGCTACTGTACCTGTAGCAATCTGACATGTTCTTGAGAAGTTACAGTGGTGTTAAACAGGTTGGAAACAAAAATTCAAAGGTTAGACAGCTATAGTTTGAAAAATAAAGGTGAGCTTTCAATGATAGGAAACAATAGGAAATGAAGTTGTAATACTGTTGGGTACCTATTTACTCTTTAAATTTCTTTCTAGAGGTGTTTTCTGTGCAGGTTATTTGTGTGCTGAAGTCTCACAAGACCATCTAGAACAACACATTTGCAGTTCAAGAGGGATTATCTTACAAGGATTACATGTTCCATAATTTTGAAGTGAAAATATTCAGTGCTTACTCAACAAAAAACTCCAAGCTTCATCTTCTGCTTCTGGTTCTTGTATAAAAAACGGGCTTTTAAATCAAAACAATGAGCTATCTCTTCTTCTAAAAAAGATGAGTAAATGAAAGCATTCCATGTTGTTGGTTGTCAAATGGTCCCCAAAACAGCAAAGACTATTAACATAAATTCCTATGTGAACAGAAGTCTAGCTATAAGCCTGCCAGAGCTATGTGAAATGCTTGGATCAGTTAATAAATTAGACTTGTCTTTTTTTTAATAGAAAGTTACCGTTTGCTAGACATTTAGCTTTTCTTAACCAAATCCATAATGTTTGCTTTTTTAACAAACGTCATACAGTCTACATCTCCATTTTGTATTAACTACTAAAATACATTAAGATTTATGAAAGAAACATTGTACTGAAGTAAATGCCACCTTAACTGTTTTCTAGTATGAAAAATAGAAATATCCATGTAGATCATTTGTGGTACAATGGTATTTTCTAGCCATTGTTTGTTACTTGCTTTGTAAATAAATCATCAGTAGTTAACCAAGGGAAAACGTACTTTGATGAATTTAAGTGTATTCTAAAATACAACTTTATGGAACAGGGGTTTTTGTCTTTTTATTTCTGCAGCCAAAATGTATTTCTTTTTTTCACTGTTAAAATCTGTGTAACAGTATGCTTTCAATGTGGAATTGTTCGTTTCTGCCATGGACTGCATAATAAAGATTGAAGGCCAAATGTTCAAGTTGCCTTGCAAGTTGCAAATTAAAGTAATATTTGAGTCTCATCACTGTTGCAGCTAAATATGTACCCCTATATATCAGCAGAACATGAAACTAGATATAGCAGAAGTGCCTTCATTTTTTTTTCCTTTTCTGTTGAAGGTTCAACTGTGCAGTCATAGGGGTTTAGTACTTAATTTTGTACTAGTGTAACAGGATCTTCTCATAGTCATTAAAGTTTAAACCAGAGTCATCACCATGCTAAGAGGTTTTGCATCCAATTTGTAAATAGTATAAGGTAGGCACTCGGAAGAATCTGATATATTGCTTTGTGCTACACAGCAGTGTTATTTAAATAACAAGAAAAACAGAATACATCAAAAATACAAACAGATTAATATCATACAACATCATTACTATCTGACGAGTTCTGAGTAGTCTGCCATGCTCACATACAACCACCTTACAAAACTGAAATATATTGAATGACTATTTGAAAAGTCTTGTATGTTTAATTAAACTTTAAATCATAGTTTCATGACTAGTCAAAAGTTCATCAGCTTTCACAGAATTTACACAATTAATTGAAACCATCATTTCTTCTGTACTTAGTATGGAATTTTGCTCACAGGCAAAATACTAGGACTTGCCAACAGACAGGCTAGCATGTTTAAAGATATTTTTGGTTTCTACAGTCCAATAATTAATTGGGCAACCTGATTAAATATTTTTAGCAGTAGAAGTGTTGTAGCCTTGATGATCTAAGGATATGAGGAAGCAAATTTTATTAGCAGAACATTAGCAAAAATAAGTAAAATGTCTCATTTTTTTCCAAAAGGCTTGAATGTTTGTTGGTAGTTCTTTCTTTTCTGGTAGCACATTGTTACACAACTTCTGTATCTGCGTTGTAAACTTTAATAAAAATGTTTGTGTTTCTTGTATATTTGCAACATACTGTAGTAAAATGCATGTTGTTTAATGTGTTATGCCATATATTAATAACTTAGCTCTAAGAAATGTTATGCAATCAATTGATACAAACACAACTACCTTGAAGATTCTCATTAATTGCCTGACTGCTTTAAAGAGTATGTTGTATTTTTTATGCAAAAAGGAGAAATCCCAATAGTTCTTTATATATATATAAAAAAAAAAAAAAAAAAAAAAAAAAGCATATGGGCAGAATTCCATTTTGATCCAAATGTCCCTCCTGCACTGAGCGCTCACTGTAAGGGCTCAGCTCCAGGAGCCAACCAGTGCGGGAGCCTGTCTCCAGCAGCAGAAAGACAGGGTGAGCAGAGGGAAATTTTCCGTCTCCAGCTTCTGGCAGACAGAGGCTTCCCAGGCTCTTTCCTATTAAATTACACAGCCTCAGTACATGCCCACGCACTGTAACAAGCCTGCCTCTTCCGCGAAATCCAGAGGCAGGGCAGAGCCTGCCTGCCTCCCTGCTGACCTGCATGCTCGTATACAGTCTTGGAAGTTAAAAGAATTTGCTATCTTAAATGCAAGTTGTTTTGTCCCAGCAGGTCTCAGTGTCCTGATAATGTTCCTGGGCACATTTTCTCTATTGTAGAAGTACTCATAATTTTTAAAAGACTTTCTTGATTTTTTTTTTATGGAGTGATTGGACAAATTCCTCAATCTGTAAATTGATAGAGGTCATTACCTAAAGTGTCCACTAGCAAGGAGTCCCATGGTTGAGTTGTGCTGAAATATTCTTGTTTTGTTGATTTTAAAACTTCTGACAGATATTTTATTTGGGCATAACTGTTTCTCATACCTGGAGGGGGGGTGGGGGGGTGGGGGGGGAGGGCAGGCAGGGAAGTGAATAAAGGCCATTCGGTACAACATTTGAGCAAGAGGATAAGAATATGACTATCCAGTAAGGAATAATCGTGACTATTTTTATTCTCTTCTTCATGGCAGTCATGATTTTACAGATTTCATTGTAAAACTCCTCAGTTGTTTCTCCCGTAGCATGCTCATTGGCATTTTGAACACTCTTGAGCACTGTATGGATGTTTTCAGGGGATTACCCGCAATGACTCTGGAGGTCTTTTGCCTGATCAGTCGCAACTAATTTACTACCCACTGTGTACATGTGTGGTTGGGATTTTTTTCTCCACAAGCACAGTATTTTGTGTATATCAGCTTTCCATGGCATCGATCATTTGATCCCCCAGCCACCCAATACTCTTTGTCACATCTGGCCTAGCTACAACTATTTTAAATAACTGCCTGTTTTGATAAACATTGTTACTTCACTGCATGCCACTCTTACATGAAATGTATGACAAAATGGGACAGCAACTTTCTGGGACATCACTGGAAACCTCCCTTCCACTTACTACTTATTCTTACGGTTTGTTTCTCATCTTTCATTCAGTTATTAATTCATGAAGATTTTTTTTTCCTTTTTATCATTATAATTTGGGGTTTTTAAAAGCCTTTGGTGACATACAGCGATACACAGTGTACCTCAGTTGGATCACTTTTTTCCACACACTCATCAGCTCCTCTGATGACCTCTGAAATGCTGGGTCAGTAGTTCTTCATTCTGTCATATTTGCCACCTGTCTATCCATTCTGTTCTTCCACCTACCTGGCTTACTGAAAAATCAGACGTAGCTTTCAGTATTTCCCCTTTCCTCAGGCTCTTCTTGTTTTTAAAAATAGGAGGTTCCCAACTGCCATATTCTACAGTCAGTTTTAAAATGCATAATACAACACAGTAGCTCACGCAATTTCATACTTGAGGTCTTTCAGAACCCTTGAGTGAATAACATCTGGCCCTCACTATTTGATCCTAGCAGAAAAACTGATTTATTCTAAGCCACTTCAGCTGACACTTCATTCTGAGACACCTCTTCAGGCTTCTCCCATATCAAGGATGCAAGGATGCAAGACAGAAACTCTCCTGAGTTCCTCTGTAATGAGCTCTGATGTGGAGGATTCATGCATCTTTTCATTTTCCTACATGTCTTTTATTTCCTAGTTATTTATCAGACCTTCAACAGGTTTCCAGTCTGTCATGCTATGTTTAATCTAGGTCTGAATATTTTTTCATATTACCAACATATAACGGGAGTAGTCAAAGAAGCTATGTCTGCAGCAAAAAAGCTAACTGATCTATGATCGCTGTCAGTCAGACACTGCATCATGTGGAGAAATATCACAGATATCAGAGAACAAGCTTACTATATCCAGACATCCCTTCAAAACACCATTTCTATGATTCTGTGATTGCATAGTCCAGCACACGAACCTCAGTAAAGTTTTGGCTATAGAAGAAAGCAAATAAACCTTCTACATTAATGGCCTTGCTTTATGTCTATTGGGCACCCACATTTCTCTGTGAATAGAAGGTGAAGCAAGCCAGCAGCTGTTGAACACACTGCTCTCAGCCATTCCCAACCTGTGTAAGCCCCAGAGAAAACCGTTGTCCTCAAGGAGCACATCAGCTGACATGAGGAACTAGCCTGATAACACAAGGCAAGAGGATCCCAGAGAGGGAAAAAAGATGATGCAAAACTGCATCAATCCTCAAGTTCCATTTGTTTCATAGACACCACCTGCCCAGAAAGTAAGTGAACATCCAGACACAGTAACAAGAGAAGCCATGGTAGGTTCAGTTCCCTAAGACACATTTGTACGTAGTAGGCAGCCACTATAGGTCAGCTTCCTGGGCCTGAACTGTGGAGCACAGCCTGAACCATGATGCCACCTTGGGCAGCACTGACAATTCAGTTTTTCCAGCCTTCAATTATCCAATGGTTTTGTTGCTTTGGAAGAGATGAAACTCCATTAAGTGAGTTTGCATCTTCCCTGATGCACTATCTACTGCCTGGATAGGAAGCAGTGATAAATTCTGTTTATCATCCAAGGGAAGCTGCACAGACGCTGCAGCTCCCCAGCAAGATATAGCTGACCTCTGGGATGCAGAGCCATCTGCAGCCTCCCAAAGTCCCACAGTAAAATGACTCACCAGGTTAAGGGCAGGGCATAGTGTTTTCTTTGGATGAGGATCTTTGCAACCATTTCATACTCCTACTCTCTGTTAAAATTTACAGTAAGGATGAACACAATAACTATACACAAACCTGTATTTGGTTTTTAATGTAGCATCAAATTAATCCCACTGCACCAATTTCACCTTTGGCATTAGCTGAAGAAGACATTTTTTTTCTCTGCTGGATGATTCAGTGAAAGTTTTGGAGTGATTTGTAATATCAGGCTAAATTTCTAAGTGCTACATTAGTGAGGAACGTAAAAGTAGTATGGATAAAGATGAAAGACAGACATTGTGTATTACTTCAATTAATCCCTTCTAATCCAACAGCATTTTCTTGACTACACATAAATTTGCACATACCTACAGATTCACAGATTAAGGTGCTGATACAGGTTGTAATAAAAAAAAAACCAAACCCAAAACAAACAAAAAAACCCCCCACCTTAGCTTGAAGAAAGGCATGTTAAAGCCTGTAAAATTATTGAACACTCACAGTATTTTTGCTTCATGACAATTTTTAGACAACATTTTATTTCACTGCTCTTTTCATCATAAACTTAGAGGGGAAAAGTGATGCTTCTTTTTACACTCTCATTGATATCTTTGCAAAAAGCCTAGCAACAGGCACCAAATACGTTAATAGAAGCTATGCATCTAATACAAATGATCATTTCTAGAAAGGAATAGGACTGGAACAGAAAAGCATTATACGATGAACAGAAGATTACTGCTGCGTCGGGGAAGAAGCAGCAGTAGGTTCACTGAGCTTACGCCAGACAGGAGGCAATATAGCAACTACAAAGCAGAGCCAGTAATGCTAAAGGGAAAGGGGCAGGGAAGTGGAAGTAGGAAACCTTAGCAAAACAGCCTGTGGCGATCATCGCCTATGTGACATATGAAACTTGCCCTGGGTTTTACAGTATAGGTAATTCTGATTTCACTGAATTTTCCTGCATAATACATTTATTAATACTGTTCTGTTTGTTTTCTTTTTCTCACTCACTTCTGAATTGTATTTTATTGTTGATGTGTGTTTGTTCAGGGCCTGTAAGAGATTTGCTGCAGTTTTGCCATGGTTACCTAAAATCCATTGCTACTAGTGACCTGTATTATTACTTTTAAACCAAAACACTCCAAGGATTTCTTCAGGTAGTGTTTTGCTCATCCCTTACAGGCAAGTTCACCGATCCAGAGTATGAAGGCCAAAACCAAATGTTGTAATCCTCTGATCAGACATTCTATAAAATCGTTCTGCTAGTCTTTTAACAAGTCTGAATGATCCCACAGCATGACAGGGTGGTTTTTTTTAAATAGAGAAGGGTGATATTATTGATTCAATGAGTTTAAAGGACAGAAATCCCATTATAATCTCATGATACTTCTGTCCATAACATGTATCTACCACGTGTGTTACACGGAGGAGCTACCTGAGTTGGCCATTGCTTCACCTCCTACATATTGCAGTGCCTTTTCCAACAGTTTAAGGACTCTGTGCTGTTAGAAGCCACTTTCTTGGATATTGGGTTTGGATGAGATGCTTCTTAGAGGGATAACTTTGATCTAGTGAATTTATTCTCCCAACTTTCCCCTGAGTAAATTCAAGGCAGAGAGGCAGGCTTCTCCAGGGCGCTTCAGAGCTTTTATCACTGGGAGCCTCATCTGAACTGGGATGAGTTCAGCTTCATTAGGGGAAAAAAAAAAATAGAGCATTGCAAAATCTTTTTACTTCTCCAAATACATTAAATGAAACACTTTGCACTTCTTAATTTTCTTCCTGTAAGGCATGGTTTCCAAATTTCCATTCATTGTGTATCATTTACTGCCATCTAGCCTACAAGTATCAGTGTCTGTGCTGGTATGGAAATCAGAAGAGCACCCAAAGTTTCAGACATGTGCATGACTTTTCAGAAATGCATTCATATACTAGCCACTGTCCTTCCTGAAAAATACATATCGGGGGGGAGGGGGGGGGGGGGGGAGGGGCACGGGGGGAGCATATTAATCCAGGGGTTATATTCTCCAAGGGCTCTGTTCACATTATCAGAATCATACCAGGAGCACTTGCTCATTTGTTTGCTTTTATCTACAAATGTGTCACACACTTACTCATTTTTTTGTTTTTATCTACAAATGTGTCACAATTAGTTTATTTCAGCAATTTTTTTGTTCCCAGATCCATGATTTTGTATCTGCTTGTATTAAGACAAACAAAGTTCAAATGAGTCTCCCTTAACAAGCTCAACCATCCAAAACAAAAATAATAATGAGTAAACATAAGTTTGAACATGAAACTGAAGCAAACTCTTCAATCTCCTGAAAACTAACTCGGGAAAATTAAATAAAAATAAAATAAATAAATTATTTTTAAAAAAATTGTGTTAGCTATCCATATTAAAATTTAAAACTTCTAGCTTGTGAAGGGTCTAGAGAACAAGTCTTATGAGGAACAGCTGAGGGAACTGGGGGTTAGAATGAAGAAAAGGTGGGTCGGGGGAGACCTTATCACTCCCTATAACTACTGATAGGAGGCTGTAGTGAGGTGGGTGTCGGTCTCTTCTCCCAAGTAACAAGTGATGGGACAAGAGGAAATGGCCTCAAGTTGCACCAGGGGAGGTTTAGATTGGATATTAGGAAACATTTATTCACCAAAAAACATCAAGCATTGGAACAGGCTGCCCAGGGAAGTGGTTGAGTCACCATCCCCGGTGGTATTTAAAAGATATGTAGATGTGGCACTTAATGACATGGTTTAGTGGTGGACTTGGCAGTGCTAAGTAAATGGTTGGACTTGATGATCTTAAAAGGTCTGTTCCAACCTAAACAATTCTATGAGTCTATGATACTACTTCAGTGCAACCAATAGACAGAAACACAGGTGGTGTGACTGTGAATGTGTAATTCTGCTGCTACTTCTCCTATTTTTATACAAATAACATTGACTCTCTCTGCCACCTCTAATGCATGGTTTTCTTAGGAAATAAAAGCTTTCTTACAATTATCCCATATTAACAATTCCAAATGACAGCAATAATGATGGCAATTTTAAAAGGCAACATAAATGCTCTATCAAATACTTTAAAAAAATTAGTTTTGTGTTGCTCTGTAATGAACTGCATTAAGCCAGAGACTATCAGCACAGAGGGAAGTTATAATTATTAGCAACACCAGTGGGAGTCCTCCTGTTCAGAGTTCATCTAGTGATGATACTCATCTTCTCCATTGCTAATAGAACTATCGTCAATGCATGAAGTTATGATCTGTCATAAGCTGAGGCTTAGATTTTGTCTGATCCTCTATTGATAAAAAGTAATCTCTTAAACATTGTATAATAACTTGTTAGTCAGTGTTACGATGTCACCATTCTCTGATTTTATCTAATTGCATTATGATACACAGAAGCAATCTTGATTTCTAAATCTTTCAGAGCAAGATTTGACTGCTGTTGTCATCAGACTCCTAACACATTTGGATCCACCAAGCTGTATTTATCCCTCTGACTCAAGATACAGGGAACTGGGATGAATGCTTTCTTCTGATGCTGCATACTAGCAGCATTACAAGAGAAAAAATAAAATAGATATTTGCAAAAAGGGGCTGTGACAGTAAACAGATGTGCAGAAACACCCAAGTAATGCATCATTTACATGCAAACAGCGCATGCCTTGAGCCCTTCCATTTCCTGTTCTTTTGTCTTCTGATTCTCTGGAACATCAGATACAAGGAAATATTCCAACGAAGGAATACAAAAAAGCAATTAAATTTGAACAGCCTATATAATCTCTGCAGTGTTGACTAAACCAGGCAAACATTCAATAAAGAGGTTGAATATGTACATTATCAGACTTGTTAAGTAAGGAGAGAAAATTTGGATTGTCCTGAATTAAATTGCACTTTATTCACAAATATATTGATTCTTCCAAAAAATCAAAAGAAAACACTCATTGTTATAAATCTCAGAGGGGAAAAAAGGAGAACAATATGATCCTGTGCCTTGTTAAAATTCAGCCAAAAGAAGTGAAATAGTTTTCCTTTATTGTATTTACTAAAATGCAATACATAAAAGCACTCATCAAGAGGAAAATTTTTTGAAGTTTGAGAGAAACAGTGAATTAGAAAACTGGGTACCAGTGAAAGGTAAGTGTTGATCTTATTGCCTGGTTTGGAGATTTCAGTATTGACAATACCTATATGATGTATTTCCCAATCCATTATCAATCCTGCCACAAGATTAATCAATTTGATCTTATCTGATGGAGGTAAAAGTTTGGTAGAAAGCAAAAATTAAAATAAGGTTTTTCAATTTGTTTGTAGGAAGATGTTTTCAAGAGAACTCAGCATAATCTTAAAAACATAGTTCTGAGGAAAACAAATTACTTGGAAGTCACTGTAAAAGTTATTGAATGGTCTCTGGAAAAACATAGTTAATCTTTTTTCCTGTTATACAGGACCCTATATTGAAACCTTTTTTGGTCAAAAAATGGCAGTGAATAATAAGTAGTAAGGACAGGGACATCCCAAGGGACCGTGGCTGCAGGCAGCCCATGCTGGGGCAGGGATCCATCTGAGGGCACCAAAGCAGTATTTTGACCACTGCAGCTGGCACATTTTAGTTAATTTCCAGAGGTTTTCTTCAGTACCTGAATCCTGATGAAAAGTTTGTGGTAATAGGCAAGAATTAGTCAAGATTGTTTTGCCCGTGACACAATCTGCCATCCACACCCTATTTTTTTCTGTTAATTTGGAGATATGGAAGGGCCTTATGGATTTCTAAAGCAGCCTCCCATTATTGAAAATGAGTCAGATGCCTGTAGCAGAGGGTAAGCCTACTCACACTGCCCTGACTTCAACAGTGATAGAGCCAAGAAGATGGAGAGTTCAGCTGCTGAGCCCCCCTCCGCAGGGTGCCAGCTGAGTGCACCCCTCTGCCATTAGCTGAGTGAACCAGCACAAGCCAGCTTAGCTGTGTATTTCTTCTGAAAAGGCATCTGCAATTGCACACAGCTGTATTCTAGCTTCAGGAAAGACAAAGTCACACAAGAAGAATTTGGCTTATGGGGTCTAACTCCGCAGTGGACAATGTCAGCTCTAGGATGCAGCACCTCTTGCCAGGGAGGACACCTAAGCAGGGAACCTCTTCAACTTGCCTCTTGCCTAACACAGAGACTCCTAATAGTACGTAGGGAATTGGCTGATGTAGTTCCCAAGCCACTCTCCATGATACCTGAAAAGTCATGGCAGTCAGATGAAGCCCCTGGTGACTGGAAAAAGGGAAAATTGCACCCATTTTAAAAAAGGTATCATGGTTTAACCCCAGCCAGAAACTGAGCCCCACACAGCTACTCACTCACTCCCTGCCCTGGTGGGACAAGGGAGAGAATCAGAGTAAAAATGAGAAAACTCATAGGTTGAGATAAAGGCAGTTTAATAGGTAAACAAAAGCCACATGCACAAGCAAAGCAGAACAAGGAATTCATTCACCGCTTCCCAATGGCAGGCAGGTGCTCAGCCATCCCCAGGAAAGCCGGGCTTTGTCACATGTTAACAGTTTCCTGGGGAAGACAGACATCATAAATCCAAACGTCCCCTCCTTCCTTCTTCCCCTAGCTTGACATCATATGGTATGGACTACCCCTTTGGTCAGTGGGGGTCAGCGGTCCCAGCCGTGCCCCTCCCAGCTTCTTTGCACCGCCAGCCTGCTCACTGATGGGGCAGCATGAGAAGCAGAAAAGGCCTTGGCTCTGTGTAAGCACTGCTCAGCAAAAACCGAAGCATCCCTGTGTTATCAATGCTGTGTCCAGCACAAATTCAAAATAGCTATATACTAGCTACTGTGAAGAAAATTAACTTCATCCCAGCCAAAACCAGCACAAAGGGGTAGAAATGAGGACCCCTGTGAACTACCAACCTGACAGCCTTACATCTGTGCCTGGAAAAATCATGGAACAGATCCTCCTAGAAGCTGTGCTAAGGCACATGGAAGACAAGGAGGTGATTCAAAACAGCCAGCATGGCTTCATCAAGGGCAAGTCCTGCCTGACCAACATACTGGCCTTCAGTGATGGAGTGATACATCAATGGACAAAGGAAGAGCTACAGATGTCTATCTGGACTTCTGTAAGGCCTCTGACACAGTTCCTCACAAAGTCCTTTTTTCTAAATTGGAGAGTTATGGATTTCATGGGACTGTCAGTGGATAAGGAATTGGTTGCATGGTCGCATCCAGAGTAGTAGTCATTGACTTAATATCCAGATGGAGATCAGTGACAAATGGTGTCCCTCAGGGGTCCATACTGGGACCAGTACTGTTTAATGTCTTCATCGATGACACAGACAGTGGCATTGAGCGCACCCTCAGCAAGTTTTCAGATGACACAAAGCTGAGTGGTGCAATTCAAATGCCTGAGGGACAGGATGCCATCCAGAAGGACCTGGACAATCTTGAGAGGTGGGCCCCTGTGAACCTCATGAAGTTCAACAAGGCCAAGTGCAAATTCCTGCACATGGGTTGGGGCAACCCCTAGTATCATTACAGGCTGGGGAATGAAGGGCTTGAGAACAGCCCTCCAGAAACAGAAATGCAGAACTAGACCAGGTGATCTAAGCTGGATCCAGATCCACAAATCAGCATCATGTCAGAGAACAGTTAGCATGGGTGCTAACATCCAGAGGAAAGGCCTGGCCGCATCATCTCCCATTCCTCTAGCCCAGCACCGAGGCAGGCCGACCTGGGGTATGGCCCAACCAGATTGCCCTGCAATCTCTCAGAGCAGCCATGGTCCCAAACCAATCAACACCTTCCAGCATCTGGGCTTTGTTCCCAGGGGTCACTTTGCACTCGGATTTTTGTATGAACAGTGCTGTCACACAAACTCAGCCTTCATCATTCCTCTGATTCCTCAGGGGATTTGTTTCTTTCCTTTGCTTAATGAGTGAGGTTCCCACATCACCTTTTCAAGACGTGTACATCATTTGTGTCACTGTCTCCAAAGTACTGAGCTTTGTTTGCTGCTTCACTCCTGAGACTCTCACCTGCTTCTTCCAGCCAGTACTTCATCCTTTTTTGTGTGTTAGAAAACACAGTTCAGGAACAGCACATAAGATGCCACCAACAGAATTGTCTCAACTTGTCATCAGCAAAATGAGCAGAATAAATTATTTCACAGAAAAAAAGGGATGCTCATGATAAAATATCACATCAAGCTGGAAAGGTGATGTGTGTGCTTTACAGCAGTATGAAATCTTATTTGGGACTCCTCCTGGCATTTGTAGAGTGAAATTTTCAAATTACACACGAAAGGACACAACCACCAGGGTCATTTTCATTGCTGCTGTAATTTATGGACTTCAGTGCTAGCCAAGGTGAACTGAATTTACTATCTGTAATAAAAATAAGATTTAAGAAAATGCACCTTAGAAACATATCTTTTACTTCAGCAGCAGGACCACAAGAGCACAGATAGGCCCATAGATTGCCAGGACATGGCTGCCAATTGCAAGAGCTGAGCACGTTGGAGATGCTGCAAAATTTTCAGCTGTCTTCCTGTACCACACCGCGATGGTGGCTTTTGGGTTTTACCAGACCTGCACAGACATTTCACAAGGGACAGAAACATGCCACAGTCCCTAATTCCAACATGAGAGCATTTTCCACAAAAGAACCACCAACCTCTCAACCCTCGTCTTCTAGGGTGGTCTGCAAAACAGCTTCAACAACTCACTGGCTGAGATTCACGGTTGTTAAATAACCAGATACTAAAACCATCCCCCCGAGATTTGAGTTGTATGGCAGCTTTTGGGTTTCCACTGATCTCACACTCCTCATTTTCCCACAGGCAATAATCACCCCTTTCCCCCTCACCCCTCCCCACCACCACCCCCACCCCACCACCCCACCACCACCACCCCGATTTGCCACCTTGCCTTCCCTAGCGCCTGCCTTTGCCCCTTCAGGCATTAACTTGCTTTTCCTCACAGAGCATCTTTATCCTCATTTTATCCTTATTTTATTTTAAACTGAAACTGTACCTGGTTTCAGTTTACTGCTGCTGTTTCAGGTCTGGAGAGGGCCAGTGCGCCAAACAGCATCTCCGGTTTTCCATCTGCAGCAAATGCTGTCACCTCACTGTCAAATGTGCTCAGATGCAGACTAAGACCATCACGACTACAGCAGTAACACTATTACTTTCCCTCTTCCATATAAAGCGGTGTTTCTCCCTTGCTTGCTGCCTCGCCAACAGCCAGCAGGTTGTGCTAAGGGACCAGCGTTCTCCATCCGCAAAATGTGCGGAGCCCGGTTCGGGAAGCGGCGCTCTCCCACCGGCGGTACCCGGGGGATCCGCGTGTCTGCCCGAGGCTGACACCCTCTGCCTAGAAGTGGAAGGGGGAGAGACGCACGTTTCCCCATCAAAATAACGGAGCAGGTTGTCACCATGCACGACATTCCATGTACTACCAAGGCTTCTGTCGGGCAATTTTAAACATTCCCTAGTGACAGCTAGGTCATTTCTTGAGCACAGGAAGGTAACACAGGAACTTGCCCCCTGACAGCAGGTGCTTTCTTCCAGTAATAAGAAACAGCCCATGATAACAGCAGAAGAATGATGACCGAGCCTTTCCAAAATGTGAAGTGGTGAGATAGGGTCAGATGCCAGCAGCAGTGCCTTTGTCCTCTGTGTTGCCAGCAAACGTACTGACCCCAAGCTCACAGGGACTGCCTGGAAGCCCAGCGAAGCCCAGCAGGGTTTTTTAAGCAGAGAAAAGACAAATGTCCAAATCTTGATGTGCAACTCATTTCTGTTCTTACAAAGCTTTGGAGCCGGTTATATTTTGTACTATCACAGGAGGGTGTAAATCAAATGCCAGAGGAAAACAAGAGGCGGTGCAAGTCCGAGAGGTGCGGGTGTGAGAGGTGCAGGTGCATAGCTAGCCTAAACAGGTACACGTATGGTCCTTGAGCCCCAGCCACTGCATCTCTCATGCCTGCACCAGCATCCCTGCAGCAAGCATGACGGAAAAGATGTTAAGGAAACAGCACTTTTTTTTGTAGAGTTTCACTTTCAGACCCAGAAACAAAATGATTGGCCATGCATGAGGCATGGAAAGCAAGAGCACAGGCTGAGATCACAGTAAACCCCACATGAAAATCACTTCCTCAGGTTGTCTTTGCAACCACATGTTGCAGGGCAGAAAAAAAGGAAATCACTTGGTGAAAGTGAAGCTATAGCTTTGTGGGAAGCTGAGTCAAGCTAATGCTTTGCTCCTAAAAGGAAAAGGACCCCTCTTCCCTCCTGCTTCCATAGCTCTTTTTCCTTTTTCTTCTGCCTACACAATCCAGCTGCCTCCCTTGTGAGGGCTGTAGCAGTCATTGAACCCCTCCGTAAGCCGATTTTAGTCACCATCACAGTAGGTGACTATCCAGCTTGCTGCGTCTGTTTCTTACTGCCTGACTCAGCTGAGCTGAGAGAGGTGCCAAATGATGAGCAGATTAGCCCAAGGCAAGTGGTGGGAACATGTAGGAGACTGGGGGAAAGAGGGGGACAGGGACATTCTACCTTCAGGGCAGCTCAGCCCTTAGACAAGCTCATTTCTTAGGAAACACACCTTCACTGTGCTGCTATCTGACTGGCCTGGCTGGCTAAACTGAAACTCTTGACAAAGATCCCAGTCCTCTTCTAATTGAAACAGGCTGCTCTGTCCGCTAAAAAAAAAATAAAAATCCAAGAACGCCCCACGCCTGTCAGAAAAGACCATCATTCCTTAAGTGTGGCTACAGCAACCTGTTAAAGAGAACTACTTTAACAGCAGTTTCAAAAATTACATTGCAAACTAGTGGAAGGTATTCTCAGTTAAACCATTCATTGACTCTTCCTGGTTCCAGATTACTTAACTTAATAGTAATATTAGTCCCAAGGGGAAATTGCTTGTTTAAAGAACCAGCAAATCCTTATTTTATTATATAGCAGTAAACTGGAAAATCTGCAGTGAAAAGTAAAAAAAAAGGCTGAGCAAAATATTCTCTCATTTCAGTGTTTAATTGACAAGTGCAAACATAAGGCTCTCATTCTGCAAGATGTGTGTATCATTCCATTAAAATCAAGTCACATATGTGGGCAACAAGCAGTAAAAAGGCAGTGCTGAGTGCAAACACTGTGCTTTGAGTTTGAAACGGGGGGCGGGGGGTGTGGGGTGGCGGTGAAGCCACAGACTTAGCAGATAAAATACCTAATTGGGATTCCATGTACCTTCATGGTGCTGCAGGCCCTAGCCCTGCCTAACAGATACCCTCACAAATACTCCTCTGTGCATGGCTTTCCCTTTCCACACAGAGGGTATGGGAATAGATGCCCCCATCCCTCCCTTTGGCCAGCCCTCAGCACTGAAAGCTTTGCACAAAAGCACTGCTATTAGTACGCACATATGCCATTTCACTAGGGGAGTTATCTTGCTAAATGTTCGTTAAGTGGCTTACCTGAATCTTTGCTAGGCTAGTGCTGGTTTCTCTTCACATGAGAGTGGGAGGCATGTTTTCGAATCCCCTTTTCTTTGGTTTGAGGCGAAAGAAGGTAAAACTGCCATAAGCAACAATGGTTTCCCAATGAAATAAATTGGCTGCTTTAAAGGCCCGAGTCATTTAAAGTCAATCATTTCAAGGTAATACATCAAGATTGACGAACTATCAATGAATTACATGCATGCTTCATTTTTAACTTTCTGCCAGCTTATAAACAACTGCCTTTGGATTTTTACCAGGAGGAAATAAATCAGAAAAATACCCATTTTTCCAGAGCAAACAAGTCTTGGAACTTTTCCTGTAGCAAATTTCGAGGAATGTAGTACTCTCCTCAACACCTGACTATCTTTTTTCAGTGTGGAAATGCCTAGCTTTTGGCAAGCTTAACTCCCATTATTCTCATGCACAGAGACAAGAATCATAGCCTGATCTTAGCTCAGAGCTTTTCTGTTCCATCTTTTTTCTTCTTTCATTATTAACTAAAGCCAGTTCTTAAAAATGCAAGAATGTGGCAGCTTGCAGCAGTCCAAAATGGGATAAATTTTCAAGCCATCAAGGAAATGCTGATGTCTTAAGATGCCTGCTGCTTCATCATGCCCCACACAGAACAGGAAACACCACTTGGGCTCTACTGCTACAAGAAAACCACTTTGGTTTCCTGGTAACAGACAGACTTTTCATATGAAGTAAGCCCAGTTCCTCATTGCAATTGGTTACTTTTGTACCACCAACAAGCAAAACAAGACAAAAAGCCCAAACCCCAAACTTCAATCACAGTACATGGTGTTCCTCACATAGAACTAGGATTACATGGACTCACTTGCTACTTTAAGAGTTAAAAAATACAAGTTTTTGTATTAAATCTGTAGTACACATAAGCTTACAGGCTCACACAATAGACACAGCATGCCCATAATTTTTCTTAGTTATAAATAATTTAAAATTCTTAAATTCCACATAGTTTTAAATAAATGCCACCTCTTTTTTTCCCCTCCCTCCTTGGCTGTCCCAAAACAGTCTTTTCTCTCAATATCAAGGTTTTCTCCAAAAAGAAAACTATTGGCAAAAACAAGAAGGTTGTAGCACATTATTTATTCCTGTTTATTCCTGTTTCACGTGAAACCCAATATTGAATGAATCATCAGAACTAGATGTGGAAACAACTCACAGTCCTCGCATGAATCCTCTTCCATCTTAGGAAAGGAAATGCATTCCCACCTCATTCTGGTAACTCATTCCGGTGACAGCTACACCACCAAAACAGAGATTAAATTTCCAGAAAAGCCACCAAAGCCAGGCTGCAGAAACAGCTGAAATCAGATATTGTCATTAGTTACTCCAAAATCTGGATAGCTGGACTTTTCTGCACCAATAACCAAAGGCTTTACTGACGAAAGAGTAATTGTGCATGTGCACACGTCCATAAATACACACCTTCTCCTGAATAATTACATAAAACAGGTCCCATGAGGCAGATGGTTAGCGACTTTTAGACATTCACTAGGGATGCACAGTTTCCCTATGTTATAAGTCAGTAGTGCAGGCCTTCCAAATTCAGACCAACAGATACCGTTTACCCCAATATCACTGAGTGGAGCGCAGAGTTGTCCAAGTTTTTCCTGCCAAGGTGGCTCCTCGCTGCATCCACTACTTGTAGCTGCCAGCTCGTGCACACTTCTTGCTCCAACTGTGCTTCCACGCTGCTGCACAGCCCCTTGTGTGAACCCAGCACAAGGTGAAAACTGTCACATTAATTAGCAATGCTGGAAGATGAATCCTGTTGTACTGCAGTTTTCACTTCCCATTTCCCACACTTTCCATTTGTTTTGTGTCTAAATAGTAGCTGAAAGAGAATGGAGATAGAATCCCAGCACTGCGCTTGCATAAAACCCATACATTTGTTTTCTTGAACAGCCAGAAATGTGTCATAACAACGGCATTACAGTAACCCTATTCAAGAATTTTCTGTTCTTTTCTAAGAGGGTGATACAGCCCATCCTCAGCAGGTTCCCAAAACCTCAATAGTTCAATAGAAAGTATCTGCTGACCACCTGAGAGTCTTTTAAAAGCTATTTTAGGCTATACAATCTGTCAAAACCAATAGTACAGCTTGGGCACTCTGAGGACATTTGTCTGTCCCTATATTTGGGAAACCTGTTTTGTATATTCTTGTATAAGCACAGTGTGAAAACAGCCAACCCAACCTGTGCAGGCCACATAGTGCCTTCCTTTATATAGTGCAAATCTACATCAGCAAACAAACTTGACTAGGACTTTGCTCAGAACTGCAAGGCACTGACTTGTCTGGCTCAGTTTGACAGGCCACTGAAGTATGTGCTTGTTTTTAAGATCTAAGTGAAGATGCTTTTGAAGAAAAATGGTGTTTAGATGCTTTGTTTCATGAGAAACTCATGAGAAAACGTACGTGCAATTTGAGCTCCATTATTTATCAGTTATTTCATGCCAGTTCTTTAAATTGAGATAGACCAGGTAGATTAATCCCTACACTCTTAATTTTCAGTGTGCTCTCGGCAGTTAATTGATATCATGTCAGAATCAGGGACTACCCCTCTCCCACCTATACATCTGCTTCGAAGAATTTCAGTTAGGAGCAGGACACTCACAGTTGTCCACTGTCCAGGGGGTCTTCTGGGAATGGTGAAAGATTTTAAAAAAAAAAAACAAACAACAAACAACAAACCCACACCTTAAAACGGGCTCAATTTTTAAGACACAATTTCTCTAAATGAAATCACACCAGTTCTTGAGCTTGCTTAATTTCCATCAGCTTCTAGTTAGAATTAGCGAAGTCACCCACTTCCAGGTCTCAGCTAACATTTGTTCCCCGCTGGCAGACTAGCCCTAATTTTAAGTCCTGACCCAAGATCAGTCCTTACCCTCACATTCCTCAGCTCTTTTATACCTGAGGCAGTGATGCTATCCCAAGCATAACCCTGCTTCAGCATTCAGCTAGCCCCCATTTTCCTTGACTTTCTTCCCTTAAAGACTGCATCAGAGGCTTACATTCTTCCTTCTGTTTCTCCTTTTTTATAGCTTGGTATCTGCTCCTCAGTTCTCACACTCAACACAGCCTTAACTGCCATTTTTGGCTGCCTTGGCATGTAAGTCCATGTCTCTATTATAAAAGGAAAGCTGCTGAGTATTAAAGATGCAGTATGAACAGTCAGACATCGCTACGCAGGTGGAAAAGTTTTTACGTGTTCCTACTAACACTATTAACTTTTGTTTCTTAGTCAAGCTATGATAAAACATATAATGTATAAAGATGGATGACTATGGCTGTATCTGTATAGCATATTTGGCTTCAAAAGATAAACTGTGTTGAAATCTAATGACAAAGAATATCTTTAGGAAATAGCCAACAGAAGTACAGATTGCAACAGTTCCTATAGTGGCATTAGTTTGAGAACGGTGGGCTAATTCTTGCTTTTCAAAATTCATCACTCTGCAAAGTTCTTCATACTTGTACACATGCAGAAGATGAGAAGGCAAAAATCCCAAACCTTGTACTGAAGGCAATGAAGCCAAAAAGTTAGGATCCTGCAGCAAAACCTCTTAACTTGCTTGGTTTTGTTTGCGCAAAGAGAAATCCTGAAACTTTCTCAAAAACTTCATTTCCTGCTCCAAATTGTACAGATTTTCTTAATCCAAAACTTAAAGCTAGAAAGACAACAAAAAGTCACAGCACATGTCTCAGGGTAATCTCAAATTTCCAGACACTACTGTGATTTATAATGGAATGAAAAACAAATAGGCATTTGAGGTCAACCTGTAAGCACTCTCATCTGGGTGGGCCTGGTCCATGTGTGCCTATCTACATTAAGAAATTCAGCATATATAAATATATAAATAAAACATATATACAATACATAGTCACATTCATATAAGCCATAACATGACATATATTTACAAAAAATATTTGCAGCTATATTTTGCACATTCAGGTCCACATCAGGAATTCAGTTATTTAGCTTCTGCCTTGTAGAACTTGATCACCTTCCTAAGTAGGAATCTGGGATGAACTTGTACCTTATATATTCACAATATCCAAAAATAAGAAAGAAGAAAATAATCGTCCAAGGAGTTCTGCCAAGTTTATAAGAAAAGTTGAAACTTGTTGAAGCATTAGCTGCCTCCCCGAAGAGTGAATTACATGTTAGCAAACATTGAGAGACCTTCTCTTCTTCATGTAGAAAGACAGTACTTTGGTTTGGTCCATAAATAAATTTGAAACTCCTAAAATGCAGGCAGAGCACAAACTGGGTCCTGACAGATGTCCGTAGTATAAACTCATGCATAACTGCTGTTCCATTTGTCTCAGTTTAAACTGGTAGAGTGGTGAAAATGAACAAATGTAGAGATGAAAATGCCTACATTAGGTTACCTTACAGCGTAAAAAGGTAGAGAGTAGACTACATCCTGCTGGCATAGTTATAGTTTCCTTTAACGGTAAGTTACGTGGTTAAAAAAACCCCAAGGATCTCACATTTGTACAGGACATATTACACAGGTCTGTGATTTCCAGGAACTGGACATTTAATTTATTTCTCCAAAGATGGAAAAACATTTCTTCGCTGCTTCATAAAGTAGTCTTCTTAGGTATGCAGCCCAGGTTCAGGCATGCTTTTTTAAGCTGGGGGGATTTGCCCTCTTGACATGAAATGCATTTTGCAAGAGCAATTAAAGCTTTGGAGAAGGGGTTATTTTCCTTTCAAAAACACTTGGAAAAAATAAACCCCAAAATGCAGTAGTTTAAAGTGCCTATATGTCTGTCATGGTTTAACCCCAGCTGGTAATTAAGTACCACGCAGCCGCTCGCTCACTCCCCCCTCACCCAGGGGGATGGGGAGTAGAGTTGGAAAGGAATGTAAAGAGGGGTGAGATAAAAACAATCAAACCCAGGAAAACGTGAAGACCCGTGGGGAAGTATTTTGACATGAACTGTTGAACCATGGCCTCAGATAGCACTTTCAGCAATAGGCTGTGAAGTCATCTCTTGCTCCTCGCTATTCTCTGTGGACACGTCCTGGACCTCCTGCTGCTGATAAATATCTTGGACCAGCATGATGTTTGTGTTCCTCCACTCTCTGTACTTCACTGCCGTCAACTTTGGGTCCTCTAGCAACTGGTTAATTGTGGCGAGGTCATGTTCCTTACACTAGGAAAAGAACAAGTGGTTATTTCCTATAGAAACTGTCAAGCTCATTGTCCATAACAAAAACACTCTGGGAACATTAGAGAACCATATCACAAGAAGATGGCAAATAATCCAGCCTCCTGGCAACTTGTTTCCATTTTTAGAAAGCAGATCATCAAAGTTAAGTCCACAGCAGAAATTTGTCCCAGTTGAATGAAAGATTATGATTTCATGTAGTTTATGTTATAGGATCCTTAGCAAAACCTCATGAGAGGATTCATGTGAAAATTAGACATTGCTATACTGACTCACAACAAGTTAGTGCTTGCATGAAACTAGCACAACAGCATTTATTTTTGTTACTTACACCAGTTTCAACTTTCTCAAAAATACTTATTCCCTGGTCACATTATAAAAGTTTCCTCTCTGGGAGCTAGCAGAAAATAATTTTGGGTATTATCTGTGCACTGGCATTAGAGTGGCTAAAGTACATGTGGCTGCTAATACATCTACCACTGGCTACTACTACTAAATCTGGTCTCTACTTTTAGGCAAGAGCAGCTCAGACCATATATTGCAGGCACTCTGATTCAATTGAAAGGTATGAACTGTCACTGATGTAGGGACACCAGTACCCTCTACGTCACAGAATCACAGAATGGTTGAAGTTGGAAAGGACCTTTGGAGGTCACCTGGTCCAACCCCCTTCTTCAGGCAGAGCCACCTAAAGAGCAGGCTGCCTAGGACCGTGTCTGGACGGCCTTTGAATATCTCCAAGGATGGTAACTCCACAGCTTCTCTGGGTAACCTGTACAAGTGCTCATGCTAACAAGAAGTGTTTCTTGATGTTCAGAGGGAACCTCCTGTGTTTCAATTTGTGCCCACTGTCTCTGGTCCTGGTGCCACTGGGCACCCACTGGAAAGACCCTGGCTCTGTCTTCTTTACACCTTCCTTTCAGATATTTATATTCATTGCTGTCATCACATTTTCTGACACAACTTGCTTTTCAAGCCCTTATTGCTTATCCATGCAGCGGACCACAGGAAAAAGAAGCCTTTGTTAGCAGCCACAATTTCCTAATGGAGGCACACAAACTTTCCTTGATTTTGCCTGGCTCTCCACGCTCCTGTGCCACCCTGCCCTCACCCCCACCCCTTCTCTGTGTGAAATCAGTGGAATAATTCTAACCATTTTCTTCTGCTGCCACCAATTTGGTCACACCTGAGGGCACTCCATGGTAGTGGCTGCCTTGAAAATGCTCCCACACATTCACGACACTTCCTAATAGTAGCAATTGGCTGCTTAAACATCCATATCCCACTACTACTCTAACAAACTATCTGCTGTAATACCTTTGATACCTGCACCATTTTTAAATACAAAAACTTGTTCAACTGTTGGTTAACAGAGGTCCTACTCTCAAGACCTAGTGCTGACCCTTGTAAGAAGACTTCTGGCATTGATGCAGAGATATGTGCAGTTAGCCTAAGAGAAGAAGAGGAGACAGGGAGACAGAAAGGAGAAAAGAACATTTCCAGTGGACAAACTTGGTGGCAAAAAGCCATGCAATGGAATTTTTCCTGTAGCACTAAATCTATTTCCCACATTCATTAAGACTGTGATGCATTTGCACACAGCTTCCTCCTCTTCCAAACTATCTAAAGCATGTTTTGTTAACGATATGTTGTAGCAGCAGCATTAAACTGTTGTTAAAGATGTGGAGTCAAAAGTTCAAAATTAAAATTGCACTGAATCTTGCATAAATCGCTTCTCAAACTAATAGGTTTTTAATTAAAGCACAGTAAATATGGATCAGATGCAAAACTTTCCTGATTTTTAAACTTCCAATACATTATTTCTAATTATTTCATGTCTCATGTTATATATTAAGAAAATTGACTTTAAAAGCACATAATCCTACTGATGCAAAGAATATGGCACTTTCCCACTGCTGCAGGCATTTGCCTTTTAGATAGGCTAACTTAAACACTCCATGCATAGAACTCTGTTTGTGTCTGTGAGAAAACGTCTGTGCTATGTTTGTCTTGTCAATACTCCAATTTCTTAGTTTGAAGAAAGAAAAAAATATCAACACATTTTATACATTATGAACACTCCAAAAGTGATTTTTCCATATTAAATACAAGTGTTAGACAAGCCTAAGGTTATAAGCACTACTAATCACAACTTATACAATACTCCCATGCTAAATCAATGTAAAGCTGTCCTCTCTGCTCATGTCTGGCAGTCAGACTTCCATTCAGCTCCATACTAATTGAAATTGATTGTCCCACAAGGTACAACTCCATTTCATACTAACTGGTTCTTAGATTTATTAATGAGGTTCCTACCAGGGAAAAAACTTTGCAGTATGTTTCTATATTTAGTTTCCCATAGCATAAAATAGGCATACTTTTAAAGCTAACTTTCTCTTTTGTGATATGCTCACTGTATTGCTGATGCAGATGGATACTGCTATAGTCAGTACCGTGTCACTGAAGACTGATCCTGAGAGACTTCACCAGGTCTTGTATGGAGCCAGGGAGAATGCCTATATTCCCACTTGTCTTCTCAACTGTATCATCAGGAATAATAACATTTAACAATTTGGCTGAGGTGCCAGAGCTCAAGCCTCCCATTGCAACTAATAATCTAATAATAATAATAATAATAATAAACTAATAAAAATTAAAAACAATTGTGCTGATAGGAGAAGTTTTTACACACATTTCTCCAGCTTACAATGCGTGATGCCAAACACACACACTTGAAACAAGATACTCAATTCCTGCTTCTAATGCATACAACAAGAAAAAAGGGAAGCCCCAGGTTTGCACTTATTCTTTCTTCTCCTTACGATTTAAGTACTATGGTTAAGCTTTCAGTCTCCCTCAGTACCATTCGGAAGCAGGCTTTGAAATCCCATGACGCTTGATGCTGGCGAGTAAACAGCCTCATAAATCCCCATATTCCAGACAGATTTACTGGCCCTTTCATGGAACATCCCCTGAACCCCTCCACCCCTCCAGTTCACGATACATTTTCAACATAAAAGCAGGATGCATTTGTTATTAAAAATATTTTAGTTACAGGAGGTCTTTACAATAGCTTTGGCACTTCCTGTACATTCTCCAATAATCACATAAGGAAAACTTTTTTTGGCTCAGGGTCATTGTCATGTCCTTTATCATCAACACACTTTGTCTGCTCTTCCTTTTTTTAAGGCTCTCCTGTTTAGTGTATTCAGCCGAGATTGTAAGTTTTCCAGCTAACTAAGAGAAGCTTTCTTTATTAAATTTTCCAAATGGGCTGGAACTTCTGCAAGAAAAGTCCCTTCTGAACTATTGCCTCTGCTTCCAGTTCAAACTGAACAACAAAACACAGCTCAGTATTCAGAATGAAGTAGAAAACAATTCAAATCTTAACCAAATTCTCTGGGGCTTTAAGGAAATACGTAATTATAGAGTTTGGCTGAAGTCTAAGCTTGCTGCTTTTTTCAGCCAAAATGTTTCTTTCTCTCAGGCTTTTCTTTGGCCAGCTCTGCGATCTCACCTTTAATGTGCTGTTCAGCATTCGAATTTTGTGGAGTTTCTCATTAATGGAGGGGTTTTTGCTGCGTTTTATAAATGACTTCCTGAGCTCCTTCTTTGTTGACAGCCGACGATCACCAATGGGAGACAGACTTGCTTGTTCTAATGACTTGTAAAGTCGCTCCATCTCATCATCATCACATTTTTCCTGATCTGCAAAGAATAAATTGGGTATGAGAATGTGAATGTGGCAGCAGATAGCAGAAATGTTAGGTTCAGCCATCAGGAAGGCTCTTAGCCATCAGGAAGGCTCTTAGCCAACTGTAATATAATGGTATTAGAGTTAAAACCAAGGGCAATTTTTAGTGTAATTTATAGGGTAATAATGCATATGAGAAAGACATATTACCAGACTCAAATGCTTTTAAGAACCAGGTCGTGATCCAGATACAAGCACGTATTTCCACTGGTACAATGCTGCCTTAATGCTCTGAATATATCACAGACTTCTTTGAACAACTGTCAGTAATACCACATTTGAACAAAAAGAACTTTGATAGCATCTACACCCATTTACCTTTCCCTGCATGCTGCACACATTTCTACCTGGCAACTCACAGGTCACATTGTGTTTGGTGTTCTTATTCATCACCAGGTTTTGATAATCATTAAAACCAGATTTTAAAAAAATTGAGTGGTGAAATGAAACATAGGAACTTTTCAGGGCCCCCAAGAGAAGGTCCTTAGACAACATATTAAAGCAGGAACCCTTGAGGCACCTGACACCTAAACCCTGAGTTTCACAGATTGCAGCACAGAATTTGCTTTTGGTGCCTTACAACAAAGACTTCTTATCTCCACCTTAATTATTGTGATGGCTTTCAAGCTGTGGTACCATCTTCCATGAGGGAGAGGACATGAAAAGAAAAGCTAGTAAACAGCTGAGAATGAAATAACATAAGATAAGACAAAAATTGAAGCAAAGACATTATCCAGAATAACACAACTTAAAAATGAACAGTCAGAAACTAAAAATGTACCAGATCTATATGGGGGGGGTTGGCAGAAAGCCATTCTCAGCAACAGACTGTGCAACCTGCTTCTAGTCTCTCAGTCCACACTGCAAGCTTTTCTACTTCAGTGTTAGCTAAAGGAAAATCTTAACACTATTGGTGTTTTCAGGGTGTTAATGAAGCCATCAAAATCCAACGGGATAACATCTGTTTTTATTTCACTGGGGATGGTGGTGGTGGTTCTTCTCAGCTGCAGTCCTCCGTGTGCTGGTCAAACTGGCTGGGCTCTTTTTTCTCTTAACGAAAAGTTAAACATTGAGTTCTCTACATCACCTTCAGCCAGCAAACATTTTCTGAACAAAAGGAGAAGTCCTTTTTCTCACTCATGCTCTAGCAAAAAGACTTCTCCAACATGTCAGCACACTTACAAGGCTGCTCTTTATCTTCACCATGTTTTAAAAAGTACAGCATCCTCCTACACCCCTGTTCTTTCTAAATATTTAGGTTACTAGAAAGGTTTATGATATGCTACAAATATTTGCCTTCACTGTGTTGCTGGCCTTTTTTCACTACTTTGAGATTATAAAAAGTCTGCTGTAACTGACAAGAACTAAATATAACTTCTAACATTGGTACAGTGCTGGGAGGAAAAGGAGAACTGTTGTATATTTAACAAGCTGAGGGAAATAGAAAAAAATGCAAGTGTAAGGCATAATACACGGCAGTAGTATTTCCTGAAAACTGTTGGCTCATGCCATGAGGCTCATAACTATAACTAGCTTCCTGCCAGCTTTCTTGGGATGAAGCAGCTGTTTGTTTCATTAGCCAGCTCCTGCACAGGAGTGGCTCAGCTTTACCATAGGCATCACCCATCAGGACTGTACACAGTATCACTTTGAGAAAGAAATTGAGCTTTATCAGACATCCAAGAAAAAGTATATAAGAAGAAAAAAAAAATGCATTGATCCTGTTCAACAACTTTAAAAAACAGTCAAGCCCTTGGGGACATAAGGTCCCTCCTGATATTTTTTAAGGCTAACTTGTGAGGCTCCTCAGTGTCTTAAAAGGGTTACAGAGCAGAAAGCACAAGAAAACACCCTCACTGAACTCTTCTCTTCCATGCTAAATACTCTGATATCTACCATGCACTTGTGGGTGAAGGTGAGGAGGACAGTAATACTCGGAAAAAGATGGAGCCAAAGTCAGAAATGCCCAGCAAGTTGCTACCAGAAAATGCACTTGATGAGCAATGCATACTCAGCTCCTGCATCCTTTCAAGACTGCGACCGTAAACTACTCTCCTATTTCTTATTGTTCCATGATTACCACCCCCAAAGGACTGATCAGGGTCAGGTAATTCCAGAGGGAATGTGCTAGATTCTTCAGATTGGGTGGATAAAGGGAGTGACAGGGAAGGAGCTAAATAGGATTTCAGGAAACAGTTGGAAAACAAGGGTGAGTGAAACGTGCCAGCTGTATAGAGCCAGGTATGAGCTATAGAGTACCATTTTTTGTCTCCATCTTTGTTTACATTGATGAGCAGGGAACCCCTCCCACAAGTTAAAAAATTACAAAACAGTATCTTAACATTGTGCTTTTGTATAGAAGTAGACAATGTTGCCATCGATGAAGAGCATGGCTGCCAAGAAACCTCTGTAAATTGAGGCCAGACAACTGGTACCTGCCTGGACTTTTACCTTCACTGTCCCGAGTTCCCCTGCACCAAGCTCAGAAAGCAAAAGCCCATGTTTTGCAGGCTTGAAGCTACCACTGAACACACTAGGTTGATGCTGTAAATCTGAAAGGGGGAGAAGTAATGGAGGAAGGGAAGAGACATTATGTCTAGCAGTCAATTAACAAGCCAAATAAAATAATCTGTGATAAGGAAATATTTCTCCTCACTCACACAATGGTGCATTATGGTATTTCACAAGCCTCTTAATGCCACAAAAGTAAAAGAAGAAAGCACTACCTGTAGTTTGCTTGCTTGTTTTCTCCACAAAACACCCGAGAGAAAATTAAATAGCAGAGATAAAGCAAGTGACTCAAGGCTTAAGCACAGACCAGACTTTTTTCTCCAGCTTCAAACATTCACAGCACATTTTCCCAGCACTTGGTATCACTTAACTCCCTTGCACCTGGAGTCAGATCACTGTCCTGCAGATGAGCAAGTCTCTAAAAGAAGCACAGGCATTCACCAGCTCTGTATTTTTAGGCTTCAGTGATCTGGATTCCTCCTATGAAACCTGAACTGTCTAGACTATACTATCTGATTGTTATAAAATATTTGCTTTCCATCACAAAGTAAAACAGTATGCAAAAAGCACACAGAACACAAGATCGGGGCCGGGTGTTAAAATGAACAGATTGTCTGTGCCAGCCTCCCAGAGATAAATGTACCATGCCTACTCTAAGTTTTGTTAACCTCTGAGGCTTTATAACGATGGATGTATTTTGCTGGCAAAGATTTGTAATAGCATGCGTCACTAGCACTGCTCTGGAGTGAGTCTTTCTAGACAGGTCACACAGCTAACAGCAAGCACTCATTCAAAATCACTTAAAAATAAAACATTGCAAGTTAACACTTTCACCAGTCCTCTTCAAGCTAAGCACCTTCAGTCTTGGGCATGCATGTTAGGAAACTGAAATGCTACTACAGCACTTCTTTATCTCATGTTATTTTAAAGATAAAATACATTCATTTTTTCTCTCAGGACCTACTGAAGGATTAGTGGTAAGGAACAAATGGCAACAGCAGAAGGATACTACATATCATGTGCATTTATGAGTATGCACACAGAGAAACGCATGCATCGTGCACTTTTGCCTTCCCTCGGTGGTATTAACTATAAGCAATTCTGTTCAGTGATGCCACAGAAGGATCAGTCTTCTGAGGATCCTTCACCATGCCCTTCACTCACAAGCCTTGCAGCCTGCTGAAGTTTCATAGCACTTCTGGAAAAATTCTTTAGTGTTGTACAGCTCTTAATTAGGCAAAGTCTAATTGGACAAAGTCTAACTTTGTCAGACTCCACAGTGGGGAAAGTGGAAAAGAACCAGTGCTGACCTGAGGGAAAGAGAAGCTCTGCCCTGAGATATTTTAACATTCAAGAGAAAGAGACCTTCTAGGTTGGAGTGAGGAAAAAAAGTTAATATTTCAGGCAAGCCAGAACTTCTGACAAATTCTGTTTCAGGAGAAGTAAAACACAATTTTGTGGCTTGATGCAACTTAGCTGGAATTTTCCTTTAACTAATGGAAGATATTACAGACAAGAGCAAGCCACCAGAGGTTCAACACGCCAGCTTTTCACCTCCTCGATTTTCAGCTTCCACCTTCCTGTCGGCCAACTTACCACAGGTGGGAGACATTAAGGTATTGAGACTACCCACCTTTCAGCAGCAATACAGGACCCTGCCTGAAATCTCAACTTCCATGCTTTTTAAGCCTAAAAAAGTGAAATTATCCAGAACTTTTCAAAAAGCAGCTGTGGGAAACCAAGCTGATTGTTTCCCAGCAGTAAAGATAGAGAAACTGGCAATGTTCAGCAGAAAGTGCATTTTGCATTAAAAACTACCTCCAACAGAACATATCTTACTAAATCTAAACTGAAATATGAATACTTGTTCTCCCATTCTCTAACTGAGATTCCACAGCTTTCCAACTGTGTATTAATCCCAGGCAAAAAAAATAAAATAAAATATCTGCTTCTTCCTCCTGTCTTTGCTGCTCTTAGGAGCTTCTTGTAGCTGTGCCAGCACCTCCATTTCTAATTCTTCCAGAACTTTTGATGCCAATGGGACAACATATACACCTAGGCTGGTGGGAGCAGAGGGAAAAAACCATAAACTGCTTTTGCCCTTGCCTACCCACCTACCCACACCCCCATCCCTTCCTTCTCCATAGTGGTAATGGACTTTTCAATGGGAATATGATGATACTTTGGGGAAATCACCTTTTCCACATAGCTACAGAACAGAAAAGACAGGAAATATTCAAATTACATGGGCATAGCTTAGGCAAACTCCTCACTGGCAAATGCGGAACTAAAGGTAGAAGAAAGTGGGAGAAAATAACAGGAAAAGCATGTTACCATGAACAGTTAGATGATCATGACTATAACAGTATAGAGGACTCAGCAGTGAGGGATAGCATTTTAACAAACTGTGACTGAACTGGAAACAACACAAATAAGTATCCCTTTTTCAGAGAGTTCAGAAAACCATAACATTATAGTTTTCACTGTGATTTCTAAAGCCTTTTTGATGAGAAACAAAATAATCATTCAAACACAGTTATTTCTCTACATAGTTGTTCCTACCATAGGCACACTGCTTGGCTAGTCTCAGCCATGATCTGGACATTTTGTGTAACATTTGCAGAAGGAATAAAGGGGCCAGAGCACACCAGAGGATCTGTTCTGGCTATTACTGGCACAGGCAGACTACAAAGAAGAAGAGGATGTCAGTTCTGAGAAAAGAAGGAATTCAATTCATCCAGTTCCTATTTAACCAACTCCTTCCCACAAATCCAATCCAGGTAAAATTCAAGTTATATTTGAAAAGCTTTCCAGGTTTTTCAAAATACTGGCACACACCAGATCTTCTACTAGCTACTGTGAGCTAAGGTAAAATAAATAACCCAGAAGTGGTACCATAAGAATTCCTTGCCAAGGTACATTAACTTCACGTGATCATAAAACCTTCAGAAAATGCAAGGAAGAAGGATGTTGTTGCTACAGTAGAAGATCCCTAAATAAATATAAACACACACTCCTGCTCTCTTACAGTAACTTCTCAGTTTTTGCAGCTTCCTTTTCTTATCATAGTTTTTGATGATGATGGAGGTGGGTCATAGTCAGATTTTTTTTGTTCCAGTGGTTGCCAGAAGAAATATAAAGGATGGAGTTCGGCTGCAGAGTGTGTCTAGCCATTCCGGACAGGGCAAGGCCAGCTTCTGGATACAGAGCACGTAGTCAGATAGCTGTTTGTATTCTCAACCATTTCTTGTTTACCTTTCGGTTTCTTTGTGTCACAGGCAGCTTTGTATCCTTTGTCACTATGCATGAAGCAAGCTGCAACATGAAAGTATTAAATATTCCCACAAAGCTGATCATCTTCCAAAAGAGAAAACTGTTAAACTCATCTTTTTTGTACCTTTGTATTGCTTTCTGGTATGTAACCTCTCCCCAGTAATCAACACTGAGAATGGTCATAACACTAAGAGTGTTCCAGTTTCACTAAGAGTGGCTGGAAAGATCATTAAAAACATTGTATGGTACAGCTCCTTGCACCAAACACAGTTGCTTAGCAGATTTCATTAAATAATTTTCATTGAAAAAATTACCCATGATCATTTAGTTGAAGCTGTAGTTTCTCCTACAGAGATTCATCCATTTATCTTTGAGAAACTTCTTCCATTGTTTAACTCATCACTGAGGTTTCTTCACTATTTTTGTATTTTCATGATAAGTTCTTCCCACAAAGCCACAACTACTCTTTCTTCCTTCTAGGTACCAACTTTTTTCACATTGGCCTCCATTTCTTTTGCTATTTTCCACTTTGGCCACCAAAAGTGTTCTTCAACAAAAGTGCTCTTGAAAACTCACACTTCAGCTCTAGGCTGCTATCAGCTACAACCAAAAATTCCTCATTGGCTTTCACTAAACAGAGTGTGGCTGCAAAACAGAGTGTGTGACAGGTTTTTTCTGTACTCACAAGGAGAAGGAGAGAGCATGGACACACTTGAACACTCTGTGGGAAGTAGGTTCAAGGACCACATACCTGTTCTGATAACAGCAAGGCTGGCTTTATGCACAGGGGACATGCACTTCCAGGACAGATGCCCATGCAAGGCAGACCTGTCTCCTCCTGGATACAGTCTCAGTGCTCTAAAACATGATGAGCTGTTGAAAATACACTATTCAGAAGCATTGTATAGCAAATAATATGAACTGCACTGAGATATGCATTCTTGTTTCACATCAGATAACAAGGGTGTTCTTACTAGTTATTGTAAATCATGAGGCTTTGCAGCTAGCTTTTATCCCACAGTTTGCATTCATCTCACAGTATTTGTGCACATCCTTATCAACTAGCTGGAGGGGAAAATTCTTGGGGGATAAGCCACAGAAACAGAATTGTATCCTTTTTGATAACTTTCATTTGGAACTGAATTGCTATTTTATGTTAATCCTTTTTCCTACCTCATTCTCAAATTGAAGTAGCTTAACTAATCTCCTTGCAAATTTACTTTTTCAGTGGCCATTGCAGGGGAGGGCCCCACATGCCAACACTTTCCATCCCCTCCCCATACTGAAAAAGAAAAGAAAAATGTGTGTGGTGTACATCTTACTTGTTCAACAGTGGGTTACAATGCAGACAGTAACTAGTGAGGTTATACAGTTTCCATAGTGACTGTCTCATTGAAATGATCTATTTCTGGAATTCCATCAGAGATCACGGGTGTGCTTAGGATGGAAGTATTCTTCGATCAGGGTTGGCCATCAGCTAAACAGTGAGCAACAGAAGAATTCATTTCCCCGGGAATATTTTTGGGAAAATTAAACCACTTTACAAATGTCAGGAATATACTAAAATGTGCCTTGATTTACAATTTAATCCTATTTTTATTGGTTAGTATTATTGAGCCTGTCAAACTGTGCTTTAAATAATTATAAATGTGTCATGCTAATTCTACAACCATAGAAAGTACTTGTCACCCTTGCAGTTATGATGGAAAGCATTAACCTATGAATTACTGCAGGACTCCTGACAATACCAGCGTAAGATATTCTAAGCAAAAGTTCAGATTTCTGAAGAGCAACCACTGAATCTTGCTCAACAGGATCTACAAGCCATCATGTCATAAATGACCTACACTGCAACAATCCACCTGAATGTACCTAATATTGTTTCCCAAAGGCATTACATAGTCAAAATTAACCCAAAAGGTGAAATTACAGAAGACTATGCATTTACTACATCTTTGTGACATTTTCTTTAGGGATCCTGTTTTTGCCAGCCTCAGCCTTTTCACTACTTACAAAGACAGAGCTTATGGGAATTAGATTCCACAGTAACTCTCCCAAAACATCCACTCTTTTCTGCCACATGGTACATACATTTGCTCTCAGTTTTCATACTGATCTTCATTGCTACAGAAGTCTCTAGTGGAGCAGCCTAGAATATGGATAATGAAGCTGAGCACAAAACACTCTGAGTTAATTTTCACTTTTGCTAAAATCTGTACTTCACTCAGTTTCTGGGGTTTTTTTTGGGGGGGGAGTTTTGGTTGGTTGGTTGGTTGGTTGTTTTTTTTTTTTAATCAATGCCAAGCTCACCCACAGAGAAATACTCCTAAGTTCCCAGCAAGTCCAGCACGGTTTCTTTCCACCTTCGCCTTACCTTCAGCCTAAGCTTTTAGATGCAGCTTTGTTTTGTATTGTAACAAGACAACACTGCTCTTCCAAAAAAACCAAAGTACTTGCTTCAAATCTTTACAAGGATTTGGAATCATGGGTAGACCTGATCCACAAAAACATTGTTGCTTCCTCATGTATTACCTCTCCACACAGCATGCTGAGCATCTTCTCATTTCAATATGTTGTATGCCAGGAATGCCTCATGCTTCAGTTGCTTTTAATGCAGGAAGAAGCAGCTTTGCTCAAAAGGCAATACACATTGCCTGGCTATGGCAGGAGAGCTATTAACAGTAACAATGAGCAAATTCTGGAACTACGCCACCCTTTTAATTTAGCAGCACATTTCATTAGGAAAATACCTATGTAGATATCCATTTGGTTAAGCAAAATCAGTGCTAATGGACTTTCTTATTCAGGATCACAGTTGTTTCCTTTTGATTACAATGAAGCTTAATGAAACAAATAGGGAATACATACTGGAAGTAAATGCAACTGCTTTTATTTTTAAAATTAGGTTGACCTAACCCCGTGCTCAGCACTTCCTACATATGCCATTTTCCTTAGAGTGTCAATTCTGTGACATACTTTCTTAAAATTTTTATTCAATCCAAACTAATAAAAGACAGCTGTATTGAAATAAAGCAAGCTAATAAAAATGTGTCTATGTTAGAATTTTATACAGAGGCTATGATTTTAACACATAAGAAAAATTTGAGAAGATCTGTAAAGGTACTTACCAATTAGATACTAGGTTACATATTTAACACGCAATAAACAAAATATTAGTTATAAATGATGTGCCACTGGAAGACTCTTCAGTGAAGAATGTAAAGGAAGGAAGAGAGGAAAGGAAGCTGAGGAAAAACCCTGAACTCCCATATTGTATGGATTTGCAGACAAAACTCTCCTCTCTCATTAGCTCACCTTTGGCTAGTGATCTCTGTCCTGTTGCGTCTGGCACAGCTAGACAATTTGTATCTGGACCTAAAAAAGAGTTTTGGGATCCACCACTGGGTTTGGAAAGCTGGACCTCCTGGCTGTCTGCTGCATCTCCACAGTCTACTTCTGGTGGCTCATCAGAGTGAATCTGTACGCAGAAAGTTAAAGGCTGATCACCCTCTTCCATGGCAGAGCTGTTAACTAGGTCAAGCCAGGACTGCCTCTCGGAATAAACCACTTTGGATGTCAAGGAAGATGATGACTCTTGGGAGTTGAAAGTACTTTCAGGAGAGGAGAGAGAACAAGATGCTTCACTTGACAGAGTTGAGGTGAAAGAAGACTTCTGTGGATCCTGCTTTCCAGAAACAAGGGGAGAGGGGGAGAAAAATTATTTGCAAGTTATTCTTGTTCCTAGGTTCTATATGTAGATATGCAGCTGAAATGCTGACAAAAAAAATTATGTAATCTGATTAAGTAACCATTCAAACAAGCCTGAGATATGGCAGCCAATATCAATCTCCTACAAAGCAGTAACTTCAGAAACTAAGCCACAAGGAAGCCAGAGATAAAACAAATAAAAAACTGACAATGCCTAAAAAAAACACTAAGGAGAAATATTGCATTGAATGTAGCCTTCCATGCTAGGCCTTACACTCACATTGACTTTTTCTTCTTCATTTTATAGGTCTAATCAAGAATGCAGAAAAAAAACTCCTAATTAGCACTGAACATGAAGTTGTTTTGAAGATTCAATAAATCTGCCAATGCCATAGCCACGGACAGACAGAAATGGGCCCAACGCACTGAAGTACTTTGGCCTTCTCACCACACAAAGCCATTTTACCTGATCCATTCAAGGGACTAATCAATCACCACGGCAAAAAGGTTGATGAGTAATAAGATAGCAAATTAATGGTGGAAATTAAAAACAGACAGTCATGGGGCGGAGGGCGGGAAAAGGGGAATGGTACAAGATTTGTGCTGCTAGTTCACCTGCTAAGATTCATCCTTCAGTACATTAATTTGGAAAGGGACCCAAACTTTACTAGAAACATGTCAGAAATCATTAAGACATCCTAAGGCCCTCCATACTGAACTTGTCACCCTGCTTTAACAAGAGCACATACAATCAGAAAGGTCTCAGAGACATCTAATAGTCATCGTTAGGAGCTAGGAGTTGAATGAGAGAGGGCAGGATAAATGCACAATTAAATGCAAAGAAAGGTTGAGAGAAAACAAAGTTTTGAGAAGTATTTAGCTTCCCAGACAAGTCATAGATGCCCATCTGCCTACAGTAGGCATCTATATTGATTGAGTTGTATTATTAGTTTGGTCACCAAAAGCAACTCACTCATGAAGAACTAGCTCTAGTCTGCTTTTTAACCACCAATACCTACACAAACACACAAATATGCATCCAAATATGCAGAAGAGGATTAATTGACAGCAATAAAGTAATGGAAGACAAGGGGAGACAAAGCCTTCAAGTTAAGCTCTTAGCAGAAACTACCAGAAATTGTGATGAGATCATCATGATATTAAAGCCAAATTTCTTGTATCTGCTATGGCAGAAATTTACTCCTTTGCAAATCATCTGCTACTGGCCGATGCCAGAATCAGCATACCAGGCTTAATGGACCACAATTCTGGCTAGTTTATGTTCTTAATACGTATGTAGAATAGATTTGTGTAAGGATTAAACCAGATGATAACTAAACTGAAAGTACTGAAAATTACTGAAGTGTGAGGGAAACCCAGACAAGCTGCAAGCACAATAAAGGGACTAGCTTGGAACACTTACTTACAACCTGGTAAACTAGAAATAAAATCTATTCATATAAACCAAACCAAGAGTGACAATTTTTTTGTTTATGATATTTAAACTTCTGCAATTCAGTGTTGCTGTATTGTATACTACTTCCTTTTCACAGGAAAAAAAAAAAAAAAGAGAGTAAATTTAGCTTCTGTGCTTCTAATGTAGCTGTATCATGCAGCTACTAATCAATTCAGAAGATGAGGAGGACCAATATAAAATTGTGGGTCACCATTTGTAGCACTTTCTTCACTTATCTAAATTTTCAAAGCAGTTCCTCCAAGATTGTCCCAAAGGAGACCAGACTTAATTTATATTCCTATTACAAGACGTACAACATTGTGTTTCAGGTGCATTTTTGTTTTTAAAATGGAAACTTTCACAAATGCATCCTAAAGCAAAGGACAAGGAGATGTTGTCATAAACTACAAGTAGGAGTAATAAAAATGTCCTTGGGAACAAAGGGACCTTAAGCATTTCATCTAAGAGCTCCTATTGCAATGACAAATTGTTGAAGCATTTGTATAGCCAAGCAGAACAACCAAACAGTAAAAGCTCTTGCTCACTTGGTGTGGATCGTCTCATTTCAAGTGTTCAAAGACAGGAAAGGAAGATGTTAGATCTCACCTCTATTTTTCTGGCATTTTTCCATGCAAAAGAAAGTGCTAATGAAATGAAAACTGTGCCTTACTGAGTGGAATATATTTTTGTTTTCATTTTCATTGTGTATTAAATAAAAAAATGTGGGTGAGAATAAAGATGACTACCAGAATGTGTTTCTTTTTCTCTACATATGTGTTGTGCTTTATTTTTTTTTCTCCCCTTTGGCATGACAAGTGTTTGCCTAACTTACTTGAGCAGTTCCTTTGGAAGTTTTGCAATCATCCATATAATAATAAATGTCCATTTGAGGACATTTTAAAATGCAGATGCTTGAGCCAGCAGATCATAAGGATTCCACTGAAGATCAATGAGTCTCTAGGCATTTTTTAAAGAAAAATTATCACCATGAAACACCTCAACTGCTCTTTTGGGACTGCTGAAATCTATTGTCTCAATATATAGCTGCTGCTTTTAAAACTTTAAATCCATTCACATGTGGAGAAGTCAATGCAGATGGTCAGTTTAACTTTTCTCCTACAGATGTTAAAGTTTACTTGTTCCTCGCTTGCTTTTTTCTTCCACAGTACCCAAAAGCATGCATAGACATAGAAAGCTCATAATCACTACTCTTTTATTTTTCAAGATTCAGAATGGTTTGGATCAGCAAGTGAAAATTTTGTGCTAGAATTACAGCAAAATATTTGCTGTTCTAGTATGTCATAGAGCCTGCACCTGGGTGGCTATTAATTTCCAGGCTTAACAGTTTTAAGTCTGGAGTTGATCTCAAGAAGTATGGAGGCCTTTCTGCTTAAAAGAGTATTGGTCTGATTTTCGAAATTACGTATAGCTCCTAATATTTTGCAAAATCCCTTTGGCACTTGGAAGGAAGAAGTGCAACAGTAAAAAAAGATAAAAATTATATAAAATAATGAACCCCAGTTGCTGCCTGTGGCATTCTTGATCCTGGGCTGGGTTTCCAGGATAAGTGTCTCTTGCAGTAGCAATGTGAAAAGGTTCAAGCAAGCCTTCCAAAAGTGGTGTACCCACAGAGTGTCAACCCAAATCCGTCACATGTTTGGGACCTCACAGCTTGGTTCAAAAACTCCACAGCAAATAAACAGGCAGCAAGCAACGTTTAACCAGCCTTCCCTGAGACAACCAAGAGTTCCACTCCTAGAACTGACTTTCCATCAGGAGCTGTTCTTTCCCAACAGTTCCAGTTTCCTTGCTCCAGTACTTGTCCAGAAGGGAAAGGGTCATTAAATCAAGTGTTTAAAAGAAGACTGTTTTGCAGTCAAACACAGCTGTGTTGGCTCCTGTGGCCACTTCTGGGGTGAAAAAAATGACAATTTTTCTCAGGAGACACTAACCTTTGTCCATGGGGGAAGGGATGTTAAGCTGGGGATGAGGAGAAGGAAAATCAGCTGAGAGAGCTAAAGGCTGGAGGGAGGATAACTTTACCTTTAAGGTAAAGGCTGAGAAAGCAGGACCCCCCAGCACCTGCACCACTGCCTGCCTCCTATGTGTCCCCTGCTGAAACGTGGAGGCCAGCACTCAAGAGGAGCATATGGGAAGGATACAACCGGAGATCACCTCTGCAGCAACAGACTGACAAGCAGCAGGAAGCCAGAAAAACAGAAAACTAAAAAACAGCACCTGTTTAAAACTCATCATCTGGAAAAATGCAGGCATTCACTCAGAGGTGAGCAGACGGGAAAGACATCTACAGCCTTTTAAAGGCGAACCACTGAGGCATAAAATTCAAGATGCTTCATTATCGGCCTTGGGCCTAGAATAACTCCTGAAGACATATTGCCAAGGTTCCTATTTTCTCCGGTATTTATAGCCACTCAGCCACATTTAACTTCCAGTTAATACAGGCAATGAAGAATCACGCTTTACACAGCAGCGGACACCACGCACCCCCTGAGTGCCGGGTGGGCTGTTTTACAGTGATTAACATTACACAGCTGTTTCAGGAGGGGAAGTGAAGACTGGCTTATCTGACTGAAGCAGAAGGGGGCAAGTGAGTGACAGTGTGATATACACTCCCAGTTTTGCAGAAGCTAACTAAGGATTGCCAAATAGGCAACCCTGCGCTTGACATCTCCTTTTATTGTTGCCTGTGACCGCGCAAGCTTCTCCAGCTCATCTGTGTATTTCAAATTTGCTCCTGCTTCACTGCCTCTGTGCCAACTGCAGCTACTGGGTATCATTTCAGTGTGCCATACGGGAACCTGTACCACACCAGTGAGGCAGCAGACACTTCCCTTCCATGAGATGCAATGAGGTGATTTAGTACTAAATATATTGCTGCATAGCCCTCAATGTTAACTTTCAGCTGGGGAAGGGAAAGGCTTAAACTCAGGATCCCCTGTTTCAGCTGCATTACCATCCCAAACCAGATTACTCATTTCTAAACACAGAATTAAGTAAACCTCATATCTTAAAGCACATGTAAAGGGAGATGAGATCACTGGGAAGGGCAACAGTATAGAAATAAGATTAATAGGGTGATAAGTGGCTAATAATTAGGCAAGTCAATTTGATTAGATGCATAAGGGTACATAGTGCTTATTCTAATTTATGAGATGAAGCAAGGCAGGAAGGAAGATTCCGGGCAAATCTGCTTCAGCGAGAGAGAAAAATAGCATAGATTTTGGGAGGGTGCCTTTTTTCGTGTTTTTATAATCTATTTTTCAGAAGTAGAGGAAAAGAACCAATTTTATCACTGTAAGAAGAGGCCTCTTTCCCTTCACTTCAGTGCCACAAAAGTAGCTTCAAATTCAGTAGCCTTAAGAACAGCTCAAATAAATATAAATACAAATCTGTTGGATGATGCTACCAGGGTCACAAAAAGAAAGAAGATTTGGGACAGTTTTTTTTTACAAAAAGAATAGTATGAAAATCTAGGTTATGGCAGTGTGTTAAAAACCTTGTAAAGAAAAGACACAGCATGCATATGAGGTAGGGACATCTTCCATTCTCCAGCAAGACAAATATGCCTCCATCTGAAATAGCTGCTCTTTTACAGCATGAGGCTCCCGGCAGCACAGGTTGCAATAACTGCATGTTCTGCCATGGGGCAGGGGCAGTCAGCGCATCCTCATGTCACAGGCACACAGGGTCAACATTTCCAGCCACTTTTATGTTAGTCCTCAAAGGTCCACCACCTCAAGAAAGTTTTGTTCCAACCAGCTAGCAAGAAGAAACAGGATAATTACAACCTACTTACCGAAGAAGGAGGTGGTGGCTGGACTGTGTAGGGAGGAGGTGGTGTGTCTGTTATTTCTGGATCATCATGTTCACTTTCACTATAGCATTCTGAGGCAGACATGGAAAAATGAGCAAAAAAAGAAGTATTAGACCAATGCTTACTTATTCCTCACAGCATTGCGGTAACCAAAGATCACCAAATAGGATGTCCTGGGCTGAGGACCATGCTGTAACATCAGTGTCTCCTACAGTGAAAATTAACCCACCTGTGGTAATGTGGTACTACTTCATGGCAGTATTTTTTTCTTTTTTTTTAAGTAAAAAAATCTGCTATGGCTGGAAACACTAGGTGTCCCTCCTCTAAATAGCTTCACAAATAAGTTTGGGGTGGGTTTTTTCCCCCCCTCCCTTTCTTTTAAAGGCTGCATCATTTGTAGTCTAAGTTAGGGAGACAAACTGCAAGTAGCAGATGCTGTCCCTTAATCTCTGTAACTAGTAAGTTTTCCTGGAGCTAGCAACAGGCACTGGTGTTTTGGCTGCAGTTTTGGAGGAAACAGATTGCTTACATAGTGCTTTGGAAACCATAGAGCAGCCTTATGAGAGTCTTCTGTCACCACACAGTAACTCACATAGGCATGCCATGTGGTATGGCAGTACATGTGCAGAGCTAGTACTAGAAGTAAACACAGTACTTTAGCACTATATGCACCACTCATTTTTTTTCTTTTTTTTTTTTAATTATTATTTAATAAAAAGTAAGCTGATGGACTCTCAATATCCCTTGACAAGTGGCAGGCAGGTAATCACATTGTTATTTCTTTCAGCTACCTGTGTAGCAGGTGAAAGCATAATCTTAGATGCTTTTAAAAAGTGGATTGAATGAAGTGCTAATCATTGATAGAATGAGACACAAGAAAGAGGAGGCAGTAAGTTGCTGGTTCCTATTCCCAGGGTCTGGCTGCAACCACCGAGCAAGATCACTTACCTCTGCTAAATCTCCCAGCACACGTTGGTCAGCAAGTGGTGAGCAATTGTATTGTGCATCATTTGGTTTTGTTTTTTCCTTTTGAATTTTATTCCTCTATCCCTCCCTCTCCTTTTCATCACTACTATTATTATTATTCCACTACTATTATTATTTTTATTACTACTACTACTACTATTATTGCTATATTTCATTTTATGCCAATTATTAGATTATTCTTATCTCAACCCAAATATTTACTTATTTTCCTGATTCTCCTCCCCACCCCATGGAGTGAGTGAGCAGCTGCGTGGTACTTGGTTGCCAGCTGGGGTTTAACGACAGTCCTTTTTCACTTCCAACCCTTACAGCAGCAAGTGCTTGCATCCTGCCCTGCACCACGTGTGAGGGGTGACAGTGCTCATCCCCATCCGACAGAGCTGGGGACATGAAAGGTTGCAAAGACACAGCTGGAGCTTAATGAGGACAACCTGAGTGAGTACCAAGGGTCAGGAGAGCAGAGGCTGCCCTGCTTCTGCATTCCCCATGCGAGCTAGCACTCTGCACTGCCTCTCCCTCCGCTGCTGGGGCATGCAGCAACTTGTGCTGTCCCAGGGCAACTGGGACTCTCCAGTGGAAACATCCCACCAGGTCTCTCCCCAAGTAGGTGAGGGTTGTTTATGTTCTGGGATTACTTTGTAAGAGCTGGACTTCTGGGTTCACACCACTAGAAAGCAGTGTGTTGGCACGGTTTCTGGGAAATCACCTGTGATTATCCCATCTTTTAACTAAATACCCACACATCATCTTTTTTGTGCTTGTCATTTGGGTGTTTTAATAAGTATAGTGTGAGGGGAACAAATTTTTGAGAGAAAAGTTTTATACGTCAGAGATAAGTTTCTATGTTAACAAAGTCAAATTTAAAGAGATTCATCACTTTTTCTCCCCGTACTGCCTGCAGAACTATAGGGGGTTTTAACAGCATAGTTGCTACTCTGTTTACTGGAAATATGTGCTGGCACATCTTAGCATAAAGAACTAAAACTGGCTGCAATAAGGCCTATATCAAATTCTAAGGCTTTATTAATGCCTTCTTGAATAACTCTTAGCAAAGAGCTTATTGTTTCTACAGCTCCTCTTTTAGGCACACAGAAGAACTGAAAAAGAATCAACAGCTGTTTCTGATACTCTGAACAGGCAAATGGGGTTGGAGGGGGGGTGTTAAAATGCATTGAAAGTACATGAATACACAAGAACTGCCATAACAAGTGCCAAGACCCTCCTGAAGAGTTATGATGTGTGATACAGAGGAAAGAACCAGGTTAGTAGGAACAGAAGTGACTGTGGGTAAGACAGCGTTTTTCTGAAACATAGCAATGCCCCTGCAAGGGCACGTCCCCTCAAGCATGTCAGTGGGGTGCTAAACCCATGCTCAAACCCATGCTCAAGGCTGCTGCTGGAGCACCTGTGACAAAACACACTTGCAAAGATGAGATGTGCTTGAAACCAGAACTGGAATGCCTTTTTCTGAAGTGGAAGTGGGCCACCAGCTTTAAAAGCTGAATAAATCTTAACTATGTTATGTTCGCTGCAGGGTACTTAGATAACCTGATGCAGAGGTTGAGTAGATTATTTTGTATCTTTCTGTCATTTTTTTTTTTTATTAAGATTAGCGGGCTGACTCATTTTGAATTGAATTCTCAATTCAGCCAACACAACCAATGCTACGTTTTTTGAGGCTTTAAAGAAAAATTGTTTTCATGTATAGAATTTTCATGATCTTCATCTTCCATCCGACTCCTGCTTTGTGAAAACATGGACAACATATTTCAGCACTTCCTCCCTGAGTACAATTACTATGCAGCTCTTGCTACATAGTCTAATACTCAATATAGACCTTTATCCTGATTATCTCTGACTGTTTTTATACAATATTGGGTTCAAAGAGGACACATGCATTTCTAAGTAGCTTGGGAGCATGGGAATTAACAAGTTTCCTAACAAGAAATAAAGAGGAACCATTAACTGAAAACAAAGAAATTGATGAGACCTGCTGAGTCTTCAGGAATTGGTGGTGTGTATGATTACGAGCCCTAAAGCTGCTTTTATTATAAAAGGCAGAGTATAAATGGAGCCAGAATATAAACAGAGCCAGATCAAACTGATCAATAGTGCAATTACATGTCCAAAGCCTGGACTTAAAGCATAACCTTATTCTGGGAAACTGCAAAAGGGATGCAGACAGGAACATTTCAGTGCTTAGACAAAATGGGCTGCACCACCTAAATGTTCATACTACTACAAATACCTGTTTCTTCTTCATGACAGCTCATTCACAACCTGAGAAGTTCCAAAAAAGACACTGGGTACCAATACCCTAAAAACAGAGGGTCAAAAGCCCAGATGTTACATGTTCCTTAGGTCAGAGTCCATCCCTGGTGTGTTAACATAACACTACACACAGCACTTCTCATTCTAAACAAGCTCCCAGGATGTGTCCTCACCAGCAGCTTTCCCAAGCACTCTGACAGGTGACTTGCTTTGTCTCTGCCCAGATTTGTGATCTGAGTGCAGGTACCCTCCCCAAAAAATGTTCTGTTAGGTTAGGGTGCAAATTAAGACAATAAATAAATTGATAGGGAACTTTTAAAATTACTCATTCCACAATGAACACTTAGGCTTGGCTCTGAATGAACTTGTAGTCTTCAGTACACCACTACTACCACCCCCGAACATTGCTGTTATTGAAACCTTTGCACAAGATGTTCCCAAGCTAGCAGGCTCCTGGGCCACAGCACAACTCTTGTAATATACCTTACCAGCTCAAAACTCAGAGTAGTACAGCTCTTTCTCTTAGTATTTGGTAGGCTTAGCAAGCTGGCAAACTGCTAGAAAGTAGTTACACACCTTTCACAAGACCACTGAGTGTCTCAGCAGCACTGTTTCTCACCGTTGATTCTTTTTTCTGTGATTACTCTGTGCTATGTCAGTGTGGTTTCTCTGAGCTCAGTCAGTAGATGGACCCAAGTTGACAATTTCAAAGAAAGAGCTGACATTTGGCCAAGCAAGAACTGTGAAGGACATGATGTAGTTACACACTGAAACCACCATTAGGAGCATACCTTCCTCATTCTTCCCATTGGGTGCCTGAGGGTCTACAGCCATTCCCAGCTTACTTAGCCACCTGTATTTGAAACAGAGGGAATATAGAGTTAGGGGTACTTGCATGCTGTTCAGTTTTGCCCCTTTCAGATGCATCTGTATCTATTTTTATTAACCTAAAGATGTAAAATATTTCTTTCTATTTCTTAGATCAGATCTTCTTTCTAGAAAGGCAACAGTTACCTGAATATTAATTCTCCCTGTGGCGAGCAGGACTAGTTGCCTGTGACATCTTTCCCTGACCTTGAAAAGAGCACTTCTGATGACCAAGGAGCTGCATTCGTGGAAGCTAAAGGAAAAGTACCTGTGCTGTATCATAATGTCAGTGGCTTGGCCCTGCTCTTGAGGTGTCTGTCATCTGTCACCTGAGACGAAGCAAAAGGCATAGGAGCCACAGGAGATGGTGTCAGCTGCCCTGGCCAAAGCTATCACAGCACAATCTAAGAACATGAGCCATTTAAAACCAGACTTTCTGACCATTACATACTGCTTTCTTCAACTCTCTGTGTACTTCTGTTTTTACTAAGTTTCACTTCCTGTGTTGCTTTAAGCTATTACCAGAGGTTTTTTTCATTGATGTTCCTAGGTGGCTGCATTTTTCTAGTGCTAGAAACAATCCCTAGATATAATTTTTGTATATTGTGTTTGCCTGTAGTTCATTCAGATCTGTCCAGGTTTTAAGAAACGACTGAAAAATCTGAAGCCTTTCAGATTAAAACTCAATGCCTAAATAGGGAAGGTATGAAGAGCAGGAACTAAGGTTCATAACTGTGAAAAAACATTGTGTCTGATCTTGATTCTACTGAAGCAATGGGAAATTTGCTAGTAGGATCAGTGTCGAAGTAGCTGGATTTTTAGACTGCAGTATGAACAATAGAGCCACATAATTCAAGAAAACAAAGTATCAGTTCTGTAAGAGTGGATTCTTGACTTTCTTCTGACAATTAATCATAACAGAATGATATTCTAAATTTTAAAAATCCTAACAAAAGAAAAGGTTTGCTAAAAAATCCAGGACTTCATTAACCACAAAGATCACAAGCAACTGCATACAACTGGCCAGGTAAATGCACTCAGCTAGCCAGCACACGTTTACTTCTCATGAAGTGTGCATGACAATAGCAAATACATGCCAAATTAATGAAGTAAATGACTGTATTAATAAACCCACTATTGATTTAATAGATATATATGCATGAAGAGTTACAAAAGGTCATGATCCAGAGAGCATTTATGCACACCAGTAACTCGACATGCATGAATGCCCCGGTGAGTTCAGTTGGAACCACTAACATGCATATGTATTTGCAGGAATGGAGCCAAGAGAACAGATGTCTTTTAGTCTGTTTTGACATATGCGTGAGTATGCGTGTACTTTATGTATTAAATGCATGCATTTTATACTTTGCCAAGGAAAACATCATCAGTTACAACAGTGAGGAATTAGTATTAGAGCAGTATAGTGCAAGCTGCTCTAACACCAGGCTACCTAGCTTTAAGCCAAAATGAAATTTACTCGAGAAGTGGAGTTTGAAGAAAACCGTTCTGGGGACATAAGAGCTGGGGCACCTGCAGAAACTTCAATCACTCACTCACATGAGACTAAACATTTCAAAAGTGTCATTAAGACACTGAGAATTTCCAGCTGGGCTCCAAACTGGCTGTTAGCACTCACTAACATCCTCCATTAGCTCTAATTTTCCTTTTGCTTCTCCCTTCATCCTTCCCCCTCTTCTCTCTCAACCAGGGTTACACTTTCAACAGAAACACTCCTGTCCAGCAGTCCCTCATTCTCAGTCATCCTCAGCCCACCTGCCTCAAGAACTTCTCACTCCATTCAGGAGCTCTGGTAGGAAATGCAGTGATACAGAAACGGATGGTTATCTCCCCATCAGCATGCTCTGTGCTGTTCCAAGTTGTAAAGGACAATGCATTTTTTCCATCTCTATTTACTTGTAAGCATCTATAGAGTACAGATTTATGAATAAATATGCAAGTATGTACACTGCTGTAGTATTGTGCATTCCTGTATTTATAGCCCTTTCAGAAGATCACACAGGTTGTCTCAACCTTCGTCATTTTCTGTTGTTGGTAAGTATTTATGAGGTTCCCTATTTATAGAGGGAAAGAACAGTCAATGCTCTGTGAAGAAACTCACAAATATCGCCAGCAGAGCCATAATTAAAATCCTGACCTGACTATCATAGGCACTCTCTTCCCATTTAAATTGTGTTGCTCTGAGTCCAGTATTTGTCCATTTAATGCAATAGCATTGTGAACAGACTGGAATCTGGAGTAAAAAAGACAAAGAAAATACGAGATGTATATAAATAGGCCCAGACTGGATCAATAGCAAATAATTTCTATTTCTGAAAGCTCAGTGGTTTCTAATATATCCATTTTACTTTTTTCATATCCATTTTACTTTTTGCATTTAAAAACTGCATGAATTAATTGTTACAGACATTTGTGGGAAAGATTTATGATCTGTCATGAGGACTGGTTAACTGCAACATAGTTTGGCATTGAAGTAACTGCTTACTTACATTAAATAACAGCCCTTTCTATCCCTTTAACCCTCCTTATTAACTGATATGCTACTCTGAAAGCAGACACTGTTATATTCTAGCCCTAGATCACTTCTTGGACAAAACAATATTAAGCTTTTCCCTCCCTTTCTTCCCTCACTTCTCCCAAGGTGATGAACTTGTTATCAGATCTTTGCACCTCTCTAATAGAAAGGGATTTATACTAGCAAATGTAGAAGATTAATATCAAAATCAGGCTAAGAACACAATTCTGATTCCAACTGTCATAAGTGAACAAATAGCAGTAGTTTCCTTCCATACAGTCACCAGAAAACAAAACAGACCCAGTAATTCCCCAAATGACTTTGTCAACAACCACTTGACAGTGAAAGAATGAGTTTTGGAAAAGTGTTCTCAGGCGTGAGACAGGATGAAACATGGCCAGTCGCTCCTACTTACGTGTTCATTTCCAGAACATTTTCTGCGGCAAAATAAAATGTCTTGATCTGTGGGTGGCTGATCTTAATAGCACTTTAAGAAAAGAAAAATAGAAGAGATATGAAGAAAACTAAAAATAGAAGAGTTATGAAGAAAACTAGTTCCCATAAGAAAGAAAAAATAATAGCTGAATGGATTATTTAAAATATTTATTCACTCCAATATATTAATCTGGATCAGTTTATCCATCCATATAGCTCTTTCCTTAGAACTCTAGTCTATTTTTAGCTCATTTCCTAAGCCATACATTATTCAGAGGGTATAAACTAGAGGAACTAAAAAGGAAGGTATAAAGAATAAAACAAAGACTTCCGTTATTCCATTACATAATTCTGTTGTGTGCCCATATCTCAAACACTGTGCAGTTTTGCTTCTCCCAGCTCTGAAAAGCAAAGTAAAGCTAAAAAATGTTCAGAGAAAGAACCAGGGGTGACCCAAGGTATGAAACAGCTTCCATGAGTGGTTAATTAGGCTAAGACCCCACAGCATGGAACACTGATGGCTGAGGGAAGGGACATGTTATACAACCAAATGACAAGCTGCACACAGCAGGTGAATAGTGAATGACTCTTTACTGCCTTTTCCAAGACAAGTTTTAGGAGGCATCAAAGAGGCAACTAGGTGGCAGGTTTGAAACAAGCAAAATGAAGGTAGTCCCTTGACTATTTCCAACAGTTCACCTGTTGGTTTCAGCCCCAGTCTATGCTTTAGTTGAATATTCACCATAAGACTTTTCAAAGTAGTTTGGGTTTTTTTCCCCTAAAACATAGTGTCCGATCCTGAGACTGCATGGCTTCCCTTTTTTGTTCCTTGGTAGGTGATTGTCCCATGGAAGCACACGCTGTTTGGCTGGGCCCCAGATGACACAGCAGCACTGGTCACTCTTCACAGTTGTCCTAACTTAACCTATCCCATGTAAGTGATGAGTATGTGTTTCCCTCCCAGTCATCAACAGCCAACAGCTGCAAAAGTGAAGGGCAACATTTTCTCATGGTCCTGTACTATGTGACTCAACCTTTCTTCTGAGAAAACAAAATGGGGCTCCCCATATTCAAAATAGCTGTCTCCTTTCTTTGGAGGAGTCAAACCCCCAGTTAATCTCAAGAACACCTACAGCTAATCGCAGCATGAGACCTTAACAGAAGAACAAAGGCTTTCTCTTGAGGGACAGAATAAAAACCATGTCAAGCTTACAACTTTGAACAGCAGCAACACCCCTCCAAACCTTTGAAGTGTATTCAGAAGCAGCTGGAAGTCAGCGCTGCATATGGATTCTGGAGAGAATATGTTGAAATGTGTACCCTGCTAAACGAAGTTTTTATTCCCTGCATAAACCAGAGACTTCAATACAGCCCAAGTTCTGCTGCACCACAGCAGCCTAAAGAATAGTCCTGACCTGGAGGGAAGCAGTGTTACTTACACCCCCATTGACGTCCTCACCCAAGAGAAGGTATCTGAGATAGACTACAACTTACTCATAATCAGTGAACAAAGGGGGGAGGGGAATAATTTGGCATACTGATCTACTTTTTTATTTGTGGTTTTAGCAGAGCACAACTGGCAGAGAATTTTCAAAAATCTTTTTACAATATGGTTTTCTTTCAGTAGCTCAGTATCTCATTATTTATAAAACACAGAAGAGCTTCTCACAGCTTCATTGTCAGACACTACTGATGTTTAATTCCTTGCAGCATTGTAAAAATCATGCAAAAGTAGGGATAAGAGATAAACTTACTGCTTTTTTTTGCATTCAATTGCTTGGTCCACACTGAAGTCTGGAAGTCTGATAAATCCTTCTGCTTTTTCAGACTGAAAAAAAAAAATAAAATCACCGCATCAACGAATTGGTAAGCTACCAGGCTCAATGCTCAATGATATTTAACATGCAAGTGCTTGTTTTTGACAGTTTTTTATACTGTGAAAATATATGCTTATCACCATGGGGACAGATTAACACCCTGTTTCAGGCAGTATTTGGGAACAAGAAATATTCCTATACGTATACTACTTGCACAAGTCCTGGATGCTAGAAAGCCGCTGCCCTGTCTGTGCAAGTGGTAGAGTATGAGCATAGCATTTATTGTACAATTCCAAATATCAATGTGCCTGAAGAAGGAAGGATCCTCAACTTGTACAAGAGTGCTGAGGTAGATGCCCTTTCCTCCCCTCCCTGGAGCGTTTGTATCAGAGCATCCTTGCACAGGGATCATGAGTAAGTCATAAGTCTAGTCCAGAGTCTGAAATTGTCAAGTGCAAAACTTAGGTTTGGATCAAACCAGGACCTGAAAACAGTGGGAAGGTGGAGGAACCCAATTCCTTCTCAGCCATCAGTGATCACATAGCTCCTTTCAACAAAGAAAAGCCACGCTTTGTGCATAGACCACAGAAAATGAAACTACTGATCCTCAGCTCTAAAAACAGAAGCTTCTCAAAAGAGATAGATGATATAAAAGAGCACAAGTTTGAGCTATATCCTCTGGTCAGGTCTGGATGTTACATACAATCTCAAGGGAGCATTTGTTCCATTGTACAACATGCGTCCATGTTACACAGATACATAACAGCACCACATATAACGATTACGTATATTTGAAAAAGACATGTCTATAGTGACAGGAATTCAAAAGTGAAAAAGTGACCCAAAATGATCCTAGGTAGAGATGGAGGAGGGTCTTCCTGGGTAATTGTAACATGGACCATTTCATATACATATACATATATATATATATATATATATATAACTTATATGGGCCTGTACATGAGTACTGCAGAGGCTTCCATGCCAGGAGGTGAAATGGTGCAAGGGGATGGTCCCACACCACTGAGCGCTGTCAAACACCACAAACCAGCCTCAGATGGATTTGGCCACCCAGCTGCCACTCCCCCCAGAAATTCACAGGTATGGTACAGGAGTTAACAAAACAAAAGCCATGCAGACATTTACAGTACATTGATTATATGCAGTCATCTCTTTCTGGATAAGAGAGGATTTGCTGAGCATTCACATCTCTCTTCTAGGTCAGCTGGACTCTGCATCGGAAAACAGCTCCAGCAAAACTGGAGTTACCAGTCAGCCTCAAATCCCTGTTCTTGCTGCCTGCAGCTGAAACCTCTCCCTGTACTACATCTACATTCACCTGATTAGCCACAATAAGCCTCCTAAGAGGAGCAATAATGTAGACAAAAGTCTGTAGCACATAATGTTCGGAAAAAAATGTACTTTCCGAAACACAGTGTTATCTCCTGAACCACTTTTTTGCTGCTCCCAGCTCTTATCCCTGAGCATATTAAAATTCAGAAATCATACACTAACGTGTACGTAAAGCAGGTAAAATGTACACAAAAATTACAAAGACAGAGCATAAATGAAGATGACTGACAGCATCTCAAGTCACACAATGCATGAATATGAAGAGACTATAAAAAGATGTTCATCGAGATTTAATGCTTGGAAGTATGAATCTCTGGGAACTGTGATATGGATACAAAACTGATATTTCAGTGGGTGGCTTCTGCGCACCTGTGCATATCTGTTGTCTGGTATATAATAAATCACAGCATAACCATCATTCCTGCAGTTTTAATGTGTTAAATATTCATATGAGAAGTTTACATTTTTCATCTTCACCAGTAAATGGATAGTTTTCCCTGCTCCAGGACAGGGGGTGGAGGGGTGGAAAAAGCAGCAGTAGAAGGGAGGTTTTTTCTTATTTTCTTCATTACAGAAGAAAAAATGTTTATCAGCATCTGAGCTGAAAAAAACTTTGATTTTGCAACATGGCTTCATTTGTACCAAAAAGTGCTTATTAGCTATTGTGGGTTTTTAACTTTCTCTGATTATATTTGTATCTGTCAAACTTGTTTAGAACCTGGCTTGGGGAGCTTTTGTTTCCATTCCATAGGTTAGAATGTAGTGAGACTAAACTCACTGAGATAAATTAATAATTAACTAAATAAAAAAAGTTACAGGATTTTTTAAGTCTTTTTTTTTAAAAAATAATAAGTGTATTTCAATCAATTAGACCTTAAGCTAGCATTTCCATCCCAGATCCATAGTACACCAGGTACACTGAGATGAGTAGGGATGAGTAAAGGAGGAGTTCTACTCATTGGCTGCATTGTATTAAAGTTAGAGAATATACTATCTTGCATTTCTGTACCAAAAAGAGTGGTCATTTACTAGACCAGGTGCAGCAAGGACACTGAAATTCCTGTTTGGTTCCCAAGACCAGCCAACACCAGAGACCAACCTCAAAAAAGCAGTTCATGAGGTATCAAAGCCATTATTACACACACTGATGGATGAGAAATATATACAGTGTCAGCTGTTTCTCTGCAGTATGAATAAATAAACCCAGTTTAAAAAAAAAAAAAAAGATCCAGAAGACCCTACATGAAGGAATATACCCAGGTCCCCCTTCTCAGCCACACACCAATAACTCCATGGCCTGAGCTAGGTAAGATACCAGGTGGGTGAGTGGGTGACCAAGGTCTGGGGCGGGTTGGCCTTACATGCTATGAATGCAATCACAGCTCAGCCAGTTTTATCTGTTGGTGCAGGAGCCATTGGTCTAGAATGCATCCTATAAATTGTGCAGGGTGCTGCACAAGCACTCATGGAATAAGCCCATGCAATGGCATTAGATAGGTCACTGTCTCAACAGTCAATGTATACAAATATTTGAACATTTGGGTTCTGTACTGAGACTAGTGAATTATCAGGACCCTTTAAGCCAGTGTGGGGACATTCACCTGAGGTGCTCTCACCCATACGGAGGTAGAACTTGGTCTTGAACCACTGACATATCCAATGAGTATGTAAGTTCGAGGAGTACTCTGTAAATTGCCAATGAAAATAGATCTGTAGGCTTTGATTTCAGTAATTTACATTCACCAGTTTTACAACAGAGAAATCCCCAGACTTCTTATGCAGTATTTGGCATGTTCCAGTTGGTAAAAGATTATGTTCTCTCATATGGATTCTTTCTCGATGCATTCAGATTTTATATTAATTCTGTCTGCGATTTCACATTTGTGCATTTATAAGGAAATTTTAATGTTTCATTTTATGTATGAGTGAAAGAGGATAACAGTATGAATTTATTTTTTTTTTAGTGCACTATTGGTAACATCTCAAATGTGCTATCTATATAACAGAAAACAGGAGTCTGATGGGTATGTAGTTCCATAATTATCAGAAAAAAAAGGAAAACAAATCATAACAATAAAACCTTATGAGAGTTATTACAATCACCAAATAAAATTCCAAATAAACACTAGGGGTAGAACATGTGGAAGTCATCTTGTTGGTCATTCTTGGAATAAAAATGGCATTTTCAAACATTAAAAGTGTATGGAAGTCCTAAATATTTTATTTTCTCAAAAATGTTACCTTTAATGTAGCTTTAAGCACGCTATAACTCACACATTCCACTCAAAATTCCTTCAGATTTTATTGCAATGCTGTAAAATAGCCCTAAAAAGCTCAGATTAAAAGAACCTTGACCTGTTTCCTATCTAGTCAGGATGTTTAAAATAATAAGCTTTTATGTCTTGTGGGTTTTATGCAGGCTAGCCTAACATATAAATCCGTGCATTTTGCTATGCCCAGTTGTAGGAAAATAATTTCAATAGCAACAACTGTCTCTGCAAATGCTTGGGGCAAAAAGAAAGTAACTACTTTTTCACAGAAAAAGCTTTTCACTCAAAAAAAATTAAATATATTTATGAAACATAATGCATTCATCCAATGAAAGAGACTGATGTCCTTTTTAGCTTGCCTCAATACATTGCCTAAATGTTGTGGCTTTAGGAGATTTAGTAAATCAGTTACTAGGCTTTTTTTCAATATTTAAAGTGAATGTAATGGTGCAGAAAGAGTTTTAAAAACAGTGCTGTAAAGGGGAAGTAACTAGTTATTGTGGAACAGCTCCAATCTGCGATTCAGGGTACTCCTCACGGCTTCAAAGTGTTTCAGTGCTGCCCCCAGAAGACCCTGTGTTGGAGGAGCAGGTCAGTCCTCAGCCTTTTAAGTCATTTTTGTCTCTGCCAAGTACACCAGTGAGACAACCTATAGAGCTGTGAATAATTTGTGTAAGATATTGAACCAGAGGTCCCCAAACCCTTCAGCACAATCAGTTGACATCAATGACTTTTCATCATCCACGTAAGCAGCTGCTATAACTTAAAGGTAAAAGACTTCTGTTTTAAAAGACTGCAATTATACATCTCCTGGCAAAGCTGTTAGAGTGAGGACCAATTTAAATCCAGCAGACAGGCAAAAAAAACCCCAAAGATAAATAGTGACAGTAGATCACAGCCTGCAACCCTTTGATTTTATATTTATATTTCTTTTCAGCTGAATCCCCATGACAACCATCGTTAACACATCCTGCAAAACTGTATTTCAACTCTACTTGGAAAACTAGCTGAGCTACCCTAAAGGCCACAAGACAGAGGCATTTATGTCCCTTTCCAGTCAACACGATCCAACATGGTCACAAGGAGCCAGGAGCCTGGGATTACACATGAAGATCATCCCCACCACCCCTCTTCCTATGCAAGAATACTGATCCCTCTGGGGTTTCAGTATGAGAACTAAACTGTTTAAGGAACAGAAAGGGTCACACACTATCCTTTTTAAATAATTTTCTTTAGGGCAGCTGCCTACAGAGAGCAGTACTCGAAAGGGGGAACCAAATGTTAACGAAAAGCAGTTGTCCAAGAAGTCTGGTGTTCCTGAATGCACCCAAGAAGTCCGACTGATCAGATCCATTTTCTGATATTTTCTGTTTCCACTGCAAAACCAGACCTTCTGTGTTTCTTCCTTGCCCAGACATCTTCCCCTCCCCAGACTGGGGCCACGTATATGCTGCAGACAGGTTTACCTGCCTCATTGGTACCCACGCTTTACAGAAAGAGCAAGCCTATGTGGGAAGATGTTTCAGGGCAGTCTACCCAAGTCTGCTGAGACCACCAGGGCCCTGACTTTGCCACTCACAGTACCTCAGTAGCTGGTCAAAAATTAATTTGGATTTGCCTGTGTGGTCTGATTTGCTTGCAGTCAAGGAGAAGCTTGACTCTTGGGGTGTTTGATCTGCTATCGCTGACCCTTCTCAGCGTTTTACTATTTTTTCCTCTTTTGAGCTGTGGTTTTCACAATGTGTTTTATGTTAAATTGAAGGAAATACCACCTGCAAATGTCACACAGAGTGACATTGCCTTCTCCAATCTGCCTCATGTGTAAGATGCAGTACCAGAGTGGCCTGAAGGTAAATTAAATCAGAGCAATAGAAACATCCAGAGCTTCTGAGGTGCCTGAAGACAGACTTTGCCAAGAACATGATGTTAGCTGAGGTTACCTACCCAAATCCGGGACAAAGCACATTCCCATACAAATTCCACCCACACTCTATTTTCTCCATCTCCATTAGAAAAAAAGGTCCAGCACCCTGTTGCTATGCTACAGTTGCCAATGTCTGGTTGACTGCAGTTTCCACACAGCCACAAACAAAACACACTCATTTCTCACAAGAACAAAACTGGTCAGACAGAGCTAGAGGCAGCCAGTGTGCCCTGGTTCCTTCAACCTCAACCCTGCTCCTCCGCCACCACCTTTCACTTCAGCTTCTATAAGAGGGTCTGTCATGGGAAGTCTCAGCCATGTGAGGACAGGGCTCCTCTTTTTCAACACAGCTATGAATTAAAGTTTGTCATCTTGGATGCCCCATTGGGACTGAGGATTAACTCCATTGAAGGCAGTGGAAATGCAGACAATATTAAAGCTAGGCAGATAGTAAAAAGAAATATCAAGCAAGCGAGTATGTCACCGTTATTTCTGTTTCATTAATCTAAAAGTGAAAATATCTGTGAAAATACAACAGGTCTAATTAATCTTAGATATGACACTGAGCAAGGCCCTGGTCTCATCAATTTAAGTAAGCAAATCTTAGCAAAAGACACCTTTCCTTCCCACACCCCATTGTTACTGACATTACAAATGTTGTCTGAATCTACAGTTATGCAGAGGTTGCACTTTAAGTTGTCCAAAGAAACCTCAAGTTTTTAATGTAAAATAGCATGTGTGTCAGCAGAAGTTGAAAGCAAAGAGGTGCTATCAGCTAACAAGTTTGCAAGAACTGTGATAGGTGAGAAGTCAGAGGTCACATCAGCCAACAGTATTTTGAAGCCATATGAACTCTTTAGAGCATATGAAATAAATCGGAATGAGGGTGCCACCCGTTCTTCAGCCTTGTTCATTTTGGGGCAGTCAGTGACAGCCAGAAAAGCAGGCATGGACTAAAAGGATGAGTTTACCCGACTGATGAATGCTGTCTAGTAGCACTGGATCAGCATGACTATGGTTTCTCTGGATGCCAAGAGCAGAATTTAGCCAGGTCACAACAACTAAAGGAGGTAGAGGACTTTTCACCTCTTCCCCCACTACCATTCTCTTCACAGAAGGCAAACTTTGACTAGTTTTGCCTTGTTTTATTTCCTCCCAGCTTGACTGCTCCTCAGAATAATTCCTTTCTGACATTGCCCATGTCTAAAGGGCACATCAGCCAGCCGGCTCACCTTTCTTAACATTGCTTGGCCAGAAGTACTACTGCAAGCAGTGATTTAGAGCAGCCAGTGCTAATAAGGGGTTTGCAGGGTATTAATGCTGCTGCTGAGTATATCTGTCAGGCCACGTCTTTCAAGCAGAGATATTGTAACCGTTGGAAAACAAAGCCCTGTTGTTCTTTTCTACTTTTCCTATTTCTTTTCTTTCTCCTTCTCTCATGCATGTATTTGACTTGACTGCTTGAAGGTTCCTTTCTTGAAAGGAAGCTAAATCAGACAACCACAACACCACAAAAAACAACAGCCCAAGACCAGCAGTATTGTTTTCACTTTTCGTCAAAAAAAGAATAGCTAATACCATCTTTAAATGCCAGTCAAAGTTTTTATTCTTACAAAAACCCCACCACTGTACTCACAACTAAAAGGAGAATGTGAAATACTCTTTACATGAGTAAAGTTTTATTTAAAGTAATAGGATTTTTATTATGGTTTTAACTATTTCATTTGTTCCCTGAAAGTAAGCAAGATTTTAGTGAGGAATTACTGCAATAGAAATGAGCAAGTGGAAACAATCCAGACTGGATTTAATTTCTTTAACTGCTCTAAGGATTAATAAGGATTTCTTAACCTTCATCCTTTTCTGGGCTTGGGACATGCTGATTTCCAGAGCAGCCCATTTGCATTTAGGGAACCTGATGCCCATCCACAATTCTACACTGAAGCTGCTGAATTCCAACCTATGTTGCTGCTGGCACTCCCCAGTCCTCTGCATGCCCCAATTCTGGTCTCTGTCAGTCCATCATCTGAACATGATAGGAGCTTTTTTCAAGGTAGCAGTGCAAGAGAGCAAAGCAAAGAGAATAATTATGTCTGAATCTTCCTAGGACAGGCAAGACACCCTTTCTGCCCCATCAAGCCGAGCTGTAGCAAACAGCCTGGAGTAAAGCCAGCTGTCCTCTAGGACCCACTGCTTCTTTGCACTCAGCCATAACCTTTCCTTAAAAGGGTTACTCTGGATTGCTAATTATGCCTTCCCCACCCCTTTTCAACTTTTAATTCCTAGTTTCTTCAACTCATTACAGGAATTCAAGGCCTGCTGCTCTTTATCTCAGACTATTTCCCGCTTGCACTGTAAGTGGAGTAGACTACTCGAGCTGGATCAGCAGAAAGAGAAATGCTATTCCAGCTGTCCTGAGGAAAGCTCATCCCCTGAACAGAAAGCTGGACCTTGACTTCAAAACACTGTGTCCTCCTGCAGATTTGACTTTTAGCATCAACTCGTCAGAGCAGGAAGCTAAACATCAGCAAGAACAAGAGAACCTTAAATAACAATTCTGTGGATGAGACACCAGCAAGACCAGGAGTAGAAACATCACCAGCTGACAGTGCTTGTATCTGCAACCCTACCCCAGTGCAAACTGGGGAGGTGGGGGGGAGCAGGAAAAATAACAAGAAAACAAACAAACAGATTAATCTCAGTGTGGAAGGGGATAGAAAGAGAAGCAGAAAAGAGACTTCTGAAAATTAAACTAGAAGTGAAGAAGTGTTCCTGTTTTGGGCATCTGCAAACTACCCAGCCCAGGAAAACCTTTCTCAAATTCAAATGCTTCCAGTGCCTGCAAAGAGCAGCTCTTTAAAGTGCAGAACAGACAGCAAGTTAACATTTCACAAGTACTTGCTGAAATAGAAAAAACATTCTGCTTGTTTCACATTCACATAGACACTTCCCAGATTACAAGAAATGTCAGAGCTGAGAAATGCACATTTGTACATCTCCAGGATGCATCTAAATTGTGACCCCAGCTTCCCTTCTTTTGATCCCAGCACACATTTTTTGTCCAGAGCCGGACAGACGCCGTACTCACCAGCTGACTGCTGTACCAATACAGCGATGACTCCTTGAGCACACACCAGAACTTTTTCCATTTGTTGCCAATGAAAGCTCCTTTTTCTTTCTTTTTGTAGAGCCATCCTTGGCAATCAGCTTGCCCCAGCTCTTTACACGATATCCTCCGTCGGCTCATTATAAAGAACCCTGTGCCATTAAAAATACAGTGGTGTTTGTTTAAAAGTCATTACCAGGAAAGATGTAGCTGGCAATTAAAGATATCAACCTTACTTAGCAATTTCAGCGAGTCAGCCGAGCGTATCTTAAAATATACTTAGAAGTCGTTCAGTTTTATAATGGCTGTGACAGTAACACACATTCAAAAGGCATTGTGATGTGGAGAAACAAAATATTAAGCTATAGATAATGCAGATGCTAATTAAAGCTAAGATAACCATACAGGAGATTTTGTAAATTAAAAACATATCCTTTGATCTTTTTAAAAGAAGCATGCATATATTTCCCTTCTCACAGCTGCACTGAAAAGAATACATCTATTTAAGTCAGCTAGAGAAAACTATTACGCCAAGTACATGAAAACCGCTAGTGTGTGTGTGTGTGTAAGTGCAGGCAGCTGAATCTACCTTACTGATTTCCAGCTTTGTTTCAACTAACATACCGCAAGGATTTAGTCCAAAGGAACAGCCTGTTGTCATTTTTCTCAGAATCGGTGCAAGAATCAGTGGAGTTAAAAAGCAGCCTTCTACCAGCTGAGTAGCAGTATAAAATCCTCACTCTCCCAAGAATAAGACATACTAAGAAAATAACAAAAGAGGAACCCAGGATAGAAAAGAAAAAACAATCTCTCATTACCTTGACTTTTCTTTTTTGCCTTCTGACGCAAGGGAACCTGTAAGAAATGCAGGAAGGAAAGAAAAGAGGAAATTTCAGATTGTGTTGCAACATTTGTGTAGAAAGGGGAGGGGGAAGCTAGAGAAGGACGTGGTGGTGATGCTGGTGGTATATGCAGGATGGAAACACATAACCCACTCACTGCTGAAGGGATGTTAGCAGCTGAAGCATAAAACGTGTTAATTAAAATTGATGTATATCTAGTTGAGCAAGAGCAAGCGTAACTATTATACATGTGTCTATCTACTAGTGCTTCCTGTTTCACACCCACAGGCAGCTTCGACTTTGCTATGTTTGCCTGAATTGTATTCTGTGTTTAGAAGTTAAAAAAATAGAAGTTAGGAGTCCAGCATTTTAATGCTTTATTATGATCCACAAGAGGGATTTATAAATATGGGGAGATTTAAAATACATGCCAGGTGTCTGCTTGATGTTTAGCTCATTCTAAGAAATCCAAAAAAAGAAAAAAATTGGATTTTCCACTCCTGGTTTTTTATTTAGTGCACAGAATGTATTTCCCCCTGTAAGAGTTTCATAACTTTTCTTTTACAAAATTAAAAAAAAAAATAAATTCACGTGAACCTGACAGATTATCCAAACCATAAAACATAAACATGCTATAAGTTTGCCATTCCATATATGAAAGTTTTAATCACTGCAAAAATAACACAAATGAATTATATTTACTCCTTTGCAGTCTATATGTTTCATCCCACACAAACACATAGAAAATGAAACTAAACCAGAAAACTATGGACCAAAAAAGACATCATTAGAAATGTAAGGTCTGGCTTTTGAAGTAAATTCTCCGCAGTCAGGCTGGTTTGGTCATATGATTGTGGACAAAGCACTTGACTCCTCTTTGCCTCAACCTTTCCACCTCTAGCATGGGAACAAAAACATTCACCTTTTTTCTATTTTTAGGAAGGTTTTGAAGCTTCCAAATGACAAATGCTGGATAAGGTGATGTATGATTTATTATGCTGGCCACAATGTTGCTATGCAAAGCCGGTAGCTACCTGATCCGCTGCAGAGCTACGCTATGAACATCCCTAATGCAACCCCTCTGCCTAGCCAGCTGGCTTTTCAGGAAAACAACCACCCATTTCATAATATTCTTGAAGGATTTGATGGCTCTTTTCACAGGGGAATTATAGGTGAGTAAAGCTATATCATCTGGAAACAGTAGAGACCACTACCACCAGTATTTGCAAGAGCTAGAACTTTCTGTAACCAATGATCTTTGCATCATGTATCACAGACTACAGAACCGTGTATGACAGTCGTGTGCTTATCTGATGCCTATTTGAGATGACCTGAACAACACACGTGTGGGAGGCTTTACCAGGAATGAATAATCCCATACTCCTGCTTAATCATCATGTATTCTTTTTTCTTTTTTTTTTTTTTTTTTTTAATTCTACCACTATCTCTCTCAGAGTATTCTCCATGACAACAGACAAAGAAAAGCAATAAGAAAACACATCAGTGAGGCTTCACTATTTTCCCATCCTGTACAGGCCACCCCTTGTGTCTTTGTTCCAAAGAAGGTAATGCCCTATTAATGACACATGGAAATAATATATGGCCTCGGTGAATCAATGGGTCACACAGTCACATTAATTATTTTCCTTTAGAGCTACCCAAAACAATAATGAGAAAAACAAATATGAATCAGCTCTCCTTGCATAAAAATTATATAGTGGGTCAACATCACATCTTTGCTATGATACTATGGTAGGGCCGTTTCACCTTTAAGCAACATAAAGTTGTACAAAAGCAATACTGAGACAGGATGTGGCTCTCTAAACAACTGAGGAAGTAGATCTTTCCACTAACCTTATTGATGACCTAAAGTACAACAACATGGTCTGTGGCTCATCTGCCAAGAAAGGGTTAATGTACATATTACATACCATCTTTAGGGCCCACTTTATATACAGACTGAGTTAAAAACTGATTACCTAATAAGATATTGGGGTAGCAAAAAGAATTTACAAGTGTGTATTTATTAATTCAGCAGCAATGATGGTATCCTGTCCCAAGTTGACAGGGATGATGAATCCTCATCTCTTCGTATTTTGTGGCAAAAGTTGGGTAATTGATGGAGAAAGGAAGGGCAGTTTCCCCAGCCAGCACTGCATTTAGTTTGCCTGGATAAAATCAGTGAAAAATCTGTAATGAAATCATTGCTGAGTGTCATTTTGTGAATTAAGATCTATTTCTGGTTGTCTTTCCCAGTATTCCTGAAAGCTGAAGTAAATTTTCAACAAATTAATCCCAAATCTGGAATTCAGCAACTTTAAAATGTTTTTTAGTGCTGTTCAGAAGCCCAGTATCATCTTATTAAAAAAAAAATCTATTTTGCTCTGCACAAGAGAAACTTCTAATCCCAGACTGCAGCAATGAAATCCAGTGTTATTCACAAAATTGCTTTCCCAAATTTTTTGATTTATGAACAAAAGCAGCCTCTTTCTCCAAAGCACCAGTTGTTAGATTCAGACAGATACTTTATGAAATAAACAGTTTTCAGTAAAACTGTTTCCATTTTAAAATGGGAGAAAAACTGTATTTAAATGAATCTATCACGAAATTCCAAAATGCCTGACCAGCAGAATTTTAATTCAGTTTTCCATGAGAACAGAACACATTAGCAAGTCTCCAGTGGCAAATCTTTGCTCAAGAAGTCAAGTCTCCTCCTCTGAAAACGGGCTTATGAGAGCCAACATCTTTCATTTCAGTGAACCTGGGTGAACACTGATTAAGCGACACTTTTAAGTTTCACTCCTGAGAGACGCTAACACCAGTGCAGAACAAAGAGGAAACTGAAAGGCAGAGTTATTAAAGCAAAAACCAACATTACTGACCAGGGGTGTAGCAACAGTTTAGATGTAAATGTACTGTAACTACCAAGCATAGTCACCAGAACAAGCTGAAACTGAACCAAATGTCATGATTTTACTGTGCTTCTGACAATATTGGATGTTTCCCTGCAAAGCTTAATTGCCTGATGGCAAATGATTTATTTCATTTGTCACAGGTTCAACTGAAAAAAAAAAAACCAACAAACAAAAAAATCAGATCTGTTTTCTAGCTGTCATTATTACCAGGGAAAAACTGAGAGCAATATCCTCAGAAAGCTCAAAAATAATGCAAAACATTACAGTTACTTGCACCTTTAGGAGGGCCATCCTTTCTGTGAAAGGCTGGAAATACAGTGTAGGTTTTAATCTTTTTTGGTAGGTTTTGGTTCACTGAGGGCTGAACAGGATGGGATGGTGATCCTGCAGGACAATACAGGCTTCAAGATTTCTATCCATTACTGCTACATTTGGCAAATACCCCCATGAGGCAGTTGCAAGGGGAGCTGTACAACCGAGCATTGTCCACAGCCACTTCCACACCAGACAGGCTCCACCAAAATGACAGCTTCAATGAGAGACTTCTGTCAGTTTAGAAATCCTTTTTTTTTTTTACAGAATCACAGTATGATTAAGATTGGAAGGGACTTCTGGAGGTCACAGAATAGTCATGGTTGGAAGGCACCTCTGGAGATCATGTAGTCTAACCCCGTGCTAAAGCAGGTTCACCTACAGCAGGTTGCAGAGTTGCATCCAGGCAGGTTTTGAAAGTCTCCAGAGAAGGAGACTCCACAGACTCTCTGGGCAGCCTGTTCCTGTGCTCTGTCACCCTCAAAGCAGAGAAGTTTTCCCTCATATTCAGATGGAGCTGCCTGTGTTGCAGTTTGTGACCGTTGCCCCTTGTCCTGTCACTGGCACCACTGAACAGGGCCTGGCCTCACCCTGAAGGTATTTGTAGGCATCGATAAGATCCCCTCTCAGTCTTCTCCTCTCCAGGCTAAACAGGCCCAGTTCTCTCAGCCTTTCCTCACAAGGGAGATGCTCTGGTCCCCTCATCATCTTCATAGCCCTCTGCTGGTCCATCTCCAATAGTTCCCTGTCTCTCTTCCACTGGGGAGCCCAGAACTGGACACAGCGCTCCAGATGTGGCCTCACCAGGGCAGAGTAGAGGGGGAGGACAACCTCCCTTGACCTTCTGGCCATGCTCCTCCTAATACACCCCAGGATACCAGTGGCCTTCTTGGTCACCAGGACACACTGCTAGCTCATGTTCAACTTGATGTCCACCAAAACTCCTAGGCCCCTTTTCTGCAATGCTGTTTTCCAGCTAGGCAGTTCCCAACATATACTGACAATTACCCCTGGCGCTATCATTTGTGCTCACATGAAATAACAGTGGAGGTAGAAGTCAGAGGGCTGGACAAGCTTTGACAGTCCCTCTCAACATCCTGGATCCTGGCCCTTGCCAGGCAGCAAACCTCTCTATATGGCTGGTCAGGCCTACAGATAGGTGCCTCTGTCCCCCACAGCAGGGAGTCAGCCATTGCAACGACTCACCATTTTTTCCTAGTAGCCTTGCATGGTTTATAGTTAGGTGAACCAGGTCCTTCACTAATAGGTCCATCTGGCTCCTTTTCAATTTTGAGGGCAGTCAACCTCAACCTGCTTCGCAGTTGCAAGTTCTTAGGTGGGGTAAGAGCCTTTATCTTGGTACTAGCAGTCATCACCTTCCATCCCTCTTCTCCACAGGTTTTGCTTACTTTGATAGTGGGGTTAGACACTGCTTGTTTCTCCATTGCAGGTGGGGACCGAGGCCCTCAGAGAAGACCCTATTTATCTCACTTCGATTTTCTCTGATGCTGCACAGCCTGCTCACTTCCTCCTTTATCTCCTCCGCTTGCCAGAACAGCTCCTCCAAGATGGCGCACCTCCTGCAGGGCAGAGGGTCATGTCTCCTGGCCTCAGAGAGAGGTCCCAGGCACTTCCTTCAGTATGAGACTTGGAGGACTGCGTCCGCCATCTGAAACTGAATCAGTGTGGAAGCCTCTGCCCTAGCAAAAAAAAAGCTGCTTCCCACATCTGTTGGGGAAACTGCCCCGTTACCATCATGCTGAACACTTACAGCAGCACAATTTCAGCTGAGGCCCCCTTACTTTGCTTGTTCTTCACACCCTGCTGCACAAACTTCTGGGTGGTTGGCTGTGCTGTGGGCCTAGGTCTTAGCTAAGTCCCTCCTGAGTACCAGTTAATGGGTGCTTGACCTTCCCTAATCAGAGGGAGACGCATCAGAAACTCCAGGCACCCTGGGTCAGGGGCAGCTGATCATAATCATTAGAAGCTGCTGGATCTTCCTTGGGCCCACACCCTTGTGGCTCTCCTTACCTTGCCTAATGGCAAGGATTTGCAAATATATAGCATAGGGGCTACATGTTCAGTCTCCCTTCCAAATTGCCTTGAGCAATCATCTCTGGGAACCAAACTCAGCTGGGCAGCATCCCTCTGGGGAGCTGCCAGGAACAGTCAGGGATTGCCCCAAGGGATGGTTCTGCCTAGATGCTGAGGAGCTTGCAGCCTGCAAGCTCCCCAGGAGAAAAAAAATGGGGTGACATAGGTATATGGGGCTGTTTCAGGGGATAGGGGTGGGGTGGGGAATTGTTTTATAAGTAAAAGCAAGGGCATTGGGATAATACTGAAGACCAGATTTCTTATCTCATGAAGTTCGAGTCACAATGCATGAGTCTAAGGTACCAAAGGCAGCTGTGATCCACAGTACATCTTCAACAGAGTTGTGCTTTCCTTTACTAAGCACATGTATACTAAGTTACTGCTTTCTCATCCATTGAGGAGTAGGACTTGGAAGTGAGGGCACCCTGGCATCAGGCCCATACAATAGACTTCATTTCATCCTTAGAGCAAAACTGGGGCAGCCTGTGGCAGTTTCAACACTTGATCTGGCCCATAAGCTTGGATACTGATGTTGTCCACAGTCTTCTATGGTTACAAGGACACAACCTGCACATACAGCCTCTTCAGCTGATCAGTAGGCCTGGTAAAACTTTAATTATACTTACAAGAGCATTGCCATCAGCTTCCATGAATGGTTTCAAAGCTTAGTGGGAACACTGTAAAAAGAGAAAGTTTCCATTACTTCTGTATTATATTTTCATATAATGTAAGACTTGCCAGTAAAAAGCTGTGTTAATACACTTTGACCTGCCAGCTTTACCCTCCCCACACCACTCAGCCCTCAAAGAAAAAGACCTTTTCAAAAGAGAATGCTATGCTATGTGAACTGATTTTACTGATTTAGAAGTCAACCAATAATAAGGAACACTAACTCAAAGCTATCAAAGTTTTAGGGGGGGTGCTTTTTGTTTAGTTGTGTTTTGGGGTTAGTTTTTCACGGGGGCAGGGGGGGTGTTGGTTTGGTTTAGTTTGTTGGTTTGGGTGGTTTTTTTATGGAAATGCATAGAGAATAAATCAGTAAAACGGGACAGGTTGGGAGTTGGAATTTTTTTCCATTTAGTTTTTTACTTTGAAAAAAATCTGTAAGATTTTTATTTCCATTTTGGCTGAGTAATTCCAAGTGTTTTTTGGGAATTCTAATTAGGTAACCTGCTGGCTCTCCTAAGTGGGATGAGATCTCATAGTGAATTACCCATTTTATATCAAATTGCAATTTTCTGTTCTCAAGAGCAAAATCTGTGCAGTCCAACGGTAGATGCTAGGATGTATTTTCCGAAAAAAACACAAAGTTAGTAGTTTTCCATCTAGGTGACAGTTCAGGTGATTTCATTTGGTATATACAACTGATAGTCAACTCCCTGCATGATTTTTCTTTGACTGGTGGAATGGACAGATGATGAAAGAATCGGTGCAGCATACAAGATGAAGGAAAACATACCAACTTTTTAGTGCCAGTAAGGTTCCTACAAAACTCAGCCCTCTGCATATGACAGAATCATTGAGTGAAACAGCAGAGGATACAAGACTGTTGAAGTGAACAAGAAAGGATTTCCAGAAATAGAGCCACACTTCAGAGGAATTTCTAACGAGAACTTTTTCCTGTTACTAGAACCAGTAATTTAAGATATGTGCCATTCCTCATACATAATATTTGTTTTAGTTTAAAATAAAAACTTAAAACAAAATAAAAACCCACCTACTGGCTTCCAGCAATTTCAAACCAAAAATAGAAAGACAAACAAATACATATTTTTCTGGCTCCCAACTGTTTCTGTCCAAAAATAGAAAGAAGTGCTTTCTATTAGTGGCTCAAATTGAAGACATATTATGATGAGGAGAGATGTTATAGCAAATAGATTCAAGGATGTTTAGAAATCATAGCTAGTATCAACAAGTAGAGGAAACACCTTTAGTTATACAAGCAAATTAATATCAAGACTCAAATACCGAGCCAGAAAGCAAGGGAATAACAAACTAAATTATAGTAATTATTGTGATGGGTACTTTTTTCCTGTCATTTCTTCATTTTATGTGTGCTGTGGATTTAGGGAGGGTGGGGTGCAATTATATGAACTACACAAATTTGAATTAGCCATGGTACGGAAGCAAGAGGAGAAGTGTTCGTTAATTGGCAAGGAAATGCTTCCACCTGCGTGCTTTGTGTTGAAATGGATTTCAGCAGAATGTTGTCAGTGATTTTAACTCAAACTTTGCTTTAGTTTCCAGAAACTGGATAAGCAATCTTTGAGCCAGCATCCAATTTTTAAAAGCAGCATTAACTTCTCTCTCATTCTAGCTAAGAGCATAAGTTATTATTCCTTGTGTAAAGGAAGATATTTTAAAAATAAATAAATCACACATTCACTGCAGAAATAATTCTCATACACATAACCTGAGTTTATTTCTCTTAAGTAAACCCAACTTGAGTGAGATTAGTTACACTGTAAAATAACATTAGGACTTTTATGTCTGCTCAAGTGTACTGAACTGTTGCAAAACCAATATTTCGGAAGGGCATAACCTGTTTATCTCTGCACTATGATAAAATAAGTGTTTCCTTTCAATTTTCTGCAGGTGCTCTGTATGAAAACCATCTATCCTTTCTAAACAGACAGGTGAATTAGGAGAAGGAGCTGGATAAATATGACCACTCAAGTAGAGCTAGTCTATACCCACCTTACTGGTCTAGCATGAATCCATAAGGGCCGTCTCTGGAAACCATAACCCCCTACCCCCCAGTATTCCCCTCCCACAGGCTGCAGTTTGCATCCCCTGCTGAGCTGTGCCCCTCACATGCCCTCTGTGTGATGGTAGGTGGTCACACGATGGCAGCCCAGGGCTGGTGGTTTTGCTGGCAGAAGAGCTTCTACACCCACAAAAGCTACACTTGAGCTGGGGAGCTGGGCAAGCCTGCGAGGGGTCAGCAGGAGACAACATAAGTTCACAGCACCGGGAAGGTGTCTAGATTCCTGACTGGAACCACTGCAGCAGGAGATGACTTGGCCCAGAACACCTCATTTCATAGGACTCAGGGCAGATTGGAGACACCTGTGTGTGTATCCTTGACCTGACTTAGGTGGACCTTGAATTTGAAGGAGGTGTCACCCCCTAAGCATCAAGGTGAGGGTGTGGGACTCTGCTCTTCCTCCTAAGCCTCTCCATTTGCAATGAGATAAGAACAGAAAGAGAGGGAAACTCTCCAGCCTACAGATTAAGGCACCCACACGGAAAATGTGCACCAGGATTGCAATCTGCTGCCATGGATGTTCAATCCACTAAAATTGCAAAGTGGAACAAACCGAAGACAGAAAAAAAACCCAAGGCACAGTGAAACCTCTCCCACTTCAAATGGCTTTATAAAGAAGAAAACAAACTGGAATCTCTTACTTCCTGGAGGATAAAGCAGAATGGATCTCCTGGATAAAAGCAAAGGGGATGGATTTACATTATCATGGGTAAACCATAACTACATTTCTTTAGCTTTTCTTAGAGGTGCTCGAAACGGCTCATTTAATTTCAGTCTGAATTGCATACAGTATGTCAAAAGTGGTTTCAGCTAAAAGACTTCAAATTCAAGTTTTTGAGTGTTTGGTTGTGGTTTGTTTTTTTTAATTTTGATTCAACAACTGAATTGTAAATATCAGTTTGCACAGCTGTAGTAGTCCCACTTCACTCCTGCTCTTTCAAGAAGAGTAATAAACAAGTAGGTACATGAGTAATAGCTGATGCAATAAATGTGGAAACACAGCAAGTGACTTATTAGAAGAACCTTGCAATCATTTCCATCTGACTACATCAACTCTTTTGAAATAAATGGAAATATTTCTGTTAAAGATCAAAGGATGGGAAAAAGGAAGAAAACCACTGATGTTCCATTGATTCTAACTGTAAAAAACAATCTTAATTAATTAGTAATGTTACTCTTGTGGAAGTCAAAATCGACAGGGCCTCATGCTGTCTCTAACCAGTTACAAACTGCGCTGAGTACGTCAATATGCAATGATGCTGACATGAACCTGCCAGACGTGCCTTCCAGGCATCCCTCAGATGACATCCAGAGCGGGCATATGCCTTCCTGCTTCTGAACAAAATATTTGAGATATGCAACATGACTCAAATGATTTGTGTTGCAGAAGCACCCAAAATATGCATAGCTCTCAGTTCCTGTTCAGATGGCAGATTACTCCAAAAAACAAACAAACAAAAAAAAAAGATGGCAGACTACTTAAAACAAACAAACAAAAAACCAACAAAAATAATCTGCTTTACCAAGTAGCAAGTCAGGGTTATAAGACAACCTGGAAAATATGCTCTTTGCCTTCCTTCTGTTTATATTTCTCACACTGGTCACCAGCTTTAACCTCTCTGTTTGCTTTCTGTTTGTTTGGCTGCATGCAACAATCTGCACTTCAATGGACAATGAATTGACAGGCAATATGAAACTAGTGATAGTGCTACAAAAATTTCCGTTAAAAAAAATATCTATGATTACTTAACCACATATCTCACTTAACAGGCATTAGGAACAGCATTGCCCTGTATTACAGAAGGGCTTGAAGCACTGTCTTGTGGCAAGGAGACAGCCTTACATAATAAACCTAAATTATCACATTACCTCTAACTGGGGTTCTTGCAACAATGCAGGGGGAAAAGTAATTGCTGTGATCGTAAACCCATAGTTGTCCTTCGGGTTACTAGACATCAACTTAATCTGACAGAACCTTACCATTAACTACTAGTTAATCAGATCTAGCCAGTTACTTAACTGCTTAATTAGCTATCTAAATTGACTACCTTACTTTTACAAGGAATTTTTTGATCTGTAGATTTTCTCTCATTTACTGACTTACCAGGAAAGTTGGATATTAAGCTCATGTTTTGCAATGTGGCAACGACAAACCAACATTAAGGCACTTTTTATGAAAGTTCATGGCCCATCCCACACCATTTATGTTGCACCCCACCCACCTCAGTCCCCATGACTTCGTATTTCAAATTGCAGATGAAACTACTGATTCACCATTAGCATCAGAAACAATAAGTATAATCATAAGTCATAATTGCCAGACTATATGTACAGCTTTGGCCACAATGGATAAATTTAAGCTTGTTAAACAAAAATTACCCCTTGAAAAGCCAAAAGGGTTCTTATCACAGGCTTAGCAGCAAGAAACTGCATTTGTCACTTTATAATAATGTTGGTTATAGCCTTATTTTCAAATGCATTTGAAATTATTCAGTCCCCTCACCTGCAAGCAATTCAAAAATTCAACTTCTGACTCTGTTTAGGAGAGAGCCAGGAAAAACTGGAACAAAGTTTACTGCTCCTGTGTCAGAGACAGAAAAGATCTGGAAACATTGCCCTGCTTGGATGGTGGCCAGGTCCTGTCACTCCAGCCAGGAAGCCCAAGAGCAGCAGGTTACAGGTCTTGACAGCTCTGAGCAAGCAGTTGCAGGAGCCCACGCTCAATGCCTTCAGGAGGAGAGGGGCTGGAAAGAAGAGATTCAACAGAGGACAGATGCTCCAGCTGCCTCCGTGGCCCCACAGACAAAAACAAGATATCAAAATGGCATCCTTAGTGAAGTGTGTCTGCCCCAAATGTGAGTTTGCATGCAAACTCCTGTTTATAGTGTTGAGCTGATTCCTACTGCTCTTATATTTGAAGGCCAAGGAAGAGTTTGCACAAGAATAAGTGCAATGCTGTAATCATTACTGCCTCCTAACTGGCTTTTTTGCTGTGACAGGCAATAAAAGCAGGCAAAGTTAAGCTGGCTGCAGAAATGGATGAAGTATTAGTACAGTTAAGGTGTAAGGAAACACGCTAGGTCTAAAGAAGATTTTCCCTGGTGTTCTACTCTTTTCCAAAGACATGCAAGTTCTTGCTAGCCCAGAAGATGAAACACAGAGGAGAAGCAGGAAAAAAAGCCCAAAGCCTGTAGCCCCTCCTGAGACAACAATTAAGGGGTTTCTCTTGAAACAAGTTCCTTGCAAAAAGGTACCGATGAGGGGAGAGGGAACATTATTCCCTCCTGTTTTTTCAGACCAGCCATTCAGCAAACAGTCTTGAGGGAACACTGCAAGGTTCAGCATCTAAAGAGAGAATGAAAGGGATGTTTGCCCCCAGCACAAAGGCACAGAAATGCTGCACTAATCATAAACACGGGTTATTGTAGTGACAGGAACCTGAGACATCCTCACTGGAAGGCAGTTCTGACAAACATTTGGTGTCAAGACATTGCAGAAGGTTTTATGCATTCAGTGGAAGGTAAAAATTGTAAAAAAAATTATCACAGGAATAAGCTGCTACAAAACATGTTGTGAACTTGGAGGATGAGGTTCAGAGGAAAAAAAAAATAAAGAGAAAAGTTACGGTCATCAAAATGAACCAGATCTCCTAGAAAAGCCAATAAAAAAATTCTGGCAGATAAAGCTGCCATGGGGAGACTGCCTGGCGCATCCCTGCTTCCAGCTCTGGGCTGCACCATTTCAAGACCAAACTGACTTCAAGGCCCTTTGCCCAGCACAACACAGTGTCATTTTCCTTTTGGAGAATTTATACCATTTCCCCTCCAGTGGCCATCAGGATGAAAACCCATCACAGAGGCTGGAGTCCCCTGGGCAGAGAATGGCCTCCCTGCAGCCCCCTTGGTGCTGCCGGAATGCACAGTGGGTCTCAGCCCCCACCTACACATTGCCAGAGGCATCTTGTGGGCAGTGATAATTTGATTTAAGTCAGCAAAACCACAACTAGAAAAGAAGTTTACCAGTCCTTCCTGTGTTTACAGCTGCTCTCCAGAGCACTGTGGATGGAGTTTTCTGCTATGTCCAAAAAGAACAGTTACCTGAGCAATATTTCCCAAGCTGCTACCCTGACAAGCAATGTAACAAGGAAATTCAGTTCCATTACAACTGCCACAACTGCAATGTAGTACATCAGGATAACAGGAGCACACTTTTGGCTCCTGCATTTGAGTACAAAAGGCCACAAAAAATTGCTACTGTTTGCACTCTCTGAATTTTAGATGTGAATCCTCTCCTCCTTTTTTCCACTCAGGCAATGGTCATTTTATTGACAGCATCATACAAAGGGCCAGCGTTCACACTTTCAAAGAAATGTCAAGAGAACAGGTTTTAAAAAGTAAAACAAAATAGTTATGCTGATGATTATGAGAACGAAATAAGGAAGAAATAGCTGGAGGGGGCTTGTTGTTTCTTCCATCAAAGACTTCAACTCCATATTCACAAAGTTCACAAGAAACAGAAGTCTTGAGAGTCCTGTTTGATTCTTCATTAAAAGATTGGGAGCACTGAAGAGTTTATCTTCCTTCCACCCTTCACAGTACACAAAGTACATAAACTGTACTCAGATGTCACCTCTGCAACAGAGCAACCTAGTGGGGCAAGGGATGGCAATGGAAGACTGCCCTGGCAGGTGGCACCAGGAGGTGGAACTGCTCCTGCACTACAGTGTAGTCTGGTCAACCATAGAGATTTGCACGTGGTCTTCTTTTCCCCATGGGTGAAAAGCATTTCCCCAGGAACAAGAGAATAGAGAAAACTGGACTGTTCACATCAGAGCTTCTCCAGAAAAATTTAACCAGCACCCATTGCTCAATTCAACATCTAGGTCCACGTGCTAGTATATAACATGGAGTTTCTCCAGGGTTCAGGACAGGCAGGCCAGCAAGCTGGGAGCGCAGTGCTGTTCTCAGTATATCTGAGTCAGACCAGATATGGACTGCTGAGAGGCAAAAAATCACCTCTATGATAAAACCTCAAAGATATGAGGAGGAGGTGCCTCCTCATGGAACACTTTGCCCTGGGAATCCAGTTTAATCATCAGTGGCTTCCCTGCTTCCAGGCTATTTCAGCACTAGATCTGGTTTTCTTTTAATCACATTCATTCTCATTATCTGTTCAAATTGCTACCAGCCATCTTCACTTTGACGTATGTTTGCAATGAGCAAGAGAAGAAAGCCTGTTTCACCACACAAAAAAGAGCATAGCAAGAGCATAGCAAGAAATATCTGCTAAAAGATTGCCTCCCACCAGTGTGAAAAGGGGGTCTTGTCCAAGATGGGTAGCATAACAAGCTGGTTGGCCCTGAGAGCTGAAATAAAACTCAGAAAAAACTATTACTGGTTACAAAAGATTGCTGCAATACTTTTCTACAGCCATCACTGCCTCTAGGCATTGGGGATTTACTATGATTCTTGCTTCTTAAACACTACATCCTTTGCCAAAACATCTGCACGCAGAAATAAATCATTAAAGTTGGCTATTTACTACTCCTACAAATACAGATCTGACTAAATCAGACACTTGCTTCTTGATTTTACATAAATGAACATTTTACCTTACTCCTTTTCTGTGGGTTTACCCTCACTGTAGTAAAATCTGAAAGGAAAGCAGTGATCATTTTTCTAATGGGGAAGGTAATATGGTGAAACTAGTTACATAAAACTAAAAACTGAACTTGTCCTTTCACAGAAACAATTTCCAAGTTTGCTTAAAAGATCTGGCTTTTTTTGATGTCATAAGTGGTATATGACAAAACATTTTCCCCTTAAATTCCACCATATTCTGACTCTCCCGATACTTCATACAAAGTTAAGTCTGTCTGTCTCCTTTCTCTTCTAAGGAGAGACTCTCTCTCCTCTGTTTTTCTTCTGAATCAGCCCCCAGCTGTTTGTCCTTTTATATTTCTATGATATATTCCAATATAATGTACCTTCATTTGTTAACTTGATTCTTACACAAATATCTTTCAAGTTCTACATAAGAAAAGCAAATAGAAAAAATAACTTTCAGACTTCCCAGTGATAAAAAACAGTAATAAAGACAAAATTAAATTATTAGTATCAACTATTTAAATGGCAATGTATAGCTCACTAATTGCAGCCTCAATAGTTACTCTTACTTTTATGATTCTCTTTAAATAATGTTACTTCAGTTTTCCCTCTCATGCCATCTGCTATTTTGGCAACAAAAAATATTGGCAACAAACCCCCCAACGTAGGACAAATAATGAGAAGTAAATGCTTGGAGAAAAGCAACCCCATGCTTGGTATTTCCCATTGCAGCAGAGTTATAATTCATACCAGTTAAAGGGTTTGAAGCTAATATATGGAATTGAAGCACTCATAATTTAAATTGTCTCACTTTAAATCAACTCACTTGATGACACAACTTTCAACACACACTTTTCCTGACACGGGAAGGAATGGTGTATTTGTCTTCCTAGCTGATCTCCCAGGCTTTACTCAAGGAAGTGCCACAACGCATCCTGTTTCTGTTGTCAGTTAGATAGCTTCTCATGTCTTCTGACCAGATATTATAAACTAGCACATCTGTTTGGCAAGCATTGTCAAGAAAAAGGTTGTAATACACCTGTCTTGTTAAAGCCATGGAAAAGATCGAGAAGATTGGAAGATCGTGGAAAAGACTGGATATAACTCCTCTAGGCATATCGCTGGCAGAACACAACTAAATTACTACCTCATGATGTGTGATGGTGCTTTTCAGACGACCAGAAACAGCTCAGTGAGCACACAGAGCTCTGAGGGGAATATCTGAATGCAAAAGTCCTGCTCTACCAGTAAGAACTTAATCTTTCTGGGCAAGAGCTGTTACTGTCCATTCCACCCTCATTTTTTCAGTAATGAAGAAATATCTTGAAGAAAGTCTAAATGTGAACAAGATAAGCATCACACTTAAATTACTTTAACATGCCAATATAACATCCCATTAACTAATGTGAGTTAACACAATAATCATGACCACAAATTTCTCATCTTCAAGCTATTAGTTCTTTGTATTTCTCTTCCCCAGAGAATCTCAGGAAAAAAAAAAAAACCCAAAACAAAACAAAAACCCACAAAAAACAAAAAACACCGTTTCATTTAAAAGAAAAAAGAATTTCTCTCCCTAGAGATTTTAAGACAGAAAGTATAACAAGATTTAATAAAAATATACAGTTTTAAAGGAAAAGTCTTGCTTTCTTACCATGGGAAAAAAAAAAGGGGGGGGGGGGGGAATTGTTTTTGTCTAAAAACACCGATTAGATAAAGTCTAAAAGCTGAATGACTGTTAAGGCAAATACATTTTTTCATTTGTGTTTTTCACAATATTAATTCCATCTTTCCATTAATCATCCCTTTTGCTGAAACCCGTAGCCCAACACAGGATGACAAAAACATTAAGTGGAATCAAGCCACAATATCATGTTTAAAGTTCATTATGTCCTTATTTCAAAATATTTATTTTTCAAAAATTCTATTACAGTCCTTAAATTTCAATTTCACAACGTACATACAATTGAACAATAATATAAAATGCACCTAAATTCAGAAGAAGGTTAGCACAAAAACCACGTTTCTCATGAAGCAGACAGACTTTTGACTATCAATCTGTGATTTGCTGAGATCAATGAGGAAGAAAAAATATCCAAGCTACCCCAAACAAGAAAATCAAACTAATCCAGAGGACTCACTTTCAAAATGTTTGTGTTGGTTTTGAAATGTCTGCCACTCCATAGTTTAAACCCCAATTCTTAGCAAAAGAAAGTGAGCTGACCACAAATACTAGGATAAAAGAATGCTGAAATGTTGAATTCAAGGTGGCCAAGGCTGAAACTCCACAGGGCTTTGTAAGTCAGGTCAGAAGGTTGAACAGCTGTTCAAACTGAATGTCACTCAAGTTTTCAGCACATTTCATAATGTGTTGCATGTGCAACCAATATGCTCCTACTGTGTCACTTCAGTAAAAGTGAAAGAAGAGGAAGCAGCAGTGCAGAAAAGATAGTAACTTTAACTGCGCACCCAATGTCCTTGCACATCTGCAAGCAGCAATATAGGATACAAATATAATATCGTGATAATATTATAAAGCAATATAATGGCCCAAAAGCTGTCTCTAAAGCTGTCCAAAGGTTTCCATCGGGAGGCAAACAGGCTAGAACACAAACACCACCTGAAAGTATATCTCATCAGAAATCATTAACATCGCAGGGTTTTCCCCAGTTCCTCCAGCTCAGCAATTAACCAATACAAGAGCAAGATGTTTCTTCTGTGGTTGCAGGAACCCAAGACTGAGGACAAGTTGCTGTGATTCACCCTGTTTCTAGGACTGTATCTCCGCAATGCATCTTTACTGGAAACGTCAGGTGCAGACAATGCATGCTGAAGACAAAAAAAATGCTAGGGGATCTTGCTTACCCCTGCAATGGCATGTACTATGCAGCACTTTAGAGTATAGCTTCAATCTTCATCTCAGCAGGAGGAAAAGTGCTTTAAGTGTACTGGTAGTGCACTTGGGTGCAACCCACAAGATTCCAGATAGAGATACAAGGCAAAAATCATACCTAAGAACCTCTACTCCAGTGCATTAAATTGCTAGTTAATAAATTTTTAAAATAGCAATAATTATTACTAATATTTGTGTTTCCCCATTCCTCACTGCCTCCCCTTCCCTCCCAATTCCCTATTTTGCTCTTAACTGATGTTCAACAAAAAATGTGGGAAGTGCTGCTTCCTACTTACTACAAACATCTTCAAACTGTTGCTTTCTGAGAAAATTTGACTATTTAACATCATCTCCAATCTCCTTGCACTTCATTAGATCCACACAAATCATTTAAAGACTATACTAGGGAGCTACAGAAATTTCAGATGCATGAGCAAGTTACTGTGTCGGCTGAGACATATTAACTATAACAGATCTAAGCTGAACTGAATCACCTAGAAGTTGTATTTTCTCTAGATTAAAAGAAAATAAGCACAATAAATATGATTTATCTGGTACTGTACTTTGATGGTGCTTGTACCCATAAGCTGTTCCTGGAAGAACCTTAAAGACCAGGATGCACCAAAGAGTAAGAGCATGATGAGTTCTCCTGAGACCTTGGAAGAAGGAACAAGAATAACAAAGCAACTAAACAATGTAACAAAGCAGGGTACTATATAAAATGATTTACAGCATTACAACCCAAAGAAGTTGAAGAAATTTTGCTGAAGTATTGGCAGTGTAGATTGCAGTAAGTTTATTTCCATTATAATGGACCATGTGGCAGGTACTGTAGGAACATGGAAGAAAAGAGAAGGTAACTCTGCTCCTGGCAGCTTCCAGTTTAAGACAGAATACAACTGGACGATGTAGACAGGAATCAGATGGAGTCCAAAATAACAGAGACAACAGACATCAGGTTCATATGTTGGGTCTCAGCATGCTTCAGGACAGACATTGTCAAGGTTTGTGTTAGTGCCATAGCAAGTGGCTTTGCAAATGATGTGATATAATGCTTTCAAATGTTTGTAAAACTAAGAGAGGGATCCCAGGGAAGGAGGGAGGGATCCCAGGGAGTTCAAAATGAGAGTTAAGGCTCAGCGTGTGTTTGGTGCTGTCCAGAAGCTTAAATAAATAGGCTAGGAGATTCCACGAAGAAGCAGAGCAAGAAAACTATCCTTGCAGTGAGTTTCTGAATTGATATGAGGTGGTGAAATTACTTTTGTCAAGGCCAGAGAATAGAAGATTTCAGTAAATGTGACATGAGAGAAATGACAGCTTGGATGACAGTTTATTTCTCTGTATGAAGAGTGAAAACATTTGAAAGTCTGTGCAAAATTTAAACACAGCTTGGAAATGAGGACATAGAGAATTGAAGAAGGCACTTAGACCATAATGTCATTATCAGTAATGAGCAAGTATGATTTAGGAAAGGCAAAAGTTAATCATGCTGGATCCAGCTAGAGACTAAGCCATGAAATACCAGAGAGACAGACTAAATTCTACATTTGGTCAAAAAAAAAAAAAAAAAAGACAATGCTGTATTAAAGGAGTAGATCTACCCTTTATAGAAGGAGATGTCATGCTAATGATTGTGAATAAAATTACTTGGGAATAACATGAGAGAAAAAAAATGGATCAGAGGATAGGATCTTTTATTAGACCATAGACAGTATTTTGGGGTATACCAGGACCTTCTAAAAGGCAATTTTTAGGTGTGTCTCAGAAAACAGGTGAACCATTGGCAGACAGAATCATGGATGGTAAGGTTTTAAGAAGAAATGTTCAGATAAAATCAAAGATAAGTGCCAGGATAAAATGATGGTAGAGAAGCGAGTTTTTTGTTAATTGGTTGTATTTAATAGAAAAAATAAAAATGTACTGGCTGAGAAAAGGGAGATAGAGTAGAGGGCTGCTGGGGAAAAGCAAAGTAAAGGAGTCAAAGGAAGATGAGCTCTACCCAGATGAGGAAGCCATATCTGCAGGAGAAGAAGCAGTTAAAGAAGTAGTAGTGAGGCAAAGCCATGTCATTGTGTTAGTTTCCCCCTTCCCCCCTTGGAAACAATATGCAAGACCTGTTTGGAAAGGAAAAAGGCAAGACCATGGGGACAACTGAAAGTGTATGCACAGAGAAAGCATGACTCAGCTAAGCCAGAAGCAGGGGATAGAGCTAAAGGAGGACAGACACACTCTTCATGGCAGAAGAATTCAGCCTATTCACCAGACTTATGCCAGGGATGCTCCTATAGCAAAAGCAAAAGAATCAGACACTGGAGGGCAGCCAGCCTGTAACTTGATGGTAGGAAAGAGAAGTGAACAATTAGAGGGTAGAGGAGGCTGCAGAAGGAAAATATTTTTAGAAATGTATGCCACTAAGCCATAAACAGTGCATACACATAGGCACTTTGATGAGTTAATCCTTTAACTGCATGTTTTGCTTTTCAGAAAAATCCTTAAGAGACAGAAATGGGTCTCTGCTTCAGCTGAGAGGGAAACTGAGATGCAGAAAGGGGTAATAGGTATAGTTTCACATACAATATTACCTCAAGGCCCGTCTCCCTGTTAATGATTGTGTAACCACACTCAGCATGATTTCATTAGCAGTAAGTGATGCATCAGGCAGGACATTTCCTCCAGGCCCATAAACAGTACTAGCTACATTGGCCCATAAATAGTACTAGGTGTGTTAGTGAGTGGTGAAGTGATCCCTCGAAGTCAGTTCCACACACAAAATAGTGAAACTATTCAACATGTCACTCAGTGACACAGCTCTCTCTCTCCCTGGGTTACTGCTCCTGCCTCAGGATCCGACACCAACTGAGAATCTGCTAGGACCACCACATGGCAAGATGATCAATGGCAGGCTGCACACCTGTACCATTTAATCAAGTAAGTGCACAGTACTGTTGTCTGTACAGTGTCCTACTGCTGCGTCTTTATCCAAACCAGTCCTCATCCTATTCACAACCACAACCACTATTAGTTTAGCTAGAACATCTGGGAATATGGAAGGGATGGATGTGTGGGGCAATGGGAAACATCTGGAATTAACAAAGACAAAACAGACAGCATCTTAACTGTGGAAGCTTTTCAGCCCATGTTGGCTCAATGCCTTCCCTGGCCACCTTGCAGGGATTGCGCAGATGCTGGTGCAGAGCACGCCATGCTGAGCATGCAGCACCCGGTGGCTGCACCCACTTACGGAAAAACACTCAAAAAAGTGAGATGCAAATGCTGCTTCCTGGCTACTGGACATGCCTGCAAGAGATCAAGTTTCCCCGTATGGACGGGGACAAGCAGCTTGCACAAAAAGGTTCATGTGTACATTAGCAGCCTGGTATTAATGGCTTTTGTTGTTTATAGAGTGAAGCAGAGCTTTCTGTCACCCTTTTTCTTCCTAACTCTAGTACAGATGCTGTTGTGAAGCATGCTTTTGCACAGTATACATTTTAATGTGCCCTTTCATCTTTCCCACCTACAAAACCAGCATGACTCTCCAATGGAAAGCAGGTGTTGGAATGCAGTGTGCCAGGACCCACTCTCTACTTTGAGGAGCAGACGGCTCTCAGGGGCAGTGGTGAGGCAGCACGCTGGGCGAAGTCAAAGCAAGGCAGCACTTGAAAGCTAAGAGCTCCAGCACCCCTGACCCGAGGCACGCAGCCTTTGCCATGCCACGGGACTTCCACCTGATCAAAGCGTGTGCAGCTGTGTCACCGGAGTCAACACCAAGAGCTGGTGGCAGTCTCTCCTTCCCAGGGAGGCACTGTTCACCTCTAAAAAGTGAAAATTTCACCACAGGGGAGGGTACAGGAATGCCATTTCCTGAGAAGCTACCACACAATTTCTCTCTTCTTTATGAATTACCACAAACCATTAAATGTTGGCATAACTGGCAGACAGAAAAATCCTGCTGAACTGAAACTCAACTTCTAAGCAGGGGTAACAAACCTTTCAGGAAATCCAGCTAGGCCCAGTAAAGGGAGATATTACCCTAAACCCCGAAAAGGACTTGTTGGAAGCAAGTAGGCAAGTGAACAATTAAACAATTTGTTACTATCAGCTTCCACCAGAGGCACATTTTGTTGAGAAAAACTCAAGTCCAGAGATGCAGTAAGGGGTCTGGGTTTTCTGTTTCAGTGCAAAGGACAGGAGGTTTCAATTCTGGCTGTCCTTTTGTTGACAGTATGGGTAGGCCCATTCACCTAGTACTTTTGCTGTGTCTTTACTCACACAATTTCATGTCTATGAAAAAAAGCATTAAAATTAATGTATTCTAGAATTCTTTTCATATTAAAACCAGAAATCAATCTGCTCAGTGCTGTCACCACAGCACATTATAGTCTACCCCCATATTGCAATTTAAACAGTCTTTACATGACACTAGATTTGCACATTTTTCTCTAGGAACCTAAAATCAATAAAGGAAGTGCTTCCATTTCCATATTACACACTTGCCTTCACAAATATCCGCTTTGCATGGAACAGTCATGACTAGACTGCCACCCTGTCCTTTGATGGATCTTAAAACATAACTGAATTAAACGGGTCCAAACCAGGAATCATTCACGTACATGCTGTCACTTGTCTTCACTTCAGAAACAAACTCCATTATTTCTAAAGATTTCAGCATTTTTAAGTAAACCATTTGCATTTTTTAACCAAAACAGGAGAAATAAAAAGAGAAGCGTAAGATCTTTTACACAACCCTTAAACAAGGCAATTACTTGTCAGTATGAACTTCCTTTATTGTACCAAATAAGTGTTGTTTTTCATCAGCTAAAACTATATTGTTTTTTAAAAAGAGAAAAAAAATAGATATAATTAGACAGAAACAACTAAGATTTGTCATTTAAGAGGAAAGAAATAAACCACAGCCTTACCAGCAAGGAATTCTGATGAACAGCCACACTTGTCAACTCCCACACCTCACAAAGCAGAAAGGAAACTCTTACAGAAATCTGTTGCAATGCCAAAATTGCCCAAGAGGAAACTGCTGTCTCTTTTACAAGTCATGACTACGCAAACCACTAGCTAGGCATCAAAGTGAGCGCTAAAAGCCATGCCTGCCAGAACTATTAATACTAGAACCAAGTTAGATGGAAATTGGGTAGGGAATGGGACTAAAACATCAGAAATATTCCCAGATAACTAATTTTTAAATTTTTTTGTAATGGAAACTGGTTTAAAAATTGTGCTATCAAATGCTTCTGAGAAGAGACTCAGAGTACATTACAGGAGACAGGAAAAAGAATATTACAGGTGTCTCATAACAGATCACAGTACCCAAGCTGCAGCGCAATCTCTGTTGCTAACCTGTTCCGCAGAGCACCCATCAGCCTCAGTCTCCCAGGGCCCGACAGCATCCAGACCCTGCACCCCGAGATACAGGAGAGCTCAGAGCAGCCTGAGCCCAGCCACACCAAGGCCAGGGAGCCCTCAGGACAAAAAGGATAGGGCACGGAGCTCTACTGGTTTGTTTTTTCTGGGTCACCTGCAAGGTGTGTCCCAGGAAACACCATCCAGGCAGGGACAGGGCTGACAGCAAGGTCGACAGAAGAGCACACAGGTCTAATAGTTTAAAAGCAATTATCTTTATTTCCCATTTTTATTTTTAACTAGCTGATGCAATGGCAAGCCAAAATTAATAGCCCTACTAAAAATATGAGACATGTTTCTGAAAGTTACATTGTTATTAGGCTTGGAGAATAAATAAAATAAAAATCAGGACCTTGTAGTTTTGGGTACTCTTCTGGTTTGTGTATTCAACAGTTTCAGCCACAGGTATGTGGACTTCAAGAACGAATAAAGACCTAACTACAGCAAAAACATCTAAATAGTTTTCATTGCTTTCTACACAACTCTACTTAATTCACATATCACAGTCTAGAAAAGACAGAGCATACGTTCTGATAAACCTCATCCATCTTCAAAATGTAGGCATTGCTAGAAATAAAGCCGATCATTGCATGATTTGCTGTGAATTTTCCTTTTTGACTCACTGGAATATTACAGACCAGTTTCTTCAAAGCAGGACAGAGGGATGCGGCTGCATAGGGATTCTCCTGTGCTTCCTCAGATCTCTCTCTACTGCAGCTGGGAAATTCCAGGGTGCAAAGGCAAGTAAAACAAACATCCAGAGATCTGAATGCTTTACTATTCATGATGCTGAAATTACAGTGCCATCTGTAGGACACCCAGAAGAAATTTAATTTGGACCTTGATGCCACAAATGCCAGTTGTTATAATTACAGGGCTTTCTAATAGTCTTGACAGAAGCATAAGAACACAAAAAAACGGATGACTCATGTCAGTCTACAGGGATTACCTTGAAAGCCTTGTTCACACAGAACAACATACATTGTTTTAAGCACCTCAGTTCACCCAGAAGAGTATATTTTGCTACAAAGATTAATCTTTTGTGGGAGCGGACATGCCAGTACAATACATTCAAAGTCCATCCACCTTAGAGCTTGTGACACTCTAGGCAGAAGAGAAAGGCCGCATCTTCAACCAGTTCCAACCAAGACTGGAACATGCTCAAACAATGAAACTGAGGAAAATTTCCATTATGGCTGCACACTTTTTTTCTTTTTTAACTTTCCCACTTTTTAGCTATTTACTACATAATGCATCACACTTCCATGACCGGTATTTACATTGCATGTGGTGCTTTGCATCAGTGTTGTGAAGCACTCAGTATATCCTTCAGGATATACTAATAAATTTATTTTATGTTGCCTTTCTTCCCCCCCTTTTACAACTTTTTTTTCCACTTTTCTAACCCATAGCTAAGATGACGTCTGTTAAGACTTCTCTCCAGTGTAACATTTGAAGATACACAGTAAGGCAAAGCTAAATATATGCACCTTTGTTGTTAAATTTCTATTAATAACGTTTGAAATGCAAAATACTTAACCGATTAATAGCTCTGCTTCTGGAAACAGACTTAAAAGAGGAGGTGTATGACATGTTCAAAGGAAGCTTCTGCTTAATGTTCAGCCGTGGTCAAAGAAGGAACAAAATGTTCAGACAAATGAGGAAGGGAATGGTGAATAATATAATGGATTTAAGAATGCTTTTGTTTAAATCAACAGCAGTTTTGTGTGGAGTATTATGTAAAATAACCATCACCAACAAACAATAGAAAGAATTCTGTAAGCCTAAATAGCAGTGAGTGAAAAGAATGAGCTAGAATTGCCGGGGGGGGGGGCGGGGGGGAAGTTCTTGTAGGAAGATGGATTTTAATACAAACAATGCTTTGTAGTATGGCATAACTGATAAGTGATGCAACATAAATATTTAAAATTGTGATTTATATAGGGAAAAGAGAACTCTTTCTCAGTTATATAAAACAAAAAGGGAAGGAACAAACAATTAAAGGTAATAAAATGGACAAAAGGAAGCGGCTTTGAGCGCGGTATTCGGAACTCACTGCGGCAGTGAACAGAGCGTGCAGAATTGAAAATGTTACCCTGTGAAGCAGGCAAATAGCAATGCACTGTATGCACAGAGCAATAAATGAGGTGATTTCCTGGAGTGTTGGGTTGAAACACACATGGCAGATTTTACAGCATAAGAAAATTATTCTCTGAGTTTTACTAGCTTCTTATGGCCACAGCAGTGGCAAAGAGTAAGAGAGCTTCACTAACTTTTGAAGCAGATGCTGAGCAACACAGGAATAAAAATTTTAGTAGGGTAAGTGATGCAGAGAGTTAAAAAAATATGCATAAATTTGTGCAAATACAGGCTGTAGAAATCACTAAGCTTCCATCCATGGACGTGGGGGATGCAGAAAAGAGATTTCTAAAGGGACTTCCAAGTCCCTGACAGCTTGCCACCATGCCTACAAGGACACAAGAAAAGTTGCAGGGGGTGGGGGGCACCACAAAAATTTAGGAATTCCCAATTCCCATTTATCTGGCAAGCTCCCTGTGAGGGAGCAAAGGACAGTGGAAGCAGAATAACCAAAATCACATGTACCAGAAACATAAGGGCAGCTCACAGAGATAAAAGAAGTAAGGCTTGGTGAAAAGCAGGCAGGTTAAACTACTTTTCCCTTGTGTTCCTACAGAAGATTTCAAATCCACTGGACCTGGACATTATACAGGGGAAAACACATCTATGTGGTTAAAAATTCAAGACATAGCATCTGTATTTTCTCCTTGAGTCGAGCAGCATTTGTCACAGGAATCAGAAAAAGAGTAACCCAGTTCACATATTCATTGCATTTTTGCAACGGAATCCTATTAGACACTGTGTCTTCGTTCCAAAACGCTCTATGAGTGTTTGTTTCTCACCAGATAGGAAAGTAAGGTTTCATCTGAGCCTTCCTTTGTCTATTCAGCCAACTAAGTAACTGGTGAACGTACCAAAAGGTATGGGAAAGCCACTGAAAGCAGATTACATATCACTTACCAGCAAACACTATTGGTTGCATGACTTCTGCCACCAGCTGTGGAGACCACAAGTGGGATGAGATGAGACTCTATCAACCACTGTGATTCATATTTGCTGTACTCATCTGTTACATGCAAACCAGTTGCTGCTGGCACTCAACGTTTATGACTGAAATCTACCAACTCCCACTACCATGAAGGTCTCCTTCTAAGCAGTAAAGATGTTCCAGCTTCCTTGGTGAGGTTTCCTTTATATTTTAACTTCTTTCACCCAATGAAGTGAAATTGAAACTGAGAGCACTCACCAGCCCTTGAGCACTCCAGTGCTGAGAGACCGATGGGATTTTATACACATCACTTCAGTTTTGTATTTCTCTCTTCCCTCAGATCAAGTCAGCCTTGTGGGACCATTATTTGCAAAATCAAAAGGGAGGAAATCAGCTGTATATTTACCTCTACCACTTGGCTAAATCCCAGTGTGAGACTTTGAGAATGAAATGCTAATGGACAGCATGGGACTAGCAGCCTTTGAGCAGGGAACGAGCACTCAGACTCCAGCCTTGCCTACTTCCATAGCGTTACCTCCACACTTTTAAAGGAGGTACATATTACCTACATTGGAGAAATGTTTTGAAAATTTACTAATTAATGCCTCTAAAATATTTGGAGTTCCCCAAACTAACTGTTACACAGGAGAGCAGTATATGAACGATCTTTATAATGACAGTGTTATCAGAAAAGAAAAACAGAACGTCTTTAAAGTGACCAGAAAATTGCTTAATCATATTGAAAACAAACAGCTGCCAGAGTTAAACATTAGACAGTGGTTTTATTGCAGCACTATACTAATCAAAGAGTTTAACATATGTACAGAATCCTAAATCCCACTCTTTGCTTCAAAATAATTTCTTGCACAACCTTATACCACTGCTTTCCTTTCATCTCTGATAAAAGGCCTTCAGCAGTTCCAGTCATACTAACACTACTGCTGGTTGCTGTGGCTGCATGAGCAAAATGCAGTGACCTGCCAGAGAGCCTGTGACAGCTTCCCATTGTAAATATTCACATGGACAATTTCATCACTAACCCTGTGACAGGAACTGGGTGTTGCAGATACACTGGGAGTGTGGTGGGCTTGTAAGGAGGGTAACAGCATCATGGGCTATATTGATGGGAGCATAAGCAGGAGATCGAGGGACATAATTATCCCCCTTTGCTTGACCTGAACCACATCTAAATACTGTATCCAGTTTGAGATCCCCACCCCATCCCCCAGCATAGGAAAGATAGTGACACACTGGGACAAGCTCAGCAGGGGACACCAAGATGGTTGGAGCTGGACACGTGTCCTGTGAGGAGAAGCTGAGGGACTGGGACATTTCCAGCTTAGAGAAGGGACAGCTTCAGGGGCAATCAAGCAGCCCTCCGCCATCTACAAGGAGGTCAGCAGGATGATGGAGATAGGCTCTTCCCAGTGGTGCATGGCAGAAGTATGAGACACAACAGGTAGAAGCTGAAACAGCAGAGCTTCAGACTGGGTATAAAGAAAACCTCTTTCCCCATGAGAACAGCAGGACTCGTCACCCAGAGAGATTGTGCAGTCTCCATCCTTGGAGGTTTTCAAGACTCAAGAGGATAAATCCCTGAGTGAGCTGGTCTGAGCTCACAGCTGAGCCTGCTGTGGGCAGGTGGCTGGACTGACACCTCCTGAGCTCCCCTCCAGCCTGGGTGTTGCAATGAGCCTGCATTCCCCATTAGATCCAAACCTACCTCTGACTAGCAGGTCATCCACGAACCAGTAGTGAAGATATTAAAAAGCCTTCCCAGAAGCAGAAAGATGTATATATTTTCAAAAAGCAGGATACACATGAGTACAAATACAAGTTTAAGAGAACCTGTGTACTTGTGCACATTTGTAAAAATATGTGCTAAAATCCAACTGTAAACTACCACTGTTAGGGATATGGTAATGAATTAAGACTATTCACCTTCAAAAACAGACTCCTTTAGAAGTTTTCTTTTCTCACTAAGCCAGCACGTCCTTCTCCATTCATACGTTTCAGTGGTTCTGCCAAGTCATCAAACTTAAGAGTTTTTTCATGTTTTTTCATGGACAGGACTACCTTGATCCAACTACTGCATGTTTTTTTAAAAGAAAAAAATTAAGAAAAGAGGGGAGTTGCTGGATGCAATGCTTTTCTTGAGAAGAAAAGATTAGTTAAATAAGAAAAATAAACCAACACCACACACATTTTTTGTATTCTCACTCAGTTGTTTCTATTCTAAACACAGGGTAATTTTGCAAAACCAAATATTAAAAAGAAAAAAAACCCTAGCATATTTCTTGAAAAAGAAAATATTTTAAAGTGTTATAAAGTCTTCTAAAAAATATCATTATTCTCATGTATCTCAAATTTATTTTTTGAAGTAACTGAGTTGTGCTCTAAGCTTCCTCAGGCTAGCCCACCTAATCAGTTGTAAAGAACACAAAAAAGGGACATCCCATTCCAGCTGTAAAATAAATAGATTAAAAGCCAATGCAGCCACTGACTTGTGTCATCAAATTCAACAATTCATCAATAAACTTTAATAACTTTGTATATAAGTCACTGAGAGTGCATTGAATTCAATCACAATTTAGGGTCACATGAGCTGCATTTAAATTCAAATACTGTGATGATATAGCCACCTGAAATGCAGAGCCTTCAAAAATCTTTAACTTGCAAAAGGCCAGTTTTTGAAACATTGGTAAGAAAAGGCTGACATACCGTGGTCTTTTTGTTTGCACACCTGTTTATCAAATAATGGCTTTTCAAATGATATATACACATCATCTGTATTCATTTGGATTAAATTGAATTTCCCCAAATCAAATTCCCTCCCAGTATATTTCCTTTGCTGTGCATCCTTGGGCTGAGGGAAGCTGACTGCTGAGCTCTCACACCTCCCAGGAGCAAAGGAGGTCACGCTGACCTGTTCACCAGGGAAAGCACTGACCTCAGCTGCATGTGTGTTGTTTCTCATCAGTATTTTCTGCTGAGATTGCAAAGCATCCACAATTGCTATTTCCTTGTTCTCTCTCTTCCTCCCCCACAGCATTCATCCTTGGCACAGCAATAAACCTACCAGGACGAAGAAGTTGAAGGATGCTCTCCTGTCACTTTTTCTGCCCAGCTATGATTTCTATCCTTCCTCCACCTCCCCAGCTTATTTGCATTTTTCATCATCAACAGTCAGTCATAATAAGGTGAGAGAAAGGATTAAAAGCATCTTAGTAAACATTTGAGTCATCGTGGTCTAGTGATGAAAATCTCTCTATTTTAAATAGGCTTAGTACCTAAGCACTAGACTTCAAGAAATGTAATTGGGATTCACTGATCCTTTTTTATCAAGTAATTTTTCTTCGAGGTTCAAATGTGCCTCAACAGGGCACTTCACCTCTGTGAAGACTTAAGTCCGGATATCTCTGCAAGACTTAAGGAAGACAGCTCAGTGTTAAGCCCATTGTATGGATGAGGAATGTGAAAATGTAAAGACTAGATTTTACCCTGATCAAACAAAACCAAACAAAACCCTAAGAACTTGTGTGACACCTCTACCAACACTGACGTTGCTAATGGCAGCAGTTCTGTGCAAAGATAGCAAAACTTCCCATGCAGGCACACTAAAGATATTCCACTGGTTTCTGCTTTGTTGTAAGGGAGCAATTGCTTAACCAGCTCTCAAAAAAGCCTTCTTGATTAAAAAGACAATGTTATCTAGGGTTTTGTCAAATACAGTTTTCAAGCTTGTCACCACAAGCAGGAATTTATTTTCCTTTTATACCAGAACTGACTAGTCTTTGGGCAAATTCCCTTGAAAGCAGCAAAGTTCAAGCTGATGGAAACAAAGCAAAGAGCCCTTCAGCTGCTCTCCAACATTGTGGCCAGCATGACTCCGTGACATTGCCACATGTCATCCTCCAAGCTTCAAGCAGGGCTCAGAGCTCCTCCACCCCTCTGCTACTCCTATTGTTCCACCACTATAAACAGCTGCTGAGACCCAAACAGCTCATCACGCAATGCTTTGGATGTAGCAGCACTTCAACAAACATTTCAAGCTCATATATTATATTTTAGTTCCAACAGTTCCTGTTATATAGGAATTCCTTGTCTATTCCAAAAAGAGACAAAGGGGAACAAAGGTGAATGGTTAGTGAAAAAGGGGAAGTGGGAAGGCAAGAAAGAAGATGTGATTAGATGAGCCAGTGTTACAGATTTCTGCTTTGCCACACACCTTTTCCCCAAGAGCCCACACCAGTTCTTTGCTGAAGAGTCCCAAGCATCTTTGAAACTTAGAAGAGCACCATATCCTTCGGGGAGCTCCCTGGGCAGTTTCTGCTTCCCAGGACACCCACCCACCTGATCTTCCAATTTTAACTCTCTAAGGAGCTGTACTTGTTTTCCCCAGTGTCATCACTTTAAAAGTAGTTCCATTCCTGTGGTACAGGCTGCTACAACAGCTGTAACCACAGCTGTAGCATCCCTGGTGTCACCCACCATCAGAAACTACCAAGGTACCCTATGGACATTCTTGCTTGTCTCAGTCCTTGGCAAAGCACCTCTTCCCACCTGTCCCATGCCCCACCAGCCACCTCCCTGCTACCACTGATCTTTGGCCCAGATGCCCAAGGGCAACATCACTCCCAAGACTGACACAGAGACAGTATAACCAAGGTACTTCCACAGCTGGCTACTACAGCAAGACTCTGCAAGTGAGGTTACAAATGGTGCACAAGGCTGAGAGGCCCTGCACAAGTCTTCGCAGCATCAGCAGGATCTCCAAAATTAAAGCACACTTCCTTGGCCATTGAAAGGGAATGCAATGTTGTTGGAGAAGAATATATGTGTGCAGATTTCATCTACAGCACTTTCTAGAGACCTTGCCCCAAGGCTGATATATTAAAAAAAATATGGATAATTTTGGTGTCCCCCAAGGGAATTCAGAGATGAAGCACTTGTATCTTCAATAACAAGCTGAATAAAATTGATTTCACGGATTATTATTTTTCTGGATTACTTAACAGATTTTGGGGGGAAAAGAAAATGGAATTTTTATTCAATGCTGTGAACTGTATCAGAGTAAAGGTAATCCCAAACCCTACCTCTGACAGTGGCCAACAGCAGATGCCAAAGTAGAGAGCATAGGAACCGAGACAATGTCAAGTGAGGCTTCCACAGGGGCTTCAACCATCCCACAGTCTGGGTACGTCTTGAAGCAAGACTTCCACAGCTTTGTTTTATGCAGTAACTCTCAACAGCCTGTCCTTCCATAAACTTTTCTTCTTGTTTTTTGAATCCATTTACACATTCAGCAAGACAGAATCCACACTCACTCCTACAATTCAATTGTGTGGTGTGTGAAAAAGTAGTTTCTTTTGTGCTTAAATTTACTGTCAGGCTTGTTGGTTTTAGGGCGTGGTGGGGTTTTTTTATTGTTTTTTTTTATTAAAAGGCGCATATTAGTTTTCCTGTGAAAAAGTGGGTATTCAGCGCTGCCCTCTAACCACCCCGGGCCAGTCAGAACTGACAAACCTTTATCACATTAACTTGCAATCCTCTTTTTCAAGCTGGGGAGCCCCAATGTACTGAAATTCTAGTTCCCCTTTTCCATATCTTGTTTCTGACCTTGACCTTCACTTGCCATCTTTTAATTAGCCATTAAGCTTCAAAAGACCTGTAGCTGTCTGTCACAAGCCTTTGGCAATAGCCCTGCCAAGTCCACTGCATCAATGGGCACAAAGTGCAGTAGGCCAACAACAATGAATTTGTAAAGCAAAATAGGTGGAGCACATCTAGTTTAATTTTATTCCAAGGATACTCATTTTAAATAACACGAGCTCAGTCTACCACGTGTGCCACAGCAAGGTAAGTGGGAATAATCAGAAGATTTGCTTCAAAGTGCACTCCTGGTCTGAATTAACATGCTTACGGCACCACATCATCTATCAACTGGATTAACCTTCAGCTCAGGTTGGTTCACAAATCCAAGTAGTAGTTCAGTTTGAACTACTTAGATGTCTTAGAAATCTTAGAAAGATGACTTAGATTGCTTACTTAGAAATCCTTCAATTTCTTCAACACAAAAAAACTTTCCACTAGAAACATTTAGTACAAGGGCTCATTTAACACTGTTTCTTATGGTCTTGTCATCTTTTCCCACTTTTACAACTCAAACAGGATCAAAATATTTCTCTGGTTTCTGTTTCTGATGTCTTGGAAGGATTTTTGGCATGTACCCCTCCCCAGTTCATTTTGTACTACTTTAGCAATCAAACTAAAAAACCTAACAACTTTACCAGAACTTATGGTCCTTGCCATTTTACTTTATTGGATATGACTTCCATTTAAAAAAAAAAAAAACACAACATATTTTTATTTCTAATAGACCCTTGTAATTTTCTGCTTACACATACTATCTTTTTCATTTTATTATTGGTACTTTTTAAGTCTTCCTTGACAGGAGACAAATATTTACTCTTAGTTTCTAATAATGGTACATTGAAACAAAACAAACATAAGAAGTCTTGATGCATTTCATCCTTTTAGCTGCTCCTCTTATTTTTCTCTCAACACATTTTCTCATATCATTTAGATCCACTTTTTAAAGTTACTTTATGTGGTTTCTTGAGTAGCAGATTGATGCTGAATTTGAAGTCACTGTGCTTCCTACACTTCTTTAATCTAACGAAGATGAGACATTCAATGCTTTCTTTGGCATTCCCTCTAAACACTGACATTTGGAATTAAAATTTTATCCAGGATGTTTTCTTTCTTCTTAATAAGTGCTTCCTACTAAACAATCTTTATAATTGAGAGCTTTTGTCCATCCTCCAAAAGAAAATCCCTGTATTAAGCGCTGATGTTCGCTTTCTTAGAAATCAGGGTGCTGCTGCTGCTGCACGCTGGGGCTGGTAACACCTGGCAGGAGAGGATGGGGCCAGGCTCTCCTGGGAAGCAGCACCATGCCCCAGCCATACGCAGAACAGCTGCTTACCTCTCCCACTGCGCAAAGCTACTTGTTTAGTAAATACTACATATACGTGCACACATTAAGCATACATTTGTACAGCAGTGTATTTACAAAAGCCTTTCTTCTCCCCCTTAGGCCGTCTGCCAGAAACACTCAACTGCAGCAGTTCAAGATTTCTCTATAGCCTAGCCTCACATTAAAAATTTGAGCCAGCGTATGACCCAGCCTCCACCAGTCATAAAGTGTTTAACTATTAACTACTCATTAGACCACAAAAGATTTGCATCAACGGCACGCTTCCTGATCCAGCCATGGCATTACAGCTGGATGAAGTGCTGGTTTAAAGAGCAGAACCTGAAAGCTGGTGGGGTGACCTCCTCCAGCCAGAGAGGTGAGCAGGAGCCTACACTTGCATTGGGGCTCGCCCTGTGGGGAGCTCAGGTTTCAGTCAGAGGCTCTCTTGGAGCTCTTGTGCTCTGGGATGAGATAAGCAGAGCCTAATAAGACATCTAGTTTCTGTGCATGATCCCATCAGCTCTAATCAAAGCATGGTAGAAGCTGGTTATGCTGGAACAGCATGCAATTGTGTAAAATGTTAGCAATTACAGCTATACAAAGTATTCAAGAAAGCACTAGTTACAACCAATTTTGAATCCAATGAATGGTACTCAGATTAAATGTTTAAGTCTCCTTTCCCAGTTCTGCCCTATCACACACAGGGTAATCCAAAAGGAGCATTACCTACAGCTAAAAAGCCTTTGGGAAATACATAGGAAGATATTTTGAAAGAAGTGCCACATATAAATCCAACTCCACTGAAATCTCTAGAATGCAGCTTTGTTCCAACGACTACAGCCCAGCAGAGACTCCCCCTCCTGCAGATGTCTATTCTCAGCCTTCTGCTGTAGAAGGTGACAACAGTACACGTGTGTCGTACCCAAAGAGACTGCACTCTATATGCGCACAATGGAGCGGGCAGTGGAAACATCACAAGCCACAAACTTTGAGCCTCTCTTTACACAACTTCTTCATACCACAGCTCAAACCATTTCCTTCCCCCTTCTCCAGTAAGGAGAACTGCGTGCGTTCTAATCCAGGGGAATTAAATGGAAATAAGATTTAGACCCTGACCACCTCTTACTGCAAAAAGTAAGTGTCATCATTCCAAACATATCAAAGCACTGACTAAAAATCTTAACAGAAAATTAAAACTCATTCTGGAAGAAGAAATATCCAGCCAGATGTTTTCCTTAGTCCTAATTTTCAGACTAATGTTTTTTCATGTTCTTCATTAAATATGGTTCAGACAAGTTCTCTGCAGGCACAGGAACCCCATCTAGCAAAGGTCATTTCAAGGACCAAATAACTGGTAGTGACTGACCACCACCACGTACTACTGAATGATCCACAGCCATTGAAAAGTTAAAAGATTGACAGCAGGGAAAATAGTCCAGCCATAGAAGAGCAGTGGTTTACAATTCAAGGGCTTTCTATTCCCCCGTTTGCTTTGCAGTGCCGAGCAAACTTGGCTTACCTCCCTCTCCATTCCCCAAATCACCCACGGAGAGCAACAGCTGATCTCTCCTGCAGACGGAAACATTGTGAAGAGCAGACACAAATCCACTGAGCGCTACAGGGAACCACAGCTCCCCAGCTGTGTGGGCTGCAGTCCCCAGGTACTACCCAAGACAGGTATTTATTATCAGACACCAATCAGGATTAACCTACCTCATTAACAGCAGCAGTTAGCTTTTCAACCAGAGGAATTAAAAAGATGCAAAGACTACTAACTGCTGGCCAAAGTCTCATTATTTTAAGTTAACAAAGCTGATGACAATGCCATGGCTACAATAAGACAGAAGTCAGCTCTTTGTGCTGGTACCCTCCCACAGAAGCACCTCTGGTCCAGGCGCTGCCAGTTTCCAGGAGCTGCCATGTAACGTTAATGCCAACACATTCTTGACAGTCATTTTCCTTAGGGTTACATGCAGTGTCCACTTATGTTGTCCAACAGCAGAGCCTGAGGACAGAACTAAAGTTTCTAAACCTACTGATTCTTCTCCTGTAACAAGGGAGTTCCCTACACCAAGCCTCCAGTTTCCAGGCACTTACAAACTCCTCTTATTTCCTTTCCTGAAGAAAGGTGATGAGAAGCCAGGTGATGAGCTGAGCCTACGTGTTCAATCCTAGTTTCATGGCATACAGTTTCAAGAAAATGTTTGCTTTTACCCCTCCTCCCCCCCAGTTTAGAAGTTTCAGACATTGCATAATTAAGGCAGTTTCCCCAACTTACACAATGCTTTCTTTTCTCCTTCTCTTCCCTTACATCCTCCAAGTTGGTGAAGCAAACGACATGGACAAAGCTCCAAGAAGTCTGCATGAGGAAGAGCAGCGGTCCTGATACATTCTCACCAGTCATACTACAGACCTCCCAGACCCAGCCAGATGAGGTGAGCGCCAGCCTTCCCCCACCACGTGGGGATGCTCCTCATCAGAAAGAGTTACACCTCTGCTCAGCAATTCTCTTCAGAGAGGCAGAAGGAAAAGGCAAATCCAAACATGCATAGTTGCTTTGCTTTCTTGCTTTAGACCTACTGACATCCCCTTTTCCTACTCTTCAGTTCAAAGGATTGTATTTTACCTGCTGTCCTTACTCCAGCTCCAGGAACACCTGGATCTGAGAAGCGACCAATAGTTCCAGGCAGCTACTTTTCCCAAGCCTTCAGCAGCCTGGCTGCAACTGAGTTAGAGCTGCAAGTGTGACAGCTGAGCCAGGAGAGAAGCTCTGAGAGCTTGCTCTGGTGTAGGCTAAGGGTGGGAGGACTGGAAGAGGACTGATGTACCAGTGCTTGTATAAGGCCTTGTGACAACTAGCAGTTGTCTCAGTGGTTTTGCAAGTATCAGTTGTATTTACTCTAGCTGAAGTGTTGCTGTCTGCAATACAAATTCAGGTTTCCTATGGCTGCTTCCCAACTCAACATTCATGAAACAGCCAACACCCTTGGTCAGGATCAAGGCTTCGTCATGGTAGATACTAGGTAGATAAAGAAGATGACTTCATCCCATCTTAAAGACTTGGCAAAGATAAAGAGGAAATAAGATGATGGCAGTGTTCCTGGAAAGGGAAAAACCATATTTAACCATGCCGCCTCTTGGCCTCTATCAAAATAATGATTATGCTTAAAGCCCCAATTGCATGCAAATATGTAAATAAAAACCAAGACTCAGACTCAGAGCCGGGAAGTTGTTTAGCTGAAGCCTGAAACCTCTTGTCTGTAATAATCTTCCTGCCTTCTGATTAGAGCCAAGAAAAGGGTTTAGCATTTCTCCTCTTCTCTAATACTATTTGTAAATGTGTTTTTCCTCCCTCCTATCTTTCCAGTTGGTTTCATTTATGTAGACATGCCAGTGTGGTAAATTTCAGACCTATAATTTGTAGCTTCCTGACTTGGGGATGGTTCTGAACTAGTTCTCATATGGCTGTTCCTCCAGCTAAATATTTATACACGTATACACTGTGCATAGCTTTTACTTATGTGCATGAGCAAAGGCTCTGCATGCTTCACATAATTTTTCAGAGTCTACATGTGTTTTCAATCATGACAACACAGTGAAAATATGTGCCTACAAAACACATTTTAAATGTATTTCTACAAAACAGTATGTGCTTACCCTTGAGGTGTCCTCTATATATAGAAAAGCTGAAGATTAGACTTCCTGTTCTCATTCTTTCCCTTCAAGTTCTTCTCTTTTTATTCATTGTATCCAGGTTTCCATTATGACCCAGCTATACATGGTGTTCTCACTGGCATGGAATCAATTCAAATGTGAATTTTGATAGTACACATGTACATGATAAAGCATGAAACTATCCCCTAAAGAGGCATTTGAACTTCATATTTCAGTCAGCTCAACAACGATGCTGCGAGAATGAATGGGCACCATTCTCCTGCTCGGTGTCTACTAAGAGACCACAGCTTACAAGTCTTCAGTGTGCCAAAAAGGAGTACAGTTATAAATGACTATTGACACTCACTGCCATCATATTTAACATATACATGATTTAAATATCTTTTCTTTAAAAAAAATCAAATTCAATTTTGTCTACCAGAGTGGTTTTAAACAGTCATTTAGCTCCAAAGCCTTTTGTTTGTTTGTTTGTTCGTTTGTTTGTTTGTTTGGGGTGGTGGGTGTGGTGGGGAGGTGTTAAGTTGTTTTAGCTTGTGGATGAGGCCATACAAGTCATTCCAAGTTTTCTTCCTGATGGCAAACCCGAAGGAATTTACAAGAAGTTTCACACCCAAACCTTGCAATAAGCTACATTCACTATCAAATGTCAGTTACCCTGTTGACCCCAAATAGGAAATATAAAGAGCCATAGCTAGTTCTTGATTGTCTCACAGTTTTTTATAAGACTTTGTAATAAGAGTTAAACATTACTTTCTCCTACCATCTTTGTTTTCCTACTCCTGAGACACAAGATGTTAGGCAGGCTGAGGAGCCCTGGGACCTGCGCTCACATCTTGCAAGTTCACAGTTAACAGCTGTTTACCTCTGGGATAGCCTTCCCTTACCGATATACAAAATACACCTGACCACAGCCTGAAGACTAAAATAGATGAGATTTAACAAAATTGATTTGGGTATTCCATGGCTTTTTTTATTCTTTGAAGTACTCTTCAGAACAGTTCTCAAAGTCAACAATGCTATGTAAATGTATTCACACACAGATAAATGCTTGCAGGACCAGGGCATAAGTTAAGCACATTCTACAGACTTGGCTAGTATCTGGGTTTACAGAAGACTATCTATTTGACTTATATATGAACCATTTTTATCATCATTATCTTGAATGGATTTTTATTGATGTGCATGACTGGACAGTCTGTGCTTTATATGAATACCCATATTCATCCACAGAGGACAAATCATCTTTCTCCTACTGCAAGTTTGTCATGAGGCAGAGAGACCCACACACAACTCAGTCAGGCAGTCAAAAGCCACAAATAACAAATAGGAAACCATGGAAGCAGTTTCTGAAGGATTTGTACACCAGACTGTTATACCTCAGCTGCATGTCATGCTGTTACAAATGAGTTAAGTTGTACAATTCAGGATCTTCTTGCAATATATTTGAGATTTTTTTAAAAAAAGAGGGCTGAGTGGATCAGAAAATCCAAGCAGCACTAGTCTCCACTAAAACTCCTCAGAAGCCCAGCTAGCTGCATAGCTACTGTTGTGCCCTCCTGCAGCAGTCATACAAATAAAAGCCTGGCTGCCCAACCAGTCAGACAGCAAGCGCCATCTGCTCACACAGTGATATTTGGGGGGGGCGGCGAAGTTAAATAACATAGCAACAGAACATTTTCAGAAATTCCAGATGAGGGCTAGCCTTTTGCCCAGATCCATTGGAAATAAATCTAAAGAAAGTAATATGAGACTATGCTGTATAAGTAATACACGTATCAGTAGTTACTGTCTGCACACTCACACAGAAGTTCCCATCTTTGCCAAAACCAGCAGACACTGATGTAGGGTCTGCAGGGTTACTAACACAAGATGCTGCAGTTTGCAGAAAAGCACCAGATCTCTCCAGCTGTACCTCTAATGCCTGCGTACGCTCCGTGAAAGGAGAAAAGTGAGGAAGCTCCAGCAGGCAAGCACCAAAGAGTATTGCATCTAAGAGGAAGACCTTCCTCAGACAGACCTTCTGACCAGCACCACAGGCACAAATGCCTCAGACCCACCAATGCTGGGCAGTCAGTTGGTGCCAGTCTCCAAGGAGTGAGGTTCAGCAGTGGTGCCACTGTGCCTGCTTTCACCTCACACAATGACTGTGCTGTGTGGATGGACTCTGCAGACATCAGACATGCTTTGGTGTAGGGTATCTTACTCTTTGCTGTAATCTACAATCCTCCTCAGGGATCTTCAGCAACACCCAGCACTCCTGGCACAACAGGATAATCAGACAGACACCTCAGCTCCTCCAGCCATGGTCCGGTCCCTACCACAGCACCATTTCTCCTCCACCCTCCTGAGTAGGACCTGGCACTGCTGCAGCCTTGTTCTGCAGTGGGAGGAATCCAGCAGAAAAGCAGAGATACCAGGAGGACAACCAGCTCACTTGGGAGCTTTCTTAAGAGCCCTTTGGTCCCAAAACAAACTCTGGACTACAACCTCTCTCAACCATCAACTATCTCTTCCTAATGAAAACTCTGGGCCCAGGACCTGTGTGCAGGGTCACTGGCAAGAGGAAGGTACTGATGAGGAGCTGTTTTGGGCAACAAGGAGGCAGAAGGACTTAATGATGGCATGTTTGGGAGAGAAAGGCTTGAGCATGTCCTGAATGCATAAGTCTTCCTGACAAGTGTCCCAGTGCTGGCTGTGTCTCCCAACAGAGCTTCAGGCTCCTAGCGCCAGTCAGATATCAAGAGGCAAAAACTGAAGGTAAAAATAAGTAACCTGCAGTCTCGAGCCAGAAGCCATTTGGGGTAACAGGTTTGTTCCCTGAAACGTTTACCATGTTTGAGTCTTGTTTTAAGCTTGGAATGGAAATTCAGACCACTGTTTTACCCAAATTTTATCCAAATATGCAAATGCACAGGAAAAATAAAACAGGAATTTTAAGTAAAATTCTGTTGGTAAAACTGAGCACAACTTTAATCTATTTTCTCCCATTCTGATAAACTCACAATTTGACACAATGGTATTACAAATTTAATCCAGAATAACCCACTTTTCCTATTCATTCTGATGAGGATCTCTCAAGAGAATAAATGGTTCTTTAAGGCAAAAAGAATTGAAATAAAACATTTTTTAAAAATGTTAAGTGGCGTCTGATAGTCTACAATCTGTCAAATTCAGCAAACAAGGAGGGGGGAAACTCTACCTTGTAAATAAGGCAATAACAAATCTAGTTTCTACACCCTGGAACGAAGCCAGGATCTAAGTGTGAAGGATTGAGAGGAAAATACGTTGTAAATTCCTTCAAGTGAAAGTCCCTATTTAAAAGGCAGAGAACACCAGTTTTAGAAAGGTCATGAAGTCACAGCAGTTTTTTCAAAGCACAACTCCTAAATGTCAATTTGACCTCTTTTTAAAGGCAGAGACAGACACAGCTGCACTTGGAGTGTAACCCTTACGCTAGAAAGAGAATAGCAATGAATAACAAGATGTTTTGCACTGAACTTTGTGTAGACAGCCATAAAAAATTTAAATATGTACTCAGTAAGCATCACAACCTCAATGATTGTAAAAATTTATTGCTGTGTATTCTCAGTTGAAAGAAAAAAAAGGGGGAGGGGAGAGAAATATGCCTCTTGTACAGGCATAAAGTTGCAAGTCACACAAGCTGCATAATTACACCATTCACTTGAGCCTGGTTTTACCCCCTTTCTAGGTAAGAGGACTTGCTGTGAGGACAGGGAAATGTGGCAACTGGCAGACCTGTGTGCCTTGACTTTACAAGTCTAAGCTTTTGGGAAGGGTTGTAGCAAAGGTGGAAGAATGACTCTGAAAGACAGAGCTGACAAGTCCTGCTATTCCATCTCTGATAAATATTACAGATGAGTAGTTTAAATTCAGGTGGGATTCAAAAATACATGGGCATATACACATATACCCACAAAAATACACACATGTAAATGCTCATAAAAAGCTCAGGCAAAATCCCCTGAAACTTGGAAGCTGGACTGGAAGATTCATTTTACATTAAGCCTTTGCATTTTATTCATAAATTAAATAGAATGTGGGTGTTGTGACTAACTGGCAGACAGTAAATTGAGCCACTGTGTGGTGTTTGCCACGAGATAAACTGTTGCTTCTCCTGATTTTTAAATGGAGGTTAACTGAACTCTGGCACACTCCACTAAAACCAAGAAGACAAGGAACAATTTCATGAATATATTCCCATGGTCCATCAAACATTTGTCACTTACATTGCCCAGATACACTGTCTGTTGGGGTCTGCAGCGGGTCTGCAGATAAGTTAGTTGACCTCAAAGACTTAGTTAGCTGTGTACCTTTAAGACAGATTGTCAGGTATGTAAACAGGATGTGAAGAATCGGAACTTAGAACCACAGCATACGGGCACCTACAGCAACAGCAAATAGCAAGCAAGAAGGAGGACACAAAAAACCTATCAGGGTCTAACACCTGCACTGTCTAAGATATATAAATAGTTTGTATAAACAATAAAGGCCATTTTGTCCGAACCCAGCCATGCAGACATAGTGTTTCTTTTAAGTCTGCCTCGACTTGCGTCACCACAACTGTCAAAGATGATGAACACACATATCAATAGCCTGATATTCTGCTCTATTCCCCATCACAAAGGTAACTGATTCTGCTTTCCAAGGGAAGCAAAAATGTAGGGTGCAACCACACTCAAGAACGTGAAAGAAAGATCTGGCTCCAACTCTCCAAAGCTTTCCTGAACATGTATAGCATAATACGATACCTTGATCCTGGCCCTCCATTTCTATTCACCTCAGATGCAATTGTACACACATGCAGAAGTGACTATGAAGTAGATATAAGTGACCTGGTAACATTTGACATGCATCTCCTGCATAACACCAGAGGCCTCATGGCAAATGCTCCAGCCACTTGCTGTTACTCCCAGTCAGGATGCTGGCAGATCACACACACACACACCCCAAAACACAATACCAATAAAACATTGCAAGAAAGAAGGGTGCTAAACCCTAGAGCAAAACTACTATGAACCATAGGACACGTAGGTAGACTCAAACAGCAACCATCTGGCAAAGCTGCCACATTTCAGGCAGTACATATCTGAGCATCTCCAGCCTATTCGGAGTTCTACTGTGGCTCAAGAAGAGATGCAGACACATAAATATCTCATTTGCACCTTTCTGCATACTTTGAGAAACAGAGGTTATTAGTTATTGGTTTTTATCTTATCAGATTATTATTCTCCTGCATTGCTACTTTACTATGTGTATTATTCCCCACCCCCCAAAAAAATTAAAACACAGTGTCGTTAATCAGAAGTTTTTCCCACTAATAAATTACTTATTTAGTATGTTTATATAGACTCTTTTTGCACAGTTAGAGTCATGTTGAAATTGCTCTAATTAAAATATTTCCATTTATTTGCATGACTAATCAGTATTTATCAGCAACATGGCACTTTATATCTTCAAAGCACTTCAACTGCATATAAATGGATTACCTGAAAACTTGCCCAAGAACATACTTTGGAATCTGATACACAGACTCAGCTATTGCTTCCTAAAATCACTACTGCCTTTGTATGTGCATCAAGTCACAGAAAGGATAACAGTGACGGGCCTGAAGAAGTGCATAGTGCATGTGTTACTTACAGAAAGAATTAATGGTCCATAAGAGACAAAGACAGCAGACCAGATAGTGTTCAGTGATGACATGGAAAAGCAGATGGCTTACTCCTTTGAGTGGTTGAAGAGACACAGTCTATCCCACTTCCCACCATGCTTTTTGCTGAAGAGAGCTGTTGTACTCATGTGCAAATGAAACCCCACATCTTTAAAATTGCTAGCAAGGGACCTGCCGCCATTCTTTCAGTTCCTTTTCTTTGGAGCTTTCTACAGACTTGCATACCAAAATAATCAGGGCATCTGGTGCTGCTTTCTGGAGACTGGCCACTAATGACTTGCACTGTATGGAAAACTAATTTTTCAGTATACTGCCATCACTGCATCTCCCCACAAAGCTCTTATCCCTGGGCCACCACCCATTGGTTGAAAGATGGGGTTGGGTACTTTTTTTTTTTTGCTTCACAGCTTGTTTTAACAAAGAACTTATACAGAAACAAACTACTTCCAGCAGCACTGAGCTACCCTGCCTGTCCACTAGTTACTTTTCCTTTTTAAAAATTAAGGATTACAATAGGAACCAGGCAGAGGAAGGTCTTTCAGCTTCATCATACCAAAGGAAGCAATATTAAAGAGTAGGTTTTGTAGATCTGTTGGTTTTGTTTTCAAAGACTGAAACACCTTTTAGAACTATCAGTATGCTTTCCCTTGAAGACTCAGAAGTGTAGCACCATCCTTAATACTTTCCTTTCGTTAAGGGAAAAACACCCTGTAGTTTTTCAAAATAAATAGCTTTTTACAATGTTCTGCAAGTGCCTTGACTGAAGACATGACAATAGTAATCATAGAAGATGATGAGTCGATTCCAGATAACTACAAAACAGCAAAAGTACTGATTCTTTTATGTTACTGCTCCCTGTCCTTTTTTCCTCTATGGCGCCACTGAGCTGAATCCCCTCATGCACTGACTCACATTGCTTCAGGCTCCTTTAAGCCTCAAAACTTCACTATGGTTATAGTGATTTGAAGTGCATATGGTGGCTTTTATCCAGAACAACCTGGAAGTGCTTGATGAACTCTACCAGGAGGCAATTATGCACAGCCTACTCACATCTCTGCAGATTCATAACATTGGAAAGAGACATCAAGAGATCATTAAGTCTGTCCCTCCCAGCAGGATCAATTATACTTGGGCTATTCCTGACAGAGGCTGCCTAACCTGTTCTTAAATACATCAAATAATGGAGGTTCCACAGCTTCCTTCAGCAGCCCAAACCAGTGCTTAACTCTCCTTGACATTAGGTTTTTCTACTGATTTCAGGCTCCTAAGCCTACTGTCTCTTATCTTATAAAAATCTGTCCTATAAGTTTCTTACACATATCTTTATAATGTTTATTCTTACAACACCAGTCCAGTCACCTCTTCTTAAGACTATGCAACACCATTTTATTTAATATTTCCTCAAAGGCCAATGTTTTCTGAGCAAAGAACTGTTACCCCCTCGTTAGAACTACCTGCTGTGGCGAGTACTTCAGGTTATGTGACAGGCACTGCCAGCCCTAAAATGACAGTCACCAAAGAGAATGGAAGTGCCCCCCAGCACAGTCAGCAGGAGACTCTCTTGAAGAACCTGCTGAGAAGAGTAGTCCTGACCCTTTTTTTCTGTTCTGTGTTAGAACAGTTGTTGGTTAGAAATACAAGCAATTCACCATCATTTCCCAGGCAGATTATTATTCATACTGACACAGTCACAGAGTTTGGTGCAGACAAAAGAAGATTTGAATGCCTGCTGGTTGTGTCCCTCTTCAACTTGGGATGGAGGGGTGGAAAAGAAAAAGAACAGAAAAGAAAATCAAGCCAACAAGAAGATCTCTGAGCAAAGCTTCTTTGTGTTGCTTTTTCCATTCTGCTGCTCTTTAGGCCTTTTGAGCTGTATTACTACAATTCAGTATGAAAGTGCCTAGAGACCAATTAAATCACTGACCCAACATGCTCAGGAAGTTACAGCTGTAAGATACGGCTTGCTACACACACACAAAAAAAAAAACCAACCACCAACAAAACCCCCCACAACTTATGATCTAAATAGATAAGACTGTAATAAAAGGATAGAGCATTAAAAACAGTTAATTTGTTTGCCAACGTCAATTAAACAAAACATCCCACAGAAAACTAGATACATCCTACATACAAAAAACTAAAGATCATGTAGCTGTAGGGTGTGTGCGGGGGGAGTGTCTGCAAAACTACTATCGCCCCCACGCCTGTCACCTGTGGCCCCCACTCCTCAGCTGGAATCCTTTGCAGCATTAGACAGCCCTTCACTACCACTGAGCTTAGGCAGGTAAACATACACATTAAGTATTAAGTTTACAACACAGGCAGCACAAGAGAAGCAGAGTTGTCATCTTCTGGCTGGTGGCTGAGAGGCATCAAATCTCACAGTTCACCTCTGGATTTCGAGAGGGGAGCAGGAGCACAGAAGCCACCCAGTCTAAAGGATCCCCAGCCCTAGCACAACTCCCATGTCCTCCCCATGAATCACCAGTTGAAATATAACTTATACTAAGCAAATGGTTTCTGGGAAGTGGATAAAGCACTACTATTTCAAAATAAAACCACTGGTAACCTAGTTGTAATATATATTGCCTCTTCAATCCTCTGAAAAAGTTTTAACTTACCACAAATCTAGAGATCTCTCAGGAAAATCATAAAGTTTGCACATATGAACCAAGAGGCTTCCCCTCCCATGGAGGCTCCTTCCCATCTTCCTTTTCTTCCCCCCCACCCCAAATACAGGAAGAGAGATCACCAGCTGCCTGCTGAAGAAAACAACCACCAAAGAGTGCACATCATTCAGATGGCTTGGATGATTCAGCTTTTCCACGTGAACTTTACTGAAGTTGCACACAAATGGTGCTTTGTGCATTTCTGAATCAAACACATAATTAATAGTCCAAGTACATATCAACACAATCTCTATTTGATGCACTTTTCATCTAAAACGGTGTATCCGTTACCTTACAATGGCTCCGGTTCTCAAACCTATCAATAATTATATCTACCTGTGCTTATATACTGTGGTATATATCCCCAGCCTTTAAAAATCCATTTTACATTGTTCTCAAAAGTTGCACCAAACAGGGCAGTGAAAAGAGGATCTAGTGACGAGCTCATCATTTTGAAAGCCACCTGATATGATGTGCATTGGTTTTAGAGTGGGAGGACTGGGAACAGAAAAGCCAGATGTTGCAAGCAGTCTGCTCTCCCAGATACAACAGCACAATAAGCAGCAGCTTGATCATAACCGTCCCTCAAAATTACCTGCAGCTACATTTTGAAAGTTCAAGATATTCTTATTGCCTGGAAACTTGTAGGAAAATAATATTAAAAGTTTCCAGACAGCAGGCTGAGAGGGAAAAAAAAACACAAAAAACAAACCCACACACAAATGCAAAACGCATACACATTCACTTGGTGTATTTTTGGTTTAGCACTGCTCAAAGATGAAGAAATAGCGCCTGTTTTTACTTCTCTAATTTCCTTGGCCTTTTCTCATTTGTTCAAATGTTCACTTGAATCCTCTTCATAAACAGCATCCTATTTTCATTTCACCCTTGCAGCCACAAATCAGAAACCGATCTAATAAACCTAACATATTTGACACAAAAAGTAAAAAGAAGAATCACACCTAGTGCTGCCTTGGACAGGATCTCTTGCCAGAGAAGCTCTGTTTACTTAGCAGGAGAAATGCTTATTTATCCTGAAGTATGAAAGCAGCACAAGCATGTTGAACACAACACTGCCTTCTGCAGGCATGCAAGAGTGAAAATGCAGAAACTGCCCAAGGTGCTCAGCAAGGACAGCCAAATCTGAGCCACTTAGAGGAGCACACAACTGCGGCCCAAATGCATGTGCAGCACCTGTGCCACCACCAGTCACCTTGCTTCAGCAAAGGGAGAAGGCAGCAACAGACTGAATGAGCTGGTCATCACTGGAAGCCACTCAAGAGCTACAGAAAAATAACAGAATTGTTGCTTGATCTGGCGCTTTGACCAAGAGAAGAAAGCCTTTGGGGTCACCTAGTGTGCCTCTTTCTTTTCAGGCACTACCTGGGATTTTGTCTTAGGGGGTGCAAGGTAGGTAAGAGTACTGGAGAACAAGCAGAGAACCATGCTTTGGCAGCGTCTCTTCTTCCACTAATGGCTTTGTTTTTGTTTTTGTTTTGTTTTTATAATTTACTTTCACTTTATTTTAAGATGTAAACGTGTTATGTCTGTCTAACCCGAAGAGCTCATACTAAACTAGTCAGGCTGGTGCAACTCTCAACTTGCTCCTGCCCCAAGTCAACACTGCCAGACTCGCCCACTCTTGCCAAGATGTCTCCGATCACACCCAGCTATGTGAGCAGCAAGCACTGTGTGAGACCAGAGGGTGCCTGAAAATTTCTGCGTTTTGAAAACATGTTAAATACTTCACTGGAAACTAGAGGAAAAAACATTATCTACATTTTCAGGAGCAAGCTGTGGGAGACATCACGTGCTTCAGTTACCAGGGGTGATTCAGGTTTTCTGAACTTCAAATTGCTGGTGATGGTTTGGGATTTTTTTATATTTTTTTTTGTTCACTGCCATTTCTTGACACCAACAGGAGTACTTCTCATCATGGTTTCCCATCACATTCCCCCCTTTTTGGTCAACCACTGGGAAAATGAGTCATGATATTGAAATCTGAGCCTCTTCCACATCCTGCTAGAGCTTTACTCCACACACACAGACTATATCCACCCCACGCACAACAGCAAACGCCAGTCAATTGCACTTCTTGTGGCCAGGCTCACCCATGCGTGAGCATCCCCGGGTGTCTGCCTCACTTCACAGTCTCTCCCCAACAACCCCAGCTTACTTGCCACTTTGCTTTCATAGAATTATTTAGGTTGGAGAAGACCTTTAAGATCATCAAGTCCAACCACTAACCCAGGCCTTTCTGCACAGCACTAGGTGAATCATGGCCATGCCACATGAGGAGCTCAAATGCTCCAAAACCTTTTTTTTTTTTTTAAATAATGGCTCTCTCATGCTGCCTCTGCATTAACACCATGCTGTGGGACACATCATCTCTCCAAACTGTTCCCACACTTCCACAAACTTTGCAAAACAAAGAACAACTCATGCTTATCACATTAGTCTTCTACTCTGGTTTTTCATTTTCTAGCCCCAGATTCATTTGCTATTCGAGTACGCTCACAAGCTAGTTCTGACCCACAGCTCATCGGGACCAGAGTCACAGCCGTCGAGTGCAGGTTATTCACCACAGGGCCCCACACAGTTGATGTGGACCAGGTGTATGACCCAGCACACCACACCAGTCTCTCCCTGCTAACTGGGAGTGAGTCTCACCTGGCTCCCAGCTCATGAAAAAGCCACACTGAAGGAGGAAGAAAATCCCCTACTGGGCTACAGGGCAGCAGGAAGCTCTCAGTGCAGATGCTGTTAATAAAATCCAACCCAGCCCTGAAAAAAGCCACAGAGCAGCTCCTCCAGGATGGCATGAGGGCCACGGAGCTCAGCAGGAGCCTGCTGCTTCAAGGGTTAATGCCCAGCCCCATCGGCAGCATCCCAGGCAAGACTCTGACTGGGAAACAGTAAGGTGCACTCGATCCTAAAGGTTTGTATTTCCTAACTTTGATTTTATTAATTCTAAAAAAAAAAACCAAACCTGAACAACTACTCATCTCTTCTGCAACCAAAAACATTCTATATTTGTATTTTGAAAGCTGAACCAGAGGCCTGCTGCTCAGCTCCTGAGCAGGAGGAAGAAAGGGACTGCTGCTTTAGCTGCTGGGCTCCTCCCCACCTTCTGGTCCCTCCATCACCCTGCCCAGGGCAGGCACAGGCAGCAGCAGAGAGGCAGGAGGGCTGTGCAGCAGGTCCGCACCCATCTCTCCAACAGGACCTGTGAATTCAGAGTTACAAAACTCAAAAGCAAGGAGAAAGAGCAGGCTCCTCTTCCTCTACAGAGATAAGAAGCCAATGTGAAGCTAAAGGGCAAGGGCTGCTTGGGGTGGTCTAAGCAGCTTCAAAGCAGAGTTTAAGCCAACAGCCTACTAGGCAGAGAGGAACTCTTACGCAAATTGAGAGCTTGGAAATACTGTCTTGCCGGTGGCGCTATTTTTACTGGAAAGCTCTGTCCAAAACTATCTTGGACATCAAAACAAACTAGATTATGCTATAAATATTAAAAGCTTTATAGCTGCTTGTTTGTGCAATAAATTCCTGGAAAGTCCCTTGGCCTTAATGTAGGTAGGAAAAGGTCAGAAAGAAGGAAGTAGGGTAAGGGAAATAATTCATTTTGGAGATAGTTTATATTTTGTCCTCATCCTACTCACTTATAGCAACTTATACCAACTTCCCACTAGAAACAAACAGCCAAGAGCTGTGCCAGAAGATATTAAGAGTTGTGTGTTCAATGGGATGTTCAATGGGCATGGGGAAGACAGTCTCCTAAGTTATGCTTAAGAAAGAAGACAGTCTCTTAAGTTATCCTTAAGAAAGCCTTTAAGTTCTGATGAGAGAAATTTAACCACCACAGTTGCTCTACAAGAATCTACAATACCTGAACTGCTGCCCTCACTTCCTACTACCATTTAATAAAATCAAACAAATCACCCAAGATGCAGCCATCTGAGTGATCATTTCACCTGGGTGAAAATCCTTAGTTTCATTATGATTCATTATCATTCCTGAAGTTTATTATTATTTTCTACTTTATTATAAGGTAGGAAAAGTTTTTCTTCTTGTGTTTCAGGGGTTTTTTGGTTTGCTTGGGTTTTACACAGCTTACAGATAAAATTATATAGCCCATTTATGACTATTTAACATTTTCACTGGAAATAGGTGAGGATTTCATTAGAAGCATTTGCATTGGAAATAGCTAATGGGGTATGGAAGAGGGAAGCACGTTAATAAGTAGCCACAAGAAGCATGTAATTACTTGGAAACCCCATTAAATACAGAGAGCTGTTTTAGACTGTGGCATTTTCTATGGCTCTCAGTAAATGTTTCGCAAAGAAAAAAGCCTCTAAGCGAAGGTCACAAGGGTCTGGAGGCTCATTACCTGCAAAGGCACTCCCAGAGTACATCAAAACTCATGGCAGCTGAGTGCCAGCAGCAAGCACAGCCCATGGCTTCACTGGGTTTGTTCCACAGGCATGTTCCAGCAGCTCCTACTCTGGCCCATCCATACTGAAGGAGGGCTAGTTTACGGGGGTGGAGGAAGAAACAAAAAAAGAAACAGCCAAACACAACACCCAGGCAGCTAACCCGCTTTGCTGAAAGTGGCACTATAAATTGGACTTGGTTGTCCTCTGATTACTTGGCTGCTGCCTAGCTGCCAAACTGGCACCATGCACGGTGAAATTTCATCCTCACCAGAGCCCAGGGAACAAACAAAAATTACAATCACAAATTGACCCCAAGGATTGTCCCTGTAAATCAGCACTGTCCAGCATGTTTTTTGTTTAATTCCTCCACTTCCGTACCCAATTAACAAATCATGTAATCATCTAAGATGTCTTTGCCGTCTCCAAAAAAAAATATATTTGGTTAACTGCAGAAACATTTAAGAGGGAAATTCAGTGGCTTACATCATCCTGAACAACTGACATGGCCACACAAGGAGATGTAAACATTTCTTTTCAAACCTATTTCATGTCATGCTAAAACAAACACATTTCTCCCACTGGCAGGAACTGGAGGACACCCAAAGGTCTGGGGTTTTTTTCCTCCACCGAATATGTAATCTTAATTTTTCTTCCTCCTGGCAAGTATGTGTAACAGACAACTCCTGCCTGTTTCATACTTAGTATGTATAAAAAAAATCCCAACTCTAAGTGATATTGGTCCAGCAACATTGTATTTAAATTTGAGTTTCCACTTCTGGACTGAGTCCACAGTCACCCAAACTAACCAAGTTTTTGGACCACTGCGTAAGGCCCTGTGGGAATGACACGATCTCACCAGCAGTTCCCAACTATCACAAAAGAAGGCAAAACTGATGGTTACACACTTGCCAGAGAGCTGGGCTCACATCGTGTGGGCAACAGGATAAAGAGGGGTTACTATTTTAAACCGATGCAGCAGCAGCGTAGGCAGTAGAATGTGGTGAAAGTATATATTGATAGCAGATCTTGACTGCTTTTGTCATGCATCTTACAGCTCAAATGCCATGCATGGAACTATATATAACTACTTCGAATGACTTTCATATTCCAGCACCACAAAAATGTAGCAGTAGAAACAAATGGGCATGTAACACTTCAGCAGGTTGGTTTCTCTGTGGAGTTACTGCTACACAACTGAAACTTATTTGACATATCCCACCCATACATTCAGCTTAGCCCAGCCCCTCTTCATTCTCCAAACTGAGTCTTTTTGTAGAGCTCTTTCTACATTTTACTTTAAGTCAATGGCTTTCTCGAGAGCAATCATGCATTACAAAACCTTACAGCCTGCAAGATGACAAAAAGCATTTCTATGCAATGACCACAAAAGTGCTCCATAACCACAGGATGTGCAAAGGAAAACTCTAACTAAAGAGAGGAATGAAACCACAGTAGTAGAGCAGGACAAGGTCAGTTTAATCCAAAGGATCCAACACATCTTTCCAGTTGGGCACCAGCATTTCGAACTCACACTCAGAGATGGCACAGTAGGACGTGTGGTGGAAGCCAGGGAAAGAAGTACTTATCTGAGTGCAGAAACCACAAGCCAGCACCCACCCTCCTCCAAGATACCAATCCTGCTGGCAATGGCAGTTCTGAGAATGCATACACACAAGAGTCTTGCTGCCCAGATCATGAACAAGACCAAAAACTGACTGATGAATGCCAAAAAGCTCCTGAGGAAGTAAAACCTGCACAAAAAGATTTGAGCCTGATTTTTCAGCAAGGCCCAAGTTAAAGTCTGATGAGAGGTTTTAACTTTGTCTATTCAGGATATGACTGCAGGTAGAGGGCAATTTGTGAACAACTGCCTGCTGCCAATGTAAGAAAACAGGACATAAGACTGAACAAAAAAGCCCTAGTTTTGTAAAAAGAAAATGCTTTATCCTCTCCGACTGTAAAGCTAGTCTTCACCATCTGTTTCCTGGTTTGGCTAAGTTTTAGATAGCCCCCCCCCATTCAATGAGCACTCAGCTTATGGAAGATTATGTTTTTAAAACAAGTCCTGTCTAAGAGGAAGAAAAGGTTATCACTTCATTGATTAGTACAAAATTAGCATAACACTCTCAGTACTCTGTCCACCCCGTTGGTCATCCACAATTCAAACACTAATTTCATTAACCATAATATTAGAGGAAACATTGCTTTTAGAATTGCCCTGAACTCTGTCTCTACAAGCCATTAGTACTCATTTTTATCTTATTTCCTCTCGCGCATTTTCATCTAGAATATTATTTTCTTGCAACAGTTAATTTAAGGGAACACCCAAGATATCAGCTTCCAAATGCTCTACAGACTAAAATAGAAGCCTGCTCAGTATTTCTGAAGTGCACATTCCTGAAACCTCATTATACATATATGCAAGAGTACGAAACATTCTTTTTCATTCTTGTGGACTTTACAATCTTTTCCCATTAACTGTGTTGTTTTGCCACTGTGACAGAGTATTCAGAGTATTGTGGAGTACTGTACCATGGCAGGATATCTGGATTCATGATGTACTCATTAGGGAAGTCAACTTAGGCCCGGTTTTTGTCAGAACAGATACATGTACCTTTCATACCAAGAGATGAGACAAGTTTCTGCATAGCAGCAGTTTCTAACTTGTACCTACGTTTTTCTCCAATTAAGCCAGAAAGATATTGCCTGTGATTTATTCCTAGATCTGTGGGTCTTCTTTTTTTAACCCCCAAACTACAGAGCACTATTTATATTTACTATGCACAGTAAGTTAAGCAATCAACGTCTTCCAAATTTACCCTCATCAACAAAGAAAGTGCGTTAGTCTTTGGGAGTTCAGGCTTTTCAGATTTTTCCCCTCGATTTTCAATCAATAAGCTACAAAGAAGAATAGCAGAAGAGGTGGGTAGGAGAAATTATTCCAAAAATGCAGGATGGATTTCACCCTCTTCAAATGAGATTAAAATGAAAAAGAAACAATCTGAAAAAGCTAAATTTTTGACACTTCTCCATACACCAGAACTTCTAACAGAAGCCATTACTGTAAAAAAGAAAAATAACCACTCAGGAGTGCTGTGACATGAACCACTATGGGTCTATCCTGCATTTTAAACCATTCTCCCAAACCAACAGCAGCATTTTCTCCCAAATGGCAACAATAGTGGTAAGTGATCTGCAACGTGCTCCTACTTGCTAAACATCAGCTGGTTACTACCGCACACTGTGCGTAGACAGAGAAAGCCGGGGGGGTTAAATCTCTATTCTTTGCTAGGGAAGAGAGGTTGTGTAGGGAAGCAAACCATCTAAAGTCTAAGTGCTTTTCATAGAAAAGCGTAAAAGCTGCTCTTAAAGATCTGCTTTCTATAAGTTCCTTGCAACTTCACTTTATTTCTCTTCCTACACTGGTACCTATATTTTCCCTCTCATTCGGTGTTCATGCAGTGAGGGACTTCAGTAGTTCTTTGAAACAAAATGTAGGACTATTATTTATTAGCTGTAACTACACATCTGCAGCAGCTTATTCAACCAATTACACTATCACCCAATGGCAACACACTTGTTCTCTACATGGTCCCTCTCCAGATCAGAGCCCCATCAGTTCTCTGGGAAAGACCTTCCTAGTATTATTAGCAATTTATAACAAATAGGAAGGAAAGGAAATAAAGCTACATGCTTCCTCCTTGGTAAAGGAGTCATTCGGACATTATTTGTGCATACCTGAGCCAAGAAACACCCTTACTTAGTGGTCATCTCTCACAGCCACATACAACCACTTCACATAGCAAAAAACTCCACAGGACGGAGGAGAGAAGCTTTAGTGTGACATATACATAGGCAAAGCAGCTGCCATAAAGTCCTTGAAGATGTAAGTATGGCTCCTTCTGCTAGGGTTGGCCATACTGGTTAAGAATAATGTTGATCACAAGGGCTATGGAGCAGTGATCCTCCCTTGAAATACCTAGGCTGCAGGTGGCTATGGACTTACAGACTTCTCCAAGTTCTTCAGGCCTCCTCCCCTCTCCATGCGGAGAGGGGACTGTCACTTCCCCTTGAACTTGACATAATTTATGAACATGTCTCCCCCATAGATATCCCCTTGTTTTCCTTCCTTTCCCTCAGGAAAAGGGACGAAGCGGGTTAATTAAAACCCATTTTCACTTTGAATCAAGATTTCTAGAGTGAGCAAATGATGAGCACATAAGCATAAAGCCCAACAACATTTGATAAAAACTTGTATTAGAGGAGAATCTTGCAGCTAATACTTTAACAGCTACTCTTCTGTAGCAACATCAGATCAGGTCTTTAAAAAGATGTAGACATTTGGAAGAAGGTCAAGTTACATATGTTAAAGATTATACAGGCAAAGGAAAAAGGGGTCTGATGTTTAATTTGCTTTATCAAGTGCTGGAAGTTACAGCTATCTATTTTAGTGTTCTTTTAAGTTTTCTTCATGCATTTGATTTTCAGTAATCAATCTCACCAGCAAAGGAAGTCAGAAGCTCTAGCGTATAGATATTAGAAAGAGTAGAGTCTGCTCCTGCAAGTCTTTCAACTGCACTCATATCCTCATATTCCCCAAAACCAGAAATATGGCCACGCTTTAGGTCACTGTCTTAAACTTCTTGTTCCCATAAGTGAAGTCGCTGCCCTAAAAAGTCATGAGAGGTAGAGGGGTGGGGGGAAAAGCACGTGCATCCAATAATTCACACCGCAGCCCAAAGTAACCTATATATTACTATCGAGAACAGCTATTGGAGCTCTTCCACCTGATAATCAACAAGGGAGAAAAAAGAACTCAGTACTGATGCCATTAAAATGTCAGCTTCCCAGAGAAAGGCTCTTACGTACCATACGTTACATAAGGTTTGCAGCATAGTGAGCAGTAAGCAGTACTTGCAGACAAGTGTATCAAGAAGTCAAGGCAGCTTACCCGAGCACACGGTCAGTTCACAATAGTGAGGCTGTGGCTTTTGCTGCAAAAGCAGGCACGTTGTGTTCCGCTGTATTTATTCTGCACTCATATACTCCAATGGTCAGAAGTCCATCAATAATCATAGACTTATTTAAGTTGGGAAGACCTTTAAAATCATCAGGTCCAACAGTTAATGTAGCACTGCCAAGCTCACCACTAAACCATGTCCTTAAGTGCCATATCTACACATCTTTTAAATACTTCCAGGGACAGAAATACCTCCAGGGATGGCGATTCCACCACCTCCCTGGGCAGCCTGTTCAATGCTTGAAAACCCTTTCCCTGAAAATTTTTTTCCTAATATTCAATCTAAACCTCCCCTCATGCCACTTAAGGACTTTTTCTCTTGTTCTGTCGCTAGTTGTCTAGAAGAGGCTAACACCCATCTCACTACAACCTCCTTTCAGGTAGTTGTAGAGAATGGTAAGGTCTCCCCTGAGCTTCCTTTTCTCCAGGCTGAGCAACCCCCATTCCCTCAGCCACTCCCCATCAGACTTGTGCTCCAGACCCTTCCCCAGCTCCATTTGCCCGTCTCTGGACACGCTCCAGCACCTCAGTGTCTGCCTTGCAGTGAGGGGCCCCAACCTGGACACAGGGTTCCAGGTGTGGCCTCACCGGTGCCCAGCACAGGAGGACAATTGCTTCCTTAGTCTTGCTGGCCACACTATTTGTGATACAAGCCAGGATGTTGTTAGCCGCCTTTGGCACCTGGGCACACTGCTGGCTCATATTCAGTCAGCTGTTGACCAACACCCCCAGGTCCTTTTCTGCCAGGCAGCTTTCCAGCCGCTCTTCCCCAAACCTGTAGCATTGCACCAGGTTGTTGTGACCCAAGTGCAGGAGCTGACACTTAGCCTTGCTGAATCTTACGCAGCTGGGCTCAAGCCCACTGATCCAGCCTGTCCAGATCCCCCTGCAGAGCCTTTCTACCCTCAAGCAAATCAACGCACCCAACTTGGTGCCATCTGCAAATGATGCACAAAACTCAAGAGGGGCCAAAAACCCCCAATATTATTTAGCTTTTTGAGCAACATGCATGAATGTTTTCCATGATCTTGGCTAATTTACAGTGGAAACTCGGCTGCATTAGACAAAGTATCACCAGCAGGTTGAAAGAGGTGATCCTCTCCCTCTACTCAGCACTGGTGAGGCCACATGTGGAGGGCTGTGTCCAGTTCTGGGCTCCCCTGTGTGTAGAGAAACATGCACATACTGAAGAGTGTCCAACAAAGGGACACAATGATGATAAAGGGACTGGGGCACCTCTCCTGGGAGGAAAGGCTGAGAGAGCTGGGACTGTTTGGCCTGGCGAAAAGAAGGCTCAGGGACATCTCATCAATGTGTATTAATACCTGAAGGGAGGGTGCAAAGATGACTGGGCCAGGCTTTCTTCAGTGGTGCCCAGTAACAGGACCAGAGACAGTGGGCACAAACTGAAACACAAAAGGTTCCCCCTCTGAACATCAGAAAACAGGATTTTTACCTTGAGGATAACTGAGCAGGGGCATGGGCTGCCCAGGGAGGCTGTGTAGTTTCCATCCTTGGAGATATTTAAAAACTCCTGAGCAACTGGCCCTGCCTAAGCAGCAGGGTTGGACCAGATAACCTCCGTAAGCCCCTTCTAAGCTCAACCATTCTGTAATTCTGAGAAACTGCAATACCACTCCTGGTAATTTCCAGAAAGGTACCTCTGTTTCCCTGTTCATAAGAGCCAGGCAATTCTTTCCCCTGGACAATCAGCTACTAGAAATCCTTATGGACTGAAAAAAGACAAATTCAATACCTTAATTTCGCATAGTTCGGATGCTGGAGCAGGGAGAGGATGAACATGGAGAGAACATTGGTTGGTTGGTGGTTGTTTGGGTTGGGTGGTGGTGGGTTTTTGGCAGGGGGAAGGAGGGGGGAGGTGATTAGCTTTTATTTAGGCAACAAGGCAGATCTTGCAAGTTTCATTCTGCCTAAATGCTTACAAATTCCTCTTTCCTTATAGCTGCAGTGGTTTAAAGCTACATGTTAAGTTAAGACAAGCTTATTTCACTACCCTCAGATCAAACTTCAGAAGAACCGAACCAAAGGAAGCAAACTTTTCAGTGTCTTAACACAGTGCCCAGGTACAACCCAAAGGAACCAAGTACATCCATAGTTTCTCCACATTAATATGCATGATGCTTCCCCATTCATTTTTTAAACCACGGAAAACAGGACATGAAATATGAGCAAAAGTTCCATTTTGAAGTCTTGTTTAGACAATGTCTCTGACTTTAATCTAGTTCAGTAACTGTGACTTCATTTAAAACAGTCAGTTTGGGGCTGGACCATACTACACCACAGTGCCTACAACAAGGCAGTTTCAGCCCTCTTCTCGGAGGCAGGACCAAACTGGTCTAAGGTTCAACTCTGCAGTGCAGCTGTGTTTGGCCACATCGCTAGTACTGACTGCCACCTCGGGATGCAGAGAAGAGTGGCACAAGACAGACATGCTATAATCTGCTTCAACCAAGAAAGGTCCAAACCAGCCCCCACCTAAATCATGAGTGAGTCACAATCAAATGTAATTGAGAACAGAATATAACGCCCTATCTCCGCAGGGCTGTAGCAGAACTTCATAAGCTTGCTGCAGCAGAACAGTCATGTCTTCACGTTATCACATATGATTCCTGCCCCAGTCCAAAGTGCAAACTAGTGTTTAAACTCCCTCCTTCCCAGTTATTAAATATAAATTATTCCTCTCAGCAAGACCAAAGGAGTAAAGGCTATTGGTAATGTATAATCTACAAAAATAGTTAGTCTTACAATTAGCAGGGAATACAAAAGACTTTCTTTTCCTTTTCATTTGACTAATCTGTGCCCAGTTCCGCAGACAGGAAGGTACAAACTATATCTGCAAGAGTAAAAAATATATACAACTATATTTAACATTTAAATTACTTTTAAACACAACCGTTCGCATTCTAACAATCTTATGTACATTCACTTTTAAACAATACCTCTTTAATATCATCATCTTTTGTTAAAGAAGTTTTATTTTCCTCCCAAAATACCCAATGCTATTTTAGAATTCTGGAGGGGGAAAAATTTGAGCTATATAGAAAATAGCAAGATGTCTTACAATTGTAATGTATCATAGCACATATTTTTCATAAAAACAACATCATTCAAAAACTGAACCACTGTAAAAGTTCTTGTAAGTCCAACAGGACTGTCTTTAAAAGCTTACTTTGGTTAACAGCAAATCATTCTTAAACAATTAAGGAAAAAAATATACATTCTTTTACCACCTCTACAGATGCATTTCCTTGGCATGTTGTAGCAATCCATGTACTTTTATGGATAAGCACTGCAATTGTTCAGCACTCTTTACTTGTACTGCGATTTCAATAAAATGGATTATATATCAGGTTGGATTGATTTATAATTAAATTAGTCCAACTTCCTAAGATCTCTGCATAGGAGAACTCTCTTCCTAACACTTCCTAAGATCTCTGGATATCAGAGAAAGAACGGCGACACTACTTCTTCCTCACAAGGCTGATCTCATACAGTACTTGCAACAGCATCACTAAGTTGCATGAAACTGCTGTTTGCCCGCTTATCTTGCCTGGTCAGGAGAGTAACACAATTTTTGCCGAGCTCTACATACTCTGACACCCAAGCCAGTCACACCAGCCTCTGAGCATTCAGACAACTGAAGTGCTACTGGACTTCAGTGATAATGCAATGGTTTGCTCTGAGTCATTATGTGTGTTTCAGGTCATGTATGGCCTCTGCATCACTGAAATGTTATGCATTTCCAGGGAATACATGCCTTGAGCTTTTGGCCAGGAGGAATACTTGATCTTTATCTTTTCCACTTTGCACTGTGAAACCCTCTGATCCATCAAAAAAAAAATCATAAACAAAAAGGCAAAAATGTAAGATTTTTTCCAGGAAAAGAAAACAGCATTAGTCGCTATGCGTCAGTTAAGCTGAAAAGTACAGAAGTCTGACCGATGAGCAAAGGCACTTGGTATCAGTCCTGTGAACAATTACTCAGTGAGTCAACAATTTCAGTCTTGTGATCCAACTGACCAGCAGCGAGGGCTCTGCGGAGGAAGATTTTGTGGACGATGTAACAGAGGATTTTTTAGCACCTTCCTCTTGAAAAGGAATTGTTGCGCTGTTGTGGAGGTCTGTATTCATAAAACACCTGCTACCTCGAATATAATCCATTCCTCTCACTAACTGTTTGTCAGACACAGGCCTTGTGAGGGGGTGTTGTGCGGAAGAGCTTTCTTCAATGATTGGGGGTATCCTTTCATTACTGAAGTACCTGCAGAGGACATCTTCACCTGTATGAACAGGAGGAGGAAAACCAATTATTGCTTACTTCAGAATCCTCCACCAACTTTTCTGGTTTTATAAAAAAGAATTCTGGTTACGTTTCAAATTACCTAGATTTTGGTTACTTTTCATAACACGCCTGGACATAAGCAGCTGTCAATAGATTTACGGTTTTTTCCACCTTCAATTTTTTTAAAGCAACACAAACAACAAAATAAATTCACAGAGAGGATACCATTGAACTGTTAAATTCCAGATTTACACACACCAAAACTGCTAGTACAGACTACCTACATGCAAATCAATTTATCAAGAGCAAGACCTACCAAACCTTGTAACATATCATTCAAGATGCTGATAGACCATACTTGAATCCACGTTTATCTGAACGTAACTCATGACTAAAGTTAAAAATACTACTCTGGACAACAGAAATTAATTTTGCAGATAAAGATATAAACACTTCCCTAGTTTTGCTGATTGATTTGTGATACTTTCTCCAGTTTTCTCTTCCCTAGACACCTGACCACGGCAGCTGCTGCTGGAAACATCCTACCGGCCTAGACGGGCCTTTGTTCTGACCCAATACAGCTTGCATACAAGCCTGCAGCACTTAAGTACAAGTGTTAAAAAAAGCCAACACAAAACCAAAAGCAAAACCAAACCAAACAAAAAAAAAAACCAAACTAAAACCAGCCCTGCCACCTGGTGATCATTCTGTTAGACTGGTTACTTAGCTTGTTTCTGCTATCCCTCCAGGTTGATGCTTCTTGTTATCAGGTTCTATTTTTACATTAAAATAATGGGATTCAGCTTCTCTTTTGCCTAGAATTACACATTAGCTTTCACAAATTATTTCAAGAATAAACTAAATAGTCATCCTTTCTTATTTCCCACTCTAACAGGACTCATAGCCTTTCAGATAAAAAAGCAGGGGAGGGAGAGAAAGGCAGTGGGGGAAGGAAAAAAGCCACCCAACCTAACACCCAACATTATGAGCTTCCATCTCTCTCCCATTCTGTGGCACATGCAGAACACATTGTTTTCTAGCAGCAATTGCAGCAAACGGCAACTCTTAAAGGGCCCTACATTTTACTTTTGAGAACTTGCTTCTACAACAGCCTCCACGGTGAGCAAAAGACATCAAAAAAGGAGTTTTATGATCAGTATTAAGTGTAGAAGAAAGGGAAAGGGGGATATGGTAAGAGCAAAATGGTAAAACTGTGCTATAAAGAGGTAACCACAGATCTGCCCTAGTCATTCTAGCCTACTTTTAACACTCACAAGAATTCAAAGAGGGGACAACAAAAGTTTGAGCCCCAGCACTGAACAGCCTTATAAATCTCACAACTACCATCTGGCAATCCTGCTAAAACCAACAATTATCATCTTGGATCAGTTCAGCGATATGCAAACACCAGTCCTCCATTCCCAATTTAAACACCTCCATCCAGTTCACCCCAAGGAAATTTTGGAGAGGAAGAGAAGAAAAACAGAAACAAGACCTAAAGCCTTGCCTTTTCTCCCTGGTGCTCGTGGCCTAGAGAAGGGTTCTGCAGCTCCTATCCAGCTCCCATCAGCAGGCATTGACAAAGGACGAGGTTTTCCTAAAGGCAACATAGAAGGTTAAGGAATTACATTAAGTTTAGGAAACCAATTATTAAATTGATACTTTTCACAATTAAGCAAAGGGAGAGATACAGCAATAAGGGTTTACAACTGCAGGAAAAAAAAAATATTTCAGGTATTTCCACTGGTAAAATACAGGAAAGCAATGTGCTGAGATTGAACAGCCACACTCTTGCTCATTTACAGTAGTAGTGGACATAATGACACAAAGTGTAACTAAAATACACATGGAAATAGCTAACCATAGCAGCAGAACTCAGCTGAATGGCATTCATTAAAGAAATAACAGCACTTAAGTGTAATTATTTCAGATGTGGAATTGCATTCATAATTTGCACAGACTGTCTATCAAGCAGTTTTCTAACACAAATTATTCTAACCTGACCAAAGCGTCTATTGTAACAGGAATAATGAAAGAGAAATGAACTCACCATAGGACTGTGTTTTTTCCCTCATCTTGGCTGGTAACATATTTGCTTCCAAGGGATATCCAGGCAACTGATCCGAATCAGCAATAGTAAACCTTCGTCTTCGACTCTCCTGATCCAGAAAAGAATTGGGAGACTCTGCACCCTTGGACCCAGGTAGTGGCTGACTGGGTTTGTTGCCTCCTCCATATACAAAACTCCCCTTTTTATCTCTGAAAGGACATTTCACTTCAGTTAGTAGCTTAAAGAGTTTCATGCTACAGACAAAGAGTAAGTTTGAAAGATACTTCTGGCACCCAGTCACGCTCCTGACAAATGGCATTGTGCTGCAAACAAGCTGAAAAAGAAAACCCAAGCCAGGCGATAGAAGACTTAACTATAAACATATTTACCAAGGAAAAAAAGAAAGCTATGCCCTCATGCCAATTCATTTTTAATGAGCCAGCAATTTAACACACAGAGAAGTTTAGAGGTACTACCCCTGAAAAAGCTTAAGAAATGAGACCTTTATGCCTTGAGAGTATCAAAGCTCCGAATTCACCTCCTTTTCAGTACACAGTTGTGACAGAGGAATGATATATATAGATTTATCCATCTTTGTATAATGGCAATACCTACAACCTGTAGGACTATACTTTTCAGTCACTATAAGAGCCCAATAACTGCCACTGAGTATTCATAGAATCTCAGAATCATTTAGGTTGGAAAAGACCTTTAAGATCATCGAGTCCAACCATCAACCCAGGATTGTCAAGTCCATTCACTAAATCATGTCCTGAAGCACTGCATCTATGCATTTTACAAACACCTCCAGGGATGGTGATTCCACCACCTCCCTGGGCAACCTGCTAAAATGCTTCACCACCGTTTCCTTGCAGAAATTTTTCCTAATATCCAATCTAAACCTCCCTTGGCATGACTTGAAGCCATTTCTTCTCATCCTGTCGTTTGTTGTCTGGGAGAAGAGACAGACACCCACCTGCCCAGAACCTCCTTTCAGGTAGTTGTAGAGAACAATAAGGTCCCCCCTGAGTTTCCTCCTCTTCTCCAGGCTGAACAACCCCAGTTTCCTCAGCTACTCCTCATAAGACTTGTTCTCTAGACCCCTCACCAGCTTCATTGCCCTTCTCTGGACATGCTCCAGCACCTCAACATCCCTCTTGCAGCGAGGGGCCCAAAACTGAACACAGGGTTTGAGATGCAGCCTCATCAGTGCCCAGTACAGGTGGACGATCACTTCCCTTGTCCCGCTGGCCACACTATTTCTGATACAAGCCAAGATGCCACTGGCCGCCTTGGCCACCTGGGCACCTTCATCACCTTCCCTCTCCATCCAAAAGTGAGACACCCTTCAGAGTTTCTGTAATAAATTCATAGTGTATGTATGTACGATTTTGACCAACTGCTGCAGGAACCCCCTTCCCAGAGCAATCCCTCATTCCAAAAGCCAGGAACAGCTGTTTTTAAGAACCACTCCTCATGAGTACTTTTGGAAGAAAAGCTACCCTCCAAGTTAAGATTTGCCTGTTTTGGTTTTTTTTATCCTCTTCCCTGCCCATGCTCCCATGCTACAATCTTATTGCTTGAATCAACCATCAGTCAAGTCGGGCATAAAAATACACAGCTGACTAAGCATATACATATTCCCGTTTTCACATCGGCCCCTGGCTAGCGCATACCACTTTTTCCAGCTCTTCATCAAGAACAATGCTAGAGCTCAATGAATGGGAGTTATTTATGAAGATTCAGGGACTGAGAATTGCAGAGGTGTTACATCACAACTGTAGGAAAGCTCTCCACATACATACAACACCACCATGTGGAGACTGTGCCATGGAGAGGGAAATCAGCCACTGCTCTATGTCCACAGTGTGGACCAGAGAAGATGCATGCCAGGAAAGGAGGAGAACAGGAAGATGGGGGGGATGGGTGTCTGTGTGTGGAAATAATAAAAAAAATTGACAACACAAATACACCAGTTTCAAGACTAGACCAAAACATGCAGAGGTGAAATTAAATAGCCAAACAGAAGGCTGAAGAACTGCCCTTTCTCCTTTTCCTGGCTGTCACTGCTTCCCACATTTGCTTTCTTCAGAAGTCAACGTCAAGAAGCATTCCCATTTCCACACATCATTCAGGCCAAGTTTTACAGCTCACATTGCTACTTCCTTTCTTGTCAACAGGGATTCAGGCCTAAAAGCATCTAGATAGAATTTTGTGACTGTCTAGGAAAGATAAACAAACAGAGCACATGCACATAATTCACCAATGTGCCTGAAATGTAGCAATTTAAAGAAAAGACCATGGCATTCTAAGCTCAGCTGCTAAATCTATATGCTTGGTTTTATGCCAAGCAATTTGATTTTTTTTTTTTTTTTTTAGAAGAACTGAGCACACGTAAACATGAAAATCGGGAGAGAGCAGATCAAGGTGGGTCCAGCTTCAGTACAGAGACCTACCTTTGAGAGACCTCTGGCTCCAGTACTTCCCCCAAAGAGTGCAGAAATACAGCCTCTGTCTCTGTATCAGCTATTACATGACAAGAAGCAAGCTCTCCTCCCGTACAAGTCCCGCAGCAAAAGGTCAGCGTTTTTGTGATGAGCTACCTACATGTAACCTAAAGTGTCAAGGCAGGCCAGGAAGCACGCCTTCCCTGAAAACTCTTTTGTCCATCACCCTGTGCCCAGGTCAGCTGGCAGGTTCTGGCAGGAATCAACACGGCCTTGAGAAGAAACAAATCTAGCCATACCATACACGCACCCACTCCCTATCCCACTTTTTCTGTATGCAGGTCTGCATTTTTATAGGTTACACTGCAGAATTAAAAAAATAATAAAAGTTGAATGAATTGACTCCCTCCTTCCCTTCAGTGGGAACATTCCTGTTTTATACAACTTGCAGGTTTAAAAATTTAAGTAAGTTCTTTCGATCTTAACTCACACAACAGTTACTTAATTTGCAAAAACAAAAAAAATTGGAAAAAGTTACAGTCAAAAATGACTTCTCACTATGTGCAGTCAGATGTAAACAAAAACAAAAACATAGCCCCACAACAAAACCAGAGATGCCATCCCTTCATGTCTTGGGAACAACTCTGATGTGTGGCACACAATCTTCTAATAACAACATCTATTATGATCCAGGTGGTTTATACATTTAAGTGTAAGCTTAAGCAATCCTATGCACTCAAGGAATCATAAGAAAGTCTGAGATCTGCAATTTCCTCAAGCTAATCTGCTCAGAACTCTAACAGCAACCCAGCTCAGAAACAAGTGTAATAAAGGAGGTTTTATGTTCAGTAGTGCATGTTTACTTGCATACCGAGGAGAATATGGAACAGCTGGTGGAGGTGGTATGTACAGATCCAAAATGGCTGGCTTCTCTTTTTTCAGCGAGGTATCCATGGTGCTTTCTGGTGACTGGGTTGAAGTTGGCAGAGGACTGGTCTGAAACGTTATACAGCTATCAAACATCTGAGCATCGATTTATCAGTCACAAAAAGATAATTCAATAATCAATAGTACAATTTCATCACCTGGTGAACTACTATTTCTATGCTTAATAAACACATTAAAAACTCTTGGCATTTACATTTTCCTCCACCCCCACTTTTGGCTAGCTTTGCAGTCCCTCCTACAGAAATCCAACCACGGGTAACGCATTGCTCAAGAATATTTTGCTCTTCCCAGTTCTATTTTTCCTGCAAATTCTATAGACAGAAAAAGCAGACACAAAACCCCTTCTTCTATTTTTAGATGCATTAAAAGAATGCTATTTGTTAAATGCAGATGTGATCTGCAACACTTACAAAGCCAGCTCATGCTACCCTTATTCATACAGTCCCAATGCCTGGGGCACGGGCAGGAATACAGTAAAGTTCACCACAGATTGTGCCAAGGGATATAAGTAGCTTAAGGGAAGCAAAGAAAAAATACATTTGGTATTGCTCATCTGAGCATGTTTGCCATTTTGCCCTTTGTGGCTCAGTTCTATGTCCCCAGCATTTTGCCAGGTTCCTGTCTGCCTCCAGGAGAGAAAAGGCTTGAAGGATCTTTTCACCTTTGTCAGGAAAGAGGACTGCACTCTCCCCTTTTTGTAAAGGGCCTGCCAGGCTTTCACTCTGACCGCTCAGCTAATAGCGCCCGTGCACAAGCGCCTGCATTGTACTAGTCAGCACACTGGAGCCCGTAACTGTCAGCAGGCTTCTCCAATCACTCATTGCCCAAGGAAACACCGCTTGGCACAGTTTATATCCCAGCCCACCTCAGCTCCTCACACCTGTAACAGTCCTTGCTTTGGGTAACCCTGGAAAACTCACAAGGTGGTGGTTTTTTTCCTTTGGCTCTCATTAAATGATAGGCATAATGCCACAAAAACAAGACATACACACTGGTGAAAGGAAGGATAAAAAAAGGAGTCAAGTGCACGTGTCTTCTACACCGCTTGAGAAAAATTTGCCTGCATCAAGACTTGTGATACCTACTGTCATTTCATGGGTTGATAAGTTATCCCCACAGCTGTAGGGAGACCTGTGTCAGAACAGAGGCAGGAACAGAAACTCTCCCTGGTTGTCTTTATTTCAGGTAATCAGTTCAGATTCAATTAGGTTATTTCTTCCAGTTAAGTATTAAGAGCTCTAAGCTTCTTAATACAACAATCTGTTCCTCAACACAGTTATTTAAGAGTTATCAACATCACCTTCTGTCTGCTCATTACCCAATCTGTGAGTTGCCCAACAACCAAATCTTATTTAAAGAAGTAGTTTAAACAACTTCTTAAAAACACTCTTTCCCACCCTTCACCAGACTAAAAAGAGGACAAATACATGGAATAATCCAAGTTATTTCAGCAAAAACATTACTCTGCTAAATAGGGGAAGCATTTATTACTCCATGCTGATGAATTCCCTACAGATCAGTGGTTTCAGCAGTTTTGTCTCAGATAAGCTCTCCCAGTAGCCCACAGACTGATTAGAAAGCCCATCACATTTGTGTTTGCATTGAATCCCTTCGTGTATCAAGAGGGGCATTATCTGGGTTTTTATTTTTAAAAAAAAAAAAAAAAAGAAAAGAAAAAGACAAGACAAGAACATTCTCCCATTTATCTAGGAATCAGAAGTGGACAGCCATATCACCTAACCTTCCATGACCTATATTTAAACATGAGTACCTGGGAGCATTTCTGGTATTTCTCTTTTTCAGGTTGCGACCAAGGCATTCCCATCCTGGCGTTAGAGTTGAGCCAGCAGCCTCTCACCTGCACCAAGGGTGGTTTCCAGCGCAGGTTCTTTAGCGGAGCGGGAGTGAAATGGAAGGAGCCAGTAGGACGTTTCTTGAGCAGCAGCCTAACTCCAGCAGGATTCTCTCGCAACTTTGCCACCAGATTTTTTAGTTGCCATCCAACCTGAAAGAGAATAAAGACATCTTTTATTTAGCATTGCTTTTCTGAAAGCGAGCAAACAAGAAAAAACAACCTCCTAAGCCAATCTGTTTTAACCTGAACCTAAACAGAGAAAAGGATATCCAAAATAGCCAAAACTAAGAAAAAAATTGGGAAGTTCTTTTTTTGGAAGGTGGTTCTTTGTTTTGTTTCAAAGAAACATCTCTACTTATGTAGATTTTAGCTGTAAATTAAACACCAAGATATCAAGCAATGCTTTATACCTCAGCTCCAGTCCCAGAAGGATGCATGGATGTGCTCAAATTGAGTAACAGGGATTGACAGTGAACTACTTTTGTCATGTTTGTTTCTCACACTGAAAGGCATTGCTTACCTATACTAAGCAAAAATGTAATAAAATTATCTGAGTTCCCAGATGCAAATGATTTGACAAATACCTAAGTTTTTTTAAAGCTGTTTTTATTTGCATTTCAGTAGATTGTAACAGTGCATTTTAAAAACAGGCCTTAAATAAAACAAGAGGTATTTTAATGATGCATACAACATTTGAACGTGAAATACTGCATATTTATTTTGTTAAAATATTGCAAAGAATAAAATTTGTCTTGAAAATAGAATGTTAAAAAGCCGCAATAATTTTAACAGGGAAACACCAGAACCACCTCCTGACCTCATCCATTTAAAACCTCTGGGAGCATGCATTGCAGAGCAAGCATAAGGGAAGTTGGTATGGCTGTTTGTTACTAACCACAGTTTGCCGATTAACCTGGATCACTTCATCACCAGCATGAATCTTCTGAGATCGATCAGCAGGGGACTACAAAGAGGAAAACATGAGGCACACGGTTCAGCAGGTTTTCTTCCTTCCCATAACCACCCCCACCAAGCTAAATCAAAGGTTGTACCTATAATGAAAAGCATCACTGAAAGTTTTCACACAGCTAGATCACACATTACATCTGTTGATGACTTGAAAAATGCAAATGACTTCAACTTACAATTTATTTTTTTATATTGGGGGACTACAGGGAAAGGGAGAAGGCATAACCTGAATCTGTCATAGGCCAAATTGTGCTTCAGTCCTGGGACAGTCTACACTGCCCTTTTTCCTCCAGTTTGTACTGAAGTTTCAGACAGCAGTGGGAAAGGACTTATGTTAGGACAGAAGTCTTCTCTTAACACCCATCTTAAACTTAGCTTTCAAATAAATTGTATACCGATTTTTTTAAAAACACACTAAGATTCTCAATGTACAGAACACAGGACCAAAAAAAAAAAAAAAACCTCTAACCCACAACACAGGTCCGTTGCACTTTCCCTTTTTGATTCCTAATGTAAATAAGAGCTACTAACTTAAATGTGAAATCACCTGCCTGCATCATCCAGGTCAACAAATATAAACATATGCTTGCACACATCAAGTGTGTGTAGACAAGTATTTTTCAAATACCTATATAATAATAATACACCTTAAAATACAATTTTCCTGTAAAAAAAAAACCCTAAGCTCTAAGGAACCATTAGCAAGGAATAGCTAAACATGTCAATATTTATTTAGATTTATCTACAGGTGGTACCATGCACAAGCTATCACTGCAGTTATAAAAAAAACAGTCTTGCTGCTGTAACACACCAACTCTGACCAGCCTTGACAACACCCAAAGTGCACAGGCATACTACCTTGCTATATTGCACCCCAGGCACAGTACAACTTCTCCTCCCATTCCCCCCACCCTGTGAGTAACCACTTGGCAGCAGGCCAGCTCTTCCTAGTGACTCCAGGACTAAGTACTTCTCCTCGTCATCACACCTTCAGAGCTCAAGTAAGTTGTTTTATTAGAAGAAACAATGAATAAACAGTGCAACAAGGGAAGACAACATGGGGGAGTTTGTGGGAGGCTCCAGATACCATGAGTAACCCCATTTTCTTTGTCTTCTCGCTTCCTCTGAGAGGAAATGCCTCCCTGGAAGGCTCAATATATGAGTCAACCAATATCATAAAAAAAATGCTGGGCCAAAGTCAAGTTTGTGAAAAACAAAGCTCATTTCAAAGCTGTCCTTTGGGCGATCAACAGCCTGTCTGAGGGAGGGTGGGGGGACCCTTGCACAGAGGACTCCTACAGCAAGTGCCAGCTAGCGCAACACCATGATTGCATTCTGAGAACTGAGGAAAAAACAAAGTTTAGATCTAGGCCAAAGTGACACACGAATTCACAAGCAAGATGGCACAACTGGGAATCCTCTTGGCTGACTGCTATGAAATGCACAGACTTCCCTATCCTTCCAATGCAGAGTACTGTTAATTTTGGATTGCAGTGGAATTGCACCTCAACACACCGGCTTCTGGGGATAGCTATTTAAATAGCATTTGAAACCTAGCAAAAAAATTGAACTAAGACCCCCGCCTGGGTCACCTAAATGATCCTACACCACCCAAAAGACATCAGCTGTTTACAGATCTCAAATCACTTGTCAAGTGTTGTTGCTCTAAAGGAAAGAGCCTCCCCAAAGAAATAACCAGTGTTAATAAAAAAGGACTGCATTTAGGTCAACACTGAAAGCTATAGAAGCAATACAGCCCCACTTCTCGCCTTCAAAATGAGATCTATATGCACAGGCAGCTTGTTGGCAGCCAGCATTACACTCTTTTGCACTTAGCTAATGTTGAAATTGCTGTCAAAGTGGACTTGGTCTCTGTTTCAGATCTTATACAGAGTTATGCCAGGGTAATAGCATAAAAGCTATAAAAGCTTTCAGTTTTCACTCGAAACTGCAAGCACAGATTTTCACCTACTCCTCCCCTGGTCCCTGAACTTGGCAGAGGTATACTAGAACCATTGGTTCTTTCCTATTCACAAAAGAGGAAAAAGAAAGAAAATGCACCTCTGCAAAAGCAAAGATCTTCCACTCATCTCTCTTCCCCGCCCCCCCCTCTTTTGGCCACCACTCCTGTAGAGTGGCATATCTGACAACATCCCAGCATCACCCACCAGCCTCATCTGCTGGCCAGAGGTCCACTGCGTTGACTGTCCAGAAGCCTTTAGTAAAGGCTCAGCTGCAGAGAACTCACAGTGTAAGAATGAAATAAGAAACCATCTGCAGCAAAAAACCGAGTTGCCTATTATGCTGACCATTTACTTCCAACAAACCACTCAGTCTTTTTCCACAGTCTTTTTACTCTGTAAGGTATTTTTGTCACTGGACACCTCATAGATTTCATTACTCATTACTGAATTTCGCACACTACCACCTAAACATTCCCATTAGGGGAAACTGCCTTTGCCAGGGAAGAGCAAATACATTCAAGACTTTGTTAAGCAAGATACCATAAGCACTCAGAAAAGCAGATACAGTAACTTATTAAAGCAATTATTTTCATGCCAAACATTTGAACTCACTCATGTACTTGCAGAAACTGGTTTAATTAGACTAACACTGAAACATGCAGACACAAAATATTTACAAATTGTAGATAAACAAATGATGCATCACACAGTATTTAAAGCAGTAATATCATTGAAGTCATATGTAAAACAGGAAAATGTAGTAAAAAGAAGTCTAACTCAAAGCTACTGTCAGATACCCTGAGTTAATCTACATTTACCTCACTTACATTTTCTGTAGTTCCAGTTATTACATGTAATCCATCATAAGTCGATTTGATGTACATTCCCTAAATGTAAGTAGAAAATGCAAAACAAGTTTAAAGGCAAAAACCCACATAACTTATCTGATTAAACAACTGTTGGCAACAGACTCAAAACATTATTAAAAACACCCAACAATTCACATATTTTTCCCTAGAAAAGTGTGTGGTCTAATATTACAATATTCTAAACCTCTTCACAGATCACTTTTACTGTAATTAATTATAATATTTATAACAACTTAGAACACCTAATATATGGAATGCAATTTAGAAACATTGTCTCATTGGTAATGCCAAACACTGCTGGTTTTGCTGCCTTGTTGGTCTTTGGCCTTGAACAAAACTTTCTGGCCTTTCTGCCCAGCCTGCACTAGAGAACTACAGGTTTTACTGGACAACCACCAGCTGTCTCCATAAAAAGCACACTTACACAGGTGGGCTACAAATACTGCCTACCTGTTTTTTCACAATTTCTCTTGGCAAGTCAATATACAGACTGCCATAAGCAATAAAAGCTCTGACAGAACTAAGTATTTGTGGCTCTAAACATTATTGCTGAGTGTGAACGCAAGGACAAACTCAACTGAACCAGGTATCAACCATATGAACACCAAATTAAAATCACCAATAGATTATTAACTAATAATTGCATCGATTTCCCCACAAGTGGTCATCAGTACATTGTTTCATGATTTATGAACAAATACATCTGTTTCCTACCTACGTCTGTTAGAAGCACTCACTGAGCTGTACAGAACTGGGTGTTATTCAGGAGTCATAGGCAACTTACCTGCCTGAAGTTACCACACTTGCTTAGAAATATAAGGAAAAACACAAGATCGTTTCCCCCTTCCTCTCCAGCTAATTCCCTTCCCTCTTTGCCTATCAGTATCTAATTGTATGCACCCACCTCCTTGTTTCTTACTCTAGTCCGAGCTAAGATGATTCTGTTTCATTATAGCTTGTGCATTAACATAGAATTCCCCATAATTTCAAGAATGCATGACTGATTCGGCCAAATCCAGTGGGCTAGGTAAAACTATATAGCACAGTAAGACTAAAGCTTCCTCTAAAAGTGTTCATCGCTTCTGCCTCCAGGGCCAGGGAAGGAATACAAATACACTTAAGAATTTAAATTCCCTCCAACTCATTCTAACATGTCTGCTCCCCAGCCAGAAAATCCACCAAGATTTCAAACTTAGTTTCTCATAACCAGCACTCAGCTAAGCAGCATCCACTGAACTAACTAGATTCAGTGATGTTACATGACCACTAAACATTTAAAAAGGTTTCTCATTTCTAATAACAGCAAGCCTCAAAAATCCGCATGTTCTTCTCAGTCTTGCTAGAAACACACATAAAATAGTCTTTCAAAACAATTTCTCACCACCTTCTTCCACCCTCAACCCCACCTAGAAAGAACAGCTGGTTAAGATAACCTGCAAAAATAAGACAACTGATTTCACAAGCTTCTGTAAATTCCCCAATATCCTAGTTAAGACAAATCTCCAACAACTCACCATCAAAAATTACTACTTGGGATCAAACCTATTAAAATACATACCCATCTCTGGTAGCCACTCCAGCACACCATCTGACAATTAGCCTTCAGAGTTCCTCCCCTTGCCTCTTTCTGTTCCCCATAGGATATTACTGGTTTTGAAATATCTTGCTATACACACAAAACTACCTATTAAACTCTGGGGACATTGGGACACGCCAGAATTGGTTCTTACCAGGCCTTCCCCAGGTTTAATGTTAGTTAAATGAACCTCCTCCAGACACGCACATTGGCTCATCAATGGATCTGTAGTTGATCGGATGGCTTTATCACAAATGCCATTTAAAGTCTTGGCCTACAATGAGAACATACAAAAAACAGCTACAAAATTTCTGTCCTGGCTTCTTCCTCTTTCAGTTTTCAAAAGGAGAAAGGAAATGAGTTCTAAGGCTTGGTCTACTAATAAAAGCTAAAAATCACTGAAATAGAAGATTAATTTGTACAGATTATTCCATAGCATGTTTATCTTCTTACTGTAACCTAATACAAACAACTCATTTCAATTAGTGCTACCTTACCATCACTAACAGATGCCAACACATCCTCTATTAAAAAAAATAAACACACAAAATCGAGAAAAAAATTGGGTTTGGGTTTTGTTTAACCAAAGTATAACCCATTAAATCACAAATATTTTTATGATTTCTTGTGGGAACAACTGACAGTTTTTCATTTTATTCTTCATTTCTGCTATGAGAATAAAATTGGTCATGTGTCAGAAAGCGAGGTGCTGGCCGCTGACTTATCCACACAAAGTTTTACAGTATAAGGTAGGACATCTAACACTTCAGCATTTCAGCATTGCTTCTCTCCACTGTGCCTCTAAAGTGACCTCTTCTGGAATGCTTCTGCAGGCAAAGTTCATATTTCATTTTGACCAAAACAAAACTGATCCTAAGCCAATGCTATAACTACAGGCAAATTCTGACCTTGCCTGTGTGTCAGTAAAGTCAAAGGCAGAATGGCTCTGTCTAGAAGAACTTTTAACTAGCAGAATGGCTAATTAATGGGGGGGGGGGGGGGGGGCGCGCGGGCAGCAGCGCTGGCAGAACAGACACACAGAAATCAGTCCAAAAAATCCGTGCTCTCCCTACGCTCACAAATTTCATTAATGCCCCACAGTGCATTTTGGGTCTTGACATTAACTGAAGCAATGCTGGAACTCAAAGTAGGTTACAAAAGTTTAACAGAGGGGAGAGAGGATTAGTACACAGCACAGTAGTTAGTTACACACAGTTCGGGAACCAGCAAGGTCAGCCACCTTTCACAAGGGGTTTGAATCCCTGAGTCAAAGTAGACATATGTAATTGCAGGATGGGGGAGCAGTCTCATAGGAAGACATTGGTTTGGATTACAATAGTCCAAACAATAGTTCCAAAGTTTTTTGGTTTGTTTTACATCAGATTTATAGAGCAGCAATAAAATAAATCAAAACAATGCTTAAGTGCGAATGTGAGGAACTGCTCAAACAAGGGAACACCAAACAACAATAGCGACTTCCAGAGTGGGTGTACACAAATGGAAAAAGAAAGATGCAAAAAATCCCTTTTACGTGGTCTCATTATTTATGGACAAAATTATTTTTAGTTATTGTGCTACTAAATTCCTACGCATCTATGAGCTAGCGGAAAGCCTTATCAAAGAGCACAGCCTGGTTCATGTCAAAAGCAGGAAGCGATGATTAACCATTACAAAATATAAAAAGCATTCCATTACGCTCCTCACTTGGTCACAAGGCTGCTTCAACCAAGCCTGAAAACTCCATCTCAAACACAGAAACAGAACTTCAGTTCGGTGGCAGAGCAGTTTTTACATGAAGAAGCTTACTAAGGCATAGTGTCTGCCTATTAAAGCACTAAATGCATATCACAGGCATAATTGGCTTATTTAGCCTACGATCATTCTACAGTAACACCTCTCCCTTGAAAATCTAAGGTCTAAATTCTCTTGAAAAAAATAGTTGTAAAATGAAGCATCAAGGTATACTCGATTCCATGTTATTACACACACTACCGATCTAAATTTCATTGATTTCCCTACAGTAAAGAAAATTCACAAAATAGCCCATAAGGTTTACTTGCATGACATGCTTGTATGTGTGGGATTGGAAAGCTGTTATTCATACAGTCAGCATAGAAGCCAGTAAAATAAATGTGAATGCAGGCAGCTGGGTTTCAACAGAAACATGTACTTACTACAGTCTGAACTTTATCTTCCATGTCAGCCACAGTGCAGTCCTAAACAAAACAAGAACAAAAGCCCTACATTAACCAATAAACATCTAAACACATCATCTCTAAAACTCTGCAAAACTGCCACTTTAACCCCGAACTGAAATAGAGTTATTCATGCTGCAGGGATTAATCAGATTAGTTTCACCCAGTAGGGCTCAAATGTACTGTTAAACAACTATTCTCTGGCCCTGGCAGAAAGCAATAATAAACCTTGAAAACTAAGAGAACATGGGATTCAATTACAGCAGCAGACTTTTCCAGAAAAGCAGAACCCTGCACAATAAAACTAGCCTCTCAGAAGGCCAGGCACACAAGCTTGCCTTACACCAATAAACCCCAACTCAGGCATCAAAATGGATCTAAAACATATTGTTAGAAGTAGAATGAAGAGTGACTTTTTTTAAAATATGCTGTTGATGACATTCCTGAGGGCCAGAGGACTGTACACAAAGCTTTATTTACACAGCCCAGGTACAAAAGTCTTTGATCTGAAACAAGTTCATGTAACAAGCTACAGAAGTTGTCCTTGTTTTCTGCAAGGACAGCTAAATTAGAGAATAGCATTAGATTCTCAGACTAAAAACTTAACACAGCAAGTAAATAGCAAAACAAGATTTACGGTATCTATAAGAAGAAAAAACTCAAATGCCAAGCATTTACACAAGCTTAAATTTCAATATATTTGCCCTTGACATCTGTATTGTGTTTGCATGGCAAGGTGTTAGTAGTGGGGAGCTACAGAGGTGGCTCCTGTGAGAAGCTTCCCCATGTCCAATGGAGCCAATGCCAGGTGGCTCCAAGATGGACCCGCTGCCAGCCAAGGCCGAGCCCAACAGCGAGACTGTGGTAGCACCTCTGGGACAACACATTTAAGAAGGGGGAAAAAAATCCTGCACAACAAATTGCAGTGGAAGACAGGAGCGAGAATATTTGAGAGCAACTACTCTGCAGACACCCAGGTCAGGAAAGGAGGGTGAGGAGGTGCTCCAGGCACTAGAGCAGATTCTCCTGCAGCCCATGGTGGAGCAGTTATCCACCTGCAGCCCATGGAGGATCCCACACCGGAGTAGGTGGATGCCCAAAGGAGGCTGTGACCCTGTGGACCCATAGAGAGAAGAGCCTACCTAGACTGAAGCAGGTTTTCTGGCAGGGCTTGTGACCCCATAGGGGGCCCACACTGGAGCAGTCTGTTCCTGAAGGACTGCATCCCATGGGAAGGACCCAGGCTGGAGCAATTCATGAAGAACTGCAGCCCGTGGGAAGGACTCACATTGGGGAAGTTCGAGAAAGACTGTCTCCCATGGGACAGACCCCACGCTGGAGCAGAAGAGTCTGAGGAGCCCTCCCGCAGAGGATTAAGCAGCAGCAGAGAATGTGTGATGAACTGACTGCAAATCCCATTCCCCATACCCCGGCGCTGCGCGTAGGGGAGGACAGAGAAAATCAGGAGTGATGTTAAACCTGGGAAGAAGGAGGCGGGGGAATGTATTTTTATGTTTTGGATTTATTTCTCATTATCCTACTCTAATTTAGTTGGTAATAAATTAATTTTCCCCAAGTCTAGTCTGCCTTGCTTGTGACCATAACTGCTGAGTGATCTCTCCCTGTTCTTAACATGACCCATGAGCCTTTCATTATATTTTCTCTCCCCTGTCCAGCTGAGGAGTGACAGAGCAGCTTTGGTGAGCACCTGGTGTCCAGCCAGGGTCAACCCACCACACCACCTCGACCTGCATAGGTACCACACAATGCCCAAGAAATGCATTCAGGAGCTGTGAATTGAAGCTGTTCCACACTTCTGATTATCCTCAGCACTTCTTCTGTTCCCTCCTACCTCTGTTCTGTGCTTTTAGATACAGAAATAAAAAAAAAAAACATGCAGTCCAGTCCTCCAGATACAGACACACCAGGGATATATATTAAACAGCTCAGATATGAAAACATAGAGAACATAAGTCTTAACACCCTGTTCACTGTTGTAATGACCTCCAAGGACTGAGGGTCACACTTTCTAGAGTCTGTCAAAAGCTTCAAGACACTACTACAAAGTTTAGACATCATCACAATGCATCAGCATAATTTCTCTGCTAAATACATCTGCATGAATCAATAGCGAATGTCATCTACCATCACACAGCCCAGTTGCTCAACATTATGAATGCCTTATGCTCCTCTTCATTTCTACTTACTCTGATTATTATTTTAACCATAAAGTTTGCCATATAACTTGAAAAAACAGTGGAGTAAACTCTGTTCCTTGTACCCATGTAGCTCTCATTAAAGTCAACAGGAAACTTATTGCAGTCCCACCTTGCTTTATTATTCACCCACCTTCACCCATCATTTATGATTATGCAGAGCAGCACTGGTTCCACAAGAGCCACACTGGTCTCTTCACTATGAGAACCAACCATTTATTCCTACACTTTATTCCCTAATAAAAAATACTTTTGATGTCTAAAAACTCACCTAAATATTTTTCAGTTGTATCTCTCTTTTCCCCATTAGTAGACTCCTTCAGGCCATTTTAATGTATCTGCTGTGTCCCAGCACAAAATAATGTTGTTTCTTCCCCATCAATGCTTTTTCTCATATATGTACCAGTCCCATACTTCTTATAGCCCATATCAAACTGGCAGAGTACTCTGACACTTGAAACGCTAGGGTTGTATTCACCAATTTCCATTCCTCTGCCATCAAAGGCAGATTTAACTGACAGTTTAGACACCATTTTTAGTAGTTTTATTAATACAGTTCAGCAATCTCATATCTCAGTTCCTGTAGCACTCTTGGGTGAACACCATCTGCTGCTAGAAGTGCTTACTGTTCTACTTCACAATCTGCAAATCTGTAGCTGTAAATCACTGACCTTCTGCAATTGCACACACAGCACCCAAACAAGGGCATTCAGCAGCAAGCCAAAGCTGTGTGCCTTTCAACTTACAATATCCAGACACCATCCTTTCGCAATGATCCAACAATATAATTGGGTGTCATCATAGCTTGACAACTCACAGGATGCTTCTGTCCTTTGACATCATGCCCTCAAAACAGGGAGAGCATCACTCGTATCACAGGACATGGTCCTTTAGAGTTCGCACAATATACAGCCACAGACCAACAGCTAGGAGCAAGTTCAGCAGCAACTGAAGTGTGCACGCACTGCCTCACAGCCAAAGCAGTGGCGTGCTGTCAGAACAGTTTTTAATACAGGCAGTATCATCCAGAGAGTGAAATTATATCATTTGCCAAGGCTACCACAGTTTCTACATGTCCTTTTAGCTGTTACCAATGAGAGTGCTTATCATACAGTTGATAAATAGAAAGTTTTGAAGCAACACACTGTGGTCTCTCACTCCTGGCAGAAGCTGTCTAGCTTGTGGGATTTGTATCGCCAAGGTGGCAGCTCCTTCCATTACATGCAGCATTTCCCATCTGATGGCCAAAACATTGTGTATGGGACAAGACCTACAGATTCTGCAAGCACAGACATAACCAGCAACGGAGTCATATTTTTGTTAGAGTTAGCACTGACAACTGTTTCAAATGTTGAAAACAAATCTTCAAATGCCAACTAACTATTTAAATATAACCCTCTTTCCATTAAAGCTCAAGAAAATGAGTAGCCTTTAAACCAGTTACTTAAGACACAGCCAGCAATAGCAAAATTGGAAATAAAGTGGTGGAGGGAACAAGTCAGAAAAACGGACAACTGAAAATGACCTTCAAAGTTTCAAGTAAGCTCTCATTTCCAGATCTACCTTCTAATTAGCACTCTGCACATAGCAAGCATGTTGCTTCTCCAAACACCCCCCTTCCTTCCTTTTTGGAAAGCAAAGAGGAAAAGAAACCATCTGACCTTCTGAACAGTAGTAGTGAGATCCAAGCAGAGCTGAATGATTCTGTTCTTCATTGATGAAAAGTCAGCAATACCTGTAAATGGTGTCCTGCAACAAAAGAAAATTCCTCTAGATCAAAGGCACCAGTCTTCACCCATCCTCCCTTATCAGTGAGGAATAGCATGTAAGAGTAACAGCTGTAACTGACATCTACACAAGCATAAGGATAAAGTTTTATAATATATATACACTCCTGGCTGCTCAGTCTTGCTCCATCCTTGCATCAAAATTGGTGAATGTCTAGCCCTGCAGTAAGCAAGTTCAGAGAGCAAAACCAGAAGAAATGATCGATTTTCCAAACTATAGTTCTCTCAGCTGCATGCTCAGGTCAGATCACACTGTTATTAAAATCACACCCTTGGGTAGCTTTAGAGCCTAGACTCTTACCTCAGACCCTCCAGACAGCTGCAAGAGCTAGAAGAAGGGTTGAGGAGTAACTCCAGCCGGTCTGGAAATGGACAAACCAGCCACCTTGCCAACAGTGAGTTCCAAAAGATATTTAGGGCAAGTTGCCAGCAACAAGGTGAGATAAGAGGACCAGCTGAGAGGTGTAAACTGTTAACATCACCGCCTGGACACTCCTTGCTGGAGAACAGGGATACTGAAGGATAAAAGCGCTCCTTGCTGCCAGTCCCTGTGCAGCTCTCCTCCTAACCTTCCTTCTCAGAAAAGCTGGCAAGGGGCTTGAGAATTTATGTTCATCTGTTATCACGGACAGCATCCCTGCCAGCACCTGACCGGCTCTGTTGCCTGTTTGTTTCTGCTGCAGCTGTCACAAAACAGCTATGGCTCTTGCCAAGCAAAAACAATAATCAATAGAAGTAGTATAAAAAAAACCCAACAAAACACAAACCAAGAAACAGGCAGAGGCAGAGTCTCTCCCACTACTCAGTTTTCAAATTGTACAGCTAAGGCCACAATTTCAGCAGAATATTAAAAATTCATTTGGAAAGAGGCCTGCCAATGACAATGATTTAGAAAGTGAGAAGGGAAGAGGAAGAAGTCACATGTGTGAGAAACTGACCCAGACAGGAAGACTCCTGCTTTTAAACATTGTATCCAAACTGGTATGTAAACAGTTTCACTAGTTTCAGCAAGAGTGGAAGCACAAGAGTAGGTACCCTAGATTATGTTTGTCCACCAGAGGCCTTCAGGCAACACCAAAAAAAGTGAGAGATCAAGATTATCTTTAAACCCAAGTGTCTAAAAACTGCCCTACAAGGAAAAGCAATTCATTATAGCAGTAAACTAAAATAGAAATACTTGATTCTTACCTGTCCAACCATGCCAGCAAGGCTTTAGCAGCACCAATAAGCTCTACCACAGAAGTAAGGAATTCATTAGGGGGTTTGCGAGAGGTATTTCCATCATAATTTGAACTTTTCCTACGGCTGCTGATATAATTTTGCAGATTGTTGGATGATGCTCGCAGCTTGAGAACCAGGTTCTTCATATTGTCTGTTTCAAGGCCATAGTTCTGCAAGGAATATTATTAAGCTTGATAGATATCCCTGTTGAGTCTTCCCATTTATTATGCCACAAGTCACGAATTCATATGGGATGAAAGGCCTGAGGACTTGCCCATTTTTTATCTGATTTTGGCAAAAATGCATTCTTAAGATTTGTTCAACACTACAGCCACTAAAGAATACTTTTCTGGGTGCCAAACCCCCTCAGTTTCTGACAGGAATGAGATCTGAGGACACTTTTCAACCAGAGTGAAGTTCCAATGTCCTATCAGATGTCATTTACCTTTAAAAATGTAGTTGGAGTGAAAGTCTTGTGTTGTTTTTCTTTTTGTTAAAGGAAAGTAAATGCTGTTTTTTCTTAAAATGTTTTTTATACTCTGGTACATAAACACTGAAGTAACATTTCATTCACAACTAAGGATAAGTTTAATCTGGCAAGAGAAAAAGTATCAACAGGAAGCAAATGTAATTTCACAGTCAAAAGCTTGAATAAATATTTATATCACAAGTTTTCAGTAATGGTGCTCCTTGATACAGCAGTTTGCTGTATTATTTGCAAGTTTGAGGATTGCATTAACACTATACGTCATAATTAAAAACATTTTTAGACATCGTATTTTTCATTCAACAGCATCTTTATAAAAGTTTTTGAACCCTAAGAAAATATGTAAGTCCTGCCTGTAACTTCAACTTTATAAATTCAAATACAACCAAACCACACTCTGTAAGGTTAAAACCCAATTGTTTTAAGCAAGACATTGATAATCTCATTCCAAACAAGTCAGAAATGTTATATTGTATCTGTTCTGAAGACAACTTCGCAATAAAGATTTTCTTCTTGCTGTCAGTGTGCAAATGTATGAATTAAGCAACAACATGTTGCTAAGTATCTTTACTTTTGAGTTACTCCACTTTGCAAAACCTCTGTGGGCATCTTCTCAAAGTTAAGTCCCAGGCAATATTTAGTTCTTTTAAAGTGCAAATTCCTACTTTTCTTAGATATAAACACACACACCTTACACACCCCACATAAAAAAAACCTACCCAAAAAGAATAAAAAAACCTCCTTTTCTCTATTTTTTTTTTCTGCAGATTCTTGCTGCCAACCTCCAAGTTCCATAGTTTAGTCAGCTCCACTATCTGCTTTCTCCTTTTCCCCTCAAAACAATAAATCAACTAAAGCAAATCTTAATTCCATCCAATTACAAGTTGCCTGGGGTTCCCAGTGCCTCAAACTCAGGATCACAGCATCACCCAGGCTGGAGGGAAGCTCAGGAGGTCTCAGTCCAACCTCCTGCCCACAGCAGGCTCAGCTGTGAGCTCATACCAGCTCACTCAGTATCCAAATCAGGTCTTGAAAACCTCTAAGGATGGAGACTGCACAAACTTTCTGGACAATATGATCCACTGTCTGACTGTTCTCAAGGTTGGAAAGTGTTTCCTTATACCCAGCCTGAACCTCCTCATTTCAACTTCTGCCCAAAGCGTCTCATCCTCCTACCACACACCACCATGAACATCCCAGCTCCATCATTCTGCCGATTGTGTTTGCCCCCACAATAAGTGCTGGGGATCTGCTGTTAGGCCTCCCTGAAGTAGACTCTTCCCCAGATTGAAGTCCCTCAACTCCTCCTCATGGGTCAGTACTCCAGCCCTGCCCAGCCTGGTAGCCCTCCATCAACCCTGCTCTGGTTTGTCCACATCTTTCCTTGGGAGCAGAAGTAGACTAATGAGTGACAAGTAAAAGGCTATCTATAATCACTTCCCTCCCTCTGCTGGCCATGTTCCTATTAATGAAGCCCAGGATGCTGTTGACTCTGCTGCCAGGCTACACTGCTGGCTTGTGGCTCCATCCGTTCTCTCCATAGTCAAGCATCCATAAAAAATGCTGGAATACCTTGGATTAAGTCATTTAGAAAAGATGAAACAGAACCTTTGCCCCAGAGAAGCCCATCAGTGTAAGGGGAGGTTTCAGCTATTCAGCTACCTTTACAGTATCTACCACCTCCTATGGATAGGATCCCAGTAGGTGTAAATTACACAAGTGCCTCCTGTCTCCCTCCAAAGGCTCTTGGCAAGGAAGTAACCTTAAAGTGTAGCCAGGAGTAGGGGTTAGGAGGACACAGCCAATTAAAAAAATGCCCCTGTTGCAACAGCAAAGGATATCCTTAAATTTTCCAGGATCAGACTGAAAGATTTGGATCACTAAACAACATTAAAGTACTTTCACACTGTCATGTGTGAACTTATCACCTTTTAATTAAAAAAAAAAAAATCAAACAAAAAAACCAATGCACAACAGCATCATTCAGATTTATTTCTTGCAACTAGTTTTCTCCTTAAAGGGCATTGCATATTAGTCTATTTTTGGAGGAATGCTTTTTCACAACAGGTCTGGATGCAGGGTAAGTTCTGGGACCACAAGAATTTGAAAGTAGCTACGTGCCAAGAAGGGGACATTTCAACAGGGGAATTAGAAGATGCTGATCCCCCTCCTTCCATAAAGGTACAGAAAATGTAACAGATTTTTTTCTGTACAGTGGTATAACCACCTAATCACTCTGGTCAGAACTTGAGAGAGTCTTCATATATTTAAGTGTCTCCAGGTCTTTCTTTCTGTCACTCAGATGCAGAAATTGTGCCCACCATCTGTGGGTGTCTGCAATTAGAGACAGCCCCAGCATTTAAGAGGGCACATGTTCATACACCAGGTCAGATTTTGGCTTTGGCCCCAAAACATTTACATACTCCTTATCACACCTCTTTCACCTTATTTATACAGCAGATCAGTCTGGTGTGACTTTTCCAGTTCAGCTACTTTTTAAGTAATTCTGTCAAGTAGTTCTCAGTTTTGAGGTGGACTTCAGCAACACAGGTGTTGCCTCTGGAGATGCAGGGCCTCCAACTTATAACTGCATCTGGTCTCTCCAACAGCCTATCAAGAGCACATTACAGCCAAGTTCTTCAGTCACTGCACAAAGCTTTCCTACAATTTACCCAGAGACTCCACAGAGTATACCTGAAATATCTAAATTATCAGTTTGTGCTCCAGGAAAAGTCCTGGCTATGCACTACACCTATGCAGCACAACAGGGAGCACACAGCTCTTCAGTACAGGTGACTGAATTCTCCAGCTATGGATGAACCCTGAGGGACAAACTTCCCTAGAACAAAGGATCATCATAAACCAAACCACCTCTGCTCCAGAAGCAAGCCAGTGTCCTGACCTGTTTGCTCTAATACACATAAAACTATGCCCCTTCACCAGGTATAGTAATGCTTCTGTCCAAGCTGACACTGTCTTGACCACCTCACACATAACCACCTACTCCTGCAATTTTTCCATTCCTTCACTTGCAGTTTACTGGGAGGGCTGGTTTGGGGAACTAAACCATTTAAAAAAAAAATCATCTATTCCCTTCTTGGGAATAGTAGCATGTTCTCAGCTGGTTTAGTTCTCTGAAGTAGCTCACCACAGGGTCAGGTGAGTGCAAGCACAAAAGATCACTAATCAGAGGGCAGGAGGGGGTGGAGGCAGCACCTGACTTGGATTAATTTAACTTGTCAGAGAGCTGTAGCCCCAATTCAGGACAGATAGAAATGTTGATAGCATGGCAGCACACCAAACAGCCTTCACAGTGACACACAGTTGAAGTGCAAAGCTTAGCAGGCTTTTTTGAAATATTTCTACAGAACTCAAGCTACAATACTTACTTATTTAAGCAACTAAAAGGTTTTAGGTGGTGCTCATGAACCAAAGAACATGTCACATTTTCCTATCACTCCCAATTTAAAACATCAAAGTTGCTTTCACCAAAACACAGGCTGAAGCCAGCAGTCAAGAGCACCCTATGTCAAACATTCCCAGGTTGCTACTCATTAACCAGGGGAGCCACACACAGGGATGGAGCAAAAGAGAGCACACACACATATACCGGAGAGCACAGGTGCTTAAGAGCACACTCTTTCCAAACTTCATTATATTTAATGAGGAAAAAGTACACTGATCAAGTAATTGCTCAAGGTCAGGCAGCCAACATAACAAAAGTGTGGCTAACCAAAGTCAAAAGAGCACAGCAGTTTGTCAGAGCTAACTTGGGCTGATCCAGAGCTCTGCCTTCCCCTTCACACGCCACAGGGCAATGAGCTGGATCTGCTGGCCGATCCAAGTGAAAACCAGCTGGGTGGGGGAGGGGGGAACAAACCACAGACTGAATGCCTCTCAAAACCAGAGCCAACTCAATGCATGCCCTGTATAAACACTAAAGTTAACAATAGGTACTGTCAGTGTCACCCATTCTTGCCCTCTCTCTTTTAACAAAAATGCATCCTAAAGAATCCTTTGGAGTCCCAGGTTTCCTAAAAACACCACTAAATTTAAGCTGAGATCTCTAGAAAACTGAAATCTTAGGAGGCAGTGCATAGATGTAGTGCCTTTGACGAGGATTAGCCACCAAAGTTAAGTCTTCATTTATGCATGTTCAATTTTACATTATGATGTTCTATTTTTTTGCACTGAAAATATGCTGGCAGAACATCACTAGCAGTGAAATTATCGAAGGCACAACAATAAAAACTATGTTCTTTTGTGGTTTAGTTTTGCTTGTTTCTTTGTTTTGGTGGTTTGATTTTTTTCAGATTGCTTGAAACTAGTATCTTTTCATTCTAACCTCAAGATAAATCAGCTTTTTTTTTTCTTGCAAACTCTCCCATCATACAGTATAGGTAAAGATATAGTATAGGTAAACACATTAAAAGCAAAAACATTTGCATACGGTTTCTTGTTAATGCTTGCATTGTTTTATATTTATTAAGCCCAAACCAAGCCTACTCATCAGGGAACGAGAAGTATGCATGCAGTTTTCAACACCACTCTAGATGCTCTGTCCCAATTATTTGGCTAATAAAGCTTATTTTCTTGATCCCTGCCCCTGCTTTTGGCTTTATATGAGTTTAAAAAGCCCATTTATGTATGCTTGTTCCCCCTCCTTCCCCAAATACCTCAGTCAACTAAGAAATGTCTTTCTCCTATCCCTTTCCTCCCCCAAGCAAATACTGTCATCAACAAAAGATGGAGGCACCCAAGTTGACTTTTCCCCCCTCCGGGAAATTCAGTTTCTTTGATATGTCTTCTAGATTATTTTAAAAAAATAATCTTCAACACCTGTTCAGAAAACTGTTAGACCAGCTCAAGAGCAACAGAAATGTGTGCTCACATGAAACCTTCACTTTTTATCCCTGTCCACACTTCCTCCTGCTGCCTTTTCAGCTGCAGCTTTATCACATGTGGCCACTGCTACCAGGAGATGAGGGAACACTGCCTCATCATCAAAGCAGCAGAGAAAGATGCATTCGTTTCTCTTTCAGCTACACTAGTTCTACAGTTCACTTACAGCAGCAAACACAATAGCTTGCAGACATATTTCCAGCTTGGCAGTGTAGCTGCCAAAGAGGGCTTTATCCCTATAAAATTTAAAAAAAAAAAAAAAAAAAAGCACTGAAAAGAGGTCTGTATCACCAATGCTTGGAAAGAGTTACTGCAGGAGAAAGATGTTCCAAGGACAGCTGCTTCACTGCCTTTAGAGCCACAAGTGTTCTTGCGATGTGAGGGAACCAAAACAGTGATCTGAAGGAAGCTCAGCTGGAATACTGCCAAGGCAAAACTAGATAAGAAAGGGAAATTAGTCTTGAGAACTCCAGGACTGAGGAACCGCCAGCACACAGTCTCAGTCCTTCCCCCGACTCCCATCCCAAAAACAACTTTCAAAGCCTGACCTCAAGCTGGCCCAGCCAATGTCACATTTCCACAGTATGTGCTGAAAGCATGTGGGGGGCTGGGGGGGAGGAGGAGCAGAAACAGAAAGAAATCCCCAAAATAGTTATTTTGCTTTCAAGGACCCAAAAGTTAGAGAAATGTGACCATGTATACACACACCATCCACTAGTATCAATACACAGACCCACTTTCAGAGAACTAATGCAGGTGGAATAGGGAAACCTTTATTCTCTCACACAAAAAGAAGAGACAGCAAAATAAAAAATTGGCTGTCACAAGAAATTCAAAACACAGTATTCCTTCAGGAACAAAGTCAACTAATTTTATACAACCACCCCAAAAACTCAAGGAAAAGGGCATCAAGAAGGTGACAAAGGGCACACCTAAAATACAGGAATTCTTCCTCCACCTCTTAAAAGGGAACAAGAACATTGCAGCTGCAATATGTGAACTGTCTAATGCATTAACTTGAGCTGCATTTTACAAAGGATTTCCAGAAACGAATCTGAGGTCAAAACTTTTGTCTACAAAGGAAATTAGAAGGAAATTGTAGGAGATAAAACACAGCTTTAGGTTCTGGCAGTTGTCCAGCTTTGTTCATTTTAAGAAGAAAAAAGTGCCTTTGGGGGCTGCCACATCCATTACTTCAGTCAGGACTGTATACAGCACACTGTACATTTACTAACCCACCAGACCCCTTCGCTTGCCCAGCAGATTATCCATCCCCTCAACATGAACTGCAATTTAGGCTAATTACATTCTTCTATTAGATTTTCCAGCTAAATGTTAAAAATTTCTGCTATACCAAATACTGCAGAGGAAATAAAACTTTTTTAAATATAAGAGCCACTCTTTGGGAAACAGTTCAGATTGTATGAAGTGATTTCATTAAATACACTTCTTTTAGTACAGACTATCCAATTTATTCCCGGTTATGGAGTATGAATGATCCCTGTAGCAACTGTCTGCAGCAAATAAAGCACATAGCACACAGACAGTAAAGACTCTCCATTTTAAAAGGAGTAAGCTCGGTGCTGCAAGTCTCACCTAATGAGGGGATGGTGGGCCAGTGCTGGCCAACAAACCATCAGGCAGCCTTTCCCCACCTTTGCCCTCAATGTAGTCATATCTCTGTCACTCATTCACTGCGTTACACCAAACACATCTTCAAGACTGCATCCAAACTACATCTTTTAAATAAAGCCTGCACTAGCAAAACAACACAAAATATATTTATTCTTTTGAGCGTGTTTGTCTTAAAAGTATCTGTGCAGTTATATATCAGGAGTAAGACAGAGGAACAGCTTAAGCTCCAAATCCAATGACAATTTAACTCAACTGTCACTGAGTTTGTAAAACATTCCTCATTTGAGGAAGATTTTCTTCACTTTTTAGAAGGCTACAGAATTGCCCTAAACCCATTTCAACTGATGTGAGGAACTGTTAGCAGCTGTCATTTCAACAGTGCATCTTCTATCTTCTACGGCAAATTTACTCAATAGCAATTTTAAGACTCCTGTTAGTGAACAGAGTGATAACAATGCTACTTGTACAACTTCTTTCTTTAGAAGTGCTAATGAATTAGTGTTGCCTCTTATCAGGAAAAACTTGAGTGCTATTAGCATAAAGCTTGCAAAAATTAAACAAATTCTTACTGTTTCTTTGACAACTATATGTAACAGAAAGCAAGAGACACAGATATTCTGGTTTTATGAGACTCGCCTCAGCAATTCACCCAGAAGAGCACTTTATGAAATTCTTTGTGTGTCTTTTTACCACTTAACTAACCAGTGCACACAGGAGATCCACAGCCTCTAGAACCAGTTCCTGGTGTCCAATCCGTGAGATACCCAAGTCTTCAAGATCCTGGTGAGAAATCTGTAACAGCTGTTCACCATTTATCTTCTCCCGTTCAAATTTATGGACATACTGCTGCAGGCAATCATCCAGGCCTACCAAAACACAAAAAGATAAGGGGATGTGATTACAAGTTTCTGTCTTTTCTTCCCCTTCCCCCCCAACTAAACAAGCAAAAAAAAAAAAAAAAACCAACCCTGTGAAATGAACTTGCAATTTGTGCCTACAACATACAATGCCAAATTAGGAAAGAAAACTTGCAATGTGACTGAAGTTGTACTACAGGGGCATACAAACAGATCATGCAGGTTTATGTGCATCGCTGGGTCATCTAAGTCAATGCACAACCCACCTGCACTTTGTGGATCAAGCTCAGCAATGAAGAACATCCCTTTGGTATCAACTTAGGCAAAGCTATCAGGCAGTATGCATAGACTCAGCTGTCACAGTAACCCAAAATCCTGAAGGGCAACCAAACAACCACCACCACTACAGACAGAAAAAAAAAAAAAAAAAAAGAAAAAAAAAAAAACCCAAAACACACCACACAAACACACACAAAAACCCACACCAAAAACAAAAAAAAAAAAACCCAAGACAAGAACAAAGATCTTGCCCAAAGTCTAGTTAAATGAACAAAGGTACAAAACCAGATAGTTCCCCATCCACTTTTATAAAAGGGCTGAATTAATTATGAGAGGAAGATGGAACAATCAAAGGCAAAGCAATCAAAATTATGTTTGGCTCAAGTATTATTCCCTTGATTTACGAGACCCTGCAGCTTCCTGAATCAGCCATTCCTTCCCCTTGCTAAGGATTAATGGCACATACCTATAAGAAATCTAATTCACTTTTGTATCTACAAAGTATTTTTAAAACAGTTTTGTTTTATCCAGGCAATATCCCCAAAACCCTCACTTTAAATTGTGTGATTCTATGATCCAGTTCTCTACAGTATCTTTTCCCCAGTGATTACGGAAAGGATTTCTGGTTTTCATTTTGCTTTATTTAACTAAAATTCAGGTGTTAATCCTGTTTTCTTCTGTATTCTACTCATTTCCTCTGTTCTTAAAGATTCTGTGAGCAGCAACAGTCTGGGGAAAAAGTTGGATGGATGTGGTACTTCAAAGATGATGCAGTACTCTTGATGCCCTGTTCCACTTCAACTTACTAGCTAGAGCAAAAGAGATCCTAATAGATCTGTTTTGTAGTGATACCCACATTCACTAAAAATAGTTGACAACAGCAAAAACTCAGGTTACACATTCCACATTTACTTTGTAGCATCCACAATAGCTACATTGTTTGACGATTCAGTTGTAAAAAAATTGAACCTTTAGCTGTATAAAGGATGTTTATTCACTACCCTGGCTCAAAAGGAAGCCATTGAGATGGACAGGATGTCGAATGCTGCAGATGAGAAATACGAACAGCATCCTGAACTACAAGGAAACGAGAGCCAGAAAACCAGCACTCAGTTCCACTCATGAAGCTGCAGTAGCAGCCCAGAAAACAAGCACTCCCAGCACACTCCACTGCCAAGAAAACATTTGAGACTAATCACAAGGAGGGTTCTAGGAATCACATGAAACATATTCCTTTCATAACAGTGACACAGGCAGTCACTGCTGCCTTGTAGTGTCTGGTCACAGCAGATCTGTAGATTACAGACTCCCAAAGGCACAGGCTTACTTAATACACATCACTTGCCTTTATAACGCTCGCTCAGAAATTAATAAGGACAGGCACTCTGGAACTTAACAGTCACCCCTTTACATGACTCTGGCAAGCTTAATTGTTGCAGTACATCAAAATCTGGCTGAACAAGCTTGACTCCTCCACGTGCAGAGCTAACAGTGTGCACAGCTTGATTTTCAAGCATTATTATGAATGAGAAAACCCCCATGCAAGATGAGCAGAGTCTCCCAGGGCTACAGTTGTTTGGGGTACACTCTTGTTTCTTCCCATCTGTCTTGGCAAGGCCACATAAATTTTGAAAATTGAGCCCAGTGTTCTCTTTCCCACAGGCACCAAATTCTCCCTTAGGCTATACAAACTCTTTTCCCAGGAAAAATAATAAAAAGCCTGGCCTTCATTGTTTAACAATTTATTTTTTCAAAACAAGTTCTCAACCAAGGCTGACATACAGTACACATATTTGGCATTCCCAATTTTTAATGCTGTCTTGCAGACCACTGTTTCCCATCATTTACCATTGTAAGCCCATAGTTTCCATTAAAAATTACACAACCACCTAAAATAAAACACTTTATTCAGCATGCATTGAAGGTTTTTTGGGGGGGTTGTTTTTTTTTTGATGCAGTGTTGCTTTCACCTACTGTCAAAACTTTTTGTTTTGCCTCAACTTCCTAGATTCTCATTCCATGCTAAGACATGAGATTCACAAATATAACCCCCCCCAACAAATAAATACAACTATGACTCTTAGCTTGCCTGTGGTTGTTTTTTGGGTTGGTTTTTTTGTTGTTGCTTTTTTAATTCATGCTTGCCTGTTCTTGAAAGTCTCTTACAATTTGAACAGCTACCTCAACAAATATTTTTTTTCCATAAGGGTCCTTAAAAACAATAACTCTACCATCACGCTGCAAGACTGTATTTTATAAAATATTACAAAGTCACACAAATGTTAATTCAAAACAGCCAACACAGAGGCACAGCCGCTCAGCTAGAAATGTATTTAAAATTAAATGACCAAAAGTATGCAAAGCAGGAAGTGAAGACAGACCCACACACTCATGGCAAGCATTCACTAATGGTTTAAGATGAGCTTACTAACATTAGTGTTATTCTTTTTACTAAGAAACATATGGGAAAATCTTAAACATTTTAATTGAGATTGCAATCACATTTATAGACTATTGTTTAATTTTCCATCGTAGAAATGAAATGTTTGATCATCATATGCAAACCAAAAAATTCCTTTCCCTCTGGGAGAAATAGGAAAAGGGAGGAAAAAAGTTCAATAAATTAAATAATATTTAAAGTTAAGTTTAAAAAGTCAGCACTCAAATGCCACTGGGTAATCTAAATTAAGTGCTCATTTCTTCCTTCTTCCAAACATCTCAGTTCTTTCCATGCATTTTCTCTCAACTTCAGAGCCTCACGTATACTTGGTATTGCCCATTAGGAAAGCCTGGATATTTCTGAGAAATTTAGATGAATTAAAATCTATAAAAATCAGCCTGCATTACTCAGAAAGATGCTTTCTTACATGCCAGGTCATTTTCAGTAGCGCATTATTAGCAGGTTCAAGCCAGAAAATAGTTTTCTCTATTTCCAAAAAAATACAGTGAAGACTGACATTCGAAGAGATATCTGTATTTATCTCCTTTAGCCTCTGAAAAGCCCTTCTGAATACTAATCTATTAATTTTACACTCAAATTGTGTTTAAAAAGCATTTGTCTCAATTGCATGTGAGAAATTTTTATGTTACTCCTTGCACATACATCAAAACTATGCACAAAAGGTAACATCCTTCCTACTTACAGAATTGTTAAAGAATGAGGGAAGATAGAAATAGCAATTGCAGAAACTTACCCAATTTTTACAACAATAGTAGTGGTGATTTAGGGAGGAGGAAGAGAGGGAGAGAGACTAGTCTGGTTAGCATTATTTGTATCGTGAAAACCCTTCTGAGAAACTGCAGTGTAACTTGAACAAAACTCCCACCAAGATTTTGGCAGGTGTAGAGATGTGCAATAGATCCTAAGAACTGTCTAGACTTTTCGGTCTAAAATAACCTTCCACCACCATCTAAAGCACCTCAGAAGATATTCAATACCTTATATTCATACAAAAACATTAGGACAGGGCTTACACTTACAGATTTGCTCTGTTTCCAAGATTAAGAAAGTTATTTTGAATAAGAATTGGAGGGGGGAGGGGGTTTGGTGGCGTCACAACTTTGAGGGGGTTAAGAGGGTGGCCTGGGTTTAATCCATAACTATCAGTTTACTATTCAAAGACAATGAACATTTCAACTGTTGATAGATGTCAGCCATTCAGCAATGACATATCCGACTCCCAGAGCACTACAGACATGTTTTACAAGTAAAGTCATTATGTAGTTTCATGCTTTTTGGTCGACTTCTGTGCTGGACACTACCAAATAATTTACCTACCATAAAGCAATAAAAACATGTAAGTAACATTATGGCCACAGGTCCAAAACCAGCTGACTCACCACCTCTTCTTTCCTCCCACGAACCCCACTCTTCCTCACTCTTTTCTCTTGTGAGACCCCAAAGTCTACATATTCCAACACAGCAGGGGCTGGGGGGACAGACAAGGGAAGGAACTGAGGAAGGAACAGGGAAGAGGAACTGGAAGGTGACAGGGATCATTTTCCACCAGTTTCAGGAACTTGAACAGATTCTCAGGACAGCTCATAAAATGCCAAACCTGGCATGAGGAAGCAAGAGGAGCACAAACCACTTGAACAGAAGAACTGACAAGTACAAGACCTTTTTCAGATAGCACCACCACAGGGATCATTGCTCAACACAACATTATTACTATAAACATGGACTCATCTCTGTTGGGTGACTAAAACTGGCAGCATCTGGTGTCTCAGGGTAGTGCCAAGGTTCAGCTACAACCCTCAGCCCACTGAGGGGCTCCCTTGGACCTTAGCTGGGACTGCTGAAGCCTTCATGCCTCATCACCTTAAACACATTAAAACATTGTAAGAATCTGACCTTCCCACATAAAAAGTCACTCAACTCTTGTCTCCCTTCAGGGTCTATTTAGTTGTCACTTTCAGTCTCCAAAGACTCCTTGCACACATCAACTTCAATCCATCCTCCCAAGCCTTGAAAGATCATCAATTCTAGGAAAATCTTTGACATACCCCACAGTACATGCCATTATACTATCATTTATATTCCACCTCATTTTATAACTCTTATAGTGATAGCCTCCTCCATGTATTTCTAGGACTGGAAGAAACTAGTAAAAGCAGAAGAGAATCAAGGCAGCAAATGAACACTACAAATAGAAAAGAGCTACTTCATAAGCAGGTGAACCTGTTAACATCTGAGAAGGCAAATGAAAGTAAGAAAAAAGCATCTGCAAGACAACTGTGAAAAGCTGAAGCAGCTCAGTAGGACAGGTACAGGGTAAAAAGGAAAAAAATGATAAGTTCAAGGAGAAAAACAAACACACTGTTAATATAGAATACAGTGGGAAGGTTATTCCACTGTAACACTAAGAATGCCATTCTTCTCCTGCAATATTACAGACCAGAGGCAAGGATGACTTCAACAAAGGAATGTAAGGTCCTTTAAAAAGATGATGATAAGTCTAGAGCAGTCAGTGAAAAATCTAAAACTGTAATAATTTGACCCTAGGTAAGAACTGACTTTCTATGACCCAGATGGCTGATTGTTCCTTGACTATTATTATTTTAGCATTTATCTGTCCACAAGTTTTCAAAACAAAACTTCAGTTACCAGTTGGTATGAGCCACTTTAAGGCCTTAGCTTGCCAAAAAAAATTAAAATCCTTCAAGAGATCTTTGAATTACTGTCAAATGTACAAAAGTAAAAAAAGCTTCCTCATTCATTTTTTTAATCCAGGTAGTCTCATAATCACTTATAACAAACACTACCATCATCTGAAGTACTAACCATTTTTTTTTTTAAAAAACACAGAATTGAAGGGCAACAGCTGCTTAGCATCAGCATCACAAAATGCATTCTGCATAAAACAGCCTGGTCATGAAATAATTCCTCCTCATGCAGTCAGTTGTAAACAGAAATGTGGAAGAGTTGCTTAACCATCTGCATCTTAACCAAGCAGGCACTGTCGGTCGCCTCACCAGGCATTAGGTCTGGCTTTGCTGAGGACAGCCAGAACAGTACAGAAGTTTGTCTGTCCTCCACTCCATACTGGGATGGAACCAGACAAGGCTGGCCTTGCCCGCCAGCAGTGATGCAAAGGGCAGCTCTCATGAGGGTCACAGAAGGACAGAGGGAAAGGGCGAAGCCTTCGACTTTGATAATGACTGCTTTACTGTCCCCTTGGTAATCCCCTATGACTGGCAGTTGCACAGAAAGCCTTTTGCAACATGTTCCTATTTTCAGTATTTCCAACTAACATATTTAGCCTGGAAAAACAGACACACACACACGCATTCACACTACCTCAAAATAAATCCATTCGTTCCATTCAAATCCATCCATAAATCCCTTCCCTTCTTTTGAATACAAAACTGAAAGCTTTGACTTGTAATAAAAGAATTGGTGGGTAAATTTCGGTTGTAAGCCATCCTGACCAGAAGGGCTATGGAGTCTGTGTTTATATTTTAGTCACTCCGTAAGAATGCAATCTCAGATGGACAGGCCTTCCACCGTGTTATACCTTTTACCAGTCCTCCCTACAAAGCCACTGATTGAGAGCATTCCAGCAGTACCCATTATCGTGCTCCAAGACTGTAAATTTGAGGACAACTGTAAGTCTCAACACTTCACAGGGTAAATCATCAAGGATGTTAAGGAAGAGTCAAAATAGCTTTTGTCCACATGTTTGCCGCACCCTTCCAAGAACTCCAGCAAGTTCGCAAAGCCAGACCTCTCTACAAAAACCAGAAAAACGCACTCAGATTCCCCTCACAAAATATTTTCAGGAAACTAAGCAGACACTGAGTAAGTAAGAGTAGAGTCCTCACAGAAGAAAAGTTTGTAGGGAGGATGGGATAAAGGCCTACAAAGCCAGAAGTTGTACAAAAAAAAAAAAAACAAACAAACAACCAAAACCCAAAGAGCAGTGATTGTACATCATCTCTTCCAAAACAGGAGTTTGAGAGCCAGTGAAGCTAGCATGTAACGGGTCCAAACAAAAACAGTGATTCTTCACACAGCAGTAAGCAGCAAATGTTCAACATCCATAAGGGTTCAGAAGGTGAACAGGTTCATGAAAGAAAATGCTGCAGAAGTCAGTCATGGTGACACTGAAAGACTCAGAGCTGAAGATCTGAGGAAGCCTTCAGAAGGAAACAGATGATAAATTGTTTTTCCTGTGATCCTCCCTAACATATTCCTTTTTGTCAAACGTTCAGGATGGGACACTGAGCTAGACAGACAGCACAGGACTTCCACAGCTGTGCCATACACTGCACCAAAATGTAGATGGCAGCTTCCTTTCACTTTTGCCATAAGACTTAAGCAAATTATCTCTTCGCTAATGAAAGCTACTACTGGTGTTAATGTTCACTGTAATAGTGACACAAGGTTTCACCAAAAATGCAAAGGGAGGGGGGGGGCGCACACCAGGGGCAGGCAGGGGGAACAAAAGCTAAACACAAATTGATATCACCATTCAGTATTAAAAGCCAAAAGGTATAATCTAAGCTTTTTGGGACTGACAAAAACAAGCACAACAAAAATAGGCCCTAGTAATACTAGAAAATAGATCACAGTGAATCACAGAACTGCTTTTCTGGGTTGTAATCCAGCTTGAGATACTATCAGCAAGTGGGAATTTGCAAGAGTGAATTATTTCATAAATTGTACCTTCAGTTGAAAATGAGTAAACTTGCATCAGGACTGCAAAAATGTATTTTACATGAGTGAATGTAACATACAATAAACTGACATAAAAGCAATTCTCTAACAAATGAAAAGTTAATGGTATTTAATTCCAAAAGCATTTCAGTAGAACCCAAAGTTCAGTTTTCTTTCTTTTTAATAGCTCTTTTTCAGGGAACTCATGAAAAAATGGAGGTAGAAGAAGAGAAACTTATTTCTACTTTTTATAGGGAGTTTCTTATTATGACATAGCTTTAAGGTTTCAAATTAAAGGCAAAATTAAAGTGTAATGCTATGGAAATTGAAAAGTGAATTGTGCTGGCATGCCACATTAAAAAAAAAAAAAGACACAGCATAATGACATACAGGTTTAACAAGAAAAATCTCTCTTTATAAAAGAGATACAAGCATAAGGACACAGCCCAATCATACCCTACTACACTGAAAAATAGATCCCTATGCCACAACCACAGAGAGACAGAAATTAAAGCCTTTTTCAATTTGACAGGGCATTCTCCCTAGACATGATAAAGTAGAGTTTATCAGGAAGCAACCAAACAAAAAATCTTTTGTATTACATTCCCACTGATTTGAAGGCAGGTGAGTCAGAATACATACTCCATCGTGTTTTCACCTGCAGAGCTGGACTGGACATGTGTGCACACCTGTGAGCCCCTACTGCAGATACAAGCCTATAACCTGACAGGGCTTTGCTGTTAATGTCACCCACTGCCCTGAGAGAACACAATTAACTTCACCTCTGAATATTCAACCATAAATAGGGGTTGAAATTTTGACTTGACTGGAAGGAAGAGGGAAGATAAGATATTGTTCAGGACTTACCACTAAGTTAGACTCCACAGTGCCACCCCAAACACTCATCTTTGGAAAATGGGTTTCCAAGAAGTAAGAATGGTAACTACAAACAAGGGCTCATCTCCAAGACCTCAAATACCTGGCAGCATGATATCTTGCTGGCAGTATTCAGCTGTAACTCTTTGCTAGTCTCAGCCCCCACCAGAACAGGACTGCTGACCAGAGAAAGATGAAGGATTTAAAAAAAAAAAAAAAAAAACACACACACACACAAAAACTGATGCACATTTTTTCCTGCTGATTTTGGTGTACATCCTCTGTCTGCATCAAAAATTTAAGTTCCATGTGATGAAGTAGCTTCACAGAATACAACATTCATGCTTTATTTTTCTTTTAAGAATCAACTACATCACTCACTGACCAGCTATGCTTCACAAGAAAAACAATCTTTCCGTGCTTTAACAGATTTTGTTTGGCAAACTAGAAAAAAAACACGAGATGGAAGCAGAGCATATCCATATGTTCTCTGCAGACAGACTTGGCACTCTAAATTTCAAGAGAACATGTGATGAAAGCCAACATTCAGAAAATGCATGAAAAACATTAAAACAGAGATCACACCTGTCCTGAGCAGACAAGCCCAAGTAGCTTCCTAGCCAATACCACAATACGTCTTCAGGGACACTGCTGACAACATCCACCCACCCCAACCCAGACTTCACAGTAAAAACATCCTACTTGTTGCATGATGCAGCTCGCATTCATCCCCTGAATATACTGCAGCATGAGCAAGGCAACACAAACCAAATAAAATGGCAGTATATCTTAGCTGTAATGAGCCACTTTAATCAACGTTTATTGCTCAAGTAGCACCTAAGAACTACTATGAACTCCAAACTGAAACAAGAAAAACATCTCTTTGCCCAATACACTGATACGTCCAAAGGTGTGCTTATTTGTCTGTTGGTTGCATTTAAAATAACTGTAATTAAATGGGTTCAGAATGGCTCTCCACTGACACAGAAGCACTGCCAGCAAGTATGACCCAGATCTTGTTATTCTTTTTCACCTTAAATTTTTACGATTATATCTAGCAAATGACTTATCCTCCACCAAAAAGTTGTTTTAAACCCACAGAGCTTGGCACTGCATGCTCTAGTAGACTACTGCAATGGCAGAAAAAATTCTCATTAGTTACTAAAAGAGATTGTTCTCAAACTAATTCATTCAAGCCCTGTTGACAGCCATCAGGTCCAAGTGAACATACCCTAGTGTTTGCCACAACCTAATAAAATCATTTTGCTGGTGAAAACATGACTGACAGTGTCAGCAAATACAGAGCTTTCAGCATGGTAATCATCAATGTGACTTTAAAGTCACACGCTTGCATGAGGGGAGGCAAAAAAGGCAATTAAATGGCTGCAGTGAGAGAGAGATGCAACAGGATTTTTACAAGATCTAAAAATCACTGCCAGCTCCTTCCTACACCCTAGAAAACAGCCTCTCCTGTACAGAGCATATGGGATGACTACCGCAAACAAACCACCCATGGGCGTACCACAGCATTTGTTGCTCCTGCAACTAGGTGGCAACAAGAACTCATTGCCACTGTAATCAACAAGGTAGGTTGCCATTTCATCTTCAGGCTGTCCAACACCCTGACTCACTCCCTCAGGAGGCCACACACAGGAGAACAACATGACTCCAGAACATTTCCTTCATCCGTTCCCAGATGGCACAAAGATGCCTAAATGGTTACTGCCAACTCACTTTGACCCAAAAGCAGTGTAAAGCTCCTCTGCACCACCAGAGACTGATTTGTCCCAGCCACTTAACATCAACATCTTGACAGCTGAAGGCAAGCTGCACAGATGCCTGTGCCTCAACCACTGCAGTAGGACCTTTATAAGCTCATCATCAGCAACAGCTTCAGTAGTACAATGAGCTGTAAACTGCCAAAGGATGTAGGAGGACACAACCTGGTCTGCCACCTTTGCTGTGGAATCACTGCAGAGAACAAGGGCAGAAAGTTGCAGGGGGGTGGGGAATAAACAGCCAAAAGTGGTACAACCGTGGCCAACAAAGCCTATGTCAGGGACCTGACTTGTACCTCGCGAGACCCCCTATGCTGCCCCTCACTGGAACAGCTGCAGACCCCACTTAAAGAGGTCTATTTTCTCACACTCATTAACAGCTCAAAGAGAAGCTCAAAACAAATCTTGTTTCTGCTACTAGCAGATACAGATGTTCTCACTAAATCAATGCAACCACAGAAAAATACATTTCCCAGAATTTTCCAACTCACACAACCATGCTGAATTTGTTGGGTGGTTTCTTTTTTATACCACTATTCTAACACACACTTTTTACAGAACTTTTACTTATAAAAGCTTTTAAAACCACTTTACCATTTCACTTACAGAAATATAATAGCACTGAACCTAAAATGCTTGCTGTGGAGTCATCCACAAGATTACAGGAACCAGTTTGGGGTTTTTTTTGGTTTGGGTTTTTTGCTTTTTGTTTTTGGTGTTTTTTTTTAATGGAAGCAATTTAATTTTGTGTTGCTGTTGTAGTTAAATACATATTGTAGCTTAATCCATAGCAGGAATATGTAATCATTTAAGTCCCCAAAGGCAAAAACTCCAGAAACTATGGAAATTATGGAATTAGGCCACAGTCCGCAGATCATGCTGTATGGCTGAAGATCACCTCTCTAGTCTCATTCTTCCCGTCGTCCATCCCACTCCTCTCTCCAACATCCTGATCTCCTCCTTTCCCACCTGCACAATACTACCACCCCCTTGCCAGAAAACCTTCTATGTCCTATCCATAGGAAAAGTGGTGACAGAAAGCCAAAACAGAGGTGATGAGGGGCCCCACCAAGTGTTCTGGCTGCATCTGAGCACCTTCTCAAAAGCACAGCAGTGCACCAAGAGAAACACTGCAAAAAGCAGGCTGGACAAGCTCTGTGTTGTGGACCAACATACACCAACCATCCCTGAGACACCAGTGCACAGCCTAGCAGCAAATGACACCATGCAAGGCACAGACTTGGGGAAATATACTATTATAGGTGACACACAGGAAGAATGTTGAGAGAGATGTTGCAGGACTGTATTTGGCACTGTTGACTTCCAAGATGCAGACATATGAAGTTAAACTTAGCAAGAGGCAGCTCCCCATCACTGTACACCTAATTCCATATTACTGTACTTTAAAGTAATTCACAATCAAATTTAAAAACAATTTTCACAAAGCAACAGACACGGGAGCACTCCTGGACAATTTAATGAGCCATTTCCCTCACAGTTTCATAATTTCAGTTGTAATGTTAATGCATTCACAGTAACAGATAGTTCACATCAGCGTCACCACAAAAGGAAACTTCAAGGTGTCAAAAATTCAAAGCTGTCTGAATGAGGAAATGTTTCTGCTTCACAGCAAGTTAACCTCAGTAAAATAGAGCCACCTGTATTTCCATCTATGTTATCTTTTGCCTACTGACACTTCTAAGCAGTGCTTCTTCAGTTCATTGTTCTCATGCATTTCACAATTCTTTGTCTACATGGCAACACTGATTTCTTACATATAGTCAGTTTTTCCTCATACTAAGGGGTTGGGGTTTTTTTCTGTGCCATTATCCCTTTGTTTTCTAGAGTTTTTTTCTAAAGAAAAAAATGTTACTTTCAAAGCTTGTTTTAGCAAAATACCTTTTTCTTTGTATGTTAGCTTTTTCATACAAAGCAAATCAATAATTTTTAAAAATATCATTCCTATGCTTATCTCAGTTAAGCACAAATTCAGCAGCTGAAAGGACATGGAGAAAATTGGTCTGCTGATCCACATTTCTCCCTCATCCTGAATACTACTAACTCCCAATTTCATTTATATCAAACTTCACATTAGCCATGTTACAGCTATACAGTAACCAAGGGTGAGGACTATCCAAATTGAATTTTAAATAAGGCTAAATAGTTAACATTTGTTGAAGTGATAAACTAACCATTTAACAGTCCTATTTGTAAGAGTACTAAGCGGACAATCTCCCCTTAAGACTGAGTTCTGTATTTGCAAAACAGATGCATCAAGGGATGAAAATCCCATAAATGGTTTGCATTCTTAATGTCTGACACAATGTAGTCCTTGGGGAGTGCACGTGTATGTGGGAGATCGCATGCAGGCTCTTTACAACGAGGCCCTAATCCTGAACCTGTAACATTACTTTAGCTACCAAAAATAACCCAGTTCTGTTGCTGTGTTAAGAGCAACGATCAAGACGTCACCTATTAACTTCTGCATTACTGATCGGTTTGTGTTCCTGCTTCCCAGCAAATAGTTGTTCTTCCTCACTCTTCTTGGTTGCTTTTTTTATAAGTAAACCCCACATACTTCTTGTACACTTATGTTGATGATTCAGAGCATATTGCAGCATCCTGAATGTAGATCCTGCTTTAGCTACCCCAAGCACATTATCACAAGGATATGACTATTTAGTTGGACACTAACAACACGATGTGTCTGTTAACAATAAAATCATAGCCAAAACTCTTCCATCTAATGTCCCTAGCCTGGGTTATTAAGACACACAACAAAGTGCAAGAGCAGGGGAGGGATGACTGCACTTACTATTTACATATGAGTAAATCACAAAAAGTGTCTGAAACAGGTGAAAGGCTAGAAACAGACTAGAATATCATCCCAAAAACAGCAGGTGCAATCATTTTTGCACCTGCTTTTTTAAAGCAAATAGTTTCACTCCAATTTATATTTCTAGAGTCCCTTAGACATTAATTTCTTATTTTTCTTCTATTTACTGCTCCTCTAGTTACCTTTCAAATAGCACTAAAAAAATTAATCAAGCATTCTGATGGTACTCGGGGTTTTATACAGTCCGCTATCAACTATTAAAAACTACAGTGTGGTTTGCAGATCAGTATGAAAAGCAGAAATAATGAGAAATGGTAAATGTGAGGTTTCAGATATATAGATATAAATAGAGACCCCTATGCAGCTCTGTGACTAACGTTATACTTGAAGAACAGGGTAGAAAGAACAACTAAGATATTTCACAAGCTCTGAAAATTCTCAAAGCTTTGCTGGTCCTTGAAATACAGATTTGGAAGAAGCCTAGCCACTCCATTTTAACAGGTCTTACTTTCAACATAACTTTCCAGAACAAAACTGACACATGGTATGTTCTCCTCTTCTGATCCTTCAAGCAAGTTATAATTACCTTCATCACCGAATGGACTTACTAGAGCCATTAATTCCAAACGTGTAAAAGGTTACAAAATTCCTTAAAAAAAAAACAAAACTTTTTTTTCTCTCTCTCTCCCCCTATCCCTTTCCCATCTTTAAAAGTTGAATCATTTTTGTAAAAGTGCCATCTGATGGGTATAAAGGCTGTATGAAACTGAAAGGCATGGAAACTCAGAAGCAGCAGTTTGGCCACCAATAAAAAGATATTACTTAGGATACTTCTAGATTGAATGTTTTATTTAGATACAATTATTTGTTTGGTTTGATCAACTTAAAGCTGCCTGAGCAGTCTCTCTCCTGGATGCACACTTTATCTTAAGTATTACAGAGCCTTATTTCCAAGCTACCTAAACAGATCAAATACCTTCAGGCCAGAGCTTATTTCCACAGCTTGGACTTCTTTCTGCAAGTGAATCTGCCACATGGTTAGTACCATGTAGTAAGCTCCAGTTAGTGATCAAATTTTCAAACTTCCAAATCATAAGAAATTGCTGCTCACTGTGCCCAAGGATGTATTTGGAAATGGAAGTTCAGAAGTAATACTTCTGTGTACTACTTTGTAAGGGGAGAGAGAACATGCAACCAGGTCAACACTTTGCAACCCCTGAGAGTACTCCTATTTGTTAACTAGGTAGCAATGGACTTTTAGAACAGTGTTTTACAGAAGCCCATTTGATGGCTGTTCATCTTTGTTCGCTTGCAGGCACTGTAGTGACCTTATTTACACTCAAGTTATTCATTACATCTTACAGAAGGTGTGGAACAGCAGGGAAAGGTAATTGATGAGGAGTTTCTTTCCTAAATTGAAAGCATTAGTGATTTTTAAAAGTTATCAAAACAGCAGCAAAGAAACAGTGTCACACAAATACTCTCTCTTCATGGAGACTTGGCTTCACGCCCCCAAACTGAGACTGCTGCTAAGAGGATGGCACCATCGCCATGTGCTCTCTACCAGAGCTTCTAGAAAAACTCACCACCTCCAGTGGTGCCCTCTGCACAAGTAATGGAGGCCTGTAAGCAGAAAGCTGTGAAGTACCAATTTATTTCCAAACTGTCACCACACAGGCTACCAGACACTTCTGTCCACTGCCTACCATTAGCTGGAAAAGAATGAGGGCTTCCCACCCAAGGACTAACGCAATTCATCAAAACATTTGCTGCTCTTCGACACTTCTTTAAGTATATTCTTTACTGAGGAGGTGAGCACAAACTCCTCTGAAAACTGTTATGAAACAGCCAGGAGACAGCAAGGCTGCTCCTACCCAAGACAGACCAACATGACAAAATACCTGGGAAAGAAGATCATGTAACAGGATATTACAGGGAATAAAGGGAAATACAGCCACAAGAGGAAAGATGAGAAATTAGTTGAAAATTTCCATTTGAGATATTGACCCAGCAGAGACCATGTAACTGACCTTTAAACAGTCACACTGCATTAACTATAGTAAGCACACAAATACTTTGCATTATTTTCCTATCAGTGTTTATTTCAAATTGACATAAGTAGCATTGTCTCAAAAGCAAGCAATCCATTTAAGAGTATTATGGCCACATAACAAACAGGGTGACACCAAAGTCTTCTTATGCCCAAGTTACTCTCTCTAGATATCCCATCCCACTCACATGAAATAAGACATTTATTTTACCCTCAACATTTTCAATTTAATAGATATAAAACTATCATCAATCTCTTGGTCTGAGACACTAAACTTCCAGCTACTCTTTCCCCCTCTCATGCACACACACTAATCCTGCTGAAAGATGCTGGAATAAGAGCCACAGAAACACGCATTTACTTGCAGACCAAATCTAACAGCAGCAGCTCACACCCTCTTCCTAGAGGGGGAACTGGCCAGCCCTGAGACGCTTTGGGACAGAGGGGACAGACCAGACCCCCCACCCAGCTGCAGTCTCCATCTCCACACCAAAACCTCCAGCAAGGAAAGCCTTTGGAGATGACTGCTTACGTAGCAGAAGTCCCTGGCAAAGGAACAGCCCAACTTGAAAAAGAATCAACCCACCCCACTCAGAGACAAAAATCAGAACTTCATCCCACTTTATCCAGAGCCAGACTTCTACCAGCCCATACATCCCATCATCAAGCTTCTGCCCATCTGGTTTACTGTTGCTGACAAGTTCTTCACAACAGCATGGATAAATACTCTTCCACAGGAACAAAGTGGAAGCACAGAATTCATTCACAGGCAATATTAGTATTAATTACAGTAATTACACACTGACTACAAGCAACACAAAAGCACTATCCCTTTTGAAGCATACTTCCCAAGGTGGCTGCCTCCACAGCTTGTCAACTTTAATATGTCAGGCCTCTTCCATGGGGAAATCAGGTCAACACCTTTGCAGTAAGAGTAATTTTTTATCGTCCCTATCAAGTGGGGGGGAAAAAAGGGGTGGGGGGTGGGGGGTGTTGCTGGCCCTAAAAATAAATACTATCCTGCAACAGGTCAAGCATAAATTTCTACATTTTCTAAAAGCAGTAACAGTACACTCTATATTAATTGTTTGTGTGTCTAGCACATAAGCCTCTGTGCCTGATCACTTTATGTGGTTAATATGGTGCAATAACCCCCCGCCCTAGGGCCTTCATCTCAAACATGCAATTAAGAGCTTGCCTTTTAAAAGTTTCAAGGGTTTTGTGGTTGAAGGAATAGTTCATTAGTCACAAGAGATCCTTTTCTTGAACTCTAGTAATTAACACTCTGATGCCTGTTCCCACAATGGAAACAAGAAGGAACATTGCAAAACTGCCTGCCTCTTGGCTCCCAGGAAAAAATGGGGTGATCCCTTTGGTTTGGCTGCCTCCTCACACCACCATGTGGAACTGTTTTGGCTGATTGCAGCAAGGTCCATTACACACACCTGCCTCTCCTTTGTGTATGCACCCTTGTGAACACTGTGATTACTGTTACACCCATGAGCTAGTCAGGGAGCAGTTTGCTGTAAGGCAACAGCTGACTTAGTTGCCAGATAGCCAGCCTTTCAGATGACAACCTCCTACACTGTTATGAAACATTTGTGCCTAGCACCTTACAGTCTCACAGCCACCAGGAAGCCATAAGTACAGGCACATGAGAATCACCAGCCATCAGCAGCTGCTAACCACATAAATATGTCGTAGCAAGCTGAATGACACTAACAGAGAACTGCTGATGGTGCAATACCTCTTTCCATCACAGACAGATCCTCAGAAGTCACTACTGGATTCTCCTAGGAGACACTGTCATTATTCGGATGCATGCATTATACCATGTTAAAAATCCCCACAACGTTTACAGGAGAAATTCTGGTTTCTTAGAACTTTGTTTGCATTAATTTATATAGCACATCAGAGTCCCTTCCATGAGCCAGGACACACAAGGAGCCTCAAGACCAAAGAGCAAAAATCCCAACCCCTGCCCAAAGGGATGTGAAACAGGTGGAAGAACATAAGAAAAGAAATGACACTCCACCCTGCTGGGACAAGCAACCATTTCACTGAACCAGCCATGGCCCTTCAACTCCAAAGGGCTGGGAAGGTTGATGCCATCACAGCCGACAGCTTTTTTGAGGAGAGCTTCACAGCAATGTGACAAGGATTAGAAAGCTTAAAGGTATTCACAAAGTAGCCATTGTGTTCCCACCAACAGCTGAGAGAAGATGAGCAGAGCAAAGCTGGAAGGCCTGGCCACAAAGGTCTCAGAGCAAGAGCAGCCAGCATATATTGGAACCAATAAAGGCAAGCGGGGAGGGGTGGGAGGGGGAGAAAAGGCTGATACAGTCAGCACACCTAGCTAAACCAAAAACACACAAAAACCAAAAACACACAAAAACCAAAAACACACTGATAATGTTGTCCCAGTGACAGGACAGACCTGCATTGAGGTACCCAATACAACAGGCATTTTAAAGCATACCACTGAAGCATCTGAGCTTCCTTTGAAAAGACTGTCAAAAAAATCAAGGTGATTGACTGCTCAGTTGACAAACCACATCACTCAGCTTCTTCATATTTTTACAATTGCTTTAAACATCTAAAGCAATTGCTTCACAGAATTAGCTGCCTGACACATTTTCAGTATTCCACATCATCTTACAACACTGAACCTCAGAGTTCATTCAAATGCAACATCCAATTGTAAGAAAGCCAAAGGCATCTGAGATCAATGGTGGCAAAGCTGACTGAGGGCTCTGTCTGAATCATACACAAGTCCAAAAGACCACCACCAACCTGATCAGGAGCCCTACCTCCTTCCCAGATGTAAGGTAGGGCAGCGGAGGGCAGCAAAGAGCCCCTTGTTTTTTCATCCACTCCATCTCACATCCCCACACAGTATTTTTTGTGATTGTGGAGAGGCAGGAGCATGGTCAGATATTCCACCCCTTAGTACAGTGGCAACAAGGTATTTCTGACTCTGCGGGAGTTCCAAACAAGTCTTCCTGATACTTTTAAGGCACAGTAAATCACTATTAGATACTTGTGGGTATTTGGTTCGACTACTTGCCATTCAGTTTATAGCAACTTGCTTCTTTCTTGCAAGATTTCAGCCAAATTGGGTTTTGTTTTGTTTGGTTTGGTGGATTTTTTGAAAGATCTGTTACAGAGTACAACTTTAGTAGCACAGCTTCCAGGGAGCGTGTAATTCCTAGGTGCCAGAAGCATCTCTAGGGAGGGCCCTTGCATATATGGCTAACAGAGCTAGCTAGGGGAATGCTGCAGGCAGAATGAAAATATAGTTTAAGTCTTAATAGAAAACTAGTCCTCAAAAGTTAACAGATTTTTGAGAACACCCAATGACAAGAAGAGAATACTAAAGAGCAAAATTATTTCAGTAAAGCCAAAAGAGATAATTAAGTTCCCAACTACCATTTCAACATACTTTTAAGCCTTAGGAAGTTGAGAATGATACTGGACAATATAGTTACATGCATTATGCTCAATTATACATGGGTAAAAAACCACACAGTCCATTCAGTATTCTGCAGCAACCAAGCCACATTGAGTAAAACCTGAAAGCGTGCACACAAGCTGACAATCTGAGAAATGAGTACTTCTGTGAATGACAGCTCAACAAAAGTCTCCAGGCATGCCTAGCACAGGATTGACTCTACTGGACTCTGGAATTCTTCTCCATATATGCTGCCTTGAGAAGCTAGCAACCTCACTACACTGAAAGCTGACACAGTGTTGCTAGTGGTACTCTGGTCACACCCCAGTGTCCAGTTGTCAATTGCCTTGTTTCAAGAGACAATTTTATACACCAAGGATGCTCACTAGCTTGGAACCTAGGCACCATGAAGCGGTTTAAGGCAACAAAATACGAAACAGCTTCCCAAAATATTCCAACAGCCTTAAATGCAGCCATGCTCTATTTTCTTAAGGAAGCATACAAATAATTTTTAAATTAGCACACCCCCTCATTTGTTGTTATGACTTCCTGCACCTGATGGAGAAAGGAGGATCCAGTAACTACAGCACTGAACCAGGGCCTGCAAGTTTTCTTCTGCTGCTCCAGGTATCGTGGGTTGGACCCAGTTGGACATCGACATGCTTTAATGCCCAGGATACTCAGAGACCTACTCAGTAGTCAATAGAGCCCACAGCATGATTCAGCTCACCCTGGAGCAGACACCAAGCACAAGATCTGCTGAGCTACCCTCTAGGCTCCAGTGACTATAACATAGTATATGTTATACTAGGTATCTCTCTCTGGCTAATTTAGATGTCTACACTCATGTCTTAATTCTGATTTCAATGCCACCCACTGTATGACCAGAGGCAAGCCACTTTCACCATACACTCCACAACACACAGCGATAAATGAATGGACACTTGAAGTAGCACAAACAGATGTTTCAGGAGTTTATAAGCAATACAATTGCATTAGGGAATTAAAACAGCCAAGACAACCACACTAATACTGTTTCTACTACATAGATAATCTACTTCAGGTTACTTGGACCTACACCATGTAAGGCAGGCACACCCAAATTCCCCACAATGTTAATTTCTTATCTTTAAAATGAAAATAACAGCAAATTCCTACTGAGAGGCCTGCTGAAAAAATAAAGACTACAAAGCACCAGGGACACTGCAATAATGGTGCATTAAGGTTACATCAAGCTAAGAATTGTGTAAGGCACCAAAAGGACACTTCACCAGCCCCCAGAGACTTTGTCTCTCAAGGCTCTACTCCAATCATCTCCTCTTGGTACTTCTAAAATCTGAATAAAACTAGCCAGCATCCTACCAGTCAGCATCAGTCTGACACAAATACTCTAATAGTAAGCAGCAAAACATTATAGAAACATGAAACTATCACAGAGGTAACAATAAAAATAGATCCCCCGCTGCCTGCAAGTACCTGCTGTGGAAGCACAGCATCCACCTCAGTCCATTATAATGCTCTAGCTTCAGCACTGCTGCATCAAGCCCACACCTACCCTCCCAGATAAGCAAGGAATCTCATTCTCAGTCAAGCAGGAATATTACATGTTCCTCCAAGATTACTGTTAAATCCTAATCATAATTAAGGGCAGACTGTGTTAACTTTTTTTTAATGTGGTGATGTCTAACGTGTTATAGTGAGATACAACAAAAAAACACAAGAAAAAAATTATTGGCAGGTTTGATTTCCAAGTTCTTGTCTTGATCACAGATTTATTTATCTAGCGTTACTGTCTGAAATAGTGTGAAGTATGTATAGTTATGAAGGATTTTTTAAAAATACAAGGAAATAGCTATGATGCTTTTATGTTTACACAGGGATGATATTTCACAAGATCTATAATATTACATCCTCTGGTGAGTACAGCCTAAGTCCAACTACTACATGGAATACTACAAATTTTCAAGGAGGAAAAAAACCCAAACACACAGAATTTATAGCATATATATCTTTTGTCTCCTCTTTCTTCCAAAGTTTCCATACAGCTTGCATTGAGAACACTAATAATTATTGAGTTTTATGTTTTGCCACAATCCCTTTAAAATTCTGTTTGGTGAAGCTATCAGAATACGAACAGCAAGAATCCTGCACTTTGTGAAGGGTGAGCAAGTGAAACAGTGAACACACATCACCACTAGAACTACTGGGGGGGTGGGAGAAAAAAAACAAACCCTAAAACACTCACGTCAGAGTAGATACCTGCATTTCATTGTTACCTCTTTTCCCTCTACAATACTCTCCAGGCACAGCTCCATCCCATGGTTGCTGAACATGTTTTTTAGTTCACATTCTTCAGGCATGTCTGAACTTGTTCTTATAGCCCTCCTTCCTCACAGGAAGTCCTACACAGCGGTATTGTTCCCCGTGTATTCACCCCTTATTGTTAGCTTGTCCCTCCCCATCCCTATATCCAAGCCCTCCTCTTCTCAGCAGTGCAGTGCTAAGATACCTGCTCAGGTACAGCATTCTGCCCCCTACGGCAGTGGGATAGCAGTCAACTTAAAATTAAATTTTCAGGGCACTGAAGTTCTGATATTCCTGTCCCAATGAAACAGACCGGTAGATTTTCACTCTTTTGTTTACATGTCCACCTGTCACCAAAGAGTTGCCTTTTGGCCATCACAGCAAGGACACAGCCCTTCCACAATGCTGGTTCAAGAGGAAGAAAAAAGTACTGCCAAGACCTGCAGCTCAGAAAAAAGCATGTTTGGAATAGGCAATAGCAGAAATATCTTAACATATGGCAGAAATCCTCTCTTACAAGATATAGGTCTTCTACAAGCTACAGAAGCTAGAAAGCCCAACAGAAGCCCTTAACCAGTCTGCCTCACTGGCCCCCTAGACTCTTAATGTATCCAAAGGAGGCAATACCTTCATCCCTTCCCTTCTGGTTAGGAAAGCATCTGTACCAGACAAGATATCTTTTATTTAGTGACAAAATGGGCATATTATAGAGCTTTTCATAAACCCAGAAAACTTCATTCCCGTAATACAAGACTCTGAGATAAGGAAAGATAATGATAAAGGGATGGCAACCTAAGCAATGTTCATTTTGCACACACAAGACAGAGACATCAGGATCATTAGCCTAGAAACCTGTACCAACACTTGGTTTAGCAGAAGCCTCAGCCCTTGATGAGCACCAATTAAGTTTTAAATGGAGTTCTTCCCTTTGATCAAGGAACAAGATAAGATCATGTTTATGCCACAAAGCTTTGATTGCAACAGTACACCAGATGCTTTGTTTACCTACACCTAACTACTAGTATAAGAAACAGTCCAAAACACTAAAGAGATTTTGTCATTACAGTGACAAAGAACAGTCTTCATGTAAAAGGGTATCAGAGAAGCATGTACAAGAAATGACATGAACTCAGCCCTGATGCAATATTATAACTTAATTTAGCCAGATACTGAATGTATGTCAGTAGGCCAAAGTTAGAGGTCAGTAATTTAATCTCACCAAATCACACACAAATGCTTGGTTTTGTCCAGCACACATGACATCTGATGAAAATTAGCTACATTTCATAATACCGTAAATATCTATTTTAATAGGTAATGAATGTTTTAAAGCCAGTGAAACAGATTGGGCTGATTCAGTGTACCTCCTGCAGATCCTCCAAGCTGTGAAACATTATTGCTTGCACTCTGAAAGGACGTGGTCAGGCATATGGAAACCCACAGGCCATTTCCTCGTGCAAAGGAAGCGTGGCTCAGGAATCTGAATGATAGCCTCAGACTCCAGTCATCTCACTCTGGTAATGAGTGCCCAAATGACAGAAGGACTGTATACCCTGCCTAACATCAGACAGATCCACAGTCAAACAGCATTTTTATTTCAATTTCCTATCTCTTACTGCAGTCCTGTGGACAAGCACACTATCTGTGAGCAATCCCATGACCACAAGAAGTTGGGTCCTGAAGAACTACCATAAGTACATGAGAGGTTGCTATAGAGGCCCCAGCTCCGTTAACTCCTCATCCACCCTTCCTTTCCTCAAGCCAGCCTTGAAAACATCAATACTTCCCTACCTCCTCCTGTTGACAGGACATATATTTGGGGTACATGGAGGATAAAGCAAGGAGACGTTACAGAAACATCATCCCTCTAGGGAAGGGACACCTGACTGTGCGACATTGTCAGAGAAATGCACAGTACAAATTAAGAACAATGTCATCACTTTGACAGAAAAAAGGCAATAGTAATCAACTTCTTCCACTTAAAACCAGAGGCACGGTTTATTCATTAACATATCTTCTGTGTGACATTTCCCTGTAAGTGAAAATCTTGTCCTAAAATTATGCAGCAAACTGAAAACTGAGCAGTCTCGTCACCTCTTCTGCAATCCCTGTCACTAGTCATCATCTGTTTGACATTCCTGGAGGGAGGTCATCTGTTAGATCATGACTTAAACCAGGCAATTCAGAAATTTAGATTTAAGAAATCAAAAGGAAAGAACAACCACCACTTGAAAAGAAACCCACATTCTTTTGAATACCTGGTAACAGGCTGTACGCACTCATAACTCATAACTGCAATCCATCTAGTACAGGGGTCCTCAAACTATGGCCCACGGGCCAGATACAGCCCCCCAGGGTCCTCAATCCGGCCCCCGGTATTTGCAGAACCCCCTCGCCCCCACCCCCGCACACACACACACCAGGGGTTGGGGGTGGAAAACCAAGCAGCCGCAGATGACTGCCTGCCACTTCATCCGTGCGCCGGCCCCCTGGTTAAAAAGTTTGAGTTTGAGGACCGCTGCTCTAGTAGCGCATATTGGAAAACCCGCCTTTTGTCAGGGTCTTTTACTTAAGAAAATAAAAGATGACAAGTTTCAACATGCATTTTATCCAGTGCCCTGTATTTTGTCTTCCCTTAGCTCTTGTAGGATGCTATACAGCATACAGAGAGAGGCATGATCCTCAACCAAGAAGATTTACATGCTGAAAACATGGGTCCCAGGCAGAAGTGCAAGGAACGAACACATAACAAGAATTATGAAAATCTGACACACACACATTTTGTCCAAAATGAGGTTTTTGTTATAGAAGTCTACAACAACAGATACAAATTACTTCTTGTCACTCAAGGAAAAGCTTTAAAGAAAGAAAAAAGCAGCCAACCCACTGACCAATCTCTGCACTTTCTGTTGAGTAGTTAGAAGAAATTTCTTTTAAGTATACCACCTTACACCTCTAGTTGGTCAATACTGAGCAAGCATCTTTGCACTTAACACTACTACGTATGTTCAGGTACTACCTAAATATATCTTGCATGCCTAAAATTCATTGTAAGAGCCTCACCACGTTCCTCTACAAAGGTTACAGTCAACTTTCCACTAATGCCCATTGTGATTTTATCATTTAAAGTGTTGCTTTTCCAAACATCATGCTGACAGCATTCAGCTTTTAGACTTTCTGATGTTTGGTTAAAATAGTTTGAACAGCAAATTAATGGCAAGTACACAGAGCTAACTGTGAACATGAAAAGATGGGGGGGAATCACAACAGAGGCCAACTTTGGTGTGTTGGTTTGTTTTTTGTGTTTTATTTTGTTTTTTTGGTGGGGGTTTTTTGTGTGTTTGTTTTTGGTTGGGGTTTTTTTGGGTTTTTTTTTTGTTTGGTTTTTTGGTTGTTTTGTTTTTTGTTTTTTTTTGTGGTTTTTTTTTTTTTACACACTCACTGATCTTCACAACAATGAATGAATGATTCTAAGACTGCAACAGTACAAATTTGTTGTGCAACTTTTTACTCTGCTTCAGCCCACAAGCAAATATATATAGATGTTTTCAGTATAGTCACCTTTCACTAGTAAAACATTATGGTCCAGCCACACTCAGAATTTCAGTTGAGATCTCCAAAGAGTGGTTATTCAATGTAATTTTCTGATCTATTAAAAAAATACATGTATAGAGTATTTAAGTAACTGAGTAAGCACGGGAAGGATACTCTTCTGCAGCCCCAGTTATGGGCAGCTCTTTTCTTCACTAAAAGCAAAAATACTCTGTCTTAAAAAAAATAACTAAGGGTTTCCTAGTGTTAGATTTTCCCCAAACAATTTGAATACAATTGCATTCATTTGCCAGTACCTAAAAAAGAAAAGAAAGGCCAAAAAAATAACTCCAGTGCTATACATTACCCATAATTGCTTCTAAAATCCAGCTATGGTTTGCAGCTCCCAGCACACACAGCTAATGTGACTGACCTTGTTGGAATCTCTCTGGGTAAGCAAGATGGCTCTAAAAAAAGAACACCAGGCCCTCACAATTAATTGCTAACCATTAATAAATTAACATATTTCTCTCTCTTCTCCCAGGCATACCTATAAATATAGTTGCTAAAAAGCTTTACCAGAAATGGAAATCTGAGTATTTCATGACAGAACAGGCGCAGGAATAAGTGATATCCATGAACTACTGAGGAAGGGAATAACCAAACCTGGAGTGCAATAAAGAGACCAAAGCAGACACGTGATCCCCAGCTCACTGAGTCTACAGCTACAGCGACAAAGGCCAAATTGTAGCAGAGCCTCGCAACAACAGAGGCTTCTAACCACAAGCACGTCAAACTGTCTGTACCACGTAAAATTTGGCTTGAAGTCACAACTCAAATAAGTATGCAAGGCCTGAGGGCAGGGGGAAGAGACAGATCAGGCTACAGCTAACAGAGGAGGCACATTGATGTTCTCCAGTAAGGCAGTGACATTTCTCACACAGGAGGCTCTACCCCGTACGGAGCTTTCCTCCCCCTTGCATCTTTTGAGGAATGACCTTAGCTGCAGGGTTTTCAGTAGCCAGGGGCTTCTGTGACCAGAGAAAGTTCCTCCACATCAGACCACTTCATGTCCTTCAAATTGTTGTTATGCCAGTAAAATTAAGTTACTTTTGTGCCGGATACTTCTCCATGTGTACAGCCCTATGGAACTACACAGGTTCTTGCTGGTTTCTGCACCCAGGATAGCCCAGAAAACTGCAAGCCCACAATCATATACAAGCAGTGTGCTGTAGATGTTACAGCTTCCACAGTCATACAGCTGTCCCACAATAACCTGAAAAACTCTAGGAATCCCTCTTGAGTAGCTCGGGGGGAATTCAGTTTCACAAGCACTCAAGGGAGTGCTGCAAGATACAGGAAGCAAAACCACAGGTCAACCACAACACCATCCACATATTAGTTTATACCCCAACAAGGATCAACTAAGAAACAAACAAAAGAAAACCCAAAACACACCCACATTTCTAAGTATAGTCAGGAAAACAGCGCCAGCTGTATCATCCAAAGAGCATAACCTCCACATCAATCTAGCCACAAGTCAAATCAACACAGCATGCTAGCAAAGTCTCACCTTGTCATGGCCAAATACAGCCCCCAAGTACCATCTGAATTTGTGTCAGGCTGCAGGAGATACCTCTAACTACACCATAACTCTTTCCTGACAGAAATCAAGGAGGTGCTTATGGAAATATTAGATATAACTTTCAAAACACTATGCTGTAGCTAAAAAGTTGTCATATCCTTGGTCAAAGCTTGAGAAAAGTGTCACCTACACAGACAACTGCTAGCGAGTAAAAGTACAACTCTTCCTCAGCAGCTTTGGTTTAACTAGACCAACTCTTGTTAGCTACCATAGGCTGCTACTGTCAGTACAGTGTACTATACCAGAAAAAAACACCCTTGTTTGCAAAAAACAGCAGCCTTCTTGTCTGAATTAGCAAAAGACAAGCAACTGCATTTTGCATCAGCTGTTGTTGGTAAAACTTTTTATTTAAAACCTGACTACAAAAAACTAAAAATATTCATGTTCAGCTTACTAATTCTTGATAGATTCTGTTTTAAGTTCTATTCTATTAAATGCTATTCACAGTATTTATCTAGGAGTGAAAACAATCACAGAACAAAACTGTTCAGGATAAGAGTTATCTTGTTAAATAAAGTTAGTTCAAAAGCCTCTTTAAAAAAAGATTTGCTCTTGGTGAACTTGCACTTAAGCTAACCGTCCAACAGTGGTGTCACAGCTTACATTTGGACTTTGATTTCTGGGGTTTGTTTCATGGAACTAGGGGAGGGTGGGCGGAATTTTCATGCTGCTTCTGGTTTGGAAAAGTCATTTTAAAAAAAAAAATTTATAGGTGTTCGATTGTAACAAGACTTGGACGGAAGAAAAGGTTCCTGGAGAAATATTCTCAGTTTTACATTACGCATCAAAATGGATTGAATCAGACCACTTATTTGTGGTGCCCTCTATTTTTTCCAAGATGTTTTTATTGTTGTATGATAAGCATGATTAATTATCTGCAAAACCAATCTCCCCACTGAGAGCTGGCATCTCTCACCACAGTTATTTATGTCATTCTTCTAGAATACATCCCCATGCCATCACAGCACTAACTACAGGCAGCAGATACCACCAGCCAAATACTTCCTCCTGAAGCTTGACCAGTTCAATAAAGATCATGATATCACCCTTCCTAGATAGCACGTGTAAGAAAACAAATGGCATAAGCTCTCCTCCAATTGCTTTTTTTACAAAACTAACTTTTAGAACTAATTTAATATTTGTAAGGTAAAATACAGAATACTGGTCTTCGGTGAAACAAAATCCAGTGGTTGTGAACTACGCAGTAAATAAACTATGAAACATTGTGCTAATAAGGCTGCTAGCTTGCTATTAAAGGGTCGATTTGAACGTTACAGAGATGAAAGCGCAACGATAAAGAAAAATTCTCCACATCTCATTTCTTTATTACAGCCTTGTCATGCAGGGAGTGACATAAAATGACGCTGTGCACCGAAGAGGTCGAAAGCTTACCTAGAAACTGAAAAACAGCAGCAGAAACAAAAGTCACCAGCGGTCTTTAATTTATTCCTTTGCATTTCAAAGGACACGTGTTTTCATTAGTCAGAAGATCCACCTCCCCACTACAGCCAGCCCTCAAATTGTTCTGCATAACACTGAGGGTCCAGCTAAAGAGTTACCTGCTCAAGGAACCCGAGAGTAAAATAAATTATGCAGGAAAGCAAGCCAAGCATGCTTAAGTATAATAAAGCCTTTTAAAACGATTAGCAGGTTTACTCTTTAATCTGGCAAGGTAACAAACTTTCAGCGCCCAAGAGAAAAAAATACAATGAGAGAAAAGCATGATATAAATATTCCACATGCCAAAGCAGAAAGCTTATTTCATTGCAACCACGCACTCCTGCTTTAAACCAACACCAATCAAAAAAAAAAGGGGGGGGGGGGGGTGGTTAAAAAGGGAAAAAGTCTTTCTGTGGAAGTTAATTGATCTGTTAACGCCTAACTTCACCGCACGTCTGTGTGGAGCCCTCCTCTCAGCGGGGCCGCGGGGCCAGCCCCTCGCTGGCTCCAGCCCCCCCGCACACGCCGGCAGCGCCCACCTCGCCCCGCAGGAAAACACGAGCCGGGCTCCCAGACCCGCCTCGCCGGGACCGCGCCGCTGCCAGGCGCTGACCGCAGCAGGCAGGCTGAGCGGCACCGCGGTCCCGACAGAGGGGTAATGGCTGCTACATGTACATGCCACTCGTAATCCCGGGAAGCTTCCACCTCTGGAAACATTCCTCACTTGACATCAACTCCAGCAAAGCCTGTGAAAATACTCCAGGTAACAAAAGGCGATCACGCTAAAGCGCTGTCCTACGGGAAAGTAGAGGTACGCTTCGTAAGTCATAAACCCCTCGCCTAACGCACAGCTGCTTCCCTTTTGATTATTCCCTGCGGAGCGGGAACTGCGAGCGCGACATCCCGATCGCCGTTCAGAAAGCCCTCCCAGGACCCCAACCCGAGCTGACAAAACGGAGGTTTAACCCGCCTTCAAAGACCAACCCGAGGCCGCCCAGCACCGCAGAGCGCCCCCCCCCCCCCGCGCCACGAGCGCCCCCCGGGGCCGGGCCGGGCCGCCCCAGCGCCTCCCTCACACCCCGTCCCGCCGGCGCTCGCCGCGGCCAGGTCAGCATCGGAACGGCCCCGGGAGCAGCGCAGGGAGCTCGGATCGGCGGGAGCGGGGGGGAAACACATAGGGACGCACCGGGGAGAGGAGGGGTGGGAGGGAGGGACGGGCGGACGAAGGGGCCGCTATTTAACTCTCCGAGCGGGTAGCCCCGTCTTTTAATCCCATCACCGTTAAATAGGATTAAGCGTCCTTGCTTACTTGAGCTAGATTCATAAAGTTTTTGCTTAACTCACAAAATTTTAGAGTTTTTCGGCCAGCGCGCGGGTTTTGCTTGAGAAGCTGGAAGTTAACTTACATACCTGCCTGAAGGAGAACAGTTACTATCTCAGTGCAGACTGCCCAGCACCACCACAGAAGAAGGGGAGCGAGCCCCGGAGAGACCCCATCGCGTATAACGTACCCCCAGCCAGGCACCCTCACGCAGCTCGGTGCAAAATCCACCTCCCCCTCTCCCCGCTTCCCAAACGCCGCAGCCCACCGCGCGAAGCGGGCACAAGTGCGCCAGCCGGCACGGAAGGGAGGCAAGGGGCAGCGGCGAGCCGCCAGCTCCCGCGCAGCGCGGCGGGGCAGCCCCGGGGCTCAGCCGGCCAGGGCCGGCACCGGCGAAGGCCCCGCGGGCCATGCGGCCACGCCGCCGGGCAGCCCGGCTCCGGGGAGCAGCCGCTGGGGCACCCCCCGCAGCCCGGCGGCGCAAACCCGCCCGACCGGCGCTCTCTCACCCTTAGTCCAGTCCACCACTTGCTTCGGGCTCCACCTGGTCACCGGCTCCATGGCGGGCTCAACCCCGCCAGCACCAGCCCCCGCAGGAGACCACCGCCGCGCTCCCCCGGACGCGGACTGGCTCCTTCTCAAGCTCCCATCCCGGCAGCGCCGCTCCGGGCCGCCCCCTCCCCGGGCTGGCTCCTCCCGCCGGCCGCGGCCGGGCCCGCCCCGCTGCCGCTCCGCCCCCAGGTGCTGTCCCCCGCCGGGCCGGGCCGGAGCGCGCGCAGCCCCGCCGCGGGGCGGGACCGGCCGTAACGGCCGCGCCCGGGCCTGCGCTTGGGAGAGCGCTGAGGAGACGCTTCCCGGGCCGCTGCGGCTCCTCCCGGGAAAGGGAAGGTGCGTGGGGACAGCGCTTTTAAACGCCTGTCACCTTTCACGCTCTGCCCGCGCGCCCCGCGGACCGGCGGCCCACAAAGTAACAAAGTCCCAAAGCATGGAGCACCCCGACACGTCACCTAACAATGTAATGTCGTTGCTGTCTGCAAGCCGCGTCCAGCTTCGGCTTGGCAGGGCAGAGATCCGGGCACAAAGGACGCGCTGAAGCGGCACGGCAGCGGAGGCCGCTCTGCGAGACCCCCTGAGCGTGTCGTGTCTGAAAGCCAGGGCTCTTGAGACCCTACGGGGACACAAATGTCGCGCTTTTTTAAAGCAAGGCACAGTTTTAGCACTAGGTGTGAAGGCTGGCCTGGAAAACAGAGAATCCAGGCAGAGAGCGAGTGAACAGAAACAGTAATTATTACTATAAACGGGAACTGCTGCTAATCACATCACCCCTACTGCCATACTAACATTGCTTAATTTAAACTCGGTGATAAAATGCAATTTTTTTTTTTAAAAAAAAAGAGCGTATTTTGGAGTCTGGGGGTTTTCACGAGCCCAAGGAGGGAAGGCCCACCGCTGAGGTGGCCGTGCCTGGGGGTGCTGCGGTGAGGAAAGGGAAGGAGCGGTGGCCATCCAGCACGAGGAGCTGCCCGGCATCCTGCCCCGGGAATGGCGACCAGCCCATGGGGTGGAGCAGCGGCCGGGCTCTTCACCCTGCTTCAGTGGTGGCTTTGTGTGAGTCACGGCCCCATGGCTATTTTAGCAGCAACTCCAGACTGACTTCAACCGCGCTTGTCCCAGTATTGCCATTTGGGGTTTTAATTTCTGAATCTGGCACTTAAAAGCGTCCTTGGGTGTGGAGGCCATTTCACCATAATAGATTACTTCTGTTTTGCTGCTCCTGCTTAGGAGTTACATTAAGCCATCAGCTGTCCCTCAGGCTTGCCTTCCTTGGAGGAAACGTGTCGCTTGTGTCCTGGCCACCTCCTGAAGCCCATGTAAACCTTCAGTGAGTGTGTCAGCCTCTACACAGAGTGTAGAGTGCTAACCTCCAAAACTGTGTGCCCAGTGTACCAGCCTCCACCGTTCCTTGCTACCAAACATATAACTCAGCCTACAACCACTTTGCCATTAACAAAGCAGCAAGGAGGCATGGAGAAACCAGGTATCTTTATGGTGTGCATCACTTAGGGAATCTGGTTCAGCAGCAAATTCCAGCCCAAAGTCCTTCTGTAACACCCACAAAAGTCTCACTGCTTCTCTTCCTCAGGGAGGAAAAGCAGAGCGAACTCTGTTGTGACAACACAACTGTGAAATTTTAACTTGGCGATATTGAAGAGCAGGTAAACAGCTGGGATTTCAGACTGACCAGTATCCCACTGTTTTCATCATCTCCCACCTTTATCCATCTGTTACCCCTAGTCGTGTACTTGGAATGTAGGCTCTTTGGGACAGGGGCTGTCAGTTCTGTGCGTGGCTGTGCAGCACCCAGCTGAGCAGTGCCCAGCTTTCCCAACACGGCACGAACAGCTGTCTTCTTGTACACACTGCTGCAGACCCCTGCCACAGAGTCAAAAAGAAATACTTCACGAGTTCTAGTTTCAGGAATTAGTAGTTAAAAATGGTCTTTTTGCATGTATACCTAAAAATTAGTAATGCGTTCATTCTTTTTGTTACATAGTGGTTGAAGTAGTATTTTTAGTTCTTGATTATAAAGTCAATATGTTCTAGCTTATTTATGTATTTGCTTTTTAGTTTGTGAGATATTAAGTCGGTCAGTTAACGTCTCTGCCTATTTGAAAGATTAAAATGCAGTTCACCATGGCTTTAATACTGGTGCAACCACCAAAGGTTTCCTGATTCCCCATTGAATCATGTGTGACCCATGCTTAAAGAACAACAAAACAGCAGCTCTGCCCCCTCTCAGGGGCCTCGGTAAACAGATGGGCCTTGTTATGTGCCCTGCTAATGGTTTCACAAGGGTTAATGTAACAGTGCTTCTGTCTTAACTACTTCCCAAGGTTTCAGGCAGGAAAGCAAATGTCTCTCGGGGTTGGTGTTTAGAGCACTCACCTGCTGTCATCCTTCTCTGTCACACATCTTGGGCCAGTCCTTCAGTCTGATTTGGATAAAATGAGCACCATGTTTTGTAAGGCACGTAGAGCTGCTCACTTGCTAAGCAGATTGCCAATCTAATAAATCCATTATTCATTCTTAGTATTTTTCTTAATTTTCAAAATGACAAATCTATTTCTTTTTTAAGCAGGGTGATATTGCGGTCACTGTTCTTTTGTTACATGATGTCCCCCAACACCAGCTGCTTTACAGCCTGCTTTGGACAAATGAAATGGGGTTTTCTCAAAGGGATTTATAGCCACTTTGCTTACCTGTACTGCTCTTTTCAAGCCCAGATTGTAACTGTTCTTTTAGTAGGTTTTTCTCATGATTGCATCATCCCAATCTTGTCTTTATTTGGGACGAGATTAACTAGTTGTCAACTGGCATGATGCAATTAGAAGTTCTATTCATAGAATAAGGTGGTTTTGTTAGAAAAAAAATACTCATTGCCAAAAGAAATTAAAAAAAACCCAAATCTCTGTCTGATTTTCAGGAATGTCAAGTCAAAAAGTAACACTGCCCCTTTGCATGTCTTCAGATGCTCTGTGGGTTAGTTTATGAGTTTTGTGCCAGTATGGAGTATTAGGAAAGATGTCAGTTCCTTTTCCCTGCTTGCAGCCTTGTGTGGAGTTCATTGCTGTGGCAAGAACAAGACTGCCAGTTCTACGGAAGAACACTTTTTCATTTGTTATGGGCAGTCTGTCAGCACACAGCACAGTGTGGACCAGGATCACAGTTTCACAGTCATGGGCACGGCACCGTGCCCTCTCCTATCACCCCACAGCAAGGACTTACAAAATAGTCATAAACCCACAGCCACACCCCTGTCAAGTTGGCAGAGGAAGCTGCGCAGTGTTTGTTAACTTCAGGTTTCTATCCTGGCAGCTGGTCAGCAGAAGGAAGGCAGGTGATTCTTTATAGCAAAAAGTCTGCTGGAATAAATTATCCTTTAAAAAAAAAAAGTGTATTTGAATCACTGGAAAGGTTTAGCATCATTTCAGCAGCTATGCTGGCCCTAGTCTGTCTTAACACTGGATTTACCATTCTATCTAAATGCAGTTGATTGACCCTGCTTCTTGGGCCATGGTTTTCGCTACCAAATCTGTGTGCTACCAGGTTACCAGCTTGGATCTGAGTCACATGTGGCAGGTAGCCAATCATAATTCTTGACAAAGTAACTGAAGTGTATGACAAAGATTGTATTCAAATTTGGACTGGCATCAGGATGACAGACAATGGTTGATTTAGCAGCAAAACCTGCTGGTACAGAGAGAACACATCAAAATTCATTGAACAGTTTAGAGTTTAGTGGGTTTGGACCAGGTTATCACTACACATCACATGGCTGCTTGTGTCCCCTGACCACTGCATCGCAGTCTGCCTATTACCAGACTTATTACCGGCTACCAGAGCTATGCAGCAGGTCCTTTCCCATAGTGCAGATTTGCACAGGCAGCAGCAGCTCTGCACAGCTGCAGAGCTCCCAGCCTGCGGGGGTGCAGGTTTGAGTTTTAAGCCTCTTTCGCTAAGAGAGGTAAATGCTGCTACACATCTCTAGAGGGATGAATAAACAAGCGTTTAGCCAAAGGTCACATACCAAGTTTAAAAAGTGTGGGTTTTGTTCAGGGCCACAAAAAGGTTTTTTTCTTACTGTTTCAAATTTTTTGGAGGGCTCAGCGTATTGCAATTTATATCTTTTGAGTGGAAGGGTTGTTTATGCTGTTTGGCAAAACATTGTCTAAGAAAGTTTTGCTGTATTTCAGTACATCATTCATTAAAGGCTTAGAGATTTATTTTTTTAATATTCACTGTTGAAAGCTGTGAAAATTTCCAAATTTAAAGTATCAGGAACAAAAGCCAGGGTATGGGTAGACAATGCACTGTTTGTCTCTATTTGCAATCCACAGGTGATCATTAGGGAAAAGTCATTCCCTGACCTTTTGTTACTCATAATGCTTCAGAGTCCATCACTACTACTGTCACTATAAAAAAATTAGGATTTACATATGATTTTCCAAGCACTACCTTAATCATACACATGGTCCACAGAAGTTACCAGGGCATTCTGCACAATAGCAAGAGAATTTTACCCTACCTAACTAGAACTGAGAGCTTCCTGGTAAGGTCAGTGAGTATTTGAAGTTCATTTGGAAATTGCAACAGGTAAATTAACTGAGTCAGACTGAGTCAATTCAGAACTGGGTTTGGTTCTATAAGCGTATAATTAAAAAAATTCACACTAATGGGAAACTGTTGTTGCATAAGAATCAACATCCTACTTCTCACCTTGATACTGGAATTGTTAGTGATGGGTATCCTCTACACATGATAGTGTATCTCAACAGGTGATGCCTGTTGGTTGAGAGAAATAGGTCTGCCTGGTCCTTTTTTGAATACAATGTATGCAAAGAGAGTCTTTTTCAGCTGAATGGGGTAAGGAGGATAGCCTGGAGGTCTTCCTGGCTTGAGCATTTACTTTGGAAAAACAATGTCCTGGCCATGCCTTCCCTGTGCCCTAGAGAGAACAGACTGACTAAGGTGTACTGTCATTCCATGTAATGCTCTTATGAATTCAGAAAGATTTTGATAAAGCAATCAAATTTTCCCTTCAGTAAAACAAAAATAGTCATTTCAGATCAGGCAAAGTATATAAAAAAATCTTGCCTTAAATGAAATAGTGGTTCCTAAGAAAAGGAAACATCAGAAAGGTATGAATTCTGGCCCCAGTGGTTGCACCACTTCCCTTGGTGACCTGGATCAAATCATTTCATCTCTGTATTTCTGTCTCCTCACCACTCAAAGGTCAATAATCTCACAGTGGTGAGAAACACCCTATTTTTCTTTATCCAGTATATTATTTCCTCTCTAAATAATTGAAATATCTATAGAAAATAAAAATAAACTGCTAGCTCCAGTGAATGGAAAGTTTTCTATGCCCTGAAATATTTCTAGGTACAAAGGAGTAAGAAATAAATAGTTAAATAAAGAGACAGATGCAAAGTGATTGTAATGATTTTGCTAAATTTATTTAATTTTATGTGTATCTGTAGTTGGCCATAGTACAACACATAATGAATAAAGAGGGGTATGGTTATGGCTGGTTTATCAGCAACCAAAGTTAAGTTAGGAGGACCTACATATATCAATGGCTCTATCAGATTTCTTGTAGATCTATTACTTTTTCCCCATGATAAGGTTCCGGCACTACTTATTTCCTAAGGACAGAGCTGTACTGGATCCTGTACTTGTATTGTCCCTTTTTTTTTAATCCATTCAGCTTTAAAACAACCTACACAAAGTTCCTAGTGAAGTAAAAGTCGCCACTGCTTGCTGATACAGATGTATAAGTTATGTCTACATATAAAGACGTGTGTATATATGTACACTGATGACACTGTGCTGAACTGAGCTAAGCAGTAAAAGGAAAGGTCTTCTGAAGTTTTAACTTGAAGCAAGATCCTCTAAACTATACCAAGGCTTTGGAGTTTTTTTCCTTCAGGAGTGCAGAAATAGGATCTGAATTGCCATACATTGACATTTTTAATCCACCAGGTGATTTTATTAGGTGATTCTCAAATCACTGCACAGAAATAATTTCCTCCACTGCACCTTGTACCAAGGTAGCATGTTTTAGAAGAGGATCGCAAACCTGTTTTGCAAAATCTAGATTTATTATAAATATATTTTATAGTAAATAGAAATTGGATTATAAATTTATTTGGGCCTACCTCAGGTCCCTTTACCTGACTATGAAACTATCTGACTCTCAGGTAAACCGAGTGCACAAGAAGTGATCTGTGTAAAATTACAATACTCACCCATATCAATGCTTAAAAAGAAACTTGAAGTCAAATGGCAGCATTTTTTTATACAGAAACAGAGAGATGATTTTACCCAGTCCTCATTTCCCTGCCCAAAGGGTACACAAGAAGGAAGATTTTTCTTGAACGCACCCCATCAGTCAGTTTGATCAGATACAGAAGAATTATGTTCCCAACTGGAAAAAACTGCTGGGAGTTTAACATTAGCAAGGAGAAGCTCATACTGGTAGAGCACGGGAAGCATTTTGCAAAATTAGCAGGAACAGCATCTGCCCCATCTGCTGCGGATGTTTGTCCAGCAGTCATTTATCAAAGGCACACAGAAGCAGACTCAGACCCATTCCTGCCTGGTGCCTGGAGGGCTGGAGAGGGTGAGAAGTGACGCACTACTGTACCCTTGGCAGGTGGAGCAGACATGGCATGGTTGAGTCCCTGGTGCAAAGGCAGAGGAGGAGGCAGGGGTAACGTCTGGCTCCTTTCAAGCACCACGCTGCAAGACCACGCTGCTCTGGGCTGAGGAAGCATGGGGGGTGAGGTTGTGATGGCAGGCAGTGCGGCAGAGAAGGCTCATCGGAACAGACAGGATGTCCCCACCACCCCTGAAGCCACACACAGAGGGTGGAAACCTTCTCCTTCTCCTGCTGTCAGGAGGAGACATGAGGGCCAAAGCAAGGAAGACCATCTTTCATATATCAGAGACGGCGCCAGGACACCCTGTCCCATGTTTGTCTGGGAACTTGATCAAAATAAGGTCTAAGAGATACAAATGTACTGATGGAAAGCCAGAACTATTCCTGCACAGAGCACGCTGATACTCCTTTTTATATTGTATTTAAAGACCATGATTCGAGAAGCCTGTGTTCTGCCTAAATCACTCTTAACTCCTCCCCCTCTTACTGAAGTCTTCAGGCATCAGGAAAAAAAACAGCCAAAGGGATTTAAAACTAGACTGGCTGAATGTGCACATGCAACAGTGGAACTGTGAGCTAGAAACAGTCTTTCTGAAAAGCAATATTTCTTGCTCTCTTTTGCAGTCTTCCTCTTGCTGCTTCCTTTTAAAGGATGGTAGATATGCAAATATTTTAATTCACCCTTTTTTCTTAATAGCCTAAATTTATCTGCAGGCTCTGAAATGTAAGAAACGTGCATTAACTGTACCTGCTAGAGTTTTACTTGCAAATATAAGTTAGTTTTTGGAAGGGGAAAAGAATAATAGGAAATAAACAAATTATTTTAATACTTGCTTAGCTTTAAAAATAATACCTAAAATCTGAGCAGAAGATTTGAATTTTTTTTTTCTGTTGTTTTGGTTTTTTTTTTCCACTAGTCATTTATTTAAATGTTTTAAGTAGAATTGGCAGCAGTATCATAACTGGTTACTGCAGCCAAGAAAATCAACTTCATCAGGAATTAAAGACCCCATTAACTTTAGCAACATTTTCTCTAGAAAGCTGGAAAGCAAGCTATTGTTGTACTATCTTCTATAGCATTCTCGAATCTTCAAATCTTTAAACATGCTGCAAACATTAATAAGCAGTCTCACAAAATACCTGTGGTCTTGTGGTTAAGACAGCCCAACTAAATTCAAAAGAAAGAGGTTCAAAGCCTTACTCTGTCACAGCCAGCTCATGCAAGACTAAGAAAGACTCTGATCCTGAAGTGCTTTAAACTTAGGCACGAGAGTAATTCTGTTAAATTCAGTGGGAAGAGCATGCTTAAATGTTTTCAGATTAAGGTGATGTAGGGTAGGTTCAAAGCCCAGACAATCCTCCTGCAGCTGCTAACAGCCTTACCTCTGACCATCCATTGGAACACCTGAGGAGCTTCCAAAAGAAATTCCACATACTCCTCTGTGGAGGGAGGATCTGTAGCAGAGGGTCTGCTGGAAGGAGCAGAGCGAGGGTAGGAGGGAGAGCAATAACATTTTAAACTAGAACTGTTTAACTAATGCTGCAGCTGTCTTGGCACATGTCTTCCCAGGCCCTCAGTCCAGGCTTGGCCAAGCTCTACAAAGCGATGACTCTCTTTTGATTGAGGCCTTTTCTGGGTTCAGGTGCTAACCTTGTTCACTTCCCAGTGGCACGTGGGGATCCTGAATTAATAAGCATATTCAGAGCAGGTCTGATCAAACCAGTTGGGTGAAAACACTGGGGCCCCAACCACCAGCTGGGTGAGGTGCAGCCTCGCCCAGGCTGTGGGGCGTCTCAGTTCAGCTCCTCCCTCTGCCCCACAGGATTTCAGTTTGCTTCCTGGGGCCGTTTCTAGCTATAGGTTTCACCTCCCTGGTCTAGCCCTAGCAGTGTTTCTTAGTGGACTGGCTCAGCTAGTTCTTTCAAAGCTTTTCAGATTTCATGGCTTATACCCTTTATGTGGCCAGCTCTCCTCACGTGTTGCCTATGTAATCTCAGGAGAAAGCAAATGTTTTCTGTAGCATTTGCCCTTGCAGCAAGTGCTGTTGGTACTAGCAAAGTACCACTATTCCAAACTGCTTGAAAATGAAATGGTAAATCATGCTCAACAGTTTGCTTTGTACATTACAGGGCTTTTATCATCATTGCTGAGAAGTTTATACCTCCCATTCCTTCACTGAGGAGCAGCACCCAAATATTTCCCGTACATTCATCACAAGCTTTTTCCTCTAATAAATTACTACATTATGTATAATGCTTCCTTAGACTGTATATTACTCTTACTTCTGCAAAGAGTTGACTCATTGGCTGTGCTAAGCCCGGGATGCAAAGTGAATCCCCAGGGAGAGGAGCTTGGAGGAATGGAGAGAAAAAAGGGGCCATTTAATCCTCTGAACACACAGCTTTGCAGACACCAAAGAGAAGGTCTGTCGTTTGAATCAGTGACTGCTCTGCAAGCAATAAAAGTCACAAACAAATGTTGGTAGCCCAAGTGTTGGAAGACCTTATAAATTATATGAGAAAGGTTAAAGCAATTACCTGAAGCACAATAGTCCTTCTTGAAACATACCGATCTTCAAAAATAGGTTTACAGCCTCCCTTCTGGACAATAATTTTCGTAGCAGAAGTCTGGCAAAAAACTTTGGAAACCACATTCAGTAAGTATTCTTTATTTCCACTGCAAGAATAATTGTGTTTCCTTTTCCCTCCTTTCAGGACTTTTCCCCCCAGATTTGATAATTTAATTAGAAATTGCAGTGACAGGCAAGGAGTTCAGCAGACTGGAATTACAAGTTTCTGCAACAATCATGTCTACAGTGGTCTTTTAGTATAAAAGAGCACTTTGGTCACCTCTTCCATAGTAACAGCATCCTAAACATGAAACTGGAAGACTTGAGAAAGGTACAAAAAAAGATCGTAGGGCATATAAAGATTTGAACATAACAGAAAAAAGGCATGGAAACAGCTTTAACACAGCAGATTCAGTGGACAGAAATTAAGCCAGCACATCAAATATACATTGTTTATTGCTGATGCCTGAGGCCACAAAATTATTTGGAGTCTTTGGCTTTCTGTGTGTACAAGATGACGGCAGAAGCCAGACAATGGACTGATGTTTGTTCTTTCAAATCCAGCCACCAGATGAGTGGAGTTGTTGGTTTTAAATATTTAGTGTTTTGTTGGACGGCTGGCACCTCTCACATGCTCCTTGAAAGGGAAACAGCACCACAAAATCCAGCATGAGTTCAAAATCCTCATTTGGCCCTCAATTATCTGTCCCTCCCACACAGACAGAGCGGTGTTTGCACCTTATTAGTTTGGGGCCTACTTTTTTTATTGTGGTTTTGGTTTAGTTTATGGCGCTATATACTTTTGGCATTTGTTCCTCGATTTTAAAGTCATTTTCATGGTCATGGGAGGACACAGAGACCAAAAGCTCTAATAGAGTAAGAAGACACAGAAAGGCACAGTGTGCTGAACACAACAGCAGCAGCGGCCTTCGGATCACGCTCGCAGCAATGCCGTTTTCCCCACGCAGCCTTGCCAAAGCACCGCAGCCCTGCCATATAGAGACAATCGTTTGTAAGGGCCTCTGCTTGTGTTTTCCCAAACTGACTTACCTTTTCAAGAAGGCAGAGGGGAACTGACTCAGTCAGTGGGAGATGCTTGTTTTAATACCAAGTCCTGTGTGAACATCCCGCACTTCGGTATTCAGAACAAGTCCAAGAGAAAGACTGATGTCACCTATGGTCAGCCTTGCTTAGTGAGTCCCCTCCCTTTCTGTAGGCACAGGGAGAGATCACCAGAGGGCAAATGTGTTCTTTTGGGAAAGGGGCGGGATGAATGCCTCCTCCACCAATTTATATGCAAAGTTCCTGTGAACTATTAGCAAGATTTGATCACTTATGTCCTTCCAGCAACCTTGAAATACTTCTCTTTAATTTACAGCTTGATTTGGGACATTTTCAAGGGAAGGCTAAAGAGGTTTTGCTCAAATGTCTTCAAGAAGAAAGAGAAACTGAGGTTCCTCTAGGCTTATGTTGTTTATTTTGCACTGTCTGCATGGCTGCAGATGGAAAGAGTAGCCAGATATCTCAAAGCTGAACACCTTCAGATCTCATGGGATGTAATTTTAACCATGACCAATTGCTACAAGATTTTAACACCAGAAGTGGAAAGGGCATACTTCCATGCAAGACTCACAGCAGATTTCTGGGGTGAATTCTAGCTCTGGAGGCTGGGAGCGGATGCTCCACTCACTGACCTGTAGTGTCGCTTTGCCCTATAAAGGCCAAATCAACACTAACGTGAATTAAATTCTTCATTTCTTCGTTTATTACAGCAGCTTTATATGAAGCCTTCGGATTCCTCACAATTTCTTCTCTAGTGTTTGTGTCAAAACACAAAAGTCTCCTGAAAGAAAAAGGTGAATATATATACTGCACATGAAAATGATCAACAGAAACCTTTTTTTCCTGAAAAAGTAGGGGAGAGCCAGGCAGCACTGTGCACCCTTTGTATATGTTCTGAAAGGAGCCAAATTCAATGGAAAAATAAAATATATATCCCAAAGGCTTCACAGCTCCCTTTTCATTCAGCGTTACTATACTGGAACATTTCTTTATATGGCTAAATTTTACTATCTTTTGACAAAAATCTAGCTTTATTGTGATCAGTCGCTGGGGTTTTATTGCACTACTATATGTTTGGTAATTCAATCTGTAATTAAGGCTGGTGGTATATGTTTGAACAAAAAGTAAGTTTAGAAATGGACTACTTGCCTGGTGAGGCTTGAGCCTTTGTGTCTTTGTGTGTAATTCTCTACTAACAGGCACGGTTTCACAGCACTGTATATTTGGCTGTTATCACTGCTATGTCCTCTGTTTACTGTCAGTTGAATTATGGAATTTTCCCAATGTTTTTCTTGTTTCAAAGACCTATGCTTAAAAAAAAACCCAAAAAAACAAACAACCAAAAAAAAAAAGGCAACTACATGTGACCCAGAGCAATGCACGTTTGCCAATTTTTCTGAGGCTACTGATTCAACAAGGTCTTTCAGCATTTCTAAATTTAGGGACATGACCGATGGGACTATTTTTCAAACAGTACCACTAGTCATATGTTTCAAGTTGCATAAAAAACATAAAGTTGTGGTTAAGTACTTTGTGGAATCAAATCTTAATGCTGTGGGCTAAGCTGAGATGGTTCATTTAAGGGAAAAATCATATGTGAAAAAATATTCCGGCTTCCTGATAAATCGAGTGGCAGCTTTTATTAAAATTCCAAAGATGAGTTTCTTAGTTAACTATACCATTGTGAGTCAGGAAGCACAAACCTCAGTAATATCATTAATATGTGACTTAAGAGTATTCAACCCCATAATCAGCAATACAAAATAGGCAATGTAAATAAGACACCTTTTTAGCTTCTTAAGGAAAATCTCTCTAATGCAAAACATAGCTGAAAAATGCATTTAGCTAACTTGTGCTGAAGAAACAATTCTGAAAATGGAGGTTCATGGTTTTAAGTAATGCAGAAGGCCAAGCAAATCGTACTGGTGGCAGATAGTTTGCCTGTAAGTCCATACATTCTGTGAGCATAGTGTAGTGTTGGGTGTTAAGTGTTAAACATCCTGAAACCTTCATCAGCAGTTTGTCCATCGCAGACAGATTTTCCAGATGGTCTTTGGATGATCAATTATGTTGCTTCTAATTGCAAATTCTTCCTCTATATGTCTTCTTCCCTGCTGCTTCAATGTGAAGAAAGGTGAAGTATTTAACTGTTAAGCATCTGGCACAACTTGTGTCAACAATTCTTAGCACTGCATTTGAGAATGTCTACAAAACTGGTAAGGCTCAAGTGGACATTTTACTTTCAGTATTTTTTTTTCTACACAAAATATCTCAGAAACAAAAACAGGTAGTGAATTCTCAGCTCTTTCTGATTCCATTTTTTTTTTTCTATGAACACCATTTACAGCAGGTAGCTCTTCCAAACATCGTAGCTGGAGGAACAAAAAGTGCAGATGAACAACAACAATCACAAAAAACAAAACAAAAAAAAGTTCCATGTTTAAGTAATATTGTCTTCCTCTGCCAAGTAAACAAAAATGGCTGTAGTTTAGGGCAATTTTTCACAGATTTCTGTGAAATGCATTCATGGATCTAGTGGGATTTTTCATTTATGTATTTTTTATGGCAGCAGACCAATAAGATTTTGTTTCTTTTTCTGTCATCATGAGTTTTTTACCTTTTTAAATCATTCTCAGAAGACTTGCTTATAAATGAAGGAATGAAGTCTGTAGGATATTTGGAACCTTTGAATGACTTCTTGTTGACATATTTAACTGTTCAACCCAACAGAAACAAGATCAGGCCTCAGATGAATCTTTCCCTGGGTATGTACCACTGCATTCAATTTTCCAATAGTCTTTTAAAACATGCTTTGTTCTTGTGCTTATACAGACAATTTTGAGATGTCACATACATGGTTTATGGCAATTTCTGTGCAGACCTTTTGGTGTATACAAACCCCTGTTAAGACTCTCCTGGGTATACAGACCCTTGTCAAGATACTAAGCAACTACTGCTTCTAAAGACCAATGGACTTATTTGGATCTTTTAAAATTAACTAAGCCACATTTGGTGCTAATCTCTGATATCCCATGTTGATTTTGGTCTTTGCCAAACTGTGTTGAAACTTAGTCAAAGTTGTTAAGTACTGACTGTGACATTTGCTGTCACAATTTGTGACATTGTGTACATCTCCATTTTTCAAATGCTGAAGTAAGGGTATTTCATAGTAGTCTCTGTTGGCACAGAAGAATGTTTTGTGCAAGAAATCAGTGAATGATCTCTCACTGACTTCAATACCAGTAAAATTAGATTCAGCATTCTGCACTTCAAAAGATAGTTATAGGTAAGTAACCAAGTAATCAAGAGTTTATCATTTGAATTAAGTGGAGCCTCTGAAACTTTTGGGAAACATCCCTCTTTACCTATCATTGGTTAATTATCTTTACAGAGTTTCCACCTATTTATCTTCCCCATTTAACTCCTCCCTATTCTGATAATAGCTGCTATTAAAAGCTTGCAAATCTGTTGAGATTTTGGTTTCATTTTGCAAGTGATGTATTGCTGTTATGGTTTTAACTGTGCTACAGAGTTTGCTTAAAACAGTGGGTGGCAATAATTACCTCAGTCTTCTTGGTGGCTTCAGCAGTGACATGGTAGATCTTTCTTAGGAGGTTTATATAAGTGACAACATCTCTAACCAGTTCTTGTGCAGTCCTGGTACATTCAGCTTATCCACAAGTCTGCAAAACCATTGATCTGTTTTTATTTGTCCAAATATCTGCCTATTTACACTTGGGGGAAGGAAAAAGAAGGAACTTGAAGCAGCCAAAGTGTTCCAATGAGTCAATCAGGGCAAGCAATATATATTCAATCTGTACTCGGGCTTGAGAAGCCAGATGGACTTATTTTAATTTTTAAAATATTTTCTCCACACATGTTAATTCCTTAAACTTGACTTATTCCTCTGCCTTCAATATGATTCACAGTTCCTTAAGCACTTTACTTGTGAAACCTACAGCTTGGAAAAATTTTAACAGATTAACAGTTCCTGATTTTTGTGGGATGGTGTTATGTTTATTACTTGGAGCTATGTGCCAGTGGTGTACTTGGGCTGATACAGCCAATAGCTTAAGGTTAACCTGTGCCTCAATGTCTTCTAGCCAGACCAAGATAACCACCAAACTGCAAGCACCTGCCTAGCACTGTGGTGGAGAAATCACATTTTCCTGGTGGTGAACATGTCCAAAGAAGAAGGCAGGATTGTTTAGTTTTAGTTAGCAGTACACTGGAGCTGGTACTGGCCTTGCAACATTTGTGTGTTTTAGAGAAGGAACTGAAGGCTCGTGGGGATGCCGCTCACTGTAGGAGAGTATTCTGACTGCCAGGTACAGCGTGGTAGAGGAGTGGAGACTTCAGGGAAAGGAGCTGGCAGCCCCATCACATTGAAGAGTAGAAAAGCAGAGTGCAAATAAAACCACAGATACTACAGAGGAAAGTAATAATACATAACAGGGTACTGGACAGTTAGCCTGCAATGCCTACTTTTTGGTAACTTAAACTTCCCTGTCGCCTAATAGCTACTCTTTGTCCCCCAAATCCAAAGGAATGAGATAACGTAAAAGCTAGTCCCCAGAAAGACCCCACTCATGTATAAAAGACTCATGTATATAAGGACTGAGCAAAACAGCCATTTGAATTACATCCCATATTTCTGGAAATGTGTGGAAAAAAATCATTCTACAGAGAAAGGAGAAGAATCAAAAGGAGGATTTGCTTTTTGATGAAGCAGTTAATACAAATTAGGTATTTGTCATGATCTTTGGCCATTTGTCTATATTCAGTTCTTTCTCAAAGTTCATTTTGTCATACCGGGCTCAGAAATCCTGTGAAATGTAATTAATTCTGTTGCTTGATGTAAAATAGAATGCGGTCCAAGTTTAAGTAGAATGATAATGGCTTTTTTCCATTTTTTTCTCAAAAAATGCTTCATCAGTGTTGTCATAGATCAAAATCTACGCTGCTAAACAAATACATGGAATTCCTCATGCTAGTGGAAACTAAGCAGCCAGATTCTAATGCATGAGCTGAGATGGACTTCTGTATCACGTGTATATTAGTGGAGAAGAAAGACAACGCATGTATATCACAGTGTCAAATGTATTTTAGCAGAGAAGAAAGAGGGCTCTTGTTCATCTGTTTTATCATGAAGTTACAAACATGAAGAGCATCTGCTGAAACCAATCATTTTAGCAGAACAGCAACTCTAGGTTTGTTACTAAAAGATCTTTTAAAAGCATTATTGCAAAAGGCACTTTGAGGTCTCACTGACATTAATGAAGGTCTGGCTTCAAAAAGAAAGGAAAAAATATAATGTTGACCTTATCAGGCAAAGCTAAGCAGAAGGAATATTTTCCTTTCACTGAATTACATCATGATACTGTATTTTGATTTGTCCTAGCATAGTCTTTCATGCAAGGAGCTCAAAGAAGTTCACAAACAACTCGGTCTCAGAGAGCAGAGAAAGTGATAAATGTTGGCTGATTTGTACACAGCCATCCAAAAAGCGATAGCAGAGAAAGACACAGAGCTCACATCTTCTGGCTGCAGCAACAGCCATGCTGTTGATTCAGTAGCATACTTAAGCTCATGCCTGGCTGAAGCATGCAGGTTCATTTTGAACATCACTTGCTCAAAGCAGAGGAGATACATAAGCTTGTTGCTGAATCATGATCTAACTGTGTTTGCTAAGGACCTTGGTGACATTTGCACCGCATCTGACTTCTGTAGCCATTCAGTCAGCAAACAGAAAAGCTTCAGGCTCCGGCTTGCTTTATCCAAACAAAGCCATCAATGCAAGAAAGCAAAGAGAAACCATTTTTGTTTCATGGGAGTGGCCACCATCCACTGATGGATATAGGTAAGATCGTTTAAATCAGGATGTTGAAAGGCACCTCAGCCCTAGCTCAAGCCTTCTTTATTTGTGTGCACTGGAACAGCCCAGGCACAAGCACTCAGGCTGCACAGCAGCCTGGCAGCAGAGAAGATAAGCTCCAGCAGAAGGGTGCAGTGGACAGCTGGTGGGGGACACAGAGGAGAAATAGCTTAGTTCAGGGCAAAGCATCTGTCAGACCTTCATGAAGAATCATAACTTGGAATCTAGTGATAGTGTCAATCCCAGAAGTTCCCGGCACGAGGTGTTCTACAGGTTTCATACACTTAAAAAAAATCAATAAAAGATGGAATAAGTAGTATTCTAGTTTTCTAGCATAGTATACAACTGTCTTGTTTTAAACTACAGTCTAAACCTACTTTTATTCTGTTTTTATCAAAATAATTTTTCAACAGTGATGTATGCAACACAGTTATTTTAAATCAAAGAGACTAGCTGGCAGCGGGAGCTGTGAAGATCAGTTTCTTATGTCTCTGTATGACATGATTTATTTCTTTCTGTAACAAAGTGCGGTGTCTGATCAAAGCATGTCCAAATTGCCATCATCTGTCTCCCATGTTGCATTTTCTAGTGGCTGGCATTACAATTGAAATCAGTTATAGAAACTACCCTCAGCAGTGGCACAAATTTTCCTCTACTGCACCAAATAACTTCAATAAGCCTTTGCACCTTGATGAGACATTTATAACATAAAAATGCGTTTTCAAAAGTTCTTTAGTTGTCTTGGTCTATATGTTATTTTCAAACATCTGCCAAAAATGTTCGGGTTTTTTTAAGCAACATCTGGAGTAAATTCAAGCAACTCTGTGCTGCTGTGACCTTACAACACTACACTATAACACTCATAAAACACACTAAATTTTTTTTTCTCTGTTCCGTTAATCACTGCCTATTTACAAGAACAAGATAACTTTGCGAAGACAAAGCAGGGCTTTGCACGCCATAGAAGACTTATTTTAACTCTTATTTGGATACATGGATCAGTTTGCACCCTTTTCCATCAATAAATAATTGAAAAATATCATCAGCCAATTTGCCTCAGATTTGTAAGCTCTAGGGAACTAGTTTTCAAGGGAAAAAAGGGAGATAATGAAAGTAAGTAGTATTACAGATTATGCTGAACCAGGTCTGTTTCCACTCTGCTTCCAGATCTGCCAGTTGAGGGAAAGTAAAAGGATCCTTTATTTAATAATTAGTTAAGTCCTACTCAGTTTCAGAAGCCTAGGGAAGGGAATAAACTAAAAGCCTAGCTAAGAATGAATTTATGTGGACATTTTCTCTAAGGTTACTTACAAACAGGAGTAAACATTGCAGAAGATTCATTTCTGTGATGTAGGTAGAAGACACAGGAAAGCTTCCAAGTGCTCAGGAAAGTACCTTCTCACATCTGCAATCATCATAGCTGTAGTAATGTCATTGCTATTACTCCTGGACTAACAGTGTTGGCATTACATTCTGTTATACCTTGAAAAGGCAGTTGTTATGCTTACCTGGAGAAGACCTGCCTGCACCCTATATATGCAAGAAATTCAGAACATAGCCCAACACACTGTACAAAGCATCAAGATAGGGGAATAGAACAGAAAGTAAATGCATCCATCTCCGAACTAACCTGAAGACAGTGGTAACAAAATATGTACTGATCTACCTTGGGGTCTGCTGCATTCATACGAAGGGCAAATCGACCAGGCTTGCATGAGGCATTAGGAGAAGAGTAGTTCTCTCTTACAACAGCTGGAAAAAGAAAGCCAAGCTAATATGTTAGTTTAGTGAATTAAAGCTTTAGCCCATTAGACCCTGGTGGTACAGCCAGGTCAGCACTGTTTTTACTGACAAGCCAAATCATGCCCACATAGCTTCTGTTTCTGGGAAGGAAGAAATATTTGAGTTTATTTATCTTTGCACTAAGAGACAAAAGTTCCCATGAAAACCATGAATGACTTGCTGACTGAGTTTAGTAGCAAGAATGCCTAACCATTAAGCTAAATATGTTGCACAAATATGTTTATTCCTCCAGGTCCCTCCCGATTCCATTTTGCATAATTCCCTGAGGTGGCCAAAACTCTAAAGCTTGAATATAAAATTAGTGTCAGAGTAGTATACAGTTGTTCCCACATGGGTCCAAGTTTCACAGCATGGAAATCCCAGCTGGTTTGAAAGCAAGCTGGAAATATTATGAGAACAGATTCCCTTCTGACTGTTGGGTATGTTTGTTTTATCTCCCTGGGGAGAATGTGGGTTCCCTAAGCCACATTCTGCATTTAGACTCTCTACCGGGAAACCCTAGGGAGGAAATTCTAAATCATAGCATTCTACACACTGTATTTGGCAGCTGCATCTTGGAAATTTGCAGTGTCTCTGCCGCTCACCCGCATGAGGTCAACAAGATTTCTACAAAGGATTAAATGGATTTCCCACTGGGGGCCAATAAAGATGTTACTAATACAAGTTATGGTGGAGAATGCTTATCCTAAACATTCTCCTTTGTTTCTCTTCTACAAACAGGAAAAAACCCCCACCTAGCTCATTTCAGGAAGAAAGAGCATAGTGGCATTGATACAGGTTCATGTATACCTGGGACCAGACCAGGTGTAGAGATGAAGGGCTTTCGATAGATGCTATCATTTCCCTCAGTGATTTTGCATCCTTTCTGTATGTTCTTCACTAAATACAATAAAACTTGGTAATACTTTAGCTTGACACCTTCCCTTCAGCAGTTTTAAATAAACAAAGACTTTTTTCCCCCTGTTTTTAAAGGGAACTTTGGTAAATCAAACACAATATTCTAATTAATTTAGAAGTGGTCTGACATGTCATCTCAGCTTTCAACACGTCGAGGGAGAAGACTTGATGTTCACTGGCCACCTCAACAAACTACTGCCCTGTAGGCTATTTTGTCATGTGGTTTGATCTCAGAAAGCTCCCATTTTCAGGCAGCATATTTACCTTCTCTTCTTCATAAGATTTGTATACCAAGAGGCCCTGCCTTTCCTCTACAATTGTGCAATTTTTTGAACTACTACTAAGAAAACAGGAGCATAGCCTACTGCATCTGCTGGAGAATACTGAATGATAATTACATACATCAATATAATCATCAAGCAACATCATCTGTTTTAAAGGTAAGCCAAATACATTTGCTTCACCTGAGCTCATTTCTCCGCCTTGTGTAAGGTGAAGGTTGCCACTGGGAGTGGGGCTGTCCCTTTGGATATCTTTGGTGTTCTTCTAAAACACCTGGACCTCTGCAGCATGACCTGCTGCGGCTGAGCATCCTGTGGAGCTACATGAGCTCTCCCATGGATCACCATGCAGTACATGCATCCCCAGTGAGATACAGGCTGGGGTTTTACGTGACAGCTGTTGCTGTGTGATGATCTGTTTTTCTTTTTGAGGGAAGCAAAAGGTCTGTGGGTCCTATTTGTGGGAGAAATCTCATTTACTTGAGCGCAGATGAACAGCTGAACAAAGCTAAGCAGCTAAGCTGTGTTTAGGAACATTAATGTAACATGAAAATCCATCATGGAAAACATACAGGAATCAACTTTTACTTAGGAAAGTTCGAAGTTAGTGAATAGATCAAAGCGGTTAAAAATTATTACTTACAAAGACTAATGATAGAGAATCAGAACCTGTACAAAACTAAACAAAACACCTGCCTGAACTTGAGGGTGGCAAGGGAATTACCCACAATGAAACATGATTCCTGAAACATGTTTACATGAAAATTGTTTGGGAGTTGGGAGCACAAAGTAATTAGCTGAAAAATTACTAGATGGGTGAGGTCAGATGATCTGTTTGTCTAGTCAGCGTTTTAGGGCCAATGCAATGGAAGCAGAGAAAGGGAAAGGAGGGCACTGCAGGTTAAAAAAAAGAAGCAAAGGACACATTTGTTTACTTGCCAGAGTCAATAATAATAATACCATCACATAAAGCTACAGTGCTTAAATTATTAGACCTGATCAAGGATCACTTATTGTAATGCCTTTCCAACAGAAAATACAGTTCCCATAAAGCTGTTGCTTTTCAGAGGAAAATTGCACTTAAATACCATTTTCTTGGAAAAACAGTATTTTGAGTTGTTGAATTAACTTGAGATGTTTCACTTTAGGTCAATTAGATAAACGTTTTTTCCTTCCTATGGCAAATTGCCTCATATGATCTCTAGACCAAGCACCTTGCTGTCTTAGGGCTGTACTGGTTACTGCAGTTTTACAACATCTCCAGTGATGCAAAATAGCCATCACCTGACTGTATGACATGGTGCATCACAGGATTCATTTGAACAGAGTTTGTAATGAGAGGTATAACTTAACCAGAGAGCTTGGTCCTTAAAATAGAATGAATATTGACTACCATGAGGCAAACACAAGGTTCGGCTGCACCAGACAGTATTGATTATGTACTGTACTGAGTGTTTATGGACTGGAGTATTACAGGAGTTACGATCAGAGCATGCAACACTCAGAAAAAAGCCAAGTAAAGTTTCTGAAATTCAAATGCAGGCTGTCACATGTGACAGTAATGCTCACATAAGCCTGCCCTTTTAAGGCTGGGTTGCAGTTTATCCCTTGCAAGTTTTTCTAGTAATCAACTTTACACAAGAAAGTGTTATCCTGAAAAGGCACACAGAAGCAGTAACCACTTCTCTGTGGCCCTGATAGAAGCATTGATGGCATTTTAATGAACATCAGTTGGAGCCTTTTGCATCCCAGGCAACTGCCACGCCACGCTCTGGGAAATGCTGGGTCCCAGAAGTGCTGCTGTATGCACCCTGGATTCCTGGAGTGCCATAAGCTTGCAAGCACTGAACTGATTTCAGGCAATGTCACAACAGGATAAGTAACACAGAGTGTGTGATACAGATGGCATTTCCCGTCTTCCAGATACTGCTTTTAAGGCCCAACTGTATGATCTTTACTGACACTGAATGAGACTTTCCTTTGCATATCGTACCCTGCCTACAACTAGTCTAGTCTTTATTATAGGAACATATTCATTATTCTTATATTCTTTACTGTACAGTACCTCTGTTTTTACATTGAAGTATGGGTTTGGCAAAACATGACAAGATGACAGAAAGGCTTCATCCACTGGTGACCACACTGTCAGCATTTATTCCAGCAACCACCCTGGAAACAGGACATTTTTCCACCTTTTTTTTGGCCAAATGTAATTGCAGTCTGCTTGGAAACCCAATGACTCCAGGTGTAAGAGCTAATCGCAGTGAAAACATACACTCTGTTTCCATTTTCTTTCTGTAGAATAGACAGTAATGCTGTGGCTTAGCTAGAAGGAATGAAACTTAGCAAAGCCCTACTTCAGGAAACAGGCATGTGCTTAAATCTCACTGCCTTAAACTTCATACTACCCTTGAAGGGAAACTTTTCCTGAGCAGGGGTTTGATACTTTAACCAACTTACATTGTTGAACTGGGTTAATAGGCTGCATGGAGTCCATACAGATGACTGTAGGCTGTGAGTTTAACACCCTTTCACCATAATGGAGATCTTCTTAGAAGCTGATCTCCTTCATCATTGTTCACGGCTATTCACTCCGTTATCATGCCATGTGTAGGCAGAGAGCACAGTTACAGAAAAAGAAACAAATTAAATCGCCAACCACTGGCAAATGCCCAAAGCCATCTGCCCACTCCACCTACTGATAAAATAAATCCCTGGCATTTTGCCTAGACTCAAGAATGCTAAATTAAATAAGTATTCCTTTAGTTGTGCACACTAAAAGTCAGAAAATCTAGACCCTAATGGAAAAAAAGAGGAAATGAGTCAACATCCCAGGAACTTTCCACTAAGAACCTTCTGTTGGAGGCATCTGAAAATTCAAATCTGGGGAGTAAACCTAAAATCATCCCAGGAAATATTACCGGTTAGCCCAGGTCAGTTGAAAAGAGGAGACACATGAGACCCTGAAGCTGACCCTGAAAAAGGCTGGAACACCTTCTCTGAGTTCTTGGAGGAAATCTGTTACATGCAGGGCACTCAGTACTTTACATCGGTAAGAGTACCAGGGGATTAAGGCAGATTAAAGGCCTGCTGTAGGAATTTGGATGGACAAGGCCATCTATTTCTCTTTTCACCTTTGGGGTAGAGTCTGTCCACAGACTGAGCACAGACATCAGGTCCTTCTCAACATGCTAGGGCAACAAAGGAGAGGTGGAACCTGTAACTCCAGGGTGACAGTCTTCAAGGACAGTGGTAGCAGGCCTTTCCAGCAAGTCTTACATACCCACCTAGGTTAAGGCAAACCCCATTAGTGCGATGTGCTGCAGTGCCAGCTCTGGCTCCTTAGAGAGGGGAAAGCTGTGAATGACCTTGTGCATTGCTTTTCCTTCCAAGCAGCATTTCCAAAAGCAAGGACAGGGATCATTCAGAGCTCACAAAGGCACAAGCAGACACTGTTTCTGCACCACTTTCTTCTTTTGACAGCTAAGCATCAAACATGAATAGATCCCCAGAATCATTTTCCTGTCCATCTTTCACCCCATCTCTACTGGTGACGCCACTGTAAGTAAAAGGACAATCAGACCTCACATTTCTATTCCATGTATGATAAACATAATCTAAACAGAAAATGTATTTGATACATGAAGTGCTCAGCTATCAGATTTAATTTTGTACTGAGCCATTTTTAATTGTTAGCAGGAATGTGTGTAAAAGGGGAAGGAACCAAAAATAGCCCTGGATGCCAAAAAAAAAAAAAAAAAAAGCAGTACCATAGCTTCTATTCTAACACTACATGTATGTCTGTTAACCTTAAGGATTTGCCAATAGTAAGAGTACATGTTTTAACTCGCTGTAAAATGAATGTGCCTATGGGCCAGATTTGTATCTTAGTTATAACTATGTAAAGCAGAAATAAACTTCTTTGAAGTTGTTAGACTTACTTTGAATTTATAGTACTCAGAGATCAAAATCGGAACTGTGTTTTAAATTGAGATGAGCAGAACAATGAAAGAGGCAAAAGATTCAGATGGCAATGAATACAACAAGGTCTCTGGTATAAAGCACAATTTTTCTGTGCACAGTGTAATGAAGCAGGGGAACATTGCTGGCTAGATGGTTTGTATTACTATGTAATGAAGTTAGTTTATAAATTATTGCATACAGACACACACGCTCTTACACGCTATTTCTTTGGCTTGTATTTTCATGAGTTTCTTTGCCTTCTTTGTTCTGGGAAGCAAGTAATAAAACAAAATACAAAATTAAATAATATGTATCCAAATACATACACATTAAACATGCTTGGAAGCATAATGATTATTTTTTAAATCTCTTTTCCTTATTATGTCCTGCCTAGAATAAAGAAGACAAACAAATACATCTTTCATTTCTTCTGGGAAAGAAGAAAAAATACTTCCAAAGCCTCCTTGTTCTGGGCAGAACCCAAAGAAATATACAAAGTTCTGGTATACCATGCCTTCAGCCAGCATTTCAGAGCATTTTAGAACATCACAGTACCAACATGGTGTATGCCTTCTCTTCCTTCCCATAAGAAAAAATAATGAATAACAGGAAAATAGTGATGATCATGAAGTATCCCATGTAATACACTGAGTTTGTCAATCTTCTGTGATAAATAGAGAAGCTAAGACAAACACATAAACAAAGGCTGTAATTAATGATGGGTGAAATGGATTTTAAAGTTCTTTTCTGTAATAGTAATCTATGCACCTAAAAGCACCCAAACACAAATTGTTTCTTAGAAAAATATACCTCTTAAACTGAAATTACCACTTCTGGTTGTTTTGCTTTTATAGAAAGAATTAGCTGAAGTGCTGAATAAGAGTATTTCTAGTTGATTTAATGAGATCTAAATATACGTAGCCCTCTGAAAGTCAGGCTTACTCTGCTAAGGAAGCATGGACTCAGAAAAGCATCTTTCCCTCCTGATAAATGTGCCTGACTTCTAGACAAGTAACCTTCCACTCAACAACTTCCCAAACAAGGAGCCTGGCATACAGAATGAAAGACGCCACAAATGCAAGTGTCCCGTACCTAGCACATATGAAGGATCCTTTTTTGCATGTTATTTTGTGAATTCCCAGTGTGAATTTGGGTGGTTTTTAAAAACAACAAATATATTGAGGATATACAGAACTACCCCAGCAACAGGGGTGGGTTGTTTTTTTTTCCTCAAACAGCTGCTGTACCCTTACATTCTGCCAGGAAACTGGTTTTGGTGGGGACATTCACTAATTTGGAGAAACTCTATGACAAAATGTGTATTGTTTTGAAAAGTTTGTATTTTTGCTGCTCATATGCAACTGGCTGTGGCACACACTGGTCATTAGGAAACATCTGTCTATGGGTTTTCACAGTTGCAAGCATTTTAAAACATAATAATGATTGAGAGAGTAGATAACTTTGAAGCAGTTATATGCAGGCATATTTTAATAACTAAATAGAAGTCACACGGAAAATTCATGTCACTGACGAAATGTCAACATGCTGATGTACAGGAAGACAGAGAGGAACATCCAGTCAGTAATTGTCATGTGATGTTTCTTTGCATTTGAAAGCCAGAAAGGTACGTCTGTGCAGCAGAGAGGTTCTACCTCTATTTTACAGAAAAAAAAAGGAAAAAAAAAAAAAAGAAATTGTAAGCTCTTAGAAAAGGCAAGCAATTTGCAGCAAGATGCTTTTTCTAACATTGGCCAGTTTTGATACAGAAAGGATATAGAAATAATGGTAAATATACAGTCCAATTCTTTTTGCATCAGCTGTACAGCATTTACACATTCTGCATGGATTTGAGTCACTGAAAGCTCGCTTTTGCGTAACAACATTATGGTTGTATTAATCGTCTGAGTTCCCAAGACTGTATTTGAAGGGAGAACACTTATTCCAGATCCCAACACAAAGAAACTAGGTTTTGGGACAAATGTTCCTGAGGATCTAGACACAGGGATGCTAAACCCAAAAAAGTGAATGGAAAAGGAATTTCTCTGTTTCAGTGTGTGACACACCAAGCAGAGCAAAAATTCAGCTTCAGCTATCATCTGGTAGTCGGACATTAAAATTAGATAACCAAGGAGCAGCGTCCCCAATTTTTAACTGCACGGTGGGTGTGTGAGGCTTGCAACACTATTGCCTACTCCTTAGCCCAAACCCCATTAAGGGAAGCAGAGTTCAGTTCTAAAAAGTGCCAAGCATTTATTTTAGATGCTCAGATTGTCTCTGAAGTCAGTGGCGGTCCAAGGCATACAACACTTCATGGGGCTAAGCCTTCAAATAAAAGCTTCCTCCAGCCTAAAAAGTAGAAATTTTACACCCAATATTACTATCATGAATGATACTTCCACCTGGAAGAAGTCATCATAGAAGAGCTGCATAATATTTAGCAGGAATGATATCTCTATTATTAAAAGTATATTTTATGCACCAGGGAAATTCAGTGCAACCCATCTGTGTGACCTATGTTAGACATATACAATAGATCTACATGCTAATTATATATGACAAATAAAATATTAATTCTTCCTCCTCAAAGTTTACATTTCCTTAGTACCTTCTGTCACAGAATCAGACTGAGTTACAGCATTCTGCAGCCTTCCTCCCTGTTATGCCTTCATATGTTCTTGGAGATTTTCAATATTCTCCATAGGAAATACCAAAGCACGGATCATTTAACAAAGATAATTTGATGATGAAGTATTATTTCTGCGAGGACCAGCTAATCTGTTTAAAGTAGGAGTGATACAGCTGCAGAGCAGCAACTGCACAGGACAGGCACAAGCATGGTCAGAGGGATTGTACCCCTCTGGATCCATCTGATACAGAGATGTCTGACTGTGTAGAGTGTGAATATAAACTTTAATCCAATGGACTATTTCACCATATTTACAACTGACCTGTGTCTGTAATAGTAATCACCACGGTATGAACACCAAAACAGAGTGATGGAGAATCAGGACAGTCAAAAACCACCTTGCTGGGGTGCCCTGAATGCATCTTTCTCAATAATCTTGATAATTTGGAAAAGCTTTGAATCTCAGAAGCAAACTGTCAAAGTTCAGTAATCTTGTTAACGTACTTCAGCGTTGACGCTCAAAGGGAGAGAGCGAGAATTCTTCAATACCCAGAGTAACCACACTGGCAAATCAGTCACTACCAAGCTCTCATCTCCTGCCACCCCTGTCCACGTAAAACATAGAAGGACAATTGTAAGAACCCCAGAAAGGTGTCAGGGCAGGTTGTGGGATACATACGGTTTTCAGGAATATTCATCGATGTTGTAATGTCTGCCGTGCCAACAGGTGGTTCTTACAGTAGCTGCTAAATGCTGAATATCTGCTTCCGTGTTTTACTGATGCTGTCACAGCCATACAGGGGCATACAGAAGATTCAGTCCTATTCTTTACACTAGTGTTGTCAAAGATTTTACCCCAAAAGAGGCTGTAGAGTTGCATTAAAATCTCAAGAAATCAAATAAGCTGGAGCAGCAACACAGTTGCCTGAAAGCTCATCAGCTTCAGATTTTCAGTTTGAATTCTTTCCCTGTCACATCAGAGCAATCTCCCAGATGAAACACTGTGGGTTAGTGTTGCACATTTAGAGGGGGCTGCAATCTCTAAGCCATATAACACTGCCATGGAGGAGGACCTCTGCTACAGACACTGATAGTGTATGCACAGCCCAAAGTTGCCATAATTAGATTTTATCATTCTTTCTCTCCTGGCTGCTGAGTAATTTCTTAACATCAAATTTTCTTGAAATACAAGTACCAGATGAGAATAAAATTCAGATCAGGGGGACACAATGTTTAGACAGATGCTAAACATCTTATTGTGCATTGGAAGACCACAGCAAGTACTGGCATTCTTTCTCATTTAGTAGAAAGGACACATAATTAATACCATTTAGGGGGAATATATCTTTTCAACCCCAAAGGGCTTAAAAAACCAAAAAACAACACAATGGAAATGTAGTTGCCCTGAAGGTGTAAGGCAGCATCAGCACATACCAAACAAAAAAAGAGAAAAGATGGGAAGGAACATAACACACTATTAGAGGTTTTTCTCCTTAAAAGTATGTATTTGGGTCCTTACATATAAACCAAGCTGGATTTTAAACCCAAATCTTACCTGGAAGGTTCCCAGCCATTACACCTTTCTCAGAAGATTAGAAGGCTGAGTAGACCATACTGGAGGACATAGAGAGCAAATGCATTATAACTTAAAATTCAGTCCCCAAAAGTTTAGCTAGATCAAAAAAGGGAGCTTCACACACGTACACCTCTGATGTAGATACACAATAGCGCATACTGGTGTTTGCTCAGTGCAGCTGACCTCTTTGTAAACCCTGGAAGACTTTGACACCTGTTTGTTCCTGAGATAATACAGTTTAATGAGGACAATACAATATTCTGCCCTCCTCAAATATAATACCTCACTTCCCTAGTATTTGTTAAGAGTTAATGGGAAAAGAAGACTCTGGGGTATACAGTGAATTAGAGTAAGACAAGATCATAAAGCGAACTTTATAACAAGATTATTTTAAAGATAATCCATCATATGGTTTTAAGTTTACAGCACTGCAACTGAAGGAACATGCATTTTCATTGTTTTTACAAGAAATAGCTCAAACTGGTTAGCATGCCAAATTCAGCAGGAAATTAGTTGGTGTAGGTAGAATGCATGGTCAGTGAGTGAGGGTAATTATTTCCAGTTATAATAGACTTTTAATTTATTAACTCAAAAGAGAATATAAACTATTTGGGGAATAAAAATGGAAGTATAAACTTAGTTTGTACCCTTTACTATAAATATACAGCAATGCAATAACCTGTTGAACAAAAGAAAGTAAAAATAATGAAATCTAATTCTGCTTTTGTACATTTTCCTAACCTTCATGACTATATTCTTATTCAGTGTCTCTGCTATCAGCTGTGATACTGCTCCAAGTAAAAACCAAACTCCTTCTGTCCTTTTGCTAGGACTTAATGTTTAGAAATAAACATTCTTAATCTTTAAGTATTTGTAGAACAAGCTGTCATTTTAATCCACTGTGATGCAACTTGCCTAGTGTCTGAAGAAACTTCACCCATATCTTCCCAGGTGAAAAAAAGTGTGGTGAAAGTCACATGGGAACTGAATCAGGGCTTACTGATGCTGCAAGAAAATTCAGGCGTGGATGAACCACCCATCTCTTCCTATCTTTTCTTACATACAGCAAAAAGGACAGTGCCAGCTCGAGCAGGTTTGTCAGTAGCCAAACCCTGAACACAGACCGCTTTTTAAGACTTTTCCAGCAATTGTAAGGATCAAGCAACAGTTAGACTAGTGCACCCTTGCACAGATAAGCACTGGCTTTCACAAAAGGATCAACACAGATCGCAGAAACAGAAGCCCAGTGTTTCCATGTCCCCTCTTACACAGAGGCATTGCAGTGACACATCACCCATTGTATCTGCTGCAGATTCTCTGAGGCATTCTTACATGATTCCTACTGAAAATAATGTTATCTGTGTCACTACCCAGATTAAAATTGATTTTTATATTTGTCATCATTACATTAATTTGGTTTGTTAGTGAAATGAAATGGATTGGGAAGCTGCCACATTCTATATATTCGTGGCACAGGGAGCTGGATGCTGTTCTCAGCTCTGTCACTTTGAGCAACTCACATCGTCTCTGTCCCAGTTCTTGCAGCCATCAAATGATGACAATAACAGTTACCTGTCTGACAAGAAAGTTGTGAAATGCTTTTTATTAATGTTTGTAGGAAGGTTTTAGAATTTCATACAGAAGCTCTACAGACCAATTTTTCAGGTCAATATTATTACAACATCTGAGTCATTCTCCTTTGCAGAACCTGTCTAATCGGTAGCCAGGCAAAACATGACATCCCTATGTTTGCAGTCACGTTGGAGGGGTAAGAGAGGATGACACAAACAGCAAGGTTTTTGCCCTTACCCTTTTAAATTGTAATGCTACAAACTGTTTCTTGCCTCATTCACTGAGAGCCTGACTATAGAAGCAAACGAAGCAGTAAGAAACGGAAGTAACTCCTCCCTTGGCTCTGTGTGTGAGAACAACTGAGTGTCCTCTCTTTACACAGTGATAACTGTTCACCCCAAAGACTCAGGAAGAGCCCTGGAAAATTTAGGTGAAAAACGTAACAGTTGTCTGTCATACACTCTTTTCTCACTTCCAAACACTGGTTGAACTACATAGCCCTTCATGGGAGGAGCAGAGAGGCTCTACTTATTCCCAGTACAACTTTCCTGTGCTGCTACTCAAGTTCATTGCATGACGAAGGTTTTCCGTGTTGAGAAGGTCGCATGTTCTTCACATGCTTGATCCATGGCCAAGCCAAGCCTTTGGGTTCAGTGACTGCAGAGCACTATAACCCTTTCAAAGCAATGAGACACTTCCAGGCAAAAAAAAGGAACGCAGCTTAACTTGGGAGTGCTGTGTTTGAGCCCAAGCTCTCTGCACACCCTGCACAGTTTGTTGTCCCACTCCCTGTGTTCTGCGTCAGGGAACAGGTGAAAAAAAAAGTCCATTCACAGCCTGGCAGTCAAGGCCTATTTCCTCAGCCCTACCCAAAATTCTCAGCTGAATGTAAATACTAGGATTTTCCCCTTTCTATATTAATTACTTTTTCTTGTCTTTCAGCCCTGCAAGTGTCACAGGACAATTAGAAGGATCAGCTTGGGAAATGCTATTATGGGCTTGTTCTTAAATGCAATTTCCATCTCTCTCTCTCCTTTTTTAGAAGGGATTTGTAAACCATATCATCTGTCAATGATAATGGGCCAGTGGAAAAAGCCAGGAACTGAGATTTGAATGATCATGGTTTTCCTTATCAGAACTGCCAACTGTGGAGTGTATCTGACTCAGCAGTGCCCTTCTGCTTCTTGCAGATAGCATATTTGTTGGAGATATTGTCAGTATGAACACCACTGAACATAATAGGGTCTTCACTAGGATCTTCAGGAAATACTGTGTAGTGTATAGTTATTAATTTGATAGCAGTTCCCAAATCCCACCTAAAGAAACAGACAGAAGACTTTCTACCGGATATGAGGGTGTATCACTTCAGTTGGGATGAGCTGAGGGAATATGCTTCTTGCTTTCCTTTTCCAGGGGTCTAGCAAAGAAAAACAGAGAGTTATTAGATAGCTGGAGAGTGGGAATAAAAGAAAATTATTTTCTTCCTTATATTTTCCTTATATATCTTTCTATACAACATCAGGAGTAGCACCCTTGAATCCTGTCTTCCAACCTCTGTCACTCAAAGAGCCACACAGGCCACTGCCACCAGATGGGAAGTCAATTGGAGCCTCCCACAATCGACCCAATATTATGAAAATACAAAGAGGATCCCTCAGCTTGTTCATGTTCTGACCCTCTAAGCTACATTAATTAAGAAAATCAGAGTAAATAAAACTGGCTAGATTTTCAAGAGTAAACAAACAATAAACTGGCAATTTCATTGCACTTAATTCCCTTCTCATCTGCTGGTGAAAGGACAGGATGTCACTAGTGCCTATAACTAACATGATTACTTGTGCAAGTGCAGGCTTTACAGACTGTGCAAATAGAAACAAAGAACCTGCAATAGCTAAGATAAAAACGAGTCATAGGATGAATCAGATTGGTGGCTGTGGGAATGGATTCCAAGGCTTTTATGAAGCTATGTGACCTGGCAGGAGCCCAGGCGGGGTGAGGGAAGAACTGAGATAGAGAAGACTTGATTGAGGAAGACATCAATGACATGTCTAGTATTATATATGAAAGTGGGAGTGGCTGGAAATAGATTTTTAGACTTATCATCACAAAGGTGGTAGCTAAATCTCTGGGGATAACTAGAGTAATCTCACTTATTCATTTATCTACCCACACACGTACACACCCTTGCTGACTTCCTAATTGACGTTGTGGCCAGAGAAGAAACACTGTATTCAAATAGAGGCTGTTTGTATTTTATTTCTGATCCAGCTGGACCCAAGAGGTGCCAGGAATCTTGTGAGAAAGGCTCCTTTCAAAAAGAAATTGAGCTGTATTTCAGGCACTGTGAATTATAGTTCTCTGAAACCTCCAGTCATTTGAAAAATACTTTTTTACTCACCTAGGCAACTTGATAATTTAGCATGATAATGTGCTACACTATCAGATAGAGAAATTTTTAATAATTCCTGTACTGTGATGTTTTAAAATATCTCCCCCCCCCCCCCCCAAAAAAAAAGAAATAAAAATGAGCTATTCCATAAAGAGAAAACTGCTGAATCATTGTTTTCCTTTGGAATTTGCATTTTTCCCCCAGGCATCTCTTAACAGCTTAGCCTTTCCTTCCGCACTTAACTTACACCAACCCCAAAAAGACATCTGGTTCCATGCTGTGTTCTCCCACTAGTAACTGTGAAGGGGCAGGAGGTACCATAGCTGGCTCTGAGCTGGCTCTGCACTGGCTAGCCAGCCTCTACCACCTTGCCTTTAGCTAATGGACACCCTTATGCTGCAGGTTTTTCCTCAGCAGGGACACCCCCTCTGGGTCTTATTCCAGCCTCCAGGCACTGATTTTTCTTAATTGTACAGGACCTTCATACCTTTAAGGTCTTTATGCCTTTTTTCAAAGAAGCTGAAATGGTTCAAAGTTTTAGAAGGCCATTGACAAATACAGCAAAAAAAGAAAAAGGTAGTAGTTGTCTTGAATTTGGAAGCCTTGAGTTTAAATTTCCCACCTGGTTCATGTTCTTAGTTCAAAAAATATATTAACATGTTGTTCTTAAGAAAAACAAAATTAAATTCCCTCATGTTATTAAAATGTAGTTCATGCACTTCAAGTGTCCCAGGCAGCTACAGCACAACACAGTGCCTATGCCATGCCTTCAGGATACATAACCGAGCAGTAGTGTTGTTTTATTTCCAAGTTAGTTTAACTTATGTAGTCTATTTTTTTCTGAGGTAGGTATGCACATTAAATAAAAAAATGTGTCATGCTCTAGTGGGTGCAGTCACTGGTCCTTCTTGCCTAATAATTCGCATTTTTCAATCTCTAGTGTGATCTGGTTTAGGTGAAGTCAAGTTTCCTTTTCTGTCTTGCTAATGCCAGATGTGCAGTGATGTGTGTAAGCAAGGGATTACTCATTACCTGTCCATCACTGACAACTGATTTGGGATCCAAAAGAGTCAGCTTCAGCATTTTACTCTTTTAAGGGCTGATAAAGGTAATTGAATAAAATGTTAGGTTTTATTTTCATACCTTCTCAAGCAGTATATTCTTTTTAGAAGATTTCCATATTTAGCACTAGAGGATAACTGGAAGCATCTGATATAGCGTTGTTATTGCCACTGGAGCAGGGAATGGCTGTTAGGCTATGAATAAAGGAGATGGCTGTCTAGTTGGCATGGGGCTGGGAGTCCACCAGGTTTTCATCTCTCTTGAACACTCCTGGTACCTTGTGTGAGGTTATTTTGCTTGTTCCTTTCTTACACAGTGAATTTAGCACTACTCCAGCACCAGTGGGTTTCCCAGGAGCTGGGTTTTCAGGACTGTGGGGCTTCCCCATTAGGGCAGCCAGGCAGGACCTGGCAGCCAGGACCCATCCCATTGCTCCAGTCAGGAGCAAGCATCCAGGGGCATCAGGGCAGCTCCATCCTTGGGCACCAGGCACCTCCCTGGGGATGGGGATGAGCTGAGACTGGATGGAACAGCAGGTTCTGTGAGCAATTTGGTAGAATTGGTAACTTACCTATGTACTATGCAGTATTGGTAACTATCCCAAATGGCTTCACATATGAACTGTTTTCTATATTATTATTTTGGATCTTACATCTTGCAAATAGTGGATGAAGACGCACAGAGATACATTTTTCTGCTTTTACAAGTTCACTGTATTTGTCCATTTAAAAATGCAATCTCCTGTAGCATTCACTGTATAAAACCTCCAGCTTCTCACCACAGACTCAGTTTTCCTAAGAGGTTTCTTTTCAAGAATTTCTTCATGTTTGACTAGCTGGAGTCCTTATCAGGCTTACAACACCCAGTTTGTTGTCATAATTCTCTCCAGAAGATTCCTCCAAATTTTCTCCTTTTGGACAAATAGAGGATCTAATTAAAAACAAGCTTTGCCAAATCATTCAGCTGGGCATTTTGACCCACAAAATGACCACATAGGTTTGCATTTATCTTAAGCTATCAAAATGTAGAGGGAATTACACATCAGAAAAAAAAAAAAAGTCTAAAATGTTTCTGCCTTGCTAACCTCTGCTATTGAGTATAGAACCAGAAAAAGTAAATCACTTAACTCATTGTTTCTGACTTACAGGGTTAACATAGCCTGTGTCAATATATTCTGATCCAAAGATACTATCCTTGTTCTTAGATATCCTGCAGCTGCTTTCATTTAAAATCTCAATATTTATGCTCTGGGAGGTGGTGAAGTGAAGTCTTGCTTAAGAGCGGCAATGTAAACAACATTATACCTCCCTTCAGCAGGAACTATTCACACACCTGTCTATTTTGGAAGAGTTTCAGTTTGCTATTTTTATTTCCCTATGTCTGTGAAGTTGGTACGTTAAGGACTCTTTATTTTTCCTGTTTGATACATGTGCCAGCTACACCTTTCCTCTAATCCTTACTTGATCTCAGGGTGGGCACATCTAATCACAGGAGTGTTTGAGGACCTCAGGGTATAGCGAATATTTTGCATGCCCAACCTGCTTCCACTGTGCTAGCTGCTGTTATCTTAGGCATAACTATTACCTCAGACTTGTCAAGTATTAGGTATGTGAGGTGACACACATTTTCCCACAATGTCTTGCTCTTCCCCACAGAACTTAATATCTTGCTCAACCATGGGAAATACTTCTTTGTGCACTGGCACATGGAAGACGGCATTGAGTTTCATAAAATTGGCAATTCACAGTGCCTGGAGTCTGCATATTTCACTATAGCACAAGCACATCTGACTCACTTCAGTTTGCACTGTCCCTCTGGGATTTGCAGGTGTCTGTGTGTGCTCCCCGATATGTCTTTGTAGATGCAAGTACAGCACAAATTGCGGGGTGAGGCTGATGGTCCGTTGCACCATCCCTGAATTGGCACTTATCTCTGTGGTAAACCAGGGAGTCACAAATTGCAATAGATTTTATTAAAAAGTGCTTTCAGCAACCAATTTCCAGACAGCACAATTAAGTCCTACTGTCATGCAAAGCCAGGCTCCCTTCTTCTGGGGGACAGCTTGAAGCCACTCAATAGCTGAAAGCACTCAGAGTCATCTCGGTCTTTTGGCGCTTCCCACCATCCCTAACGCTGGTGCAGTTCAGGCACAGGCAAGGACAGGGACAGTGCTTCTGCAGTAATAATAAACGAGCATTTTGTAAAGGTTGTGATATGTCTTTTGTAATATATTTTCAAGCTTCTATAAAGACAGCAGGGCACAAACACACTTTGGCGTTAAGGTTGAACCCTAGAAACAAAACATTTATAGAACAAACAGTCCTGTAGCACATGGCTAAATCCCACTAATGACACATCTGTTGACATAAGGAATGGGGCATGTCAGTTCCCTGGAAATGGAAATATTTTCTCTGTGATAGGTACTTCAAGGCCAGGAGAAAAAGCTGGAGATAGGAAGGTGATTTCATTAGAACCTGTAGGAGACACGCCAACCACTCTCCCTGCCCTGCAAACGGTTTCTTGCGTCTCTGTTACCTAATCCTATGGTTAAGGATTATTGAAGTTAAAACACAGTAATCTCATTAACCTAAATTTAAGAACACTACAGGACCAGCAATAGGTTTAATATATTGCAATAATTGTAGTATGTCCTAAATTCTTCCCATACTAGTCAAATTTCCCACATTAGCAAGGGACATAAGCCAGGCTTTGGAGATCATCTGTATGACAGATGCACAGGCCACGCACAAACTAAAGATGCAAAATCTTACTCCAGGGGATTGTTTTCCAGCCGAGTTGGATCAGTATCTAAAATGCTCTAAATTCTGTTACTGAAAACATCATAGCTTAATCAGATCATTACAACATGGATCTACTTACAGCATCCAATTCTGTTACTTAACAGTCATGAAAGAACTGTTTTCAAGTGATGACCTGCCCATCTAGACAACACAGTGGCAATATTTTAAGACAAACACTGGAACCCATCTGAACTTGGTCCATGTTACTACTTCCAGCGCTAACGTCACTGGAGTATTAGCTGGCATTAGGGTGGGGAGCTTCCACGGGGGAAAAAGCTATTGCTGGCATGATCCTTAGACTAGGAATAAAATTAAGTTGCTAGAAAAATAATATTTCTCATAATCCTTGTGAGACAATGAACAGCAGCTCTTATATGCCACTTCTGACATACCATTGTGGAAAGACCAGTAAATCTAACCAGTTTTCTGGAGACTTTCTCATATAGAATAACTAATTCCTGAAGATTTATCTTCTGATTACTAGTGTACATTATAAATAATACTGAATAATTAAAATTGGTTTACCGCTGAAGTGACAAGGAAAAAAAGTATTTGCTTTAAATTATATTTCTGCATAACAGATATCACTGTATTTTTCCTGTACAGAGAAATGAAATAAATAAATAAAAAAAAGCAATAATGGAAATGTCACTGAGATGGCTGTCCCACCGGTATCTCATAGAAAGACAATCTGAAATTGTCAAACAGAAAACAGAAAGTTTTCATCAGAAACATCTGCTCAGATTAACTGTTAGGTCTACTATTACACACATCTTGTTTACATTTTATTTCAGAAATGGTTTTTAAAATGCTTGACAGAGAAATTTCCTGACACAAGGAGGGAGAGAAACCTTTTAAAAACTGCTACTGTCTGCCATATAAATTACTATTAAATGATTAAGTATATAATTTAGCTATCAGGCCATAACTATAACAAATTTAATCCACTGCAGTCTGTAAAAGACATCTGTAAGGAATGGCAGAATGGCACCTTACTCCAAATACCAATAATGGTCTCAGAGCATCAATAAATTCTGAAAGAAAAATTCTGTACTGTACTGATTTGGGACTGCATATTATAGTAAAGTGAGAAATATTTGACATATAAATAATATCTAATGCATAAATATATACAGACGCATGGACATACATGCACATTCACGTGTACACACACTGAGTACCTCTCATCAGCTGATCACTGGGAAGAATATTTGAAAAGAGCTTGATTCACTACTGCACGTCTCCCGTTTAACACCACATGAGATGTTCTTGTCTAAGCGTGGGACCCCTGTGTTAGAGTGGAATTGCATAGAAGTGACTTGTCCAAAGTGCTAAAATCACAACAGCTTTGCTACAGGTTTGTAGATGCTTAGCGTGAGTAGGTCTCTGTGTCAGACTCCACTTTACTAAAGGTCAACAGCCTCTGCTCCTCTCAGGGGGTGGCTTCACCATCCCTGGAGGTGTTTGGAGGACATGTGGGTGCGGCACTTCAGGATGTGGTTTGGAGTGGACTTGGCAGTGTTAGTTTTATGGCCGTACTCAATGATCTTAAGGGCCTTTTCCAACCTAAATGATTCTATGATTCTTTGATAGCTAATGTTTGGGCAATCGGAAAGCATCAATGACAGTGTGTAGTTGCTCAGAAGCAGGGAAGCAAAAAATGGAGATCAGGATATCTGAGCTTTTAAAGAAATATATTCCTCATTTTACTTTTAGATGCTTTTAAAATATAGCAAGTCTGTTAACTTACATGAATCTTAAATACATGCTGAGCATAATACATAAGCTGTATGCTGACCTGCACAGGGAAGCTGTCTTGGCATGAAACATATGCACATCACAAGATACTGTGGAAGTGTGTCTTCTATCTCTGTCAGCAAGATAAACTGAATTTTGATGGTTTGAAGATAAAACGTTAGTTGGCAGCATTTAAAAAAATCCTTCTTCTGCTTTTTTTTTTTTTTTGAGGGGTCCTTTAAGAATCAACCTTTCCTGATCACATATAGAGTAGCTTTCAACTGTGTTCAGTTTCTAGAAAAGCTATTTCTTTGAAACTATAATATAAATAATGCTTTTATTTGTTATTTCTGTCATTATTTTCTTCTTTTTTAAAAAATCAACATGAACATAAAGTCCATACATAAAAATTATGGGTTTATAGGACCAACGCTTTCCAAGTCACATTTCAGGGAAGAATTATTTTCTTCTCAGAAAAATTACATCACCTCATAAACGATTTGAAATGCCAACAGATTCCTGAGCAACACCGAAAAAGTAGTATTAAAAGGTATTTCTTTAGAACCAGAGGGCAGTCAGGAACTAATATTCAACAGTGTTACCTTAGGGCACAAATTTCAGTTACATTTTAGCATGAAAGCAAGCTGTAAAAAATAGATTAAAACATCATATTCAAATACCTACAAACTTCAGCTCAAAGACACTAATTACTTAAGACCTTGCTTCAGAAACTGAAGCTGAAATAAGCCCATGGTCCTGCTACACCCTCCATTCGCCCATGCCCAAACTCTGCTCTGAGGTTCCAATCATTCACAGTAACCTTGGCGTAGGATACTTGCAGTCTACAAGTCAGTTATTCTGATTTTTTTTCTTCTTTAATTTACCTGTTCTCAGAGTGTTGCCATGTCCACAGTGGGTCTTAATTCCCATTGGGGTTCAAGGAGATTGAGAGCATCCTCTAACACCTCAAAAAAGTAGTGGTTTTCATACTTCCAAAGGACCAGGGATGGAAGTATGACAAAAAAAAATCATGATTCAAGCATTCCCAGTGTCACAACTTAAGGAGAATGGTGACTGTAAATGTCACAAAACCCAACTGATTTTTAATCGTATGCGTACAGAATTAAAAACTATGTAAGGAATACTAAAATGCCTGAGATACTCAAGTAAAACTTTTCATATACTCTGTTCCCAAAACCGAACAATGAAAAAAATTAATAATGAAAAGAAAGTAAATAAACTTGGAGTATAAGTACAATATTTGTTTTCATAACCCAGCATTAATGCTTGAAAACCAAAAGTGTAAGCAATGAAAATACACCAAGAACAATAAAAAACAAAAAACAAAAAAAGGCAAACGGTGAAAAAAATTAACCCTGCTTTTCCTTTTAATAACTGAGGTAAGGTTTTTAATATAGGTGAAGCATTCCCTCCACAAATTTATGAGCCAAATATCCAAGACAACTCTGTAAGAGAAGGACAAAAAAACAGATCCTTAATAACATTTCTTTAATGTGCAGCAATCATCTGTTAAATGTAAAAGTAGTCTTGGGACCTCAAATGTAATATGCTATATGTATAACACCAGTAACATGTTATATGCTTATGGTGTTTCTTTCTGAGTGACCTGAAGTACCTTCGTTTAGCTGTTGGTTCTCTGTTTCCACTTCCTTCACACATTATATTTGGATATCATACCAAATAAACAGGGCAGAAAATACAAGTCTTCCTGTTGCCTTTTATAAATTCAGGAATATTTCTGAAGTTTCGTCCTACACATTTCTGTCCCTAAGCTTCACAGGATTAGGTAGGCATTGCAGGAGGAACTTAATGAACCTTGCTTTTCTTCAGCTCAGGCCTGTTTATTTTAAGACCCAGCCTTTGACCTGCTTGCTTTGCAAAGTGTGGAAGTTAACAATCATCAAAGCAGTTTCAGCAATTCCTGCATGAGTTTCCTGACCTAATTTCTTCATGTGGAAAAAATGGTATGTTTTCTTTTAGAAACTGCATTTTTTGTACTACGATAAGTTTTATTTGTGCAGTGACTTATCTTCCTTATCTTATGCACCTTATCTTCCTAATCAAAGAATGGATGTTCCTTCTGGGCTTACCAGCGATGCGCAAAAGTGTGGCAGTCAAATACCCAGACTTAGAGGCTACACCCATTACTAATGTGAGTGTCCTTTAGAGAAACCTTAAATATAGAAGGCTGATTTTTATCTTGTAAACACCTGTGAGTAATTCCATGCTCCTTGGTGACTGTGATTTGGTACTGCTTCTCTCAATGTGGTCCTACTGTTGTCCCTGCTGCATGAGTGGAAATACTACTCACTGAGGATTTCCCAGGCACAGCTGTGGTAGCAGACTTACACAGACCTTCCACAGATCTAAAGGGCTATACAAAGACAGAGTTCATCTGGCTCCATGGCATTTAAATGGATATAAGTGGAAGGAGACTCAGTTTCAAGAGTGTCTGTTGTTTACATGGTGTTTTTACACTAAGATATGCTTTTCTGTCTAAAAAGTAAGAAAAAGAAGCATCCCCTTTTTTCTTACGTAGTTGGGTTGAATAAGAAAAACATGTACTGTTTTGCATGTATCATGTAGGTCTCACTTTGTCTGTGATATCTTATTCTTGCTGAGCATCAGAACCTCAAATGCAATGAAACTATTAATCATAGAATGGTTTGGGTTGGAAGGGACCTTAAACATTGTCTAGTTCCAAGCCCGCTGCCATAGGCAGGGACACCTTCCACTAGACCACATTGCTCAAAGCCCCATCCAACTTGGCTCTGAACACTTCCAGGGATGGGGCATCCACAGCTTCTCTGGGCAACCTGTTCCAGTGCCTCACCACCCTCAGTAAAGAATTTCTTCCTTCTATCTAATCTAAATCTACCCCCTTTTAGTTTAAAACCGTTGCCCCTTGTCCTGTCACTACAGGCCCTACTAAAAACAGAAAATTAGTAAAAATAAAAAGTGAGTAAGAACGAAGGGGCCATGTGAGCGCATCTGAATAAAAGATGTCTACTCCAGGCTTGCTCCGCTCAGGCAGACAGCACTGGTGCTTCTTCAGGCCAAGAGCTGAGGTCAAGGTAGATTTATGCATTAAAGATGCTGGCTTGGCAAGGAGGAGGGATAAGCTGCCACTACCAGTGAGCAGAGAGCAGCTCTGGGCAGTCAGCAGCGTAGCAGGTAGCAGGCTTCCCTTCCAAGCTGGGGCAGAGCCAGACCTACAAGCAGGTCAAGCTAAGCTACAGCTTTTTGCTGTTTAGGCCACTTCTTTGGATGCTCCTTTGGCAAATAAACATGACTTTGTTTTGGAGAAGCCTTTTTCTGAGTCACTTTAATTAACTGCTGTCACAACAGAGATAAAGGGTGTGTATGTGCCAAATCCAGTTAGGCCTGTCGAGTTAACCTGCCGGTAAACAAGCAAACTGAAGTATTGAGATGTAATCTGAAAGTGGGAGCATGCATGGTTCCCCCAAAAGGGACCAGGTAGCCAGACTCACCTGCCTCCCAAAGGGTGCATTAATGGGAGACAAAAATAGGTCACCTTTCTGGATGACCACAGCTGCACTAAGGAAAAGAGGAGAGACCTCTTGCTGTATCCTTTAGGCAGGAAAAGGAAAAAAATGTTTCCTCTTCCTAAAGGGTGGGAAGCTGAAGAGAAAGCTATGTCTTCTCCTACCGGCTGGAAAAAGAAGGCATGAAGAGGTGTCTCTATTCATTTGTCACTCAGCTATTAAAATGACAATCCATTGTAATTACATCATGGATTATTATCCTAGAAAAGAAGCTTTTGCAAGCGTCAGCAACACAGGGAGTGTGAAAAGGAATCAGTATGGTGTGAAACAACACACAATTCAATGGGCAGGGTCAGGTAGGACAAGAAGGAAGGAAGCTTCTGGCTGGCTCCACTGCTACCACCTGTTAGAATTTGCTGGCTTTGCCTTGATATAAAAAAATAGTGACATTAGTGACACCTACTTGGATTTTCCTGGGACCTGAGAAATCTGTGGAGGAGAGTTGGACCATCAGATCCACTTGAAGTATATGCAGATTGTTTCTTTCAAACAGTGGTACAAGAAGTACAAAGATCTTTGCCATCTCCATGGAGAACAGAGACAAGCATGAGTGCTTGACATGTCTCCCAAGGAGGCTGATGCCCCCACTTCAACATCTTTATTTACAGAAAGGAGGCTGGTGGTTTTCAGCCAGCTCTGTGTCTGCTATGTTTTGTAAGGGCCTTACTGCTTAATCCCATGGAAAAATTAGTCCCCTCATCTGGGGTAGAAACTGCATGAAGCTTTTCAGTTGTGTAGGCAAAACTGAATTTTGCAACCCCAGGTGGGAGGGAACAAAGCTACTTTTATTGGAAGAGACACAGGGAAAGACACAGAAAACGTAGGGAAACTAAGAAAAGGAAACTAGGGGAGAACCTCAGAAAGCCAGGATTGTTGCTCCTGCCATCACAGGTTTGAAGGGTCTGGAGTAGGGTTAGCTCTTTTGGAATTATTGCTTCCGTAGACCCTCTGATGTTCTGCCTGGACAACAGCCGTGCCAGCCTGGCTTTCAGGGCTCTGTGCCAGGGACAGTACCCCAGCAGTCTGCAAATGCAGCTGCCTCATTTGCCTTTGCCTCAAACCTACCTGATCCCCTTTTACCGCAGCACCTGCCAGCACGCTCCTTGCTGCTGATTTTTCTTTCTTTTCTTTTTTTTTTTAAGGAAAGTGTGATTGTCTCATTATAACCAGATTTCAGAAGCTGTGGCTCCTAGAAGAACTGAAAGCATGAAATTTACACCAAAGTCTAGTGAGTTGACAATTTCACTTAGACCATAGACTTAGTCCTATGCAGTTGGTTCCCAGTGGGTCCAACATGATATTTTCTTTAACCTGGCTTTTGGGAAGGGTTAAATCTTTTTGTTTGCAAAATGACATTAATTATAAACGTTGATTTGTGCTGCTAATTGTCACTGAACTGCCCTATGTAACTATATCCAAGCATCAGTCTCTAATTGTCCAACCCCATGCTTCCGCAAATTTGCATTGTTTTCCTAATTGAGCTTTGTCTTTATTTGGCTGAAACTTGTTGTGACTGGAACTGTTACTCCATGGTTGTACAGAAGCCAAAATATGGAGGCTTGATTCCAGCTGGGAACTATAATTGATATTATTATCTACAATGCAAATAATTATAACGCAGTGTACTTCCTCTTCAGTAGATTTTTCTTGGCAGGATCATTTGACCCTTAATGTTGAATTATTCATTTTCTCCCCACCTAAAACATATGGCTCATTTCTTTATTCCACTAACATGGCAGTCTATTCAAACGCTTAGCCAAATAAGGCCCAATTCATGTACATTTTGAACCTGTATAAAGCTTCTCTCCTCATCAGGACCTGCATAATAATCTCAAAAAATACTTCTCTGTCAAATTTTGTAAACAGATAGCAAACGAGGTATTAACAAATCAGTTAATTATATGAAGATTGCAAATTGGGCATAATTTGCCAGTGAACCTACTGTAATCTGGATGCAAACAAACTGTAAGTGAAGTACAAACAAGTGATAAACCTACTTGCTAGGTATAAACAAACTTGAGGTGAGCAGACTACAAATTAGGCAAAAAAGAGAAGCACACACTGGTTACAGGCTGAGTAGCAGCAGTAAGACAGTGATGGCCTACACGTTTGCCAGAGCATTTGCCACCAGCAGAGTTCAGAAACAGGACTGCAGACTGCTCCTTCAGGGTGAGCTTCCTTCCTCCCAGTACAGAGACAGCATGGCAGCTTTGTATGGAGACGGGCTCTCAGTCTTTGGGAAAAGAACTGACAGTGCTACAAAACTTTCTTCTCTAAGCAACACTGGCTTCACAAAACCAGTAAACTGTGCTGAAAACTAAACAGATTTTCTATTAACTGACATTATCTTCTTGGGTAGTGTCACCAGGTAGTAGCTGTTCTCTCCACAGGGAAGGAGGTGACCCCAATACAGTGTTGCAAATGCCTGTAAAATGGATTTTCTTCTTCCAGGGGCTGAGTTTTATCTGTAGGAATCTGAATGCATTACTGAAGGGCATTTGCCTGCAATTTTATTTCCAGTGAAATAGAGATTAACTTCTATAATTTTTTTAGGTTGCCTATAGGCAGACTGGGGAAGAAGAAGGGCTCCTGTTGCACTACCTGAGGGATATTTTACTGGCTCTTTTTGTTTCCAGTTGATAAAACATAGAGCTAAACTGCATTTATATTCTAGCACATACTATATTACATTATATTATGTTCATATATTAACAGCTAAACTGTGAAATTACCACTCTTTTAGCCATAGGGATGTTACATGATTGAAAATTAATTGGGCTGCCACACTAATGAAAGCAGGAAACACTCAGGGGGACAATGTCCTGCAGTCCTGCAGCTGAGAGAGCATGTGGTAAGCAGTTCAATGGATGTCCCTACCATCAGCACACGGCAACGATTGAGTGGAAATTTGCCAGGGTATCCTTGGTCCTCTCCTGACTGCAAGCCCCTCAGATTCCAGAGAGCCTGGTCCCAATTCTCCTCTCTCACAGACTCTGTCTCCAGCTTCTCATGTCCCAGAGTGCCCAAGAGACCAAGTATTCTCACTTCTCTTTCTTCAGAACCTCCCAGTATTTCCAAAGCTGAATACCCATCCTCCTGTACCTTCTTCTCAATGTTCCTCCCACACACAACCTCATCATCCCCAAAAAACTCTTTGCTCCTCTTAACTCCCTTCCTCAACTCTCATTATGGACCCCCATACATCCTATTTCAGGCCCCCATTCCCCTTGCTGCCCTAATGCACTTCCACTTTTCAGCTTCCCAGCTCCTGCTTCAGTTCTGCTTTTTCTCTGACCTGCTGTCCTCAGTCCTGCTTCAGAGCACCTCCCATCTGCAACCCCTTCTCTCCCCCCAACCTGGCATCTTCCTATTTCACTCAATCCCTAGGTTCTTCTGTCATGTTGTAAGGCTCCCAGTTGGAGCACCTACATCTGCTGTACGTGGATGAGGTGTTAATTTTCAGTCTGTTACATTACCCCTAGCCATTGGCACTTGCCTGCTACCGCCTGCCTATCTGAGAACAGCCTGGTACTCCCAAACTTACTCTGCCTGGGTCAGGCTGGCAAGAAATAATAAATAAATAGCAGGCAGGGATATTAATATAAAATATTAATTATTTACCCCAATGGGACATAATGGATAGAAAACAAGGATCTGTCTGAGAAAAAAGGGCTATGTGGTAGCCACAGGAACATGGCGATAGTGACTCACTTCATCAACTAGAGTCTGCATGCTGAAGCAAAGCAGGAGCCCCTGAAGCATATGCTTCAGGGAAAGAAAATGGTTGAGGAAAATAGCTTCTGGTCATACACTAGTATGTACCAGCTTCTAGTCTGCTGGCAAGTCAGAAGCTATGCTCAGCTTTGTTTGGGCAAAACCAGCTGTGAAAGCGGCAATGCCCAGGCAAGGGTTTGCTTCTGCATTTCTTTTATTGTTACACTAAGACATCCTTGCCCTCAAAAGCCTTCTCCTGTCATGGTCAACAGGAGATAAATGCAAGGCAAGAAAGGAAAAGGCTCTGGGGACTTTCCTCCCTCTGCTGTTCCAGTCATTAGGAGAGTGCCTTCCTTGAGCCCTTTTGCTTTCCCAGGAGTTCAAAGTTCTTGAGCCCAAAGAAGTAATGCTCAAGTTACCCTTTTATAGGTGACCTTGAGGCTTCTATTTACAGTTTTGCTGCTTTTCTTGGCCAGAACGGTTTTCCTCATTCCTTTTTCTTCATTAACTGGCATGCCCTGCCAAGTGCTGGACGTTTATGGGCAATGAAAGTTGAGGTCACTGACAACAGCACACCCAGAATGTCTTTCTGAGAACTTTGCTAAGACAAAGATGTTGCTGATATTACTGAACTGGTGGTAAACATCATCTATGCACACTGCAAATTTCTCATCAATCTAGAGCTTTTACCCTCATAACTGTGAAGAAAGAGGCAATTAGCTTTGAAGAGTGCTTTTATTGCTATTTGCTAAGCCAAACATATGCACACCCAGTTAGATTTTGAGTCTTATTGGATCTTTAAGCTCAGCTATTAGAACATCTAATACCATATATTAGATTATATTTCTCCTGCAAAGACACCAGCTGGATCTCTTCCTCTGTGGTAGCGTGAGTGCTGACCTGGCCTGCAGCAGTGGGAGAAAGCAACAGGCAAACAGTTCAGCAGTCTGCAGGCAAGATCAATTTTCAGAAGGTCTTCATGGGATGTAAGTAAGTGAATGAATGCACATCCTGAATTTCCATGTCTAACTTCTATCACGCAAAATCCTGTAGCTCTCCCACAGATCCACCGGCATTGCTGTCAATCTCCAGTTAATTAATCTCTTAAAATTAGTCTTCTGTAACTAGTAATTGCAATGAATATGAGGTGATTGTGCTACTGAAAAATAGCAAGGCACCTAGAACTAGCAGAATGTTGTGAAGCAGATTTGTAAACTTCGCTAGAGCCTGTTTGAGAGGAAGAAATTGTCCAAAGACAAAGCAACCTAGAGAAACTCAACACGCATATATATATATATCCCAATCTCATTTCATCTTACTCCTGAATAAATGCTTTGAGAGTGGGGAAATAGCATTAGAAGTTTAGGGGTGATCTGAACTGAATACAGGTGCCATGCTTCCCTCACAATAATCTCACTGAGTCTGTGTTTGAGCACCAGTAAACTGTGAAGTTTTCATACCCTTCAAGCTCACAGAAATCTGCATTAACAACCTAAGAACACATTTGATCCCCGTTGTACATGGACAATAAATAAAAATGCACAAGGGAAGCACTTCAAGCAAATTGAAAAATAGTTTGAGGTGAGAATTGCCTAAGCCTCAGGAATGAGACCCAGAAACAGAACTTTCTCTTAAAAGGGTTTTAGATGGAAAGGCAGAAGCAGAGAGCATTCTCCCTCTAGTAATCATTTCAGCTCCCATATTTCAATATTGGCCCCAGAAGAAAGGGCAATGAGAGAAAAATCAAGCTGACCTATTTCTCCATTGGTAAATTACTTATTCATTAATGTTAGAGTGGAAATACCTGAGATTGTTTACAAAGTGCCAGCACTAGGTTTTTTAAAAAAATAATTTCTAAAAGAAGCAATGTTCTGTGGCATTTGGCCAACATTTTCAAAATTAAGTGGCTGTTGGTAAGCACCTAATACAAGGGGCTTGGTTTTCAGAAGTTGCTGATTTTCATTGTCATGCCTGGAAATCTGCTGGTGGTGCTGGACAACTGCTTATCTGTATACATCAACACTGAATGTGGGTCTCTGACCCAAGGCACATCAGTCTGAAGGGAGTAATCTCATGATTTCACGCCTAAAGAATCTAAGGATGTGAACCAGGTGTACCTTTCTCCTCCACGGGTATGTTCATTCCCTGACCTTGCTAGTTTGCTCCCCAAGCTTATTGAAAATGGACCTGCAGTTCTGCAGTTAGTGAAATGTAAAGAAGGTGCCACTACCTTACCAACACCTCCAGCCATCCAAAACGCACGCCACGTGACTGCTTGAATATTCAGAGTTGCTTGGCAAAAGCAAACTAATACAAGGTAATGAACAATGGAAGATATTAACTACCATTCTCAGACTTTGCAAGTAGCTGGCCCCTGGAGCTCCTGAACTTCATCAGCCATTTAAATGAGCAAAGAAAATTTCCTTTACAACTACTGTATACAGAAGAACTCTAGGCTTTCAGTATATGCGTGCAACAACTGTGATTTCCTGTGGGATCATAGGATCATCTCTGTTGTAGACTATGTTTATGCAGCTGCTCCCAAAGTCTTATTCTGTTCAAAGGTTTTCCTTTATGACTGAACCCTGTTTGTCTTGAGCATTCATAGCATATATTTATGATAACAAATATCTCTCCTGCATCTTTTCATCCCCTTGACCTACTGCATTTTGTTCACCATAATATCAATAATCAGCATTATTTCAGGTTGTTTCCCTTCTCCCTTTCACAGCCTGTCTTACCAGAGTGGCTCAAGAGAGCCTGTGTCTCCCGGGGAACACAGCCAGGCTATGCAGACAAGTGGGTTTAGGGGAATCACTCTGCATGAATTCTTAAATTGACTGCAGCTAGTAGTTTCATACTGTAATGATGATTAACACATGGCTTTTTGTCTCTCAAAACAAGCACAGCAATGCTTGCAGGCAGTACAATCTACTAGCACCTACTTTCACTCTATTCTCATGTAGAAAAGAAGGGTTTGGATGCTCAGAAACATATATTGCAAAATACTCTTGGGACTTCACGCCACAGAAGATTTCACTAAGTTAATATGAGTTAAAATGACAGAGTTAGAAAACACACATAAAATACTTTCCTCAGTCAAATATCTATTTCCTTAACTGAGCAGTTAACTAATGCGGTTATAAGAAAGCCTTCATGAGACAGCTATCCCTTAAGGACTTCCCCTGCCCCAGGCTTGGGATTCCAATCTTTTTCAACACTGAATACCTACAAAATGATATTAAGACTTTTATAACTGGTTCGAACTTATGTGGAATGTTGTGTCTTATGTATGTACATGTGTATTTTTTTGTGAAGAAACAGACCCAGTTGAGGAAAGTTCAATGCTGTTACAGTGGTGTAAGAGGCTAGCTCAAAATCAATAAACACTTTAAAAAGATAAAATGATGCAAGTACAAAGCACTCTATAAACATCTTTTAATCCTCAGATGTTCCTGTGCTAGTTTTCCCTCCCTGCTTTATAAACCAGGCTGTCCAAGGCCACACAACAAGTCAATAGCTGAGCCAAAATAGACTTCTAATGCCTGAATTCCAGTTCTGAAGCCCCAATGTTTCTCTCCTTTTTTTATCCTTCATCTCTCTTTCCACACTGTTACTACTGCTCAAATCCTTTTTACTGAAGAGTATGAAAAAAAGGGTTATTGAAGCTTTTTGACATGTGTGCCTTGCAAGTCCAGTCCTGGGCTCCCAAGAAGCTTTGCAGAACCCAGAACTTTACAGTATTGTAGTCTCCATAGTTCCAAGTAACTTTAACCCCAGCAGACATCAGATGTTAGTTTCTATTGCCATATCCCATACTGGCATCTGAATTCATACAAATCCTATCACCTTAGCAATAATTTTCCTTTGTAGACTTGCAGGCAGACAAGCAATGGTAAGAAGAACAGACTCCCAAGAACACAAGCAAGCAGTAAAAGTAATAAAGCTGCCAGAGGAGCAATTACTGCATTTCCCTGGTTGGAGCAATGTCTAGGTTCACAGTCATGCTGTTATCTTCAAAGACAAAGTGACTTGATTGTTTGTATTCCTTCATCATAGCAACAGCTTCCTTTCCTCCCAGGCCGGCAATGGCATCTCACATCCTCCCTGTCTGTAAAACACATCCCTGCCTCTAGCATTCTGCTGGTGAAGTCTGCTTTCCTGACTGATTGCCAGCCAAGACCGCTCAGATACAAGTGAGGGTGATTCAAACTTTTGGATAAACAGTCTTAAGTTCCTGCATACCTGAATCTGAGCCAGATTCCTGTAGTAGCATTGCTCACTAGAGCTAGCTACCATCTCTAGATCCCAAAGAGCATTTGAACTAAGCCTCTTGAAAGAATGTCAGTGTTGAGATACACCATTAGTCCAAATAGTGCTGAGCAATCTCCAACTTTGAGTCTTTGGTAACAGATAATAAGGCTGCACAATTCTTGTCTGTATTTATAATACAGACTTTTTGTTTAATATATTTTTTCCTACAACCGTGTATCAACGGCACATATTTTGATAAATGAAAAGCATTAACATGCTGCCTTTTGATGAAGTACCTGGTAGTTTTACTAAATCATCTGCCTAGTTTCAGTCAGTTGGTATATCAAAGACTGCTTTAATTCTAACCACAGAAGCACAGAAATAAAGAAGATGATTGCTTTTGTTACACTTGGAGGGGTTCGCAAGCTCTATCAGGTCCCTAGCGTATGTGCTGCATTTCCTTTCCCCACTGTTCTTTTCCCCTTTTCCCTCAAAGTCTCTATCTAAAGTACACTTATTGTATATCTCAGATAACCAGGGGAAATCTGTTTGCACTCCTTCTACAGTCCCAGGCTAGAAAAAACTTTTCAGCATGTGCCTATCCCACAGGCATGAGTAGGACATGTCTTCTAGAGGAAACCCTTTCACAGGGCAGAGAACCCACCACGCTTGCGTGATCATTATTGTGTAAGCACAACACAAGAAAACTGTGCAGAGCCTTGGAAAGCGTTAGCAAACACAGGAGGCTGGTAGCAGGCATTCAGCCAGAGCTGGGCTTGTCCAAAGCTTTCTGAAAGACTTACAAGTCAAAGGCAGTGCAAGGCAATGCAAGGCCAAGTGTGCCAGCAGGAACTTCTTAGCTGGTGTTTGCATTAGACAGTTAGGGGGTTTTGGTTTATGTTTCAAAACAGGCTGTTCAGAGCTGGGAGTTTCAAAGACCTTCAGGGCTGGCTGTCAAAAGTCAGTAAAATGAAGACTCAGTGTTATCATTAGAGGTGTAGGAACTTCTGACGTTCTCCTGAAGTTTTGTAACCTCACTTTAAAAATTCATCACCTTTGTGGCACTGTACCGTGGCAGCTGACAGAGTGGGGTATGAGAATGGTGTCTATCAGTCTGCTCAACTCCCAGCAGATTGTGAGGTTTTTCAAAAATACTTTGTACTTCTTTTTCTCCCTCTTTCCATTTGCCTGTGAGTAAAGTAATTGAAGATCAGTAACTGCGAGAGTAAGGTTTTCAAAGATACTGTGGTGATTCTCCCTACAGGTGCACAAACTGGACTTACATGTGTGTCTATCTCATGTGGAAAACTTACGCACCTACATCACTGCTGTAGCTTGATCAGCTCCTGGAGCTAAAGCAAAAGGAGGTCTTTTGGACAGTGTGATTTTTAATTTTTTTTAAGTAATGCATTTATTCTCAAATGACAGTGTTTATTATGTATAGGAGATAATTTATTTCAAAAGAAGAGCTCTTCAGGAGTGGCATGACAAAGGAGTCAGTTCCAGTGTTAATGCTGAAGGAGCACTAGGCAACCAGAAGCCCATTTGATAAAAAATGGGAACTTCATGCAGTTTGAGATATCTTCTTCTCTTTTACTGTTGAAGGACTGACAAAAACAAGGGAAGTAACTCACTATCACTGAAACTAAACGGAGGATTCATACATGTGTTAACACTTTGTACTGCTGTGAGAAGTGTTTTGCTATACATTATTCAGGAAAGGTTCTTCCCTGGCAAAGAAATTGGCCTTTGGTGTTCAGAATGTCCTTACAATCCTAACAGATACCACCTGTAGAGAGAAGAAGGAATAGAAATCCACTGTTAAAAATTTAATTTGTTGCTATCAATCTACTGAAGAATGTTGTTCAAAACTATAGTTCCAAAGGTGAAATAAAATGTCATAAAATCCCAACAGTTTTGGTGCCTGGGCTCTGCATAAATACAATTCTTCAAAAAGATCATACTCAAACCTTGTAGAAAACAAAAATATTACACATTTTCTCAGGTGACTATGATGACTTAAAAAAAGTCATCAGCAAATCTTTAGCATTCCTTGCTGAAGCTATGTCTCAGGCTATGTCAAAATAATTCAAACTCTTCTTAAAATAATACAGAACATAACGTCTGACTTTTGTTTCAACTTCAACATAGTCTTTTACTGCACTTGCCAGAAGGCCAGATTTGCATTGCAGTTAGCAGAAATGCAAGGCATCATGAGCATATTCAGCAGTGCAGCATAGGCACCTGAGCTGTGTGAAAGGCACTGGCAACCAAAACAAGCGTAAGAGATGGAGCTGGCAAAGCACCACAAGTACTCAGGTGTCCAGGGCCCTGCCTGCCCTAGGGAAACCTCACCAATGTTCTACCAGCCCATCTGAAGGCCACTTTGGGCCCATACATGAAAGAACTTCCATCAGTTGTTGAGGAAGCAAAATTCAGTGCAATCCACCATGGGTTTTAAAGGGGTAGAAAGTGATAAATCTTAGCATAAGCATACTCAGACATCAGCTGGATGCAGCCATCTGCATACAGGTTGTCAGCAGCTGCTCCCACAGCCTGGTCTGTCAGGGCATGCAGAAGAGCTTGTGCAAATCAGGAGCTTGTGCTGAAGTGCTTCTTTCCTTTTTCCTTTGCTGTTTCTCCACAGAAAGAAAGGTATTGGACCTTAGAAGGGAAGAAGGGTTGCCAAATATGTCACAATCTCAGCCCTTTAGGCTGTGGAAGCCTTTTCTTTTTTTTTTTTTTTTTTTTTTAAAAAAAAAAGGAAAAAAGCAAAAGAAAAAGCAGGAGTACTTTATAAAACAGCTTGAGCTGTAACAGAGGAAGAAATGAATTTGATATCTCATGGGTAACTCCTGGAAAAACTTCTGTTGGCTCACATCCGTGTCCCAAACAACTCATATTACTGACCATGAGCTGGAGGACGACTTTTCTTGTTCTCCCATCAAGTCACCATCCTGAAAATCACACATATCAGGATGTTACATGGATTCTGGGTACCTCTTCAGGATCTCAGTTATTGTACCCTCTCTCTGAGGAAATCACAACATCTGATTTCAGTTTTGCTTTCTAATGGTAGTAATTTAAATGAATCATTGAACACAGAGTCTTGTAGCTCTAATTTCATATTCATCCAAGTACCTCAACAAGTCTTGATGGTATATTTATCTGATATGGGTGAGAATTTTATTCCTTGTTTCCAATAAGAGCCATCTGATTCTTCAACAATATGTCAAAACCTCACACTCTAGCCACATGTTTTGCCCTCACACATTTAACTAACACAGTAATATTATCTACGTAACATGTAAATGAGATACGTTTTCAAGTACATGGTGTAAGTATTCTAATGTGAACAGGTTAATAACTTTTCCAAATAAACTTCCCCCTTTTGTTGAGGCTACAAAATGTTCTAGTGTTTTTAGAGATTTAAAATAAAAAAGGTCATCTTCTCCTCCATTGCCTTGACTCTCTGCAGATAGAGACTACTGGCACATGTACCTCAGGTGCACGTTTGCTATGAGAAGAAGTGTTGTAGAAGTTCCTTACTTTCCACTCAAGGAAGGTGCTGGAGGCCTGGCCCAGGCACCCAGAGCAGCTGTGCAATCTCCATGCAAGAGATGTCCAAGACTCAGTCAAAAGTAGCCTCAGCTGATGTGGTGTAATGGCATGACCTGTAATGGAGCTTCCTGCAGATCATCGATGGTAACTTTTTGACACAGATGGTGGAGGAGCCAACGAGGTGAGATGCACTCCTGGACCTTGTACTCACAAGAAGGACTGGTTGGAGATGTGAAGGTTGGGGGCAGCCTTGGCTGCAGTGACCATGAGGTGGTGGAGTTCAGGATCCTGCATGAAGGAAGCAGGGCAATAAGTAGGACTGCCACCCTAGACTTCAGGAGAACTACTAACTCTGGCCTCTTCAAGGGCCTACTTGGAAGAATATGATGGGTTAGGGCTCTAGAAGACAGGGGACATCCAAGAGACCTGGCTAATATTCAGACATCGTTTCCTCCATGTCAGATGTCAGAACATGCAGGGAAGTAACAAGAAAGGCTAAGGCCTACTTGGAATTAAATCTGGTGACGGATGTCAAGGACAAGAAGAGCTTGTACATCAGTAGGAAAAGGATGATGGGAAAATGTGGGCCCACTGCTGAGTGAGGTGTGTGCTCTGGCAACAAAGGACACAGAGAAGGCAGAGTTACTGAATGCCTTCTTTGCTTCAGTCTTTACTGCCAAGGCTGACCCTCAAGTTTTCCAGACTCTGGAAGTGAGAAAGGAAGTCTAGAGAAAGGAAGACTTTCCATTAGTTGAGGAGGATCACATTAGTGACCACCTAAGCAAACCTGACAGACACAAATCCATGGGCCCTGATGGGATGTACCACAGAGTGCTGAGAGAGCTGGCAGATGTTATTGCTGAGCCACTCTCTATCCTTTTTGAAAGGTCATGGAGGACAGGAGAGGTGCCTGAAGACTGCACAAAAGCCAATGTCACTCCAGTCTTCAAAAAGGGCAAGGAGGGAAGGACCTAGGAAACTACAGGCCAGTCAGCCTTCCCTCCATCCCTGGAAAGGTGATGGAAAGCTCATCCTGGAGGTCATGTCTAAGCATGTGAAGGAAAAGTTATCAGGAATGGTCAACATGGTTCCACCAAGGGGAAATCACGTCTGACCAACCTAACAGCCTTCTATGATGGAATGACTTGCTGGGTAGATGAGGGGAGAGCAGTGGGTGTTGTCTACCTTGACCTCAGCAACGCCCCTGACAGTCTCCCATAACATCTTCACACACAAGCTCAGGCAGTGTGGGCTGGATGAGTGGACAGTGAGGTGGGTTGAGAACTGGCTGAACGGCAGAGCTCAGAGGGTTGTGACCAGCAGCACAGTCAGGCTGGAGGCCTGTGGCCAGCGGTGTGCCCCAGGGGTCAGTAACAGGTCCAGTCCTGTCCGACTTATCCACCAGTGCCCTGGATGAGGGACAGAGTGTACCCTCAGCAAGTTTGCTGGTGATATAGAACTGGGAGGAGTGGCTGATACAGCAGAGGCTGCGCTGCCATCCAGCGAGACCTGGGCAGGCTGGAGAGCTGGGTGGAGAGGGACCTAATGAACTCCAACAGCAGCAAGTGTGAAGTCTGGCACCTGGGGAGGAACAGCCCCCTGCACCAGCACAGGCTGGGGCTGACCTGCTGGAAGGCAGCTTTGTGGAGAAGGACCTGGGAGTCCTGGTGGACACAGCAAGCTGACCATGAGCCAGCAGCGTGCCCTGGTGGCCAAGAAGGCTGATGGTATCCTGGGGCACATTAGGAGGAGCATGGCCAGCAGGTCGAGGGAGGTTGTCCTTCCCCTCTACTCACCTTCCCCTGGTGAGGCCACATCTGGAGCGCTGTGTCCAGGTCTGGGCTCCCCAGTGGAAGAGAGACAGGGAATCACTAGAGAGGGTCCAGCAGAGGGCTGTGAAGACGATGAGGGGCCTGGAGCATCTCCCTTGTGAGGAAAGGCTGAGAAAGCTGGTCCTGTTCAGCCTGGATAAGAGAAGACTGAGCAGGGATTATAAATGTCTACAAATATCTTCAGGTTGAGTGTCAAGAGGATGGGGCCAGGCTCTGTTCAGTGGTGCCCAGTGACAGGACAAGGGGCAACGGGCACAAACTGCAACACAGGAATTTCCGTCTGAATGTGAGGAAAAACTTCCTTACTTTGAGGGTGACAGAGCACGGGAACAGGCTGCCCAGAGAGTCTGTGGAGTTTCCTTCTCTGGAGACATTAAAAACCCACCTGGACATGACTCTGTGCAACCTGCTGTAGGTGAACCTGCTTTAGCAGGGGGTTGGACTGGGTGATCTCCAGAGGTGCCTTCCAACCCTGACCATTCTGTGAGTCTGTGACCTAGTCTTTGCATGAAAGGTTGAACTAGGGACTATCAGAGATCCCTTCCAAGTCTTTAAGGTCCAGTGGTTTTGCAGTATTAATTTCAGCTGTCCCTGAGGTATATGTGCTTTAGAGCTATGACAGTGCCCACCCATCACAATGAAAGCTTTGTGCAACAATAATGCTTAGAGATGGGGGAAAACTCATTCTTGCAGCCTAAAGACAGGACAGTAAGACATGACATAGAACGAACTCTTCCCTTCTTTCTAACTTCTGCATTTAAAATGGATTTGTTTCCCTGAAGGAGAAGAAAAAAATCTGGAAGCCAAATTCTTCCTAGCCTCTTTCTGTCCTAACTTCCCAAGCAACTTTCTGAGAGGACTGTAAAATGTTTTCTTACTTGACAAGTTCTTCTCATGATTTTCCCTAAGCGGTGCTCCTACATGTACTCGCAATGCCTCTTCCTCTCCTTTCAGGTGGAGATCCCAGAATTCTAGATTATGTGACAGAAAATAAGGCAGCAAATCATGATTCTGACAAGTGAGCAGGAGTACTCTTGTCTTGAAATGTTTCTCTGTCCTTGCTCAGAAGAGATGTGGCTGAGCAGACCCCACATGGTGAGCACCCCCAGGCGCTGCTAGGAAACTTGTCTGCTCTCAAACAAGAAGGATCATCTGTTTTAAACAGCACTTAGGTTTGTTAATTTTCCTCTGCAGTATTTTCTCTTTTTTAAAAAATCAAGTTATTTTCAAAAGGCTTCTTTTATTTTCTTTGAACATCATATTAAACAAAGTTCTTCACATGAACAAACTGTCTTACAGAGACAATGTTTTTCAAACGGGTAAATGCAAATTAAGCATTTAATTCACAGTAAGACATTGAAGAAAACCACACTGTTTTCTGAGGAGCTCTCAGGAGCTTAACTGCCACAGGACAAAAGAAATTCATGGAACAGAGCTTTTTGTTTAAGTGTTCCATTTTCAGAATTTGGGCTCTTAAGTTTGGGATTATATTTTTCCTTAAATTAAAATAAATCTGAAATGCCAAGAGATCTTGCACATTGGCTGATGAAAAAGTGATCCAGCACAATTTGCGCTGCTGTACCATACTAAGACACATTTTGGCAGTTTTGTGGGTTTTCTTTTTTAAAAGTTATCTATAAATAGATCTAAAACACCAATATCAACCCACAGAGTTCTTTGCAAGTACTTAAAAAATACGACAGGTCATTGTCATGTATTAGTACATGCTGCCCCCATGGACACTACCTGTGCAGCCGACCTAGCGAGGAGCTGCAGCGGTTACAAACAGGGAGCTCTGCATGTGCTCTGGCCACGGCATGGTCTCACCACTTGACAGTCAAGTAATTTAAGCTGCTTGGTTTAGTCCTCTTTTTCTACAGAGGAGTCCTTACCTCCAGATTCATCTGTCTGCGAGAAGCTTCACGAGCCGCAGTTCAACTCTGAAAAAGGGGGTTTCATTCACCTCCAATTAATAGGCTGAGTTCTCTACCAAGATAAAAGGTATCTGGCTGATGCAAATCCATTTCCTTGAGGAATACAAATATATTTGGCCAAATGGAATTTAAAAGTGTTGGAGGACCTCGAAGGGGCAGCGGCCTAATTCACCAAAGCACCTAAGCACAGTCCCAGGAGCTGTGTCATATTTGGGGAGCACATGCCACAACGCGTACCCCACCACCTGCTCGGAGGCTGCTGGCCAGTGGCAGAGCTGGCAGGTGGGATTTACATGGTAACACAGCTGCCCCCATTCACATCCCAGTAAGTCAGCTCAGAAACGTGCTCAGAAATTATTTAAGGTTTGACTCCAGCCCTTTGCGACACAGCCATCAACAGGTATGGAAACACCTTCCCTTCCAGTGAGTCGCTGGTGTGGCAGCCCCCAGCGCTGGGGAGAGCAGACAGCAATAGGTAGCAAGCATCCAAGCAAGCTTCTCAACTCTTACCAGAGCCCGTCAGTGATGATGGTAACTGCCAGCATTGCTGAAACAGGTCTTGTGCCAAACACAAGAGTCTCAGTCAATGAACTGTATCAAAATAATTGAAGTTTTCTTTGTTCAATGTTATTGTGTTTCACTAAACAGGGGACACAAGAAAGCAAATGCTAAAAATCAACATAAACAACCAATTTACTCTTTTTTGAGGAGGTGAAAAGAAAACACCATGGCTTATTAATTTCAGAGGTGGATCTGAATTCAAACCTCACAGAACACATCTGTATGAGGACATGCTGTCCAGCCACGCAGCTGTAGCATTTAATAAATCAATACGTACAACCATCTCTGGTTATTACTTCAGGCTGAGATCTGCCTTTGCAGTTAAGGTAACACCTTTAACTCTTTTCTATCTGGAAATTACTTTGAATTAAAAATATCTGAAAAGTTAAAAATGCAATCAGCAGAGTAATAATTAAAAAGCATAAGCAAAATGGAAGGAATAAAAAGAGTTTTCTTCCTCTGATATGAAGGAAAGTCTCCAGAAGTATTGTTCTTATTGAAGAAAGGGGAGGGAGATTAGCAGTAAAGAAGGATGCTGGCAGCAAATTTATTACAGACCAGTGCCACAGCATGTGGCTGTCCTCCTCATCCTCCTCCCTCTAGCCTGACTGAACAAGGGCAGCTGCTAATCCTTCCATTTTTAGCACAATGCAAACCTTTCTCTGTTCGCTAATCCATCACCACATCAGCAGCATCAGCTGATGTGTGGCCCCTTTCTCCTACAACTGCAAACCCCAGTAGTCTCTGCCAGCATGCCTCATCTCTGCCAGCATGCCCTCCTGCCCAAAATCCAGTGCCAGGTTTGTGGGATGAACAAAATACTGCCCCTTGAATGGTGCCTCAGGAGAACTTAGGCAGCCTGAGTTTTAGTTTGTTTTCTTTTAAAGGCAGTTTAGTCGAATAGAGCTCAGATTTACAGGACAAAGGAGGAGAAAAAACCCTACTAACACTGTCATTAATCTCACTGCAGTGGTGGAAAGAATTTCCATTTGTGTTCCTAGGGAGGGTCTTTGCTTTATGATCCAGCAAAGGCTGGATGCTACAAAGCCGTTTGAACTTGTGCCAAATTCAATAGAGACCCACAGCAGTGGAAAACAAAGTCATTTAATTCTACAATTAACTAAACCTCTACTATAAATTGTAGGGATATACCCTACAATTAAAACCACAGCTTTGGCACTTAGACTTCATATGAATTTTTTATAATCAGTGGTAACATGCAAAGCAAGAAAAGATGTACAGTCCAGCAAAAACAGTCTTTCTTTGGTCTTCATTCATCTTAAGGGTCTTCTGCACCATTTTGGTAATGTAAAGGGCTGAATACTGATACAAATTATGCAATGAAGGACACCTGAATTAAAACGAAGAAGGTACACAACACAAGCTGCATGCAACAGTATAACATAAAAGGGGCAGATTGCCTACCGGTTTGAAAAAGAGAACAAACAAAAAACCCAAACACTGCACCTGGTATAAGGAGATTTATATACAAGGCCTCACATTCACTTGTTTGGTACTGAGAAATTGTGGGACACCTTGAACTAGCTGTTATATAATACACGTCGTAAAGCATAGTACGTAATTCACTCACACAACAGTTTAAAAACATTTGAATCTTGAACTCTCATGTGATATCAATAAGATTGTAAAAGGTATTTAGCCTTTACAAAGAATGAAATGTACATTTAAAAGTAAGTTTACTCTTATCCAGGATTAATAACCTCTGTCCTACATCCAAAATATGGGTTGTTCCTACCTCACCCATCATGTTTTCCCCTGAGGAGAAGGTGAGCAGCTCTCCAGGTAGAAAATGCCTCCTCTTCTGTTTGCAAAGCTTTTTTCAGAAGCAACAGGACTAATGCTGCTGCTGCGCACATGCAAGAGCAGAAGCTGTAGGCAACTCCCTGCACATGCACAAGGTAGTGTGAAACAACTGGAAGCTGCTTCTGCGTCTTCTGCAACCACTAGAGAAGGTCTCAAAAGTCAGATGCAACTTTTGCTACTGCTGGGGATGCGTCAGCTTGGCAAGATTACTCAGCTTCAGGGACACCATACTGCATACTGCCGCAAGTTGCCTTGTACTGTGGTGTGTACCTGAGTGGTTTTATTACTGTTAAAAAAATCACAAAAAAGTGCCAACCTCTACCCCCATAAAACACCAAGAAAGTGTGCGAAAGTGTCTGAGAATTTAATCCTGTCAGCTCTGGGGTGGGACATAGTAGTGAGGAATGAAACAATCTCAGGAGGCAACTTAATAATGGAATTGGCTTCTGCATTAGGTCAGAGTTGCTACAAACCTCACCCACCCATGAAACAGTCAGATTTGCTCCTTTCGTTCAGCTTTGTCCAGTAAGCCAAAGGAAAGAGGAGTACAGAGGACGTAGACATAAAAAAAAAATCCTGGCTCTTGCTTTGGAAGAAACAGGAAACAAAATTACATTATCTGAGGAACTTCCTACAGCATGATTTTTGCAAGGCAGTCAGATACAGATATCAGCAATACAGAGCACTACCCCACTACCTTAAAACCAAAATACTCTTATCATAATTCCACCTTCATAGTCCAGCTTGCTGTGGTAGCAACTGAAAAATAAGAAATCACTCATTGACAAAGCTCCATAAAAGGCCCTACTAACAGTGTAGAGGGTGATGTAGTACCGCAGGTGTTTGCAAATGTGGGATTTTATCTACAAGCATCGTAATATCTACTGAGGAGTTTGTACAGTAGAGTTTGCCCTGAAACTGTACACAGCAGGATCTTACTTCCTTGTTACCTCAGGTTGCACGATGACAGAAAACACGGTGCTGGCCCCAGCCTGCAGAGTGAGGGGGTTCCCCATGGAGGAGGAGGAGGGAGCGTACCCACCAGGCCTGGCCCTGTCTGCACACACACCTGGACTGAGGGCTCAGGAGCAGGCAAGGGGCTCACAGACTGAGAATCAGATTAAAACCTGAGTGTTTGTTAAAAAGCCTGTTCAGATAATCTTCCACAGAGCCTGGTACACATGGCTAGAAGGGAGGGGACTCCTCAGTGATCCCAAGGGAGGATATCAGTCCCTGGCACAGGAAAGTGACCCCAGTGCAATATTTGCTATGCAGGGAGTGAAGGTAGCCCTGGACAGAGATACACACTGAACACAAAATGGCTTTCTCAAGTCTCCTCTTTAAAAAGAGAGTTTCATTGCTCTTTTTTTAAAAGAAAAAAAAAAAAATCAGGTTTGTGAGTAACATGAGAAGCTTTGCCCGCTGGTGTAGGGCTGCACCTACCTGGCCACTCTGCATCTGAAAAGCCTCCTGCCTACTGGCAAATGCACAGCAATGTAGGCATTTCACCAAAAAACAAAGGCAAGGAAAGTCTGCCTCTTCTAGCCAACAAGAAGAAATATCTATGGGTTTAGGATTTACAATCGATTGACAGCATTTTTTAAAGGAACCAGAAGTGTTTAACATATAAGCTTCACTTAAGTAAGAAACAAAAACAAGATTAAAAGTGAAATGAAATTCAGTGACACAAAAGAACAGTGGCTGGGCTGTGATACAAAAATATAAACAAGGTGATTCTTAACAATACACTGTTTCATGTTTCCTTCCAGGAAACATCTTTACTTTCTTTTTTAAAACCAGTGTTGGTAGGAACACTTTGTCTAGATAATTAACATTTGTTACTTTTCCCTTTCCCCCACTCCCTTCCCACCCAGATATATGCTTATAAAGCGAAAGTGATTACATCAAATTCAGTGTCCAGACACTTGAGAAGATGTTGTAGGGAACACAGACCACCCACTGTCTTCATTTGCTTTGCTTTCCTAGTCCCGAATTTTTGCAGATTTTCCACTGCCCTTGATAATGAAAAACAAACTTTTTCTTTTTATTTTTAAATACAAAGACAACATGCAGGGGCAGGTCAAGGAGAATTTGTTATATGCCAGAAAATCCAAGACATCACGCCACACATGTTGCCTTTACCCTCAGATGATGTGCCATTGGTCAAGAGCATCCTCCTTTCTTTTCCACTCACATTGCAGCTTAAAGATCCAAACTGGTTTCCCTTTTATTTTGTTCTCACAAGACTGCTGGATGCTGATCACCATAGTTTGCCTGTCTCATATGGATGTTACCTCTATTCAAAGTGAACTACAAAGGTAGAACAGTAGTGAAATTAGCCCAGAAACACAGCAGCTTTGTCATGGTTCCATGGGTCAAAGCCTTTATAGATTTTCTCTCCAGGGTCCACAAATTCTCTAAAATTTCCTGATTTGGCACAACAGCTTGCATAGCATAGTTTGGCTTGTGTGTTATCACACAGAGCTATGTTCTTGGAGGGGCAGGCAAATGAAAGCATACTGCTAACAGGAACAACAGAAAAGGAGATAGTTTAAACTCTATTTTCCTGTTGAAAAAAAAAAAAAAATCTAGCTAGACTGCTTCTGAGTCTCTGCAGAGTTAACATACTAGCTTTGTCGTTCACTTCTAAAGGTCACCTCCTTCCTGCTGAGGAGCCTTCTGCTGCATATCTGTCCAGTCTAGTTATTTTTGCCATATATTTCTTTTCAGATTAGGTTAATTATTAACCAAATCGCAAAAACAACCCCACCACAAAATCATCTTATTCTACTTGCAAACTGAGTACATTACCTACAAGTGCTGAACAAGCCTAATCTACCATAAACAGTAGTCATGTGTTACATTTACATAGCTTTTGTCAGCAGTACTTCAGAAAAACACACGCGAATAGGGCTCACTTTGTCCTTCACTGAACTTAATCAATTTGGAATTGTTAAATGTTATACAGTGATCATTTGTGAAGGGGAGGGCAGAGCAAAACTTCAGTGAAGTACAGAAACCAGGAACAAAAGAAATATATTTTAAGAAGGTCAGGCAGGCATAAACACAAACTGAAATATGTCCAGAACTACAGAATAGGACCTTTTATAAACAGGGCCATGTAAGCTTTACTGACTGCAAATGGTCAGGGTCTTTGATTTTCTGCATCATTTCAAGAGACTCCACCAGCACATCTTATTTTACCAGTAGATAAACTTCTACCTCAGGATAAAGCCCAGGCCATAGTTGAAACCTGACAGTTTGAACGTTAAATATCCAGCCTGTAAATACATCTGTTCAGATTTATTTGAACTGTGTGGAGATCTTTACATGATAAGCTGTCTGTAAAAGATACTATGAATTTTAATCTTAAACCAGTTGCTTAATTTTCCTCACTTGACTTATTATTGTTTTGCCTACTTCAATTCCAAAGCTTCCACTGGAAAAGGGTTGATTTCTCACAGGGAAATGCAATCTAAACATCTGAGAAAGAAAAATGAACACCAAAGAAACCACCAACACAAAGAATACATCCTCAGTACAAAACTACAGAAGAAAGCATTCTGAATATTGCATTATTGGGACCACTTGTTACAGCAACTAGGTTTAGGAATCAGAGCTGGATGAGCAATTTTTATTTCTGTACTAACACGGTGTTTGGGGATTTTGGGGTGTTTTAGAGGAGGTTTTGTTTGTTTGTTTCCAATAAAAATTTTCTCATTATCCTTCTTGATGTATTCCCCAAAAGTTTAATGTAGACAGCATTTAGCTTAGCCGTTGCCAGCAGCAGCAGATAGAGATGAATCTGGTGGCAGGTTCCAGTGAAACACCAGCAGTCAGGACACATTCTCGGGGGGCTGTGCACTCACTGAAGCTTGCTCTGGTCACACAGGACCTTTTCTCAAGGCAACAGCAGCTGCCTCAAGTATCTAATACAGTAAGCATTAGGAAAATAACTAGAAGACCCTTGAGGATAGACATCAAACCATAACTTAACAACACAAGAGAAATTAATGTTCTGGACTCCTGGCAAGAAGATACTTTCTCATTGTAGGTAATAGCTCACTTAACGCCACTAACTCCAAGGCCTTGCCCAACTACAAAATCCAGCTAATCAGAAAGCTTAAATAAGCTTTCTTACATCTCCTGGGTAAATACCATCTGCACCCCTGCCAAAACACACTACTCTCCTCCTCTGTGGTCCAAAACAATCCTTCACTGTAGGTATTTCTCCTGCAGCTCCTCGCAGTGCCATGCACGTAGCCATATTGCACAGCCACACCAAATGATCAGAGGCAGAATTAAATGCATAAAAGCATCAGGCTGTGTCTCCTGGGAATTTGGAGAAAGCCGTTAGCCCTGCCTCAGCACTCCTACTCTCCCCTCCTCTCCCCCTTGATCCAAAAACTAAACCAAAAAGGAAGAAATATTTCCAGGCTCCAACTTGAGCTTCTGCCACCAGGACCTGATGCATCTCTGTCTGGTCAGCCCCTAATTACGCTCGTTATTCATGTTCATACCAGGGACATGCGGCAATGCCTGGAGCACTATCCTTCAACAGAGACTGAAGCTGCTGTGGGAATTTAGCAGCTGCCCGGAGGACAGATAACAACAGGATGTCATTTATCCTCAGTGGCAGGGTTGGAGGTCTTGCTGAAGCAGTTAGAGGCAAAAATTAGTTACCAGATGATGGCCTCTTAGTGATTTACACAAACTTATCTGTGGCCTCGGCCAAAGTCACCGTGCAGAAGCGTTCACATGGCACTAAGGCACTAGTTAGCACTGCCCTGGACAGCTTGGTGCAGGTCACAGCCAGGTCTGGGTCACACGGTGAATTATGCCATCCTGTTCATGATGCCAGTATTAATGAAGTGAAAGTTTTCTCCCATGGAAAGGTTAAGCCAGAAATTACTGCCTTATCTGATGCAAATACAACAGAGAGTGAAGGCTCTGTCCCCTCTGTTAGTGTCAGCCAGTCTGTGCTCAGAGAGGGAAAGAAGAAGCCATCCCAGAAGCTGGACCCTCTGCTCCCTGGGCTCCTATTCCAATCATTTTTGAAATGAGTCCTTCTTGGTGTGTGTCTTAAGCCCCAAAAGGCATGATTTTTACCCTAGAATATGGGAACAAGTAGATAACAAGCAGCATGCGGGAGAAGTAGTGACTGCATAGCAAAAGTATAAGATTTGGTGCCACCGACAAAACACTCACACACACTGAGCTGCCTTGCTTCTTTACCACAACGCGGATGAGTGCAGATGAGAGCAAGGCTGGGTCTGTTTTTCACCACATTAGAAGGGCTCCAGGGAAAGCTTCTCTTCTGACAATATAATTTCCTTAAGAACAAATTAAGTTATTCTTGTGTTGGATGTATACAAACACCCTATAGGAAAATACCACACCACTGCTTCCGTTCTACATTACGCTTAACCCCAATATCATTTATAGGTCTTCAAAAATTTAGGCTTATTTAACTTCTAAAGAAACCAAATTCCCCACCTACCCCCAATAATTTCAAAACATTAAAGCTCCTGGGTGCCTAAGGGGACCCACAGTAGCAACGTGGATGTGCTTGTTTGATGGCCTGGAGAGAAGACAGAAAAGGGAAGAGAAACTCTTGAGGACTTCCCAGTTTTGGGAAAAGTGAAAATCTAGAAGAGCTAGGCAGGTAACCTGAGCAGATGAAATCCAAGTCTAACAAGTTAGGCAATGGGGAGTGGCAGCTGTGGTGGTACCATGGGCTGTGGCCGTACTCCTGGTGGTGGGCAGGCAGAAGAAGGCTGTACACTACACCCTGCTCAGGAGGCCCACATCCATTTCATTTCAGTAGAAGTCTTGACTTTCTTCAGACTTTTTTTTTTTTAAAATTTATTAAACTTCTTAAAATTTTACTTGGCAGAGGGAAAAAGGGTCTGCAACATTTCCCAGTAGGGTAACTTTAAGCCAGCCAGTGAAATCTGATATGTGTTCTTAATCTTCAAGACTTCTGTTGACATCACAAGCTGGGAAAGTGGAGCCAACCATTACATGAAATAAACTCTCTGTTTTTCTTTCTAAGCTAGTATTGCTCTTAGTGTGAAACTAAAGAATTAAAAGAATTTTAAGGGGATGGGGAGCTGCATGTCTAAATAATGACAGCAGTATGTGATGGTCTGGATTTCAAGTCAGCCCAAAACCAAATATCTAATTAATAGGAAGCCAGAGGCACTAGAGCTGGACCAGGAAGAGTGCAAGCCTCATGTAAAAGAAGTATCTGGGCCAAATAAGAGGATGAGATCCTGCAAAGTTTAAGACAGCCTAACCAAAGCCATTCCTCTCCATGACTCCAAAGGAGCAGGGAATACACAAGATGGGGAAGAATGGCCCTGCTTGTTTGCAGAAGCACTCCTAAAATATGACACTATTGCCTATGGTGGCATCAGTTCCAGCAGTGCAGCAGACTGGATGGTCACGACCTCCCCCCTCCTGCATGCTCTGGAGAGCCCCAGGCTCCCCAGCTCTCTGCAACAAGGAGAGGGGCTGGAGGTGATCTCCCTGACCGGGGCCAAGCCCCTCTGCTGCCCTAGACAGGTGTGCAATCCTGTGGCCATTGCCCTGGACTGCAGCTCTGGGGGTTAGCCTCTGCCTAAGCTAGGGCTCTGGGGCTCCAGTTACTGGGCTGAGGCAGGGGGTCCCCAAGTCCATCATCTTTTGGGGTTGGGTTAGACCAACTTCTTAAAAAGCTGAGGAGCCTGTTGTGCACTGCAAGCAAGCAACAGAGCACTGGGAGTCCAGTCCTGCTCTTACTGATATCAAATGAGGGCTCTGTTGCTGACTTCAAGGGGGCCAGGATGACATCCTCACAGCTGAGCAGAGGAAACAAGAAAAGACAAACCCTGCAATCCTTAATAAAACAGAAGATATCAGATCATACATTTCCAAACAAAAGGCACTGAAATCAAGGGTTTGAAATGTTAATTGCCAGTTTTGGATGCAGCTCTTTCCAACAGCTCACTTTGACACATCAACTTCCAGTGAGGTGGTAGATCTCTAATCTTTTTTAATAGGTTGGGGCACGTTAGCACCTTCACATTGCTTGTTCTCAAAGAGGTTAGATAAGACATTTCTAACTTGCCAGGAGGGAGTGTTTGGAGCTTAACAGCAGGAACAGCTTTCCATATTTTCATATTGTTTACTACCAAACTTCAACACAGAGAAGTTATGTTTCCTGGAAGGTCTTAGAGCAAAAATATGATACTGTAGCCTGAAACACACCTTCTGCTCACAGGCCAAGCACATTCTGCTCATTCACAGAAACAGATGTCCTCACTGCCTTGCCAGGCTTGAGGGAGATGTGCACAGAGCCTGGAAATCAGTAAATGCCAAAAAAACCCCAAAGTTCAGTTTTATAGGTCTGATTTCCATTTATTGACATGCTACTTAATGCCTCTCTCAGAAGAGCTCACCAAATATTTTAAAGAGAGCACAAATTCCTTTCATTGTTTTTACAGGAAAAAACCCCCTACAGAATAAAAAAACCCTATCGGAGTGGGAGAGGGCAGGCCTGTGCCACTAAACGTTTGGACTCTGTTGAATGCCCCACTCTTGTTACATTTGTCACTTATTGCAGTCAAGTGAATGACTTCAGACAGTACTGTATGCAAACCTCAACCAAGGGTTAAAGCAACCATATCTAATCGCAGGTAACAGAAGACTTTTGTGACCACTCAAGTAAAACTCTGGGCAGAAGCCTGTTATGGTTGTCCTCAGTGCTGGCAAGACAGAGAAACACAAAAAGCAAACAAAACTCCCCCAAGCCAGTAACACCTACTGAGAAAGGGCTTCTTCTATTACGGAAGTGATCAAACTCACTTCTTCCTCGCTGTTAAGCCTGAAGGTGATTATTTACCTTTTTATGCAATCATATGAGGTCAAATGGGAGTAGCAAAGGCTGAAAAGCAGGAGCTAATGTTAGGACTATATATTTTTATGACCTTTGGTGTGTTTACAGAATACAGAAGCTATTGTCTCAACACTTTAGTGTCTCTGTGCTGAGGGGGAGGGAGCTGAAGAAGAGGATTATCAACAGTGCTCTGCTGGTGCATGAAAACCAGAGCCAGCATTGCAGCAATGACGGATTGCTGACCCCCACCCCAACACATCACCCCAAGCCAATTTAAGAGGAGACAAGAACTGTAAAATACAGCATGTGACAATGAAAGAGAAAGCAATCTTACTTTTAGACAAAAGGCAACAAAATAATTGTTAGCCTTCTGATGAAATTTTGTACATAGCTTTGGAGCCCACACAATTCCAACATCTCATACTCTGCACAACTCCTGGTAAATACAAGATAAAACAACACATACAATAGTGCTTCTGTTGCAGCAACCCAGTTCATGCTTGCCCTTTCTTTCCCGTATGGAACATGTTCCTATAGAGGACACTTTCCTTTTTCTTGGCCATAGAGGTTCCTTATCACTTTGTTTGCCATCAGTCACTGTTGCCAATGCTAACTGAATGAAGAAATGTTGCCTTTACAAACTTTTTGGATGCAGGTGTTGTAATTAGATGCTCACCCTGGCGAGGTCTATTTAGATGGAGAAGTATTCTCTGGTCACTGAGAGGCCCCATAAACATGGAAAGGACAGATTTATACTCACTTGTAAGTTCTGTATTATTCTAGCCATCTAAGAGATAGGTATATATCTTAAGCAAACTACCTCCTCCTCCTCATACAGCAATCCCAAGGCACTTCAATGACTGCCTTCTTTTCTGTCTTCGCTTCTTGGACTGGAAACTTCTGAGAGCAAGGAGGGGTTTGGTGCTGGTTTTGTGCTGTGGGTTTTTTTGGCAGGGTGTTTGCACAACAGATTTCCCAGCTGCACTCCAGCTGAACGTAATACCTCCAGATAACATCACTACATCATGACTGTTGCTGCTGCTGTGCAAAAACCTGTCTTTTTTCCACATGCTGCAGTACCTGAAAATATGACCATCAACTCAAAACCACTTTTCCATTGGAGGTTCTCCTACTTTTTCTACTGCATACAGCATGCAGCTGATACTGGCTCAAGGACCTCAAAACTAGAAATAAACTAATCAAAAAAAGCAACATATTAACCTTCATTGTATGAATTAGTAGAGCAATCAAAGCAACAAGAGAAAAAGGACAAGAGTCAAATCCACTGCTGATTTATCTTGCAAAAGAATGTCACTGATCAGTCGTGTCCCTCTAACTTCAGAACAGTTACTGCTTGGTGGTACCATGGATCCACAGCCTTTAACAGCAGAATGTCCCAAATGCAGACCCCTGCAGGGCTGCCCATGACTGCAAATGAGCAGCACTCACCATGTCCAGCCTCCTGCTGAACAATGGGAGGCTGTTTTGGGTCACCTCTTTCCTCTGGCACCTTCAGCTTTCTGTTTTCCAGAAAACCCTGCCTAGACAAACCCTCTTCTATACCCAGTTCCTCTCGATTTTGTAAATATATCTCTCCCCCCCCGCCCCAAGTTCTATACAAATTATATATGCTCTAGAAAATTATTTGCCTGCTCTGAATCTGCTCAATAGATGAGCACATATGGACATGAGTTCTTAGACTAGAAACAACAGTCTACGGGTGACCATTAACAAGTTGCAGTGATAAAACTGTCAGAGAAATTGTTACAGCCTTCTGCTCCTCTACCAAGGCACCATTTCACATGTTGATAAAAAAAGTCTCACTGCAACCTGTGTTGCTTCCCTTCTGATTTTAACAGATCAGCCCTTTTAACAGACGCTAAGAACTGGGGGAAAAAAACCCACAGTTTTTTGTACTACATAGCAGGCTAATTTCCTGCAAACCCCTGACTTCTAACTAATGTCTTGGATTCTGCAAAAGCCATAATTTATTCTGTAAACATCAGAGTGTTCTTCAATTTTTGGTACTCAAATGAGCAATTTTCCTTTGCATTGTTTCCGACCATACCAGTACTGGAAAAAAAATAACATTATTTTTCCACAAGGAGAAGATATTAGCTTGGAAAATTCTGGCTGAGAAGGGGAATTTGGGGATTTTTTTCCCCAAACTTGAATATTCCCAGAAGCCACCTTTGCAATGTGGTCTCTGTGCTCTGAACAGGTTAGCAAGCTGGTCAGTGGGGAGAGAGGATGTAAACACCTTACAAACACTCAGACACTCTTGCCGGACACTCACGGTGTGCTCAGAAAGGAACTGTCACCTCAGCTCACATCATTCATAACATTAACCTTTTTCACACATCTTCTTCCAGTCCTCTTCCAGGTCACTGCCTCCACACACCATCACACATCCTACATATCTCATCAGCTACATGGGGCATAAGACTCAGCTATTTAACAGCTCTCCAGAGTTCCTCCAGAGTTGACCCGGGGGTCATTAGCAGGCAGAAGGAGCTGAAGCATGCCACCAAATATTCCTCAGCCAGTCGGTCAGAGCTGGCACTTCAGTAACAAGCAATTTGCTTTCCTCTCCTCTGAGCAAGCTGTACGTCTCAGTGTCACCTAGAAGAAGCCTTCCTTGAGCTGGGGACTGGAGTTATTACTCTATTTGCTCCCTGCTAAAGCTAGCTCAGAGGAGGAGGCCAGAATATATTTAAGCTGTGCTACTAGCTTGCCAAGCCCCTTAACAGTTCACATGGCAAAGGCTGCTCTAGGAAATATTCTGGGTGCAAAGGTCTGAGCATATAAACCACCATCAACCAGAGTTACCGATATTAATGCAAGAAGATCACAAGTCTCCCCAGCTGGATCTTTAGCACAGACCATGAGCCAGCAGTTCTGCCATCCTGGGATATAACTCCTGCATGCTCTGTTTTTAGCAGCATACTGGCTTGCCAGATCTGTGATTGTATTGTTTTTGGAAAAAGCTTCTTGTTATGGGAGTAGGAACGGACAAAGGGGTCTGAAACCTAAGCAGCAGCCAGATTGACAAAATCAGTTCACATTTCATTGTTATTTAAACTCTAGTAAATCCAGCCCTAAGAACAAGGAAAATCTGGATGAAATCCAGTAGATTCTTTGGCCTGACTAAAAAGTGCTGTACTGGAAGCTGAGACAGGGAGAAAAGGCTTTAAATGATGTTTCATCCGCTCCATCCTCAGGCTGACCCAGCATGGCTGTAGGACTTGGACAGGCTTGACCAGCCCAAAGGCCTGTTTTCAAAGAGCGCATTGGAGCACCCCTATCATGACACTGCACAATCTGTCCATATGCAGCCTTGTGACTGCCTATGGACTTCCAGCCCCTCTTTTGTACCACCCAGACTCAATATGTGAGTGTACCTGCATACAAAGTAAGCCTCTGAGCACCCTGCCTTCTGTGTGGGAATGTCAAAGTCCTCCTTACAGCCTTCTGCTGAGCACATCTTCCCCCCTTCGCAATGTTTCCTCTCTCACCTCGAGCACTCAGTCCCTATTTGCCCATCAAACCTGGTTTAAAACCCTCCTTCCTGAGTTAACAGCTCTGTATGCAATGTTTTGACTGAGTTTGGTTAAGACTGCTGGGTTTGGGTGTTTTGTGCATACACTCATTAAAAACAAGTATGCTCTCATTTACACTTGTTCATACTTTCAAAAAACACTTTCAAGCTGCTAACAGGCAGCTAGTCTGTAAAATCTTCACCCCCTCCTTAACTGTATCTTTAAGAACTTGAGGACTTATTCCTGTGCAGTAGTGATTGTTCAAAAATATTTATACATTAAAAATATATGCAAATGGAAAAGTTTTTATTAGAGCTTAATAATGCTTGAATCATTGGAAAACAAAAGGTTTGTGACTTCTTTATTACTCAAAACCCAAACCAGACATTTAAAAAGAAATAGACTAAAATAAACTTTCCAACTACATTTTAAGTCATAATAAAGGCTTATAGGAAATATAACACTGAAATTGCAAAGAACAAATTATTCCTAGCATGACCAGAACAGCCATCTTTTTACATTCTCGAATGACAACATATTGCCAGCAAACTCATGTGATCACCAGAAATACCTATAATAGATCTCTACTTCGATTTGAGCAGGAAAGCAGCACATACCTTTCAAATCAGTAACTCATGAATGTCACTCTGTATTTCCAGTGTGCAAGACTACAGGGCAGCCCTTCTCTCCCTTCCCTGTCACTGACACACACCAGTATTAACCAGTACACTTTCTGGTTGCCTGAGCACAGCCAGCCAACCAGCTATCTCCCAGACTGAGTCCGTTTGAAAATACTTGCCTTTAATCTTGCCAGTGTCACATATGGGCCATAACAGCATAGATAAGACCTGCGACACAAGGAAATAGTTTTAGAAATGCCATGCTTTTGCCTTCAGTGTTTCATACGCCTGTTTGGGCATCTTCTTGCAGTTTCCTGGAATACTGGAGACTTTCCACCTACCAAAGTCTTCTTTATACCATGACCCATTACAGGAAAGGATATGTATAATATATCAGAGGATCCCCCCCAACTTTAATCACAGCAATGAGAAGGAAATAAGATTTCAGCTTCTCTTTTAACAATCTCTTTCACTGAGCAGACATTGCATGTTCTTCAAGGACATGGTTATTAACCAGTTGCCTGTTGAATCCCACTAGGATTGGCATGTTTTTTTCAATTTCTGTAGGACTGTGAGGCAGAAGTGCCAGTATTTTCTAGTAGTCCCAGAGCAATCTTGAACCTTTGTGGCCCTAAAGTGAGTACTTCTTTAGAGATGCATTTCTTTCTCAAAAGAAACCATAATATGAATCTCTTTGCAGACTCTTACTAACATTTTGGTGAGGTTGCCCATAACAAAGTACCAGCCCACAGACAGGTAGAAATCACCTTTGCTGGAAGCTGGCTATCTACTCCTGCAGCAGTACGTGGATCACTGGATGCTCAGTGCAAGCACCTTGTGATGTACATGACTGCTCTGTGGAGACAAAAAGGCAGACTCGCCTGGCCCAAACTATCATGAGTATAAAGTATCATAGGGAATGCCAGCATCCCCGAAAAATCCTTGCAGGGCTACAGGAAGGATAGGCTAGTGGCCCTGGAGAATAGTCCACCCTTGAATCACAAGAGAAGGAAGACAAGAAAAGTGGGATGCATCAGTATCATAATGACAACCATGCTTGCTGTGACCTGCTGGAACAAGATCAGAGAAACAGATGATGGAAGAAGAGGGATTTCTATATTCAGTCTGACAGAAAAAGTCTGTCTTCTGATGTCCAAAGTGGGAGGTTTGATGTTTTGTAAAAAACAGTTTGAACATCACAAGGCACTTTCTCTGGCTTGTAGGTTCAAAGGAAAAAATGTGACTGACCAGGATCAAAAGCCTTATTCTGCCATGGCTGATAAGCATGTGCTTTATGGCACCTGTCTTGTAAATAGGGTCCTTTGCCTTTCAGAGCACATTATAGCTGTGGGTCCACCTACAGCAGGGAGTCATGGGACAGGCCATCTCCCGGTTTACCATGGAAATAAAGAAGAGCGAGAATCTGTAACCACAAGTACCTGTGAAGTGTATTGTAGTGTAAGCTTTGCATTCTTTCAGTGGGTTGAGGGAGTCTCAGCACATTAGTTGTATCAAATTCACAAACCCTTATAACAGGTTAGTTATTAGAGCAGTACAATAACAGCAATTTCACTTTTTTACTGATATTTCCTTCTTCCCTTCCCTTAACTTTTTATCTCCTGCTCCTTTTTTACCTCCATTACATCAGACTATGTTTTAGTAAAATGTTTGAAGGTATTTGCGTTTCAAAAAGTGCAGATTGTTGCATTCCTTTTTCAGCTAGTTGGAGCTACATTAGAGTTTAAATGCCTTCCACACAGTGCTTGACCTCCTCATTCCCAAGAAAAGAAAATCCTTCCAGTTTTAATGAAGGAGAACCATTGTGCACAAAGCAGATGACTAGTACTGAGAATACTTGATTGTTTTCCAGCTTCTCCCATGTGCTTCTTGGGTGTTTTCCAGGCATTCATTTTACTTTGCTGTGCCTCAGTTCCCCGTGTACGAAATGGAAATAACATTATCCAACAGCATGATATAGGAACCAGTACTGTCATTATTGCTAAACCAAATAAAACATTCACAATATGGTTTTGTGGTTCTAACACCCCAAAAATAAACAAGGAATATATGCCTCTTCCATAAAAAAAAAAGACATGTAAATCCACATGCCACCATTTTTACACTTGGGAATAACAAGTGCATTTTTAAACTGAAAGGAGCGAGACACATCATTTATCACCATGTAAGAAACCCCAGCGGAGATGGCTTGACCACAGCAATCTTAGCACCATAAGCATTTGTTAATACACAGATGAAGCCCATGAAGCTCATAAATAATCACTGTGCTTCGTTACATGAATAGGGGCTCAGGGAATCTGTTTCAAAGCATCACCAGTAGCTGAAAGAAAATTATTATTTCCCAGTGACACAAACTAAAGTCGCTAACAAAAAGATCCAGTGATAGTAACATCTGGCAAATAAAAAAAAAAAAAGAGTAATAGGAAGATACTTCCTGAAAAATTTGAGCCTCCTTAGAGCCAGAAAATAAGCTGGATGCCAGAAAATAAGCTGGATACCATATACAGTTTTATAGAACATATCTAGCACTGTTTACTATCCTTGTGCCCCAAGGCAACTAAAAGGGTTTGTTAGGAGCAACATTCAATAAATATTTAGCCTTTTTTAGAATGGACTTTTCAGTCATCCAGAATTTCCTTTATATGGGCTACGTCTTCTGCCACGTTGGCTAATACTTCACTTCACGAACTCAGACAGCAGCCATAAGTTTCAAGTTACTTTGAACTCATGGAAAAAAATCCAGTTTACAGGGGAAAACAGTCATGTTTCCATGAGAAAGCATAACGTGCGACTTGCTGATAGGCTGCTCTTTGCAGGAGATAGTAGCTCTCTGCAGCACTCACTACACTGCGAGAAATGTAAAGCTGGAGTATGCAGATGCACAAAACTGATCATTGCATTATTACATATGTCTTGTAGAGAACTGGGCCCAGACGACGCCTGCGCCGCCTGGGACAACCAGATGGATCCCTGACTTTTCCTGTTTTTGCGGGGCTGGTGTGAGCCGCACACTCCAGGCCTTCTTGGGAGCCCGAGGGACGCTGCGCGGAGCCTGCAGGGGTCCCTCACCTCCCGGCACAGGCACAGCTGCAAAACGGACCGAGGCCAGCTCAGCACACCGGCTGCTCTGGGCCCGGCCCAGGGCCTGCGGGCTCCCCCCAGCGCCTACAGATCGGGTGCGTGAGGCGTGCAACAGGCAAGGGGGATTCTCGTTTGCTGTAAGAAAGGGGGCGAAGCGCGCCGGGCGCCCGTGCGGGCTGACGGTGCCCGCCCGCAGGCGCAGGAGCCCCCGCAGCGCCGCCGACACCCCCTGGCCGGCAGCTCCGCCCGCACTCCCCGGCCGGCAGCTCCGCCCCGCGGCTGCAGCTCCGCCCCCCGGCCTGCAGCGCCCCCCAGCGGCTGCGGGCCCGCGCTGCCCCCCAGCGCCCGCTGCCGCCCCCGCTCCGGCCAGAGGCAGCTCCGCAGCCCCGCCAGCCCTCTCCCAGGCTCCAATCTGTAGGTACAGCTATATAGAGATCCATATGCTTATAGAGCAATCTACATATATAGTCTATATCTATACAGATACATATCCACAGCTCTATACATATTCTACGAATATATCTACAGAAACATGTATTTTTATAGCTCTATTTATATATATGTGTGTATGCATATGTATATATGACTCAGCTGCACAAGTAAATATTCACACGTGTCCCATGGAAAAGCACCTTTCCACACACACAATCCATTGGTACTTTATCCCTGATTGTACTGACAAAAGCACAGGGGACAAACAATACAGCAGTAAATACAGGAGGGTAAAGTGCCACTTGATGAAGAAACACTGATAATTCAGACTGTTCTCCTATCTATGACTAATGAAGGTCCCTAAGCAATTAAGATAGTGCTTTAAATCCTCATTTCACTTTCACAGCTGAATTCCAGATTAACAGGGAATATCCTAGTTTGTAAATACCTGCTCCCTTACCCTATCCCCTGGTGTTCTTCTCCTAAGGCTTTATGGTTATTTTCATTCCCAACTTTCCCTAGGATAAGGATTGACCTTTTATACCAGTAAGAAAACCATAATTAAAGCTCGACATTCCCTTCAGCTCAGGGTTTGTGTTCCTGAGTCACATTTTCCTCCATAAAATGTTTGGAAGACATCTGAAATGGTCCTGCAATGCTTTCCAACAAATAGTTGTTTGCCTTCTGCTGGGAACAGCAAAAGTGCATTGCTAGGAAATGCCTTGTGCCTTCTGGGTCCACAGCCACCCTCCAGAAAAATCCCACTGATGATCCCAACTGGACATCACGTTGCTGGAAACACGGTGACTTTGGAGTATATGGGTGAAGTTTTGCCTTGTAGATTAACATCAGTTTAACACCTTATTCCATACCAACCCTGCCAAAATTTAGAGACTGCTCTCTTGTTAAGGTCACAGAGGAAAATGTATTTTGCCATCCGCCCTCCACCCAGGTCAACCCCATCCTACCATGTATAGTTTTGTACAGTAGTGAGTGACTATTATGGTTTTCCAAAGATATGACCTAAAATTAGGACTTACCTTCATTATTTTAAATATAATTATCTTATGCTCTCCCCAGAGAGGATTAACCAGAGATTCGCCATGCCTCGGCTGGGCTACAGTGCCTCTGAGACAGAACTGCACCCCCACCACCTCTGCAGGAGGGTTAGCCTGCCAAAAGTTTCCCTAGGCCTTCAGAAAGCTTTCACATCAGATCTTAAGGATGACTCAGTGAACAACTTTTATGTCTCCTACACCCCCTCATAGAAAGGAAACTAATCCAGAGGCCTAAATTAAGAAGATAAAAACCTCAGAAACCATGCAGCGATATATAACATCACAGAAAACTTCACAGAGACTTCAACAAAAATAGAAGAGCTGGAAGAGAAGAAATAATGCAAGGAGTTACTCAAAGCATAATGCAGAAATCTAAGCTGCTTCAGAAAGAGGATAGCATTCTCTGTGAACAGTACCATTTTGCAAATGGTACTTTCCTTTTGATTTAATTAGGGCAAAGAACACAGCTTCAGGGATACCTCAGACTTCTTGTTTTAATTAGGAGATGAAATGACAAAGTATATGGACAACTGCTTCGATTTCATGGGGTAATTTGTACTTTCCTACATCATGAACTGCATTAAAACAAGGATATGTAATCTTTTTGTTGTGTTACACATTTAAAAATAAACATATCAAGGTTAGACAGCTATTATTATTCATACACTTTCTAGCATATTTATTAATTTTGACTGTGTGCCACTACCTGGACCAGAACAACTGATGTTTTGAGTTCATCCAGATAAGTATAAAAATGCCCTGGTGTACACGTTGCCCAAATACAGCAAAAGAATTTTCCTAGTCATGCTAAGCATGCTGGCATACACTGTACTCCCACAAGAAGCATGTATCAACAGAAAGACTGGCTTTACTACTTTCTTTTAAAAATAAAATAATTTCTGAATGTTTTCTTAGCTGCATAATCACATCGGGTACTGTAATACAAAGCAAAAGCATTTTAAACTTTGAATAGTGCCTCTTTGTTACATTAATAAATGAAAACCAATTTCTCTAAAGCAGGAGTTGGGATTTTGCTATTAAGGGGCTACAGCAGTCACCCTAGGGACAGTAATGGTTTGTCACAGTTCGTTAAAACAATACCCTAATCCCTTGGATTTAAGCTAATTTTGGAAATCACCCTGCCATTCATAATGCAACACTTTGTCTTCAGGTACCCATTTTCTGCTGCAGCTAGCAGTAGTTAATGCTTTTTGGTTTTGATACTACCTGTGGAAAATGTGATGTTTTAAAGTAAAAAGAAAGGAGGGAAAAAAGAGAGGAACCAAGTACTGAACAATGAGAGACTTTGCCCTCATGTGAAGGCAGCTCCACCAGCATGGAAATAGATGGACTAGCAGATGGGAAGTCAAGGGAGGCTTTCCGGTGATTGCTGAATCATTTCTTCCTTTGTTATCGCTACAGGGCTTCCTGTCAGCAAGTCAATAGTGCATTCAGGATACCGCTAAAAGGCCAAATCCTATTCACTGAGGAGCCCCAATTAGGCATGTGATGTCAGGGGACCTTTTCACATCTAACACAGTAACATTGTACCAGAATAAAGGTTATCCACTTTCAAAGGTGAAGGAGTGAAAGCAAACTGCAGCACACCCATGTGCCACTTTTCAGGGGTAAACCAGATTTTTGTAGTGTTCCTATCAAGGTTCCTTCAGTTCTTCCCTTTTCCTCCACCAGATAAGTGTTATTCAACAGGATTTTCTTGTTTTTATTTTAAAGGAACAGAACATCAGTTACGTGCAGGCCTTTTAAGGGAATGAATAGACAAGTTTTACTGAGAATAAAACGGACTGAATTCACAAGTGTAACAGTCACCTTTGTCTTTGGGGTTATCAGATGAGGTGAGGGCTTCCAGATAACCAAGACTGAAAACCCGTTCTGACCTATCCTGTGTAAGCTGCCTGAATTGCCTCCAAGCAAGACAGGGTAGGTGCTCTGGCTTTAGGGCTACGGAAGAAGTTAGGCAGGCATGACATGCCACTCTCACCGAGAGCTGGACTTCTGCAGCCTCAGTTACACAGTGCTAACCAACCAGAGCAGCCACCCCTGCCCCTTACCTGAGCACACATCCCTACTCCACGGCAGCCTGACACAACAGCAGAGGTCTGACACCTGCGCCCAACACTATCCTGGGGCAGCCTGGTCCCCACCAGACAGCCAACACCAAAGGAAAAGTGTAGTTTTGTAACTAAACATCCAAATCTCACTGTTCCTAGAATGACTCTCGGTAACAGCTTACTCTTTTTTTCTTTTCTGTGAGAAAAAGAAACCAGTTCTCAAGATGACAAACCTTCAGCACAACTGTTTGCTAAAAATGAAGCATGAAGGCAGCAAAAGCACTTTCCACCCTTAAAACAAGGGCCTCAAGCAAAAGATACGCACCCTCACCACGCTCAGTAATCCCCGAGAAGGCCTGGAAAGTGAGAGATTTTGGTTTTTTTAAGGAAAAAACAACTAAAGGAAGATACAGACAAGGTTTGTTCTGCAGGGAACCCTTTCAACTTCAATGAAGAAGACATCACGATGTGACAGGTTGAGGCTCTGACAGGTTTTTAGTGTGGATTAGTACTTGCAAGGTGACCTATTATTTTATTTGGGAGGTTGCACAGCTATTGCCCATAACACTGCAATTTCTTTGTTGTGCTGGGCTAAGATTTTTCTGCTCAATCCATGTACCACCCAGAAATAAACCCTGCCAGGCTCTAATAACTCCCTAGGGCTTACTTACTATGCTACATTACAAGACCTGTTGATTGTGAATAGAATACACAGAAAAATTTTGTTAATCTCTTCCTGCCTGTTCCAAAGCATGCATCTCATTTCAAATGATGCACCCAGGAACAGAGAACTTTCCTTCTCAATTATAACAAAGAAAACCCACCTGTGCTGGAAAAAATCTTTCAGTGATTTTATGAACTATTGATTCTGCATAAACTGGAACTGAACAATAAAATGCACAAAATAAAACATTGGCAAAATTTTATATAAAGCTGTATATATAAAATCTACAGTGAAAAGGGAGTAATACTGCATTTGGAAACGTCTGTAATCCAAAGCTCAAACTCTATAAGGAGTTTGTCTGTATAATTCATATTATACTTGTAGCCATATTCCAAAAGGAGGTAACTGAAACAAGGACTATATAGCACCTTCCTTCATTAGCAAGATTACCTTTGTTATCTTCAGTTATAATTCAGTTATCAGTTTTTGCTTGAATTAAGTTGGTTTCTCTAAACTTCTCCTGTGTTGTAATGAACTAAATATCTCTATGGGAATATTAATTACTTCCTACAACACACTTCTAGTATTGTCACCGAGATTTGTGAGAACAAAATAAAAGCTGCCCGAGATTCCCAGCAAGAACTGTACCCAAGATTCCTCACAGATAACGGAGGTCAAGCATATTCAGTTAGGTTAAAGATAGTACTGTCTTTGAAGATAAGTCAATACTTTCACATTAAATGCTGTATTTTAGATGAGGAAGGAGTAGGATTTTTGAGTTAATTAGTACTCCTCTTAACACACATGTTAGCATAAACTTCAGGGTTTAAAGTTTCATTCTTACAACTTCAGACAGTCCCATCTCAGCTTTTAGAGATGATGAAACATGACAAATACACAGCATGCACAGACAGCTTGAACAAACAAACTAATAAAACCCCCTGTTACAATAAAAGTCTGCTATGCCATATCAGCTCACTATAAGCATCTAAATCAAAAGTACTAGCTGGATTTTTTTACTTATTACACAAGCCACAGATTAATTAAACTACACAATAAGTCAGTTAACTAAATGGCACAAGTTTTGTTGGGTTGTGTTTTGTGGTTTTTTTTAACCTTGAATATGAATTCTTTCCCTAGACAGTCTTAGTACTTGTCTTTTTTTTGTTCATTTCTCTAGCATAACTCTTTTGATAAACCAGTTTCTTTATTTATGTGAGTCTGAGACAGAGCATTCATTTTGATCAGAAAGAAGCAAGAAGGCTACTTAGCAGCTACCAATGATGTTAGCTATAAACATTACTGTCTTCCTTAAATACAACCACATCATAAGCATAATTTCCTCTGTTCTCAGAGCTAACTACACATTTCAGGTAGAAGTACATAATGAACTGAACTACTCTTCTTTAGGCAGGCTTCTGCCACCTGTCTCTTTTATTCTCATCAAGCAGATTAAGTCATCTGTTTAAGGTGGTGTCTCTTTCACAATACTGTTTGGAAGACAAAAGTAGTAAAGCAAGGTAGCTGTTGTGCTTATCTGCTATTTAAATGTCTCTATATTAATTGGGTAGTATAGCACAGAATATAGCTATAAACCACACAGTATATGTTTTGGTTGTGATAAAAAAAGCGTTGCTATTTTCATTGTTGTAATATTCCTGTATAAACATGCTAATGGTTTAAACTGCTGCAATTTAAAAGACCTTTTAAAGCCCTGACATTTTTATTATGAGCTCTACTATTGCTAGAGAATTCTTATTGCATTTTGCTAATTCACCATCTAATGGTGCTCAAGAATGCAAGTAGAACTGAAATGGGAAAACAACCTAATTCTTTTCTTTGCTCTCTCCCAGGGTGGTTGTTACTCTATGGCAGGGGAAGCTGAACTTTACATAAAGTTAGTTTCTAAGAGTTGTAGTAGTTTACAGCCTGCAATACTAAGGTCAGCTAGCACTTCATATGCAGTGTTACAAACTGTTAAGCCAGAAGATGCTTATGTGTGGCTGAGTAGTGCTTTCCCTAAGGCTGAGACAATTTATCAGGATGGAATTATTTCTGCTGAGTTAAGCCTTTCCATGCTTATGAGTCACTGAGGTGGTTGACTGACATCACTGAAGTGATTATTTCAGGTGCCTTTAGTGAAGCAGGTGCTGTCAGTAATCCACATGCCTGAGGTGAGGAAAGTGCTTCATCTGCTCTGGGTGTCGAGGTGGTGATTCTGAGAAACAGGAGGACATTGAGCTTTTGCCTTCTATTGACACTGCTGTATATGTAAATTATGTGGAGTGAAAAAAGAAAGGTTTGTGGTTTGGTTTTTTTTTTTTTCCTCATGGGAACTCGGATAAAGTGCAAGCTCCTCTCTTTTTTTTTCTTTTTTTTTTTCCTCTTTTCTCATGGATAGAGAAGCTGTGGGTCACTTCTTTTCCTTATTCTAGCTTTTACAAAGGAAGCTATTGACCACTATGATAGACTGGGAGGAGAAAGATATGTGTGAAGCTGTACTCAAAAGGACAGGGGGGAAAAAAGGCCATTACTACAGGTATCAAAATTGAAGCACTTGAATTCAAAAATAGCTCTGGGAGAATTTTTCTATATGTAACTTTTTTAATGTAAGCTGTATGTATGATTATGTGGCTATGTTGCAACTTTTCTGGTGTCTACCTCTCTGGAACCAGGGCACTACAGTTCCTCTGCTCTGGATCAACCAGAGCACCCTCCCCTGGTTTCCCATATTCACGGTAAATACTGCTGTGCTTGCGGCAGAGGGAAATGCCGTGTGACAGGATAAATACTCCTTGTAAAGTGGCAGTCATCTGCTAGTATTGGGTATTAATTGTCTTATTCTAGGAGACTTTTTCTTTCAGGTAAGTGTTTAGCCTTTTTAGGGAACTGCTAGAGAAGAGAATAGGGAAAAGGATGAGTACCTAGCAGGAACATACTGATCATCCTGTAACCTGTACTTAACATCTTAGATGTAGCTTTCAATTAAGGCTTTTGTTAAAACAATGCTTTTTTATTTAAAGCAATATTTACTGTTTATCTCAATTTTAAGTCAGACTTCTTGCTCAGGTGGAAGAGCTATTAATTATGTTCCTTGTATATGAGCAGATAAATCAATCTCTTTTCTTTCACTGTGTAATCATCATATGTAATCCCATGGAAAAACTGATGTTGTAGTCTCTTCTCCTCAAAACCAAATTCAAAACCTAGCAGTAACACTATAGATTGAAGTGCAATTGGGGCTTTTGCTAACCTGGGAATGTAAGGTGTTACATTGTGGTTTTGGGAGTCATGTTTTGGGAGAGGAACTGTATAGTTAGTAATAATGCTTAAAATAAATGCGCAGGACTCATCCAAGACAATGCAATTTAGCCGTATTAATAATAATTGGGGAAAACAAATGGCTTGCATTCATTTTGCCTTGCTTGGTGTGGTGAAGTTTACATAGAAGTGATGTCTGGGGAGAAACAATGCAGAATTTGTGATCTGAATACTATGAATTTGCATAGGTTTGTTTGGTTTGGTTTGAACTACAGTCTAATTAGTATTGACCTGCTTTCTGAAGTTGTTCTTCTACTGCAGCATTTTCTTTTTTCTACTCTTCTCCAGGTCTTTCCCAAATCTGAAAGTCCACATCTAGTTCAGGTATTACAGAAAGAACAATATGTAATTAGTCACAGCAGATGAAAACTCAGTCCTAATTTCTTGGTAGCTAAACTCTGTGTGAAGGATTGCACTGGCTATTTGCCAAAATTTTAAGGACCACATTTAACTTGTGATAAAGGAACTGTGTACAATAGCATTTATTGTACCTTCCTTATCAGAGGAACAGTTGTTGCTTGTTTTAGTCTCACTAGCAACAGAAGCATGAAATTTAGCTTTGCCCGTGACTGATTCCTTGTGTTCCAGGTCCAGCCAATCTTTTATCAAATAGATTTGGAGAGAAGTCTGTGGGGAATTGTAACATCAGTTACAGTCATGCAGAGTCTGATCCTATAATTGGATGCTACTTTGTTCCTTTATGTAAAATCTCAGAGGATTGCTCAGGTCCATGAACTCAAGCAGACAATTTGATGTTAGGTTTGAGAAGAATTACTGTACTGGCTTATTAAGACCAAATTTTGTATTAAACAGTTTTTCTTTGATTTTTTTATTGTTGTCCAGACAGCATTATAGAATAAGACTATCATGTTGTTACAGACATATTGTACTTCCTTTTCTCTTTCAAAAGTTTATTCAACTAAGAATCAGAAATCAGGTTGATAATTATTATCACTTACAGGTATTATAGAATGCCTAGCAGATTTGATTGCCATATATTACCTTTTTACTAGTTGATACACATGCATCTGTGTATTTAACTATTTTGGGAGCGTTTTTGGACGTAGCATAGGCTTGCTTCCTGTTTGTGTTTGCCTACTAGAGCATTTGTTATTAATGATTCTCCTTTTGTATTTTTATTACTGTTGCTAGTTTTCTAGCACCAGCTAAAAGTTGTTGGGTTTTTTAACATACACAGAACTTGGGTTTTTCTTCTTTTTTTTTTTTTTTTTTTTTGTACTCAGGTAATCATTTGCCACACTGCCATGAGATAATATAAGGCAGAAATTACTGATGCCTGGGTTCCCTTTATTAGAATTAGTGCTTTAATTACAGGATTGTCAGACCATGTTAAGCAAATACAGGTGCTAGAGCTGACAGACCTTATGCCTGTGGTTATTATGAACTTTACCCATGTATAGCTTCAGCCTGTTTACATTATATTACAGTTGCAGCCCTACCTGATGCTAAATCTGGGGTTCAGAGTTGGATAAAGAAGCCTGAAAATTCACCAGTGCTGATGACTAGGAGCTTTGAGAGGCCAAAATTAAGACTGGACTCCTGTCTCTATGCTGAGTGAGAAACTGTCTTTATCCTAGTCCTTAGGTAGTCTGTGACTGAACCAGAGAGCTCAGAATGTGAGGAAAGATCAGAGGAAACCAAGGCGTTAAGAAAGAGAATGGGTTGCTAAAGGCACTAATGGACTGTTAGGTTCCCATTTTGTATATACTTACACTGTGTATCATTGCTCCATAAATGACTAGGAGACAATGCAGGGTATCTCTAACAGAGGTGGTTCACAACCTGCGTTTATTTCATCAGAGCTCTGTGTGGACACAGTGACGAGCGGGCAAAAGCTGAGTTAACAAGTTCTGGTCTTCAGCATGCAAAGCACACCGGGTGTAATCTTGTTATTAAGCCAAATCAAATGCTTGCAGGCTTCAACTGGGTTGGAATACCTAAACTGAATAAAAATAAGTAAAAATGGTAGCTAAAGTGCAAATCTCTTGCTAATAATCTGCCTTTTGTTTTGATGGGGCATTATATAATTAGCATAACATAGCAGTATGCAAGTAAAGGCAATCTTTTATTAGTCTAGATCTTTAGCAGAATAGTGATTACTTTTTTCTTTTAAATCATTTCCACTTGTGGGAAATAGAAGGGGAAGACAGAAGGGCTTTCTGAAAAATAGGCATGGTAAGCTGGCCTGGTAACGTTGAATGAAGCACCTCCTTACAGCTGCATTGGTAAAGCCATGCTATTGGAGAGGATGTACTGGTTTTGGGGAGAGTAAGGAGTGAAGGACAGTCGGCACCTGTGGGCAAGCAGGGAGGTAGAGCCTTCCAGGGTGTTACTGCACAGCACTTCGGGCAAGCATCGCGGGGAGCTGCTGGCTCCTGAGTGCGGGCTAAATTGCCCTCGGAGTGGTATGTGCGTGGAGGGGTTTATTTGGGCAGGGAAAGGCGGCATCGCGGGAGCAGGTACGCAAAGAGGAAGGGAACCGCGTTTCCCCCCAGAGCACAGACGTGTGAATAAGCTGCCTGCCCGACGGAGCGCTTCGTGCCGCTCCCCCGCGCCGCCACCAGGTGGCGCCATCGCACCGCGCCGCAGAGGGACGGCCAGCGGCGCGGGCGGGGCTCGGAGGATGGAAGTGAAGCCGGCGCGGCCAGGGGTGGGGGGGAGATGCTCTGTCCCGAGGAGAGGGACGGGGTTAGGCAGCCCGCTGTAAGCACCGTCTGGAACGATGAGGAACGCACGGCCCGACGTTTGCTGCTTTGGGGATCGCCAAGCGCTGAGCTAGCTGTCGGGGGCTGTAGGGCTGCCTCCGCAGAGAGCCGGGGCTGACTTCTAGTCTCTAAGAAAAATAAAGCCTGCAGGGCTCTAAATGTAGCCTAAGCCCTCGTCTAAAACACAATAATGCCTTCTAACTGCAGCTTTTCCACTTTTAAAACTGCCATCAGAGTTCCTGAGCTCTTGCTTTGTGGCTGGGTGTCCGAGGCTGGGTGTGGGCTGTCACCTGCCCTGCTGGCTTACCGATAGCTCACGGCGTCTGCGTCGGGCTCCGCAGAACCGTATCTGTTTTGTGAGGCTTTCGGGAAAAAGCTTTGATGGTAAGGAAGCACGACACAAAGTTGAGAAGAGACTACAGGCTGCGGCCCCAAAAAAGTCAGGTGTGTATGTCCATGTAAGCCATTTAACCTGTAAATTTGCACCAGCAGTTGCACCTTTCCTTTGGGGATGTGCCGTGGCAAACACTGTCAGCACCCTAGGGAGACTGGGGCTCCAGAAATCTTTTCTCAGAAACAACTCTCGGTATCTTATCTGAAGGACATAAGAAGAAATCTTAGTACTTCCCTGTATATGGGTTTTAATACAGCAAAACGAAGGCAAGATTGTATTTGAAAACTTCTTTAAACTTGGGGAAAAGTTTTTAATACATTATGCTTTTTTAGTTATTTATGATGCCAGCTTTTTGCATTTAATTTACTCCTGTACCATCGCCAGAGGGGTTTTAGATCGGGCATTCAAGAGATTGATATTTTTGCAGATTGTAGGTTAGCTTCTTCTCAGTTTAATTATACCTGAGCAGACAGATATGAAGCTGGAATGCTGTATTTGGTCACGAGTGAACGCAGTTTTTTGACTAGTAGGGCACATAACATGTTTCTGATTGTGTAAGTATTCTTAAATGACATGATCTTGTTTTGTGAATTTTGCAAAGTAAGCATAAGACTGACAAGGATCACCTGGTTCATAACAGTTCATTCCTCTAGTGGCTGGGCTCTGGTCTGGAGAGATAAGCTTTATTTTTCCTTTTTACATCTTCTTCTGGGGGGAATTTGGTGAGGTGTGTTTTTAAAGCATTGTAACATCGCTTTGCTGTTAAGCCAAAAAGCTCCAGAAGCATATCCAAACCTTGCCTCTGCTGTGACCTACTGTGCTTCTGAATGCTTCATTTAGTAGCTTCTGAGGGATTTGGACTAGCTTCATCACTGCTTAATGAGAGCAATTATTTGACTAATACATTCACATCAATACAGATCTGATGATACAGAATGTTGTTGTAGTGGTACTATTACCTAGACAAACCAATCTTTCAGTTAAGTCACAGAGGGTATACCAGTGCTAGTTCCTTAAGTCTTGCTCTTAAAGGAAGTGACCACTCATACATCGAAGCTCAACAAGATGATTTCTGCTCTGTTACTTTTCAAAAACCTTTGGGAGTCAACAGTCCAGATCTTACAGCTACAAAGCTTAAAAAAGGTGGCAAAGAGCTTTCAAATACATAATTCCACAAGTTCTGACCAATGTAAGATCTACCTGTTATTACTTAGTAAAGAAACCACCCACAATTATTAGATTATACTACAAAGTCTTACAGTAAGTGAACATAGTTTCTCAGTGTTTACATCTTTGTAGCAGTGGCATCTTTTCATCTCTGCATCTGTAGTTTTGTATGGAATTGAAAGGCTGTATAGGCCATATACCTCTCACTATCCTACATTAAGGCTATAAATGCCCTTGAGAAGTGTAAGTTTTAAAAGTCTGGGAGCTGAAGGTGGAGCATACTTAGGGATGTCAAGCATGGCAAAGCGTACCTTGTTAGCAAGGTATTTACTCAGAAAGGTTAGGTGGATTACAAGTTGTCCTGTATCAAAGCCAAAGCAAACAGTGGTTTGGACTATATTGTGAGGTAGGTATCAGCACTCCTACAGAGGTAGTATGAACTTCTGCTCTCTGTCCGCGGTAATGTACCCGATTTCATTAGCTCAGGTACCAGCAGCCAATGTGCTGTTCCCAATATTATATTATGCAGTCCTGGATTTAATGCTGACAAGAGGGTGGTTGTCAGGGTCAAGCAGAAGGGTGGTTTCTGTACAGCTTGTGTTTGGGCAAGCACAGTTTTGCCCTGGGAAAGTAGAGCAATTGCAGAAGTTTTCTTGTTCGTGTTTTGTTGTTTCTTGAAGTGAGTTTTTCTCAGAATTAGTTACATGTTAAACTGTGTTGCAGGGCTTTTCCTCCAAATGATAGGTAGATTACCATGGGAAAATGCAACTTTGTACCTGTTCCAATGTATCAACAAAAAAAGGTTGCCCCTGTATTATGGTTTTAAAACTAAAGAATTAACTTCCCTGAACTTCACAGAATACTTTAAGCATATTTTCTAGTAACAACCTCTTCCCTGTTCTGAGATCAGAGCTTCAGGTGAGACAGAAGGAAAATGAACTAAAGGATCATGCTGGTTTAAGCAGACTGCTCTGGGGCCTGCTCAGATCTAGAAGGCATCTTCTCGCTTTTGTGCTTGACAAATTCAAAAACATGCCCAGTAATGTTACTGATAAGCTCTGCTCGACCCTAGCCAGCCAGCTCCCAAGCCTGTCATCCTCCTGACCTGAATTCTGAATCCAGGCGTCTGCATCTGGAGAGTTGAGTAGTTTGGATGCATGGGAGGAGGTGATTTCCTCCAGGTGGCTGCAGGAGTTTGGAAAGCACAGTGCTGGCAGCAAACCTGAAGAACTGTGTGTCAACTCAACCCAGCTAAGTTTAGTAGCTCCAACCAGGCACTGTCTGTGCTACAGTTTGTTTTGTAGTTTGTACTTGTAGTTTGCCCGGTTTCTCATCACCCTTCATAATGAAGAGCTATAACTTTATCGACATATATGTGTAGCTAATGAGTCAAACACGCATCAAGTTCAGTGTGTTAAAAGTAACTATACTCAAGTGGCAAGTGTTCCCCTCCCTGGATGGAGTTTACAAATAGTTTTTGTTAGTTACTGTCTTGTGCTAGTTGGCCCAGAGACAACAAAGATGTAAGGAGCGTGTGCCTGTGAACTTTTGAATCTTTTGGATAGGTGAAGGATTAAGAGGTATTTCTAGACATCATTTAACCACTTGAGTTTAGGTGACAAAGGATGCTGCACACACTTGGAGGTGTCTGTATTTCTTCCTGTCAAACTCCTTATGTGCCACATCATCTCCTGCTACGAGGGATTCTGCTTACTCTCTTCTGCCTACACTTTCAAAAATACAATACCTGGTTAACCTGCATACCCTGGGGTTGGTTGTTTTTTATTTTTTTAAAATATCTGCTATACAATTGCCTTTGTTAAATATTTGTATTGTCTTTGTGAGCTTAGACAGGTAAGTCTTATTCTTGGAGGAGGAAGAAAGGGATCTGCTGTCATTGCTTTAGTTCTGATCTACTGGTCTTACAGATGGTGGAAACTAGTAAGCACGTGCTCATGCTTTGCTTGAAGTATACTGATAGTGCTGTCTAATAACACGCAGGAAGGATGATCGTTTCCTTATGCAGAATTCGAGCACTATACTCAAGGAGTCTCTTTTTTGTTTTATCCCAACCATATATGCTTTAATTGAATTAAGTAATTCCTGTTAGGGCATCTGGAGAGAAATTTGAAGGTTGACACAAAAAGCTAACTGCCATGCCAGGAATATATACTATTTCAAAACACAGTCATTAGTGCAAACAGCAAAAGTTGTCGTTCTAGTATGTTTATTAAAAACACATTGGAGTGGGAATATAAAAGGATAAAGCATAGCTATGTAAGTTTCTTCTGCAAAAGCTGTAAGTAGCCAGTGATTTTTGTTTTCCAGGATTTTCCTTAACACCCCAGGTAAGATGGTGGCTATTTAAAATTCCTTGGACTTATGGTGGCCAACAACTTGTGTGTGTACATGTAATCGTCTCTGTTCTGCTTTTTAACTTTTCTAGTGCAAGGCTTTCGTTCAGACTGACCTATTCTTTTGTAAAGCACAAGCATGCTTTTGAGAAGTAAGATTTACTGTATAGTCTGTGCCACTGTGTATTTCTGGTGTCTTTCCTATTTCTGTGTGAATTGCTAATGAGCTGAGCCACACTGTCCAAGATCTAACAGAGATAGTAAGAAAGGAAATAATTTGCTTTCCTAACTGGAATTACTGTTTACTGAAAAGTAATGGACGAGATAAGAATCCCATCTTTTTAGACAAAGTGCAATTGATATGACTGTAATAAGGTCATAACTTGCCAGAAAAGTTCTGAAACTGGAAAATCAGGCTTAACAGCTGAACGGGATGAGAAAACTGTCAATGTGATAAGAAGGCATGTTTCATCTCTGGGGACTTTCTTCCTCAAATGTTTTTTGTCAGTAATCAATTAGGCATTGCAGACAGCCAGGTTTAATCACTATGAAATAAACCTTGGCTATTCCTTAATTTCTGACTTTGCTAGCCATCAGAATACAGAAGCATGCGGTAAGTCTGGACCAGCCAGTTCAGAAAAACTTGTCCAGTTCCATATACACCTGTGGCAAAGTCCTATGCCTAGGAGACCTGCCCACTGATTTTATTCTCTTTATTGTGGTACTTTGCATTCTTGCTTTTCCTAGAAAAAGTGACATTACATATTGGCTAAACCTTTGATTTCATGGCTATGTAGATTTTAAAGATAATGTGATAGTCTAGGTCTCATTTGTTAAGCTTGAAGCAAATAATAATAAAAAAAGCTTGACCAAAAATTGCTTATTTTCCTATGTTATTTGCTTGAGACAGTAAACAGAGAAATGACTGTTAGTGTATTGTGCTCACTTTTGTTATACTCTGTAATGAGATTGTCTTAGCAGACTGGGAGAAAGAACTCTGGTTTTGCAGCCTTATTGCATGTTGGAGATTTAGTATGTATGGGCAGGATAGAGAAAGTAACATAATGTGAAGGAATGATCCAAATTGCTGGTCAAGGTCTGCTCTCCTTGCTGTCAGCCTGTATGTCAAAAGGAACATGAGCCAGCTGGTAAACAGTTTTTTCTTTTTTATTTTTTTTTAATTAAAAAGTATTCTCAGTCCACTGTCTCTAATGCTCTCACTTCGGGCTTTTTGACCCTAGGTTTGCTTGTTGCTCTACAAACAGCATCACTCCAAATAAGCAGTCTTTCATCATTTATAACATCTAAAATTTATTAGTGAATCCTCCTTGACTTTTCCTTGAAATACTGAAGTATATTTTTGAAACTTTTAGTACCGAAATTGAATTCTTCAAGAATATTTCAGTATGTATATTTTTTCACCTGTATCTACTGAAATACTGTTATGATTTTGTTTTGGTTTGAGCTTTCCCCAAGCAAAAATGGATACTCTTGTAGTTGGAATTGGCTATAAAATATTTTTTATGTCTTTTATGGTACTTACAAGTGGAGATCATAAGGGTGTTCTATCCTTGTAATTCTTGTAATTCTGCTGTTACATTAAAATGAGATAAGCATGCTATAACTGCTGCTGCAAACCATTGTCTGACCTTTATTTTAAAAGAACTATCATGTTAGGAGCAGAGCTAAATGGTGACTATGCAACTATAGGAAACAATGATCACTCTACCTTGTAGTTGTACAGCGCAATCAGAAACAGGATGGCACGAAGTTCAAACTTCAAGATTTGAATCCCCTACAGAATAAGAAAGCATTAGCAAACTCTTCCTGGCTGAGCTTATTCTAGTAACGTTGGAAATGCTGCAGTAGGTGTGACTTGTATTGCCAGCGCACTTGCATCAAGTTATCCAGAATTCCTACAAGCATGTCTGAGAAATGTTACTTCAAGGTAATTTTTAAATCTGTCTTCTGCTTTCCTGATACAAGCAGTTCCCTTTGAAATCAACACAGCCTTACAGAGTGTGGAGCTGAGAGCAGAAGCTGGCCTGTAAATCAAAGCTTTGATCGCTTTTGAAGGTGTTTTTCCAATAAAGGATTCTCGAGGTGATTTTTGTGGTGTTGTGCTGAGAGAGTCTGACACCATCATGCTAGGACAAGTGCAAGATATTCAGAGTTCAGCCAAGCTTGACCAGAACGAACTGCATAGTAAACTAACTGGGGTTCCCCGTTATCAGGCTACCATGAGCAACATGCGGGTACAAATATAATAGTTCAGTTTCTCTTACAATCTCTGAAATTCATAAGTATTGAAAAAAAGAGCTCCTTATGTGAACATACGTCTAACAAAATCAGGAAAAGTTAAATAAAAAAAATATTTTTCTGGTTATAAATAAGAACTTTTATAATGGTTATAGTGAAGGAGGAATGGCAACTCAACATGCAAATGGAGGAAGGTGAGGCAGAGTTAATGAAGAAGGATAGAAGGGAGAAATGTGCTACAGTCCAGTCAAAAACGTAAGCAGCTCATTGAAAACACACTGAAAAATTAAGTAGAGACTGGCAGTGTGCATGGAGGCTGACCTGAAGCTGTGCATTGAAAAAAAGTGTGGAGTTACTGTGAAGGAAACGTAGTGACATCCTCTTACCTGAAGCTACAAGTGCCTAATAACAGATCTACTTTCATCTGTTCTTTGTGCCTACTGGAACATGAACGTCCTGACACTTGCCTGTGGTTTCCTCTGCTGAGAGGAAACAACAGGGAATTGCTCACATCGATGGAGGATTTCTTCAGCACGTTTGCAAGTGTAACACTTGTTCGATCTATTGAGTCCATATTTGGACTTGTCCAAAGTAGGAAAAAGACAGGCATACCTATTTTACCTTCTCCTATGGAAAAAAAATCCCCCTCACTAACCAGCAGGTTAAAGATCCAATCAGTCTTGCTTTTCTCTCAAAATTGCAAAATTTGCATCCACACAGGAAGTGTGCCCCATCATTGCAAATCCCACATATAATTCATTGACATGTTGGAAAGAAAATGGAATCTTATTTACAAAACTGAAGTTTCTGGTATGAGTTTCAGCAGCTGTGCAGAGCACTGGAACCACTGGTTCCAAATGCTGGTGTTGTGCAGCAAGCTGTCACTTGTTCTGCTCCACAACACAATGAGAAATCTCCCAGCTTTGGTATGATATGAGTAATAGAGTAAATCAATGAATTAAGCAGTCTCATGGGGCAAGGTGGCCTTACCCTAAAACAAGCCAGTGTTTCTGCACTAATACTGTTTTGATATTACTTCATTTGTATGCTTGCTTAATTCAAACCTTTAGTTCTAATCAGAGATGTATTACAGTATTCATTCTGTAGCCTAATTCTTATTTTTGGATGATAGCTAGCTCCTTATGAGAGCAGGGATGTACTGTGCTGCTATGCTTTTTTCCTACTGCTGAAATTAAATAGCGTTGTTAAAAGGCTTTGTTACCTAAGCTCTTTAAGTGGTAAATATATTTGTTTAAATGTTTATTACAGACCTACAGCAAACAGGCTAAATATGGGGGGAGGGGGACCACTTAGTTTCAAATCCAGGCTCTGTGCTTTTGAGGTCAAGGCTTTGTGCATGTATCTAACTGTAAATCCTACTCCTCCTCTGGTTTCTCCTTTATTCACTCTGGAATAAGTATTTTGGAGAAGCAGTTGCGTGGGAGTTTTGTGGTTGCTTCGAGGCCATTTTCAAAATACTTTTTGCAAAACTTTTCTTGTGCAGTGTGGTATTCCATCCATTTCAATAAGAAAAACTAGACTTGCTTCAATTTTGCCTAAAAGGAAAACTAGATCCTGGAGGAACAGAGCTGTTCTTCACATCTTATTTACTCTTAATTCCCACAGAAAAAGAAAGAACAAAAGAGAAACAGAGACTTTGAATGTCTGGTAAGCATAGTGTGCTTCTCAAAACATCTGTGAAGGGGGGCCAGTTCTGGCAGAAAACTGCCAGATGGCTGCACTGAGCTGCGCAGGTCATATTAAGTGCAGTTCAACAGGAAGTGTTGCTCAGCTCGGAAGGGGTGTTGGGGAGCTTTCTTGTCCAACATCTGGCTCAGAGTGGGTTACTAAGGTCTTTATCCCATGGGACCTTGGAAAGGGATGGAGACTGCACAGCTACTCTGGAGAACCTGCTCTGCCGCTTGGCCATCTTCACAATGGAAATTACTTTCCTTCAGTTGTATCTGAACCTCCCCTGCTTTAAGACCACTGCCTCCTGACCTCCTGCTGTGTAGCTCTGTTGAAGAGCCTTATTCCAGTGTTTCAGAATGATCAAAAATGTTAAGGAGCCTTATTTAGCCATTTTACTTTGCAGGTATTGGCTGCTACTGGGTGCCCTCCCTACCCCATGGCCATCTTTTTTCAGTCTGAACAGATTCAGTGACCCTCTTGGTGGCCTGATACTGCAACCGCAGTGACTGCTAGAGATGGGCTTTTTCGCTAAGCAAGCCTGTTGGGGATGGGACAGGAATTCTGTTTGTAACAAGACTTCATCATCTTCCTTGTAAGAATGGAGCTGTAGGATTCCAGGTCTGCCTCAAATGCTGGGTTTATCTTAATTTGTAAGTTACCTTGTTTGTGAGTAAAGCTTGCTTCAGCTTGGAAGCCCCTGACTCCAGCCCACAGTGGGAACAGTCACTGTCCATGACGGGCCCTCGTGGCTCTGGTCTGAGGGGGGCTTGTGAGGGCAGGAGGCCACAGCCTATCCAGAGCTGGCCTAGAGTCTAGGCTCTGGTCTGAACTGCAGTTCATTATTTTCCAGTCAAATTTGTGCTGTTATGGCTCTGTTGTGTCAGTAGAGTTGAAAGAACATAACCGAGCTCTGGAAAAACAGCAGCTAAAGGCAAACCTAAGGCTTTATCCTCAGTGCTTCTGAGCTCCTTGAGCCTCTCCCTGACAAAAGTGACTCGTGGCAGCCTTTGTTTGAGGGGGGGAAAAATAATCATCTATGCCCTGGAAGCAAGTCCTCTATGTCTGGTGCTGCTGCTGCTGCTGGAATGTCTCAGCTGAGTGAGGTTTCGTGCTTTGGGGAGAGGCAGGGCGCTGTGCAGGGCCGGCATGGCAGCCGGGGGTGCGGGTAGCACTGGTGGTGGCAGGCTGCAACCCGGGCGAGTGCCCTGGGCGACGGCGCAGGAACGCCTCAACGCCTGCATCTGGATTTAGTGACTTCTTGGTGTCTGATCGTCAAGTCACAACATACACGCAGTAAGTGCGCTGGGGCTTCTGACTGATTTGCGCTATGATTTTGTTTTTCTCCTTTCTGCTTGATAAACAATATTCTTTTCCAATTGCTTGTAACTTTTTAAAATTCTCATATTTTTTTGCTGCCGACACGTTTTCCTCGTATTTTCCTTCAAGCCTGCACGCTGTTCCCCAGCGGGCCCTGCCGGAGGTGAGGCCCTGCGGACAAGGTGCGAGAAGGCGGGCGGTCGCCTCCCGCCGGGGATCCGCCTTCAGCCGGCAACGGCCAACACGCCGGCAACGGCCAACACGCCGGCCCCAGAGCGCCCAGGCTCGCCCCGGTGACGTGCAACGCCTCGGTCCCGTAGCCCCGCGCTGCACGCCGGGCCGCAGGGCCGGGGCGGGCGCCGGGCGGGGCGGGCCGCCATCCCGGCAGCACCGCTGTGGCGCGGGGCGGGCGAGCGAGCGCTGCCCGGCAGGCGGCGCTGTAGCGGCCTGCGCGGCTCTCGGCTCCTCTCGGAGCTGCGCTGCGAGGAGCCCCCGTGTGTCCGCCATATTGGCGCCCGCGCCGCAGCCGCTGCGCGTTGTTCCTCCATCTCCTGCCGGCGCGGCCGAGCGGAGCCGAGCGGGGGAGGGGACGTCGGCGCCGCCGGGCGGGAAGCGGGGCGAGAAGGCCGCGCGCTGCCGGGAGGAGACGGAAACGAGCGGGGCCCCCGTCCCTCCGCGCCCGCCCCCTGCGCCACCCGCCATGGCGAGGAGGCCCGGCGGCCCCTGAGCGAGGCGCGCACGCACGCACAGACCGAGACTAGCCCCCCTCCCGGCCGCGGCCCGGCCCGGCCGCCATCAGCGGAGAGAAGCCGCCCGGCTCCCGCCTCCGCCGCGACATGGAGGCCGTGAAAGCCTTTAACAGCGAGGTGTGTAACCCCCCTCCCCGCGCCTTCCCCTCGGGGTCGGGGAGCGGGCGGCGTCCCGGGGCCCAGCGCCTTCCCTGCCCCGCTCCCGCTGCGCGCGCCTCGCCGCGGGGAGGGGGCGGGAACCGGGGGGGGCCCCGGCGCGGCGGAGTGGGGGTGGGGGGCGCTCTCGCCGGAGGCCCGGGGGCTTCCCCCCGGTGTCGGGCGGGAGCGGGCCGCTGCCGCCGGCCCTGGGAAACGGGGCGGGGGGGAGGGGTAGTGGAGGCGCCCCCCCACACCGCTGCTTCCGCCGTGGGGCTGGGGGCGGCTGAGCGGATCCGAGGGGAGAGGCGCGGGGAGGCCGAGGTGGAGGCCGCGAGGCGGAGGAGGCCTCCGGGCTGCGGTGGGGCGGTGATGCCCGACCAACTTCACGCAGCGGCCGGAGGAGGCTGCGCGGGGCGGCCGGGCCGCCGGGTCCTGGCGCTTCCCGCCTCTCTCCTCCTCCTCGCCTGTGACATGTGTGGCCGCCCGGGCAGCGCGCACTTGTAACACCTCGTGGAGCTACGTTTTAAATCTGGGGCTGGGAATACAAAGGCCTGGAGGCCCGTCTCCGTGTTTGAGGATGGTACCTTCGCGATGGTCAGGGTGGAAGCAGACGTTCCCTGCATGCGGCCCTGAGCTCAGGTCCTGCATCGAAGCACTGTGCTGAGGTGGGGCAGCGGCACCCCAAAACACGTGCTGACGGGGTCAGGTATTGATGCGGCACCTGGCTTCTCTTTTGTGCCAGTAGTTAATGTTTATTTTATTGCAAGATAGTTCTTGTGGCGACTCATATTTCTTCCTCTTGATTGTGAGACTTCGTATCATTTATTTTTTGAAGTTAACGTAAGAGCAAGGGAAATAGGTGTTTATTTTCTTTATAGAGTAGCCCTATGTCTTAAAAATACATCTTTATTCATGTTAACTGTAGAAAGTATCAGCTGTGGTTACAAGTATACTACAGACTGCTCAGGTGTTGCAGCTCCGGCTTGCCCTCGTGCTACCCCCGGTGGGGAAGTAGTACAGTTTTAATGATTTTAAGTAATACAGTAGTGGTTTGGGTTTTTAAAATGTTAATTTGATTTGTAGTGGAACAGTGTGCTGTGTTGTTTCTACAAGCCACAATAAGGTAGGTTTTTAAAAAGGGCAGGTACTTTCTCGTAACTGAGGAGCGGTTGAAAAACTAACTGCTGTGTGGTTCTAGGTGTTGCACTTTATGCAGGTTGAATTTTTCAGCAGAAGAAATCACACTGTGGCCACTAGAAGAAAAAACAAATAGTAGAAACTCTTCTCCTATTTTTTTATTTGATTAACCTATGTGCTGTATTGTTAAGCGGCGAAAAGGAAGGGTCTAGTCATGAGAGCAGAAGAACATAAGCAGATTAGAACCTTCTCGTTGTATTTACCTACAATGTGTGAGCAAAAGTCTTTGCATTCAAATTGGAAAACAACTTCTGGCTGACTTTCTGAGCACTCAGATATAAGTACTGAAAAAAATAACTCTGGAGACTAATGGTGAGAACTGTACTGAAGAGGAGAGTTTGAAGAATATGCCTTAAATCTTCCAAATGCTTCAAAACCAGTAAACTTCAGGTTGTCAGAAAAGAAAATGCAGATCAGGCAGTGACATTTTAATCAACTTATCTCCTATGGTATAAATAGACAGCATCTATGAATAGACTTGTTTTTATGACTTCTCTTTCAGTTTTCTTTTAACCTGTGTCTCCATTTGAATGCTGGGCTACACTGATAGAAAGGTTTTAAGTACTATGACTAAACCTCTTAACCTGAAAGTGAACGGTACAAAGCTTAATATGTTTGGGGAATCCTGCATGTCATTGCTGGCCACTCTTAACACCTCTGTACGCAGCGCAGAATTTGACTTTAACTTAACTTTCCATCATGGTCTCAGGTCTAACTGACCTATGCACATTTTGCATTTTAGGACTGTGAAATGATCAATAATTATCTAAAGTAGCTGAAGTATACGAGTCAGTAGATTTGGTTTGTGCTGTATGTAAATGCTGTCAATTAACTTAGAAAATATATGCACTTCACTTCTAAAAATCCTTTTCTTTGTTTATGTTATGTTTTAAGGTTGTGTTGTCCTCCAGAAATGATGTCAGGAGTTCTGTTCTAGAGATTTTTGGCTTAAAATAGACGTAAATTAAATTTAGTGGCAGATGGGATAGACTAAATTATACAAAAACTTACCATGCTTTCACTTACGCAGTTTGCATTCAGTTAATAATTTTACAACAGTTTATGTAACTTACTGGTGAAATCCGGATGACACTTTAGAAAGAACATTCCAAATACATTTAAACACTTAAGTCTGCTGATTGGGTACTTCTGGGGTTGGTGTGGTTTTGTTTGTTTGTTTGTTAGTTTTTAAAGGAAGGAGTTATGTTTGGATTCTGCAGTGAAGCTAAAATAAAGGCAGCTGTCCATCTAGGTAGCATGGCTTACTCCAAATGTGCGTGTGAGATAAGCATTGTATTATAGCTATGCTGTATGACAGTGAGAATTGATTAACATAAACCTGTCATTAATTCGATTGGACAAAATCAACTTTATTTGAACTCTGACTACTAGAAAGAATTCTGTCTCTTGCGGAAAGCTCTTCATTGTCTAGTGATACCTGACATTATCAGTGTTGTACCTAATTGTATATGTAAAATTAGCCCCAACATTTAAAGTCTTGGGAAAGATAAATTTAAAGATGAGAAATAATCACACTGCTAAAGCAAACATATTCAGTATTGTTTTCATGTTGTGGTTGATAATTTTACTATTTGATTAAAACTGCTCGGCAACTGAAAAATAGACTATTATACAACTGACTTAATATACTGTTGAGGTAATTGGCAATATTTTATACCACACAGTTTATAATTTGCTACAGTTGACATCATGAAGGCTAACCATTGCAGAATCATTTTCCTCCAGGTCTCAGTTCAGACCCCGAGTTTTTTTCTGGAAAACACATCAAAGTCAAGAACAGTTCTTGACAGAAGAAAATGACTGGAATTTGTCAATTTTTTTACACGTTCTTTAAAATGTATTTTGTTAAAAAGGAATTGAAATGGACTAGAGGCAAGGACATGTACTGTCACAATTCCAGAACTCAGATGGTAATGTTTTAATTGCAGACTTAATTAAAACTCAGTTACTTGTTGTATAGTCAGTTCAGTGTTAAAGTCTTGCTGTCAGCTTCAAATCTAGCCATCCTCACATTGGTTTCAGCTACTGAAGTTTTTTTCAGGTGCTGTACTGCCTAGAGTTTTCCTGCCATACTTGTCCTTTTTGCAGTGGCAAGCTTTGTTTTTCTAAAGTATTTTCCACTATAATTTGAAGAATACATGCAGACAAATGTGAAAGGAGATCGTTGGATGCTTTAATTCTGAAACAAATTTAATTATTTTTAATTTTTTTTCATTATGAAAGAATAAATATGCATAGTTTTACAGACAAGTCAATAGTCATAGGACTGGAATTAATTTTAGGGGAAATAGGTATCAGATTAGTTCTAAGTACAGGATAAACTGCATCTTTGAAGCAATACTTTGTTTAGTCATATTAACTGCATCTTTAAATATTGAGTAACAGGAATCTTGAAAGGACATTGATTTAAGTTTTAGAGGGCATATTCAGCTTAGAGGCTGATTTCTTTTAAAACTGCAATAGTAATTCACTGATCTAGTTCAATTAAATGTAGCATTTCTATTCACTTAAAGTTTCTCAATATCTGTAATCACATACAGGCACACATCTCTTCATGTACAACCTTCGTTAAGTCTTGTTGTCTGTGATGCTGCCCTTACTGGGTTTTTTGTTTGCAAAAAACACCAAAAATATCTCGTGCATTCGTTATGCACACTTTAGTCAAATAGTTGAAAAATACTTGTAATTTATAAGTTGCTGAGACCGGTACCTGCAGTCTTGAACTACAGCCATTTAGAAGGTTAGCAACAGTAAAACTTACTTAGGGCAGTTTGATAGCTTAAGAAAAAAACCCAGCAAAATCAAAAAACATATTTCGTTGTAGTATTTACATTGTTGAGTCTAATGAACAATAGTTGTTTTAGCATCCCGTGCTTCAAATTCGAGCTGAAATTTAGTGGAAAAATAGATTTTCTATTTGTCAGGCAACACAATATATTATGACATGAGAAAGGCAGTTGTGAAAACAATCATTTATGTTTAGGAAAAAAAAAACCCGAAAAAAAGAGTAAGGCAGAGTTTCTCCCTTGGAGGGCAGGAATGACGGAGTCATGTGTCTTCAGTTTCTTTTCAGAAGTGATGTGTTCATTTGAGCATGTTTTGTATAAAAAGTATAATTCCTCTTTTCTGTACAGTTGGGTGCTAATCTTTTCATAAACAAATTGAATGGAAAACTAAATGTCATTATGGAGATGTGGAATATGCTCTATTCCATCTTAAAACTGTTTCAAGATGAAGATGCACATAAAGCACTGTAAGATTAAGGTAGTGATTACAGTTTGCTTAGAGTGATGTGGGTTTCTGTGTCTTTTCTCTTGTTAATGTAAATGTCATCTAGGGTGTGAGAATCATAATTAAAACTTCCACAGCATTGCTAGGCTGGGGTTCAGCTGTTACTGACAATGAAAATGGTTGTCCTCGAATAGCTCACCATAAAGTGGAGTCACAGTGAGCTTTTGGCATGCAGAATGGTTGAGAGACGTGTAAGATGATAAGTGATACATAAAGCGATCCTTGCTACTTTTAGGTTAACTGGTTCTTCTGAAATCTGTCAGTGGTAGGGACATAAGTCACTGATCATTTGCTGGCAGTGCTGTTGTCTATATACTTGCACTTCATTGTCTGTTAGTCACCTTTATCATGTTGTTTCTTCAGAAGATATGTTTCAAGTGGCAGTGGGGAATAGGTCGGCTACAATTTCAGAAATGTGACCCTTGGAAATAATCCACACTTTAATTACTGAGCATTGGAGTATAGGTGCACAAAAGCACAGAAATGTAAATCACATACTTTATTTTGACTATTTAAGTGGCATATTCTGAGTCGCTGAGGAGGCTTTTTCACAAAAGAATGCCAGTTGATGCTAAAAAAAAAAAAGTGCTAAATAGTAGGCCTCATGAAGATGCTAAATGGAGATGCATGCTGAATAGCTTGGGAGAGTGAAAAAAAGGATGCTTTTTGAGATGAGGAGCCAGGGCTTTGATTAGTGCAAGTAGTGGTGCTACCAGTTATGTATAAGGAACAGTGAAAGGGCGTGTAAGCTACTCCCTGGTGAGATATTTTTCTTAGATTCTGCTGCACGTTTCAGTTGTCTGAAGCACCTGAAACATCTGCAGAGTTTTTTTTTCCTAGCTGCTGAAAAAAGTGGGAAAACTTGTCTGTTTCCTCTTTTCTGTTACTAGTCATAAAAAAAGTGCGGCCCTCTTTCACATCCTCTGCTGTTTTGAAGGATTTTTTGCAACTATGATATATTTAAAGTGTTCTTCTTTTTTATTTGATAACCATCAATTTTGTTGTAGCAAACTAGGATGAAAGCTTTTGGTTTACCTCTATTCTTATTTTTCAGAAGAAAAAGTTAACTCAGTGATATTTGCATATGCATGTGGACCCACATACATCTGAAAAGTTGTCTCTGTTTTTCATTCTAAACCTCTGGGGTGGATGTGAAAAAGGTTTTATTTTGCTTTATAATCCCATAGTGCTACTCAGAGAAAACACTGAATCTTTATAAACTGTATGAATTCCCTAAAATACAGCAAAATATCTAAGGATTTGTTAATTTCCCTTTTGCTCTCAGGAACATTAAGAGCAATATCAGTGAAATGTAAATATTTTACTCCATCCCAGCAAGAGCTGAACTTTGCTGGCTCTCCACTATCTGCTTTTTGTTAAAAGGACATAGGGAAAGGAAGTCTTTCTGTCTTCAAGATACAGTAAATATTAAATTGATGTTCACCTGATTGAATATCTCCATGTGTGCAGTATAAATATTTATAGTTTTAATATAACGTTTTCAAAGACTGTTTTGACCTTAGACTTTCACCAGTCACAGGATCTTGACTTCTTGCCTTGTAAAAATGTGATCATGCAAGTCTGTTAAAAGCCCAAAATGTTAGAGGCTTTTTTGTGCATAACTTGGGCAAGGATCTCATTTCTTCTGTGAAGTAGTGTAGGACAGTCAGTCATAGATTGTTTTTTTTCCTTCAATATATACGCTTTAAATTTCTTCTTAAACTGTGGTCTAGATTAGATCCCTGTAAGCCTGGGAAGGTCATGTAGATCTCTGGATTCTGCTAACAGTCTTGAGTTGTAACTGGATAGTTAGAAGTATGAGTATTGATCCTCCTTGCTACTCTGCTACTACTATGAGAGTAGTGAACTGTTCTGTAGTTCAAAACAAACGCACTTCTGAACTCCTATGACTTCAGACCCTTTGAATTTTTGCCTACTCACTAAGACCATGCCTGGGGCTGCAGTCTTTGGCAAAGTACTTGAAATTATTTCAACAGGTCTTAATTGAGTTTGCCATCAGCAGTCTGTTTTCCTGTGGCAGTTGTGAACGTGGAGTCTAGTAATTGAAGTGGCTTTCTAACAGAAAAAAAAAAAAACATTCAGAACAAAAGTATGGGATAAAGCAGGTCTTAAAATACGGTCTAGACACTTCATTACTTTTGCAAGGAATTTTTTCACTTGGGAAGAGGCCCAATTTTGGTTTTTTGTGTCTGTAAAAGTGGTCTATCGTTCTACCTGGGAACAGCCACTGTGAAATTTATCCCGAGTGGTTGATTCAGCCTTGCTGAGAACCCATGTCCCTGGCCTCAGCAGCCATTGGTGTAACTCCATTGTGAGGCCTGGGACAATAGTTCGTAATTGTCTGTTCAGGTGTGTATCCAGAGTTCAGCAAGCTTGTCTTTGAACTCAATATTAGTCCTTGTTCCTGTATCAGAACTTTTCATGAATTGCCTGTGCATTTCTTTCCTTTCATTTCCTTGCTTCTTTGGAGCTACTTTTATGCGGTATTTCTCTGGGAGCACCTGCAGCAGCAGCAGCAGTGAACTATATAATTTTATTAACCTTATTCAGCAGCTGTTTCTACACTGTAGGGTACGTGTTCTTTAGGAGAAAAGGAGGATCTTCAGCTGCTGCGCTAGTTCTTGTCTTCACCTGTCCTTGCCAGTTGTACTGACCAGAAGGAGACATTTTTAAAAGTAGAATTGGTTAAAATTTGGAGGAAGAAGTGATTGCATTGCCACCATGAACCTCTTTATCTGCATCATAAATATGTATTTCTTGTAGTAGCCTTCTCTCTGTTGCTGTTAGGCTTTTGGCAAGTGAGCTACCATTTGTACAAAAATGGCACCTATGGATATACAATAATTTTATAATTTTCTTCCCATTTTTTTCAGGTGTTGCCTGGTTTTACTGTAGGTTTTGATTGTATTAGGTTTTAGGGTTTTTTGAGGTTCCAAGTGAATAATACCAGATTGTTACCTTTTCTCCTAGCTTTGTGATTATATAGGTAGCTGATGAACATTTTCCTGATGCTTTGATGTAAACATAATGCACACATTTAATATAATAAAATGCATATGTGGAAGGTAGGGCTTGTCACCTTTGTTACAGTGTTTGCTGTTGCTGGGTTTTGAAGGTTGGCAGAGTACGCTCTGGTTCCTGTTTACAATGAGGGCACAAAAGAGCATGTAAAAGCAGAAGGGGCAGAGCTGAGATCCAGAGGTAGTAGCAGCAAGGAACGGTGGTTTGTATGGATGGCTGCTGAGCAGTAAAACCACTAAGATATTGGAGGCACCTGTTTTGGTAGCCTTGAACTTGTTTATTGTGACGTTCTATCTATAACATACAGTTTTGAAAGACTGGAGTAAATACTCCTTTATAAGATGACAGCTGCACAAGGTGTTTTATGCAAGGCAGTGAACAGTTGTCTTATATATTTGAATTGGAATTTTTAATTGAGTTAGCATGTGTTCTTGGGAAAGGTATCTCAGAAGATTCATCTTTTTGTGGTGTTTGGCCTAGGGTTCAATGTTTCCAAATGTTCATTTGGAGTTGTGGTGAGGGTTTCCTTTTTTTTTTTCCCTTTTTTTCCCCCTTCCCCCCCCCCCCCCCCCCCGTTTTTAGTATTTATTAGTTACTTTCAAAAAGTGAAGTAGAATTAATTATGTGCATCCTTTCCATTCCTATTATTCTGTGACTTTTTTTTCTTCTAAAGAAGTACAAAATACTGTAAAGTGCTGCTCACTTTGGTGAGCAAAATGGTTTAAAAATTTTGGTCTCATGACATGACTGTATAGAGCTCTCTTGACAAATAATTTAGAAATTAGTATGATCAATAAAATACAATTATAATATTTTTATATTGATGTGATTGCAGTGTTAAAAAGATTAATGATCATGCTTGTAAATGTCTTTGGATATTCCAGCAGTTAAGTCCAAAGAACTTGTAATGTGTTAACCAGAACATTGGAAGCCTATGGAAAGATCTGATCAGACTAAAGTTTTTCAGAATACTGAATCTTCTATGCAAATTAACAAAACAAAGCTGGTTCACATGAAAAGGAATATGTTGTTTTCTGAATCTGCTCTAAATTACAGTTTCAGATAATGTGTTGAGTGTCATAGCTTTGTTACCAGATATGGGATGCACAGTAGTAGCAACTGCTGCTTAATTTTCAGGAAAGTGGAACACTGAATGGGAAAGAAGGATTTATATAACTGATATATTGGTTGGATATATGGATATAACCCTCTATAAACCATGATTTTTTAACAAATTGTAAATCATGAAGCTTCATTATGAATGCAGGGGATTTTAAACCATATCTAAGGAGAAAACATTTTGAAATCAGGGCAGCTTTTCTTGTGAGCCCTAAAAACAGTTGGCAGAGAAATACGTGTCTTTGATTTTCATAATGTTTGGGATCTGTCCCTACATTTCATCTCTCATGATTGTAGAGGTGTGATTGTATTGAGACTTTACTAAGGCATTTAACTCCATGCTGCATGCACCACATTTTACCAAACCAGTGTAATGCAAACAAGAGTGAAAGGCACTTCTCCAGTGTTGGCAGCCCCCAAGCTCACCTCTGGAAATCTATAGAGACTGACGTTGTCTATGAAGCTGATCGATTTTCCTGTTGGTGATCTAGAATTAGCTATAAAATCATGATAAAGTGTTAATGATGGAAATTAGCCATATGGCAGGAATGATAAGAGAAGAAGCAATATAACAAGCGTATTTCACTTCCTGTGATTTTTCTCATGTGATATACTTTTAAAGATTATATGGATCATTTGTCATCAGTCTTTCTTTTCTGTTGTTGGGAGTTTGAGCACTGGTAAAGCACACAGTCTTGCCTAGCTATTTCACATGGTCTATTTAGTTTTTTCTAAGCTTTCTGTTTCCATGCAGTGAACATCCTAAGTTACTATGAAGTGAAAAAGAGCAATTATTTTATGGCTTGTTAAAGGGCTAGGACCGAAAGAAGTATGTTCTAGAGGTAAACATCTATTCCATAGTTGTATGCAATTCAGGAGCCTAGAGTTGAATCCAGGTGATTTTTTTAAATTCCAGTATTACATTCATAGTCTATTTGTACAAAGCCAGCTGTACCGATGGAACTCAGAAGCTTTCATTGAAAGTAGTAATGAAGAGGGTTTAGAGGAAATTGTAAATAGACTGTAATGTGCCTTTTGGCTCAAATATATGAAAACTAAAATGCAATCTTGGCGTTCCATCCCAAATTGTTCAGGTTCAGGAGATTTGAAAGTTGGAGTTGTGCTTCCTCAAAATGAAAGGGATAGGAGATGGACTGAGCAAAGACTGTGATGGTAACACCTGACTTCATGTGCTGAAATGTGATGGGCTGGAGAGACTGTTGTATCACCTTAGCATTCTATTTCACTTAATTGCTTATACATTCAGTTAGGATGAATATTCAGATGTCTTCTTTAAACATAAACATATGTAATGAGCGGTATATAATACAACTGATGTGTGAGGGGGTAAGCTTCTTATGTGAATGTTCTCGGCTGTTTTTAATTTTTTTATAAATCAGTTAACTGCAACAGTAAAAGGAAGTCATAGACTGGGATATCAAGGATAGTGACAATCATTTTATATTTGTTAATTTAAACCATATGTCAGGCACTTCAAGTGTTTGAAAACAATTTTATTAAGATAGTTGTTGAGTTGCAACCCTCTCTTCTTTGCTTTTTTCAGTGTTGGATTTTGGCAACTTGTCTTGGTTGGTTGCTGAAAGAACTTTTCATTGTTTTCCCTCCAAACTGAAATACCTTATGCTGAATGGAGCACCTGCCATTCTGGTCATCCTACATATCTTTGGTATATATTTTAACATTTCTGTGCAGCACAGAGAGCAACAAGGTGCTGATTGGTAGATCCTAGTCAGCATCAAGGAAAAATCCTATTCACTGAGGGTGCTCATGTAATTTAAGTAACTTTTCCTAGAGGTTAAATTTCAGGAGTGTGCAAAATGCAACATAATAGAAATTTGTTGATTCTGTCCTTTTTTTTTAAAGCAACAACTGACAATACTCTCTTCTTGTTCTTTGCAGTGTGGTGATATAAATATTGGTAAGCAATTCAGTGACTATTTCTATATATACAGTTGGATTTGATTTATTTTAATGCTGTTGAAATGTGAAATAAATTAATGTAATTTAAGGTAATACCTATTAGGCTTGACTTCTAGTTACTTGTTTTGGCTTTTGAACATGGAAATTGCAGACATCTGTTATTATATATGATGTCTGGTTAGTGTTGTGTCCTGGTAGCAGCCAGGGAGAACTGTAATAATAATTCAGTAGAGATATGTGTAATTGATATCCCTGACATGCTTCTGGTCATAATCTTGTAATTATTTGGACTGAGTCCTAGAGTATCAGTATCAAAATGTTTATTCTCTTAGTTGCTGGAAGTTGTTGCTGGAAGTTGCTGTTCCTTTGGGTCACGTGAGACCAGAGGTGTTCATAGCTTTCAAGCCTTCTGGTGGCAAAATTAGTCTTATATGAAAAATTATTTCCTAGCCACTCTTGTCTTTGTAAGATGTGGCCAGAGGTGTGAAAAAGGATATATTACTTATGCAGCTGTATTTTAATAAAGTTAGTACTGTGGTCTGATTTTCATTCAACATTTTGTTAGGGAAAAAGCTGTCTGACTCTCTTGCCTGTTGAGTAAGTGGTGAAAGATCTTGGAATTAAGTGTTGGGCTTTGCAGAATATAGTGTGCCATTGCCTTCCATGGAGAAGCAGTAACTGTAAGCGACTGACTTTTCAAAGATGTAGTTCATGTGCGTGCAGCCTGGTCTTCTCTTGAGAGACTTTAGACTGTAGCTTAGCACTGTGTAGTATACTGCCTTGTAAATTACAGCTATTTGCAATAGTGCACTTTTTATAGTTATTTACAATAGAATTAACTTTTAAAGCGTTTTTGAATTACGATTGTAATGATAAAATTAGTTGGCATTACTAAACAATCACATTTTGAAATATGCTGATGAATTTCCAGGCTTTCACTAATCCTTTTTTGAAGGCCACTTTTCTTAACAGAATTAAAGAAAAAATACAGAACAGAAAGTCAGTGCCTGATCTGTAGTGTCAGTCTGATCTTTTGCCTTTCCCCCCATTCTGAACATATATTTTAAATAGCTTGTTAATCTTTGAGCAAGCCCTTCCCCGCGCCCCCCCCCCAAGTTTGGAAATGGGACGTAGCTTATTAAAAGTTCTGCTGAAGAAAGGGAGTCTCAATAATGCTGTTAAACCTAACTTTTATGTACACTGGAATATTGCCTTTTATGTAGTTTCTTAGCTCAATGTCATTGCTTTTTGCTGTACAAATCATGTAGTTTTATTAGATAGAGGAAGACACAGAATTGTGAATATAATAGGCTTTATTTGATAGCCTGGTCTTTTCTTGGACATGATACTTAAATATACATTTATGTAGTAAATCTGTGTAAATTTTGCATTTGGAACCTGTTGATTCTGAAGGAGGTGCATGGGGAAATGACACTTTTCCCATTGTCCAGTAAATGCATGCAAAGCCCCTGTGAGGTCAATTTCCCATCTATTTCTAGATAATATTGATTGATGATGGAGGAAGTTAAAGAAACACTTGCCTTAGGATATGATACTAAAAACTCAGTCTTAAGGCATTTGTTTGGTTTTATTTTTAACCAGTGTAAGAACAGAAAGGATAACTCAATTGGAGGTGATGAGAAGTAAGTACAATTTGAATTTGTTTGAAACAATACACAGGTGATGTCCTGGTTTTGGCTTGGGGAGAGTTAATTTTCTTCTTAGTAGCTGGTGCAGTACTGTGTTTTGATATGATAAAATGAGGAAGAATTGGTGTGACTTTTATGAAAGAAAATAATGTGTCATATATGCACTAGAGTTCTTTGAGACAATTAGAAAACATGTGGACAGGGAAGAACCAGCTGGTGTTACTAGGATTTCCAAAAAGTAATTGAGAAGATCCATCCCCAAAAGTTTGAAACTATGCTACTAAGGATGAAAGTGCATCCTTACATAATGGATAGTAAAAGGGGAGATGGGGGGGAAAAGTTTCTGTGGAGACATGAATTATCTTTCTTCATGGTGGAATCTTTTATGGGTTTGTGCTGGGACTCTGTGCATTTTGACGTATTCGTAAATGCTGTGGAAAAGGGGTAGAATAATGAGGAAAAAATGTTGACAGTATTAAGTTATTCAGGATGTTGGTACTGAAGAGCTAGCTCTGAAGGACTGCAAAGGGACATTGCTGTACTGACTGTTAGATGGCACCCTGCCATGTTGTCAAATTAAATGTGGTAATGCAGGCTGGGGAGTATGAAAAAGGCAACCCTTGCTTTATGTACACAGTGATGGGTACTGAAATGATATTATTTGGTAATTAATAAGATCTTGCAACCGAAATGTAAATGCCTGTTAAAAGTTCGGCAGTAGTCAAAATAGCAGTCAGAATCCTGGAAATTATTAGGAAAGAAATAGAGAGTCATTGTAGTGCCAGTGCCTCTTTATCTTATGTCATGTGCGGTCTAGTTTGCACCACACAAGGCCTTGTTGGCAGAACTGCATGTACAGAGAAGGGCGGAAAGAACAGTTCAACAGGTCTGTACTAATACTCTTTTCTGGGCTAGAGTAGAGATGACTGGAAGATGATGAGATAAGGGTCTGTAGTACTGGGGATACAGAAGAGGTGAATCAATGTTTTTTCCGACGCAGAAGCTCTGTAAATCCAGTATCACTAATGAGCACAGGTTCAAATCAAGAAAAAGGAGTTTCTTTTGCACAGACTTTGATTAAATTATGCACCTTCTGCAAAGATGTTGGGCATGCTAAAGATGTACATGCATCAAAAAATAAATTTGAATTCTCTATGTGGAGGGAATTCAGAGATTTTATAGAAAGATCAGTTAGTGCAGGCTCAGGAATCACTGAGCTGCTGGTGGCTAGAATAATATTAAGAGAAAATATCACTAAAAGGGCAACTGTATATTATCTTCCATAAGTATCATGTACTGAATGCTGTTTCTGTTGGTTTTCTCTGAATTAGTGCTGTGCATCAGTAAAAAATATATTTTCTCTACTGTGCCCTAGCACAAAGAAGAGAGAAGGGGAGGTAAGAACGGGCATAGGAGAAATGTCATGGTTTAACCCTGGCCAGTGACTAAGCCCCATGCAGCTACTCACTCACTCCCCCCACAGTGGGATGGGGGAGAGGGTTGGAAGAGCAAAAGTGAGAAAACTTGTGGGTTGAAATGAAGACAGTTTAATAGGTAAAGCAAAAGCTGCTCACTCAAGCAAAGCAAAACAAGGAATTCATTCACTACTTCCCATTGGCAGGCAGTTCTTCAGCCATCCCCAGGAAAGCTGGGCTCCGTCATGCATAATGGTTTCTTGGGGAAGACAAGTGCTGTCCCTCCCTTCCTCCTCCTTCCCTCAGCTTATATATGCACAGCATGACATCATATGGTGTGGCGTATCCCTCTGGCTAGTTTGGGTCAGCTGCCCTGGCTGTGTCCCCTCCCAGTTTCTTGCACCTCTCCAGCCTTCTCACTGGCAAGGCCTGAGAAAGTAAAAAGTCCTTGACTCAGTATAAATATCACCTAGCAACAACTAAAAACATCGGTGTGTTACCAACATTGTTTTCACACCAAATTGAGAACCCAGCACTGCACCAGCTACCAAGAAAAAAAATAACTCTATCCCAGCTGAAACCAGGACAGGAAAGATCAGAAAAAAAGAGGAGGTAAAAATTAATTATTATGAGAAAGATAGAAAGGTGTTAAGAATAAAAACAATCTAAAAACATGGAACCAGAGAGGTACAGATAAAAGCAGTCCTGGTAGCAACCAGGAACCATCACTTCCTCATGGGGGCCAAGCAGGGAGTGGCTGCTCCTTGGTAATGCTCAGCCCAGAGACATGATTAGACTGGAAGCTTGAAAGAGTTGTTGTCAAACTTCCTTTTCTTCCTTGTTACCGAAAATCATAACCAGGAAAACTCCTCAAACCAAATGCTACTTTAGAAAGCCATCATTGGTTTATTGCAGCGCTGGGTGCATGCGGGATTTTTCCTCCTAACATGCACACCATGTTACTTGAGTGTATACATTATATACAGTAGAGTACTAGCATATTCATAGTACATTAAATTTTAATTTTCATTCATGTACAGTATTGGTTACAAGTTTCTCACTCCTAATGCAAATTAGTAGGCGTCCTCAGATTGCTGTCTTCACTGCTGAAGTTTTTTTACTAACTGCATGCTCCCCAAGTGGGGGTTTGTCCTTTTTCAGAGGGGGCTCTTTGAGTTAGAGGCTGTGATCTCCCGTTACCAGAGTTACCTTTCTGGTACTTTCAACTAATTTTCTGTGGATTGCAGCACATTATCAGCTTGGCTTCTCTTGCAGCCAGAACTTTCTCACTTGGAGGCTTTTTTCTGCGTAATTTAGATAACGGTGTTGTTTTCCCCATCTGTTCTTTGTTTCCCAAGGCTGACTCTTTTGATTAGAAGTCCTTTCATTCATCAGTTTTGATGACTTTAGAGGGTCAGCTTGATCTAAACTTTGTGCACAGATTTGTTTAACACATAGTTAAACACTAAATCAGAGTTTGGTAATTTGAGAGTTTCGGCAACATCCTGTCACTTGAAATGGCCAAGCTGACTAGGGCTGGGTGAAATTTGACAAGAACATACCAAAACTTGGTGAGTCTTCGGATGTGGAGGGTAAATAAAAAAGTGAGTGTACATGTGGAGGAACTGGAAAAGGAACATAGCATATTTCATGTCTATATAGTGAGAGGGTCTTCCTCTCACCAGGGAATGGGTATGAGTCAGGATCATGAGCGCACCTGAGTCTCTATGTCTCAAGTCCTCCACTGAGAATTTTCCAACTTAAATTCCTGTTAAGCAATAGACTTGGTTAGCAATGTAAGCTGCCACACTGGGGTTTTTCACCTTCCTGTGGTAGTAAGTCATGCTACTGAATGCTTGGTGTGACACAAGGCCGAGTTGGAGGAGTGAAGCGCAGTTGGATCGGGATGTTTTTTGAGGCGTGAATTGGTTAGCTGTTATACCTACTAAAGATACATGGGGAGGAATTAACTGATAATTTTGGAGATGTAATGCAGGTTTGATACTCTGTGTATATCTTGTTACAGTTCTGTACAGTTGAGTTAAGAGTAAGAACTTACAAAATAGAAAAAACTATTTTTACATTCAGACAGTAACAAAGCAGGGTTTGAGATATTCTTATAAAACCAGAACAAAAATCCACCCTTAAAACTACCTATTACTTTGATCATCTTGAAGACTTGCAGTGCTATCTGTCTAATAAACTGTTACATGCTTGCATGGCCATTTGGCTGGCATCTGATTCTTCATGTGCAAGATCATTACCCTGGGAGTTGCTTTCATTGAGACAGATTAGGATTTGGTGGTAAGCATATTTTTGTGGACTCATTTTGTCCCTGAAGTGCCATTCGGATTCAAGCCTTCCCTTTAAGGATTTCCTGTGATTTATATTCAGTGTTTAATCAAACATTCATACTTCTGTCAAAGGCTTATTGATTGTGTCGTGTCCCCCCCCCAATTATCAAAACGGTGATGTGCGTAGGGCATGGCTGAATGGAATCATGGTACAGGAAAGCAGTAAAACAACTTCCCCCACACAAATTCACTGCAAATTGATCTGTTATTTTCTGTAGCTGTAAATGGATTGGTAAGATTAATGTTCATTGGTAGGTTCCAGTGTTTGCAGTGTGTTTGGAGCCAAGTGTATTCGATCATCTAGAATACTTGGGAAACAAAGTTTAGAGTCTTGTCCGCAGCCTTCTAGAATAAACTTCTAGAATAAATTTTCATTGACATTGCAGTCAAATGAGTGCTACTAAGTGCACCGAGCTGGAAAAGTCACTGACACTTTTTACAGTAACTAGAAAGTATTCTCTTAACTTTTCTTATGCTTTTTCTTAGAGGAAAATAAAATTATTCCCAGAAGGTCATATGCAAAGCCTGCATTTAATGTTCTTCATAATTTGATTATAGAACACTTGTGGGTTGGGTTATTTTTTTGTGTCCCCACCCCCACCCCTTCCTCCCAAAACTGATCCAACAGTTTGGAAATGGTTTCTCTTACCAGTACAGACTCCTTGTGACTTGTCTCTGTGTTACTTTTCCACATACCACACACATCCCCCTCCCCCCCCCCAATATCAGCTTCTGCAGAAGTTTAGTCTTTGTTCCTTTTTAACACTTGTGTTCTTAGGAAGTTACTAATTTGTTTTCTTTAGGATCAGATAAGTGTTTTCTTTCTGCTGATCAGTTAAATTTGTGTCTGGTCATGCCATCTACCTTTAGAGAGGGAGTGTCTCACCTTTTAGTCTTCTGAGCAATGTGCTGTAGTTTAAGAATGGACAGTACAAAACAAAGTTCTGTATAATTTTGTAATGGATTTTTACAGGTTTGTTTCAATCAGGGTTTAACCTTTCAATTTATTAAAGACTGAAGCATTATTCTCCCAAATGTGTTTGTGGTGACTTTGCTCAGGAGAGCCTTTGTGTCAGAATTACTCTTTGGTGAATACATAGCCTTTTGCAGCAGTGCTCTTTTGGGCAAGTATCAGGGAGGCTGTTTCTCCCCCTTAGGTATTAGGATAGCTGGGAGATAAATATTGGATTTGTTTAGGTTAGCATATTCTTTTTCGTTTGTGGTGCAAAATCAATAATAAGGGAATAGGAAAAATAAATTGAACCAACAACGTGTGAGGTGGTTTTTGTATTAGATTTTGATAAGTATTTGTATCATCAACTGGTGATAATGTGCAGTGTTTGGAAAGAAATTTTTATTCTCTTAGTGTACGTTTTAAAAAGGGACTCCAAACTGTGGTGCTCGCTATAGCAGTGCCTGAGATTTCAACAGCAAGTTTCTATGCTTACTGTTTTTTCACACAAGAAACAATGCAAATACTTCCACCATACATGTCCTTCCAACTGTGAACTTAGGAAAATAACTACAGAAAACAGGTTTCATTGCTGGTCAGGTATCTATCAATAGTGATCAGATGCTTAAAGAAATAGTGATGAGTTTTTGTGTTTTGGGGCAGGGGTTTTGGTATGAGTTGATGTTTATCCAGAAAAGCAGGTAAATGGCTAGTGAATGGAATTAGGCAGATTTTCTTCATAATTCATAGAATCATATGGTAGCTCAGCTGTAAAGCATGTTTTTGAAGTTTGCATAATGGTTTCTGTGTCTGCTCTTTTGCTTTCTTCTTCCAGCTTGTATTGTAAAAGTGACTAGTGTGCTTCAAAACCTCTGAAACTTGTGGTTTTGTCTGCCACTTGAAGATTACAGTGCTTCACTTTTGACCCTCTTAAATGAACTGTATTTCCATTGTGGAAAAAATGCAGCTGCCTGATGTGATAAGGCTCAAACTTCATTTTAGTAAGTTTCTTTTAAACTGAGAGCTGCATTTTATACTAGCATAGAGATAGCTAACTGTATTTTATACAGTTATTTAAAAGAGTGGGTGTATTTCATTATGGTGTCTGGTCATGGACTTAACAAGCTGGTGATAACAGTTCGGGAGTGAGTCAGGTCCCCCCAAAGCATGCCAGAGCTGCCCTCCCAGGCTGAGGAAGACCATGCTGGGCAGTCTGGAGCCGTATCCACCACCTGGCTCTCACTCATTCCCTGCTCATCTCATTTGGTGCACTCCTCCAGTCCCATCCTTCCCAGTAGATCTCCACTACTCAGATTATATTGACATCTGCCATCACTTTTTAGTAATCCTGTTTGCAGGCTGAAGTCCTAGTCACCTTTGTTCTTCACTTGAAAACACTTTTCATTATCCCTAAGTATTTCATGCCAGCCCTCAAGATCAGAGGGGGGAGCTGAAATTCCGGAAGTATTAAGAAGTTGAATGTACCCTGTAGGTTAGTTTGTACAGTTGCCTAAATGATGTTGTGGTTCTAAAAGTGTTTGCTGTATTTACTACTGAGATTTTTTCTGGTTTACTGTTGAGTTGATGCCTTCAAAGAAATGTCTCATGTACCAGCAGATCCCTTTCCTGAATGGCACTAGTCAGCTTCAAAGCCAGTGTCTGCTACTTTGTGTGTACTCATGCTGAATTTGTCTACCTTTTCATTACTCGTTTGTGTCACCGATGTTCCTCTGCAGCTTTTGATAGTCTTTGTCTGTCATATCCAGAATATACCTGACTGCACAGGCCCTAGCGCAAGTGGAACTCTACTGGGACTTCCCTCTACTATAAACAAAATGACTGTTTGTTCAAATTGTTTGCTGGCTGTCTTTAAAGAGTAATTGGTCAGGTTATTTGTCATGCTCAGGAGAGCCTTTCTGTCAGAATTACTTCAGTCTGTTTAGGAGAGCTTAGCTTCTTTGAAGCCTTTTGTGAGAGATCTTTGGTAAATGTCTCTGGTAGTCCAGGTGGACTATATTAGTGATTTCTCAGTGTGCTCATTGAGTGTTTCAGAAAAAGATGGTAGACTGAGATGTTGCTTTTCCTTGCAACACGTGCATGGAATTAACTGCCCACTTACTCTTTTCTTTCCAGTAATTTATACATTTTTTTTCTGGTACAAACATTGAACCTAACTGATCCATTGTTACCTGATTCTCCCCCTGAACACTTGTCAGAAATTCATGTTGCTTTTCCTGTCTCTTAAGAGCTGCAAGATTGAGACTGTTTCAAGTGAGAATTCATGATTCACAGCTACTAGGTCTTTTACTCTTGAGTTCTAGCAGCTCTTCATGATTTTTCACATTGTGAGCTTGTTTGTTCTTCACCTTCGTATAAACACATTTGAGGAGGATTCTGGTATGGGAAGTCTCCACAGTCTTTCCTCAGTGTGTAGATCTAAAAAGAGAAAGGGAGGGTTCTTTTTCTGTACAGGTTTATCTCCTACGAGTCCTTTACCTGCTGACTGTCTTGGAGGAGCACTCTTAATAGATCTGCTATTTCTTCTCTTTTCTGAAAATGGCTGATTTTTATGCTTTTTCCTCTTTGTTTCTCAGACTTGGTTGCTTTATTTTTTACATGTGCGTTACCAGCTAGAGCTTATGGTCACTTCCGCCTGCTCCTTCCCCTCCTTTGGGTACAACTTCTGATTTTCTGAAATGTTTACCTCAGATAATTTCCCTGACTTTACTGTTTAGCCAAGTTGCCATTTTTTCCTAGTTTAAAGGCTTCGTTTATGTGAGGGCAAGCACTTACTTTCTGCTAGTGAGCATGAGTGCCTTACAAAAAGATGATCAGGAAATAATTATAGCAAAATGTTTTGACTAAGCATTTGTACAAAAGAGCATACAGGAAAAATGAGCTACAATATAAGCACAAGTTTTAAAACCAAAAAGAATATATAAATTTTTAACTCCTTTATTTTCATATATTATAATCCCAAATAAATTGCAGTTATTTTGCTTTAACTAGGTTTGAAGAATATCTGATTTCTTGAAATGCCCACTGTATAATGTAAAAATGTAAAAATCATGTATGCTACATCAAAAAAAAAAAAGTTTTCATTAGTAGAGAAGCAACAGTCTTGCTTCTCTAGCCAGCCTAGCAGTAAAGCAGATGGGCTTGATAGACGGGCTATTGAATGGATAAGGAGTTGGCTGGATGGCAGCATCCAGAGAGTTGCGGTTAATGGCTCAGTGTCCAGGTGGAGATCAGTAACAGGTGTTGTCACTTGTGGGTTCATATTGGCACCAATACTATTTAATATTTTTATTAATGATGAGTGTGCCCTCAACAAGTCTGCAGATGACACCAAGCTGAGTGGTGACATTGGTAATGTTTGAGGGAAGGCATGCCATCCAGAGGGACCCTGACAGGCTTGGGGAGCTGGCCCACATGAACTGCATGAACTTCAACAAAGCCAAGTGCAAGGTCCTCCTGCACCTCAGGGTCATCACTGATCACTGGCATCAGTACAGGCTGGGTGATGAATGGATGAAGAACAGCCCTGTGGAGAAGGACTTGAGGATATTGGTAAATCTAAAATCAGACATGAGCAAACAGAGCAGTTTAGTTGTAGTTGCACATCATCCAGCCAAGCCAGTAGCCAGGATGAGTGACCCACAGCCTGGTAAATCATCTGTGAGTAACTGAAAGTTGATAACCGAACTTTGAGTGGAAACCAGAGAAGAAACTGATTGGAGACTTGATCTTCTGCCTGGTTTTCTCCCTCTCCCCTGTGGTGGTGGTGAGCACTGATACATTTGAATTCTAGAAGGACATTGACATGCTTCTTATACAACAAAAAGTAGTAATTCAGAATGTTTTGCAACAGCAATTACCATTAGTGAGAAGTAGTAACAGTTGGTTTAGATTTTTTTTTTTTTTTAGAAGCTAGAATTAGAATTGTTTTAGAAGCTGGGATATCTAGATGTGAACTGCTTATAATCTCACTGTTTTAGTGGAAATCCTTTCAAGCTGAGAAGATAGATACTTATGCTTGGAAAAAAACCAATTTTTTTATTTCTGTCTTTTGACAGCTATACAAAGTTTTAGTTAGAACTTTTTTTGATAGGAAAGGATAGAAAAAAAGCATCTCATGTTTGCAGGGAGAGGAAATCCTTGTCTCTTGGAAACTCACTGAATAATATCTCCTTGTTAGTTTCAGAGCAATAAATTATTGTAAGTAACTTGGGGAGCGTGATCTGTATTTAAGATTTTTATTCTAAGCTGTTCCACTGTGTGATCTGTTTACTGTTACATTTTACTTTGTTAAATGTAAACAATTTGGAATTATGTGTTCTGAAAGCTGAATGAATTATAGGAAGTTAAGGATACTGTTAATATGTGTATGCATATTAATCTAGGTCAGGGTGTATAGTAGGAGAGGAGTCTTTTGGCTTTTTTTCTGTTTCAGTGACCATTTTATGGAAGAACTTCCAATTCTTCCTATCCCGAGGAAGGAAATAAATTGTCTCTGGATGGTCATTCTCATTATCAGGGCTCTATTTTTGAGCTGATGTGCTTCTAGACCTGTGTTGTATTTTTGTTTACAATGTAAGTTAAGAATATCCTTAAAAACTGGTTTGGCATTTTGTATCTGGTATTTTCATGTATCAAAGTAGCAAATAGTAGACAGTCCCTTGTCTGCTAACACTTTGCATTAAGGAGAAAAGAGCAGCATTGTATTCAAAGCCATATATTGTGAATAATCAGAGATTTTCACAGCAAGTAAATAGCCTTGGATGATGGAGTTCTGACTTGGCATGGAGGAAGTTTTTCCAATTACCACCTATCAGTTGTAGCTATGTTCATGTACTGCTCTTGCTGTGTAGCAAACTTCTGATGAATGTCTGTCATGCTGTATTGCTTTTGCTAGAAGATGTATGTACTAATAGAAAGAAAGTTATTACTGTGTAATGGGAGAAGAATCTTGCAAAACACTGCTACCTGTTCTGTGTAGGGTGGCTGTTTTGGTGGTTAGATATTAGTGAAGTTACAAAGCTGTTTGAAATGTAGAACCCAGCTGGTGTTTTACTTAAGTATTTGTAATACTTTTGATACATTATTTGTATCAGTTAACACAGTGAATGAAGGAAATTACACTTTTTTTCCAAATCTGCTGGTTTAAGTCACATGCATTGTCACTGGGCTGGATTTTTTTATTTAATGGAAAATAAAAAGATTTGATTCAGCAGGCATACGATGATGAATATAATAAGTATTTGGTTAAGTTTCTGGTATGCTTTATAAAAGTAGTCAAGTATATTAATTTTTTTTGCCCTAGAAAGAAAAACTTAATGACAGCTACTGTATTTGTATATCATATTTCCCGTGTAACCTTAACCTGCAGTTGCCTGCTGTATTTAGTGCTAGTAAAACTAGGTAAATAGTAACCATTGCAATAAAAAACCTGCTATCTTTTAAGGATTTTGGATCTTACATTGTATTTTATTGGACCTTTTTATTTTTTCTTAAATGGGGATGCATTTTCTGGTGTAAAATGTATTTAAAATTGATGAAAATTAGAAGTGGCATTTTATTGTGGAAAAATAGTGTAATTTTATACAGCTTACAACTGCAGAATATGTTTCTGATAACTGTTTTTTGAGGAGTTTGTTTGTTTGTTTTTTTGGCAGTTGTACTCACTAAATGATTATAAGCCACCCATTTCTAAAGCTAAAATGACACAGATCACCAAGGCAGCAATCAAGGCTATAAAGGTAAGGAATTGGCTAACTTCTTTTGACTTCCTTTACATTTCTCATCTGTGTCAAAATAGCTGAATAACTTAACTTGCTTCAGAACTTGCCACCTCCCTTATTGTGTGTTATTTCTGAATTACGCTCAAATGTGATAGTGATGGGATTTTCAGGAGTGCAGCAGAAGGCTTGATTTGTTTTGTGACTTTCATTTGCTGGTTGTCATATGTGAGAGAGAATTCTACCACCTTGACTCTGCAATCAGATTTGAAAGATGGTATTTTCCCTCAGTTTAAAAAAGAAAAACTGGTATTGCCTGAGAACAGGTGAATACATACAAAACTGCAATTCTTTACCTCACCCCACCCCTCCAAATAAAGTAAGATATGTATACCTTTGGATCAATACAGTTGTTTTAAGTTTTACTTTATTTTTATAAATTCCTAGCATCCTTTTTCATGGCTGCTGTTCATAGATCTTATTTTTTATGTTGCTTGGGTACAGACTGTTCTTATGTTTTGGCATTAGTAAGCTAATTAAAGATTTTTCTTGCCACAAAGTAAAAATAATTTTGAGCAGCAGAAAACAGCACTGAAAAATAGTGAAGGAAAGTATGCCATTAGTGTTAAGCATCAAAACAAATGGAAACTCAGTGAAGAAGAGAGTATGGTAAAAGCAAAAAAGCCATGAACTTATGCTCCTCTTAGCTACATTTCTCTACTGAGAATGTGGATATGTTTTCAGATAATGAAATCTGTGTTGCTGTTTTGTGTAATTTGGAGAGAGCAGTTTGTTGACAGAAGAGTGAAATTCACTGGCTTCCTTAAATAGGAGAAGTTTATGTAAATTAAAGTATATGTTGCAGTATAATGAGAATGCTAATAACCTGTATTGAACAACAACAAGTAGTGAATGATAGTAAATGGTTATATACATTAAACAATTAAATTATACCAAAATCACTTATTATGTATTTGACTTGGAAATCCTACTTCCACTCTTATAATTTCAATAACATTTAATTATGAAGAGCAGTTATTGAGATGATACAGCACCATTGTGATGATATGTGAGATTTCAAAGAAAAAAACCAACAAAAAACCAAGGCCAATTTTAAAGAAAAAGTATTCAGTTACAAGGCCTTCATGTACTCATTTTTTTAGGTTATTAAAGTGAACACTTGGAAAATAAATTAAATACAGAGAAGCGTTATGCTGAGTAGCATTAGGCTAACATCTTTGGTCATGTACAGTGAAATAACTGTTTTTGAAGGAACAGTTACTTAGCAAGAACTAAGAGAATAATGTAAGTGCATGTTACTAAAAAAAATTCCAGTGTAAAAAGCCTTCAGAAGGTAAGAAAAGTTGAGATTAGTTTTTTTTTATATGCTGTTAAATGTTCTGAGGAAGACAGCATACTTAACTGTAGGTATTGGATTGCTGATTAATCAACTGAAGTATCTAGTTCTGGTTTTACTATCAATATTGTATGACTTGAATAAGTGTATGCATCTTCAGATTTTTTTTCTCTGTTGAAATACTATTTTATTTTCCAGTTCTACAAGCATGTTGTACAGAGTGTTGAGAAATTCATTCAAAAGGTAAGTCAGTCACGGGTATTTTGTGTCAGCACTAAGAAATGTTCTCGTGTTGGATTGGAGTATTGAAGACCATTGGGTTTTAGGTACACATAGGGATTAATATTTTTATCACGTTAGTTTATTTCAGTTTTTAGTCACATTCAGTTTCTGCTAGTAATCAGTAGCTGATCATAAGCCAATGCAGAAAGACAAATACTTTGTCTTAATTTTGTAGTTATGATCTACTTTGATCTGACAGACTGTGAATACTGTCTTAGGACTACTTCTGTATGTATTCATTTGATGTTAAAAGAGGCTGTCAGTGTAGCCCGTGTGAACAGCTAATAGCAAAAGAATTGACAGTGGTTTGGTGAGTGATGGTTGCTTTTACTTTTCTGCCAGGTTTTCCTATAGATTTAAAAGGCGAAGGGAAGATGACCATTCAGCCTCATCTTTTATGTAGCAGGAGATGTAGCATTTCAGTCCATGGTAGCTACTAGTAATTTAAAACAGAAACTATTTATATAGCTAGATTGGAATTACTTTTTTGGAAGATGCAGTATTAAAGATTCTGAATAATAAAGAATTTTATTGCATTTTGTTTTCTTGTAACAGTTAATTATTCTTGGGTAAAACTGCATTTTACCTCCAGTTCGAAATGCATGGATTCAACCTGTGAGTCTTCCCTTCTCGTCTGCATTGTACCTGATTGTTCAGTTGGTCATTTTGGTACTGAATTTCTTCTTTCATAAATAGGAGTAAATTACGATCAAATTGCCTTTTTATTTTGACAGACAAGCTAGAGAAGTTAGTCAGTGTTGCAGTGTTGGATTCAATTTTTCTTCTGTTGTCTGTTTTACAAAGCAGCCTAGATTGCTCTGTGTCAGTAACCTTTGTCTTCCTCATTACCTTTTTTACCTTGGTGCCCGTTGTATGCTGCAGTGACTTTTGGCAGTGGTTGGGCCATGCAAACGGGATTCCACTGTAGGCTGGTGTTTTTAACTGTCAGCACAGTTAATGAATGAATTATTTAGGTACTGGAACGTCAGTCCTATGCAGAATAAGTGTCATATGTATATTTCATGGCACTGGTAAAGACTAGTAGTGTACTTTACCATCACTGCTAGTGTTTTGTCAAGTAGTTGTCTTTTGGAGCATCACTTCTGACTTTTTTCACCTCTAAAAAAAGGGATCAGTATCCTCTGATCACTGTTTAATGGTACAGGTGGACATAGGAGGATGAGGACAGGTGTACATCTTGTCCATCTCTGATCAGTAGCACTTTGCAGTTTCATATCCCAAAATTAATCTGGAATTGCCCAAGTTCCAAATACTGCTTTTTAGTTGCAGTGGCTGCAATTGGCATTTCTGTGTTCAGAGGCAGGAGAGAAGATTTATCTTCTGAATGTAACAGTGTCAGTTTTTCAGGATATGGACTGGCTGTTCATGACCCTTCCACAAGGTACTGAGAGTATGGGTTGTCTTCACACGCTTGTGTTCAGTGTCCAGCGCTACTTGATGAGGGAATTCTGCACTGTTCATTGCTGGCTAGAGGAGGCAGATGTATGTTGTTATTGATAACCCTCTTAGTGATCACTCTGGATTAGTTATTTCCCTTTGTTGGGCTGGATGTGTTTTTTTTTTTCTCTAGTATTTTATGAGTAGTTTATTGAAACACGCAAATTATTAATAACATCAAATGGTAAGTTCTTATTTTGATAGAATCTGAGATAAGCAGATGAAAGCTAGCCATCTGATATTTATGGACTTAAGCCGTATGTTTGGAAGATAATTGCATTATGTTCTGGAAACAATCATTTCAAGTTAAAGCTCAAGACTACTGAATCATCAGCTAAAATCTGCTATAGACTTGTCCAGAGTGATGTTAGTGCCATCTCAGTTAGTTTCTGGTTGATTCTTTACTAGTCCAATATTTTCTTTCTTCAGAATTAATCTCATGAGGTTACTGAAACTTCAGGTGGAATAACTGACCATGATGTTCTTTGTTTTGTGACGCTTAATTCACTGTTCTATTGTCATTTTGGTTAACTGTTTTAACATCACTTCAGGGATCAAATGACCACGTATCATATATGTAAGGATGTTCTACTGTGATTGCATGACTTGAATAATTTATTTGAATAGTCAAATTATCTTATTGCTGAGACTCACTCAGAAAATAAATGAATATTTGTTGTATAAAAGCTGTCTCATCTGAGATTAGGGATGCACAGGCTCACTGTCCCAGTTGTAATTCTTCTTCTTTATTTAATTTTTTACTTGTGTTTTTATTTTTTTACCATCTATATTATTATATTAATTAGTCTTTTGCTTTCTGTATGTGCCATGTTGTTAAATACTCCACCTAACATAACTACTGAGTTTTCTTATTGAATATCTGTGGGTCTTACTGATTCTAATATTGTGAAAAGTTGTATAGCTGTCTGTTCTGTATGCAGAATACTTTTATTTTTGGTAATAATTAAGGTAAAATTTCAGTAGCCATAAGACATTGAAGTGATTCCCTGAATCACAGCGTATTATATCCAATTAGATGTTAATTTTATAAATTCAAGAATACACATTTATTCATAGAAGGATGCCACACATTCTTAAATATAAAGAATGTCATACTTAAATACACTGTACCATGTTGAGAGCATAAATAAGTGCTTTATCAAGGTTGCAAATGTTAGTGAATCAACTTCTCAAAACAGGAAGTTTGTAGCTAGGCTATAATAAAATTAATAGCCTGAAGAGTTTGTTTGGCACTGTATTAGAGATTATGAATTTAGTGTGCTGCATAATGTGTTCCTAGACTACCTGGATCAGAAAGCGAATGGGTGTACTTTCCCATCTTTTCCATACTAACTTGTGTGATAACTGTGTACAACCAATATTTGTGAAGTGAATCCACGTCATGGTATATTCTGGCGATGACTTCATTGTATTTTTGTACCACTTTGTATTCCATATATAAATGGGTTGCAGTAGTCTGGTGCAATTACTTTGCAATTAGGAGACAGAAAAAACAGCTTTAGTTGTTAAGTAAGATTACTGAAGTAATTAGTATTGTAGTTAGTAGACATGCTTTATAAATACTATGCTGTTTGTAAATTATGCAAGTTTTCTGGAGTTCTAAAGTAAGTTTAATTGGTGTATTCTCAAGCAAAAAGATGTCCACATAAATATATTTTTGTTTTGGGGGGGTTATACCACACACTAATTGGAATGATGTAAAATAAACAAATGTTAACTTTAATGTTGACTTTGATTATAAAGAAGAACAGAAACATTTTTGAATTATATTTATAACTAGTCTCAGCTTAATGTACTTATAACTCAGCTTGTAGCTTAAATGTACTGTTAAGAATTTGGTCATGCTTTATGCTGTTCTCTTAAAATAGATGTGTGCTTTCAAAAAGGATATGTGGTTCAATTGCTAATTTTAATAGCTAGATTCTAAAAAAATTTTTTTTAGAGGTAGGAAAAGGATTTTAAACCATTTACATATTTGGAGTATGCATACAACAGATACGGTAACTTGAACATTAAATGTTAGCTATTCTTGAGAGTTCAATTTTTCAGGACAATTTATTAAATTCAACTTTATTAAATAGATCAGAGAACACTCTGGTAATTCCCATTTAAAACTTAGAGAGAGCTGTTTATTTACTCTGCCATTAATGCTTGTTGTTAGTTTTCACATATATTTTAAATTATCATTCTTTGTAGTGCAAACCAGAATACAAGGTACCTGGTCTGTATGTCATTGACTCCATTGTGAGACAGTCCCGGCATCAGTTTGGACAAGAAAAGGATGTATTTGCTCCAAGATTCAGCAATAACATCATCAGCACTTTCCAGAACTTGTACCGTTGTCCTGGGGATGACAAGGTAAACCACTTACACATAAATGTGAAAGTCTATAATCAGGTTGACTCAAGCAAGCAGAAAGTGAGATCAAAATCCTTATTGTTTATACAGAAGTACTAAAAACTGGATTAATTGGAAAAATCTGTATTTCTTTAATTTTGCTTCTCGGGGTGTAGAGATGGGGGAATACACATCCAATTAGATTAACCTTTTGGAAAGGTTTTCAGGAAGACTGGATGGATTTGAGTTAGTGTATTTTGATGGGAAAAAATTAGGTGGGCATATGGTAGGAGGGAGTTGTAGTGAGACTTTTACTGTCATCTTTACCTCTTCAGTGAGAAAATAAGTGAGCAGGTTTTGTGTAGTGTCAAGGAATAAATACCTTTTTTGGTAGCAGTATTTTCAGTACAAGCTGGTGTGTTTTGGATTGAAGGAGCAATAGAAGAAACAACAAAGTATCTTAGAAGTTACCTTCCCTTTGATACTGAGTCAACCAACAGCTAAATAAGGCCTGGCTTGAATAGTTTGACCCCATAGTTCAGCTGTTCCCTTGGACCCCAGTAGTCAAGGTCACTATGAAATTATAATAGGTTGGCTGGAAATAGCAGAGAGTGCAGGCAGTTTAACTTGTTTCATATTTGTCACTGATCTTACAAGAGCTAGAATTTCTTCTTACTGAAGTGAAAAATTACAAAAGGATAGGAAATGCTAAGGGCTTTATCTCCACGTAAATTTGTGTAATAGTGTCATGGAGTGAAGCAGTGAGTGAGGCAGGACACTGCCAGAAACCAGGTTGTTCTTTGAATAGTCGCATGCATTCCTACAGTTGTGTTTTTCAACAAATGATCTGAAAAACTAAGGTATCCATGGAAGGTGGTTAAGGCAAGTTCAGCCATTGTGTGTCTCCTGTAGTTGTCTTAGGCTTCCTGCCTTTTTAGATGAGTTAGGATCTCTGCAGGAAAATATGTCGGGATCTGCAAATTTTAAGTAGTTGGAAAAATGCTGCTATGGATGTCTGTCTTCTCTTCTGCAACGGAGTTCTGAGGTGCTGCTGAACAGGTTAAGTCAAATGACGTTTTTTTCCAGTCTGGTTTTAGGTTATCTGCATGATCAACTTGTGCTGCTTCTATTGCACAGTGTTTTACATATATGTGTGGGTATATATATATGTTAAACATATACATGTATATGATAGTTAAGGTTTTCTTCGTTTAGTTGTATTCCTTCAGCAGTATTAGTTTGTTTTGCATGATCATTTAGCTTACTACCCTGGGAAACATACTAACACAGAAATAGCCTGACTTGTTGAAGGAGGAGAACTGGCACAAGGATGGGTGCAAGTACTCAATTTGTGTCTGGCTTTAAAGGAAATACAGTAAATTTATTGTAGGGTAAGAAATAGTGCCATTTACACTGTGATATTTCAGTGTATGGCAACTAATGTATCACATCAGAGGTGTTTGATGTTGAAGAAGAATAGTAAAATACAGTCTGTTTATGGTCTGTAAAGCTCCTACCAGCTTCGATTCTGAGATATTTTTCACCTTGCAGGAAAATGTGTTTTGCAGTCTGAGGTCTTTCTGCTGTGTTGCATATGGATTCAGTATTATAGGAAGTCCTTTGTGCTGTAAAAGTAGTTACCATGTATATATGTCTGACCCAGCAAAAAATTGTGCTGTCAGAGATACCAAGATACGTACCTTTTTTCTAGCATTTTGTTGTTTAATCTGGTTAAAAGGCATAACAGAGAAACACAACAGTTACCTTTCATCTAAGTAAATGTGTGTTTTGTTTTGTGTTAAATCAAGCAGAAGTACAGTAGCTTTTCATTTAAAGTAACAAAAAACCTCACTGATTCCTGTCTGGCTCAGCCGTGGAAAGAGCAAGGGAGAGGTAGATACTGAGACACAGAAATAGTTTTATATTCCTGTTCTGAATAGGAGAGGGAGGTTAGAGCCTCTAATGGACATGTTGAGGACTGCCTTATGAAACAAACTTTCAAAGAAGAAAGGCTTACATACTGTAGTGCTGAATGGAAGCCTTCAGAGGTTTCTTTAAAGGAACTCTAAATTGCACGTTCCATGCAGTGAAAATTCAGTGCTTCTCTCTCTTGAAGTATCCTCTTGCAGTTCTGGAGAAATAGACTTTTATTCCTTCGGTTTAAACACTGTGGTTAAGTACTCTTTATCTTTATGTTTTGTAGAATTAAAGCATCTTCGTGACAGCAAGCATAAGATTCTGTAAAGAACTTTCTGCTCTTTGTAATACAACTACACCCCACCCACCTCCCCCCCAATAAGAAGGTTGTTTTCAAAATAAAGCAAAATTTTGTCTTTTGGTCGAAGTGAAGCTTAGAAAAGAAAACATTTGGCAGCGGATCAAAAGAGTGAAATAGAAATGTAGTAGACTTACGAGCTGAACAGTGAGTTACATCTAACAGAACTGTATAAAATTTGAATTTTTATTTTTTTATTTCCTTCCGCATAATCCACATTTTTTAATACTACTCTAATTTCAATAGGCATGGAATTATATTCCAGTTTAAACTTTTAAATTCCTCACTTGGAGGACCTGCAAAATACTGAGATATTTTCCTAATAAAATAATTTTTCTGTCTTACTAGTACATGCCCATTTTTAAGAGGACGTAAATAATTTTGGTTCATAGGTAGATCAGAATTGCATTCATATGTGTGGACTGTGGAAGTTTAGGAGACTAATTCCTTGTTTTAATTATTAATAATGCTGTAAAATGCTTCCTTAAAACAATTCTCCTTCCATACCAACTTCCACGAGTAAAGGTGCAAAGGACGCAAATACACTTGATTTGTTACGTTCTAATAGATTTAATTTTCTGTTGAGAGGACTGTCACTATGTGCATAGTGTGTCTTTAGTGTTGCCTAGGGTAAGCCTTAAGTTCATAGCTTAGACATCTTTGGTGTGACCCTGCATAACTGTTCTTATGGTTCTTAGTGTTTTTAAACCTAAAGGTCCTTCAGTCTAGACAGATGGACAATTGCTGTTTAAGAATTCTGTAATTGATAATAACAAGATAGATAAGCACAACTCAGGTCTTTTGTTACCCTTTCTTCATTTCAGAGTAAAATTGTTAGAGTGCTGAATTTATGGCAAAAGAATAATGTGTTCAAGAGTGAAATTATTCAGCCTCTCTTGGATATGGCAGCAGGAATTCCTCCTCCAGTTGTGACCCCTGTCTTGCCCAGCACTACAGCTGCTATGAGCAACAATACACCAGGTAAACAAAACCAGGTTAAAATCCATACTTGGAATCAAAACACTTGTGTCAACTTTGCTATGTTGGCTGTTAACGTGTTGAAAAATCTCACTGGTTTCCTTTAGACAAATGAAGTGAATTCTGGAAAGAAATACAGCCAGCATCTGAATCAGGGGAAACAGCAAAAACAAGAGGCAGCCTGTTGAGTTTACCCTTCAGCTGTGTTTTATAAATATATTCAGATTGAGCAATAGTGCAGTAAGACCTAGTTTTGCACTCAAAAGTCAAAACAGTGGATCACTGACAGTGTTACAAACACAACACAGCACTTAATACAATCTGTGTTAATTAGTGGTGCTGCAGTTGAGAGACATGAAAAAGAATACATCAGTATCTTTTTGCTATCCATAGGATTGAGCCTGCTGGATAATGTCAGACAGTGCTCCTTTACTTTTGCTGGCCAACAGACAATGATTTAAAGGGGGAAAACACATTGACCATATAAGCTGCAGCCAGTGACATACTTCCCTCTCCCTCACATCTGAAGTATGTGAGCCAGAAATCATGCTGGAGAATCATGTGGGCAAAAAACCTGCTCATGGAGTATGTCCCAAGTTACCAAACACTATCATTATTATACATGCAGACTTGATCATTTTGTGCTCTTAAGCATCTGCCTTATATAGGTTGGTGGTGAGGAACTGGCATTTCAACTTCCCTCACTTTGTGGAGATTTTTTCATTCAAAGTTGGGATGTGTGGGAAATTTTACATATAGAAATGTTTTTTTGGCACATACGGACCTACTTTGTCATGCATCTTCTGCTGATCCCACACTGAAAAGCAGTGACATGGACAAATCCACCTTATTTTTCTTCGGTATCTGTAAATATGTGGAATTTCCAGCTTGTGGATTGGACTTAGCGCACCTTCTAGCTCAGTATTTTTTCTTTTCATTAGTTTACTTCAAATTGTTGATATTACAGGTCTACTGGAATGCTCTTTGAAATCGTGATGCAAATTGTCTTTTAAAATAGTAATTTAGTAATTTCCATGTAGCATTCATTGGCATATCTCCACTTCAGAGCTAAAAGCAGGAGTATTTGCAGGGATAGAGAATTCTTCTGGATTATAGTATGAAACTAATTATCACATTGCTGTTTTAGTCTCAATGTTCCTCTTGAGAAAAAATTACAAAATGAGCAATCCTCATGAATCCAGCTGCTGCAGGTTGAAATTTTGTGTTAATTCTGTGTGCTCTGTGTGTGTGTGTGTCAGAAAAATGGTTTCAACTGATGTCAATACAGTGCTTTCTCAATATTTAGTAACAGCAGGTTTTGTTTTGTTTTGGGATTTTTCTTTTCTCTAGCACTATTTCTAAGTCTGTATGTTACAATACTTTGATGTATTGGGTTTTCTCTTCTTTAGGAACCCCTGTGACTCCAGTTACTCCAGCCAATGTGGTGCAGAGTTTACCTGATCCTTGGGTATCTCAGATTGCTAATACAGATACCCTTGCTGCTGTTGCACAGATTTTACAAAGTCCTCAAGGCCAACAGGTAAATATTTTGTAGACAGTTACACTGTTTGATACTTTTGTCTTTAAGGTACACTTAAGGAATACTGCTTTTATGAGTATCTCTTAGTTTTGTGTCCGGTATCCATGCTAACTATCCCATGAGGTGGTTCATCACAAGTAAGTTCCAGGTAAACTAAAACTTCCTGTTACTTTTTATAACCAACCTTGTTTGTTCCTTGAAGGTATCACAGAATGTGACTTCAGATAAGATGGTCTGTAATACATACTTTTCTTTTCTATGTAGTATTGCAAATGACTAAATCAAGAGCAGCATTAAGGTTTCATGGATACAGGTGTACAATAGAATGCCCGTTTAAGCATATTTCTCTGCTGGATTCCCCAAGGATCTAAACATTGTACAGAATTACATAATGGGAATGTATCCATTCTGGAAGTGCATTGTGTGTGTTGATGCTTTTCTTTATCTTTTCATCAGCTAAATACAGTTTTTATTTTGCAGCATTCAAAGACAAGGTCTTAGAAGTGTATTCCCCAGTTTCTACATGCTCAATCTCAAATAAGTGGTTTGATGTGCAGTGTGCATTAAACTGCTTGTCCTCTTAACCCACAGCCACATAAGTTGAGTGCACACAATCAGCTTTCTGTAAAAATGTGGATGATAGTTTTTCAGCTTATGGGAGAACTGTGGCACCAGCATAATTTTGACATTGTGATTTTTATTTGAACTGAGGAATGTCGTGTTTTACCTGCTGGGGTACTAAACAAAAATCCCATGGATATGGATGAGCAGTCGTCACCAGTGAACTGTTACGAAGTGCTGATGCTGACAATAACAATGACTTTACTTAGTGAGATTGTTTTACAGTGTTCAGCTAAGCAGAGTTGTCTGTAATTGCTCATAATTCAAGCGGACGGAGTATCTTCATCTGATTACACTGCAAGAAATCGATAGGTCATTGAAAAGCAGAGCAAAATAAGTTTGTGGGATACTTGTGGAATGTCAAGGAAAGATAAGGTAGTGGAATAACTCTTAAACGAGGAAAAGATGTGAAGTGAGAATGGGAAATATGTGGGAAGTCAGTAAGGTAATTTTAAAGACTATTACCTAGAAAGTATTCTGGAGGAAAAAGGAACAACGGATGAAACAAAAGAAAAAGGTTATGAAGATGAGAAGGGCATTGGAGTTTTAAAGACAGCAGATCACAAGGAAATATTCAGATATTTAGCTTCAAAATGGTAAAATGAGGAAGAGAACAGATTTCTGGGAGATGGAAAAGATGGTCTTGAGCAGAAGTGTGGAGACAGACTGGGTACACAATAAATATGTACATGTAGACCTCTGGGATCAGTAGATGAACTGCAACATTCTCTTCCATCCTGTCCATCTCTTTTCTTCCTATTCTCCAAAATCCTTGATTTCATCTTAAGATTGTGTTTAATGGGTGTAAATGCATGCAGGTAAACTTGAATGTCTAGACATAGGAGAGGGCAGAGTAAGAAAGATGTGACCAACAAGAATGTGAAAACAGCTAGATTGGTGACCACCCAGGATTTTGCCACTCTAGGGCTTCTACCTCTGCCCCTTCAGTTTGATTCCTTCCTACTTAGAGCCATGCACAAGGTGGACCAGCTGTATTTGCTCATATTCTAAGGATCCTGCCAAGAAGAGGGCGGGGGGAGCTCTTCAGCTTTGCCTGTTGCAATAGTCGGTGAAAACTTGCTGAGGTAGAACAACTGAAGCTTTTTCAGAGACTCTGCTGTATAAGGACTCTGTATAACTGTTCTTAAAGAATAGGAAGAGTTGTTTCACATCATCAGAAGGTAACTCTAAAACAACCTTGAAAAAGGATCATACATTTTCAATGCATTGTGCAAAAGATGATCAAACTAATCAGCTTATGCAGGGTTTCTAATGAGCCCTTACAAGAAGGGAGGGATTGAACTCTTGTTCAGTGGTGAAGCCCGGGAGGAGGTGGAATATGAATGTAAACTACTCAGGGAACTTACGTCAGCATAGTTTGAACTACCTGGGTTTGCTCAACTTTTTTTCTAGAAATACCCAAATGTAAGACTCCAGGGGTATACCTCATGGAAGACAAAGGACCGTTTCCTGTAATTCCATGGTACTTTGAGGGCTTCTTTCCGTAGGAATAGTATTTTTTCCTTGTGATAAGGTAAATCTGTATAATTATATGGGAGCATCTGTATTCAACAGGTGACTAGATCTGCACAGGAAAAAGCCTTTTATTTTGTCATTGGGACAGCTCCTTCTAAAAAAATTATATATAACTAGGAAGTTGGAGTAAGGAACAAAAGATACACCAGGCAATTGGATTGTACATTTATTCTAAAAAAAACCCTATGGAAGAATTATATTTTTAATTTCCTCCTCTAGATTTGAAGAAGGGTGATCTGTTTTACTCTGATGAAACATTTTAGGTCCATTCATCACACTTTTGGAAGTTAATACCTAGTAATCGTTCTGGTATAATCCTAGACCTCTCCTGGGTTGCAGGTGGAGTTGTTTAAACAAACCAACCACCCCACACCCAAAACTTTTTTAAAATAATATTTGAAACGCCCAACAATATTTTTAAATAATATTTTTTAACATCCGTCTTTTGGCATTACCTATTCTTTGTTGAATCAGAACTAGAGCTGCTGCTTCTGATTCAACACTGCATCTAGGCAATTTTTATCATAAGACAGTGCTGTACGGAGCCCAGTCTGTGCCATTGCAGGAAGTCGAATTACATTCGCAGTTCCTGGTTAATTAGTTTTTTATGTTTTGTTAAATAGCAAGGGATTTGCATTCTGTCGGAGCAAACATGAGTTTCAGGAGGAGGTTTTCCTTGTGACTAATGCAGAGACACTAGTGCAAGCTCTTCATACAGGCACGTTGCATCATCTTAAAGTGGAGCTTGCAACAGTGCAGATATTTTCTCTACACAAATGTTGTTAAAGCATACATATTTTCCTAATATAGATGGGCCCTTAGGAAGCTAACAGATTTTTTTCAGGTCAGAAGGAATCAAACTGGAGAAACAGAAGAGGGGGAACCCTAGAAAGCAGGAAATCCTGAGTGGTGACTGGTCATCATGCAACTTGTCAGAGCAAGTTAGGAGGAAGAAGCATCTGCATGTCTTATCAGCCACAGAAAACAAATTAGCCAGTAAGTGGGAAACAAAATTTGCCATAAAAGAAAACAAATTAAGATGAAATAATAGCCATAGGTTAGATGATACTGCATTCCTGAGGATTTTTTTTCCTAACTGCAAGGGGAAAAGACTAGTTTGGTTTTTGCCTTTTAAAATTTTTTTCTTCTTTAATGCATTTATCTTTTCTCTTCCAGCTTCAGCAGTTGATACAGACACTGCAGATACAGCAACAGAAACCTCAGCCTTCGCTACTTCAAGCCCTGGATGCTGGTCTTGTCGTTCAGTTACAGGCCCTCACAGCACAACTTACAGCTGCAGCTGCTGCTGCTAACACACTTAATCCACTGGAACAGAGTGTCTCTTTTAACAAGGTAGAGGTAGAATAATAGAAGTTTGAAGAAATATTTATTGTTAAAATATGTGTAAGTGAAAGAATCTTCTTTCGGATTTTTAACTTTAGAAACTTTAAAAATACTTGAATATAGTATAAAGTGCTCTATCTTGAAAATTTAAAAATGTCTAGAGAGTAGTATAAATTGAAATAGTAGTTCTGTATGAGTTTAGGGCTAAATGGCATTTTATAGACTATCTTGAGTTGGAAGGAACCCATAAGGGCCATCAAGTGTGAAGATGAATTTGATTTAGCAAAGTTAAGTTATTGTTACTATATTTTTTCACCCTTTGTAACACACCAGTGACAATTGAGCATGTCTTGTATTTTCCCTTCCTGTGTTCCTGATCCAAGGTAGGAAATGATCCCTTAAAAGGTAATGAAAGGGACACTTGCAGAAATTTATATATGTTGTTTTCCCAGAAGAGTAAAATGTGATTGGACTTGAAATTTCTTTAAATTATTGATACTAAGAAAACTTAAGGTCTTTAGCCACAAAATGGTAGTAAATGAAGAAATAAGTTTGACTGTAGTCAAAACTAGTCATGTGACACTTTCTAAGGGATGCCAAAGTGTAAAAAACAAACCCTGTAAGTGAAGAAACTGTGTGTTCTGCAACATATATGCCTATCTTAAAAAACCAAACAACAAACAAACAAAAAAGAGCCCCACCCCAAAACAATAGCAGCCCAGAATACAGGAATTTAAGAAGGCTGATATAGTTGAATGCCAGGTAGCAATAACCATGCTGGCAATTACAGTAGTAGTATAGTATCAGGAGCATAAAAAAGGAAGAACTTCTACTCAAAGATTAAAACATAAGTATTGTTTTATTATCTTTGCAAGAAACAGCTTGTGAGTAGATAATCTCTGTAGGAATTGTCCTGGAGTGAATAAATATTAAGGAAGTCAGAGAAGCAAAAAACATAATTATATTTTTTTTCCCCTAACCCTGATAATCTCTTTTTCAGGCAGTTGGCTGCTCAAACTCAGCACTTGTCCTAAAACATTGGAACTTGACAATTTATCTTACGTTTCTAGAATTGAGCTAAACTCAAATCTCTGAAATAATAAAGAGTTGTCATTACTAATGAAAGTAATGCAGCTGTAAAGGTCAGGAAAAGAATGGCCTGTACTCAATGCTGTATCACAGCTGTAACCATCAACTTGAGTAGGGTATAATCACAGGGAACGAGTGCATCAATTAATAGGGACTGCCTTAATATTTAGATACAAAACATAATTAAGAATACAGCATTCTGTTGTGGTTTATTCTGCAGACTTCAATTCCAGCACTTGTATGGATAGTTGTACTTGTGGGTATGGCTGTCTTGAATGTTGGTCAACTTAACTGGAGCAAATTGAAGGAACTGGCATTCTGATGAGATGTTTGTATATCTTGAGTGAGTTCAGCCTGAAGCTGTTTAGTTAGTTTATGCCAATAATAGCATGCTGCAGTCTTGTGAAAGTTGTCAGCAGAGTCAATGTACGTGATGAGATTTTGAAGGTAAGTGTTGTGGAAGGAATTCTTGTGGTAATGTGATAATTTACAATTTTTCACTAGGTATAAAGTGTTGAGTAGTTCTTGTACGCTGTGGAAGAGTTGTGTTTATAGTACGTGATCTGTACATCAGTTCTGCATTATACAAGTAGTGTTCGATTATAATACACCTCAAATTCCTTATTCAGTGTTCTACTTCATCTCTATGAATGAACTAATAATGTATGTATTGTTAGTCCGTTGAAGCTTTTACTCAAAGGTTATTTAGGCTGCTTTGCAGAAATAGCATGTCGTTTTAAAATTTCCTGGTGTTTTTTTTTTTTTAAATATAACATTGGTGCTACCATACCTATTGTGTCCTTTTCCCAAGGTTTGAGGATTTCTCAATCTAGCTATTATAGAAAAGTGCATATTAATATATATGTATTAATGGGCAATCTTACTTTTGCAATGATAAGTTTTGGGAATAATAATTTTTCTTTAATGGTGTCTCAGCACCAGTATCATCTGCCACCCGAGTCCCACTTCTCAATAGCTGAAGACCGTGAGTCATAATGATAGAATTTTATTATTAGAGTCTACTTCCATTTAATTATATAATTAATTGTATAATTTTTCTCACTAGACATGGCAGCCTTAATAAAGCAAGTGTTACAAAGGCGTTATTTACTTCTATAGGAAGCATCTGCATTGGTGTTCTAGCTTCAGTCAGGAGCAAGCTTTTGAGGTTAAACTTCTGATGGTTTGTGTACCACACGTCATTTCACATTGCAGAGCAATCTTGAAGGCATAAAGTAGATTCATTTAGATTAAGCAAAAGCAAAAGGTATGCTGCAGCTGCTAGCGAGTACTCAGTGCAGGGCCTGGCTTGAGCTGCTTCAAATTAACTAGTAACAAAGTCCAAATAGCATTGCCAAATAAAATAAAAACTACAAACCAGATTCTTTTTAAGAGAAAAAGTTTTGGGAACGCTTTGCTTCCTGACAGCAAATCTAGATCTTTTTTAGTGATCTTCCAGGATACTCTGAAGTTCTTGAGTTGTGTGCATTTTAGAGAGCTCACAGTAATTTTATATTTAACACAAAATGCTTCAACTACAGATGACGGTACTGTTAGAGATACAAGTATCAAACCCCAAGGTGTCAGAACAGTACAATGAACAGTAACACTAGACTGTTAACACTTTTCGAGTACCAGACATACAGTTGCTTAATCTCTGGGGTTCTAGTCTCTATAAGAAAATAAGTTGTTCACAAGTATACTTATATCAACAGAGCTGAGCCAGCAGAGTGCCCTGGCAACTAAGAGGGCCAACAGCATCTCAGCTGTGTGACCAGGAGTATAGCCAGGTGATTGATGGAAATGATCGTTCCATCTAGACATCCCTCTACTCTAGACTGCATCTGGAGTATCACATCCAGTTTTGCCACCCCTGCCCCTGTGCAGGAAAGACGTTGACAGACTGGAGTGAGTTTAGTGGAGGACCACCGAAATGGTCATGGCTGGAGCATTTGCCCTCTAAAGGAGCACAGCTGGTTCAGCCTGGGGCAAAGGCCCCCTGGCACCTACAGGAAGGTTGGCAAGAAGATGAAGCCAGGTTTTTCACAGCACAGCATAGCAGCAGGACTATAGACAAGAGACAGAAACTGAAACAAAAGGTTTTGGGGTGGGTATAAGGAAAACCTTTTTTCCCATGAGGACAGTCATGGTTTGCTTGGAAATAGATTGCTTGGAAAGATTATGTAGTCTCAGTTGTTGGAAGCTAAGATGTTTCCAAGACTCAGCTGGGTCAAGCCCAGAGTAACCTAATCTGAGCGCACAGATAAGTTTACTTTGAGCAGAAAGCTGGACTGAGACCTACTGAGGTCCCTTTCAACCTGGACTGCCCTGTGATCCTAAGATTTATGAAGAATGGGCAGAACGGGTACTGGCATCTGGTGGACATTGACGAAGCATTTTTACCATCCTGAACATGTTAAAAAAACCTGCAGCAGCAAAATTAGAGAATCTAGCAATTCCTGAAGGCAATAATTAGAAATATTGAGTAGTTTCTGTAGAAGATACTGAACAGACCTATAGCAGAGTTCAGAGAATGGAGGATGGGGCCATGGTGTGGGTATAGAAATACTTACATGCTTGTAGGCACTGTCCAAAAGGCAAAAGTTGTGAGTTGGCAGACATAAAAAAAGACAGTTTTTATGATAAATAAACAGTAAGCATCATGCTCTAAAGAAAACTGCTTGGTTCTCATTCATTGATATAATAGTGGTAAGTTGGATAACATAAATAGTGCAGGCAGATATTTCTGGTGAATACATAAGTGTCCATCTTCTTTAAAAAAATCCCTATTTTTAATAAATTTGGCAGTTCTTCCAATCCTTTGTTTTCAAGCTCTTCAGTCTCTCTAGTATCTTGTGGAAGTAAGTTGCACAAATTAATATGCATTACATGAAAAAGTCCTTCCATTCGTCAACATCAAATGTGTGTATTTCGTGATCTTGCTACATGACCATATATATCCTTGTGTTCTGGTAGAGATTTATTTTTTTATCAACGCTTCCTTTATGTTTATGTACTACTCCTTTTAATTACGAAAGAGAATATGCGAATATGCTGATCCTTAAGAATAATTTTGTTTCCTTTGGAATAAAAAGCTTTTTTTCATGTCTTTAATCATTCCTTTGTTGCTTTTTCTGAACTTGTTCTCTTTTTAGATAAAGTGACAGGTGTAGCATTCACGGAAAGTTCTTTTTGTGTGTGTGTGTGTGTGTGTGTGGTGGGTTAACCTAGCTATCCTCATAGTTCTTTTAATTTCTATTGCTTTATTGTAGACAGTATTCTGTTACAGTTTATTTAAAAATCATGATCTTTCAGTTAAGATTTTTCCTTTTATCTGCTATGTTGTTTAAAACAAATTTAAACAAAAATCACACTGCACATTTGACTACCTTGGTTGAAAGTTCTTTTGATATTCTCTGGCCCCAGTTTAAGTAATCTTTTTGCATATGATAAATTGTTGACTACTTCCCATTTGTTCCTTTTCTCAGACAATTAAACATATTCTTTTATCTTCCTTTCTAGTTGGTCATGATGGAAGATACATGATGATTAATAGTATTTTACAATGAGACTGGTTGTTTTTCTAAAATACATGTTTTATTCAGAGCAGCAGAATTTTGCAGATACTTACTTGAAAATATTCTACCAATATGAAAAAAATATAAAAAGAAGGTGGCCACCTTGTTTTAAATGGCTTGGATATATATGATGAAAGTTATTCTGGATTTTAGCATCCCATCTCACTTAAGTTTGATGGTCTGTATTTCTGTTATGTTTTCTCAGAGATAGATTCAGTCCTGCTTTCATGTATATTTGGTTATTTCATTGGGAAAATAATTCTAAAAATTCATGATTGATCAGTCTCTTAGTTACTTATGCTTTGTTCTTGCTGGACTCCAGTAATTGAGAGTAAGTAGAACATTCTGAGAAAGAAAATGGGCCACCAAAGACATTATTGCCTTGGTATTTTGAAGTGACTGTCCCGTGTTCTCATCCTCTTGGTTTTTTCTTCTGAGATCAGGGTTTGAGAAGAAGTTATGGCAGTTTTCAGTACAGCATTAAGTCTACTTTTTCAGAAAAAATCAAAGGTATAAATATGCATGGACACGGGTTTGATAGCACTGCTCTATCAATTAATAGTTACTCAGTGACTAATAACGTTTGTTCTGTTTCTTCATGCTTGTTCTTTGTTTTGTTTTCAAGAAAGTAAAATGCTACTGAAATGCTTCTGGGCTGTTTAAAAATTAATAAAGAAAACAAACTTTTTTTGGTTCAGCAGAACTACAGCATAGACATTCTTACAGTTAAAACAAGAAGTTTATCCAAGTTTTTCTTTTTCCCTGTCAGATACCTTTCTTTTTATCCACCTAGAGGCTTATTCCTCTTACATGATAACTGCTAGCTTTGATTATTTTTTTTTTTGCAGACTGTGTGAGAAGTTGTTTTGAAGGAGCAGTGTATTTGAAGGAATTCATGTTGTCTAAATGGCATGTGTGTGTGAAAATACAGCAATTCTTTGTGAAGTAAGAAAGCTGTAGGCCTTCTCTTGATATGAGCAGAGCAGTTTGCCAAATGATTGAATAGTTGGCCTCTTCGTAGTAATTTCTCCTAATTAAAGGAACTATTACCTAAAATTAATCTTTATTTAAGCCTTACTCCAAACTAACTGTTATTTATTATGGAAAAAACATGTGGTTGTACTTGTAACAGCAGCCAGAGCTCAAGAAAGCCATGAACAAAATTCAGCATTTGATGCATTCAGTGTTGCATTAGCTGTATGCAATGTTGCAATAGTGGTATGACATTTAATTTTCTATTCAGGTTAATTGCCAAAATTTTTATTTTTTTTTTTAAGTTGAGAAGTAAGAGCCTTTTTCTTTTGAGAAGTAAATACATAGAGAGACGTATAAGGAGTACTCAGTAATGCTTATTTTGCTTTCTCCTAGAAGCTGATGGACAGGTTTGACTTTGGGGAAGAATCTGAACAAAATGAAGAGCCTAAAAAGGAAACTCCCACTTCCCAACTGTAAGATCAAGTTATGTTTCTATGGAAAATGCTAACATTTGCCTGACATTAGTTGAATATTAGGATTAAATAGTAAGAAAAATGTTGTTTCTTTCAGAGCATATTAAAATAGTAGGAAGAGAAAAGACACTTTACAAAATTACTGAAACATACATATTTTAAAAATATTTAATATAAGTCTGTGTGCCAAAAGTTTTGTTGACTTGATCTTGAGGTTAGCACATTCTTTGGTTTGTTAGTTATATTGATAGCATTAATGCGATAATGATAACAGAAGGTCAAACTAGCTACAATTGTCTTCATTATTTTACATTGTTTATTTAAACTTGAAGTGGTTGTGAAGACCCGTTTACCAACTGTTTAAACCAAGAGGAAAAACTGTTACATTTTTCTAATTTAAATAATTTCATTTTAGACCTTTAGTGCCAGAATCTGTGAACAACTCACTTTTTCACCAACTAGCTGAACAGCTACAGCAACAAAATTTAGAACATCTCAGACAACAGCTTCTTGAGCAGCAGCAGCCTCCAAAAGTAAGAACTCCATCTTGTGGCTGTCATAATAATTGTGTTCTCCACTGATAAAAAAATCATACTCCAGGACAAAAAATTGTCTTGTTACTGACAGTTCTCTTACAATGAAGGTCTTTGTCATTAACTGATCATCTAACAGAAGTTTTCAGAGTAAATGGGGTAAGTGGAAGAAGTACTTAAAGCAGGAAAAAAACCAACCCACTAATGTGCGGGGTTTATGTTTTGCTTCTCTTAGGAAGGAGTAACCTTTAGCTGAGTTACAGACTGACTGTGCTTTGGTTGTTCCGCTCTTTAAATGGGGGAAAAAGTTTTTTCCTAGCTGTCAGAAAGGTGGTGAGCACTGAAGTGATTATGCTCCTGTGTGGAAAGCGAGCAGTGTGCAAGCTGCTGCTGCAGAACCATCAAGAGGACAGAATAGAGATTGCAGATAATTTTAACTTCCCCTACCAGGCATTAATTCTTGGCTAATAAATGTCTTATTCTGTTGAAGAATCTGAGCTAAAGAATAGTGTCACATATTTCTTGAGAAATTATTAATTCATAACTGATGCTTGAGACAACCCAAGGTTCCTTCTTAACTGTGTGAATTGGATCCTCTCAGCCAGCCAAACTGAGCAACAAAGTGTACTCTGGTTTTTTTTTGAATTAGCAAATATATAGTCATTTTTGTATAGTCAGGAATATTAACTATTTCAAAGGTTTTGCATTTAAGGATGATACAAAAAATGGAATAAAATGGATTCAGCTTTCAAACTAATGGGAAGTGGGAAAATAAGAGAAACCTGATAAATAGTTTTTCAGATATATTTGAAATATATTTTAAGATACATAGTTGTTTCATGTACTGTTACATTTTGAGACAGTAAGCATTTTGAATTGAGGCTTTTTATGGTATTATTTGTTATTTAGGCAAGCCCTGAGGAGAATCAAGAAGGAAATTTTGGTTCAGAGCACTCTGCATCACCATCACAAGGGAGTAGTCAACAGCAGTTTTTAGAAGTGGAAACAAATGTGGATGATTCAATGGATATTCAACAACAGGTGAAACTCTTAAATGTGATTGCAGAAGTTGAAAGGAAAACATGTATTAGGATAATCTCAAAATGAGTAATATGGTTATACGCTTTCGTCTAGTTTATGTATTTGTGAGTATACTTACTAAATGTTATTGAACATCTATTATGTCTGATCTCAGGACATGGATATAGATGAAGGACAGGATGTTCCTGAAGAAGAGATTTTTGAACAAGAAGAAAAAAAATCAGCTGTTCGCTCAAGATCAAGAACTCGTTCAAGATCTCGTTCAAGGTTTCATAATTAACTTGTATTAAGTAATTGAAGATTTTCTGAAACAAAGTTGTAATTTGTGGTTATCATTCTCAGTTTTGTATTTTCCAGAATTTTCATGAGCAGTTTTTGACAATGAAAAAAAGTGTTCATGTAACATTTGTGTGTGAGATGCAGACTTGCTGTATGACAGTTCATTTTGCATATCTATAATTTACTTCAGAGTTTTTTAATACTTGTTCAGGTAACAAAAATAACCATCTGGACACGTGTTCTGTGCCAGAAAAATAGTGTTACAGAACATTCAAAATGTGTTTTATTTTGTTTTAAACTCAAGGTGTATGTTCTGTTCCTCGCACTAATGGCACGAAGTTTATCTCCTTAAGCAGTCTGAGTGAAGGTAACAGAAGTGTCTGTATCATGCTTAAAGTTTGTAGTTAAAAGACAACTAAATCAGATTTATTTTTTTTTTTAACTCAGCATACTGAAATTAAGTATTTTTGTAGGTCTCCAAGAAAACGAAGGTCTAGATCACGGTCTGGTTCTCGTAAGCGTAAACACAGAAAACGTTCACGCTCGAGATCAAGAGAAAGGAAGAGAAAGTCATCTCGGTCATATTCTAGTGAAAGAAGGGCTAGGGAAAGGGAAAAAGAACGTCAGAAAAAAGGATTGCCTCCTATACGCTCAAAAACACTAAGTGGTAAGTGGCAGCTGCTTACTGTTTTAATACTGTAGTGTTAAAGGAAAAAAGGCTTTGTTTTTCGTTGAAAGAACAAGATTTAGCTTGGATACTGTTCATTTCTGATGTTTTTTACAACTTAGGTACATAATTTTATCTTGGAGGAAAGCAAGTATCATACTGTTCTACTGATGATTTTACTCATACTGTCGCACCAGTGATTTTACTTCTGAACAGAGAATAGCAGGGGCTGTCCTTAAGTTACAACCTGCTTTCTATTTATATTATCTGCACACTGTCTTCTGTGGGGCATCTGAAGATAAGCGCTTGATCTGAAAATCAGTACACTGACAAGACACTTAAGTATGTGGTACACACTTTGGAGACTTGGAGTATCTCAGAGGCCAGTTTTGTTAAACCTTTAGAGTGCTTTTTAAATAGCTCTTCGCAGGAACGTAGAGCAAAATCAGGTGGAATGCGCTGCCATAAGACAGCCTATAATGGTTGTATTGTAAGAAGGTATCCAGAAACCAAGTGAACTTCAGCTTCTGCACGGTGCTGCTGTGTGCTGCTGTCATTTCTACAGAGAATTTACTTACTAAAAAGGAGGAAGGTAGTAGGGAGAAGGAGAATGTTCTCCACACAGTCGCTTTAAATCAGAGGGAATGTATTTTGTGATAAGCACTGGGAGCAGTGAAACTGGGTGTAGTCATCTGCTACTGTATCGGTATATCCCATTGCTGCTTTTAGGAGGATCTTGGGATGCATAATTGTACTTATTTTATTTTTGTAACAAACTTCTGTTCCAGAATTTAACTTTGTTTAGATACACACAGTTTCTGATGTAGTTTTGTGTTTGTGTCTTAAACTATATTATCTATCTGACAAGCAGTTCAAAATTCATTTCTGCAAAGGAAAGAGCTTTCAGTTCTCTTCACATTAATATTTTACATCATTCCAAGGTGGTTTCAAACTCAGGACTGTAGTACAGTTTAGGTGTATATATTTTTTTAATTCTCTGGCTTTTCACGTGGAAAGCAGCAGATCAGTTTTATGGTGTAGATTTCTCCCAGCAGTCTGCAAAGCAGGGAGGTATAATCAGTATAGTTGGGAGCTGGGAGGCAAGGATGTTAAGAAATCTGATGAACAGCAGCAGGAGTTGAGGTCCTATGAAATGACTTGGCTCATGGAAAGAAGATGTTAAGAAGGCTAAGTGAAGTGTGGAAACTTTGTTGGGGGATAAATAAATAAACAGGTAATTCACCCTACAGGCTTTCTACGTCATGAAATTTGTTCAGTGACAGCAACTGTTACCACTTGCTGAGGTCTGAAGAGTCATTTCATAAAGCTTAACACAATGAGGAAAAAAGGGCCATCTACAAGCATGTAAGGAACAAGTTTTTGTCCAAGAGAAAACTTACGGCTAGTCTTTTTCAGTACTGCTGAGTACTGCTGTAACTGAAAATGGCAGTTGAGAGAGGAATGCACAGCACTGGTTTCCAGTTTGATGCACCAAGATTATTAGTACAGGGAGGATGCGTGATGTATCAAGAGGATGATCGAGAAAGAATGTTTCCTTCGTTCAGGTTAGTGCAAGCCCAAGAGATCCAGGTTGTCTGGTTTTGTTCTACCTTAGGTCCTTTAAGATCCTGGGTGAGTTATTCAGGGTAGTAAGGTATTTGAGGAAAACCACCAATATTGGTCTAATCTCTTGCTGGTTTAGATTACACTGTGTTAGGTGGAAATAACTGCTGTCAGTTTGTCAGAATTTGCACACATTGATTGGGTAATATCTAGGAGACGAGTTGGAGAAGGAAGTTTTAGCTCACATGTCAGTGAGTGTGTTTGGCAAGGGGGGTGGAGGTAGGCATTTGGGAGATCAATTGTAGGGATCTGGGCTTGTGAAATTGGCAAGTCAGGAGTATCATGGACATCCTCAATTCAATTGTGAGCCTCAGCCAGCTTCGTCTTTCTGGGATGTTCCCCAAGGTGAAGTAAAAGTATAGTTTCCATTTCTTTCAGGTGAAAATGCAGTGCATAATACTGCAGTTAAGTTCCTTCTGTAATACATTCTAGCCAGTTAGAACTTAATCTTACTTTGTTAAAATTGACTTTAAATCCTAGAGCTGTGTTTTTTATGGAATGTGGAATAGAAATTATTTTTTTTTTCCTCCCCGAGTAATTTCTACTGTGGTTTCCTGTAGCTAATAATTTAGATAATTTTTTATTTTTTCATTTCTTTTAAAACAACTATTGTTTAAAAGCAAACAAAACAAGAAGAATGAACACTTGTACTGAATGTCTGTTTGGTATCTTTTAACCCTTTAACATTTTTGTCAATGTACTTGATCTCTATAAAGTAAGTAATAGACTTACTATTTTTGCTTTTTGATCAGTGATTTCTGTGTAGTTGTAAAACCTTTTATATCCGTGCTATAGAATATTTTATAAGCTAACAGTCTAGTATTTTGTTTGACATTGCTGTATTTCTTGACAGTTTGCAGTACTACTCTTTGGGTAGGTCAAGTAGACAAGAAGGCTACACAGCAAGATTTAACTAATTTGTTTGAAGAATTTGGACAAATAGAGTCAATTAATGTAAGTAAGAATGTTACCATACATTTTCAGGGATTACAGACTAGCAACTTAAACACGCTTATGCCACTGAATTCCTTTGTATTTAGGAGACTGTTTTGTTTTATCACCGTTTAAAACCTGTGGCTGTGGTATTTGCTCGTTGGTTTTGATGTCCTGTCTTTTGAAGCACTACAGGCAGTACACTTCATGGTAAAATGGCTTTTCCCAAGTACTAACCATTGACACAGTTTTTTAAACCAAGGTCTTAACAAATGAAGTTACGTCTTTTATCTTTTTGTGATATGGCATGGGGAAAGTATCTTTTTTCCTTGGACTTTTGGACACTAACTGATGTGTATCCACATTGTTCTTGGTTACATTCCATACAGAGGGTTTCTTAAATTAAATCAGTGTGGACAAAACATTTAGAAGAGAAGAAATTGTACTGTAAACAAGTGTTTATTCTAAAATGTGGCAATTAAAGATATGTTTATCATTTAGAGATACATTTCTTATGATTTGGGGTAATTTAGATTTAGTTGTTTAGAGTCATACTTCAGTGTGGCCTATGATGTAACTTCAAGGGAAAGTATTTTTCTTCTAAAGTAACATACCAACCTGAGAGAAATTTGGATTTTTGTCTCTTGCTCCAGCAGTTTTGAAGTGCTTCTCATGCAATTTCATTCATTTCAGATAATATTTTTACTCTTTTTTTATCATGTTAATAAATTCAAGTATATAATTAATAAGGAATAGTTTTTGTGTCGTTACAGAATCTTATAAAAAGCTTCCCAAGTCAGGCCCCCCACCCCCCCCATCGCCTGTTATTTAAGACTTTTTTTGATTTGCAGGGACTAGCAATTAAGAAAGCCCAAAGGAAAGTAATCTAACAACCATGATATCCCAGTACCTCTTATGTTTCAGAGGCAAACCATTTGTAAATAGTTAATCCTATGCATTCCACAAAACTTAAAGTACCTAGGGTAACATTGTTGTGTATCTTAAATATATTTTTCTAAGAACTGCGTTAAAATCTGTCATCTTAAGTATTTTGGTTTGTTGTATTACTTTGTGGTCCCAAACAACATAAAAGCACACCTATATTTGTGACTAAAACTAAAATAAGAGTTTGTCATACATGATTTGCAGACTTTCAAAGGTTACATGCCACATCATACTTTTCCTTCCTAAATAAAACATCAAAGCTAGTGGAAATTACACTTTGGGAATGAGGACTCTACCCTTCAAAAATGCAAGATACTTATAATTAATAAGTTTGTGCCTTTGTGAAAGGCTGTTGCTCAACTTGCAGTGAATTGGGATCTTAAGAAGAGGTAGCAGCCTCTGCTTTTCTGAAGTTGTCATAGTATAGCTCCCGGTTCTTGCCTGCTCAATGTTGTTCAAATCTTTCATGTAACTTTTAGCACCCATTCTTTAGCTTCCGGCTGCTTCTTGAAAATGTTGTAACTGAAGTACCCTGCCAATATCACTCTTAAGTTTTGCTAATGCTCAAAATTTTTAATATTGTTGATTAAAGTAATCATTGTTTACGGTGTAAACCTTTCCATTTTTAATATTGTTAATTAAGGTAATGATTGTTCACGGTGTAAACCTTTCCTTTTTTAGTATTAGTATTCACTTAGCGTAGTTACATAATCTGAGGTAATGGTTTTCTTACTTTCTAATACTATTTGTTTTTATCCATAGATGATTCCTCCAAGAGGTTGTGCTTATGTCTGTATGGTTCATCGACAAGATGCGTATCGTGCTCTTCAGAAACTTAGTTCTGGGTCCTATAAAATTGGATCTAAAATTATTAAGGTAAATTGGTTTTAATCTAAGGATGCTGTCCATTCCAAATACAGTACAATTTTAGTATGATGATTTGTCATTTAGCAACGGTTCATTCAAACGTACAATATGGCAAGAAGAGTGAAGCGGTAAGGTGTGAATTTTCTTTCCTCTCCATGTAAAATGCAGCTTTTACCAGGCGATATGTAGGATAGTAAAATGAAATTAATTACTTAAGAAATACATGGAGAACATTTTATGTATGTGCTGGGGATAAGAGTACAAGACTGTAAACGACCTCCTGGACCTGACTGTGTGGATCACTTAATATTAAATTTGACAGTATTCTTACAGACTTAAGTATAAGATTAAATGCTGTGGGGTTTTCTGCTTTCTTTGATTGATGAGACCTTGAAATAGTGTATTTTTAATTTCCGCATATATATGTTAGGATTAATGTAGAAGATTCAAGCTTTTTGATGTAGTTAACCTTCCACATATCTGTTGCACAGGTCAAGTAAACTTCCTACAGGTTCATTTGAAATTAAAACCTTGTTAAAATTCTAATAAAGAGACTCTGAAGATTGATCTGCAACGACAGAAACATGAAGGAAATGATCTGAAATACTCTGTTGGGAGGTTATATGATTTAGCCGGATTATCTGGTTGGGTTTTATTTTCAGATTGCCTGGGCTTTGAATAAAGGTGTGAAAACAGAATACAAGCAATTCTGGGATGTGGATCTGGGAGTTTCATATATTCCTTGGGAGAAAGTAAAATTGGACGATTTGGAAGGCTTTGCTGAAGGTGGCATGATTGACCAAGAAACAGTAAATACAGGTATGGACATTAACATGATTCTGATAGTTAGAAAATATGTTTATTTTGGTAATTGCAAATCCTCAGAAAGTTTATTGTTTGGATAATAAATGCCCTTTTAAATGTAACATAAATTTTACTGGCTGCTTGTTTACAATATAAATGACATGGTAATAATGAAATTAGAATATCTTTGTAGATGAGTAATTAGTTGATTGTCATGCCAATGAGGAATTAGTGACAAAGGGGAATGAATTTAAGCAAGCTAATAAAGGATAGCTTTTTTTAAAAGTTATGAATTTTCTGTGCACTCGTTTCCAAGTATATAGAATATTGATTTGTATAGATGTTATGATCTGCTTGTGATTGCGAAAAGTCTTATATTCAGGTATAAGACTAAAGTTAGAGTTGGAACTTGTCCAAATAGGCACAGCTTATCTGAACCTTAAGGTATTTCCTCTATGAAGTCAAAGAGACAGGAAAGCAAGTTATGTTAGACCTTATTGTGAGACCCAATTGAGAGGTTCGTTGTATTTGTAAGAGACTGAGCACTGTGTGTTCTTGAGATAGATCTAGCACCAAATCACTGGACTATACTGAAGTAAACTGAAGACTGAGATGATTAGACTTTTGTAATAGCGACAATAATTTTTCAGGTCAAAATGCACTCTTGTTTTGAGTAAAAATTGAATATAAATGACAGAAAAATTAAAACATGTAACATTACTGAAATACATTCAGTATGTTACACTTGAAATACAAAATTTTCTGAGGATGTGGCAGAAGGAAAAAATTAGGATTGGGGGGAGGTTTGTTTAGCACGAGGGTTCTCTTGTCATTCTACAGTAGCCAGCTGATAACACAAATATGTTAACAGCAGCAGTTTTTAGAAAACTGTAACATACTCTATATGTCAAGTTATTAACAGAATGAGAGGTGAAAACACTTGGCAAGTTTTGACAAAACAGTTTGTATACAGGTATAATTAAGCAGAGTATTACAGGTTATAAAAGATACTTTTCGTTCTTTAAAATATATAATAATAAATTATTACATTTGCTTCTTTTCCTAGTAAGTTTAGGGGTTATTTGTAATGAATCTGTATAGATACCAGATTAAAATTTATTGTTTAAAAAAGAAGAGGACTTTTTAGTATTTAAACAAAAATGAACATATGAATTATCTTTTTATATTAAATATATACTTTTTTTTTTTTGAAGAATGGGAAACGGCCAGAAGCTCAGAAGCAGCTAAAGAAAATATTCAGACTACACAGAGTGCTGCAGTTGATAAGAATACAGTTATTACAACACAGACAGAAGCTTATACGCAACCAGTCACTATGCTGCAGGTTTGTATTGGTCTGAGTTTGCAAAAACCTCACAGAACTGGAGGGGAAGGTTTTTATTCAATACAGGTAAACTTTAATGCTGTGTTGAAGTACTTAAATAAAAAAAAAAACCAACACTTAAGTCCTATGTCCATGTGTGTTTATCTCTGAAATATTTTAGAGTAGATTCAGTTGCTGTGGTTGAGCTAAATCATCAGTTTCATGCCCAACATATCCCACACTTGTGTACACACTTGTGTACAGCTTAAGTGTTGAAGACAGCAGTGGTAAAAACAAACCAACAAACCACTAAAAAAAAAAGAAAAAAAAAAAAGAGAGAGAGAGAGAGTTACACACTGGCCTGTTAGTTTCTTAAGGAGAAATTAAAATGAGTTTCCATAAAGCAAGTTGCTTAAAAAACAAAGCATCTTTCTGTAAGCTCAGCAATGCAGTAATCTTTTTTTCACTTGTGCTTGTTGCATCTCTACTGACGCACTTTTCCCCATATCAGCTTTGACAATATATTTAAATATTTTCTCAGTAATTTTGGGGTAGGATTTCATAAGGACAGTCTCATCTTTAAATGGCCTGATTGCTGAAGTAGTGTGCTGTTGCATTCTCTCATGAATTACTGCATATATTCTTTGATTATCTGCTGTATTTTTTTTTCATTCTGCTAAAACAATTTTTATTAACATCCCATCAGTAACAAGCTATTGTGGAAGTGTAGAAGAATACAGTGTAATTTTGTTAGTATACTACACTGCACATGTTTATCAGGTATAAATACAAATCCTTTTTTCCAGACTCTTTAACCCTTTTTATAATGATCATGTGAAATTGTAAAATGAGAAGCAGTTGCTCAATACAGTGTTGTATGTATTCATATTACTAGTGTTATCCTTCCTAACATGTGTAGGTATTTCCAGTACTTGAGCTGACGCAAAATTACTGTGAAAAGTTAACGTTTGCATTAGCTTGCATTGAATTTTGAGCTTTTTTCACAAAATTGTCTTGAGTCTTCGTTTCAACTATCTCCTAGTATATACTGGGATCGGTATATATTTAAATATATATTGCTTTTATATATTTAATATTGCTGCTAATTACTTGTAATTACACTGCACTATATTGAAACATGTAGCTCAGGCATTTGAGAAACAGTAATTTCCAGGATTTTGTCAGGATTATTAGCCTTATAATTACATACACTAAGTTGGCTTTCCACTACTGTTGTAAAATAAGTAATTTTTTCTGAATAGAACAGAATCACTGTTTTTGAAGTGCTCTCAAATTGCCACGCTATCTACATTTTCCTTCCTTTTCTCTCTCTCCCTTTCTGCTTTCACCTCTATGCCATAGGTGAATTTTTATTCTTGAATAAGTATAGTGTTTAACTGTGTATTTTCCTGATCTTTTTTAGACAAAGAAAAGATAGCATAGGATTCTTCCAGTGTTCTTGTTTAGCTGTAGTGTAGGTACCGTTGCAGAAAGCAGTCTAATTCTTCAGGGTGTTCAGAATATATACAAAGCCTTTGGTACATTTAGTGCTTAACATGAGTTACAGTTGAGTCAATTTATCCTTTTTTCAATTCCTCATTGAATATCATTAAATATTGAAGTTGCTTGTTTTTTCTTTCCATGAAATAAGATTCCAGTAGCTCCAGCTGTGCCTGCTGTTAGCTTGGTTCCACCTGCGTTTCCTGTCACAATGTCTGTCCCTCCTCCTGGTTATAGTGCAATTCCTCCTCCACCCTTCTTGCGAGCGAGTTTCAACCCTTCACAGCCACCGCCAGGTAAGTTAGTAAAAATGAAGTTGAGGATATAATGAGTATACCTAATGCATTCTTCTGCATCCATTTTGCTTTGTGTAGTTTTCCATCAGCTGCTGGTTACTGATTAAGCCAGTTGATCTTTGAATCTTAAATATGATACTAGATTAAAATTACTTATGTCTAAATATTATTTTTACCAGTGTATTCTGTGAAGAATAGGAATTACACCAGATTTTATCATTTTTTAAACTTTGATAAAAATGAAGGATTAAAAATCCTTAAGAATAATCTCCTTTCTTTTGGAAATTTTTGCAACTCTTTAATTTTTTTCTTTGGATATTGCTGGCAGAAATTACTTTTGAAGGTGCACGTGCAGATCATCTGCGAAACAGATACTTTAAAAACAGTAACCACTGTTGCCTCTTCCCATATATTTGGTTTTTGCTAGTCTTCATGATGCAGCTTTTCACGATCAATAATGCAGACAATCTTTTACTGCAAAACTTTATTTGCTTCTCTTGTAATAATTTGTCATTTTTTCCCATATAGGTTATATGCCTCCCCCAGTTCCTCCTGTGGTTCCACCACCTGTTGTCCCGCCACCTGTTGTCCCACCAGTTGTTCCAACACGTAAGTTTGATTCGTCTAATAGTTGTTTGTGTGTTATGGAAAGCCTAATTGTTTGATATACTACCTGTTAATGAAATGTATCCTGTGTAATGGAAAAAACCAACATGGAAGTTATTGTTCAGCTGGTTTAAGCAGGTATTGAGGAAAAGGATTTACGGAGCTCTTCAAGTTGACAGAAAAATGATACTTACCATGGGGTTACTGAAAAAAGTTCCAGCAAATTAGATATATATTATATGTATGCATAATTCAATATGTGAACCTGTCTGTAACATACATCTGTTACTTGAGCTGTTTGGTGTTGGTCACTGAATAATTCATAATAATTTGGTTTTGTTTAGCCTTTTAACTGTATTCATTTTTAAAAACTGTATGTTTTAAAATATCTGTTAAAGAATACAGATTGCTTAGGTTGCCTACAGTTCATGGTCTCTACAAAAAAATTAAATATTAACAGTGCTAGTTGAGGATAAGAAATTCTTAAAAATGTAACACTTAGGGTAATTAATTTCACTTAATTTGATTTATCAGCCTGACCTCTGCCAAACATCTTGAAGGCCTGAATATGTGATTACTGTGATACACTTCTGTTATTTCTCTACAGCTTTAGTACAGCCTCCATTACCAATTGCACAAGAGACGATGAAGGATGTTCCTTTTACTAGCCTTGTTCTACCAGTTGGCACAGTTACTAGCAATCTAGCTACTCCAACATTATCTGCTGGAAGTGTTTTTAATCCTCTGCCAATCAACAAACCAGAATCAGATGAAAAGGGGTCACATCTTACAGACCTTCAGATTTCTTCCAGTGAGAACAACAGATCTGGTAAGAAATGTCTTTATCGTCTGATATGATTGCATACAGGAAGAATCATACTTCTGAGGGTTTTTTTTCCTCCAGATTGTGATCCACTACACTAATAACTACAGAGTAGGAGGGTTTAGGCTAGGTATAATTTTCAGTTTAAGTTGGAGGACTGGTGAGAACCATCATTGTCATCATCTGATCATTGATTTCTACCAGCTTATGCTCAGGGATGTTTTCTTTGTAGACTCAAAGTAAAGCTGGCACGGGGAGCCCTTTAGAAAGCTTCTTAAAAGTGCGCTCTTACTACACAAGTGACAATGGAAAGGAGCAGAAGAGGGTAGGATGGTATAAAATGTGTAGAATTGCATGAAAGATTTTAACACTTCCCTTGCGTAATTGTGTGATGGCTGTGGGGCTTGTCGATTTTAAGCTGCTTTACATTCTTTGCTATGTAGAGATGTTTATTTCTGTGGCATAAGGTCTTTTTATCACTAATTGTGATTAAAATGATGTATGTTCGTTATAGAAACTGAGAAAGACCTTGTCAGCAGTATCATCACTGAATGCATTAACTGAATATGGATTAAGCTGCATTTTGTTTTGAATGCTATGTGTTACACTGGTGTTTTCTGGTAACTGTTCTTCTGCTTGCTGCATTTTAGTGCAAAATGATGTCTCGAGTAGCTCTGGACTTGTTGGAGGAGTGCAGCCACCCAGCGTCTCAAGCAGTTCTGGGCTTACTGCAGAAGGGCAGCCACCCACTGTCTCAAGTGGCTCTGGACTTGCAGGGGGAGTACAGCCACCTAGTGTTTCAAGCAGCTCTGGACTTGTAGGAGGAGTGCCACCACCAACTGTTTCAAGCAGTTCTGGTCTTGCAGGAGGAGTGCAGCTACCTACTGTCTCCAGTGGCTCTTCTCTTGCTGGTGGAGTTCAGCCAACCAGCGTCTCGAGTAGCTCTGGACTTATGGCTGGAGTGCAACCACCAAATGTCTCAAGTAGCTCAGGGCTTCTAGCTGGAGTGCATCCACCCAGTGTCTCAAGCAGCCCTGGCCTGCTGACAGGAATGCAGCCACCCAGTGTCTCAAGCAGCTCAGGAGTTCTGGCAGGAGTACAGCCACCGTGTGTGTCAAGCAACTCTGGGCTTCTCATAATGCCACCACCCAATGTTTCAAGTAGTTCTGGACTTATGGGAGTGCCGCCACCAAATATTTCAAGTAGTTCTGGACTTCTGGCAATGCAGCATCCAGCTGGGGTTCAAAACATGCCTCATTTAAATATTAGTAGTCAAAGGATGCCGGGAATGCCTCTTATAGATATCCGTCCAGGCCTAATGCCCCATTCGCCTGGACCAAGGTTTCCATTAATGCAGCCAGGAATGCCACCACAGCGTAGTATTCCTCCTCCAGCGATCCTTGATCCATCTCTTCACCCACCACCTCGAGGTCCTTTTCCTCCAGGAGATATTTTTAATCAGACAGAAAGACCTTTTGGAACACCAGGAAGACAAAATATTGATAGCATTCCTAATCCAGAGAAAAGACTACCACTTGGAGGCGATAACATTCAGCAGGAAGGAGATAGAGATTATCGCTTTCCTCCAGTGGAAAACAGAGATAATCTTAGCAGACCGTCTCCAGTGGATGTCAGAGATTCTGTTGGACGACCACCAGTTGATCCAAGAGAGGGTATAGGAAGACCTCCAGTAGATGGACGAGAACACTTTGCAAGACCACATGTAGACATGAGAGAGAATTTTGGAAGACCAGGTATGGATAACCTTGGTCGAAGAGAGCATTTTGGTTTCAATTCAGACAAGCACTGGGGACAGAGAGGAGATTATGATGAAAGAGAGCACCATGCCTTCCCTATTTATGGTGGCCCTAAAGGCTTCCATGAAGACAGAGAGAGGTTTCGGCATGTAAACTATAGGTTTGATAGTAGAAGTGGTCCCAATTGGAACAGAGGATTTGAACAAGATGCTCACAGAGATTTTGATGACCGCAGAAGACCCTGGGAAAGACAGAGGGATAGGGATGACAGAGATTTTAATTTTTGCAGAGAAATTAATGGGAACAGGTTTGGAAGAGACAGAATGTCAAACAACTGGATCCCCCCTCCACATCCACGGGTTTTTGAATATTTTGATGGGGCCACTTCCCAACGCAAAGCCGATAATATGCCCCAGGTAAACGGTGAAAATACAGAGACAGAAAGTCAGCCACCAACTGCACAGGTGCAGGATGATCCAGAACTTTATGAAAAACTGACATCTTCCGTCGAGATAAACAAAGAGAAGAGTGACACAGAAGCTGATATAGAAAGTGAACCAGTGGTAGAAAGCACAGAAACTGAGGGGACATAACTCATCACTCAGTAGGTAAAAGATACCTTTTGTAAAGTTGTCATCTCTCTGTAATAGATAAATGGCTGACTGGACCGTAGCAGTTCACTTTTGTCTGCCAGAATTAAGTTAATCTAATGTTAATGTTCATCTTTCACTTAAATAACTGTACAACTGACTTGTATAGAACACTGTTCTTAATTTGAACATGGTAGGTAAACTTTTTTTTTATTTCTCTGGTAAAGCATAAACTTGCCCCCACTTGCTTTTAATTTCACAAAAGATAAAAGAACAGCTTGTCAAACAAAGACTTCCTATGGAAGAAAATGGAATTTTTTAGATACTACCCTTAGGTTGGCTATCAAAATTGTTATACTTGAAACAGGTGCTGGTGTATCTTGTCCGTGTTTTTAGGCTGCTGCAGAATTTTAAAGTATAGACAAAGCTGTGATATTTTATGTTCCTACAATTCGGCAGAAAAAGAAACGGCCCATGTTACTTAAGGAGCATAACACAGAGATTAAAAGTGATTTTGTAAAATCTACACTATAGTCTCTGTTTTCTCTAAAGTAAGTGTTTGTGATTTGTTCCTCGTACTGCAGTGGGTTTAAAAAAATGAAAAAATACATTTTAATGTTGGGTGCATTTTGTTTTTAGATGCCAATAAAGCATATTTGTTTGATAACAGTGTTCTAGGTATTGTATTTTTTTTAAAAACCTGCAAGCTCTAAAAACTTGGAATCAGCTATGATATGTGCTTAGCTAGTTGTTGCAAAAGGTTTATATTACATTTGTAAGACCAATGCAACAGTTACATGTGCAAGAAGCGTATGGTTTTTACATCCAAAGTCATGCAGTCATACTAGTTTATGTAAATAACATATGTATGTAAATATTTGTGTAAACTGTTTGTAGATACCACTTTTTCTGTGCGTGCCTGTGTGTGTGCACACACTCACAGAATATTGTAGACAGTTCAATAAAATTGAAATGAAACTAGGTTGTAAAAATTTGCTTTTCACCTTCTTTAGGTAGTAAGATAAACCTTACTTCGCTGCAGTATGGTCAAGCTTATATTTACCTTCTCATGCTCATTGTTACAATGTTCTTACTACTTCTGGAAGGTGGAATGTGATATACTGTAAAAACGTACAGTAGGATTTTAGCTTATTTCTTAAAATGCAGATGTGCATGAAACCAAAACTTAAGCAAGTATTTGCATTGTCTTATTTTGTAATATATTCTGGATAGATAGTGGTAGTGTTCAAGTACTTTGTGGTTATTTGTTTTTAGTGACTCAAAGTCCAGAAATGTTGCACGAAAAGTATAAAGCTGTTGTTGGTCTAAAAAACCTTATATGTTTTTAACAGAAATAAGAGGGGCTTTGTGTTTTGGTGGTTTAATATTGAAGTAGAACTTCTTGTTAAATTGTTGAGACGAATTGGCTGCTTAGGTAAATTAGTAGCACTGTTATCTCCTGTTTCACGTACTTTGCTGCTTGTGTATCCTTTAAATTGGCGATGAAAGATTTGGCTATAGGGCGATGTCAGATTTTCAATTTGTTCCACTGAAGTGCATTTCACCAACTTTTTTCAACATAATTTTTGTTAAAATTCTGTGTCTGAAAGCATTCTTTCACTCAGTTTGGAGAAAGTTGTTTTGTGTAATAAGATCCAAGGATAGATCCTGTTACATGAATATCCCTTTGGTAGAAGAAACACTTTTAGCTCCAGTTAGAATTTTGATCTTTAACATTAAAGCATTAACATGCAAGTTTTAATTCCCCTTCTGCTTCCCTCAAAGGAATGAAAGTATGAGAATGCCACATGAGTGTAAAGCATAAGCATGCCTTTGAACGTAGAAGCAAGTTACGCATGTGTGTGTTGCCCTCTTCCTCTGGGAGGTGGGGTATTTTTTCATGCTGTGTCATGGTTTGGTTTTTCAATTACAGGGACTTTTATTCCGGATAGTAAACAAACTGTCAGCTTAATGAAGGTAGTCCTTGGAAAGAGTGGACTTGAACGAATGATTCTTTACCTACTGTGCAAGTAGTAGTCATTAGGATGTAGTGAGGTATGCATTAAATAACTGTTGCTCTGTAATAGACCTTGCCCATGTGTTTATTACCAGAACATGTTTCGGGTTTTGAGTTGAACAACATTTAAGGTAAAAGTACCTTCCTGGGCAGACTGGTTCAAAGAACTTGACTGATGATGCTGCATCACCTATGTAGTAGTCTGGTCAGGCGGATAGGGTTGTGTGAAAGTCCAAACGCGCAAAATAGCTATAAGGATACTTTATGAACTTAAGGGATTTTATTTTAATGTGTGCAGTTTGAAAAGGCTTCAGTCATAGACCACATAAATACTCAAATCAAACACATATTGGCAGTAGCTTTACTTCTCAAACATTTTGTTAAAACCTTCTTTGAAACTGAAAGTTTTATCTATTTTCCTTTTTCTAAACTGGGACTGACAGTATGCTAAATTGCTGATAGCATGATGGTTTAGGTAAATTACCAGGTGAGAAATGTTAAACAATTTGGTTGGTAGTGGTATAAAACAATGTATTTAATGATTTTTTTAATCTTTGTTAACATCTTTCAAGCATTAATAAATTGGCTACTGAACATATGTGTTACACCATCAATTTCTAACTACCATTTTATTTTTTTGTAGAATGAACTTTTATTGCACAGGCTTCGGTTGCATCATGTTTGCAGACAAATACTACAAAAATAGTCATATTCAGAAAGTCAGGAGGGACTTAATATTACCAAACCAAGTGTTATTTCTTTATCTTGCTCATAGGAGTGTTTCAATCTTTCAGAGTGTTAGTGAAGACTTTCCTTTCTCAGGGTAGATTAAGCCATCGTAAGCCAACACGCGCACTGAAAGGGGCTGTCCTGAAATCCAGACCAGGTCTTTGATGTGGTTCATGGTAGTGACATGTAGTTACTGCTGATGCAAAGGAAAGAATGAGAAGGGGAGAGAAAGAAGATTGGGGGGCACCAGGTATTTAGGCAGCAGTTCTGTTTATGCCTGTTCAGAGCTTGCTCTAGTGATGAAAGGTGTCAATTCTAGCAACAGCAGAAGCTGACCTGCTATATTCATAAGTTATATAAATCTTGAAAAATATTTCAGGTAGTTTTACAGGGAACACAATAAATTTAGGCGTCCGTATTTACTTGGAAACTTTATGCATTAGTAAGTTTGGTGTGTTTATTAGCTTTTTAAACTCCCTGTGATTCTGTACTGTATTTGAGCAGAATGCTGCATCCACAAAGATTGCAAAGATGAAATACAGCCTTTTTTCCAATAAGACATGTTTTCTTTGTTGAAGCCTTTTCCTGTGAAATACTGGTACACTTTCATTTTTATATGTAGTGTTTCACATTATTACAAACTCAAGGGAATAGCCTGTTAGATTCCTTTGCTTCAGTAGAGTACTATACCATTCTTCAAGCCATTTCAGTGATTTAAATAACTTTATGAAGTTAAGGTGCTCTTGTCCTGAATATGGCAAGATAGGAATACGGTAATTAAGCCTGTATAGGCATTAGTTAAGCACAGTTAGAAAATTATCAAATAAACTGTTTATAGAACGTATTTATAAAATAAGCCAATTTATTGCTGAATTCTCTCAAAATACATTGTAAGCAGTTTTGAAGATGTGCAAGGATACGTTATGCCAGTCAACACTTAAAATACTCATTTTCTTGATTCATGCTACTCTAACTCAAATTTACGGGTCATTTGATTTGAAACTGGTAAAAAAAGGATCCCAGATTTCATTTGTATTTTCAGGAATATATTTAAACATAATAGTAAGGGTGCCTTTTTTTCTCTCTTGATAATGGGAGATGAACAGATATAATCTTAAAATCTATTCAGAGTATCAGGAGTCATCAAGAATAACTAGGACAATTTTTTGTTACTAAGTCAGGTAATGAAAGGATCTTTCCCTTTTGACAGCTATTGCTGATTCTTTGAATTTTACATTAGTCTCGCTTGTTGAGCTTTCACAAGTAAGCATGTACTGTGAAGCCATCTACTTGTGTAGATGAGAGTGTTTTAAAAGTCATAAAGCAGGATATTCTTTAATTTGAAGCTGTTTATTTGGACAAGAATGGCAAAAACATCTTGCCACCATGTTGCTTTACTGTATTCATTCACATCAGCAGAAACTTCACAGTGGCAAAGAGAATATAATCTTGGAATACTTTAATTATAACTAGGCTTATGTTTCTCCTTGAAGGGTTGTCTTAGTGATGTTATTCATTCTACTTAGTCTGTACAAGTTTGTTAGGTACTCAGTAAACATTTTAAATTTTATGAACATATGTACATGATAATTCATAGTCAAGAAAAGTCAAGTAGAACGTCTAAAAAGAAAATTCATGAAGAGTAATAACTTACAGCAAAGGTGTATGGGATTAGAAAAGTGATTCTTGCTGGTGGTGGGATGGTATGAAAGTCTGTGAACAGTTTTTTTGTTGAAGGTGGTAAGCTGTAAAATTGTGTTTGCCATTATGCTTGTATTCCTTTCTATCTTCACAAACTTGATGTAAAAGGGTAGTCTCCTTCAGTGTCCTAGTCTCGGTATCTTTTAGATACTCTGCTGCCAAAGATTAGAGGAAAGGAAGAACTAGTGGTCTGGGCTGGATTGAGATAAGTTGTACAGTTGAAGATGAATGTATTTTCTCTTTTTAGGAAGTTTAAAATGCACGTTTCAGCACTTGTATAGTAACAGTGATATTACTGGTGTCACTAGTTTAACTAATCTTATTCTGTACTTTGTCATTTTTCTTTTAAGTTAACTCACTAGTGTTGCTTTTAATTTTTCTCTTCTTCCTATCAGATGAAATCATACTAATGCCCTCAGACAAGAGACTGTTTTGTGCTTTACAAAAAAAAAAATATGGTCAGAGAGTATTCTAACCTGTAGATAGGATGGTTGAACATCTTTTCCTTCCTGATTTAATGCTTTAATGCCACAGTTTTCTTCTTGAATGATTTTCTGTATGCATATTGATGTTATAATGGGTGTATATTCACATTAACATGTATCAGACTTTCTGTTGAAATGCAGAAAAAATGTGAAGTTCTTGAAGGTAGATGAATTGATGTACTTCTAAAACTAGTGTGAACTTCACAGCCGTATTGATGTGTATACTGGAGCGTTATAATTGTGTGCAAGCCAATGCAAAAAATCCTTAATAGGTGAAGAGTATTAAATGGATATAGAATTGTTAACTCAGATGTAGATTGGTAGGATTTACATGGGCCATATATGCAGGGACTTTGGATCTGAATGCCACTTCCACACAGAGAGATCATATTATAATTACATCTGGCAAAATAAGAAACATAGCTTTTTCCTGATAATGGTAGGAACTAAGTAGAAATAATCTTGGTGTTAAAGAGTCCTTTCTAAAAATCTGTCTGCCTTCGTCTGGTCAAAGGAAGCTCTGTCATTATCACTTCAGTTGATCAAGGGAAAAAATTACTTTAGATTTATGCTGTTTCTGAAGTAATCAGATCTCATTCAGCAATGCAGTGAAATGCAGTTTTAAGTGTGCCTTAAGTTTTTCCCTCTGAAAAGGACCATATATTTCAAATTTTAGATAAAAACAATAAATTTTTGTTTGTAGAATTTGAAATGTAGTTTGGGGTTTAGTGATTTTCTTCAAGAAAAATCTTTGTCGTTTCAGTAGTGTAAATAAATAAATACTAAATGCCACTCAACTTTTGAAATGTTTACTGGAAATTATACTAGTCTGTCCAGTTAATATTTCGTTTATTTTCATGTGCTTGCAATATATTATCTTGTCAGGTGGTGCCATCACAAAATTCCTCATACCACAAAGTAGAAATACCTTTGAATTATGCAATTCAGATGCATAATTGATATGCATAGTCTGGGACAATCAAAAGTCTTCCTCTTCAAACTCATGGATTTCTACCATGGTAGTAGTATGACTACCAATATAGGTAATTCACTATTGAGAACCTTACTGTTCAAGCTATCTGTGATTGGAAGTGAAATACCAAATATGATCTGAAGTGCTTGCTGATAAATTTAGAGTTTTATTACTTAAGAAAAGCAAAATAATGGCATCTTCTCAAATTTCATGTTGATTTAAAAAAATCACCATATTTAAAATATTAATTTGGTCGGCTGTGGTTCTGTGAATTGATAAAAGAAGTTAGGCATCCATTATTAGAATGTAAAACCTTGACGTGATTAGGATAAAAATGTTAGTTATATAGAATATTGAAATACAGTCTTTTAAGTTTTGTGTGCATACTGTCTGCCTTTTCTGGATGTACACTCTATACGTGCTTTACCCCTGCAATCCTCATTGCATGGTCAGAACCACTAGAGAAAAGGAAAGTGGCGTGAAATGGCAAATCCTAGCAGATGTGAAAACCACTGTGCAGATTGGATCTGTATGTAGACCAGATAGTTTCAGAGGCAATAGCTTGTAAGCCTAATTTGAAATGGGAATAAACCTTTCTCTTTTTTGATTTTATAGAAGTTGATGCACATGTTCTTATTAAATATTCAGTAATCAACAAGCAAGTATACAAAGATTTTAGGTAGTCCTGAGCATTTTCCTTAATATTGCTCATACCTTAATTAAAAACAAACAAAAAAACCCCAACAAAACTAAAACCCAACTAAACCCACAGAACCTAGGAAACTGTAAATATTTTTAAGATTATGAGGTTCTTGGAGAAATAACTTGATACAAATATTTAATATACCTGTTTGGGTGTTTTTAAGTAGTCAGTACCGCAGAACCCAGGTAAAACCATCATAAAGAACTGTCTCACTTGGAAAGAATGTGCTGAGCTGAGGTGTCGGTGTAAAATCCAAGACTTTTTTTTGTTCCTCATTTGTTTTACCTCCCAGTCCAAATACTGACCTTGTTCAGGGTTACGCTCTGTATGCTGATTAGAGGATATTCTGATTAGTGCATATGTATTTTGTCTATCATGTAATATATCAGACATATTACATCATTGTAATATAGCCACAGACAGCTGGGAGAAGTTGGGAGTGATGTTGTTTGGGGCAAAATCATCAGAGAAATCAAAAGGGGAGATTACTGAATTGTGTGAACCACCAATATAAAAAGTTGCTGTTGAGGAGTGTCTACTTAGTACAGAGATAATTACTGATTACTCTCAGTAGTCAAAAGGGTGCATTTCACAACTGTACCCTGGTATGGAAGGTCCTAGTTACAGTATCATTTGCTTTCTGCTATCCATAGAAAATACGATTTTCTTGATGCAAGTCATGACATTACCTTTCATATTATTTCTAGAGACTTTAAAATGATGCTACTTCAGCTACCATTGTAAACCAGTATGTGATATATAGCCTCAGTTGTTTACCAGTGGGATATGGCGATTAGCTTCATTGGATCCAGAATTTTAAATGCTTTGTTTTGTGTGTCTCGGTTTCTTCTTCAACAGCCTTTAGAAAAGCAGATACTAGAAGATTATCCGGTTCTAGTTTCATGATTTTTTTTTTTTTTCCCCTCTTTTTTCTTTTCTTACTGCTTTTAAGCCCATAGCCTTCTAGGGGATGATTTTTTTTTTCTTTGAAATCCTGTTCCCCTATGTAAGTATTTGTGAGCTGGCAGCCCTAATAAAGATTGTTTTGAGATTCTGAGAATATGGTGGAATAGATTGTACAAAATGTCTGAAAGAAATTTGAAGTGCTGTACTTGCATAGTCCTGTGCTAGGAAATTCATGGAGTGAAAGCAAGCAAGCAAATTAAAGCTAGTTAAATGTATTGGTCTTATCTTCTGGCTTTCCCAAATGATCGTACTTTCTAAATGGATCTCTTCACTGCAGTACATAGAGCAGCCCTGTAATACACAGTCACTGTTTTGTTTAGAATCCATTATGTCCTCTAGCTTTCCTTCTCCCTGTCCGCTTAATGTTTTTTTGAAAGGTTGTGTTTCTTTTAAATACCTTTTTTTTCTTCAAATGATTTAAAGAAAAATGAATGCACTAGGTTAATAGTTTTCTTCATTTTAGAATGCATTGCCTAACTCTTCTCAATAAATCTCCTTCTCCAACAAAAAGTTTACATTTCTGTATTAACCAGAATAGAAATAAGAATGGATGACATGTAATAAAAAAAAATAAAATTTTTATCCAAAATTACATATTTTTGTCATGATAGTCTGGTTCCAGTATGTTCAAGAATATAACTAAAATGGCATTTTTCACACCACCTAGCAGTTTACACTCTGACAGGCAACTCGAAAAGTTGTGCACAAGTTAGAGCAACCTCGGGAGCTGTCCCATGCAACACTTGCACACTGTTGCAAATACCAAGGTCTTGCATTTCCCTTCTCCATGGTGACCTTGTCACCAGATACTTTAGTCTTTCTTATGCACTGTGAAGAAATTCAACCAACAATTTGAAAATTATGAAGAATTTAATTTTTCCCAACTTTGAGAATTAATTTGTTCTAAATGGCTCTCATCTTGATACAGAAAAGCAAGCAAACATAAATCCAAAAGGAACCAATATGTGAAAGCAATTTTCTCAACATTTCTTAGTATTTTATGGGTAAGAAAATAAGACCCAAAGAAAGTCTGCTAGAGAACTGGAAAGGTTTTAATTCCTAGTCTGTTTTACCATCTGATTGGCTCTTTTGGAAAGCTATCTATTTGAAAATTATATTTTCTTAGAGGCTTTTCTCAAGAAATTTTACTGTTGTCCTTTTGTCTTAATACATTTTTTCAGAACTGGGACCTGTTAAGTATTTTATAATACAGCTTTGAAATTATACATCTTGTCTTGCAGTAATTGCCTACCATTGACTTGAGCTACGTGCTGCAAGATAACACTGTACATTAGAATTTATTATTGTTCGACAGTTGATGTATGTGTATATATCCATTTTGTAGGAGCTTCGGGAAAGCATAGCCACAGTATTTATAGTCTACGCCATATAAAAGGAGACAAAGTACAGTATGAACTCTTCCTCTTGCTGTACATGTTACACTTACGGTGTTCTTGCAGCTGATGCATCTTTCTTTTGTCTTCCGCTCTTGCTGTGTCAAAGGAGTCAGACATGGGTGTGTTCATGTATAGACTTAAATGCACATCATATGTGAAAATAAGGTGAATATTTAAAAATCTGAATACTAAGCATTCAAATTTAGCTTGCTATGAAACATTTGGTTGGCTACATCAGACTTTTAAGCTGTTTGGTGGAAGTTTCCAGCCTTGTACTATTAAAAATGATGCTGTGGCGGATTGTGATAGACAAAAGCTGTGCCTTACAGGTGCGCAGGCAGGCGGTGTTGTCTTGAGCCGTATAGCACAAGGCTCCCACTCACCGAGGGATCAAGGTTTTCTTTTCTGCCTGAGCCACAATGACAGTATTACCACAGCAGGCAGCAGAACAGTCTTGTCATACTGAACTTTGTCACATGGTTAATACTTACAAATCGGAGAAGTATTTGATGTTAACGTGTTTGTTGAGTTAATCATTGCTGGCGAGTCAGATTTATGAGCCAGGTGCTGTACTTGAAAGGATCCCTGCTACAAGCAAGAAAGATGAGAGATGAGGTTTGAACAACCTGGTTTAGTGGGAGGTGTCCCTGGCCATGGCAGGAGGGTTGGAGCTAGGTGATCTTTAAGGTCCTTTCCGACCCAGACCATTCTGTGAGTAAACCACTGTAGGTGCTGGTTTGGATTGTTCTGGAACAGAACTGGATTTGAAGATACTATAAGCATGTGATTCCCGTTTCTAGGTCTCACTTTCTGGGAAAAGGCCAAGAGTTAAATTCTGAAACTCTGCAGGATTCTTACCTTCTGAAATACTAGTAGTAGGTGGATACCTCAGATACCATTTGCTTGCATTTGCTTTCCCATTCCTCGTGTGGTCTTGACCATGCTTGGTAACTGCTGGCACAAAAGTGCTACATCCTGTTGTCATCGCTGTTCCCAAGATGTTCTTAGGTCTCCTCCAGTGGCCTTCTGAATCCTTCTGATGCTATTGCTTTCCATTTCTAAAGAGTTTGAAATAGGAAGTTTGGTGGATTTTCTTTTGGCACAAAATCTCTACTGCAGTGATGAAATACTTCCCCAGTTTGTGTTTTCACTCATTTCTTTTCTTTGGTAAAAGCTCTTTGCAGTGAGTATTTCAACAATTATTATTATAGCATGGTTTCCAGTATCTTCAAACAAAGTGAAGTTTTGGTGGGTTTGGGGGGAACAGTTTCCATAAACTCTTGTTATTTCTTATGCTTTCCCTACCTATGTAAAGCAGTGGTGAGCAGCCAGCCACTGTAGCCTACTTTCTCACCTTCTTAAGAGGGAAGGTCCAGAAGATAATTTTGCAACTTCTGTGAAAAGCAGCTTCTCAGGGTACGTGCAGCAAGAGGAGCATGCAAAAAATGAGCCTGCCTTGCCAGGATGCTTTATCCAGTTTCTGAACTTGGCTTTGCAGCGAGCCCATGGGTGTACAAAGACAAGAATGGCAGCTGGATAAGTTGCTCCCCTCTTTAATTATCATTTCTACTGGGGCTTAGGGACCTGATATGAATTATGAAGCCAGCAGTTGGCTATCCCTTTTGTGAAGCATGGCGAGTTCTGCCGTCTGAACACTTAAAATACCAAGCAAAACTCTTAACTCCTACTATTACCTGTGAAGTACACAGATCCTGGGTGTTGCAGGGTCTTGCCTGTGACATGAGGCAGACACTCTTTCCACGTACACCTTTCTCTGTCTCTTCTTAAAAAAACAACGCTATTGCTCTTTCACAGTTTCATTCTCTCCTGCATGAAGTGGAGCTAAAAGAGTACAAAAGTAGTGAGAGGAGTTGCATATCCCTTGCTCACAGAAGTAATTGATATGGTGACTGCACCACTGCTGTTAAATTTTTTGTTTTCAGGTGGCAGTTAAATCTTTATTGGATCACAGTATGTCTTTAAACAAACACCTATGTTTTGGCTGTACAGACTGTAGTATAAGAAATTTGGATTAGTTTCTTTTTGTTCTTTCAACTTTTATCCTTTATTGTTTGTATGCTGTATCCCTGTACATTGGTTCTATGTACAGTGTGCTCCTTAAAAAAAATTATTAGTAGTTTATTAACTTTCTTCTCTCCAAAGCAATGGTTTATGCATTTATTTCCATCTGAGTGTATCACAACATAATGGAGTGAGAGCAGGATGCAAAAATGAGCAGCCAAGCAACAACAGAATAGCACAGGAACTGGGAAATCTGTTCTAGCAGGACCAAGTGAGTTGTATGCAGGAACAGGAGAGAGCTGTGAAGCTCAGTCACCTTACCTGTGGTTAATGATTTAATACTTTTTTCTGCACTCTCAAATGATGAATACGTTCGTAATCAAATCTATAGGCAGTAGCAAGCTGTCATGTAACAGAATATCATGGGATTTTTCTTTTAAGAGATCCTGGTTTTGTAAAAATTAAATTGTATAGAAGCTCCTCTTGCAAAAGTGCAAGTGTTGCATATTCTAAAACATTCTAAGCAGTTGTTGATTTTTAGTGATGCAACAAACTTGAGATTTGATACTTCTTTCTTTAGTGTTTTAGTACTGATTAAATATGTTTTTAGAATTCTCAGCAGTGCCCACAGGAGATTTCAGTGGTTTTGAAGAACTGTGAAATCAAAGGATTTGTGAGGGATATTAAGTGAAGTTGCTGGGGTTTATGTGTGTTCTCCTGAGGTTATAAAGTAGAATTGGTGCCTAACTAGCTGGCTGCTCTTGAGGATTAACACTGTTAAACTTTGGCATTTTGTTTTGCTCTAGGTTTTGGTAATTTCAGACATGCAGGAGTTCAGGTTATGTCAGCTTTACAGGCCGTGGAGGTTCATGTATAACCCTGTGAACAGTCGAGGGGGGCCTTGTAAACTAAGGAGAAATGGTCATTGCAAGCTGTGATGTTGGTAAAAGTTACATTCAAGGGAAAAGGTGATTCTGAAAACAAAAAATGCTGAATCAATCCTATGTTCATGAGAATAGGGTGTCTGTCTTAGTTTGATAGAAACAGTAATGAAAAACTAGCTGAAATAGCTGGTAGTAAAATACCTGGCTTTTTTTAAAATAAGTAATCACTGACTTCAGTTTCTTTGCTAAGATTTTTATGATGATTCTGTTCTCTTGAAAAAGAGCAGAATACTGAAATTGAACTAAATGCTTATTTTAAAGTCTTTTTGAAAAATGCAAGGAGACTTAAGCAACAGTGAAGAACCTACAGTAAAAATATAGGACCAGTAATTTGCCACCTAGAAGGAATATCTTTGAGCAAGGGATCCTACCCAATAATTTTCTTTTTGTATTACCAAAATCAAAAGTTTTTTTCAAATGTTTATTTCTTTTAATGTTTGAAAGTAGCTTCGTTATCTCTTTTTTTTACTGTTCCTGGCGGTTAGGATGGCTTTTCTTTCCTGGATTTTGCTTCTACTTTTATTAAATGCCTTTGGCAGGCCGTGGGTGGTGGGCACTGTGCAGCCAGCTGCGGCAGCTGCCCCTTGGCGCCCTGGTCAGGGGAGCTGCCCCATGGCTCAAAGATGAGTCGCAAATAATTCGCCGTTGTGCTTCAGATCGTTATTTTTCCATCCGATTCGTGCGCGTCCATGCTAACGGGGGGTAATTTTCCCCCTCTATTGCATGCCAGGCTCAGGGTGTAGTGCACAAGCCCCTACACACCTGGCATTTAAACACTTGCTATAATTAACAAGGATTACGTGGTCATCATTCTCACAGATCAAAGCCTTCTTTAAAAAATGTTGGTGAATCTTAGTTGTTTATCACTGTGGTATTTTATGAGGAAGATCTGTGAAGGTGGATGGTGAGGTATTGCTCTGCTTTTTTGACTGACCACAACAAAACCACTCCTGACACTAACCCGTGTTACTTAGCACGGGGGCTCTGCCGCCGGCTGCTGTCCTCCCTCCCCACTCCCACCAGCCAGCAGTGCCGCCCATTATACATACAGAATAGTTCAAGGACTTAGATAATTTTTTTAAAGTTTGTTTCCTTTTACAAGTCCTGGGCTTCTTTTTGCCAGAGTGCTGCTGCTCTGCTTGATCCTGAAACACTTTTTATTTTATTAGTCAGAGAAACATGGTTGGGAGAGCACGGTTAAGAAATGTAGCTAAGGGAATCTGCTTTTCATTCTTTAGATTTTTTTTTTTCCCTGTGTATATAAATGCTCTATTTAACTACTGTTCTGTATGTTTTATTATGTTGAGTACTCTTGGTCTTTTACCACGTAACATACCATTTCTGGAAGGGAACTGGCCAAGTATGCCTCTGGAAAGAACTAGGTAAAGAGCTTTTACCCAAAATGGTCTACTGTAGTGCTGGGGGTTAGGATTTGAGGTGCTTTGTAGATTTTTCAGGGCTTTCTCTAGGATGACTTTGATCCTGTCAGTTTCTGTGTATTACTTCTCTACGTTTACATAGACCCTCAGTGAGATTGGTTTTCTTTGAGGAGTAACGTTCATGGCCTTGTACATACTTAGATTAATATATCTGATCCTTCTCTGGACACGATTATAGGAGTGTTCTAACCCTGTAAAATATTGATAAAACCTGTTCCCAGACTAGGAATGTTGTAAACACATTCATATGTTTTTGATACTTCTGGATAACATGCCTCTGGTGAGTGATGCATTTCATCAGATAGGTGTTTTCATTGTTTTTAGACTGCTCATGTTGTTTTATTACCAGCTGTGTAGGAAATCAGTGTGCTGACAGGTAATCGGGTACCGCTCTGGGGGAGATTGGCAGCTCTTGGTAACAGCTCTTCTTCAAATCCCATCTCTCCAGCAGGGATTCCCCTTCCCCTGACAGCCATCTCCTGCCTCCTGGCAGGGCTGCGGGTGTCTTACCATTCCTTGAGAGTTGTTACAGCGCCTGTCTGTGCAGTCCCATTTGAAGTCTCTGTTTTGATGTCCATCTGCATATCCTACCAATGGCAACAGTTCAGAAATGGGAAAGTAGCTGTAATCTTCCATTTTCAGCTATAAACCAGTCTCGCACATCAGTTCTGTGAGAAATACTATGAATGCTTTAAACATTTTTTTCCATAGTGTGGTCATTTATATGGTGAACTCTAATAAGACAATCCGTTGACTCTAATCACTTACAAATTTGCTCAAAATGGGTAGTATTTATTTTACTGCACTCATCTGAAAGATTTCTTAATGAAATCATTGCCTTTATGTACTCTTTATTTTAACCATGAATTACAATAGTGATCATAGAACATGAAAATTATAACATCATACAACTTGAAAATTATTTATATCTAAAGAGTAACATTCAAAAATACTTTGTATTGAAAACATGAGCACATTTCATATATGGTTTGGGTAGCTTAATGTAAAATACATCACAGGTACTATTTTCTAAGACGTAAAAGTACTTCGTAAGTTTAACATGTAGGACCATACAGCTGTGGCACCTAAGTGGCTTTGATTTCTGCAAGAATTATCTTAAGGAAAGGAGGGAAAAAACAATCTGTAGTTTAGTTTCACAATGTAAACATTAATATAGATTTATCATCAGTATGATCCAGTTGCATAATACCACTTTGAAGGATTTTTTTTGTCCTTTGGTGAAGCACTTTCATCCTGTGTTTGATTTTACCTTATGTCTGGCTATCTGAGTTTCTAATGCTTGATTGTTAGAGTAAGTGCTTAATTCTGCGAATTAGCCTGCCATAAATCACTGAAATACACGTTCGCTCAATTTCATGTTAATATGTTTCTGCTTTGTAATGTCTCCTATTTGTAACTGTTTTCAAAAACGTGGTTTTTTCCCAACATCTTTCTGGAATCAAGATCGTTGTATCAATACAACTTGATTTTTGCTTATTTCTAGCAGGCCAAACTCATTTCTAGCTGAGTCACACAGTAATTAAATGTCTTTCTTTGGTTCCCAAAGCTTTAAAAATATTTTATTGTATTATTGCTTGTAAGAAGAACCTTTCATCATTCCAACTGAGTCTTATTTTTGTAGCTCTTAGGTGAAAACATAAACTCAAAACTGCAGTTGCCCTAAAAACCTTTTCTTCTGTATTTACAGACATTTTCCTATGCTCTTCCTCTGACTCCCCAGCTGATTGTCCATGTAGAAGTAGGAAAATGTCAAACCAGCCCTAGAGAACATTGATTTAGATAACTGGTGTAGACTCGAGTTTTGAAGCTTCTTCAGCCTGTTGAGACCCGTGAAAATGTTTTAAAGTTAATTGGTCACTTTAATGTCAAGCAGCAAATTTCAGCCTATTTGTGGCGGGATTTGCTTTCCTTAGGTACTTCATCCCTGACTCTAAACCGTAGTCCATTGGTGTCTGGGATGCACTAGCTGGAAACCAATGACTTAGGCAGCTCATTTTAGAGAGAGATATATATAAATAAAGCCCAGCAGTTCGTTCTTTTCTGGATAAACAGCATCTCTGCCTGAAAGAGTGCTCAGATGCCAGTAAGGTAGCTAAAGCCTGTGATGTCTCTGACTCTGGGGGCTGTTCTTACAGAACGACGTGGGTTCTGCAGGGAAATGCAATGTCTAGTTGCTACTACAATAGGTTTGAAGTGTAAGATTTGTACTGGCTTACCATTAGTCTCATTTTTACCAACTTACAATGGCTGGGAGGAGGGGTGATGAAAGGAGGTTTGTATCTAAAAGAGCAAGTGATTTGAGGTCTGCTTTGCTTTACTAAAATCTTAATCTCAGTCATAATAAAATCAATGTGTGTACAGTTTGGGCCAGCCGAGATTTGCCTTCATGAGAGTGTTCTATCTACAATTAGTTTCTTTAATCCAGTGTTACCTTTAACACATTGGAATGCTAGTTGGATTTTGTATTTTAGGTTTTTTTAACAGTGCTTTGTACTCAGTGCATCAAGAGCAACCCATGGTTTTACAATGCTGAAATGTGGAAGGAAATGCCAGGAAACTAGAGATTTTAATGTGATAACCTTCATTGTTAGTGACTAATTTGTTATTCCTCTCTATTAAGATCTTTTGCGGTTCTTCTCTGAAGTTCTAATACTGTTTTTTCCCCTCATACTACAGTGAATATCTTCTCACTCTGTTCAAGAACAATGTGATTGTAGTATTCTCTGCAGAGTATGGATTTGGTTATGTTTTTTACTGTGAATTAAAGGAAGGATGTAAAGGAGAATCTGGTTTTACACCTCTTTGGGCTTTTAGAGTATAAATATATTTTCAGTTTTTACGTGGGCATGCAGTCTTGTCAAATACAGTTTCAATAAGGTGTTTTTTATTACTGTTGCTTAAAAACCCCAAGCAACTAGTGTTTTTTTCATTGAGCCTATTAACAGAAATCCTAATTTGTCCCAAACAGTAGGAAAGAGGCATGTTTTTTAGTTTTATGTATATCAGCAAAGAAAGAAACTCCTAAGTCTTTTTCCTCATGTTGAATTGTTTGTGTGAAGGAGGTACGAAGAGTACTTTCCACACAGCAATACCCAGATTTGATCTGATAGAGGTTATGCTGTTTGGTTGCTCCTTGAATTACCTTTATCAGATGCAGTACATCCAGCATGCACATCTGGACAGGTCTTTGTAACTTCATATTTTTGTGTGTCCATCTTGGATTCTTCTATTTCTTTACTATTTGGCCACCATGTTACTGAGGGCATGTCAGTATGGTAAAATCTCATGCGGTTCCTTCCTCCTGTCAGGAGCTCAGCATCTGCACTACTCTTGTAGCAACGAGAAGGAAAACTGTCTCAGCTTCCAGATTTTCTAGATCAGGCTATTCAACTCCTGTTGAGACAGAAGAGAAGCAGCATTTTAACGTTTAGTGAATAGTAACTGGAGAGGTGGCAAGTGGGATGGCTTCAAAGACAGCTTGGGTGGAGACACATGGCTACGTGTAGTGGGAGAGCTTAAAGGCCGCTGTCCACAGCAGAGTCGGGGGAATAAGGAGATGGGTGGGCTTTTGTACAACACTTTATTCACATGGCAGTTGAAGGAATACTTACAGATGGACCAAAGAAAACTGTGTTGCCTGTGTAAAGCAGAAGACAAACTTCATTGCACAGGTGACTACAAAGCAAATAGAATTTCCATTGAGTCTTCAAATATTATTTATAAACAATGACTGTACATGGATTGAAAGAGTGAGAATTGAAGATAATTAAAAATTATCACCTTGAAAATAAGATAACGTATTTGTAATTCTCTTAGATGTAAGAAATCAAGATCTGAATGTGTATTAATCTATATTATTGCTAAATAAATTTATGTTGATATACCATGTCCTCTCATCAAAAAGTATAATGGTTCTATTTAATTCCAAATAGTATGTTTAAGTTATTTTAGTAAAAGTAAACCTAGCTACAGGAAAAAAAAAAACAACACAAAAAATACAAATGAAAACCAACACTAAATAAATTAGCAAAATACTCTTTTTTTCTGATCTAAATAACTTAAAAACAAAAATTAAAATAGTTTTAACTTCAGCAGTCTTTCTAACAGTAATTTTATTTTTCCATGTTTTGCACTGCCGTTGTAAATGTCCCCATGTCAGGCCACAGCACCAGGAGGGGCACCTGCAGCGCAATGGCTGCTTTCCTGCTCCACGGTGCCCATGCTGTGTATAGGGCTGCTCAGCAGCTCTGTCAGCTGTGTTTGATATGTGGGCTGTTCTGGGAAAGCGTAAGTTGCTATAGCGGTGGGCTGGGAAGGAACGCGGAGCTCATCTGTCCACCTCTTTGCTGGCCAAGTAAATGCGGGTGCAGAAAGTTCTCATTCCTGTCACAGCGAAATGCAACCTTTCCTGGGAGTTTTTCAGGGGAGGGTGTACTGCTCAGTGAACGGTATCAGTTTGCAGTGGTCAGCTTTCTTAAAGATACTCACAGGTATCAAGAAAACACTTTTTTCACATGCTTGTGTCATAAGCCACCCACCTTACTGTTGCTTGTCTGCCAGCGGGCATGCCTGTAACAAAGTCCCAGCAAAGTGATGCTTTTCGAAGGAGTTTCTTTGAAATACAACATCTCATACTTGTCCTGCTGTGAAACAGCTCTCCTGGCAACTTGAAAAACCTTGAAAAAACGGCTGCTTCTCATCTTATTTTACAGCCCTTCTATCTTTTTTTTAAAACCCTTATAAAAATCTGAGAGACCCAGGAGAAATCATAGTATTATTTGAAAGGAGTCAACAAAATTGCTTCTTATATCCAATTCTCAATCTCTAACATGGCAAACGTTTTACTGCCTAGAAAAGGGATGAGATTTTGAGAGCAGGAGCTATGTATGTCTTCTGTAAAACGTTTGTATTTTACAGTTACTCTGCAAATTTGAACTTGTGTGTGAAAGTATGAAAGGAACTGACTCAGAAAAGGGTCTGCATTACTGGGGTTTTTGTGATTATCAAGGCATCACAGCTCCCCGTCATTGCTCCAGGCATGTTCTATATCCCCAACAAATTGTTTTTCTAAAGCATATCTTAAATACTCAACTCTGACACTAGAGACATTAACGTATGGTAACTCGGAGATCGCTGTGGAGAGCAAGGCTTAGTTATGATAGAAGCTGTTCCTGGACTGGTGAGCTGTCTGCCTCACCTGTTTCCCAAATTCCTGCTTGATGTTGAATGAAGTGCTTGGTAAATGGCCTGTGGCACACAGGGCCATCGGCTCTGGTGGTGGGAGCAGATGCTTCTCCTGCTCAGCCAGCCCCTCGAGAGGGTGGGAAGGCACCCCTCAAACCAGCTGGGGAGCCGAGTCAAAGTTGTCACCTCTACCTCATGATCAGTACCTGTCTGTGCTAATGTTGAGAGAACAGAAAGTTAGTTATAGGAAAAAAAATACACTGCCCAACTATAGAAATCATTAGAAAGGAGAATAACCTTGTGGTAGAATTTAGTCAAAAGGAGTTATTTATAGTTAGATTAGCTTTTCCTCTAGTAAAGATGGTTTGGAAATTACTAGGCCATTCCTTGTCAGGGAGCAGGCTGATGAATTTAAGAAAACTTATGACCAGTTCCTGCCAGTTCAAATTATGCTACTATTATAAAGCAGATAGCATGTTTTTCCCTTTTATCTTCTGTGTAAACTGATGGCGGATGGGATGGATGGTGTTTTGGTAGCTGCTGATGGCACAGTTGCTTTGTGCATCTAACGTTTCAGTCATGGCCATCTGAAAGCAATAATTAAACATTACTTAAATATGCTATGTAAATTACAGCTCTCCTGCCTTCTTTTGTACACTTTTATTCATCCTTGGTGGTTTTTAGGATCAAACCACATTTGACAAGGTTGAAGGGCAATGCTGACAATAAAAGCATAAAAGTAATCTGTTGGAGTATGTCCATTGGAGACATGTTTAGCTGCGAGAGTGCTCATTTAGATACTCAGCAGTGCTTTAACTGTTATCATAATAAATGCCTTTGATTTCTCATTAATACTTCGAAAATTGACCTGCTTTGCCCATTGATTATGCTATTTGCTTTAACCACTCCTTTTTATGATTAATATGAAATAGAAGAAACTAGATGCTAATACAGCCAAGCACATAAAACATGACTAGTCTGATTAACATAATTGGAATTTATGTGCTTAAATTTAAGCACATGTGAGTGCATAGTTGCAGTTGTGCCTACATGACAAGGAATGAATAAGGCAAATATGAAGAAACAGAAAATAATGCAAACACTTGTAAAAAAATGAAAGATGAGTTGAAAAACAATACTTAATGTAAGCTTGATCATTTGCTTACTTTGTCTAACTGTGATTGATAAAGCAGTAACCGGTTTTAAAGTCTATTATGTTAAAACACACCACTAGTTTGTCCTTCTGTTCAGTTTAAGTTTCTGTTTCCTAGGTTTCTGTTTTCCTGACATTGTGGTTCAGGGTAGCTGAGCTTGTGAGATTTTTGCTTTGTTTTTCTAATGAAAACTTTTTTTTTTCCCTATCCTAGAATGTGTGATGCTATTCAAATGTTTAAAAAACCTGGCATTTCATGAAAGTGTGTTGATTTCCCAGAGTTTCCTATTAAAAGTTAGGAAAATGTTATATAGAAAATACCCTCCTACCAGCAAGCTCTTACTTGATGGAGTTACCTTTGGCAAATTTCAAAAGATTTCACACAAAGGAATTTAATCCTCTGAAATAGTATGTGTTATCTTTCACAAATCATTCCTTGAGATTCTCCTTCCTCCCATTTACTTTCAGCAGCACTTCACATTTTTGATAGAAGCAGAAGGTAGATTTTTCATTGGCACTGTGAGGTATGATACCTTCCATGGTTTTTAATTAGGTTTTCATAAAGCAAGTATGTTTTCCCACCTGCAAGATTTTTATCTGAGACAGATTTCCATGGTGTTTTGTTTATCTGTTTTAAACCATATTTTAATGCCTACAGATGAGTGTCCATAAGCCTGGGTGTTGTCCGAGTAAATATCTTGTCCCCATGATCCTTGAAGTTTTAATTGTGGTCTTCCTGATGTCTGACTGATTTTAGTCCAGTATGATATTTAGCTTGACATTATTAAACAGGCTAAAATTTACAGCACTTTTAAGTCCCTGTTGAACAGTCAGGATATAGGTGTAAATAGCTACTCATCCTTGATTTGTCTCCTTATCTGTTTTTATTTTATATGAACTTTGAAACTGTATTATTGAATTACTGCACTGTTTAAACAAAAGAAGACTCAAAGACATGATTTGTATGGAAGTTTTATACAAAACAAAGCTGCATTGTAGTTGCCTCCAAAAATCAATGTGTCGTCACATTAAAAAAGTACACCTCTGCCTTAAGAGATTAATTTTGCTTTGCAGGATATGAAAAGGCCATTTTATTCTTTGCTCTTGAAAAATCTTTTTTTCAACACAGAAAGCAAACTATTCTACCTTTATCAGGTTTCTTTAGCTTATAATTATATAACTATGAAAAGCAATCAATTACAAGTTGTGGCAATCTGGCCTTGCGTACTAAAGATGAAATAATTTCAGTCTCAGAGGTTATGCAAGTTCATCATTCCCTTCCTTTGAGGCATGTGTTCATCCTGAGTGTGATACAGAGTACAAGATAAAAGCACAAGTTTTCAAGGACACAAATTTTGTTCCCAAGCAGATAATGGGTGTAAGTCCTGATGGAATCGCACTTGTGAAGTAAAGCAGATTCTGAATCAAAATGGTTGATAGTTCCTGGTAGTTGTGCTGAAATCGGCCTATCTAGGATTAGATTATCACAAAATAAGCATTCTGTGTGCACTTACATAGCCTTTCATATTCAATTTTTCTGTCTCTTCCCACAAAGCATAATGTCTCCTACATTCAAGTTACTCTTTATTCTAGAATGGCCCAGCTCTTGCACACACCATCACCTCATTTCTCTAGGCACTTAAGCCAGTGCTTAACTTTGTGTCCAAAGATTTTTAACTTGAAATAGTTGAAGGACAATGCTGAAAAAGGCTGTATTCTTTTAGAATCATGGCTAGTTATGCAAATGTGCTGTTTTATCTTTTGAGCTCATGCTAAGATATTTGTAAGTAAACCAGTAAAGTCACAAACCATGGAATTTTATGGTGATAGTTCGTGTTATGTGCTTGCTGATCTGTAAATTCCTTCTTCCTTCTCCTCGTTTTGCAGAGATCAGGGGAAAGTATATTAACTTCTATAAACCTTGATCCCTCATTGCATCTCTATTTTCTCCTTCTTACTGTATCTCATCACCTGAGCACTTTGTCTGACATGCTTCTGTTTCCGTGCTATGCACTGCTTCAGATGTGAAGCATTCCCACTTCGTTTCCTGTTGGAAGGGATTTGGAGTTCTCATTTAAACTCATCGATGATGTGATTTCAGAAGAGTCAGGGGAACCAGGCATTTTATCTGTGTTGACACTTTTTCTTATGTATGTATCACTAATTTATAGGAATATTATCAGTTACATGAATTACAGTTTAATGGGAGCTGGATTGAGTGCTCTAAAGTTAAGATCTCACGTGGCTTACTGTAGGCTTTCAGTGTGACAATGAATTGCTTCATGTCCCAGTGTCTTGGTTTTCCATTCGTGATAAAGGGATGATGCAGTGTTTCCCTTTTTCAGTTCTCTCTGTTACCTGGTTTGAGTGCGATCTTTTAGCTGAGGAACTTTTTTGCACGTGTGCGTTAGGTTTCGTATCAGAAGTGCTAGGAACAGACCTGGGCCCTACTGCCACGACTGGTAATGGGAAGTTTTGTAATGCCTTCTCATTTAACATCCTGTGAGCTTTCAGGGAGATTTTGATTGAACTGTTTAAGGAAAGACAAGGATGTTTTAATGGAATTTGGGAAGTTACGGGCAATTTTTCTGTCCTTGGAAGCTCATATTTCTTTTCATAGCTTCAGTCCCTAGTTAGCGTAGCTTCTTCAGTGTTTATGCTACAGATGTCTGTGGTGTTCAGTTTGCAGCAATCTAAAGACAACATGATACATAGCAGAAAGAGGAATATTAACTACATTCATAGCATTTAGCTGGTGCCAGGCATTCAGTGGACAGACTAAAGTAGATGCCCAATAAGGTGAGCTTACAAAATGAAGAAAAGCAGGCATTTGCTGGAAACTGATGATGTCCCACTTAGTACATCATTTAATAGAGAAGTCACCTTCAGAATTATTCATCTTCATGAGTCGTCATTACCCATGCAAATACGGTCTGCAGAGGATCTACGGTAACTGAGGAATCGAAGGAGGAAATAACTCTTATGAGTTTTGCTTTGTTGGTCATTTTTAGGATTACAGGTGCACCCCCCAGAAGCGGCTAAGGGTGAAAACAACTGTTAAATTAAAATGAATTTTAAAGGGCATTAGGCAGTTACATGTTAATGTTACCTCGGTATATTTAAAAAGGAATAGAGAGTAATCAGGATATTGTGTAACAAACATTTCTGTATCAGTTTTGTACTATTTTTTTAATATTTTTTTCTCCTGCAAGGACCATTAAAACATTCAAATTTGAATTTCCATAATCGGTACAGTCTCCTTAGTTGTCTGCGTTTGTAAGTAAAACCAAATATAATTACAGTAATTTTGGCATCATACCAGGAAAATCATGTAAATTGTCATTAAAAATGGTTGAAGTATGAACTTTCTTTTTTATTCTAACCTGAGCAAGTGTTTCAGCTGTTAAGCTTGACAGGAAGGTAGAAAGAACAACTGAGCAATTGACAGGATCTGTTTAATCTCATTTATGCATGAATTTGATTTTCCCAGGGCAAGATCTATAGTCTGTGTAGTCACACGAGGAGAAAATTTCAGCATATGCAGAACGTTATCCAGTCTTTACCAGTGATCAAGCTTAAGGGCAGACTTTTGGCTATGTTTGCATTGCTCTTCATTTTATTTTACTTTTTCTTTTTATAAATGGGGAGTAATTTGTTTTTATAGATAATTTTGTTTGAGATTAAAACACTGACAAGAAGAGTGGAAATGTTTCACTGCGCTTTGACGTCGCACACTGTAGTTTGGAAAATGGATTTGCTCTGCGGGGAAGACTTCAAATTGAGGCATGCCGCTTTGCACCAGATGTGCTGTAGTCATGCACAGGGTGTGTGACTGTAGTATAGGGGAAAAAACTTGGAGGGGCCTGGCAGCACCATGTAAGACCCCCCACCCCCACCCCGACAGCACCTTCTGGCCATGCAGCTGCCTCCTCTGAATCAGTGAGCCCCGCTCACCAGCTTACACATGGATTTGTTTTGGAAAATCCCTGTTAGCTTCAGTTAATTCTATACTTGACAAAAAACAAGTAATATTAGTAGCAAGCGACCTGATGTGAATCCACCATTGTGTACAGGGTGAAGTTGCTCCAAGGGTCTGCGTGCTCGGGCTTCCCCTTCCGTGAGGGGATGGGACCCTTCACGCCCTTTTCCCCTGATCTTTACTCATCAGACTCTTCCAATGGTAGCAGAACTCGAGGGCCTCACCACTGATGTTCCCCCGATGAAGGCTGTTGTCCCCTTTCCCTGTCATACTGGGGTTTCTGACCCTGTTTGCTCAGGCAGCCATGAGGGACAGCCCCGCTAGCGGCTGGGGTGGCTGGCCTCGGCAGCCTGCCGGCCTGGCACAGCTCACCCCCCGGCCAGAGGTGCCGCACCAGTGGCCACCGGCTGTGCCCCCATACTGGCTATCTGCCTTCATGGCCAGCCTGGTCCCTGTGACAGGCATCACTTACAGCCTCGGCCCTGCCTGTTTCTTTTAAAGCCTTTTCAGCTCATTTCCCTAATGGCCGCACAGTGGTGTATGGCTTATTTTACTCTGTACCAGTCCCTATAAACCAGTTAAAAGGGCTGTTGGCAGCAAAGGTGGAGTAAATAAAGGTACGACTGGGCATGAGCGTGTTAAACGTGGACAGGAGCGTGCAGGGGTGACTGAGCGGGTGCTCTCTGCTACTTCTAGCCAATTGAATTAATTAACTAAATGGATTTGGGAGATCCATCCCTTGTCCGGCAGGCTCTGTCCTTCCTGGCCAGCATCTTGAGATAAATGACAGTCATGTGCATCACGGTATTTAGTCTTTTTGATGGAAAGCTCTGGTCTGTGCCTTGTTTCTGTGGCTGAGTACGGGGTGTAAGGCTGGCCAGGATCTTACACAGGATCACCTGGGCTTTTCACCTGCTTTTGGGGATGACCAAGCATATCTCTCCTCATCTTGACAGGTGTTTGTCTCAGCCACTCCCATTGCATCCTATGACAGCATTACGTGTAATACCTGTAGGTAATGTGCTGCTGGCCTGATCATCCTTGCGTTAGAAAGCTTTTCTTTGCAACTGCATAGTAAGTCTTGTCTTCTGCATGATAGATATAGATCTATATAGAGAACAATTAAGTCACCATCCTGTTCTCATAGCAAACTTTTACATATTTTAAATATGTTATCGTGTCTTCTTCTAGTCTTTGCACTTTGTAGACTAAACAATCTTAATTATTTCAACCTTCCCTTGTTCTATATCTGTTATTTTTCTTATTTTACCTGGCCTCCAACTGTCTCCTTCCTCTGACAGCCCAGCAGGCAGAGCTGGACATGGTAATGCAGTCAGGGCCTGCCACTGCTGCTAGGGGAGAAGTAATTACTTGATTTGCTTACAGTATTAATATGAATATATATCAGGCCACCTTTTTCTGCAGCTGGTTATCATCCTGATTTATAATTTACTTATAGACCACCACAACTCCCCTCCAGATTCTCTTTGCAGTACAGTTGGCTAGCAAGTCTCCTTTCTATACTTGTGTACTGGAATTATCCTTCTGTGGCAATTTGCAGTTCTCTTTGTGGATCTAATGCATTCACTTCAGAACATTTTTCCAAAATACTGTGATCATGGTGAATTCTAATCTAATCTTGTAAACTGCTTGCAACCTCACCCAGTTTTATATCACATCAGATTTTACAAGTCTCTTTTGAATCACTAGAGTACTAGATCCTCAAATACACAAGGCATCAGCATTACAACTAGCTTGTTTTAGAAACTTAATGAAAAGTCTCTGTCTGGTTGTGCCCACCTCTCCGGTGAGCAAGCAACAGTTATGTTGTAGGACATAGTCAAACTTTTCTGTTGGTCACTGTGTTGGCATACGATGACCCTAGGTAACTGACATATCAGCCACCAAAGGCAACACTCAGATGCTAGATTAGCCTGTGTGGAGCTCCAGGTGATGACAGCAGTATTCTCTTCCAGCAGAGCTTATTTTGAGCTAACAAGATTGTTCTATGCTGCTTTTCTCTTTCTATCATATTTGCAAGGTTTTTTAAATTCTATTTTGTATTCTTTCTTTTCCCTGTGTCTTTGCATGATGAATTCTTTGCAATTCTCTCAGTGCCGTGTGTACTTACATAAGCTGTGTGTACTTACTGGTACCTTTTAAATTACTCCTTTGGGGCTTTATGGTAATTAAATATCTCCAGGTATAGCATACTGCTCACTTCCTCTGCACTGGGTTAGTTTGCTGCTGTGCCTTCAGTGCTGCGCTTCTGTAAACTTGTCCTCTCACCTGAACTCTTTCCCCCTTGGATTGCCTTTACCTGGGGGTGTCCTGGATTAATCCCTGCAGCTGGTTGAGGCTGCGTTCCCGGTATTCCCCTAGCATTTGTCTGCTCTTCCTTTCCTAGGAATCATGAAATCTCTCATTTTATAGTCGCTTCCGTTTGATTTTCTTTTCATCACTGAATTCGTAACAGTTCTCCTACAAAACTAAAGTTAAAGCTAGAACACCACCACCCATGCAGCATCTTTTATCACTTCATGGCCTGCCAGATTAGTTCCTCAGCAAATACTGGAGTATCTTTTTCTCCAGGAGAAATAAAAGAGGTGTCTAATACCAAACTTTTTCCGTATTCTAATTTGGAAAGCCTTTTGAGGATTTGTGTGCTTTCGTGGAGGAGTTCCTCCATCCAGCAAGCCAACAGAAGACAGAGGTTGTCTTTACTCCTTGAAGTAGCCAGGGTAGTATTTTTATGAGCTAGTAATCTAATCCTTTATGCAAAGCAATTGCAACTAAAAAACGTAGCCTGCTCTGACCTTGGAAGCCTAACATTGGTTTAAAACACACTCTGCAGCTTTTTAAAATACATCTGCAAGAAACTTCCTGAAGAAAGTACAAAGGGTTCTGTGCCTCATCAGTATAATGGCAGCCATAAAGAGATGAGGTACAGCCAAATACAAACTTACCCTTGTGACAGGTAGTCAACATGAAGTGTAATAAGTATAATCTTCCCTGAGGAGCAAACAAAGCAGAGCTAAGTCTGACAGGGACTTCTACAATCTATATGAATGTATAAATAAATAAATAAATAAATGAGATGAACAAGGTATATCTTATATTGGTAAAACCCAATGAACATTGGTCTCAGAGTGAAAACTTTATGGTTGATCTGTCTCTTAACGGGCCAAACTGCAACCCTACATCTGCAGCCTTTTTTACCTTTAGGAAAGGATGTGTGTGGTTCAGCTATTTGAGCATGTTTCTTGTTTTCTTTGTTTAAAAAATGTTCTGTAATAGTTATTTCAGACTTCTGTAAATGGATGACAAATAGCCTCATTTTAGTTAAACCAGAACGAACTTTATAGCCATTTCTTACCCTGTTATCAGTGCTATTTCAGTAGCTCTGTGGGTAACAACAGCATTATTTTTTTTCTTTAGAGGCTCCAAATATTAGAATTACTTTAGGGGAGTGGGTTTGGGTTCAGTTCGTATTCATAGTGATCGGTTATATATCATGGGTATTATATAATGCCTGTAATTTAAGAATCCACAAAGAAAACAAAACATTTATTATATTCTGAGGCATTTCCAGGGAGTGAATAACTATGATTAACTGAATAGGCCATTAGCTACCACTATTACTCTGCTCAAATACAGCTGAAATAGCATTTCTTTAGTGGTAAAAATATTTGGCAGTGCAGCACTCACAAAAAACCCCCAGATTTACAAATGACATTTTTGGAAAGTCCTGTACATTCTTAATCTCCAAAGAAGTTGTATTTAAAGGCACCAGACTCAATTCTCCTAGGCTGAAACTGTTCAAGAAATATAAGTATATATTTTAAGTAAATATTGTATTTCACCAATCTTACGCTCACATGTGTAGGAGTGCAATAATTAAAGTAGCTATGGGGATAAAGTTTTCTTTGGATTGATTAAGCCTTTTCACTCAATTGTACATTGTACATACTTAATTCCAGTCAGATGCATTTGTTCTCCACAATACATATGTTTTTCCAACTATTTATATCACTGCAGAAACATGTTCTACAGTTAGAGGAAAAAAAAATACTTTGGTTCATTTGATAATAGCAGAATTACTAATGAAATACTGGTAGTAAGATTTTTCTATTAGAGATATGAGCCAAAGAGCACAACCTAACAGTTAATGCTAATTGCCATTTTTTTTTACTTCTGGATTTTTTTGGGTTTTGTTTTTAAATGCTATTTTGGCACTGAGACAGATTGTTCTTTTTAGTACACCTTGAACACTTTGTATTAAAATGCCTTGGTTTATTTACTAAAAGCCTTACTTACTGTAAAGGGATTTTTCATTTTGCTGAATTTTTATTCAAAAGAAGAAACAGAAGATGTCAAGGTAAAATTAAGGACCTTCAGATTACTCTTGAATTTAATATTCTTGACATCTTAATCTGATTGGAAACCAACTACCCTCTGAAATTTCTTTATCTTCCTGTGCTTCAGACAAATTGTTAATACATTTTCATGCTTTACATAATGTCAGATCTCTTCAGAAATGGTGGTGGTAGTTACAGTGAGAAAAGATTATAGTAATTAGCAGGAATATTTCTGGTTTAAATCCTCTGGTGAACAGGAATGATCTGAGTTTTACTATGTTGCTCTCCAGAGATCCTTGGCATCCAGAGCAGACAGCGTTCCTCTGCTGACTGGAGCTCATGGATAACTTTCTGTAGATTGGGTGGGCTGTGAGGAATAAAGACTAGCTCTAGTGACTGTCTTTTTCTAGAAAAAAAAACAGTGTTGAATTTTACTTTAATTTTCCCATTTCTTGAAAAGATAGTATTTACTGACAATAGTATGTTTGAAAAAGCTAAAGATCTTGAAGGACCTAACGTTGAATGCCCAACAAGTTTGGAACTTCACAAGATTTTAGGAGTGGCCATGTGCAAAGGGATCATTTAAAAAGCAGTGCTAGCAAGTGAATGCAACTTACCATTGTTTAAAAACAGATCAGTCTTGGTTTCTCAAAGTTAATGGAGAATAAGTGGTGATAGAGATGTTCCCATGTTGACATGAAAAGTGCCTGGGTCTGTATTTTAGAAGAGAAAGGTGGGCTCAGGAGCTGGTAAAATAAATTCTCTTGTCTTTTCCATTAAGATTTCTTTTGGTTCTTGCAGTCCTGTGAATAATACCACTTAAGTATTTGCCTAATTATCATAATTATTTGTACAGAACTATTTCAGTTGGTTTTATTAAGAAGGACATTAAAGGACATTCCTTTTTCTTTTTTTTTAAAGCTAGATTTAGGCATTCAAAAATGTAATATGAATGAATGTAGACAAAAAACACCTATTGAACAGTTCATCCAGTTAAATCTCCGGTATGGATTTAATAGTAAATCACTGGGAGACCATAACTGGCATAATAGCAGTCAACAGTCTTCAACAGGTGCGAGAGCCTCGCCTATGCCCTGAAGCTCTGTCATGCCATAATGATTATCTGAGACATTTTATATAAGTTGTGGTATTTGATTGGGATAACTGAAAAGGATGCATGATAACACCAATATAGATTTAATCAATGTTTTTAGAACTTACAGAGACAGCCAACTAGAAAAAGGACTTAATGATCCGAAAGAAAATGACCTACAGGAAGAGTATCTTCTGCTTATTTAATGCTGAACGGATCTACCATCAATACATAGACATTTATAGAATAACAAGCATATGGGACTAAGAGGCGTTCTGTTTACATAATTCATAAATTTTACTTAAAGTTGCCAACATATTTTTAGTGCCAGCCCAGCAAGACAGAATCAGCACTGGAATTACTGGCTTTCTGATCAATAGCAGCTAAGGTCACAGAGAAATCACAAGTAATAACAGATCATAACTTGCACCTAACATAAAGTCATTTTAGGCATTAATTAAATCTAAAAATAAATAATTACATTTACACATAGACTGATCTTTTCAAGCAATTTTCAGGATCTTTAAGAGAAGCTCTAGGCTGCAAAGTTCAACTTTCATGTCTATTTATACATTTCTAATTCACCAGGGATGCAATTCCTGCACAGCAGCTATTGGAAACAGTATTCCCAGTGCAGAGTGGGAACTGCAAAGGGCACGTGGGAAGGAAGCTGATGGTCTGCACTGAGTGGCTAAAGCCAGGCAGAAGACACAAATCTTAGAAAGCAGAGGGCATGTAGACACAGCAAACACATTCATTCTGCAGATTTGTAAAACCCTAGTGGGCAAGTGCAGATGGGTACCTTTCATCCAAAAGAGTTGCTGAAAGACCGGGATAAAATTTAATAGTACAAATATGAAGTCAGGCATTTAAAGAAATAAACACAGTTTCTGCAATTACTTTTTGGAGACAGTAAAATGAGAGAAAACCAAAGTTTGATTAGTTGTGAGATATCTCTGAGCCATTTGTGTAATACAGCTGTGTTTGAAATGCTATCTTAGAACATACCAAGATATCAAGCAAGGTGTCTCCAGTAGAGATAGTCAAGTTATAAGTGCCTTCATCATAGAATCACAGAATCATTTAGGTTGGAAAAAGACTTTTAAGATCATTGAGAACAACCATTAACCAACACTGCTAAGGCCATCACTAAACCATGTTCCCAAGTGCCACAACTACATGTCTTTTAAATGCCTCCAGCTATGGTGACTCAACCACTTCTTCGGGCAGCCTGTTCCAACGCTTGGTAACCCTTTCAGCAAAGAAATTTTAGTGAGGGGCCCAAAAGTGAACACAGTATTCAAGGTGCAGCCTCACCAATGCTGAGTATAGAACGACAGTCACTTCCCTAGCCCTGCTGGCAACACTATTTATGATACAAGTCAGGATACTGTTGGCCTTCTTGGCCACCTGGCACACTGCCGGCTCAAACTCAGCTGGCTATTGACCAACACCCTGAGGTCCTTTTCCACCAGGCAGCTTTCCAGCCACTCTTCCCCAGGCCCATAGTGTTCCATGGAATGTTGTGATCTGGGTGCAAGACCCAGCACACAGCCTCGTTGAACCTCACACAGTTGGCCTTAGCCCATTGATCCAGCCTGTCCAAATCCCTCTACAGAGCCTTTCTACCCTCAAGCAGATCAACATTCCCCCCCAAGTTGGTGTTGCTTGCAAACTTCCTGAGGATGCACTCAATCCCTTCATCCAGGTATTTGATAAAGATTATTAAACAGAACTGGCCCCAATACTGAGCCCTGGGGAACATCACTTCTGACCAGCTGCCAACAGGATTTAAATCCATTCACCACAACTCTCTGGGCCCGGCCATCCAGCCGGTTTTTTACCTAGTGAACAGTATGCCCATCCAAGCCATGAACAGTCAGTTTCTCCAGGAGAATGCTGTGGGAAACCATGTCAAAGGCTTTACTAGGGTCTATGTAGACAACATCCAGAGCCTCTCCCTCATCCACTAAGTGCGTCATCTTGTCATAGAAGGGGATCAGGTTAGTGAAACAGGACCTGCCTTCCATATACCCATGCTGGCTGGTCCTAATTGCCTGATTGTCCTCTATGTGCCATGTGATGCCACTCAAGACAAGCTGCTCCATAACCTTCCCCAGCACTGAGGTCAGACTGACAGGTCTGTAGCTCCCTGAATGCTCTTTCCAGCCCTTCTTGTAGATGGGTGTCATGTTTGCTAACGTTCAGTCAACTGGGACCTCCCTAGTTAGCCAGGACTGCTGATAAATGGTGGAGAGTGGCTTGGTGAGCACTTCTGCCAGCTCCCTCAGTACCCTTGTGTGGATCCCATCCAACCCCATGGACTTGTGTGTGTCTCAGTGCTGTAGCAGGTCGCTGACCATTTCCCCTTGGATTATGGGGGCTTCGTTCTCCTCCCTGTCCCTGTTTTCTAGCTCACGGGGCTGGGTACCTGAAGAACTGGTCTGACTATAGGACTGAGGCAAAGAAAGGATTAACTGCCTCAGCCATTTCCTCATCCTTTGCGACTGTGATGCCACCTAATAATGGTTGGAGATTTTCCTTAGTCCTCCTGTTGTTGCTAATGTATTTAAATGTATTTATAGACATTTTTTGTCTTTTACAGCAGTACCCAGATGAAGTTCGAGCTGGGCTTTGGTCTTTCTGATTTTCTCGCTGCATAACCTCACCAAATCCTTGTAGTCTGTAGTCCTCCTGAGTTGCCTGCCCCTTCTTCCAAAGGCCATAAGCTCTCCTTTTTTTGCCTGAGTTCCAGCCAGAGCTCTCTGTTCACCCAGGCCAGTCTTCTTCCCTGCCAACTCATCTTTTGGCACATGGAGATGGCCTGTTCCTGCACCTTTAAGATTTCCTTTTTGAGGAATGTCCAGCCTTTCTGGACCCCTTTGCCCCTCAGGACTGCATCCCGAGGGACTCTGTCAACCAGTCTCCTAAACAGGCCTTTGTACAATAATGTAAGTCTCATCACCCATATTCAAGAAAGATTAAATCAAACTAGAAGAGACTCAGAGGCAAACTAGGGAAAGAATAGGAAAGCCAAGAGGCAAAAGGATGCTAACAGATGTTGACTTAACCTAGTAAAAGGAAACCTAGGAAAGAGACTGTGATCACAGCCTCTCTAACAGCCTTGAAGTAGTGCATACCTAAAAAACCAGAAAATCTGCATGTTGTAGACACAAACCTTAGGGATATAAGTAGGTCATGAATAAATGTAAGCTGCAAATTAGAAGAAAAGATTCTAGTCATCAGAGCAATGAATTTCTGGAACAGTAAGCAAAAAACTGTTAAAAGAAAACCAACCAACGTTTAGGATAGAGCTTGGCCAGTTAATGGGGAGGAATAGGAGGAGTCTGCATGCTGAGACCTTTTTGTTTTCTGTTCCCCTGGTTTGTACCTCTCCTAATCTACATAGCAAAGGACTATGGACAGTTTTGTATGTTTCTGAGACTGCCTTTGGGAACCAGATGCTCATAGGTGAGACACAGTAGTAAAAAAGCAAGAAGAGCCTTCAGCTGTAAGACAGAAGAAAAATCTGGGTTTGTTGGTTGTCTTGGGATCTCTGCAAGTCATTGGCATGATACAGTCCTGACAAACACTCGGAAAGGTATAAGAGTTTCCTAAGTGTAAGTCTATTTCAGGGTAGGGATGCTGATTTGGGTTTCAGCTTGCTTCCTCCGTGTTGTCGGAAGCCCAGCTATCAGTTACTGCTCTGAGACAGTACAGGCACCTGCTCTGTACTGCTGGCAAACAACTTGTTAGCTGATTCCAGCTGATACTCAGTGATTGTGCAATGACTTTTTATTTACTTTGTCCCCATGCAACCAGTTATGGGAACACACCAGGCCTACAACTGGGAGGCAGCAGCACCTGAAGTGCCTGTGAAGCAAGAGGGGAGTTAGCAGTGGGCACTCCCCCTCCCCACTGGCTCCTGCAGGGGAAAGCAGTAGTTTGGGACAAATGATATTCATCTGGATGCTGGCAGCAAACAACTCCCTAAGTCAGTCACAGCCACCCGTAGGCTGCCCTGGCTCCTGCAAGGCAAAGAGGTCCAGGTTTGTTTAAGGCTTACCCTGCAAGGCGGACGTAGCACAGGAGCAGTTGTGCTGTCGGCTCCCAAGCTCTCCCATGGGATGTATGGCAGTGTGGTGGGATGCTCTAGGCATGCATACTGGCTCTTGGTACCATCCAGCTCTGTGAGCCCATCCTCACCACATCAGCACAGCGCAAAAGGTTTCCCTTGAACTGCCCCTGCTGTGTCCATGGATATGCCTTTGCCTTGAAGTAAACCAGAAGCATTCCCGCAGTCAAGCCCTGCCGAAGAGAGATTAAGGCTGCTCTTCATTAACACCTAGAAGTGTTGTTTGCAGTTTCCAGCTCACACCCTCTACCATACTGTAGCCGCCCTGCCGAGCACTGTTTGGCTTGAATGTAGATGAAGTGTTCTAGCAAGTATGTCAAGAGTTGGCTGGTGGTCAAGATTCAGTCACGTAACTGAGCAGACATACCCCAAAATGAACATAAATCTTTGTCTCCCTCATGGCAAGGCAGATCAGGATAACTGCTTCAGCCTGCAATGCTGGAAGACAGCAGATTTGGATGTTTCTTGTCTTACAAATGTCAAACATTCAAAAATTGTGGCTTCAAAAATCGTAAGTCTGGCTTTAAAATTTTGAAACCTTAAAATTTCTGAAGTTCTTCTCTAGAAATCCCTTTTATTTTACTTTCTGGTTTTCTCAGGCTCTTCTGAGCCTATCAGCACCTAAAATCACATTTTGCACATTTTCGTTGCATCTGTTAGCCTGCAAAAATAAAAAGATGAAAACTCAGTTTATCACATGAGCAGCGCTCTTCAGAAAGAGAAGCTTTACAGAAAAACATCACATCATGGAGTTCACGAGAAACTCCAGTGTTGACAACACTGGAACAAAATAAAGCCAAGAACTGAGTTTGGCTGGAGTTTGCACAGCTGCAATTAGGATATAGTTTGGATTCCAGAATTCTTGCTGAAGGAAGATATGTATGGAATGAAAAAAAACAGGCATAGATTACCTGAAAGGAGGGGAAGAAAGTGAAGAGGTCAGAGGTGGCTACAGTTGTTGGCTTGCGCAGTGCTGTACGTGCATTTTCAGTCACACACCAGGGAAACAGTTGCAAGGCTGTGAAATTCCCCCTCCAGTGCAGAATTCACCCACTCCCATAAAATGTTGCTGAGTCCCAGCTTGTATTTAGAGAACTGGCAACTGGATTATTGCTTGGTACCCTAATAGGGTCTTAACTACAGAATGCAGTGTGCCCCTGGACTGTTCATTTCTAACTGGTATCGCATACACCACCATATTCAATGCAGAAAAACTTTTAAAGGTCAACAGAATTTTAAATCATGTTATATAGGACTTTTTCTAATGATGGTAAATTGTTTTAAAGAGTAGTATATACTACTATTTCTGTCTAGTCTAAGATTTTCTCGTATTTTAAACTGTTCCATGTGATTGTTAAACTGGCAGATCCTTGTTAGTTTTAAAATATATTTCTAAATAAATTCTGTAAAAGTTTAGAGATTTTGTTATCCATTGTAAATTAAGTGTAATTTGAATTTAGCACATTGTAGCTTCCCTTAATCCTTATATCCCTGATATCTTTATGATATCTAGACTCTTAGATATATTCTAACACTTCTGCTAATGTTTGCCTGTTAATTTGTTTTTAAAAAAATCACTGTAAGAATCTTTTTCTGTACAGGTACAGAAATAATACAGCAATTCAGGTACTGAAAACATCACTACTCATTTAAAAAAAAAAACAACTCTAAGACTGGGTCATATAAAACACGCTCATGATTTTCTTTAGATACAACACCAAAATATATAACATCACATGAGGCTCCAAATATCATGATTCCCTTGACAGAGTCGTCTCTAACATCAGGGATAGGGGCTTCATCATCTAATTCAAGTGTATACATATAATCAGCAATTCCTTATGGTAAAGGCTAAGATATTTGACTTCAAGGAGAAGGTCGAAGTATTTCATTATTAGTAGTATACTTTCTACCCATAAACTTTCACTGAAATTCAAAGTCAGTTAAATTGAGTAGATTTTATGCAGCTTGCTAACATCAGGAAAAGTTTTGCATTTGCTATTAATCTCTATTCGGTAACTTCAGTCTTAATGACACTGAGTGTTACTAATTTTCCCTCTGTCAGTCAACACACTAACATGTTTTATATGCAGATTCCTATTTCTGCTCTTGAAAAAATGTTTGTGACTCATCTCACTTCACTTTACCATTGCAAAACATTTAGACTGTATTGTCTCTATAGTACAGAGCAAGTGCTATGCAGTCACGGGGGACACCCACACCCCTCTCAAGGCTGCTTCTGCCACCTGTGTTAGACAGACTAACAGGTGAGCATGGGACAAATTCTCCTCCCATCATTGACTGGCTTCAGATAACTCTGGCTGGGTATGTGACATTTATCGTGGGTTTGCTTGCCTGAACAGTAATGTCTAGTGCCGTTAAAGATGTGATGGTTCGATCCTATGCTGATGAGGCAGGAAACATTTAGGGCAGCTGAAAAGGCACTAGACACCTAAGCATAGATAACTGAGCCCCATCCTTGGGTACCCACCCCAGGTGAGGTGAGTGCCCCCCCCCCCCCCCATCCTGTTCCACGTGACTGGAGTCGCTCCCCTACTCGATGTTTGAGGTGTAAGGAGAGATTTTGTGCACATTGGAACTGTGTCTTAGTGTGCAACTTAAGCCGCTGCAGAAAAGCAGCAGTCACTCAGGAAAAAAATGCACTGGATGTTCCAAAAGCATGCAGCAGTATTATACAAGGGGTTTGGACCACTGTAGATTTACTGCAGAGGAATTGTCTGCATTTCCAGCCGAGATGGTTTCAGGTGGCAGTAGTATCAACCCATCCACTTTGTTTCCCCCGCAGATGTGGCACACCTCTGGCACCATGTGCCCGGCTGTGCCTGACGCGCCACGGGCTGTGGCTGCGTGCAGCCTGGCCTACCCACGGGCCTGCGACACACGTCCTACTGTGGTGGCAGGACCCAGCCGGTGCCAACAGGCCAATGCCATTCCTCTTCCTTCCTTTTCCCCAGAGGGATATCATGAGGTCCATGTTTCTGGGTTGGGAAACAGTGAGATGACCTCATACGCAGCTTTCAGTGGTGTTGGAGGAATGGAACAGTCTCTTATCCGCGTGTTGGAGCTCAGGGCTCTTCAAAGCACGTGCAGCCCATTCCCGTGTCATAGGCAAGGTCTGCACATCCACACAGAGACAGGACGGTTCAACCACCAAGCAGGGTAGTGCAGCCCCCCTTGTCCCCCTTCTCTGCCAGGAGATGACTGTGTCGTGATGCCAGTGCACGGAAAGCAGAGTTCACCCCTCAGCAGCTCACCTTTCCTTGCCTGCAAAGTAGACAAGCTGAGCAGATTTAGCTTCTGGATCACAACGAGAACGATGAGGATCTTCAAAGAGAGAAGTCATGGTGACATGTACACCTTTCCATGTCAACAGGGTATCAGCTCTTCTGCTCCTGAGCGAGCTGCTGCCTGGGTTTTCTCTCCGCTGTGTTTCTGAGCAGTTTGACTGTCTTTCCCTTTCACTGTTGGCAAAAGGAAAGGCTGGAAATCCTAGCCCTGACTCTGACAAAAAGGCGAAGGTAGTTTTGGTATATGGATGTCTGCAATTCTTGTTGAAGTCTCTTAAATCTTTATAATTTAAAATCCCTAGAGCTGTTCTCAGAGAGGTGCAGACATCTGGTTTATCTCAGACTCGGGACTTCTGACTTCCCGTAACAAGTGAGTTTTTTGTGGGAATCCTTCCCTGCCTCGGCAGTCAGAGAGCAGGCTGTGCGTCACGAGTGGTCCTGGCTCTGGCTGCCTCACCCATCCTTCCTTCTCCTATTTCCTTCTTTTCCACTGGAGAAAGTCAGAAGTATTTGTGTGTACTCTTTTTGCTTTTGTCTCTCTGTAACCACATTTTTTCAGAGGAAAGTCAGTCTCTCTCTTCTTTTCTCTGGAAATCCAATGGGATATATCCCTAAATATCAAAACAGATCAAATTTCTTGTTAATTGAAGGTGGTCTTTGTGTCATATTTACTGGCTAGTTTGTGTTTCAGCTTCTGCTGGACTCCAATTCTTGCAGTCCAGAACTGAAAATACAATATTGTATATCACTGGGCAGGGGCCTCTGTCTCCACCTCAGGAAATTAGTTTTTTCACTTTTATGAGTAGCTCAGATAGCATGAACAGAATATATCATAGAGTGAGAAGTAGAAAAGGTCTTCCAAATAACCCAAATCAGGTAAGAAGAGTGATCTGTGCCTCCTGTATTTGTGGAATTGGCTTGTGTCTCCATGAAGGTTAATGTAAATGGTAATCCTTTCTTTGAAAGGCTCAGTATGATCAGTCCTGTTGGTGTTAGCAGTTCTCATTCATTATACTTCTGATCAAGAACTTATGCAAGATAAACAGTAAATTAATTTTGCAGCTTGGAGTTTTGTGAAGCTGTGCAACTGATTTATTTCCAAAGGAGGTACTGTAGTGGTATATCTTCGTTGCTTTCTCAGTGGAGATTTCCACTGAACAAACTCAATTTTAAGAGGCTATGAAAGACTTCCATTAAGCCTAAATTGAACAATATTCCAGTAGAGCACATACTTCATAGAAGTAGCAATATGGATATGAAATCAGTTGTCAGCAAGACTGTATTCTCACTTGAAATCTTTCCTCCATAATGCTTTCATTTTCGAAGTGTATACAACACTTCATTTTAAAAGATATTTACTAGTATTATCTGTTTTATTTGAACAAGGCAGTATGGCAAAATATTTCAGTTGTTATTATTCGCATGTGTGCTGGGGAAACTGGGCTAGATTAAATTATTATTATGTGAGTGCATAAATGCTTTGGAAAACATATGCATAGACTAGTTTTCAATGATACACCATTAAGTGCAGTCCTGCAAGTGTTTTCCCTTGTTCTGGTACTGTTCAGTGTTCTCACTGACAGCTTGGATGAAAGGTTAGAAAGTACACTTAATAAATTCATGGCACAGAACAAGCATATTGGAAGCAAGGCAATTGAAAATGACCTTGGTAAAGTAGTGGAGTAGCCTAAAAAATAACAGCTTTCCAGCAGTTAAGTTAGAGCAAATGCAGAACTGTAGATCTAGCTTGACATAATCAGCTGCACATAAATACAGATGGGAAACAACTAGCCAAGCAGTAGTTCTGCAGAAAAGACCTGGTGTCATAATGATCCCAAGCAGAACATGCACCAGTGATGTTGCGCTACTGCAAACAAGGCCAGTGCTATTGTGGGCTATAGGAACGGGAGCAATAAGGTACAAAATGTAATTATTTTGCTCTACTCAGTACTGATAAGGCCTCGGTGGAAGAGCTTTATATACTTGCAGGCACGCAGCTCAAGAGGAATCCAACAAGAAAGCAAAGTGGGCTCAGAGATCTAAAACACATGGGCCTTCAAGGGAAGGTTGAAGGGTTGTTTAGAGGTGAGAGGAGGAGAGGAAGGCATGATGGCAGCCTTCGTATAGCAACGGGTGGCTTTCTAGAGGAAGGGGTTTAGCTGCCTTGTATGCTGTCGGCACTGGAAAGCAATAATAGGCTTAGATCTCAACAAGGATGATTTAGTGTAAGCATCAGGAAAAAAAATGTAAGTGGCAAGGAAGAGTGGAGCCCTGAACTGGCTTGTTTAGGGGGAAGTAGTGGAGTCTTCAGCCTTGCAGATGTTTAAAAATAGGTTAGACAAACATCAGCAGGCATGGTGTAGGTCAGGGATGGGTGAAGAGATCTCTCAAATTACTTGCTAGCTCTATTCCTTTAGTGATTTTTCTCTATGTGATAAGGATAATAATTATACATGCAAAAAGTACCTTGGATATCTCCACAAAATTTCAGGGTATGTAGCAAAAAAACAATATTAGTTCTGGAATTTATTGCATGACTTCTGTATTTACATTAGATTGAAGCAATTACATTTTTTCAGATTTTGCCTCTGTCAGTATTGATTGAAAGCTGCTAGGATGTGATGGCTTTCTGAATGGTCTTTGTGAAATAAATAGGTGAACGTAGTCAGATACCTGTGGTAGGACACAAAGCACTCAATTCTAGCCATAAGAAAGTTTGGTCTTTAGTCTGCTTACAGTCCATGGAAAAAAGATGGACACCTTTTAGAGATTACCTAAGAAGCGGGTGAATCACCCTCCAGAGGTACCTTTCCCTCTGCTTCTACCTGGTCTGCAGCAAATATATGTTGGAGGTGTATTCTTAGTCTTTCCTCTTAATATATATTGGAGGCGTATTCTTAGTCTTTCCGCTTCTCAGTCTATGAGTTTGATTTTCTGAGAACCAAAGTCCCTGGACTTCACAGAGGACTACCTGGAAAAATTTGAATTGGCAGGAGATCAGAGTAGATAATGTAGTGGTCTTTTCTGACCCTTGGTTCTGTGAAGCCTAGCCAATGAGTCATTTATGAAGGATTTGCAGTTGTTACGATTAATAACTGTTATCAATACATAATGGACATGACCAATATGTATTAGAGGTAATTCTACCCCAAACTTACGTAAGCCATTTATTAATCTGTTGGATTCTTACTCATTAATTGTTTATTAATCCTCTAAATTGTTTACAGTATATCTTGCATACAGTGTGTGAGAGACAATACAGCACTTCCAGCCAGCACATCTGCTATAAAAAAATATTATTTACAGACATAATATTTTAATGAAGATTTTAAAGTACTAAGCTACTGGACACTAAAAGGGAAAATTAATAATATTTTTAAAATAATGGTATATTTAACTCTGGATAATATTTTAGGAACCATGCAGTATAAGGTACCTTTCTCCCTCATAAGCATCCTGTGGCTAACAGAGAGACTGTAAACTTTATCCCAAATCTGTTATTTATGAAACACTTGCTATTGCCTGGTAAAAAAAAAAAAAAAAAAAAAAAAAGTCTCATTTATAGGGCTAAAAATTACACTCCAGCAACCAGTGATGACTAGTTATTGTTCCTTTTATCAACAGGCAAGATGAAGGAGGTTCTGGCAGCTTACCATGTCCCGGGCTCTGCAGAGTTAAGTGAGAAGTGTGCCCATGTTCTAGCGTGCATCACATCGCATCTTGGGTCTGAAGTGCCAGAAGGATCCCAGCGCTGCAGACTGAGACGGCTCTGAGCACCTCAGTACCCCGTTTCTGACAGAACCCAGGGATGGCAAACTTACATACCAGTATTACCTGTCTGGGGCAGGTTTAATTTTATAAATTAAAACCATGAACTCTATGAGTTTCTAGACCATATTTGTGCTGTTGAGGATGATCTGCTCAGATGAACAATTTTGCGTCCATCGGAGAGACAGGTTCTTCTGCTGGACCAGAAGATGACAGTGGACTGTATATTGTAACTAATACCATTTGTAGCATCTCCTAGTGCAAATAATTGAAGAACAGATTGCAAGAAAATCCTATAGGGAATAAGACATGCTTTGTTTTGATCTACAAATTTTAAGAAATGTTTTGCTTTTTTAAAGATAACCACTTTTAAATAACACTATGTGTGCAGTCTATGTGCAGCTCTTCACTGTGGCTATCTGTATTCCAGAAATAATGAACTCCTTGCGAGACACCTGAACCTTTTTAGATTTGTGATGAATCTTTAAATTATTGGAATATCATGAAAAACTAGAAGGGAAAAGATCCACAACTGTTACTTGAGTAGACGTCTCCAGTTACTTCCTGTTAAGTGTCCTGAAAGGAGGAGGAAAGGGCAGGAAGTAGAAATGAAATACAAAAAAAATACATTGAGTTTCTTTTTTGGCATATGCACCTATCCAAATGTGTGTTTGATGTAATAGGCAGGGGGAGAGAAACAGCTAAGTTAGCTGAGCCCTCACATGAAAGGTCTGTGTTTTCAGGCAGTATTTGCTAATTTTGTCTCTTGAATAGCTATAGAACAGAAGGAATATGTATATGCCCCACCATATGTGAAAAGGACATACTTGCCATTCCTTTATTTATTTTTACTCTTTAAAAAATTAAAGTGCCAGTTATTTGGAATGTTGTAGTCTGTGGTCCCTTTACATTTGTTTAGTGAGATCCTTTCAGCAAGGTCATCCCCATTACAGTGTAACTGCATGGTGACCGCAGCTTTGGGCCTGTATAATAAAGATCAAAATTAAAAATTTTGTTTCTCATCACTTTATCTATTTTGATGTCTATCTGCAAGTCTTTGATTGGAATCCTGCTTATTGCTGATCACTGTTTAGAAGACGATTTGGCAAAAAAATGTTAAGAGAGGAAGGTATTTGTATGGTTGGACCTTGTTCTCCTTTGTATCATTATTTACAACAGGTTAAAGGGCAGAGGGACACAAAATGTTAACAAATCAATAGTCATTCTTAAATTCAATTTGCACACGATGCTCCAGGGCAATAAGGAGATTGGGTTCTTTGCATTCCAGATTTAAGGCTATACTGAAGTATTTGACATCTGGTCTCTATTAATTAGTAATCCTGGAAAGGTATTGGAGGAAAAAGCTGCAGAAAAGCTGAGTCTAATCTGGCTTTGATTTGCTATGTGTGTGATATATTGTGCTGAACACATGTACATCAGAGTTTAAAAGCCACTAAATGGCTTTTAAAAGTCTAAAACTTTTCTCCTTCCTCCTTACTTTCTTCTTGGAAGGCAAAATTTTAAACTATAAAAATGTTCCTCATGTAGCAATTAAGTATGTGTGAGCAAAGATTGCACGTTGCATTTCAAAAACTAACGTGGTCCTGACAAGGCTGCCCGTGCTGCACTGTAGGCAGGGCTTTGTCCCACTGATGCTAGCTTACAGCAAACATCTGAGCTCATGTCAGCAGAGCATGCCCGACTTTTGAAACCTCTTAGCTGAATGTCACTGTTCTGCATCTTACGTAGCAGCATATGGACAGCAAAGCGGTCACCGCTGTGAAGTCCATACCAGTGTGTTTAAGCATGAATAGGGTCGGACAAGAGTGTCTCAGTGCAGTGCCCCGATCAGTTGAAAATAATCTATGGCTGTGCTCGGGCTCACAAGGGGCAGCCCTGTCCTCCCCTTCTGCCCAGCTCACAGCTGCCTGTGACCTCCCTCGAAGAGCTGCACACCTGTCAGGCTTCCTGGTCTGGTTGAAGATGTGCCAGTGTAAGAGTTCAGCTCTCGTGCCAGCTCTGACGCCAGGGAGAGGGTGGGAGCAGACACTTTTTTATCAGCAGTTTAGTTTTAGGTGTGCTTACACTGATGGAGGAACCATGCCTTCCGGTCCCTCTACCTTTCACAGGAGTGAAAGCCATGTGCCGTAGCAGTACCAGGGCACTGTAAGCTCCTGTGCTAGCAGACCTTTAGCTATTAATGAGGTGTAAGCTCAGGACATGGCCAGCTGGACCCACCAGAACTGTAAATGCTTGAGCTTGACCATGGGACAGTTTGAATTTGAATGTCAAAACAAATTGCCCCGAGAGCAGGGCCTGTTCTGGAGAAACCGCTTTTTGTCTGTGCAGAACCAGAGGCTGCTGGAAGCTTGAGTGTCCTGTTGGGTGAACTTTTCTGATGAGATGTGTGGCTGTTGCCCATCTGTTGAAGGAGCGATTAAAAAACAAATCACAACAAAATAGGCAAACCTCTCAGCACTCTGGTAAGGGCAGAGGTTGGAGCTTTTTGTTCTTTGGATGAATCCCCCTTTAAGAAGCCTCCCCGTTTGGACAAGCCCTTCTTTGTGAAGGGACATGAATATGGAGAGACCTGCAGTGCACCCGTCTCTTCAGTCAGCTTCAAAGGAAAGTTTCAAAAGTCATTATTTTCTGGCAACTTGAAACATCTGAATCAGGGCTGTGCTGGCTTTACAAACAGTGTTAGCTGACTTGATGACTTGGAGCAATTCAGTATTTGCACAATTAGAACAAATACTTGATATGGACTGTGTGGTTTAGCAGGCAAGAGTGTTGGTTTTGCTGACTGAATGTAATATGTATGCAGTTCATGTTGAAATAAGATGGTCTTAAGTCATTTCCTTAGCAGACAATAATCCATTCCAAGAATAAGAACATCTGTTCAGGGCCCAGACCTGAAATAAATCGTAGGTTTAGAGACAGGTCTTTTGTCCAGAGTTGTTTGGGTATTAGACATCTAAGAACCAGTTGACTTTTCAGGTCACAGCAGGGATTTTGGTGACAAAGTATAAGCAGGTCTCTGCTACAGCTGACCGCATGAAGTCTTACCTGCAACTGCAGTTACGTTCCTGCTGCCAGTCTGCATTGCTGTGATAGCACAGGCTTTTACAAATATCAGCCCACCTTAGACTGCTTACAGTTACAATCCCCTGGGTTTGAACTGCGTGTGTGTGTACGTGCTGCTGTTGGTTCATCCTATTCATACAAGGGAAACCCCAACAGTCAGCTATCAAATCGACATTTGTTTGTTAGTTATTACTCAAAAAAGCCCAAGTTTTTGAGAAACTATGACCACAATGACATTTCATAAGCAATTATCTGACTTACTTTTTAAATTCTCTGTTGCAACCTTCATCTAGAAATCCTAAAATACTTGTCAAATACTAAATAAGGGAGTCTCACAGAAGTTTCCAGGTAGCATACATTTTATTCTAACATATAAGTGGGTAAGCCAAGTCACCAGACAGTTAGGTAACTTCACTGATATTTCACAAGAAGTTGCTGCACTGCAGTCAACAATGAACAAAGCTAATTATAACCTTGTAAGGAAGCCAACATCTTAAAAAGTTATTAGTGCGATTTTTCTCACTCCCTGTTGTGTTTGCCCTCTATGCAAGGAGAGCTCCTCTGTCAGCAGCTTCACCTCAGCTTCTCCAAGAGCCCTGTATCTGACCTGACCCCTCTCCATCTTCCAAGAAACAGTTAATTTGTATTACTGCATATGATAACCCTACCTACCTCCCGGGAACTGCTGTGAAGGGTCATCTTCATACTTTGGGTTGGGTCAGTTCTTGGCCAGTTTCAAGGCTGTCTTCTTCTCTGGCTTGGCTGGCACCTTTCCCTCCTAATGGTAAATGATGCTCTTGAGGTCGTGTCTGGTTTTGAAGTTAGTCTTGCTGATGAGGTCAGTGGGAGAGAGCATGCTCCTGGCTACATACGTTAGAAAGAAGGAAAGTTTCTGTGGTGTGTCACTGGGCTCTGCACAAGGCCCTCCATAGGTGGTGATGTGCAGCGGCTCTGGGTGTTGGGTACGAGGTGCAGGGTTCATTAAATACTCACCATCAGTTATGAATTTATTTCCCAGATGTTGTCAGTTTTCTTAAACCCCCGGCAGATCTGGAAGTTGAAGCGATGGGCAGAATTAACAGCGCTCGTAAAGGCCAATAGCGAACCTGACTGAGAAACCCCCGTAGATACCAAGAATTTCCCATGTGATTACTTAGGTTAAAAGAGCCACTCTCTCACAAACAAACTTAAGTAATGAACTGGCAAAGTCAGAAAATTGCAAAGCAGCACTGAAAATGGAGAATGTGCTGTTCACACCAGTTCTGCTTTCCACCAAGTCTCCCTTTTGCCAGCACAGCTTCAAAAGACTTTCTACCTTTTTTGTTACTACTGCTGAGAATAAGCAGAAAACAGTTTGATCAACTTTAAAGGAATAAACCTGTAAAAAAACGTTGCCACCTTCCAGCTTACAGGGAAACATGTAGATTCAGGATTGACCTAAACAGCTGAATTAAATGTTCCGAGTGCTGGCTGCGGAGCCGTGCCCTGCCTGACCTTCCTACCGGGAGCTGCAGCCGGAGCACCTGCGGGCCAGAAGGCGCTGCCCACCTGTGGCCCCGCACAGCACAGTTCATGGCAGCTGAGCTTCGGCAGGAGACAGAAAGCTTCTCCTGGCTCGTCGTTACTCCTGGGGACAGCCCAGTCATTGTTGTTATAGCTGGCAATGAATGGGAACTAAACTGAAGCTAGATGTATTTGCAATATGCTGACATTTTTAAAGCAATAATTGATTATTGTACTGAATTCCCAAGGAGTGTGTGGTGGATTCACAGTGGGAATGCTTCAGTCAAGCTTCCTAACCATTCAAACGGTGGCCATGTCCCAGTGCAGGCAGAAGCATTGCGCTTGACATGGGGACTGTTGCTGACACGTGCTCTGTGGGGGATCAGGAAGACCTCAGACCTGCTGATCAGAATGACCCCACACACTGTCACCTAACCCCAGACACCTTTCACAGCTACCACCCTCCAGGATTCACGTGGTGTGCATGCACTAGGGAGCTCGTGCTCTGTCTCTATGGGAAGCTGGAAGTGCAGAGCTCTAACAATCAGTGGATGTCAGAAAAAGAGCAATTTCAGTTGTACCTGTGGTAGACAGACAAACAATAGTGTTTTCCTTAAAATCCCAAATATGTAAGTTCAGACTGAACAAAATAAAGCCCCTGACTCTTCTTCAGGCACAAAGCTTCCTATTAAATACAGTTAAACTGGAAAATTAGAAACTAAATATTTGAAACTATCGCCTTTAGTAAAATTCCAGAAGCTAGCCAAAACCAGAAGAGTGTTTACTTGTTTGTGCACATAGCCAAAAATATATGTGAGATCCAGATCAGATTCTTAGCACAAAAGTGCTGTAAAACATTTCTGTTAATCTTGCTTTTGCTGTGACACTGAAGTGCCCTGTGCGATAACAGATTTGGACAGTTTCAGGAATTCTCCTCCCAAAAGCCTTATTTACAGCAGCTTTTATCAGATGGATTTCTAATCAATAACCTTCATGAGGCCCAGACAAGGATCTGCTGTTTGGTTGAATTTGGTTTTATTATTATTGTTTGTCAACAAAAGAACTGCAAAATAAAAGTCAGGACATAAAAGTGAGTCCAGCAAAGCTCGAGTCATGGTTTCCAGCCAGGAGACCCTGTCTGATGCCACACATATATGCACGCCACGCCACGCCACGCCACGCCACGCCTTGCCCTCCCCCCACCCCCAGTGGGTATATTAAGCTGTAGAGGAATGAAACTGGGTTAATTAGCATTGATAATATGCAACTGTGGGCTGGATTCAGGGGTGGCGGGTTGGCTGATGTAGATGAGGTGCAGCTGTTGGCTGTTCTTTTAGGTGGTTGAGAGCCAATGGAGAGAGAGCAGCTGAGGAAGAAGCAGGGAGAGGACACGTGTTCTGGAAGAGGAGAGACTAGGAGAAGGCAGCAGAGGGACTGGCGTGAAGAATATGTTGGTATGTGATGGTAAAAGACCTTGTTGCAGCCGGCTAGTTTGGAGAGTGCTGTGACACTAAGCAACTGGTTAGTGCTGTCCTGAAGTTCCTCTGATGAAAGTCCTGCCCTGCCCAAAATCGTGCTTGTTGCTCCATGGCCGATGTGAAGTGCTAAGCACCTTGGCTTTCTTTAGCTTGGGTAAGAACTGAAGCACTTGCAGACTTGGAGGAATAGACTGTCTGACAAAGACAAGCCACAAGCTGGCAGAGATGGGACTTGTCACTTATGTTTGCTGAAAGAGCTCCTTTGCGCAGCAGGGGAAGCAGGAACTCTAGCACAAGTAAAACCATCCCTGCAGAGTATGAACAACTATTGTCATCTATATCTGGAAGGCACTCAAGGGAAATAACTTTTTTTTTTTCCTTCCTTTAATTTTAGAGTGTGTATTCTGTACATCAGCCAGTGCTTTTTCCATGGGCATTCTCACAGCCTCCCTGTGTTTACTGCAGTGACAGAGTAAAAGAAAGACTTGTTAGCATTGCTTTGAAATTTTTATCATTTCTTTACTCAGTATTGCAGCTTAACTTCACATAAGTGATTTCAAGTACTGTTACAGTAAGAAGAGCATGGAATTTACTTAGCTGTTAAGGTAATCTCCAAAGAGAAGGATATTCATTCCTATTCCAGCTCCACTTCTCAGGCAGCTTTACAATCAACTTCTGCAAGGAGCAGTGATTCATCAAGGGCAGTCCATCCCATCCCATCCAGTCTCCGGGCCAGAACATTAGATTTCCCAAACATCACAGTTTAGAAAATATAGTCAATGACAAGGCTATATTTTTTTGTGTTGTCATTCTTTTCTGTGTTTGTTTTTAAGATCTTCCAACCCAGAGACAGACTTTTTTTTCCCCCCTCTTTATTCATAGGCATAAATTCAGGAGCACTAAACAACATATATTAAGTGATGAATCAAAGCAGTATTGGAAAGCACCATGTGCCATGGCAGAGGCAATCAATAGAACTTATGCATAGCAAATTAGTTCTGTGATGAATTGCTTTCTAGGTCCTGCCCTTATTGTACTTAATCACTACACTATCTCTTCTCATAATAGTACAGCACATGTGCCTACACTGTTTCATAGGAGATATTTGCACTAAGAATTAGACTGAATTCCTGTAATTCGATTGCCTCTTTAAGTCCATGGCAAAACTTCCACCAACTTCTGTGGGACCAAAGCTTGGTTCGGGGTGGTAAATATAGATCAGTGCAGAGCAGTGCACTGCGTTTCTGCTATGCAGAAAACCGTGGTTCTTTGCCACATGTGGCAGCCCTTGTCTAGATCACAATAACATCCCTGTGTAACTGAACTTGCTGTGAGCCAGTGTAGAGGTCAAAATTAAAGGCAGAAAAGAGTGTCCTGGATGATGAAGATATCTGTGTCATTTGAGTCTGTCCAGCAATGTAACAGGTTCTTTCCCTGCTTAAGTCGATTGGAATCGGTTAGTCCTAAATATTCAAGGCTAGCAACAACCAAACCCAAAAGAAACAAGAAGTAAGCATGGAAATACAGAATGGCACAATGCATTTTTCTGGAATAATTATATTTCTAATCTTTCGAAAACATAAAAGGAAAATTCAGTCACTATCTTCAGTTTCCAGCAGTTCCAGGGGCACACTAGGCTTCAAGACAAACAAGAGCTCTCTTGCATTTAAGATTCCTGGTCTTTAGTCAAGAACAACAAAAAATAATAGAAATACATGAAGACCAGTTGAAAGATGAAGCCTCTTCAGCAGCGGTAGCACTTCAAAGGGTAACTGCTGCCATTCAGGTTCGGAAAGGCAGCTTCAAAGTCACTGACGTGTTCACTTGGCTTGGTCCCCTGTAGGTCCTTCCTCCCATCCTTGCTGTGTTTCTTTTTGTGCACAGGAAAGGTAAAACCATGCTCTGAGTCATGGCCATGCAATGAAGTTGAAGTCAATGACCAGTGTTGCTTCATTAAAACCATAACGAGCGTCGCTGCTCCTGGAAATGTTGGTCACTGCTTGTGGCAAAGCTGTGTACATCCTTTCAGGGTGATTAGCCACAGCAGAGCCACTGTGTGTGGCCACCTTGGATCTTTTGATGCACGCTCCTAGCAAAACAACAGCCATGTTCCAGGGTAAATCAAGGAGGAACATCTGAGGTCAGAGCTCCAGCAGCACAGCAAAACGTTCTTATGTAGACAGCCGCTGACCTGCTGCAGCTGGGAACTGTGAGTCATACAACTTCCAAATGCAGACGCACTTAACTTCAATCTTAGGCTTTTCAGGTTATTAATCTATATAAAAGATACAGACTCTTTGCAAGTTCTTAGGGGTGAGGACTGCCCAGTCACATAGAGTTCCTGTCACCCTGACTGTTTTCATCCGTCTTAAGAAGTCCAGCTTGTTAGGACCCATTTCATATTTACTTCAGAACATCTTTTCAAGTATCACGCACACATTGAGTACGCTTTTCAATGGCAGCTTTATGTCCTTAGGGGTGAGGACTGCTACTTCGGTGGGTTTAAGTGCAGCACTTGTATCCACCAGGTCTTTCCAAGGCAGCTGGCTGCCCCCCCCCCCCCGGTCAGGGGTGGGGTGGGGGAGGGGATCTGCTTCTCCCAGCTGCAGCACTTGCCACCCTTTCCACCATGGCCCATGGGCTGGGGGGGCAGGTCCCCCCCGCTGGCCCACAGCAGGTCCTGGTGGGCTGGCCAAGGGTGAAAGGGCTGAGGCAGGACCCCGGAGCTGGGTTGTTGCCACTGCAGCCTCCAGATGGGAGGGATCTTTGGCAGCGTTCCTGGGTCTCCGCATGAAGACAAAGGGAGCCAATTACTAGCTAAATGAAATTATATGTTCAGTCGAAGTTTAGACAAGACAGAGTAACTGATTGCATTCCTTGGGAGACTTGAATAAAAACACCTCTCAAAAGGGCTCTTACTCAAAAGCAAGGGCTGTTTGCCCAAGTACATTTTCCTTCTGGCCGATGCAAATCGAGCGCGTTTTTTTCCCGTCCGCTGTTAAATCTTTTCATCCTTTCAGAATCAAAGTGACTTCAGGCTTGTTTGCTTTCCCTCTGCTTTTTCCTGGCTCACTTTCCCGTGTTTGCAGAGCGCCCGAGGGGGTTCAGCGCCACTCACCAGCGGGTCATTCCCCCCCAACACCGGCGGGGCCCCCGCCTCCTCCGGCCGCAGCCGCGGGTGGCCCGCGCGCGGCGGGGACCGGCGGCGCACCGGGGCCGGGACAGGCTGTGGCCACCGGCGGCCGCTTTCCCCGCCGTCACCACGGGGGGGCGACATTGCCCAGCCCGCCGCCGGCGCCGCCGCTCACCGCGGGGAGCGCGGGTGCCCGCGGGTGCCCGGGGCTGAAGCGGGCTGAAGCGGTTGTCGTCGGTCATTTCTGTCCGCCCTCGCAGAGCTGTGCTTTCCCACTCGAAGCTGTTTCAGCTAAAAGAAAAAAATACAATCGGGGGGAATGGGGGTGGGGTGTGGGGTGTCCTAGCCAGTTTTGCACTGGGATGGACACAGGTTTGCTGCTTTCATGCTCCACTCGTGTCGCCCCTTGCCCCTGCTGTTTGAGGGGCCTTTCATGCAGCAACAGGGAGGGAAACAAATGCTGCATAAACAAATAGAAAAAATGTCATTTTGAGCCTGGCCCTATATTTTACAGCCCGTTCTATCGTTACTTCCATGGGAAATGACATATCCTCCTGCAATGACCATTATCAGTTTTATTGCAGAAATTTTCTGCATTCCTCGGGATTCAGCTGTGGCTGAGCCCATCTGCAGGGTGCCTGGCGGAAAGCAAACACCCGCCCGTGTCTGTGCGCTGGGGCTGGGGCTTAGCAGCTAACTAAGAGATTAGCTTTGATGCCTGGGCACTGGGGCATTTGCAGCACTTGCTACTTGAACCAGCCGGTGTGGCTGGCCATCGAGGAGCGGCTCGATGCAGAAGCGAAGCCGAAAAGCAGGTAAACTAGCTCTCCATAGCCATACCGCGGAGCCGTGTCAGCTGGCTTCAAGCTCTGTCGCTACTTCAGCAGTCAAACCTCTCCTGGGAGCTCACTGGTATGAGCAGAGCAGCAAAGGTGCTTTCCAGCAGGATGGCTTAGCCCCAGCAGAGCTGTGCGTGAACACGGCTGCTACCATTTCTGTTGCCTCTGAGCAGCATGGACAGAACTGACTGGGCATCATGCTGTGCAGATGTAGCTTGACAGAAGAGGCTACTCTGACCAGATCTTCATATGGCAAGAAACTGAAATGCAGCTGGCCAAAAAAGAGTTGAAATGACCTTTGAGGCGGTTTGTAAAGGAAGACTGAGAAGGGGTGTGAAGCCAAGTCCTTCACCCATCACCTCTCTGAGATGCCACAAAATTGCTCAGTGGGTGCAGAACACACAAACGCTTATGGAGCATTTGAGAATGAGCAAAGACGTTCCCTGAAGGAAGAGCTATGGAAGTGTGTAGAGAACTTTTATTGTCTCCTGGCTGTCTGTGTGAAGAGGTAGAAGTGGGGAACTGGGAGGGGAGTTACTGTGCACAGCTGTTCGCACCGGAAAAGGGAAAAGCAACTTGCCCAAAAGAGAAACCGCATCTCATCTTCACAGAGTCTGAGGACCTCCATGCTTGGAGAGGTAGAAGTCAGTGTGAATATTCAAACTGGGCAGGCTGTAATGTGAGCAGTGAAAGAAAGTGCTGCAGTCAGGCAGAAACTGAGGAATGTAGGTCCCTGGCATACCTTTTAGCAACTGTCTGTGTTTTCAGGCAAGATTCAATCCAAAAATGGATTGAAGTAACAGACCATCCAATTTGATTGTAGCAGAAGATGAGAGAGACACAGAAAAGCAGACAAGGACATCTGTTGTCACACAGCCAGAATAGAAGGAAATGCTGAGACCTCCTCCATCAGGTGCGGTGTCTCTTGTCCTGGATAGATAGAAAGCCTCTACCTTTGGCATTAAACCCGAAAGACCCAGAAACATCAAGCTGCTGAAGCCAAAGCAGCTAAGGCTAGGTTAAACAGCTAGCAGAAATGCCTAATTGGAGCAGAGGTGGCAGCCAGGGTAGTAATACTCATTTGTTTGGATAGATTTGTCTTTTCTTCCATTTAATCAGTGGCTCTCCCTGCTTTGCTTTACATTCCTCGGCAGCTGTAGCACTCACTTTCCACACCAGGCAGCCAGGGACAGGCTGGGGAGTGAGAAATACAGCGGTCTCCTTTGTGCCTTAGCAAGGCCAAGACCCTGCCCCATCTTGTGTTCCTCTCTGCTCTCTTCAACACACTGCTCCCGCTCTTCCCAGCCCCTTGTACTGTCATCTTCTGCCATGCTCCTGCTCTTCCATCTCTATACCTGATCCCTACGTATAAAGCATGTTGAATTTAAACTGATCTTCCTCTCTCTCCAGAAACAGATTTTCTCAGTCCCCTTTATTTGTGGTTCTGTGGGTCAACTTCAAGGGGGACTCAGGAGTATGAACTCTTTGGTTGCTTTCCACAGCTCTTGTACAAGATGGCTTTCAGTATACACGTGTATTATGCCCAGCGTAAAAAATTATCACGAAAACAGAGCCCCTGTGCCTGCCAGGCCAGCTCTGTGGCTTTTAGTGCGTGTTCTAGTGGAAAGATGGCTGCAGGAAGATAGGCATAAAGGCAGGCTCAATGGTTTTCCAGACGTGGAAATGTATCAGCAGTCTCCCGCAGGCCCAGGAAGATTGAGTACAGCCACAGAGCAAGTTCTCTTCACACGGGTGACACCCCTTGAGCCCCCCAGATCTCAGACTGGCAATGCAGGAGCACCCTTAGGTTTCCTTTACCCAGGTCACACCTACGTTTGCAGTCTCACTACTGGTTGGAAGCGAGTGACCCCAGCACAGCTGTGCTTTGCCGAGCCCCACATGGGTTTTCTCAAAGTGTTGCCAGAAGGTGCCTGCAGCCACCTTCCAGACAGAAGGAAAGGGTTACATGCGTCATTAACAGGCCATGTTTACATAGAAAAAACAAAACTCCTCAAAGAACATGACGTATGCACACAGGGAGGCCTTTTTTAAAACACAGTGACACACTTGAAGGCTGCCAGATTCTGCAGCTCTTACACAGTATGCGGATAGTGATTTTTTTCATAATATTCAATATTTTCCTGGGTCTGATTTTAATTAAAAACAGCCTGAGAAGCTGGTGTGTGTGTGTGTGTGTAATAAAAAAAAAAGAAATGAGAATTAGGAATTACAAAAGCCAAATACAAATCCTCTGATAATTGTCGATGCTTGGAGTTACAACATATGCAGAAGATGGCAAAACCACTGTCAGTAGAAACACCGTGGAATGCGTCAATTTGTTTAATTCCTCTGGAGTCGTGACATGACTCATTCCCAACCTGGAGACCAAAGGGAGGTTTTGAAAGGAATATGTAGGATAAAGCAAGCTCCTTGCAAAAGAACAAGGACAGTTTTAATTCTAGCCTTTGAGATCTGATTCATTAATGTTCTGCAATGTGATTGCAAAACGTGGCCATTCCTATTAGGTAACATTGGGTGCTCATGGTTAGTGGCACAAATTGGCTACATGTGGGCCAGACAATGCTGAGCTGGACTTTCTGTCACTGATAAGTGCTTTCTAACATTTGATGTAGTTTTCCATATAGTTTTGAACACGCAGTTTTAAAATCAGTGTGACTAATTTGCAAGTGATTCTAAAGCCGTTAGAAGCTGTAAAAGATATTACTCAAAAGACGCCATCCTTCTTTTTCAATGGAGATTTGTCAAGCAGTCAGTCTTATTCACAAGGGAAAAGAAATTTTGACCACATGAGTCACTTCAGCCTTTGGATACTTAACAAAATGCACAGTGTGATTTTATGTATGACTAATGTGTTTGTATATTTACGTGTCTGTGGATGCTAATGGCAGTTACAAAGCTGTATCTAGAAAAGACACTTGGAATATACCAGTTCATTAACTTTCATCTATACATAATCAGCTACTGTTTTATAGATCTAAAAAATTCCTTAATGCCCTGCATGTTTTAGGACTGCATTTTAAAAGGCCCTACATTAAGTCTTTGTTTAAACATTCCACTCGTGTACCATTAACCGTCTCATTGTATTTTATTTTGGTTCATTTGCAAAGTCTGTGCTCCTTCTAATAAATACAAATTTTGTTGCTTGCTGGGAGCTTCCCTTCTCTAACCTGTCACTCCCAAATATCTTCATGAGAAATTTCAGCCTCCTTTTGTTAACAGCATGTGCGAAGTGACCTTTATTCTCTCTGGATACCTTCATTATTCACAGGTAGTTACTAAGTAACCCGCATGAATGCTGCAGGCGATGCATCTCTTTATTAAGAGTCGTGTTCTCTGCCTATTCAGCACCGGTGTTGTGGGACTGAGGGCCCAAACCCTCTGGTATTGGCTCTACCCTCCCTTTGAAAAGGGTGCTCATGACAAAACTTCTTGAAACTTTTTAATTACCAGGAGATTTCTAATGACAAACTGGGCTTGCAATAGCAAGAAAAAAAATGTAGAGAAAAGACCTTACATTCGTCATTCTCTTTAACCACAGTTTACAACAAAAAAGTGAAATACGTTTCTTGAGGAAGGTTGGGGTTGTGGGGTTCCCCCCCCCCCCCATTAGCATATTATCTATATTCCTACTGGTTTTGCTTTCTAATGGATGAAAAGTAATAAAAAATTCTTCAGAAAAAAAGGTGAACTTTTAAAAACAATTTTAGATAAATCTGTAACTGAAGTTTTTAATCACATAAAATATTTTGTTGCATTTTTAATTAATGCAACCATGAAAATTAGTATTAAATAATTTCTATCCACCCTAACTGTGGATTCCCATGGTGAGAATTTGCGCTAAGAATTGCTCATGTTAAACTCAGTGAAACTTTGTGAATATTTTAATCTACAACTGCTAGCAGTCTGAAATGCATCGCTATTGAATTTTCTTGTTCTTTGAATCAGTATTTAGCACTACCATTTAAGACTTCTTTTACACAGATACATTTTTCAACTCTCTGATGTTATTCTCTTGACTCATTTCCTTTCCTTTCCTGCTTTTGGCTGTGTTTTGCATGGGCACCATCCCATCACATTGCTTTGGCACTGTACTGTAATGAGGTATGCGGGCAGAATGGACCAGAAATGGATTCTGAGCTCTGGGTCCAAGCCCATCTCAGTTGACATAGGTAACATTATCTTCATCTCATCCTTCTGCTGTTAATACTGAGCACAGTCATCACAGCATGAAGGAGCCAGGAGTACGAAAAATACCTTCTGACTCCCTCTCAGGTCAAATATAGTGTCACCCCCATCCTGCGCTGAATTTAAAGCAGTTCCAGTAGTGATACCGGACAGTGACTCTAGTACCTAATTCTGCACCTAAGAGAGAACTGATATAACAGAAAAAGAAAAAAACCCCAACTTTTAACCAGTCTGCCCAAGGACAATAAGAAAGCATTGTCAGTGATCCCACCACTAGCTTTAGACCTGGAAGAAAGGAACGACCACTCGCTGTCAAGTCTGCAGTACTGTGCCCATGACATGCAAAAGTCCCTTCTCAGCCAATGATAACCCCTTTATGTGGTCAGCATTAACCCATTAGTGGGAAGATTTGCCAGCCCCTATTACCTGAGTCAGTTAAAAACTTCTGCCTGTGGATCCGTCTGCCTTTGAACAAGAACGAATGCCAAATGCACGTAGCAAAGCAAGACATTGAGTCCATCCTCTTCTGAAAATACATGTGTTATGAACACAGACCTCTGTGTCAGCCCACAGCACTGTCTAAGCACTAAAGTCTCCTTGGTAACATTGCAAAAAACCTGTTCCTTTCACATTTTATTCATCATGCTGTTATGATTGTTGCTTCATGGAGTAGCACTAGAACATTGCCCTTCCTTTCCCAGAAACAGTACAGATCTGTACAGTGGTGTTGCAACTGCATCAGTCATAAATTGGCTGCTAGGCAGTGTTACAAATGCCAGGTGTATTGTAGTGTTTTTCACCTACAAGGCAGTGCAATTATCAAACAGCAATTTGGGATTATTCTGTTTCCTTGTGAGAGGTGACGTTCGTGCCATACGGCACTCATTGAGATTGCAACATTACCTTGGCTGCTGCTGGCAGCCACCCGGTGCTGTGCCTTGCAATGCCACCGACTCCTGTGGCTGGCATGGGAGGGCTGACGGTGGCTGCAGATCCTGCTGGGACCAAGCTCTGTGACGGCAATGTCAAACTGCTGAACCTAATTGAAGGGGAAGACGTGTTGATTTAGAAACAGTGCAGGCAGTGTTGCATTTTTGAGGAGCTCTTAATCCCTTAGTCCTTTGGGAGCCAGCTGTGGAGCTGTGGTCTGGATGCAGGCCCTGGCACACTGCAGACATTGAATAGGGATAGGTTTACTCCATGCTAATATCTGTTTACTCCTGGTAAAAAGTTCCAGCAGATTTTTGTTTCTTGTTTATTTTGTTGCAAATGGCTTTCTTTTAGGAAAGCAAATTTCATCATGTATCCGTGCTCTGGCTTTATTTGACATCTTGACTGGTGGTTTTCATTTTGCTTAAACTGCCCCTACCTACTGTACTGTTTGAAATAAATGGACAAAAAAAGGCAGAAGCGTATGTCGAGGAAAGAGGGCAGACTTTGTGGTTGGTTCAGCAAAGCCTGTCTGAGATGAAGGTAACCTCTTACTGCTGCACCATTTCTGCTGGAAAGACCAATAGTGTTTGATATTGAGAAGCCTTATGTGCAAACCTGAGCTATCAGCCTACAGGCTTTCTGGCAGACAGGGGGTAAAGCAGTCTGGTGTCTGACATCTGCAACCAGCTGCTGTGACAGTACTCTGTCCTCTTTCTGGTTTAAAAATGCACCATTTGCCACGCTGCGGACCTGGAGCGGGAGCTGACGATGCCCACAGCATGTCTCGCTATTGGACTGGACTGCCACCCCCGGTGCTCAGGGGACATTTCTGTTTCCATGAACTTTAACTTCTTTGCAGTGACCAGGACTGCCAGGTAGCAGGTCAGAGGGAATGCCATTGCAATAACGCATTTGTGAGATTTCTCCAGGCTGTTCTTCACCTTGGTTAAAAAGGAGGTCAACTTTTTGTCAGAGGACACAACTGCGTTTCACACCAGACATCTGAGTAACTACAGCAGTGACACGTGGTGACCAGAGTTAAAGTCCAGACAGGAGATCATAGTGATGAGCTTTCCATCTTGCAGAAGAAACCTCATTGACCTCGTTGGGCTTTCCATTCACCACAGGCTGAGCAGTTGTCACAACAGCTCTCTGCTTCTCAAGCAGAAGTATTTTGGAAATTCTATATCCTTTACTGTGGGCTCATATGGAAGCAGGAGTACTTCTTTTGCGTACAATCCTAAAGCATGTCACTATGTGATGCAGACCCACCCCATTACTCACTCTGTGAACCTTGCAAAATTTTGGATTCTTGGTGTTTGACTCATTCATCATACCTCTAAGTCTGTTCTAGCACAGGCAGAGGGTATGTGAGATGCTAATGGAGAACCAGAGCTTTTAATTGTGAGGCTTTAAAATGCAGAGTCAAACGGGCTGCCGATAGCGAAAGGCTGTATTTGTGTCATCATGCCAGTATGCTGATCCATCAGTGCTGGAGCATGTGGGATACCTGTGTGACAGCTTTCACAAAAAGTCATACATCAAATTACCAGCACACGCAAATACCTTTGAAAAAATGGCTTCCAAAAAAACTCATTTCCCTCTAGCTACAGATTCAAATTCTGTGACTGGATCACTGTAGATAAAAAATAGATAAAGAAAATAGGGTGGAATAGTCTAAAACTGGAAAAAGTACTGCATGGCATATTCAGGGCACTGGTTTATACTGCAGCAGGTAGACAAATACTTCTCTCTGATCTCTTCCTCTCCCATTCACCATTACAGTGCTGTGGCATGGTAACAAGCTGTAACAACCTGGTAATCTGTAAATTTTTTTCTAGTGAATACAACTGTACATATCAGGAAGGGCAAGTCAGCTGAGCAGAATTTTGTCAAAAGCTAGTTTGGGGAGAAAGATAGGGTTTGGCTTTGGGCTGGGCTCTAAGCCTTATGGGGATAGCAGAGGCGGTGTTCATGTTTATTTTCTTCCACCTTCAACCCAAAAGAATGGTGAGGAGCACGGATAACTATGTACGTCCTGGGGCAGCCGACCCAAGGAGACCTCATTAGCTCCTGTTCAGCAGATATAAACAGCCAAGGCAGAGGAACAGAGTATGAACATCACACCAATGAGGTCCACAAGAACAGCTAATGCCAGAAGGACCTGAAGTCATTCTGGCCAGCTTGACATTTACTTGCTTCCAGCTCCTGTTTTAAATTATGTAACCGAGCGCATGGATTTAAAGTGAGTTCCAAAACCAAGGGAGACACGCACTAAAGAAATTGCATATATCAGTGCAACATGAGAAGTTCAGTGACTAAGTAATAAGATTGTCTCACCACAAAACCAAAGCCAGCCACTTGAGCTTTGCTAGCCGAGTGTGAAAAGTTTCCCCAGCAGGCCCTGATATGAGCATCTGGGCCAGCAAAGGCAGCCAGAAAAAATGCTTTGGCAGCACCAGTTTCTTATGTATCATGACCTACAAAAACTGTTCCTTGACCACGAAGGCCTAGAAAGCAGATAGGTGACAGTGGACATCTGTTTCTTACAGTGTGCAAAATGTGTCTGCGCAAAGCTTACAGCCTCTGTTTATTCACCTGCCATGAGACTTTGGGAAGTTTGGAGACCCTGGTTTGCATATGCACCTCTGATACTGTGAATCCCAATCTGGATCTGCTCCTGATGTAAATAAGATGAGTATAGAATTGATCATTATTCTTACATCAAATTCTGCAAGGTCAGCGTCTGTCCATTTTCTTGCATATCCTATAGCAACAGCCAGACTGTCCCAGTGATCCAGACTGATGGAAGAGCATTAATTTGCCCTCCTGAGGACACAGTCCACCAAACAATAGGAATGTCAGTAACTGCAGAATTTTTATCAATCCAACATATAACAGAAACAGATAATTGTTTCAGATAACAGGTAACTATGGGCTAAAATAGTTGCATGCCTGCTCTGTTACTGCACCGTATGGACTTTTCCTCATAATTCACGTGTTGAAAACTTGAGTTGTTGACAACAACAAATGATCTTCAGACTTTACATGACAGTATTTGGTAAAGACTATGTATCAGTGAAGGGCTACTAAATTTCAGAATACTCTCAATTTCTTTCTCAGCTCTTCCCTATCATTTATTAATCCATTACTACTTTCTACACCCTAGTCCTTTATGTAGCTGCAAATGTTCCCCATCTAAAAATATAAGAAGAAGCAAAGACAATGTTTTCCTTCATTTGATCGTTAATCTTCCTAATCTGATTTTTCTCTCCCAGGATGGGGTTCTGTAGCACCAAATTTATGCTGGTGAAATATGCATACACATAACGCCCTGAGCTCATTCATGGTGGTAGGACCTACAGACCTAAGTGGGATACGGGGCATTTCATATGTAGGTCACCAGTGTGCAAATAAGTAGGTCAGCAAGGAGTGGAAGTAGGTTATCCAATTGTTATGTGGGGTGAGGGGTGCCCGTCCACTTCTTGGGTACGTTTGAAGAGCACAATAAAATAGCATCACAACTGACATTGACATTGACTGGTGTCCCCCCTGGCGATCTCCACAGAGATGCCATGAGATAAATGGACAGGGAAACAAAACTACCCTGTCACATGGGAGAGGGCACACCCAGGTCTCGGTGCAGGCATATTGGGAGAGCGGCACATAGCCTGGCTGGTGAAGCTTTTGCTTTTCCATTCATTCTGTGCCTGATTAATGGACAGAAAAAGGACTTCGCTTTCCAGGGCTTTATTCTGACACATTTCATCAGCTCTCTCACTTGAGAATACATATAAGACAAATAGTTTTATCCTATTATGTCAGAACAAATTGCAGCCTGCAGGCCTGATTCTCTGCTCCATTATGCCAGGTTTACGCTGGTGCAATTTCACTGAGCACTGATGAGCTTCACTAAAGTAAAACCAGCATGACAGCACGAAGATGCAGGGTCTTCATCTTCCAGAGGATGGAAGATAGAGCTCCAAGGCCCTGCTGCATTAATAGCCATGCTCCTAAGTACAGCCTTGATGAAAAGCAAAGCCAGATGCTGCACCTTGCAGCTAGGTCATTTCCACAGCAAGGAAGAGAATGATGTGGTCATGGCATTGGTTCAATAGTTGTGCTATAAGCAGGTCCTGGTTTGGGTCTGGCAGGCACAGGTCACATCCAAGAGGAACCGATGACTTGTTCCCAGAGCTGTACTGGGCTGATGGTAATGTAGAGTGGTGTTGCCCCTCAGCTCTGGGTCCATTTACCTCTCAGCCCCAGATAAAATCATTTCACAAAGTGTTTGGAAGAAGGCGCTTCTGCAGTATCCATTCTGCGGTTTCCTTGTAAAGAAACAGCTGCTGAGAGTGAGGGGGAGAGGAAGCAAGAGAATGCAAAGCAGATGCCATGTGGTGCTTTGTAAAAACAAAGACTCTTGCAAACCGCTATCACTTGGGTTTTTTATTAGGGTCCTCAGAAGCACCTGAGGATGAGGAATGTCTGGATTTGCAAAGCTGGTGCAGAGTCTGTCCCCGTTTCCTAAGTTCTTTCAGGCTGGCATCATGCAGCCAGTGAGCTTGAAGGAGGAGGAAATAGACTGTTTCCCACCCACTTGGCTTATGCAGTTACTTTGCTCAGTGTGTTATCTCCCCATCCAGACTGATTTGGATATAAAACCAAATTGAAACTGGGGGGGGAGGGGAGTGAAGCCATCCATTAATCCAAATAAATTGGACAAATTATGTATGTTCCCTTTGTTTCTCTCTGGGAATAAAGTCTATTTACATTCCAGCTTTTAACTGAATTATTTTTAAGTACAAATGCATGTGAGCTCTAAGCCTTTCAACACCCGCAGTGAGCCCCAGCTCACCCATAAAGTCTTCTGTGACAGTTTGACATCAGGAATAACTGGGCAACACATGCAGAAGAGGGGAATGGCAAATGTCATGTTAAGCAAAGACAAAATATAAATGGCTACAGTGGTCTCAGCTTTAAAAAACAAAATACTGAAAAGAAACTAGAGTGCTTTTAGGTATTTTTTGATAGGAATTTATTTAGCACTGGTGCCTGTAATATCTGATTACTCCATCAATAGTCTTTCCCTTGCTCTGTCTGTTTTGACCTAGCCCTATCTTAGAGCTGCAAAGCCCTTACAAACATCAGGAGCATTACTATTATCTGCAGCTTCCTGGGTGCAGCGTAGCATGTGATCCAAGAACATCGTTCCTCTCCACTTCCCATCTCCCTAGATAACAGTGCTCTGCAAAATTCGCTTGAGTTACTATTCAGTGCTTCCAAAACCTCTGCTTTTTCCTTTGCTGGGAGCTGGAGACTGCTCGTGTGTGTAATTCAGCGTGATTCACTTCAATTTTATGAATTATCTATCGGCTTTGTTGTGCACAGTTCTTGAATGGCAGGAAAAAAGAAAAGAAAAAGAACTCACCCAAATGTAAGATAAGAGAGTAACTGAGCATGGCTGCTTGGAAATGGCTTGATTTTTCTCAGTGAAATAAGCATTTTCAGAAACAAGTAGCAGCCAGTGTCAGTCCCTTTAAGGCTTTTCCTTATGAATAGATATGATATTCTATAATATATGTGTATGAAATATATTTGAGGACAAACAGTTGTTATTTAGTTCCAGACAGAAAATGTCAGAGCACTTAAATAGATTATGTTCCCAAATTCATTGTGAGGTAGGTAAGCAACATGAATCTCACCGCTTTTTTACCCTTCTGCTGTGTGCTCACTGACTCAGGGAGGCATGGGCTACAGCTATGCTGGTAAATTAATGCCCAGGACCGCTCTCTGGGCTGAAGTCAACTATGTCCCTATTCTTAAGCTCTCCTGCCTTCCAAAACAGGATGGCTGCACCCCAACTGCCTATGGGAAGTGGTACTTGGCCTACCCTAACCGTGCCCTGAGACAGTTTGGGAAGCAAAACTGTGCTGGTCATGGATCAAATGATTTAACAAAGTCAAGCTCAAGTCCCAGCCACCAACTGCAGTTGAATGTTCCTTGCCACCATTTAACTTAGCTGTGTAGATACAGCCAGAGAGAGCTTGTGCCATGAGACAGAACACAGTTCCTGAATCCCTGTTCTTCTTTCCATGGCCTGAGACTTCAGGTCCAACATAGATTTTAGGACATCATTGCTGTACACTGCAGATCTTGGTATCTACTCAGAACCAGGGAAGTGGATCTTTTAGGAAAAGAGAGTGGTGCCACATAATCTAACAAGATGTACGTATGTAGCTTTAGCCATAAGTGAGATTATTCTTGTACTCAAGCAGCTAAATTCACCATCACTAATGTATAAAAAGGGCATTGTTTTGATACATTTGCAGGAAAAGTCTAAGTGTGACTGTGAGTCACATTTCACTTATATTTGCATTTCTATATAGCCCTTTTACAGCGCTCCTGCTCTAGGCAGAACTTTGTATGATTAGTCATCCAACTCAAACTAATTATCATGGCAAGAGAAGTGCTTGCAGAGAAAGCAATGACTTTTCATGGGCTGTTTGCTGTCATGACATTTCAGGAGAGACAACGAAACATACAGAAAAGAGGAAGAAGGGACAGACTGTGAGGAAACAAACCCAGGGAAATATTTTGATTGCAGAGGAAGCTGGCTAGTCAAAGGGCCTTTATCTGTGTACAATACTGTTTATTTTCTAGGTAATTTTGGATATTGCATATTGGATAGCAAGGCAATTGTGAAGAAGGGTTTCTAGCAGGTGGGACTGTTTTTATGGTCCATTAAGCTGTTGCAGAATAACCATAGAGTGCATTAAATCAGTACCTTCAGCAAAGCTCTGAAAGGCAGAGTTGCATCCTCACATGTACGTATTTCACACACACTCTGCCCTTTTGCGTTAAAGGCATTTGGGCTTGCAATTTCCATGTACTGAAGAAAGAATATATATTAAGCATGCACTGAGCCAAGGGAAGGGCAGCAATATTGCAAGTCAGCACAGGGGAACCTCAGTAGGCAAGAGAGACTTTGAACTTCCAGCAGCCATTTGAAGTCAGAATTAAGGGTGGGGGACAGGGAAGAAAAAGGAAAAAGAGATTTTGGAGACTCCTTATGCAGTTTTACAAGGTGAGAAAATGAGCAAGGTATCCGATAAACACATAATTGCATCTACACATTTCTCTACCACCATGCAATAATTCATTGGAAATTCACAGATACTATTTTTTTTAATTGTTGGTACCCTGATAGGGTCTATGAGTAAGAAGAATTGACCAAGAATAATGATGTTACTGAACTAGCATGTGCATACCAGGGCAACAGAAAAAAATCCTAGCTAAGAAAATTTTATATTACGCTTTCCTTAAAGTCAGTTTTTCTGCATCCTTCTGGTAGGCTATACCTTTGCTTGGGCAAAGAAAGGAATTGATTCTAACCCCCCAAGGGCAGTAACCCTAGATACAGGTTTCATTTCACACCAGTTTTGAGTTAGCTCCATCTCTGTCCAATCACATATTGGCATAAATTTTTATACCAGCTATGGGAGTAAATTATACATTTGGGAAGGACCATCCCTGTTAGTGATGTGGCAAAAACCTTTCTCAGAAATCTACTGTGTGATCACAAATTGAACACAAATCTTGGATGTCTTTATTTGTAGGTAGTCTGGAGCTTAGATAACACTTTGCGACACTGTCATCTTGAGGCTTGGAAAAATCCCAAGCACTTAGTCTCAGTAACTGCATTTGTAAAGAAAGGTTGATTGTATTCACCTAGTAGCTCGAAGAGTGTCGTGACCACTGGTTATTCAATGTTTGCAAAAGGATCTGATAATGAAATATGCTCCAGGCTCTTGTGTCCTGTGCATAAAGCATTAGATTATCTTAATACAGCATGAAAAGGCTGCCTATCTCCAGGGACTGTTCCCCCTAGATGTAATGCACACCTGTAAAATGATGCATAGAAAGCACAATTAGACTCTGTGGTTTTACAACTGCCTCAAAAGTGCATGGTCCCCCCACCAGTGAGAAAAAACAAAGGCTCTCAGTAGTCAGAAATAGATAGGGGTGTCGTATATTTGTTTCCTACTCCTTGGCATCTCCTACCACCATTTGTGGTTTATCTCCAGAAATACTCAGAGGCTGTGGCTGGGGTCTTCTGGAGACAAAACTCATCAATTTTTGCCGTTCTCAGCTCAGAGACTGTACCCTTGAGGAGGCCAGCACTGACATACTTGGAGTTTCAGTCGTTGCTTCAAGCTGTCCTGTGTCAAAACAAACTTTGCTCATGTGTTGAAAATGTGTTCAGACCACTTCGCTCCTCCTGAAACCATTCAGAACCACATGGAGGAGGGGTCTTGGGGAAAAAAAAGCAACCAACACCAAACATATCTTAACATTTACATATATATATATATATATATTAGTCTTTATATATCTTAATTTTTATATATTTGTATGTGTATGTAATTATTAACAAACCTCTTGAGAACTGAACAGAAGGAAACCCTAACTTTTATAATGGAGTGAGTAACGTACACTCATGTGACAGATAGTTTATTTTCACTATGTGAGTCTGAGAGAGAGAAGCAGGGGGGAAGCAAAAACGCCAAGGGGCCTAAAGTGCTCCTGAGTTTTGAACTCAAGCCAACGTATAATATTTAAGGCTGGTGTTTTTCAAGAGCTTCCAAAGTGCATACAAGATGGAAAATGAAATATACAGTCAAATCTTGACAGGTTTTTTCAACAAATGCAGTTACTAGCTGCAGCGATGAGGCTGTGGTCCATAGCAAGGAGGATTGTGCTGGAATACTGCAAGGGAATGAATCTGAAGCAGCTGGAGGAGAGAAATTGCACTGTCCTAAGTGGATTATTTTCTGGGTCTCTACTGTACCCTCCCTATAAACTTGTGTCATATTTTCCTGCATTAATTCCAACTTCCCAAAACAGTATGAGCAGCTCCTTTTTGTGTCCCCGTCACCTCCACATCCCCCTAGCGCTAACAGCTCCCTCGGGCCAGCTCCACTAACAGCTCCACTACCTGCAGCTCCTTCACAGGTCCTCTACCTTTATTCATCTCAGCAGCTGAGCAGAAAGCAGTGTGTTTTGCGGCTTCTCCAGAAGCCACGCAGAAATTGCTGTTTAGGCAGCCACCTGCATTGGTGCTAATTGGCCAACTTCTAAATCCCTTCAGAGCAAACAAACCAAGGGGCAATGACTGCTTTTCTGTCACTAGCAGCATTACTGTGGCCACTTCTCTATCTCCTTAACAGATTTACGCTAAATGTGGGCAGCTTTGAGATCACTTTCACTACATTTATTTGAAACTGATTAAAGTTCAAAAGGTATTGCAGGTAGCAGCACCAATGATGAGGAAAACTGATGGACAGGCAGATAGACAGCAGTTCACATAAGTCTTGTTTCCTAGGGAACCAGGCTGAAAGCAAATTATGAATGTCAAAAAAACTTTCTCACTTGTGTTTTATGGGTAACAGATCTGAGGTTTACGCTATTGTTGCTCTTGGTTCATTGTTATTATGTACTTCATAATACAATACTACCAAGAAGGACTAGTGCCAGGAGATAAGATGTAGGTCTGGTGTCACATCAACTTCCATGCAGTCCAAGTGCTATGATGCTGTGCTCTAATTAATACTTATTTCAAAACCCTAAATCTCAAATTAACATGCTCAACCAACTTGTGGTTAAGAGAAAGAAAGGCAATGTGTGCTGGTCAGCCCTGGCCTGTGGGAACCACCACCAGGACCCAGTCCTGCTAAATACAGAATTTTTTTTACTCCACATCATCTTACCACAGCCCATTCTTCCTCCCTGCTTCCAAAAAGAAGAAAAAAGGAGGCCAAGTTCTCCTCTCATTCACACAGTCCAGACTCAAGTAAAACACACCCCATGTAGAATTGTCCTTGCTTTGTCTTCTGTCTTCAAAAGTCATGTATGCTTGGCTTCAGCCTCCCTCTCTCTGGCCAGACATTGCACTTATCTAATGTCCCTCTGGGTATGCTTGGTGCTCACCAAGCCCTTTGTCAAGCATAGCAGCAGTGACCTGCCTTCTCATGAACAAGCCCTCAAAGTGGCCCAAAATGTTCACTCAGCCTTGGGGTAGCTCTGCTGGAATGTCAGACACGGTAGCAATGCTCACTTCTACCATGGCAGGAGGACAAGCAAGCTGCGCTTTCATGGCAATGCTGATCTTTTTCAGAATGGGAAGAAAAACTTCTCCCAAAGTTCAGAACCTTCTCTCTGAGGAGGGATATGTTTGCTGTATGTGAATAGGTGAGAAGGAAAATGCCAGAAAAGAAATTTAATCTGGAATGCATACTCCAGAAGAAATAAATATGAACTGATAATGAATGCCTGTAAGCTGGTTATTCAAAGGTTTCTAATTGACAGAGAAATGAAGTAGCAAATAATTAGAACAGCAAAGGAGACAAAAACCTGGCAAAGGAAGCTCAGTGAACCTAAGGGGAAGATAACAGGCAGTTGCCTACCAAAGGTCTGTGTTTGACAGCCTAGCAGGACCTTCCCTCCTGAACTCCTGGGGACTGCTCTTCTACCAGCTCCTCCTCCTCACTCAGACGCTGAAGGTGCAATTATCTGGCAAGTGTGGGCTGTGAGTCGTTCTGTGCAAAACTACCCCCTTCAAGTGAGGACTGATGTGCAAAAAGGATCACGACGTCACCTAGCACAAGTGGTCAGTGCCATGGAGTGTCATCTCTGCCATGTTCACAGGGCCTTCATTTGTGGTCCTAAGTGTGATCCACTGCCGCTGCTCAGGATGTGCTCTAATTACAGCATTGGCTGCGGTTTCCAGCTTGCTCCTAGTTTCCTACCAAACACTCCTCTTTGAACCTACTGTCAGCCCTTGTCTCCTGCCAGCTCCTTCCTCTAGGAAGTGCTTGTGCTGGCAGGGACTGCATCAGACTTTCCACCAGAATTATCCACATGCCCACCTCTTCCTCTGAAAATAAAAAAGGAAATAGACACTCAGATTTCACCCTATAAAATCCCTAAGAAGGGAGGGAAACAGCTAAACCAGGCAGTCTGTCTTTTGCCAGCCCTCAAAAGGCCTAAAATCACAGCATGAACCTAAAATGGAGGACCAGAAATATTGGGTCTCTGCCTTAATTTTGGATTGCCTGGTGTGTATCAGTAAACGATGGATTCGTGGGTCACACACAACTAGACCCTTGTTGTGCTCCATGATTGCTTGTCCTGCAAAGCAACAGCACAGACTAGCACAACCTTTTTAAAGGCTCTGTTCCTCGTCAGGATCTAATTATGAAAAATCTGCCTGCTGCAGAATCTTGTGGTCTGGGATTCAGTGGTACAGGCTTATTATGTAAAGGGATACCAGCCTGCCTCTCAGACACGTAATGCCGGCCCTTTCTCTGCTCAAGAACTCTTCCGGAGCAACTGCTGGCAAACAGAAGAAATAAGTCACTTCTGGGCAGCTCCATGAGTCCAAATGCTACAGTACATAAGAAAAAGCAATAGCATAATTTTCCTGTTCCAGGAAAAAGTTCAGTCATGTATACTAGGTCAAGCTAGGACACGCAGCTTATCTGAAAGTCCTTTAATATGTGCAGTCTTACATCCCTTAACTCATGTCTGTAATAGGCCTGGGTGTTTTGGTTTGTTTTGTTTTTTTTTTTACTTTTCTAAGTAATCATTAGCTTTTTGAGATGCACACAGCCTTCTACTTCGCATGTACAAGCGGTCAGAGTTTGCACGACACTTTTCCTGCTTTTTGCATTTCACACGCTAATGAAGTTCAGGGGCAGTTAGTGTTTGAATAAGAGGCCTCCAAAGAAACTGTGTGTGCACACCAAGGCTTATTTTGGCAGTTAAGGTCTGGACTCTGGATGACATCTTGGTTCAAGACAACACGTAGGGACATGCTTTGGTCTATTAAAACCTGGAACCTAATTAGAACACACCCTTGTTTTTTTTGAGCCAGCAGTGAATCAATGTAAAAATCAAGTCACAGCTGCCTGGTTCTGCCATCAGTGTGAATGCTGGGACAGACAGGAAGGGGGAATGAAAACCATGGAAATGAGTGATAATATAATTTTTACTGTGCCTCAAAATTCACGCCAAAACTCTGGGCCAGATAGTGTTGATTGTATGAAGTAAGACCTTGTTCTAGTCAGTTTACAAAACCATGTCTACGTGAAGAAAGATATTTTAAAGAAAGCACTGATTAGGTATTTCAACTAATACGTTAAACATGCTTTAACACCTATTGAGGACTCAAAGGAAAACTCATCTGCAACATCAGTCATATGACATTACTTTCTTTACAGATGATAATATATACAGCTCTGAAATTGCAAGGAAGAAAGTACAAATGCAAAAGTTCCTTTAAACAGCATGCTTGTTTTATTAAGTTAATGTATTAAAAAAGTATCATCTTACTGTATAATAAATCTGGCCCCTCATTCTGTTTGGAGTCATGTCTGCTGCTACCAAGGGAGAAAGGGGAGATTACCCTTTTCTTTTTCCTAGTAGTAAGGGGCTAATAAATTCACAGGAGAACTGAGTTTATATACTGCCCGCTGCAACACCAGGAATCAATAGAAGAAAAGACCAGAACAAGCACAGAAACTAAATGCTGACACCTACAAGCAGTGATGGAGAGCACCGTCCCTTTTAGGAGCTGTCTTGCAGGTTGTCATGTGCTAATACAATAAGGCAAGTGGAGAGTCTGTAAACACCCTGCTGTGGAAGATAAGATACCTTGTGACTGCAGTATCTTTTGTACTAGTGATGGTATCAGTGCCAGCAGGAGTGTTGGTCTCATTTTGGTTAGGCGAGAGGGTGTGTGTCAGCAGTCCTGGTCAGTTTGCCACTCCTGACTTGAAAAATTATAATGTCCAAACATGATAAAAGCTTGAGAAAGACTTTGATATGGAGTCCCATCAGTCATCTCCCCATCAATGTTTTGAGAATGTAAGTATGTGCTAAAACCCAAAGTTGTGGTTATCTCCAAGTGAAACTGGTATCTCTAAGTGAAATCTTCAGGGAGCAGAGGGGCCTGGCTTTGCCTCACACACAGGCAGCTTTTAAGTAGAGCTTTTGAAAACTGTGAAATTAGGCATGGCTTTGTGTTTTCCAGAGGCCACCCATTGCCTTATCTTCTCCCCCTGTTAGCACCTAACAGGGCAAACAGAAGATGCACTTGTAACACTCATTCCTGAAAAGAAATGTTCCTCTTTGGGCTTAAGATGAATCTGATTCAAACCAACATAAAACTGCATTGGCTTTACAGGCTTCAGACAAGGGCTTCTAAGGGTGATTTGACACACCAGAAAAATGCTAGCATCCCAGATTGGCCTTGGAGCACTGGTTCTTAAGACTTTGGCCAGGGCATTTTGTGTGCAGTCTGCGGAGGTTTGAGAGGGGGACCCTGGCGAGCCTCTCCCAGCTGGGGGAGGGCATGCCAGCTGGAGGGCACTGTAAAAGGCTCCACGCACACTGCTCCCTGACCGTCCAGGCTGGTGCAGTGACTAAAGCACAGAGGAAATATTTTTGTTTTTCTATTATTTGCATGCATTAACAAAACAGGGGCTCTGCAGTAATACAGGCCAGGTGGCAAGCTGTGCATACAGCAGGGTGTGTGTGGGGCTGGGGGGGTGGTGGGTGATGCTTGCGGGAACAGCAGGAGGCTTTAAATGAAGTTCAGCAGAAGTTAGCCCATCTATTGATTATTTTAAAGAGCACGAGGTCATTGCTTTCATTTGCAGTGTCAATGCAAAGAAATGGTTTTGTCTTACAGTGATACAGTCCCAAATGCCTAGTCACATGCAAATATTCTCTGAAAATGGTGCCATGGCCATGAGCCTTGTCTGAGGTCCGTTTTGCATGGGTGCATGAACAAGGGAGGTTTAGGGAGCCTGGATCTTTGCTGCTCATTTTCTCTTTGAATCCATCAGCTTCCTCTTTCCATTCTATACTTTTCCGCTGTTTTTAAAGTATTGAAGCTGCAGAACAGCTCCCTATAATTATGTCTTTTTAAAGGCAGACACCTTTAGTTCTTTCCATGTAACATGTTTAATTAAACTGTTCTTCAGCTATTTGAACTGGGAACTACTAGGTCTGGGCTCCCCAGTGGAAGAGAGACAGGGAACTACTGAAGAAGGTCCAGCAGAGGGCTATGAAGATGATGAGGGGACTGCAGCAGCTCCCTTATGAGGAAAGGCTGAGAGAACTGGGCCTGTTTAGCCTGCAGAAGAGAAGACTGAGAGGGGATCTTGTCTACAAGTATCTTGAGGACAGGTGTCAAGAGGATGGGGCCCAGCTTTTTTCAGCAGTGCCCAGTGGCTGGACAAGGGGCAACAGGCACAAACTGCAACACAGGCAGCTCCATCTGAATATGAGGAAAAACTTCTCTGCTTTGAGGGTGACAGAGCACAGGAACAGGCTGCCCAGAGAGGCTGTGGGGTCTCCTTCTCTGGAGATGTTCAAAACCTGCCTGGACATGATGTTCAGAACTACAACCTGCTGTAGGTGAACCTGCTTTAGCAGGGAGTTGGACTAGGTGATCTCCAGAGGTGCCTTCCAACCCTGACCATGCTGTGATTCTGTGAACAATACATAACTTATTTTTTAGTAATTAATAAAAACTACTTGTTGAGCGGGACAAGCTCTTTTTTTCTATCAAATTGTTCCAGCTTGACTTCTTATAGCTTCAAAGATGTGCAGATGTTACTCACTAGCCCTCTCAGCCCTCAGCTAGGTCAGCTTCGGTCCCTTTCCACACCTGTCCTGAAACTTGTGGTTCCCCTGGGGTTCAGACATGATTTGAATGGCTTTGCCTTCCTGCTGAAAGCTTCTGGTTGGTAAAGCCCAGTCCCACTGATGTCAATGAGACCAGTGCAGGTTTCAGTATAGGCTTCCAGATACTAAGCATGGGTCTAATGGAACTGTTATCTACGTTTCATGGCTTTGTCTGTTTTCCTCTCTATATACTTCTGCTTGTATCAAATACTTAATTTTATCTTTCTGCACCTTTTCATGATTTATTTTTTAAATTCCATTTTCCCTTAAAAGTTTCAATGCATAAGATCAAAATAATGACATATGTGTATCTTTTTACCTATACAGTATACAGAGAGTGATAAGTAAGATTTCATAATTTGTTTTTGATGGGGAAAAATACAAAAAGGAGAAAGTTTTTACATCAACAAATTGGAAATTACAAATGAATTAATACAACATCCCACCCACACACATCTGTGTTTTGAGGATGCTCCTTAGGAATTTTTACATTGCTCTGTCAGCTTTGGACATCTCTTAACATTTTAAAAATAGTTTGAGCTTGAATATATATTTGGAGAAAATAATTCTGCAGGACTGGTGAAGTTACTTGCCCTTTGCAGTAGTTTTATTAGTGTGGCTAGTTTTGTTAATGTGCCAGCATCGTCAAGAATTCCAATACAACTTTTTGAAGTACCTTTGTTAATACAGATGCATAAAGGCCAGCCAGCAGAGGGGGCACAGAAGCCAAAACGCTGGTTTGGTTACCTACGGGAGGTAGGCACTTGTCCCCAGGTATGTTTGTGTGTGTGTGCGCGTGTGTGCATGTGTGTGCATGCAAAGAGCACAAGAAAATTGTTTTCATATTCTTCAATTTACCTTTACTAATTTACCCTCAGTGAAAATGTGTTTTAATTGCAGACAAATACTCTTAAACACTGTGTTTGATTAAACATGCTGAAAGAAAGTGGATATATAGCATTGACCATCTGATGATTCGCATCATATATGTAATTTTCCAATGAGAGAGCTAGAAATTGACTGTGTGCTTCCATACTGTATTGACGAGAAGAGCAGGAGGGATAGAAGGAATCCCACGCATCTGCTCCTGGCTTGCAGAACACCATGACTTTATGAATTAAAATTTAGGGAATGGCCAGCTCCAGAGTTTGTACCCCTTGTGCTGGGGATGCGGGTCCCAGGAGCGCCCACGGGAACAGGCAGAAGTAGACCAAATGATGACCAGCTGCTGCGGCCGGATGGAACACGGACGGCTGCCGGAGAGCAAAGAACAGAAGTAAAGCAGACGCCCAGAAGCCAGACGTGCAGGGAGGTCAGGAGGGGACAGATAAAGGATTTCACTACTTAAAAGGCAGAGAGAGACACACATGGAGGACAAGCAGGAACACCAACCACTGAGAGAAAATCCACACAAGCACTGGCTCAGTCAGACATGCTGTTCCACAGCAAACCAAAAGGAGAAGGATTAAAGTGTTTAAGATTGAGGAAACATCTAATGCAATGGTTCCTTCAGAGGGAAAACCAAGGAATAGAGAGGGCAAAGGGGGAACGGAATATTCTTACAAAAAAAAGCACACTTTATTGTGTACCTTGGGAACCTGGTGTGCACGAGGAACAGCCACAGATGGTGTTTGCTAAAGCCTACTTAGCCAGGATACCGCCCGGTGAAGGCCCATCAGAAGTCCTTCGGTAATCTCACATGAGAATTAAGCTCTGAACAGAAAACTTTGAGTGCATATGAGGAACCAAATTGCCTTAAAAGACCAGAGTGTTTCTATTCCTGTTTTGATTTTCGCCCATCTCTATCTTTTTTTCTGCCTAATTCCCATTTATTTCAATAGATGTTTTGCTTGTGTGAGTCATGACGTAAGGACAGGGCCTGAGACTGCGAAACATCATAATGTGTGAGTCTGAAAAGGACATACTATTTTGGAATGTTTTCAAGAATTTTAATGGTGGTCTTAAGAGTAAATTTACAGTATGTAGCATTTGATGGTGAAAATAGCTTTATTCGTGACAGCAGGTGAAAGTTTCTAGTATGACTCTTTCTTGTGTCTTTTGATAGGCAACTGGTTCAGCACTTTGCAGACAAAGATTTTCCTCTCTGGAGTAAACTACAAACTGGATTTACTACTTATATGAGTTTACTATAAACATAGTCTATTACAGCAGAACAAAGGTGTGGGGCTCAGTGGGTATTAATGCCTCCATCACCACTTTGGTGGTGCTACCAACACCACATTGTTATTTTTAATGATATTCAGTTTGTTTTTAAATCCCTGGTTCCAGAGGTCATTTGAATATGAGACAATTTCAAGCTTCCATTTCTTTTTAAAAGTAAGTAGTTAGCTCTCAGGCCTGTGAGAAATAAATTGAAAACACAACCCTGGCATGATCCTGAAAGTTCAAAGGCTAGCTGTTGAAGAACAAATAGTTTTTAAGGGCTTCCATATGACTTTTCATATGACTTTTTCATATGTCATATTAGCAGTCCTGCCATTGATTGTTTCCAACAGCTCTCCATGGGTCTGTTGGTCTGTTGTGCTCTATCTACCTGCGCAGCACATAGAGCTGACACCATGGACACCAGCTGAAAGTCTGTCCCTAGAGTCTTTATTGAGAGGTGTTGCACACAGGCAAAGCAATACTTTAATTACAGGCATATAAAGGAGTAAAGCCATCCCCAGGGAGAAGGTGATCTGGAATAGGGTGAACACCCCAATCCTAAATTAAATGTCCTAATTATGCAACAGACACCCCTGTTCACAGAGATGTTGGTTAAACCAGAACACGGTGCAGATGGCTCCTCTGCATAACCTTCAGCAGACTCTTTCCACCCTGTGTTGGAAAGTCTACCTCTTTTTTTTTTCTGAATGATTTACCTTAAACACAATGAAAAAGCCTGATTTTTGACTGATTTCTTTTTCACATTAAAAAAATGCTTATGCTCTAGTAGTTTTGCAATGCTCCTCTGCTTCATCCCATCAGTAAGGTATATTCCTAGTTCTCTAGCCAGTACATCTTGCTGAAATGCTCTCTGCAAGATCAGTAGAAGAAACCACAGCAGTGGGAGATGCCACTCATTTTAGCCTTAAAACTATTTAGTGCTTTATATTTAAAGAGTTCATAGTCACTGCACAGGTTTCTTCATTGAAATGTCATAAACACAGTTGGCTAAGCTAGTCTGTACGGCAGGAGTGCTGGCAGTGTCCTTCACTGACAACACACTTAGGTGTCCTACTATGCGTAAGTGTTTTTTTCTGACAGAAAGCACTTGTTGGCCAGGAGAGTCTCTTCTCTCCTGACAATGATTCTGATGACTCCATCTCTCACTAGATTACAGAAATGAAATTGCAGGCATGAAGCCAGCAGAAAACTTCAACTAACACAGAATACTGTCTGAGAAGCTGAGGCTACTGTGAACATGTGTCCTCTGCTGCTCACTTCAGCCTTCCGTACGGGTTCACTTTCACTCAGTTTTGCTACTGTGATGCAGTGGACCTCTCTGCAGATAGGGTATAGCCTGCCTGGGGAGGAGACAAGAGTTTAAGGGCCAGCTGTGGCACAAGCTAGCTGAGGAATAAAGGACCACCACAATGTTCATCATGCCACTCTCCGTGGCAAAGAACATTTTTTGATCTAGTCTTTTGATGAGGAATGCGCTGTTCCTTTACACTCTTGCCTTTCTCCTGTTATGTACGCCAGGTGAGCAATCTGGAGCGGGGTGACTGCAGTCAGGCCTTGTTGCAGGATTAGAGCTCACAGATGCACAGTAGAGCAGGTATGTACTAAAAGTAGGTGTTTTTTCAACCGAAGATCAGTAAACAAACCAAAACAAAGCCAAACAAAAATTGTCAGGGGGAAAAAAACTACAACAGACTATCCCAAAATAAAGCCCTTCTCCCCAAGCTTGGAACTACCCTGGGGAGAGAATGACAGGACTACCAACGTAACAAAGCTTAATTACATCATAAAATGTGCAAGTGAGCTGCGCTTGCACAGTGCAGGAGTAGCAATAAATGCATCAGAAGAACCGAACGCAGCAGACGATTGCAGGTGGAGTGACTGCTCCTCAGTGCTCTTACAACTTGGCTGCACAGCAGCGGTGGCCTGCCCCAGCATTCCCAGATCGCTGCCACCCGGCCACCAGAGCCCTTCCCTTCGCAGGTCACCCTGTGGGGAGGCAGGCCCCTCTGAGAAGCAGAGGTTTCCCAGGTGGTTTATTTTCCATTAAACACCTGTGTGTGGGAAAACCCAAGAGGTGTGAGGTTTCTCTCGGGGTTAATTTCTCCTGCTGCTGTATTAACCGGGTAGGCAACTTGCGCTAAGTTTGTAAATAAACGAAGACTAAAGGACGGGAGGCTTTGCCCAGGCAAACGGAGGGGGATGGGGCGGCAACGCCCGGGTCCTGCGCCCTTTGCCTGCCCTTGCGGGGTCCCGGCGGGTACAGGTGAACGCCCCCCGCCCCCCAGGGCACCCCCGGGGCGGGCACACCTGCCAGCCCGTACCCGCAGCCTCCGCCGCTCGGCACCGACGGGCGGGCGCTCGGCGCTGCCGGCCGGGCACGGCGGAGCGGCGGGGCGGGGTCAGGCCGCGCTCCGGGCCGCCGCCGCCGCCCCCGACGGGAGGGAGAGGGGGAGGCGCCGCCGTCCGTGCACGGAGCGAAGTAGAGGCAGAAAGTTCGCCGCCGGGAGCCGGGCGCGCCGCGGGGAGAAAGTCCTCGGGGCTGCGGCGCTGCGCACCCGCGGACAGGTAAGGCGGGGGGCAGCCGGGTGCCAGCCCCTGGCGGGAGATACGGCGGGTCGGTCTGTCTGCGGTGAAAGCTGCCCTCTGCTGCTTACCCCCGTGGCCGGCAGCGGGGGGCTCCGCGGCCGCGGGACGGGGGGTCGGCCGCCGCCCGGCTCCGCGGGCTCCCGGCGCCCCGTCCGACGGATCTCGCCGGCGGCGGCCCCGGGGCTGAGCCGCGTCCTGACCGGCTCCGCGGGGCGCGGCAGCCCCGGCCTCTGGCGCCGCCGAACAAAGAGCCGCGGGCGCGCAGGGTTCCGCGCCCCGCGCAGCGCAGGGCTGGCCGGGGGAGCCTGGCCCTGGGCGCCGCGGGATGCGCAGCGGGGGCGGCTCCGCGCAGCCCGGCAGCGAGCGGGCAGCGGCTGCCGCCGGCGTCCCGGCTCCGGGCGCCCTCCCCGCCCCGGCTGCTGCGGCCGGTGCCCGTCAGCGACAGGCGGGACAGCGGCCCCCCCGGGCCCCCGCAGCGGGTCCGGCGGCTGCCACACGCGTGTGCCCGGCTCTTTGATGGGTATTTTCCGGGGAGCCGTGCTCCGTCAGAGGGAGGTGGTGGTTGCGACACAGGGCTCAGCAGCAGTTTGAGAAAACACAGAGCAAAATTGTAGCAAAATGGAAAAGATTTGCTGTCACAGGTCTGGGTCTAAAGATGATGATGATGTGTGTGTGTGTGTGTGTGAGCTTTCCAAGGAAGGGGTGGAAAGGGAAACGTTGTAGTGAACAATGACAGTTTCAAAAGGTCAGGTTGGTGGGAATAGTTTTAAGTCTGGTGAAGACGGTTCGATGATCTTTGTACCGAGTTTTAATAACATGGAGTAAATTCTCCCTTTTTATATGTCCGCAGGGCTCTTGTCATTTCCCAAGAGAGCTGCGTGTATGAATCCAAGGGTGCCACACTGGGTTCCCTACGCATCCAGAGCTCCCACTGAAATTAATTTAACATTTTGTTTTAAGTTAACAGCAGGATTAATGGTCGTTTTCTCTAATCAGCTTTTGGTAAAGCTATACAAGAAAATCCCGCTGGAACCATTGGGATCTTTGTAAATGCAAAGAATGTGAAAGGAAACCAGTACTTTGTATGACCTTTTTTTATCTAACTGAACTTACAATAATGTGCTTTTATGTTTTTGGCATGAGTGAGACTTACGATCTGCAAATATTTCTCGATGCATTTGGGTTTACTTTTGTGACTGGTCCCGTCCCAGTGGGAAGTGTTGGCTGGTCCTGGAGAGGCTTGCGCTCTGTGGTTGGAGAAAAGACAGACGGCTTGCTCTGACTGTTATTGCACTGGGATGAGCTGCTGCGGTCCCATCGCACCCTCATCAGACCCTGTGGAAAGCCGGCTCTGGGAGCCAATGTAGCAAAACCCTAACCCGACCCCAGAGGTTTTTTTGCAGGACTTTTTTGCAGCTTTGGCTTCCCAAGCGAGGGTCTGGGAGAGCTGCTGAGCCCCAGTGTAATGGGGAGAGGGCAGGGAGGTGTGGGGGGGAAGGGGAGGACCACCCTTGCTGCTTCACTGTCAGTGACAGTCAGATGAGTGTAGCAAGGCTGAAACTACAGTGTCAGAATACGATTGTGCTTTGGGTGGCTTAAGTTGACACAGCCTCGTGTTGCCCTGGCAGCCCCTGCCTACCTCTGCCTCTTTTCCCTATTCATACCAGCACAAACGCTTATGCTGCCCTGCGGTGAACTGGATCTAGGCACTGATTTAATTTTAAATTCTAAAAACCAGATTTAATTTTAACCTGGAACGGTTCCATGATTTGGTTCACTGGGGGGTAAGAGAAGAGGAAAGAGGGTGTGGAGAAGGTAGGCTTGCTTTTTTTTTAAGCTGGCAAAACTTGATGTTGCTGCCAAAAGTGCTTGTGGAGCTGCAGTGTGACTGCATGCACTCCCAGCTGCCTCTCCCCCTCCCTGCCTCCCCTGGGAGCCAGTCCAGTGATTCTGCATGTAGCCTCAGGAGCCTTCCCTCCCTGGGTAAAATTGAGCCTTTGCAAATTAATCCATTAAGTGTAATGGAGTAATTTGTAACAGAAAAATTAAGCAAGTGCCCAAGTGTTTGCATAATTGTTGCTTTGGACAACAATGAACACTGTAGATAGTGCAGCACAATGTGCAGGGTTTTATAAAAAGCGTGTGAGCTTGTAAGCTCTTACTGGTTTGTGCTGTTCTTTGCAGGGTCTGTCTTGTACTTAATGCTCAGGGTGAGCCAGAAGTTTTACAGGCTGTGATGACACTTGTAGTAATAAGTAATTATCACATGGGCTTGTGACAGGAATGGGTGCTGATCCCGCCAGGTGAAATAAGCTCTGTGTGTTTCTCAATCCTGGAGCTGGCTGAAAAGTAGAAACTGGTTCCCAGCATAAAGCAGCAAAGTCTTTACTGCAGCAGCAGGTGGGGAATCTGTCCTGTCCCTTTGTCGTTAGACCATCCCAACACATTACTTGCACTGGCTCTAGTGGGTGTGAGTCAGATCAAGTCAGTGATCAGGCTGAAAATTAGTGCTCACCATTGAAAAAACCCATCAGTATACTGACTGAACTGCTCCTGTTTCAACACTTGTAATAGCATGGCCTGAAGGCAGGAGGTGGAAATCCATGGCCAGGGATGGAGAGTGCTGTGAGACTCCCCCTTTTCATGGCAATGTAGTTTAGATGATGTTGGTAGTGGTGTTGCTCCTTCCATTCCCCTTATTGCAAAAGGTGTTCATTTGGTGCTCGGGTCCTGGGGAGCACTCACCATCTCTTGTTAGATCTGTACTGTAAGTATTCTGACTATCTGGAAGTAATAACTGTTGTTGCAAGTGCAAATGATAATTAGTTCTTATTACCTGTTACCTACAGAAGAGAGGTAGGCCGTATGTTTGCATGCAGAGCTTGATGGTATTGGTTTCTGGCATCTGGGCACTCTTCCCCTTGGGCCACAGTGCAGCTCATGGTGGGGCTGACACGGAGTCGGTTGAAGGACTGCTTTTTGTTTGTCAGTTTGTAATAGCAGATGTGCTTCCAAAACCTGCGTTTGTTAGGCAGATCTGAGCTCTTCCATGCTTAGCTGCTGACGTTACCACCAAGCGCTGCTGAAGACCTGCTTCACTACTCGCCCTCAGTGAGATGCCTGCAGAGGGTGATGTGGGTGCCCTGCCCACTGACTGCACTAGTGAGCAAACTGCGCTGTCTGCTCACATTTGCAGTGACAAATTCAACTCGGACCTTGAGTCTGATAGTGCATAGGCACTTTAATAGGGATCCTTCATGCTGCCGTGGAACAGCCTTATAGATTGGCAGCGTTGCTGTATGTAGCATTTAGAGCCAAATGTGAGATTCTAATGGTGCCAAAGTGAAGTGCATGGCTTCTGAACATGAAAAATAATAATGGAAATAATAATTATAATAATAATAATGATAATAGAAAAGTTGCAACTGTTTCCGTGTATACTCTCAAATTCTCTGTGGGATTTATTTCCCCCTCTATAAAGTAAATTGCAGTGACACAAAGTAATGCACTGGAAAAGTTTGGACAAATGCTACCGATGAGATTATATAATACAATAGCAAAGGAATTTATTATGAAGCCTGTTCTTGATTCAAAGACGAAAAGATTTTCCCTGGTGGACTGTGGATAGTTTATAGCTTCCTCTCCCCTCCCCTCCCCAAAGTGCATGTGTTGTATTGTGTAACCACAGAAGTATATGCTTACTCTTCTTCAGCAAATGGTTTGTGAGGCCTTTAATAGCAGTTGTAAAGCTTGTAGTTTGTTGCTTGGGATAGCATAGCTGAAAATAGGTTTTACTGTTGGTGGTAATTAAAATATGACGACTTTTCTGGGCTTTGCTTCTATTTCTTGTGGGCCATGATTAAATGGTGGCATGTCTAGAATTAGAAGTGCTCCTACTGTCTATAGACATTGAGATAACAATTTCCTAGGTGACCTCACTGCCTCTTTTCTCTCTTTAGAATTGTCTGTTTATTTCTTTACTTCAAAATCAATTATTTTAAAAAGAGTAATAAAACAAAAGCACAGGCAGCCCATTTATTACTCTTGTTTTATCACATTTGCCACTGAATCAAATATGCTGTGATATGCAGCTTGCAAAGCAAATAGGTGATACCTCCAGATTGTTCAGGCTGTGGAAGAGAACGCTCCAGGGAGACGTTACAGCAGCCTTCCAGTGCCCAAAGGGGGCCTACAAGAAAGCTGTGGAGGGACATTTTGCAAGGGCTGGTAGTGACAGGACAAGGGGAATGGCTTTAGACTGAAAGAGGGTAGATTTAGATTAGATAGAAGGAAGGAATTCTTTACTGTGAGGGTGGTGAGGCACTGGAACAGGTTGCCCAGAGCAGCTGTGGATGCCCCATCCCTGGCAGTGTTCAAGGCCAGGTTGGATGGGGCTTTGAGCAACGTGGTCTAGTGGAAGGTGTCCCTGCCCACGGCAGGGGGCTTGGAACCAGATGATCTTTAAGGTCCCTTCCAACCCAAACCATTCTATGGTTCTATGATACTGAGAAGCCTTAAGTTTTGAGGTCATGGGGAAGATCACAGCAGAGGAAACAAGTTTGTTTTGCTTTAGATGTAGTTCTTATCACTCATCTTTAATTTTTCGTTGCTTTCATCGTTTGTCAGTTTGTTTTTTCTTTCTTCTTTAGTACAGGGTTTCTTATTTCTAGGATGTATGTGCTTATATCCCAAACATGAGGGAAGCATGTTTCTCTGCAAACAGAAGTGATATCATTCCAACGGATGAAGGGTGAGAATAAAACCCTCACCAGGTGCTCACCTGCTGCGTAAACAGTGTCTTCTCTGTTGTGGGCATTTGGTACCTTGCTGTTGGGACTGGGTCAGCTTATGCCTGGGCACAGCATCATGAAGTAGCATCCTGACTCCTCTTTGCTTACCTTTTCCTTGTGTGGCTGGGTCAGAGACCTGTAAAGTTAGACTCCTGCTGCTCACATGTCTGTAGTCTGTCAAACTCGATAGTGATGAAGGAGCATTGCTACGATGTGCCAGTGTGCCAATGAGGTGAAGAGTCTTGGTTTTGAAGGTACCAGAATGCCCCTTGGCTGCCTCATCGCCTAGTTGTGCTGCGTCGTTTGCTAATGTCGTTTCCTACTTGCTGGCCTGCATCTTAATGGAGTTCTTCAACCACGCTAACTGATTGTAATAACTTTTGCCTGTCTAGACAGGGCCTTACTGTGTCTGATTAGATCCCAGCTTTGTGGCGTGCATCGCTGCCTGTTTCTTATAAATGCGACGAAGGGAAAAAAAAAAAGTGCATGTTAATAGTGCTTAGTCTGTTTTTTTGCTTTGCAGTGTTAGTATAAAATGTTTATAGATGTTTACTTTTTGCCTGAAGGAAAATAGTTTTAGCCAAATGTCTCTAGGATGCAATTTAGAAGTGAACTTCTTATCTGCAGTTAGGAAGGAGAAGACAGACGTTCGCTTTGAGGATATTAATTGGGGCTCCACTGAAGTCAGTTGCAGAAGTTTGTTGTTCACTCAAGTCAGCAACTTTTTCCCATTTGTGTAAAGAAATTAATTTCTCTGAATCATTAATAAAAATTAAAAGCAGGAAAACTGTTCTTGCTGCTTATTTTTTTTCTTTACTGCTTTTTGGAACTGAAACATGTTGAATGTAACTTTGTCACTGTCAATATTTAAGCACTGTAGAGGAAAGTGTGTATAAAATATTTTTCTGCTTTAATTATTTTTTTTAATTGGTGTGGGTTTTGGAGAAAACAATCTTCACAAAGTATAGAGTCTGAGATACATTTGGGGTGGCAATAGGGTCTATCCTGTCTTTTTTTCTTCCATGCCTTCCTCAGAAAAAAGAGAGATTCAGATTTTCAAGTCTCTTAATTACAAAGGATAAAAACAACCTGGGAGAAGAAATGGACTTCTAGTTTTGATTTGAAAAGTAAATCAGAAGGTAGTGCAAACGTGCGTGCTTTTCAGTAGCTCTTATTAGTGTTTTAAACTCTGTATCATGGTACCAACTGCTTCTGTTTTCCTTGTACTGTTAGGATGGATTTAAGACTTAAAGAAGAAAGGAAACATGTCAAAGAAGTTAGCAGACCCTTCTGGTGTCTCACAGGAATGGGAAATCAAACTACACTTTTTGAAGCTGGGAAAAGCAGTTGCAGCTTGGCTTGTGTGCAGTGCCTGCCCAGAGGAAATTCCTACTTTATAGCAAGAGAGTGGCCAAGGACTAGAGCATATTATTCTAATTAAATCATTTAGATTGCATCATCATCATTCGAAAGGCTCTGTGCATCTTCTCTGAGTATAAATATGAGAGTTACAGACGTGTTCTATAGGGACACTGTGAAGAGTTTGGATACTTACATGCCGAAATGTCATCTTCAGTTGATGCTGTAAAGTTTAAATTGCTGTTTTGTTTTCATATTAGTCACTTGAAAATGCTCTTAAAACCAGTATCTCTTATGTGCATTAGCTGTGTGCAGAATTATCATTCTTTTATGTATCATTCCTTTGTGATACACCACAATATTAATAAAACAGCTTTTAAAAGGAAACAGTAAATGCAGCTCTATAAAAATAGGACATTGACCTCTCATTCTAGTTCAAGAAACCAGTCTACTGCGGAAAGACCGAGTCCTGGATCTGGAGCCACTGTCGGTGTAGCCGTGCCCCCACCACAGGGTGTGCCTTTAGCCCAGCTGGTGCAAATTTTACCTTGACCACCCATAGATGCGACCTGGCCATACATACAGAGAGATCGCACTTGAACGTGGTACCGGTACCAGTAATGAGTATATAATTGTCATGATTTCTAATAGAACTACATCGCAATTTTAGTGTGAGCTACTTGGCAGTGTTAACCCCCTATAATTAACTTGTGTGATCATTGTATATACAACAGCAGAAAGAAGAGAAACTCGAACCATTAAGATACGATTGTTTGGAATAAAAGCTTGTTAAGCAATTATAAACTTTCAAGCTTTACCAACTGACTGCAAGGCATCTTGTTTGAAAAATGAAACTGTTAAAATAATCTACTTTTTTTTCTGTGGTTTTAAACCAACAGGAATGTTTTATTTGAACCAAAATACTTTGTATATATTCCCCTTTATCAGCTCTTGAGGGGGAAGATATTTGCTTAAAGATGTTCAAGTTTTCAGTTAAGTAACACATTGTTTAGTTTCAGGCATTTTCAGTCTAAATTAATTAGGTTGAAATCAATAATGAATACATGCCTATGCTGGATTTGACTTGGTCTGAATGTGAACTTTCTAAAGTCATTCTCATTGTGTTACGAGGGCTCTTACTAATTTGATCCTCACACTTCTTCCACTCAAGTTATGTGCAGGCTGATGTTCGCATCCCTCCTCCTTCTCACCAGGAGGCATAATCAGATCCAGTCTGAAGGGGTTCCCCTTCCATGAGCTTTCCTTTCCAGTTGCCAAACGAATGTATCAGATATAGTCCACTCTAGTTGTCTGTCGTATTAGGCTGGCTGGTGGAAGAACAGCGTACATGGGAGACGCCTGCCCCTGCTTTTTGTTCTCCCTGTTGTCTTCCGAGCCTGCATCAGCTTTTGAGGAAAGTGTTAAAAAAAGGGAAGGAAATTTCTACTCTGCTGTATGCCAAACAAGAGAGCATATTGTCACTGGAAGTCCAGTGAGTTTTTCTAACATTTTGATTCTCAAAAATGACAGCAGTTGTTATTTCTGTGGGAGGAACAGATTCGCTCATTTAACAGCATCACACCTTGGATGCAAGCTTTGAAGTTCCAGTTGTGGTGGTACTGGTGCTGAAGCTGGAAACCGATGGTGGAACAGATGCAGTGCTGCGTGCTTCAGATTCGTTTTCACTGACAAAATAAATCAGTGTCACCTGACAACAGTGATTTCAGTGTAGCTATTTATCCACATTAACTGTGGTCCCCATTTGGCATATTGTCCCTATAAGGTTCTTTGCATATGGAAAAATGTCAAATGGTGCTAAGTGCTGTTATGCGCTTTCATTATCACAAAGCACAAATAGCACCTGAAAAGCTGTTACAAACAATTATAAGGTTCTTTTTTTTTAGTGATAGTGTAAGTACTCATCCTGACTTTTTTTTTTTTTTTTTTAAACTCCCTCTTTGTTTGGGTTTTCATGACCTTATATTCATGGTCTTGCTGTGAATCTTTCCCATTACCTTTGTATTTTTTTATTTACTAAGAATATAATTTTTTGTTGCTGAAAGTAAAAAAACCTTTGCCTTAACTAAGTGCATTGGGCTGCTGGAGTTCTGAAGTAGGGAACCAATTTTTAAGTTGTATCACAATCCAGTAATTAACAGCAATAAAGGGAAATACCTGCACAACACTCACAATGCTCTTCCCTCTCTAAGGTTTATCTTTTTATATAGTGCCAGTAATGCACTGGACATTCAATAAAAGAAGGTGCTGCTAGTAGGCAGCTTAGTCCAGATACGTCCCCCAAGGAGAGTATAGATTGCAATTGGTAATAGGAATTGAACAAGGTTTTAGCATGTCATAACATGGCTGTGATTTTTATTTTTTGTAATTACTCCGTAGGCTTCTGGTTTTCTCTGTGTCTGAGACTTACTTGTCTCAAGCCAGGTCAAGGTCAGCACATTACTAAGGTTATTAAAATTTGCCTTATGACTAGCAAAGTGATGAAACTGTTATTTTTACATTTGCAATTGAGTTGACATTTCAGGGACATAAAATGATACAAACTTTCATTCTCAGCAAGTTGCGATGAAGGCTACTGATGTCTGTTGACACTCCTGTCTTGTTGAGCAGATTTGTTGTAGTTGGCATATTATCGCTAATAGCTCTCAAATCCCTGACAGTAGTAGTCCCGTCCTACCTTTGCTGTTGTTATGATCAACCAGTTCCTAGGCTGGCAGCAGGCAGGGAAATTGTAGGGTAGCAGGCAACTAACTGTTCTATCAGCTACTTGAAAGTATGTAATAGATATCAGCAAGGCCTAATTAACAGCTACAATTGCACCATTGGGAAGTGTCTACACGTACAGAGGAGTCCTACAGTCTGCTCATGGTCGCCTTGATTCTTTTACTGAATATTGCGGATGCTTGAACCCCAGCAAAAATATTGTGTATCTGACTGCTTCTCCAGAATCCCTTAACAGCCATCGTTAATACTTAACTACAATGTGTCTTCTTAAGGACCAGGTCAGATGAGGCTTGAATTCAGATGATGAAATCAGTGTTTTATTTTTTTCTTTCTTTCTGTCTGGTGCAAACAAAAGTAAGAAAAAGGAGAGCTATGCTGTTTTCTCTGTCACTGAGAGACTTCACCAGAGCACCTATCTGAAATAAAGTCAGTCCATATTGGTTGCTTTTAAAACTCTGACCTGGCATCCTTTTATCAGTAGTAAAGACTTTTAACTTTTTTACCTACCCTCTGTTGTTATGATCGAAGCTACTTTTTCTTTTGGTTGTCTGTGGTACTGACATGAGCCTAAAACTGCAATAAAATGAAAGGAATGTAGAACAAAATAGGAAACCTGGGACCAGTGCTCATGTACTGCTTTATTTGCTGAGGTGTAGCTCAGGTATCACTTCCTTGCAGAGTGTTTGTTTCTTCTGTAATGAAATGTGGGTGTTAAGTATTTTCTACCTTTCTAAAGTGATGAAGCCTGCTTCATTTTGTGAGGCAGTAGAAAGTCCTCAAGGAAGTTACCAGGTGACTCTGTTATTGTTTAATCTTCCTGTTGAGGTACACAACAATATTATCATCAGTACTGCCTAACGAAAGAAAAGATTTGAGTGTTGTAGTAGCATAATTGATGCTCGACAATTAACAATAGCATCCTTAAAGCATTGTGCTTTTTTATAATGCTACGAAACCTGGGTCTTTGAGAAATGTTTTCCTTCACCTTTTTTCTCTGTTGGGTGATACCTTCTAGACATCATCTTTCTCCCCTCTATTTCTTTTGGATCCTGACAGCTTCTACATTTGGTCATGGAAAAGACATTTCCCATAGCGGAGAACTACATTAGAAAAACAAATCACTGAACAGTTGCGGTTCTCTTGTTTGACAGTTTATGGAGCAAATGCTGGCTATGCACCATTTAGCATTCTCCAAGACAAAGTACCCACACAGTGCTGCCAATTTCATTAGAGTGCTACACCAGCTACTTTTAAAATTTGGTCCTGTTTACATAGGAATTTCAGTTTTACTACCATACCCATCAAAAGGTTATTGTCTGCACACAGAGAGTCACTGTTTTTAGCAAATCTGCCTATAAATCTAAGTAACCAGTAATTAAATGGAAGTCTGAATACCAGGCAAGGAATAAAACTGAGGGTCTCCCTGTGGATTACAGTTATGCTTAGCACGGGCTGCTTTTAAGCACCAATCAGCCAAAAAATTTTTGTAATTCATCATTGGGACCCACCTTTCCAAGAAACCAAAAGCTAAATTTCAACAAAAGGCGAGAGATGACTCAAGGAACAAAATGGTCACCACAGAGTGGTGATTTCTTTTTCCTCTCAAAGAAAGGTATCTGGAATTGGTGCTGCTTTTCCAGTTTGTGACACTTGGGAATAGAAGCTGGGTGCTTGGGGGTGGTGTCAGGAAAAGTAAGTCCAAAAGCTTTTGTTGTTTTCTCAGTTACAGGATCAGCCTCACACTGGTCCTCCACATCTATCTTTCTCCCTTTGCTCCCATTTCCATGGCCCAAGATCCACAACAGGACCTTAGCAGGTTGAGCAGCAGTGTACAGAATTCACATACTATACACATGAATTATATGTCCACAGTGTATCAGGCTTTGCCAGAATCTGTCTACAGCCAAGACATAATGTATAGCAACACTTTTTTTAATGAGGAACATGCGTCTGTTACACGTTTAGCAGAGGATATTTCTGGAGCAGTGTTAAGAAAATATGCTTTGGTTTTACAGTCCCGTACCCCTGTGTCTGTCTGTAGAGATGTCATTTTTGAGTCAAAGACCAGACGCAAGGGCTTTCAAAGTCTGTAAGTCTTGGAGCTGGATAGAAGCCTGGCAGCTCTACCCACTCTAAACTGTGTCTCATCATCCCCTCATCTGCTCCCCCTCCAAGCCACTGAACAGACGTGCTGTTTGGAGGGTTGAGGAAGTATTTCTAAAGAAACACTTGAATAAAAATGCTGTTTTGTTGAAGAAGTCTCGTGCAAATGTGCAAATTCCTAATTTTCAATAGAAAAGCTGCTGTGAAGTAGTGTAGTTCAAAGCTACAGTGAAGTGTATTGGTTTAGTTGGATTCTCATTTCAACTCCTTTCATCACCTTCAGGTGAAAAACTTTGTTTCCGTGTCAAAACATTGACGCTTGAGTCAAAAACTGGCCTGAAATGTTTTTTGTTAGGTTGATAATGCAGGTAATGGGTATGGGTGGCCCCAAGATTGAAGTCGGGGCTTGAAGACAAGGCTGTGAGCGTGACGGCAGCTCCCTCTGTGTCTTGCGGTGAAGGCAGCCAGGAATGAGCTCTGCCCATGTTTTGAGCCAGCACAAAGCACTGTGAACACTGCCAGCATGTGCCCAGCCCAAGGTAATGGCACAGAGCTAAAGGTGATGTCCCTGCGGCTCAGCGGAGTTTATTAGTTTGGCCCAGAGCCATGCTACAAGTGTTCAAAAGTCTTTTGGTTATCTCCGAGTGTGGGCAGGGATTCCTTGTGTCTGTTCAGAACAAGTTTGAACCTGTCGGCATCATAACCTATAGACATATCCTGTAAAGTTGCATCTTTGATGAAAGGAAACTGGCATCTTTTAGTATATTGCGTCTCTTTGACTGCCTTTGAGTTTGTTAATTGATTTTTTTTCTTTTTTAAACCTTCCAAAGCTTGCCTCACTTGTGTAGAAATATTAAGAGGAAGAAGCAATTAGTTCATGATTTGGTGGCCATCTAAGTCCAAAATGCCAAAAGATCTTTTCTGGACTGTGTTTCATGTTCTTCATCAAGCCTTCTTTTCTAAGCCTTGTACCCGTAGGCTCGGCAGTCTGCAGTATAAAGCTGCATGGAAGCAGCGTTTCCATGCAGGAAGGTTAGGACAGGTGAAGCTTTTGAACTGATGCAATCACTCCCTTCCCCATATGCAGCTGAGGGCTCCTTTGTTTCTCCTGATACCTTGGTCTGGCTTGGAGAGAGCTTTTGGAGAAAGATACAATGGTATAAGCATTTTTTCTGGTGTTCATGGCTAACTATTTTGTGCTTCAGCCCCTGTGTGCTTCAGCTTCAGCTGTACTTGGACAGCATGCTGCAGGTTCCTCTGGGAACAGTTGCCAGATGACCCGAGGAAGAAGAGATGCTAAGGAGACCTCTTTAGCTCTACAGTGGAAAGTTGCATTGAGGTCGTCCTCATCAGAAGTCGAATTGTTCAAGGGCATTTTGTTGAAGCCAGGATTCAAATGATGCAAAATGTGCATCTGCTCAGGATTTGCATGGCTCTGTTAGCTGAGCAGCTGCAGGGAAGGGCTCTAACAGAGTGATGGCACTGAAGGTTTTCCCATGGGGCTTCCTACTTGGATGACTTGCATGAAACAGCTACCTCCATGGTGTCTGGAGGGAAGAGTTTTACTTGACTTAGTTACCTAGGTCCTTGGCTCAACAGTTGTCTCTGCTGGTTAGGCAGCAGAAGGCATAGTGCTGTACGTGGAAAACAGGAGGGAAGATGTGTTCTTCCTCTCCCTAAGAGATGGTGAGGGTGAATGCCTCTTCTAACTCTGTTCACGGTTTGCATACAACTTTTACAGATCTCTTCTCTGCAGATTTCCGCATGGCATCTCAGCTCCTGACTAGTCTCTGTGGAAAAGCCAGTGTGTATGCAGGTGGTGGGCAAGTATTGGCTGCACAGTAAGCAGCAGGAAAAGTTAGGATGAACCACTGCTGACTGGAATAAAGTTTGTTTTAAAGTGGGGGGAACCTCCTCACCCAAACCTCCAAAACATGTCATTTAAGCTTGTCTTCAGAAGATTAACAAGAGAGTGGTGATTAAGTGTAGTTCCATTGTCCTGTCTCCCGCCCAGAGTGAGAGGAGTAGGATAAGGTGTGCGGAGAGCTTATGTCAACACTGCTGGGGATTGCTGTGTGGTCTTGGGGGGCAGAAAGGATCTCGGGCAGGAAAATAAATCATTGATGTGGGCTGGTGGTGTGTCCACGTGAGCGATGGGTCATGTTTGTGCTGATTGCATTGGGGTGGGGAGATGCTGTAGGGGTGGAGGTGGTGGCTCCTATGCTTCGCTGCCTGGGCTAGGAAAGCCACTCTGGCCCCATCAGTGTGTCCCAGGCAGTGCCAGCTTCCCCTAGTCTTCCCCATCTAGGTGTGTGACTTGGGCTGCTCCCCTTGCCAGAGGACAGCAGCTTTGTCCATCGGGAGTTGCAGTGATAGCCTGTTTTCTTCCCAGGCTTTGGATGTGACTTCGCATGATGGGGCCAGGGAGCAGAGCAGGGCTGTGCTGTGTGGGACATGTGCTGCCCAACCTGGAAACTGCCCTTCGTGTAATGTCTTGTGCCCTTCAGTGCCACTGGGGTGGCTGCCAGCCCGGGCCCTTGCCTAGTCCTTGGGCAGCAAGGCTTGTAGCCCTTCCCTGGTGGTGCAGGTCACCATCGAATATTGAGAGCTTTCCTGGCCGGCTCCCCGCTCTTGCAGTTTCCCTGCTTCCCAGCCCGGGTATGCTCGTGTGGCAGCACCCGTTGAGTCTCATAACCCTCACCCCCAGCTGGCAGCAGGTAATGGAGCTCAAGGTGCTTTCTGTTCGACTTCTTCTTTAGCAGCAAAATAGGTCAAAGTGTGTTCAGGGTGTTGTTTCAGTATATATCAGAATACCTTGCCATATTTTGCTTTACTAAATATTTTAAGGCTTTTACGCTTTGGCCTGTGTCAGGATAAAAATAAGTACAGGACTATCAGACTTTCCCCGCAGGACAAAAATTCCATTTTCCAACCACCTCTAATTATTTCCATTCTGCTGTCTGGAAAGGATCTGGAGACAATTTAGGAAGCCAATTTACAATTGACTTGGGAAAAAATTATTTACCCTCCTGAGCCTCCTTAGATGTGCAGCCAGTGGTGTGTGATCAATAGGAAATCTCATGCCCGGTGATTTTTATGCTCACGGAAGGTCCTTGAGACCGTGAAACTCAGCCTGGATCCTGCTTACCTGCATGTGCGAACTTTGTAGCTGTGGTAGACCAAACGGTTCACTCGTTGAAGAGCTTTGTGTAGCAGGGAAAGTGGCAAAGGACCATTTGAAGTGTGAATAGAGTGGCTGTGCTCTGCGAAAGGCCTTGTTGCGAGGTACATGGCATGCCGTTGCCCACTGCCTTCCCATGGCAGCTTGGGTGACCTTGCAGCTTCTGGGCCCAGCAGTGTTACCTGCAGGCGGCAGTGGGGCATGCATTCGGCTCCCGTGGTCATGAGCGTGCCTGTAAGTAGCATCTGTTGCTCCAGCATCTGTGGCTCCAACTATGAAGGGAGATACCTGAAAGGGTGTGCGTGCACCTTGGGCACTGAGCTACCAGTGCTCCCAAAGCTTTCTGTCTGATCCCTGTTCTACAGATGGATCCAGATTTTTCTTTGGCTTTTCGTACATACCAGAGCTGCATACATCATCCTGCATGCCTCTTTAATCCTATTAGGGCTGTGTTTAACTGGGGTTAGGATTTGTCACTAATGAGTGCGTTGAGGTTAGTAATTTTCAATTACATTTTTGTAACTCTCAATTAAAAAGGTGGTTGACTTTTTATATGCAGAATTTAAAAATTCTTATTTTTCATTTAGGCTGGCTGCAAATTGTAAAATCGGGACTCATGGGTCTACAGAATTAACATTCTTAAGAAATACTGTAAAAAGTGTTCTTCATGGTTAACATTTAGAATTTTATTTTAAGATTTTATGTGCTTTGTGCTATGCTGGCAAATTGAAAAAATATTGGATCCTTATATGGAGAACCAACAATTTCCCACAGCCCTGCTTTTACAGTACTGAATGCATTTCATTTTGTGTGTGATTTTCCCCAGTTGCCAACTGACTACATCATACAGTTTTTTTGGCTTATTCTTTCTGTCTTATGACCATCAGCAGATATTTTGAGTAGCATATTCTAAAGCCACAGATCCTTTTGCTGCCTTGGATTTTGCCTGTTACTACTGGTAATGGAAAAGATTTTATTAATTTTGTGGCGTCAGTAAGCGTTTCAGACAAGGCTTTGGGAGAGCCTTTGTGTGTGACCCCAGCGCTTGGCACTGGTTGCCCTCTGCATTGGCAAAGGAGGGGTGCATCTGATGGTCTCCAGTGTGTTCTTCAGAAGTAGGGCGAGATTGCTCTGGAAAGGGATGAGGAAAAAGATTGGTACTTGTAAACAGTTCAAGATGCTCTGCAAATCCTTCAGGATGATCTAAGTGTTGAAGAGATGAAGTTGAATTTGAGGCATACTGCTGAAGCTGGGAATGACTGGAGGAAGGAGAAGATGGGACTAGGCACGGGTGGTGGTGGTTGTAGAGATGTGTAATGTTCTTGCACAACAAACTGGCGTTTTATGGAAACAGACTGGCCACCAGAAACTGAGTTACAGAAATCTGGGAGGGGATAACACTGCTGGTCTGTTGCAGTTACAGGGCTACATCTGAATTACTGCCTCCAGATCTGGGCAACGCAGCAGTAGGAAGGAATATAGTATATATAAACTATCAGGCAGTTCACAGCAGTCTAAGGATGTATGGTGTTCAGGACATTGTGTGCATTTTGGAGAGTATTTGTAAGAGAGTGACAAATGATAGCATACTGAAGACTGATTGGAGTAAACTGAGATGTGAATGTGGGATAGCTTAGCTTAATGGTCATGGGGAGAGGGCTGACATACTAATTAGCATACCTGAAAGCTATAACCCTTTTGCAGAGGGGGCTGTTACTTAAGATGCTGCAAGGGATTATGAATGGTAAAAATTGGAAGTAATAAGCTTAGAAGAAAATTTAATCTGAATAAAAGGAAGGGTGTCTTCACAGTCGTGTCTCGTAAGTAGCAGAGCGCATTTCTTTGGGGAAAGGATGGGAGCCCTGTCCCTAGAGATGTTTAAATTTAAGCTGTGCAGGACATCAGAATGTGCATTGCTGGGAGGCAGCACTTCACTGGCAGGATGAGGACTGGCTGCAGTATTTGGCTGTCAGCAATGTTGTTATGATTAAATGTTTCCTGGAATGATACACAGGGGGTTTAGCACCATAAAACATTTGGGGTTTTTTTGGTATAATGCTTGGGGTCAAAGTATCTGTGACGAATTGTCACTGTCAAATCTCTGAGCCAACATTTTTATTAAAGAACATGTCCTGGAATATCTCCACATGCAGAGTTATCTGTGTGGAGAGAGTCACCCAAGGCCAATATTGATAGATCATTCACTAAACCTTGTACTGTAAATGGCAATGGATATTGAAGGCTAAGAACAAGTGTAAAGGGAGGCTTTTATTGCTGCTTTCCAATTTGCCTTTAGTCAATGGCTTTTGTTGTCTTGCACTTTATGAATGTTGAATCCCAGTCGTAAAGGAGGGGAGACAGTAATTGCTATTCACTGAATTCAGATTGAGACAATTCTTAATCAGTGGCTACTTCTTACTTGTAGAAAACTGGTGTAGAAATTAAGATGTTCAGCCTGTCATCTATGCTGAATGATAGATAGAATAATAGAATGGTTTGGGTTGGAAAAGACCTTGAAGATCATCTAGTCCCAACCCCCTGCCGTGGGCAGGGACACCTTCCACTAGACCACGTTGCTCAAAGCCCCATCCAACCTGGCCTTGAACACTGCCAGGGATGGGGCATCCACAGCTGCTCTGGGCAACCTGTTCCAGTGCCTCACCACCCTCACAGTAAAGAATTCCTTCCTTCTAACTAATCTAAATCTACCCTCTTTCAGTCTAAAGCCATTCCCTTTGTCCTGTCACTACCAGCCCTTGCAAAACGTCCCTCCACAGCTTTCTTGTAGGCCCCCTTTGGGCACTGGAAGGCTGCTGTAACGTCTCCCTGGAGCCTTCTCTTCTGCAGGCTGAAACACCCCAACCCTCTCAGCCTGTCTTCATAGCAGAGGTGCTCCAGCCCTCTGATCATCTTTGTGCCCCTCCTCTGGACTTGCTCCAACAGGTCCATGTCCTTCTTATGTTCGGAGACCCAGAGCTGGATGCAGTACTCCAGGTGGGATCTCATGAGACTGGAGTGGTGGGTAAAATCACCTCCCTTGACCTGCTGGTCACGCTTCTTTTGATGCAGCCCAGGGTACAGTTGGCTTTCTGGACTGCAACACTGTTGGGCCACATTCAGCTTCTTGTCAACCAACACCCCCAAGTCCTTCTCCACAGGGCTGCTCTCAATTCATTCTCCACCCACCCTGTATTTTGCTTGGGACATCACAATAAGTGTCTGGGTTATTTAAAATACATACCTTTTATTATGTCTTTTTCCCCATCGCAAGATCATAATAAATGATTTTTTAAATTTTCTGAGCTGTGCACAACCAATAAGCCCATTTAAACATTTTGTTTCTTTTATAACTATTTACTTTGGTTTGGAACACGTCTTTTTTTCCTCTGATCAACATACTGTCATTGTTTTTATTTCTTGCAGTATTTCATGTTTCACTAGGACTTCTGTGTTATAGGGAAGACAGTCCCCCAAATAAAACACGTTTGGTAAATACTGCAAGCAACTATGTGGAGCTAACTGGTTTGGGATCTCGGGATAGGAGCCTGACAATAACTTTTTGTTCACTTGTAATCTCCATGTCCTCTTGAGATAGGAGGTTCTTATTGTGCAGTTATCTTCCTCAGCCAAACACCTTTTTGTGTGGAATTTTTATGTTTTGCTGATGGCTTTTTCCTTCCATCTCTGGATTTCTTTGTAGAATTGCTGTAGTTGGGGTTGTTCCCAGAAGCTGAATTTGTAATATGTCATTTTCCATGTTGCACTTAGTATCACAGTATGAAGTATTACTGATAATTTATTCATTGTTTTGAGAAAAGTTTTTTCCATTCATTATTAGCACTTGATTGTAAGTATACGTGTATTATTTACTTACTACTGTAGGTGTTATTGATAAACACACATTTATGATACTTACATATAATATATAAAGTCTTGCATAGAAAAGAGGAATGATTAAATGGTTTCCTCAAGAGTTCATGGGAAGTTTATGGGGGAGCCGTGTCAGTAAAGGTACAATAAGAGTTCTCTATTGTATGTTATCGTGGTTCCTGCCGTGCTTTCTGGACTGGTTTTGGAGTAGGAGCCATAATCTTCGAAGCTTTAAGTGCTAAACACTGAAAAGCTCAAAGTTTGTGGTTTAGCCATGTGAGCTCTTTGCTATCACATGGATAATAGACATTCCCTGGATAAAAAGTGAGTCAACTGTACTAAGCCACATCAGAGTTGTCCTCTAAATTAAGGCAATATAATAGGTCCTTTAAGAGTAAATTTGTACACAAAGGTCAGATTTTTTTTTTTTTTTTGTTCAGATATAATTTGGTAGCTGTAGTTTCATCCCTGTTAAATTTACTGTTTTGTTTCATTTGAAAGGAATGTGGTTAATTTGTATGCATCTTCATATACCACTAAAAACTTCCATATGGAATTTACATTAGATAAAGTTCCAGGAAATAAGAACGAGCCTTGGATGTGAATGACTGTAAACATGCTTAAAGAGTCATTCTGTAAGAATTAAATAATGTTTAGAGATAATCTTGCTGATTTTTTTTCTTCTCTAGAACATAGCAAACACTGTAATTTGAGTCCTAAAATCCAGATGCATGTCAATGCGATGCTTTGCTATGTTGTAGGAATTCATGGGCTATGCTACTTTACATAGTAAGGCAATGGGTGCTGTGTAAAAAAAGTCACCGGAACAGAATCTCTGATAGCCAGAAACCTCTGGAGAAGTTTTTTAGTGGGTGAGGATTTTGTGTCCTGGCTGATTTGGAATAGGAAGTGGTGCCTTCGACTCTAGGTCATTGTTCTGAAGGCAGGGTGCCAGTTCCCTGGGATCTTGCTGTGGTAAAGCCTTTCAGTCGATCATCCTTCAGCAAGTGAATGTTGACACTCTGCCTGTCCACTTGGTAATGCTGCTCTTTCTCATGCATCCTTTTATATTTTTAATTGTGATAGTGGCTTGAGCTGAATGAAACTATTCCAATGAGCCCAGTATACACCCACCATTAAGTGTACAACTATTTCCAGTGATTTAGATGGTAGCAGACTTGTGCCTGGGATTATGTCCCTGTTCACTAGCCTCTCCAGTTTAAAGCTCCTGTGACAGAAGAATATCAGCTTGTTACCAGTTTAGCAGTCCCTCTTGGTTTTATACTTATTTTGCAAAAAGAAACACATTTCACCTTGAGTGTTTTGTTGTTCTTGTCATTGTTGATTGGTTTGTTTTTACTTTTGCAGGCAAGTTAATACTGTAATTGGAGCCGACCCCTCCTTTGCTTTCTGTTGTCCAGAAACATATTAAATATATTAATCTCCCAAAGCTGTTAATCTATTCTGTCAAGCTTTCCTGATGCATCCTTTCTTTTCTTGGTTGTGGATGTATTTGTTGATATTTGTTGTTAAAGCTGCGTGCAGTTTTATGATTCTTTGAAACCACCAAGATAGTGGCTCTCTTTGTATTAAATTCCATTTTGCAAGTGGTTGGTATGGGGTCTGGTACAAAACTCCTCATTATTTTTTCAGGTTTTTCACACGTTTGTATTATTCTATATATTTAATTTTTCCTGAAATGCAAAACCATAGAGGGGGCAGATTTCTGAATTATGAAGCATACTCGTAATGCTTCATAAATGGCAATAAAGAGAGGTTGTGAAGTGTATGTGGCGTGGTCATGTCAATGAGGCTGGGCTTTTTTCATTTATTTTGGGGGTTTTGGTGGATTCATTAGCACTTCCTCAAATGGAATTCTGCAAGTTACATCTCTGAAATTATGAAGTAACAAAGTAAATCCCTTCAAAAGTAACTTACCAATCAAGCTATACTAGATTGTTTTAAGCATTAGAATTGATTAAATGTTGAAATAATCCTAGAAATAGAGGGGTCAATAGCAAAATGCAAAAATTTCAAGATGTTTCTGAAAAGTAAGCAGTGAAGTAGCCCAGCAGCAGTAGCAGTACGGGACGGGTCACCGGCTGTGGAAGCTCGCTCGAGCTCTGCAGACCAGACAGCGCTGTCATTTTACAGATGTGCAAGCTGTGATGCAGAAAGCTGAATACAAGCTAGTTACGGCACTGCCAGCGAACATAAATGATTTAATACTGTCACGATTAGCCAAATGCAGGATAATTAGCTGGTAAATGCACATTGATTATTTTCTTCATTTTCAGCCCCCTCAGTTCTGGAGTCTGTGTGCGTCAGGGCACTGTCACATGGGAGAGGGGCTCTCACAGGGAGAAGCTGAAGACCTGCCCGGTGCGTGAAGCCGGTCCTTTGGATAAGACAAAAAGTGTTTTAAAAGGTTTTGATGAGGTGGTTGTTGTTGTTGAATAGGTGGAGAGAAAACTCTTGGAAGAAGTCGCTGTAGCCAGTCATCCCTGATCGTTGGGTTTCTTAATAGCTGTGACGCTGCAGCGTGTTGTGCTCTGTCTGCAGACCAGTAACCTGAACTTCACGGGACCTGCCATAAGCAAAGCTGTGAAAGACTAGTATAACTGATGTGTTGATAGCACTTTTCATCCCTCGTTTGAGACGTTTAGTATGTTCTGTTTCTCCGTTCCTGGCCGTGTTTGCTTTTTGGCTGTTAAGTATTTGATGCGCCAGAAGGCTACATTCATGCTAGCGATGAAGCAGTTGGTGATGTCTTCTCAGCACATGTTACATTTTTTTGCCTTCGGGGTATTATGAGCTGGCTGAAGGTAGATAAACTAGGAAGGCTGACAATCTGAAGCCATCATCTGATCGATCTTTGGTATAGAGAAATTTCTGTGGCTAAAATAATCAAATCAAAATTTTCCATGCTCTCTCGTAAAGGTTCAAGAAAATTACAAACTTTTTTCCTATTGTCCCCACCCACATTTTATATGTGTATGTGCCGTGTGTGTGGAAACTTCCCCTCTATGCCTCTCATCCAAGTCGCTGACTTGTAGAGTACAGCTTCTGCAGAGTAGTTCCTGGACTTAAGGATTTTGTTTTCTAAAAAAAAAATATATTTAATTATATTAATCCTTTTAGGTTTTTTCTCTCTATTGCCAATGAGATTTTAGGAAGTCTTCTGTCCCGTGTTAATCCCATCAGCTTTGAGTGGTTTCCAAAAGACCCCATGGGACTCTTTCTGAATCTCCTCTCTTTTATGCCCTGTTGTCCATTGATACTTCATTCCTTGAGGGGAAAAAAAAAAAAGAGAGAAAGGAAAAAAAGTCTATTGGTGTGCCAGCTGGTTCATTGGGCGATTTGTCAGACCATTGAGATAACTCATAATGGTGTTGACACCATGGTGTAAAAACCAGGTGAAATGGGGTGAACTGGTGTTTGGATCTAACTTCAAAATAAAGTAGACTTAACTACCAGGTCTGATACATCTTTTGCGGATGCTATAACTTGCTTTGTGGGGGAGTGATCATATAAAGTAATTTTTCTCTGCTGTTACAGCCTGGTGTAGAGCTCATGAAAAAAATCATAGAGGTCTTTCCATCAGTCTCTTAGTGAGCGATGCCCGAAATCTTCTTGTAACACACAACTAGGCAAATGCTGCATATTTTCCTGTTGCTATTACATAAATATTATTAGATTATCAGAGCCATGATAAAAATGCTGAATAGTAGTAGCAGCAGTCCTGTGCTCATACCGTGGTGCTTCCACCATGGATCATCCTGGGGGACATGCAGAAGAGTGACTGGTGGTTGTGTTGGGCTGCTGGGCTGCACCCAGCCCTCAGCCCCCTCCTTGCCCTCCTCCTGGCTGCTCTCCTTGCGTGCCGGGTGCGCTGCCAGCAGCGTGTTAGTCAGGGGCTGGAATACACAGAATGACTGGGGAACAGTAAAGTATAAAGGGAATTTAGGAACTGAACAGGGCTGGGACCTCTCAGATTCACGTTAATTTATCTGCTACAGCAATATGCATACCAAGCGTAAATGCACTTTGTTATTAAAAGGGCTTAAATGGTTAAGTTCAAAATTCCTTGTGTGCTGAGCATGGTTTAGATGGTTTATAGCTGTAAGCATGCAAAAGGTTTACTTACAAAATTGATTTATACGTTCATTTATGTTCTTGAATATTGAGAACAGGCAAGGAATTAGCAGTGTTGCATGAGCTGCACTAGCACATTTTTCACCTTATATGGAGAATTGCCTGACACTTCCCAAGCAGGGTCAGATTTACTGTTACTGTCACATTCCTTAAAGTTGGAAGAAATCACGTTTCTCCGACTGAAGAGTCAGCTCTGTAAGCTTATGGTTTTGTAGCTTGAATATTGTGTTTTCATCCAGGAATTGCTGGGACGGACAGTGCTTCTTCAGAAAAATAGCAGCGTTTCACTGCCGTGTTGTGGAGTTCATTCCTCAGCTCGGGTGGAGAAACTTAGATGCTTGCATGGGAAAATATGTTTCTGTCTGGAGCTGTCTGGAGTTCCTCCTGGCTGGCTGTTCTGGTCCTGAAAAATGCAACAGGGAGGAAGGTCTTGGGGCACGAAGGGGAAGACCTGCAGATCATGTACCCGTGGTATTTAAGGGGGAAGAACTCACTGCTTTGTGTTGTCTTTATTCCTGCTAGGGTGGCTGGTGTTTGAAGCAGGTTTTTCGTGGACTTGTTTAGACAGTGACTGACAGCTGCTGGCTCTGAAGTCAGCGACCTGCTGTGGAAATAGCCACATCACAAATTCATCATCTGAATGTGAAGTTAAATAAGTGGAAAATATGGAAGTGAAGATGAATCGCTTGTTTAGTTACTGATATCTCAGATTAGAGAAGCTGGACAGACAGAAAAAATACTTGAAAGATGAAGAAGGTGACAATTATAAAATTTCCTTTCGTGGTAGTGTAAAAGTACAGCATAGCAGTGCCAATGAAGGCTGTGTTCACTGAAATACTTGAATTTGGAAGATTGGAAACCAATATTGGGTCTGATTTAGTTAAGTCTTTCAAATTAAAGGAAGAAATGCTTTCTGTCTAAAATATTTCTGGGATTGTGGCATTTGGTAGGGCAGTAAGTCTTACCTACTGCTGCTGCTTGTTCTTTGGGTAAATTTTATAAATTTTTACAGCCTGTGCTCCACTACTCCTATGACTTGAGTTTACATTGTGATTATACAGGGTTTTTTTCTATGGTACTACTTGGGAAATAAAATACTTAAAAATGGTAGTGATTAGGTGGAATGATTAGAAAACCTGGCCTGAAGTTACTGTTGCTGATTTCACTTTCATGCAGGTCCAGAAGAGTTAAGTGGAAAATGATACTCAGGTTTTTCTTGCTCCATAAAGGCAATGTTGGCTGTATTTTTTTGAATAATAAGACATAAGGAAGAATTCATGAGCCTAGGAACATTTGAAGCCAACAGAAACAAAAGGGTAGTTTATATGGCTAAATACTTTGAAAAACCAACATTTGAAACATTTAGCCAAGTGGTTGCATTGCAGTATCTGTGCAGGTTTGAGGGGGTAGGCCAAAAGATACAAATTTTTATTTTCTGTTTGCTTGTTTGTGGTTTTCCCATTCTTCCCCTTTTATGGCTCACCAGAAAAGAACCAGATTTCTTATCGTGTATGGATATAAAAGATCTTAAAGTACATATATTTATTTTTAGGACTCCACCCTTGGGCTTTGGATTTTCTGAACAGCTATTTCAGTAAATTTACATCTATATGGGGAAACTGGCAAATTGAATACTGTGCAAATCCACATTTTAAAAAAAGCAATTGCTATTATAGAAGGTAAATGATATCATAAGAAAGCCAAGTAAAAAAGATTGCATTTTTGTTTGCTACTAAGGGAATGATCAATGCTTCCTGCTGGCTTTTGCACCCTGCAATTGCAGATTCTGGCATGCAAATGGTTTAAATAATGCTAGGTTTTGTTACTGGTTGGCGCTGTATAATACTGGGACTGGAGTGACTTAAATATACGGAGTGTGGGCCAATCCCAAAGTCCTTTCTGAGGCAGAACACCCACTGAAATCACATTTAAGTGTCGTCAGTGAAAGCTTTGCCAAAGAGATCACTATGGATTTGACCCCAAAGTTATTACTACTAAATTTCATATGTAAGCCTTTCATTATTGTGTTTTTTAAGAATGGACTACTCGAATGAATCCTGGAATTCATTATAACTTCAAGATTTTACCAGGCTATTGGCCTCTTAAACTACATTTCCACTGGAAAAAAAATTTCCTTCCTGTTTTCGTTTTTCTTTTTTCTTTTTTTTTTATTTTTTGTTGTTGCTCAGAAAGAAGTAGGAAAGATACTCTGTGGCTCAGATTTGTTTTACCTCAGGCAAACAATCTACCGAGGTGCCTAAAATTAGAAGGTTGGTCTTCCAGCCTCTCCTGTGGAGAGGGTCATGTCCAGAGAGGGTTTTGCTCAATGTCGTCTTCTGGCTGTGACTCCCCCTGCAACTGTCTCCGTTAGCTCAGGAGTGGTGTAAGGTGCACTGACCGAGGAACCCAGAGAGACATGGTTGGTAGGTGAAGGACCTGCTGTCATTTGTGATAGGAACTGTAGGTAATTTGTTTCAAAATTCCTTTTTAGGAGTTAGCAGCTCGGGTTTTTTTCTTTCTTTTCTCCATGCATGATGAGGATTGGTGATAGAGCTGTGTCCTTGAGTATAGAAAATCCTGTGTTGCCATAGGACCCTTGCAAGGTCTCCAGTCTCTTTTGCTCTCACTGTACACTTTGTGTTTCACCTTTTGGTCCCTTCCCAGAGACTGCAGGTTTCATGTCAGATCTCCTGAAGTGTTTTGTGAGTCGTGATGTGGATGGACAGATTATAAGATCCACAGACCCTTCAGATGCCTGCAGTGCCTGGCTGCTTGTGACAGGACTGGCTGGATCAGGTGGTCCCTTCCTGGCCTTGGATACCAAGAGAGGGATTTTCAACACAGAAATCTGGATGTTTCATACTTTATATTGCTAAAACAGCAGTAATCTTGTTTAAAATATTGAAGCAACAACAACAGAAAGGGCAAGCCATTAGTGTTTTACTATGACTTTACATTTCCAACTGCATTATACAATATTATATATAAAATATGGTAGATGGAGGTGGTAGGAGCACCTTTAAGCATGCCTCCCATATTCTAACATCATATTTTCACCTGTGTTTAGTTCTTGCCAGCCTTCAGTCATTCATATACAAAACTTCCACAGTGTTTTTTCTGCTTCAGGCAGAAAACTCTTGGAAAGGTTTTCAGCAGAACTCCAACTCTTTTTAAAAGAATGCATTACAGAAAATCAGAGAGGTTTGTCAACTTGATTTAGCCAGCCGTTCCTTCAAAGAGCTGTTATACCTTCAGGGAGTAGAGGGGGGAGTCGAGATGCTTTTTGCAGCTCTGTGGAAATTAACCCAGATTTACCAGCCTACCAGAGCTGGTGAAAATTGTTATCTACACGTGCTCACAAAAGCAGGTTAGAGGCTTGCTGATAAAATCTTGGAATACTCCCACTTTATAAAACATGCTTCAACCCCACCAGCCCCTGTCTGTGCCTGGGGTGATGAATATGCTGGGTGGTACCAAGTACCCTGGCTGGGTAGCTCCACAGTTACCGCTGCTTCTGCTTTGTCAGAGGAGAAGGTATCTGGGCATTTAATAGTCCTCCAAATCTGGTAAAGCTTTATGCCAAGGCATACTTGAGGCAGTAATGGAAAAGCAGTTGAAATCATCACTGTTTTACTAGTCATCATTCATGCCGTTAATTTCTGATGAAGCTGGCAGTAGAATTTATACTCTGGTCCATGTACCACTCAAGAGAGCCTAGCATGATGGGTGTGATGCCCAAAGTTTAGGAACAAGATTTGAAAAATATCTTTCTGTCTTCTACCTTTCTTTCTGCCAGATTGTGGGGAGACTCTAGTACTACTGGTTTTAGGATTTTACCGATAATTCTTTGTTGTTTTAGAGTCACAATTCTTGGAGCCATGACTTCCATAGAGGAGATGGATCGATCTATTTTATTTAAAAATAGCTAAGCATAAACATAGTACTGGAATTTTTATGAAGGTTGAAATAAAACAATAAAAAGAAGAGTCTAAGGAATGTTATCTTTACACTGTTGAAGCAATCAGGCTAACAGGTTGATATCTTGAGGCTGATGGCAAGATGAAGGTCAGATCTGAGTCATTCTGCAGGGTGGGAATGAAGCTGCTGCAGATATCTCAGCATTGCTCCAGTTAAGGTCTAAAGGCTTCATGTAGTTTGGGTTCCCTCCTCCCATGTTCCTGTTGTTCTTTTACATTTATAATGGCATTGAGAACTCTTAATCTCCCTATCTTAAACCCCTTTAAAATATTCAGCTTGCTCAGAAGGCAGAAAATCTCCTAATGAGAATGCTTTAGATCTTTGCTTTCTCAGTTGTGATCCCTGACAGGCACCAGGAGCTTTTTTTTGAAGGGAGAGTTTATAGTTGGGCAGGTGAGATGGAAAGGGAGAAGGAAGCAGTTGCCAGCCTCTAGTGTTGGCCAAGTTAGCGGGCTAAGAAATAGCTCTTGTTTGCAACAAATAGGTAATTGCTTGCTGAGTATAAATTACTAGGTTGTTTTTACAATCTTTCTGCTAATCCATCATGCTAACCATGATGAAAGACTAATGATGTTTTGTTGCCCTTCAGATTTCCGTTCACATTTCATTCATACCCAAAGGTGAATGTTGCCACAGATGTCCTAGCAACCTGCAGCAGTCATGATACACCATTTAGCATTTTGAGTCTGTTCAGGCTGTTAGGATATTCCGTAAGGATTGTTCCTTAGCACTGGCTGCCCGTCTTAAAGCATGTTCCCACCAACAAAAATGCCACTAATTAAAACTTATGTGAGTGGAAGTGGTATCATCAACATCAACTATATGCTCTTAATTTGGAAAAAAAAATGTAAGGCTCGTAGAGTGAACTAAATCAATTAAGCAGTTCAAGACTCTGTGTTATAAAATCTTAGGTAAGACTTAAACTGTGTGGCAAATTGTAGTTGTCTGCCTGGCAGCTGAAGTTAATGGTGGGTGACTTCCCAGTGAGTTTGTGTGCTGAGCTAAGAGCGAGGAACTCCAGTGTTTCTCTTAAACGTTTATCTTGATATGCTGAATCTTTCACAAGACCTATTTAAGCTACAAGACGGAATTTTGGCCTATATCTCAAGTTAATATCTTGAGGTTGGTTTTCCCCAGCTTTTCTGTTGCTTTCAATCAATTATGAATGTCCTGATGAAAACGCAGGATTAAAATACCAGGCTATTTTCTTGTGCGTGACATAAAATTATATGTAAAAATTATACATGATATAAAAAATTATACAAAATGAAAGTGCAGGAAAAGGGAGAATAAAGTACATGGAAAAATATAAGATAATACAGTATATTCTGTAGCATTTCTTACAGCATGGTATCTGTAAAATGTAGATATTTAAGTGCTTCATTTGGTATCTACCACCAAATGTGAGCAATGACCTGTTGATAGTGGTGTTAGCTTTGTGGAAACCTGAGGCTCACCTTTCAATGTGCAACATGTTTTGGCTTTCTTTGTTAGCTTCGTGGAGGGTTTTACAGAAATAATCTCTAACTTTTTTATGCAAAAGGTGTTAACGTCTTTTGAAGTTTTGCTTAGGAAATGATGGCTTTTTTTAATTTTTTTTTTTTTTCCTGAACAGTAGCACTGTTGGTGGGTCCTTCCTGCAGTATTCAGCCTGAGCTCTGGCAGAGAATATCGCCGCTGTTGCTTTAATCCCACAGTGTTGCTTTATAAAGATATGGCCTGGTTTGGTTTATAGTTTTGCTTTAAATACACAATAAGAGAGTTCATCTCCATTTCAGAAAAGGTTTATGACTGATCTCTGCCTGACTAGGAACGTTTATTTTCTTTAGTTGCTTCACTGCAAAAATGTTTTGATATTGAGAGTCCCAAGCTGGTAATGGGGCCTCACTTGCACTCTCTGCAGATCTAATCCCGTCACCTCTAGAAAGCTGTGTTTTTGTGATGGACCCTCACGTAGATCAGGCTCAGTTCTGTTATTTCTGTTCCCCTTCCCCATCGGTCACCCTCTTTTGAAGTCTGCATCATTGAACTGATCTATGGATGCTGGCAAGACCATCAGAAGCCTCAGTAAGATTTACTTATCAGTTCCAGTCCTTTGCAATAACATAGGTTTATTTCTTTTTCTCCGTAACTTGATGATGAAATAACCTTGAGTTATAAACGATCTCAGAAAAAAATTTCCACCAGCAGGCATAACAGCAACAGAAAAGGGATTCACAATGGATCAGTTCTGGATGCTCTTAAAATGGCATGCTGATGTAGGATCAGCTTTCTCGCTTGACTTCTGCTGATGTCATGTATTAATTATGTACTAAGTTGACAGAGGCCAATGGAAGAACCCTTTCTAACCATGTACCAGGAGTTCTGCGGGGCCGTGGTGTGTCCTGTGTGGTGGCTTGGGCTTTGTAAGTGAAGAAATAGTTCCAAGTACGGGAAGAAGCATACATAGGAGAAGAGATGATATGAAGCATGTAATTTAGGATGTGGAAGAGAAAGCTCTGCTCCTCCCTCCCTGCCCTACCTAGCCTGGCTATCCAGTCTGCCCCATGTCTGCCTTCCTAGTGTCACTTTCTGGTGACCAGGAGAAGGATTGGGCTACTCCTGTACGCAGAACTGAGGCACCAACTCTACCTACCACCTTGCAGATCTTCCTGGTCAAGGGCAGATGGAGCAGGAAGGCTATTTGCTTGAATCACCTAGGGATCAGACCTGTGGGAAGGAGATGGCCCTCCCCCTTGGTCACAGGGTGGTGGGCAAGGAGAGGGTCATGCGGTGGGGACGCTTTTTGTTGGTGTGTAGAGACCAGGAGGGGATGTTCATGGAAAGAGGAAAGATGGTCCTTGCTGTTCAGAGCATCAGCAGACAGAACTGTAACCTAAGAGCAGGTGAAACTTGAGCTTTACCAGGCTAAGGGCAGTGTGAGTTGTGGTGCACAGATACGGTCAAGGAAGGCTTACCCATTTTTTAGGGGTAAAAGACTCATGGTCAGTTTGTAGGCCAGCCTGTGGCTGGAGAAATTTTGATGAGAGCTTAAAAAAAGAGTGAGGAAACCTTAAATAAGGGTTTCTTTTCGATTGTCTTTGTAGGTGGGACACTGAAACCACTCGCTGGATGGGAGTACGCCTGGTTTCAGTTGTGGTGTGTTCGTAACGCTGTGTACATTCCTGTCGAGTATCAGTGTCATCCCTCGCTGCTTGCCTGAGCCAACTAATTTATGACTGCAGTTCTTTGGCAGGGCTTTGCAAATGCATGTTGAACCTCCAGCCTGGGTTTGTTTTATATATAATAATAAATATATGTGTAAAAATATAAAAATATATATAAACCATAATTCAAAAAAAATAAATAGATGGCTGTGAAATCCAAAGCAAGAAAATGTGAGACTTCCTAAAGAATAAAGTAAAATAAAAAATATTTCTGAGGTTTAACACTGAAAGTTTGGGGTTTTGTTTTTGTTGTGTTGTGGGTTTTTGCTCTTCTGTTTGATGTTAATGAAGAGGAAAGCAGTTCAGTGCAGAACTGGTTAATGCACATTTCTCTGGGGTGGAGTGATCTGTTGGTCAGTCACACCTTCTCCAGATTAACCTAAGTGGATTAATCAATTATCATCTTTCTAATTAAATTGCTGAGTAGAGAGTTAGAGGCTTTAGATGATGATCATTGGTTTTGTATAGAATTAGTAAATTAAAAGTAAGTAACGTTAACAAGATATTCCTTTTTCTCATAGGATCAGTCAAAGGTTAGGAAAAAAGTCAGCACTTTTGTTACTGTGCTGCCTGTAAATCATCAATAAAAATGAAAAAGTACTTTCAGTTGCTTTCAGAAATACATTCTGAAAATAGCAAGAGAGACTGGGAAGGCTTGGATCATCCCAGGCATACAATTCCTCCTTGGCTCAGTTCTGCATCTGACAGAGGAGTTAGGGTAGATTCTGAAACTCTGCTCGGGAATGTGAAGTTTCCCAAAGCAAACACGCAGGCACAGGGAAGGGAAGTCCCATCTTTCCTTGTGCAGATGGCTTCTGCCTTCTGGGAAGAGCTGCAGGCTGTGGCATAGCCCTGGCTTTGCGGTCAGGGGGAGAAGATGCACTCGGTAAACAGTCCCTTCCTGTGGACCTGAGAGTTTGCAGCCTCAGAGCAGAGCTGATGCTCAGTGTGTCACTGGGCACCCTGGACTCCCAGGAGCTGTGCTGCGGCTTAGATTGAATATATCCTGACTGTGTGTGTCCAGTATGCTGGCGCATTTAGAGTTGTTCAATGCTGAAAAAGTTGTGGGATTATTATTCCCGCCACCCCCCCCCCCCCCCCCCCCCCCCCCCGCCCCCGTGTAAGCAGAAGCAGCTTTCCATGGTATTACATCTGATCTGCAGACTATTCCCAAGTTTCTCCAGGGAAAAAGGGAAGGGGCAGAATTCCAAGAAAACCACATGTAGCAAACTGATGGACTGTTGCAGAAAGCTACAACAGCTGCCACACGCTGTTCTCTAGTTGTTGGTTGAACATAGATGGTATAGAAGAAGTTAAAATCTCTGTGCCTGTCTGATGACATCTCGAGAGGTGAGGGTCTGGATGTATATACTGTGCATAACTACCCTGGAGAGCAGTTTGCAGTGCATTTTATAGGAGGGCACTGTGCTGTCATTAGTTTGGTTACAAGCAGCTAACCCTCCAGGGGAACCGCATGAGCAAGCGTCACCTCTGCTTCCTTCTTGCCAGACCTGTTGAGGTTTGGTAGCATCTCATGCCTTCCTTTTGACACAGGAAACATACTACGGCTGAAACAAAGTGTTTGTAGCATTGTGTTCCTGAATTGCTCAGCACCTGGTTATTGTACATGGCTTTAACAAGGGGCTATAGTTTGTACTGAAGATATCTGGCAACCCCGCAAAAAAAACCCCAACAGCTGGTGTTTTCTCCCTGCTCTTGCAGGTGGCACCTACCCTGAGTTTGTACAGCCCTTCCCAGATAGCAACTCAGGAACTAGATCCATGACTTTAATGTTGCTTTTGAGTCTATAGTGTAATTCACTCTTGGTTTACAGTGGAGCTGGAAGGGCCTGTGATATCTTTGTACTGATGTCTTTACTTCACTGCCATACCAGCTAGACATTTGCTGGTGTTTATTTTTGCTTACACCCCTATTCAGCAGTGAAATGGAAGTGTGAATACGAGATTAATGACAAACTGAAGTTCTGGTACTGTAGCACCTACTAATCTATTCTGTTAAGACATTCACAGCTACGCCTACCTGTCCTTAATTAAATGCAGAGCCTATAGTATTGTATTTGCCATGCTTAGCACCCAGAGATTTGTCATTATTTGTTAGTATACAGGAGGCTAGAAGCTCAGTCTGAGATGTGTGAGGTTTATGTAACTGTTATTTTAGTATAGCAGCAGTTGTCTTTTAAGTACCTCTTTCTCTTTTTTTACCCTTCACCATGTTTTTTGGATGCAAGAAATATTTTTTTCACATTGAGTCCTTCAGAAGTGCTTTGCCCTCAGTAGAAATTTGATGAGAATCCGTGCTATTAAAAGATCTGTTTTAGAAAAGGGGAAAGAGGAGTGTTTTTAATTCACCGGTGTATGATGCGTGTTTCCTCCTAGCCTGCTTTAAAAAGGTACTTGAATGGGTAGAGCTCTCTGTGTACCATGTACACAGCAACATCCTATCCTTTATTTGGAGGCCTATAGATTTTCCTTATGTTAAGCCTTGTTATTCAGGAGTGTGCAGATATGGGGAAACAGGCATCACTGAGCTGACAGAGCATTGCTGGGAAGTTTGTATTCACCATGGCAAACTTCCGTCAACATTTGATGGACTGTTTGCAGGGGAGCATTGTGACCTCCCTGAGAGGTAGCTTTCTGGGAGTGCTGGAAGCACTTCAAAAAGTTGGGCCCTCTTCCTTGGCCAGGAAGTTTTCTTCAAACAGCAGGATATTGTCCTTAATAAGTCTCCGAGTAAGAGCTGACCGGTAGGGACCTCATGTATTACTTTGCCATAAATTGTTTTTTTCATATCAAAAGTAGTACATCACCTGCCTGCTGTAAGCGTTGTGCTCTCATTTCTGCCTGTTCTTGCCCCAGTTGCAACGTTTTAGCTGTACATTTACGAATCTGGGATGACTGAGTGTTAGTACCATGAGGTCACCACGGCTGTAATTAGCTAACAGCAGCTGCCTTCCCCCTATAGTTATGGGCCAGCAAAAGTCCATGACGGCAGAGTTTAACTCTACGTGGTTGAAATTGCATGTTTATACTGACACGGGTCTTGCATTTAGCATCACATTAGGTCTCACTCCATGTCTACCAAGTCATCAGCAAAGATGATTTGCAATCATGTGGGTGAGAGCAAGCTACCATCCAAGTCTTCTGAGTTTTAGTTGCTGGTGTTGAGAAACTGGGCACTATGGTGAAGGAAGCGCTGTGTTGTGTCTTTTTGAGGAACAGATCCATGCTGTGCCATGCTGTAGGAAAAGTATGATAAAAAATACACATCAGGCATGGTAGCAGCAGTATGAACTTTGTGACAGAAGGGATCCATGGCACATGGGTCATGGTGATGTTACCTGAATGCCATCATTGTGGCACTTGCAGCCCTGCCCTGCAGCGCTGGCTCTGTGCCTCTTACACTGATGATAAGGAGGGTTTTGGTTAAATGTTCAGTGTAGATAGATGTTTACTCTTCCCCACCAGCAAAGCAAGTCTCTATCTTTATCTCTAAACTTTAAAAGTGGTTTTATGGTAAAAACGAAGAAAAAAATTACTTACACCTTATTACTCCTGCTTCCTCTTGGGTGTAACTTGCAGCCTGATACTGCTCTTTGTTGGCCCATTGTTAATTTCTCCCTTTTATATGGTGGTTTTGCAGCCTGCATTATGTCCTATTTTGCCTGCATTTTATTTTAATGGAATAGCCTTTGGTTTTGGTGAAGTCAGTTTGGGACTTTGCTCTAATTCCACTGAGTAACGTTAGAAAAAGAAAATGGCTAGTATTATGTTACCCTGTTTGTATGTTTGACAGTTTTAGATGGAGGAGTAAACCCTAGTTTCTGTTGTACATGTTTGCATGTAACATTTTAATTGAGACTCTGTTTTGTTGTACACAGACTCCATCACCAGGCTTTTCAGTAAGATCTGCCTTTTGAAGCATGAGGAGTAAGATAAAATTCTTGTGTTAGTTTTAATTCTGTGGTATGTCAGTTTAACTGTTGTAGAAATAAGGAAATTTTTATGACAAGGTGCTATGTGCCGTGAAGAAGCTGTTGAAAGTCAGCTGTGCCAATTTAAACATCACAGAAAATATTGTAATACAGTCTGACACTTTGCAGCATGAAAATGACAGACTTTGCAGAGCACAAAGTTCTCCTTGCCAGCTTTTGGGAGCTCAGTTAGACACCATCTTCAGTGTATTTGCATCGAACAAGAAGAGGAGATGTATCTTCTGTCTTACCTTTTTTGGGTAGTGTGAGCAAAACAGCAGCTCGTTACTCTGTATGGGTCTACTCAAAAGCAATGGCCGGCTTTTGAGAACCTGGCTCGGCTGGTGCAAGGAAACTTCGGTGGGAGGTCCTTGTAGCTGATGTGCAACTATTTTGCAGAGGTCCTGGCTGGGTTTTGATAGCCTGTCCAGGCCTGGGATGTGAGAAGCTTTCAATAACATGCAGGAATGGACCCGAAGGTGCTGTTGCGTGGATCACAATCCTGTTGTGGTGCAGGCACCCTTTGCGGTCAGTGCCACCACTGCAGAAAGGGGACCATGATGGTGCTGGCCCATTTCAAGCTACCTTGCCTGGTTGTGTGTTTCCCAGATGGAATCCTAGACAGTTTAACAAAACCTCCTCTTGAAGCATGTGTTTGTAATGTGTTGCATTACCGGTTTCTAACTTGCCTTTGTATACAGAAAGAGTTTTTAGCTGCCGCGAATGAGCAGCCTGCACAGAATGTGTAAGTGAGGTGTGAATTGAGCAGGGATGTTCCTGGCTGCCTTTTTTTGCATGCGGGTTGTTGGCTTTGCATGGGAGAGGTTAATGATTTAGTTGGCAGTGATTCAGAATGAAACTTACTACCAATGTATCTAGGGATACACGTGTTAACAAAACAGTTTTTGTTTTTCAGATTGCCAGCGCTATGAAAATAGAGACTTCCAGCAAAAATTTCTTCAGCTCGGGGAAGCGGCAGGGGCAGCGTTAAGAACACACCCCATCCTCCCTCTGTGCTTTCACCCCAGGATGCAGAGGGAAACACAGCACACGGAGAGCAAATAAATTATGCAAGGTTTGTTTGTTTTTATTTTTTTTGTTTGTTTATTTCTGAATGTATAAGTTGGATTACAAAACATTATAGGCCAAGGTCCAGCTACAACCAGCTTAAAATTCGCTTTAGTCCCTGGGTCTTAATGTTTTGTATTGGCTGGGTGCCTTTGAGGTTTTAGTCACCCAACAGTGAACACTAGCACTGGGGAAAATGTAGGCTATCTGAATTGTTTGTCTCGAGGCATTCATCCAACATTTAATGCCTCTGACTTCAAAATAGGTTGTATTTACAAAACTTCAGTCCAGACAAGCGTCCAAATCTGTAAATAGCATACATGCAGTTTTCTATACTTAACTTAAGGAGGGAGAGGGAGGGGTTTAGGCTTTTTCCTGCTCAGCTATTATGAGTGTTATGATGTGGTAGATGTGTGTCTATCAAAGGAGAGGGAATGAATGAGCAGTTTCTGGTGTAGACTGCATCGTTCCAGAATTAGACAGAACATTACCAGCAAAGAGGTGCCCTGCTCCTGTTGTCTCACTGTCCCCAGAGGACGGAGCGGCATTAAAGTTTAGTTCTGGTGATCATCAGATGTCTTTCTGCTGTAGTCACAAATCTTATGCATGGCATATGAGAGAGAAACCAACGCTTTGGTTGAGGGTATGAAAGAGCTGGAGCAACTGAGATTATGGGAAGGCAGGTTTCCTCCACCCCTTTTAGTTTTGTCATGTGAAATAAGGGGGTTGTTTTAGAGATTTTAGAAGACTTAATCATGATGTTTTTATAAAAGGGAGGTGAGTGTGTTTATTTGGCTTTTCATTATTCTTAATTCCTTCAGCATTGTTTGCTGTTATTAATTGCAGTAACCCCACTTTGTTGTCAGCACTGTGCTATCTACTACACCATGTATGCTACTAGTTAACACAAAGTCCAGCCATGTTTGGGCTTTGTCACAGGAATCCACTGCCCAACCCTGACAAAGCCAGCTTTTAGGAAGTTTAGGCCTATGGGCAGTTCTGCACATCACAAAGCCGTAGGGAGCAGGGTTGGACCTCAGTGCATCCAGTTCATCCTCATTCCCCGGGAGTTTGTCTGATGCGATCTTAAACACATCCACTGGTGAGGGCTGAAGTTTCAGAGGGACTCGGTCACCTCCTGTGCTAGGACAGGATTGCTTTTCTTGCCTGACAAAATATTTTGGGGCAAAATTGTGCTGAATAAACAAGGGAACTGTCCAAGTTGCAGGTTTTTTCCTGACTGACACACACCAGGCATGTGACTCTTAGAGCAGATTATTATATGATACTCAAACAGTTAAAAAAATTGGTATCTATATATTCAGTCTATTTTGTAACCCACTCATGTCTTTTAAAATTAGTATATAATGAAGCATTGGTACATTTTGTAATGACTTTAGAATTCTGCCATCTGAAAGGAATTTAGGGCACCAGTGCCACAGAAGTAAATATGCACAAGCTCTGGATTTGCTGTTGTTTGGTTATCAGAGTATTTGGCCCATTTTCTAAAACACACAGGTTATTCTTAATGCTAGGTTATACATTCAGGATATGTTATAAAATGGAAATGGATTTGCAGGAGTGATCAATGTGATGTTGAAATGATTACAACAGTCTAGAAGGTCTTCTGAGTTTTGGAGTTTTTTCCTCCTCAAAAAGGTGAAGTAATACAACCAACCAACTCCAAAATAGTCAACTTCTAACTGCTTTTGATAAAAGGACAGCAGCAATGCTGTGCCGTTGTGATGCATACAACTAGATTTACTGTTCTGGTGCGTCATGCCATGCTCCGTTGCCTCAGGTTGAAAGTGTTACTGAGATTAATGTACTGCAGCACTTGTAAAAAGATCTTAATTTGTCATATTAGTCAATCTGCTGGGGGCTTGGGTTGTTCGTTTGCTTGACCTGTATTGGTAACAGGAAGTATTGGACCTGATTCTAACATTTAATGAGACTAACATCTGTTGGGGCATTGGGTCTCACAACCATCAGAGCCTGCTGGTGGTTTCTGCCATGTTTCAGTGCTGTGGGGTAGATCCACTATTTATTGCCTTGCAAGTTTATCAGCTTTCAGCAGTCAGTACATTTTGTTTCATTTTGATTGTGATCACCTGCAGCTTTCCAAAAAGCAGTGAAAACCCAGAGCAAGTTTGTCAATGGCAGAAGGTGAATTTGGGAACCACGTGAAGACATGTAAGAGAAAATTACGGCATACAGCTTCCTAATGATAAACATACTGAGAACATCCTGAAATTATAAAACAGTGTGGCGCATTACAGCGTTAATTTGCATTTTGGCTAAGGCGTTGCTGCATTTTTGGACTATCCCTTTAATTCTGCTCTTTTAATTACCTGCTGACTGGTTCCTGGGGTGGAAGCAGCAGGAGCTGAGCCTGCAGCAGTTCCCTGACGTAGTGGTTTCTATCAGACAGAGCAATGGGATTCCTAAGGTTATTTTGAAACCTGAGGTCTCCTGCTGTAGACCAGCAGAATGACCTGAACAGGAATCTAATTAAAAAGTCCAAGATATTGAATAAAGCTCACAAGTGCCATCTGTTCAGTTTTATAACCTGAAATTACTTGCTGAATTGCAGTAACAAGTTTGATTGTTCCTGCATTTATGTTGCAGCTGAATTTTGTTACAGCAGCCGGCCCGTACAGGCAGAGTTGCACAGATTTTGTTAGTGTTAATAACTGCTCGGACTTCATTAAGTATTTCAGCAAAGTACGTTCTGGAGATACAGGTGGTTTAAAACTTAATCTCATGAGGAAGGCATTGATACCCTGCAGGCCCAGTGCTGATTTTCCAGTTTAAAGTGAGCTTGGAAAGGGGCAGCAGGCGCTGAGCCCTAAGAAGGTACCTGGTAAGGGATGTTTCCTCAGGCTCTGCAGGACTGAGCCCTTCCTGGCTGGCTGGAGTTCCTGCTGGCTGGAGGCATGTGGATTACATTCCCCTTGCAGGGCAGTGGGCTCTGGTTCCCCAGGTCCAAGGGCTCCTGGTTCCTACGACTGAAGAACCTACTTGCTGTGCATGGCCCATAAGCTTCTAAATGTTGCTCTGTCTTTGGGAAGATGCAAGCGTGAGTGCCCATGCTATACACCGACTCTCAAGTTGCTCTGGAGGATGATTTGTTGTGCATGCATCGGGTCTAGAAAACCTGAGTTAGGAAGAGAGCTGCTTAACGTGGGATACGGATGTGCTGAAGGCGGTAAAAGTGAAGTACCTATTGGTATGTGTTCATGCGGGGTCTTCCATGGTGGTATAGCCTGAGGAATACTGACACCTGATTTTCAGAAGAACCTCTTTTGAAGCAAAGCTGATGTATAGTTGAGATAAGTAGGTCACTGTGTGCTTACTTTAATAGCTGTTTAATTATGGCCCAGCATTGCTGGCATATGCAGTAAGACTGTGGACTCAGATGTTTGATTATGATATGATCATAACGCTATCTGTAGACTCTTGCAACAAATTGTTCCTAGGTTACAGTAATTAAAAACAAGGCTTGGTTCTTTATCTCCTTTCCAAGTGAAAGTTTTACTCTTGTGGTTGATTGGATGAGAAAATGCCAAACAAAAGTTTGTAGACCCAGGGGGAAAAAAACCCCAAATTTGTGATAGAATGGTCAGGAAGCTGATCAAATGTGAGGAGAAAAATACGCACCGGTGCTTTCACGTAAACCATGGAACAGAGCAATCTTAAAAACTCTTTCAATAACACATAATGCTGGTACCAACAGTGTGCATTCAAACTTCATGCAAAACAGGGTAGGGGCATGGCAGAAAGAAGCTTCATGGCTCTTTGGCCAAGCCCCTGTGGCTGATGTTCCAGCATAGTGTGCAAGAGGAGAAGTGCAAAAAAGGCTGAGGAAGCAGAAGAAAATGGTGGTCTATTGAGGGAAGCCTTGTGGCCTGCTGTTTAGGCTCTGTATTCAGGAAACGGTTTCTTTTGACAGGCAACAGTGTAGAAACTCAGTAAAAGTTAGTTACTGATTTTCTAAAAAATCAATCTGGTGTATACATTTTTTTGTACTGTAACCCCAGAAGGAATATATAAGGTCCTCAAGACTTCCAGCTGAGATAATATTCCTATCTCCAAGGCTGGCTAGCTCTAGTTTCAGCCTTCCCTTATTTCTAGCTGTACATTGATTTCCCATTGCTTTGATGTTCTCTGTCAGAGCCTTATCCTCCCCTGCCTGACAGCAGCCGGGATCATCAGCCTCACTAAAGATGACACTGAAAATTTCGGCACACCTGACAAAGCTTAATGTTGCTGCCCCTCCAGCCACTGGGCAGCTCTCCCTGTTATGTGTATCCAGTTTGATAGTTCTGTGAGCTGGTACTGCTGGCAAGATGCTGGGATGAAAGGAGCAAAGTGCACCTTTCCCCCGTGGAGCTCTTGGGGTGCCATGGGAAGGGGAAGACAAGTTCCTGGGGGAGCAGGGTGTGCTGACCTGCAGCCCTGCTGGGGCACCTACCTGTGTGCCCACTCCTGCTCTGCGGCCAGCAAGATGTAGCTTGTCTGTCGTGCTGGATGTGTCATCCTCCTTTGCTGTAACACGAGGTGGCAGGGGAGTATGCGTTGGTGGTGCAGCTGATATGCAATGAGCATCACCCCAGGTTTTTCCTGGTCTGTATGGCCAGGCCTCGAGCAGAAGCAGTGGTGCTATGTGTGTGAGCATGGGAGCAGGAGTATTTGTGTTTGTATTTTTCCGAGTGGCATTTTAACTGAGCTCACTGTCAGTCATGGTAGATCATTGTTCTCCCACCTGAGCCTTACCACGGTTGTCAACAGGCTACAGATATCTCAAGGTTCTGCAGCTGCTGCTTTTTGTCTGCTCAGAGGTGTACTCCTGCTGAGGGCGAGATCTCATTTCTGCTTCCTCTTTCCAGTCTCCTGTGAAACCTTACAGTGTGATCTACTGATACATCATCTTCTATCCTGATATGTCAGAGAGGTGGGGTTTTGCTTCTTAAAATTACATACGTGAAATGTTCCCTACAGTCATCAGCTGAGTTTGCATATGGAGCTAATCTCTTAAACACCACGTTACACTTTCAGATTGGAGAACGACTTTCAAAATCATTGACGGTGTAATACAGGATAATGTTAAATAGGATAGCAAAATGATCTTGAAAATAGAAGATCCTGAAAGAAAATGCTGGGTAGTGGGTATTGAGTATCCTCACTTTAAAATGGAGTCAATGTTTCTTGTTCACATGCTCGTGCCTTGCACAAATTTTGATGTCTTATAAAAGCATTGTGGACAATATTAAAAAGAAATTTGTGGAGGATTTTCTCTTTCTAAAAGACAACATTTAAGGAAATGTTGCCTCTTTGTATTTGCTGATTGCTTACAATACTGTTTGCTTATATTTCTTAGTCCAGTCCAGATGTTGTATGCATTTACATGACCGGAAATTTAATGTGTGTTCTGCCTGGCCTGTTGTTGGCATTTAAAAAATAGTTGTTGATGGAACTGAACAAAGCAGGTGTGCTAAACTTGAGATTTTTTATAAACATAATTAAAAATATTTTTTTTTAATAAAGAAAATACAGTGTATAATACCTCAGTAGTTCTGAAGTTCAGTGCACTTCCCTGTAGCAACAGTGATCTGGTAGAAGTTCCTACAGTGCTGCAGAACTTACTTTTCAGGTGGCTGGGCCAGTAAATGTAGCCTCAGCTCATTCATTAAGGTCTTGCATGAAAACTCTTCATATACTGATACAGTTGTTGTTTAGGTTGCCCAGAAGTGGGTTGTTTGTATATGAGTAACAGCTGTTACTAGAGTGCAGTATCTTATGAAAGACATTTGGCCTTTAGGTATATTTCTCCCTTTGGACCTACCAAGCCATGTGATTTCCAGAAATGTTCTTCCTTTGAAGTCTTTGCAGTATATCTGAAGAGGTGACAATATAATTGCAAAACTCCCTTTCATTTGGGATCAGAGTGGAATTTGAATGGAAACCAAATGGTGCCACCCACTTCCCTGCATCACTGATAAGGGATCTTGCACACTGATCGCTGAGGAACTTCCCTCTAACCTTAAAAAAACAAAACCAAAAAACCTCCCAGTTTTAGGAAGTGCAGTGCTCTGAACTGAGTCACTGCAAAGCTGACTTTTGCTGTTGTGGATCTATTAAAATGCAGCTGGTCTAAGAGCTCTTGTGTTGTGTTTCGCTGGGCATGGAACAGGGGAAAGGGTAGGGCATGGTCCAAATCTGTATCACAGGGACCGATAAATCAACTGCCTAAGCACTGAACCTTCAGCTTGTTGGCATATCGGCGGCAGAGGCAGAAACTGCATGGAAGATGGAAGGCATCAGAAGTGGTGATTATAACATTCTTATTTGTTGTTTTAGTTTTATATCTCAAAACTTTTCCTTTACCCTTTTTCTGCTTCATGAGTTGGCACAATGGATGAAATTATGTCGCTGTTGAAGTTAATGGCAAGTTTGCAATCAGCTTTAATGAGACAAAGATTTCATCCATGGTGCTTTAAGATGGTTTGAGTGTCTGTACATCATATGTGTATTTTATGATTCCATTGTTTGTAGGTAATAGTGAAAGTCTTTGGTATCTTTTTCAGTTACCTGAAGAAAATTATACTTATTTTTACAGTGGGAAGTTTCACCTACTGACAGCAAATTTTGTACTGATTTTCTCAAACTTTTTTTTACTTGAAGTTATACAGTAGTAAAATTAGTCTTATGTTTCTTTGCTGCTTAGCTGACATGCTTTAGGTATTTCACCAGCTATGTGACCTCAATGTACTTAATGGTAAAATTGCACATGAAATTTTTTGAGGAAAAAACTTCCGTCTCAAAAAAACCCCCAACAACATGTCATGGAATGACATGGATGTTCTCCTCATTGCTGTCTTTAGACAGCCCTGCTAATTTCTCTAGTGGGTAAGGAAAAAAATTCCAAGAAATAGTTACATTTAAAGTGTGTGTCAGTGTAATCTGCTTGTGTAGACCTCTGTTTATTCAAATTCACATAGAATATTTCTGCTCTTTTTTTCCTAGAAAATAATAGTATAAAGATGTCTCATTTTGATTCTTAGCCTAGGATGCTGATGTCAGATGCGTATTATTTTTAATGTGTTGTATACATGTCTGCATATGTGGCTTTCATGTATTTTAATCTCCATTAAAAGGCTGTATGAAGGGTGAGTGGAAATAGTAGAATACTGAGCAATAATGAGATAGTAGGCTGAGATATTTCTTCATTTTCTGATAATTTTTAACTGGTAAAATTTACTTAGATGAAAAACAGTTCTCTATACTGGGCATTCAGTTAAACCCTTATGAGCTATGTCCTAGCATTCCTTTATAAAATCCGTGTTAAAATGTTACTGAGTACATCTGGCTTCCAGGATGTGGTCTTCCATTGCATATAGGCAAACCTGACTGAAACATGATTATTGCTTTGCATCTGTTGATGTCTTGCTGAAACCTGACTTAAGTGCTCTTGAGGGCAGGGACTGAATTTTTACTGTGTCTGCTACCCGACACAGTAGGAGCTTGTGGGAAAGGAATGGATGCTTTTGAGCATCAGAGCAGAATAACACATGCTAGCTAACAGGATGGTATCTGAGTGGAACTGCTGGTAGTTCATAGAATCATAGGACGTCTGACAGAGTAGTTTGGGTTGGAAGGGACTTTTAAAGGTCGTCTACTCCAACCTGTTGCCCTGCAGTGAGCAAGGACATCTTCAACTAGATCAGGTTGCTCAGAGCCCTGTCCAACCTGACCTTGAACGTTGCCAGGGATGGGTCATCTACCACCACTCTGGGCAATTTATGCCAGTGATTCACCACCCCCATCATCAGAAATTTCCTTATGTTGACTATGAATCTACCGTCCTTTAGTTTAAAACTATTATACCTTGTCCGTTCGCTACAAGCCCTACTAAAAAGTCTATTACCATCTTTCATATAAGCCCCTTTTCAGGAGGGAGGCAGACAAGAAGATGAGAGGACTTTGGCATGAGGCTTACTGCAACTGTTTTCCATGTGGCCTTCTTTTCCCCAGCCATTACTTGAGCATTCACCACACATTAATCTTCAGCTTTCTTGTTTTCACAGCTGCTGCGGGTCCCCCCTATCTGTTGATAGCCACCATAGATGAACCATGACAGTACTGAAGAGCTAATACTCAGTAAAGCATATTTCCAGGTGGCAAATGGCTGTTCCATCGCTTGTTGCTTTGCTCATCCTTTTCTACTCCCAGGACCCAGAAACCATGCTGGGAAAGGGAAGCCTTTTTGGTGCTTGTTCATTCCTTGCGTCAGCAGCATCTGGGTTGTTTCAGGAGCTCAGCAGATTGCTGCGTTAGAGCGTAGGAAATGATTGTAAGATGTCTGTGTTGGTTTATTTCCTGTGTGTCATTTCCTGTGATATTTCTACAGAATAGCCCTTTCTGTTACACAGACATAAATCACCTGCACTATAATGCTGCCATAGAAAACGGAGCAGTATGTTACACACACACACACCCCCAGTGAAACTGTAGTGCTGTCTACTAATGCTATTAAATATACTTAATGTAGTGGTAGATTTCTGGAAAATCAACAGTGAATTCCTGTGGGAGTAACAAAATAACAAATTTATGGATATTTGTGTCTCATTTTGTGATAAGTCTAAATGTATTTCTGCCTTCTGAAATGCTTTTGGAACAAGTTGAATTTTTAGCTAATGTACATTTCCTCTAGCTTTTACAGATTGTAATTTCTTTACCATAGTCTTTGTTCTCCCCAGAATATTTTTCTTTTCTTCTTAAAATAACGTAAATTTAGATCAAAGTATTAGCAAATAGCACAGGATTGGCTGTATACCCAGAATCTCAAAATCAGTACTTATCCAGACTATATATAGCTGATTGATTAAAGTGGTTTCAGGTTTTTTGCAAGTCAAGAAGCTATTTATGTGTGTTGGAATAAAAGCCATAGTGTTGAACAAAGTTTTGATTATTTGCAGAAGCTGGAAATGAAAAGATATTTGATTTCCAAGGCTCTTGTAGAATCAGTAAAGGAAGATTTATTGTAAAATCCAAGAGATGAAGAGTGGGTTTCCTAAGTTCTTTGGACTTCATGGGGGAAAACCACAGAGAATGAAGTTGATGTTTGACTTTTTTTTTTAAATTAATATATTGCAAGGCCAGAAGTGATCACTGTGATCATCTAGTTTGATTTCCTGAAAAACACAGATTGCGTGACCAATTTTTTTTTCTTTCTAAAGAAACATTAGTTCACATATTTTTGTTTCAAGAGAAGAAAATAAGGTGCAGTCCTTGGTAGACTGCTTCATGATTACTGTATTTCTGTAATTCCCCTCAAACTTTGCTTTGCCGCTGCTGCTGGTCGCTGCTGAAGACTGGTTCTCCCAAATGGACCTGTGAGCCTGACACACCATGTCTCCTGTCAGGTTCATGCGGAATGTGATGAAATAAGCAACATATAGTGCTTTACCAGCTGCTGGTTTTCTGTGTGTGTTTTGACAGACAATGCACAGTGTGAAATCCTGAAATCCTTTCCTGCTGAACTACATGTGAGGCCTGTAGGAAAAGATGCAGCACTAGATCTTGGGGTAGCTGAGCCCCGTCCACCCGCTGGCCACTGTTCTGCCTGGAGAAACCCTCTTGTCTGTGCGCCCATCTCTCTTCTCCCTGTTTTTCCAGCTTTTCACCCCACCCTTGACTGGGGATAATGGTACCACTTCAGCACAGGACTTCTGGATTTGTAAATTAAAAGAGCCATTCGTTATGATAATATGTCCTGTGTAATTGTTTGAATATGCTTTGCCAGGCAACAGCAGGTGGCATTCAGCAGCAAACAGCCTGATTTTTTAACTCGTTATGATAGCAGAAAATTGTAATAATTTCCCTAAACAAAGTCTTGGCATCAGTGAACACCGTGGGGATTTTACCATCAATGAGAACTGGGTCAGCATTCATCCATGGCTTTATTTCTTTCTCCCCCTGCCCCTGGCAACTTTGAGGAAGATTTGCCCTACTGGGACAGAGATGACAATCTGATTGTATGGCTGAACATTGCTCCTGCAGCAAACAGTTAGGGTTATTAACAGTCCTGGTCAGAGCCGTGTCATTAGCTAAAGTGTTGTGAAATTTTAAAACCGAGGTTTTATAACTGAAAGGATTTGGAAGCCTTAGTTACAGAGTCACTGCTTCTGTCTAGACTGTGGAAAGAAAAGAGCAAGTGTTAACACTGTGAAGTGGTAGCTTAGTTTTTGGCTAAAAAGTAACAAAGTATTCTGTACCTCCTACAGAAAACTGACTTTGTCATGAAGATCAGTTTTCATTAGAAAAATAAAATAAAAATTGCAGAACTGTATTGTCAGCTAGTGGATGTTTTTTTCCAAACACTTCTTCAAGGAGTGTATGGAAAATTTATACTATGATTTTTCCCAAAATGTAGTCTAAAAATGAAAAGGCTATTTTAAAGCAAATGCGGTATTAAAAAGTTTCAAAGCCACTAGTTTTAAGTTGTGCGTTATTTATTTGGAAAGGATTGCTTTTGCCTATTTCCTGTAAAAATGGATCCAACACGTTGACATGTGCAACAATAATTTTTTGTTTCATTTTGGCACATTCAGTTACTGGAGGCTTTTAGCACCATTGTAAAGGATAATACGTCATTTCCCTCCCACGTTGCCTTGTTTTCCTAATTTGTCTGTATATGTAACCTTCCTAATGTAGCTTGGTCTTAGATGTCCTTATACTTAGAAAGCTTTCCCTGACATCTTATACAAGCTTTCCTCACTGAAAATCAACCTGATTTATTTCTCATCTATTCTTGATGAGGCTGGCCAACAGCTGATGCCAAATCTGACAGCCTTTTGTATGCTGAAAGAATATTCTGTTTTGCATTTTTTCTAAAGAGATTTGTCCTTCCTTTTTAAGTTCTTCAAATTGCCTCTACCTTTCTTTTAAATAACTGAACAAAGTAGTTCTCTGAATTTTCCAGCAATATTCGTGAAAGAATTATTATATTTGATCATTTTAATACATCAAAAAAATGTTTTATTTTTGTTTAAAAAAATGCTGACTTGTACTGTTCTGTGCCTGTATCTTTTTAGTCATAGCTTCATCCCTACTTCCTTCATGCACACCTGAAAAAAGGAAAAACTGTACTAAGGGAAAAAAATAAAACCAACAACACAAAAATGATGATTCGTGTGAGGAGAAGAAATGCAAGTTGATTTCCATTTGCTTCAGGAAATTGTTTGAGCTACTCTCAAAGCTTGTCACTTTTATTTCCTACCCGTTGTCATCATGGTGGTTTATTTCATTGCATAAATTTGTAGGACCTGCTTTTCAGCAAAATGGAAAAATGTGGACTTCATTTTGGTTCTCAGTTGCACTGGTGTGAAAGATACAGGATGGAGCTGTTGTTGTGTTGGTGAAGAACAAGAAGGTGTCACACATTCAGAGGAGCTTATTGCCTCAATTCAGTGTAATACGCAAATACACTGTTGGGATATTGCCAGCTAAAGAAAGGTGGATGGGTATGTATAACTGCAAAATGTTTTAGAATCATAGAATCATTTAGGTTGGAAAAGACCTTTAAGATCATTGAGTCCAGCTGTTAACCTAGCACTGCCAAATCCACCACTAAACCATGTCCCTAAGGGCCACATCCACATGTATTTAAATACCTCCAGGGATGGTGAACCAACCACTTTCCCAGGCAGCCTGTTCCAGTGTGTGACAAGACTTTCGGTGAAAGATTTCTTGGTGTGTTTATCTGTTTAATTGGAAGATGGGGCTTGTGTTTCTATACCTGACTTCTACAGATCGAATCTCCCTCCTTGCACATTTGGAAAGGAGAGTGGGCTCTCGGATCTTGTGCTGCTGTAGAGTTCCTACATAAAAACACATGCAGACATTTCTGGTAAGATAATAGAGCATTTGGAGACGGGCTGTGCAGTATCAGGTGCATCAGGAAGCAGCAGTGGTCTGGGGTGGGGTTCCTGCTGGCAGCCGTGGCCGGTGCCAGGGTCTGTCTGGTTCACCAGATAGTGGCCAGGAGCTGTTAGAGCAGCTGCAGGAGAGGGGGTCCCTCCCGGCGTCACCCATCGTGATGCTGGCACCCGCTGGAGAGCCCATTAGAGGTGGGGAGATAACACTCCTTTGAAGGTGGGGTGGCAAAATGCATGAAGAATTGTCTTTTGGTGCGCCAAGGGCCCGGCAGCGGCCTCCTGCCAGGGCCAGGTCTCAGCAGCGGGCTGGGGAGCGGTGCAGGGGGCACGGGGGGAGCAGGGCTGGGCTGTGTGATGGCTCGCCTCACCTCTGGGGTCCCTCAGCTCCTCTCGGCTGGCAGTTGGGGCATGTTTGTGCTTGTCCTCTCTATTTTCAGGGCAACACAAACCCAGCGGCTTGGGGGTCACACTGGGTTTATCCTGGGAGGCTTTCCGAAGGGGGAAAGGCAGTGAGGTACAAATAACTTTATATTGCAGGGGAAAACCGACCTTGATTCATTGTCTGATTTCAGAGCATCAGTGCTGTCTCTGTGTAATAAATAGATCATATTCACTGCTTCATTTTATTTTCTTTAATAACCTGTTACAGTGGAAGAAAAAAATAGCTGTTCAAAGATTACTCGAAGCTGGGTTTGATGCCATGGCACAGACGGAATGAAGAAACACAACAGAAGCTGATGCTCCTGCTAGTCGGGGTGGGCAGAGTAACTTGAAGTCCAAGGATGTGAGTGGGAGACAGCCCGTGTAAACTCACAGGATGACAGCACGGCCATCTGGCCATCTCGCAGGCATCAGCTCAGACGTCCTCAGTTCTCCTCATACGAGAGATTTATAGCAGGCAGCTGTAGCAGCAAATGTTAACCTGGATCCTAAAGGCCAGGTTGCAAAAGCCAAGTGATGCAGTGAGATAAGAGTGTGGGGAGAACTAGGCAGTTGTGATGGCCAAGGCAGTGTGGCAGAGGAGCTCCCCTCTGGTAGAAGCTCAGCCCCACTCACTGCCCACGTTCCTGGGCAGTTGGCTTCAAACCAATGTCTGCAGCGGAAAGCTGCTCGAGGTGAACTGAGCGGCCATGACCCAACCTGCCATGTCACCTTGCATGGATAACTGGATGGGTTTTGGGGACTCATTACTGGGCTGCGGTCGGAGCAGGGAGGAGTGGGGTGGCTAGAGGGAGCAGCTGTGAGTCAAAGAAGGGCGACTGCTGCAGGAGGGGGCGTGGGGATGGAGAACAGTTGTTCAGCAGATGAAATTTGTGGCACTGATGTGAAAGTAAGGGAAGATGGGAGGAGGAGGTGATGGAGAAGAACAGCTAGAAAAAGAATCCAGGAAGCACAGGGAAAAAAATCAATACACAGTGTAGTCTCAGTTTTATAATTACTTGGTGAGCAAAAAGGCAACTATGAGATGTGTCTCTGAATGAGAGGCAAAGCTTGCGTGTAATTTGGACAGCTCGACGGCACCCCCTCGTTGCTCAGGTTGTAACATACCTGAATTGCTACACAAGGCTACGTCCATGAGGATTCTTCTAGCTGTAGAAATTATCCGAATTTTCAATTAGGCTTTTCCTTAAAGAGAGGTAAATTTCATGTAGTAATGCCCATATGTGCAGTTGTTTCTTACCTTCTTGGATAAAGGAAGTAGGAGAGTTATTTCAAGGCAGGCAGGATACCCTTATCTGGTACTCTTTTTTCAATTACTGTAAGACATGCAACTTGTCACAAAAGCAGAAAGGCTTATTTCCAGTAAAAGTAGCAGCTGAAAGTGTCAATGCATATGTTATTAGGAAAAAAAATCCTGAAACAACCTCACAGAGTAGCTTGTATCTTGTATTTACATAGCAAGAGAGGATGCATGCATATGTTCTGACAGCCAGATTACTCACAAGAGAACAGCTATTATGAGCACCCAGCTATCTCAGCACTTAAGGGGGGGCTGAAATGACTGGGTCATTCCACTAACTGTAGCAGGAGCTTGGATTACTGGTTAATGTACCAACTTAGCTCACATCAGAGATGAATGCCACCCCCCTCTGCTCACTGCTGGAGATGCCTGACGCCGAAGAGCTGTTCAGCAGGTGCCTGGGTGGTGCTTTTGCAGGGCTTGGGCTGTGTGGCAGAGCTGTGTGCTGGCTCGGAGTAGGAGCAAATACAACTCTTGTGCACCGTTTGGTTGCTGCACAGATGGAGTTAAAATGGCATTTCAGGCTGACTTCTCCATGGTTGTTTATGGCTTGTAGCAGTTTCAGGAAACGCGACAGTATTAATGTTGCTGGAATTCTTGGATGGTGCCATTTCCGTTGCTTTGGGAGCCGTTGTTCTGGTGTGTGAAGAGCTGCAAGAGCATTTGTCTGACACAAGGACAACACACAAATGTTTGTGCTAAGGCATACTGCAAAAGGCTTTAATTTTCTTACGACATTTTTCCTGTGTGATCTGTCACTATGTACTTCTTACAGGGCTTAACCAGTAGAGTTTAATCAAAACCTTTGGTTAACGCAGTTTTATTTATTCTTTCTTTATGTAAGAAAATCTTGAAAGTTTTCAAGGTGTTGTTTTCCAATGAATTACTTTCACAGACCACAGCAGCTTGTTGACATGTTAACAGCAAACATAAGCCTGCACAAAGTGGTGAGAACTGGATGATTAGAAACTGATCCAGGAGATTCATACATTTGCAGTGGATTCAGAAGGGGAAATCGCTCCCTTTTTCTGATGCATGATATTCATCTAGCATTACTATGCACTGCCTTGCTGCATGTTATTCTCAGTAGTAATATAACTATCAGCATTCACAGTGATAGCAAAAGCCTTCCACCAGCATTCCTGTGAAGTTGTGAATCACACTTCTGTTGAGATGCCTCTTGATAGACTGTATGAACATTGGTAGTTAGAGATATTTATGATGAATTATAATACGCATATGAACACAGGGTGAATTATATATGAATTACTCTTGATTTTCAGAATATGTTACATGCCTATTGAGCTAATGCTGCTCATAGAGATGGGTTTACCTGCTGTATTTATAAAGAAATGGTTTTGTTCAGTTATGTGGCTGGCCTTGTTAGACCTGCTTGTTAATCAAATAGTCCTAAAACCCCCTCCCAGATAAATTAACTAATAGTTTTTCAATTTGCTGTTGGAGAAGCTAAATGTAGTCAAAGGTGCAAACCAGTGGTATTGAATCTACTATTTGAGGCCAGGAGCTGCTTCCTGCATAGGCAGTCTTTTGAGCAAGCCTTTATGTTGTTTTCCATTTTTGTAACTGTGGATTCTCAAATACTGGTTCATTAAAGTGAAATTAATCTAAAACCAGAATTTAGGTAGTTATTGTAGGACACTGTAAAACCTAATATTTTCTCATTTGCTCGTACAGAAGTGATTGTGTTGGAAGGCAGTCTCTGCTGCCAGTTGCACCTGTGTACTTGAGCATGCGTGCAGGCACTGGAAGTTTCTTCTGAATTATTGTGAAACTTTGGCAAGGGCATCATGAATATGAATAGATGGTGTTGCTTTGTAGGTTTTTCTTCTGTGAAATACTGATCAAAGAAATAGTTTTAACTGTGGTAGGATTTGCCTGCTTCTCTCTCCTTACCTCCTGAGATGCTAAAGAAGGATTAAATGATATGGCTATGGTGCTCAGAGGCACAATATTTGGTTGGTATGGGCTTTGAGTCTCCAGCTCTTGTTTTTCATGGACTAACTTGTTTCCAGGGCAGCTCCCATGGCATTTTTGTGCAGCTTGGAGGGAGGCTGGAGTGGGCTGCTGGAGCACTCCTAGGGTATAGAAGTGCTGGGAGAGTACCGGGATTCGGGGGAGTGGTCCTGGCCACAGAGTGATCTTACAGACTTCTCCCTTGTGTTTTGCCGCAGTCAGGAGCTGGACATCTGCTACCGTGGCTGTGTTGCTTTTAGGCCCAGCCTGGGAAGGTTAGCGCAGCAGAGACAGCTTCTGCTTTCCTTTCTGAAAGCCAACTTCTGAATTTGGGTGTTCGTATAAAAGTGGCCATGGCCATACCGGGTGGCCAGCCTTGGCTCTGAGGTTGCTACCTGCTGCCAGCACGTAGTTGCCTGTGCCTGGGATTGGCCTGGGCTGGCTCCTGTGCACTGGGAACCGCACTTCTGCTGCTGTGAGGCTGCTCAGAGTTACACTACAGAGGAACAGAGGAGGAGGGATGGGGAATGACATGAAACATTTTTGTTTTAGAGACGTCTAAGTTTTGATGAAAACTGGAATTAAACATTTGTATGCACTTAACTAAGAGGGCAGAAAAAAGTAGTTTTATTCTTACTGGTGTAGCTTGTGGTGATGCTGTCGTGGACTCGCATGTCGCCAGAAGTGAACACCTAACAGGAGGAGTGCGACCGTGTGGTCTCCGCAGGTGTGGGCAGCAGGCAAGTGCTTTGTGAGCTGCAGCATTCAGTGCTGCCAAGACCTCAGGTGCTTGTGCCGTTCCCTGCTGGGTCCCAGGGTCATACCATCACATTCTTCTCTCTTCTCTTACTCTGTCTCCTCTGGATACTCCTTGGTCCTTTCTCTCTCAAGTATGTCGGCAAAAGTTTTTGCTTTAGTGGGTGCTTTTTTTTTTTTTTCCACAGGCAAGGAGCAAGGTACTGTTGCCCTGTCCATGTACCTACCCAAAAGTCAGCTTCAGGCAGCATGTTCTACTCCCACTTATGGGGCAAAGCTCTTTGAGTCATGTTGAACTGTTTGTTCTTAATACACTTTGATTAGAAAATGCAACACCTTTGCTGCTCAGCGCAAGGCTAGGCTAGTCTGGACGGGCTCTCCTACACCGGCCAGGGAAAACTGCAGTTTCCCCCCCAAGCACAGAACATGCTGTTCTCTTGCGTGTATTATTTGCACTTCACAAATATTTCTCTTGCTCCCCGCATGCAAAACAACGCTATTTTGTTTTCATGCTTTTTTCTCTCTTGGTCAAATGTTTGTGTTTAAGACTTGATTAGTTAAAGCACTCAGGAAAATTAACTGAAACAGAGCCTGCCGATTTCAATGGCAAAACAAATAGTGAGGCGGTTTGAGTGGAACCAGTATTTATCTTGCTCACAAATGAAGGCTCTGATAATACTCTGCACTTGTTACTGGGGTTTTTTTTCCTTTAAGTGCCTTTGGGTGCATCAAATACTGTAGTATGTAGCAGGCGTCATCAAAAGCTAGCCTGACAAGCAGCCTGAAATGCTGCTTTCAGCAACATTAGCTTGTTCTTAATGACTTTTTAGTAGATCAGTTGAGTAATTTCAGCAGCAAGTTTCTGGCAGATTGCAGATCGCCCTTAGACACCCATCATCTGTATTTAAGAACCTTCTTTCCTCTGCTTCTCACCTGGCAGCTGGAAGTGTGTTTTGCCTCTGGGTAACTCTGCAATCTGGCTGTTTAAAGGAGGACATCCAACAGTGGTAACATTACCTCCGTTATCATCACTATTCATTAAGTTCCAATAGTGCTAGTTGTTCTCTTACAGCATTTTGTGATGGGTAACATTACCTGTCAGCCCAAACCGCCCCAGTCGCTGCCCTCCTGAGGGCACCAGCGGGAGGGGAACCGAACTCCACCAAGGTGGGAGCAAGGGTCCCTGCAGGGTAGGCACAAGGGGGTTTTGTCTTTGCAAAGACTGCAAGAGGGCTTCAAACCAAAGGACACGTAGCCTTGTGCCTACGTGCTGCCCTTCAGGCTCCTGGGTGATCGGACTAGGACATGTTACTTCTGGTAGGAAACTGGTAGTATGCATTGTTTAAATGACAAAACAAGGGTTGCAATGGGGCAAATTAATCTGGAAACTGTTCTGGCTGTAAATGTGGTCCTAGGTCTCTATTGCCTGCCAAATGTATGTTGTCCTTTTCTCTCCCTTTTTTCTTGTCAAAGTGACAGACTGCATTTTTGTTCCACCGATTTGCTTCAGTCTGTGGAAGAGTTGAGATCTGTCTCTTCTTTTCCCCAGTTAAGGGTTCAGCAGAACAAGGATTTTCGTGACACTGGCCATGAAGGTACTGAACCAAGCTGTGCATACCTGACAGACATCTGCAGAGGTTTCTGGGCTCAGTCCCTGTTGCAGGCTAGGTAGCTGTGTCGTCTTGAATGATATATAAATATCCCCAGGATGGAGGTTTGATTAGGGTGCCTGCAGGGACCTGCTGCCTTGGGCCCCGGCCAGCCAGCGGGGCAGTGGCCAGCAGCACTGGTGGGTCCCTGGGTGAAGCAGCCATGCCCTCCACTGCTGGGGTCACAGGGCCATGCTCCCGTGATGAACCCTGAGAAAGGGCAAACCACCTGGGGCTGGTCAGGTCAACCCTTAAAAACTCGGGGGGCGGGCTGGGCTGTAAAGTCTAGCTAATAAACACTGTTTTACTGGTGGAACAATGCACGAGACCGTTAAAAATCTCCTTTATTTGCCTTCCCAATCGTACTACAAGTTAGCATCACCTTTTTAGTTTTTATTTTCTCCTCTCTCATCCTCAGATGATTCTTGCAAACAAAGAGGAAACAATTCTGACAATCATTTATCGAAGGTAGCTAATAAAACAATGGAAGGATGTAGGCTGAGGCATAAATGGGATATTGTGACAGATGTAGATGATTATTAACCAGCTGATGTTTCCGCCAAGGCTTCTAATCGTAAACACACCACAGAGTGAATCTGGGTGTATTAATAGCAAAGGTTTTATGGAAAATCTGAGTGTGGGCTTTTTCTATAACATCCCATTTCCTGCTTTAATTGATAGAGTGTGAAGCTTTCATACAAATAATTTGGAAAAGATTATTTTGTATCTCTGACATTAAGTACATGGTACAGGCCAGGAACAACATGTTGCGGATGGATTTCTTGAAAAGGACTCCTGCAGTGATGCTTTTTCAGAGATGTGACAAATGCTAAACTCAGTGATATTATAAAACCCAGAGGCTGTGGCAGAGGAGTATCTATGCAATCTATGTTTTAATGTGACTTTGCAAGAAGGAGGAAGATGTTAACAGAGAGAGATCATTATGCTGCAGAACTTGTGGGCTACGCTTCCAATTTTCCCCCGGCTTTCTATCAAATGTCCTCTTATTTAGTGTTTGTCTCGTATTGTCCTGTGTTATGTTTTGGGAAATAAAATGCCAGGTTTGTACTGTAATCACTGGGTTAGAGTTGCAGTACTTCAAATGTGCATCTTTCTTTCTGAGGCTGTGCTAAAGCTTTGGCTTGTCACTTTCCTTTTCTGAATTTCTGAAGGGAGGGAATACAAAGGTTAAACAGAAATTACAAGTACAGTAATGAAAGCTTTATTTAACATGCTATACCACAGCTCTGCAAATATTGAGTCCTGATACTATTTGCAAGCATAAACAATTTGTTTTCCTTATAGCAGCTGGTATTTTTGATGTGTAGAGTGGTTGCTTGCAGTGGGGATAAAATGGGGTAGAAAATGTTGAGGAAGGGAAATACTATTATAATGCTATAATACAATAAAAAGGCAATATGAGTGCCAACACCTGTGTTGTTTTAATAATTATATGTATTCTGCTAGTATCAGCTACTATACTTCAGACATTTTATGGCAGGAAGAGTCCTGTCTAAGAAAGGAAAACAGCCTAAGTTTGATCAAAAGATATGTACAGGAACCAATTTCTCTACCTGTCACCCCCAGCACTCCAGAAATGTGGTATAAAGTGTAAAGCCGAAGGGGATCAGCAGTATCGGACTTGTGGCTGCCCTCCTGCTGCAGCCTGTGCTTTCTGCACAAATGCCGACGATGTGCCCGCAGCAAAGCATGGCACTCACCACGCACGGTCTTTCCTAGCTTTGGAGCCTGTTTTGTCGTGGCTAATTAAAAAAACACCCACTTTATTATTCATGATCTTAATTGTTCTTCTTCCCCACCGCCCCCCTGCTGTTGCTCTGCTTAAGAAATCTGCTTAGATTAAGCAGTCTGTGCCAAGTGAAATCATTCAATTATTGGTGCTTTTTGGTCTTCCCTTTGAATAAACAGAGCCTTCCTGACGGCAGGGCAGTTCCTCAGGAATTCCTTTATGGTGAATTAGGCAGGGCAGTGATGAATAACTGGGGGCAAAGGACACTCTGAGCAGCGAACCAAATTGATTACCAAAGTCCTCAGCTAACTTCTTTAGGGCAATTTTGGATGGGCCTGGTGTCCTTTAAGGCATAGGTGGGGCCTGATCACACCCCAGGGGCCTACTCTTGTTAGTGTGTTCTGCTGCACTGTCTGCCATGCTGGTGCGCCGCTTTAGAGGACTAGAGCTGTGCAATGGATTAAGGGTTTGCATGAAAGACCAGGAGCCGGTGGCTTTGCACAGGCGTGCTGATGGACCCCTGGTGCATGTGGGGTGGTGGTGACAGGGCTTAGGTGCATGGGGTACCCTGTGTCACAGGCCATCTGCCTCTTCACCCTCTGCTCCCCTGTGAGCGTGCCCCTGCTGGGCAGCCAGCCCTGCTGCTGGTTTGCCCTGGTGGCCTTCCTTCTTGGCATGTCCCAGAAGGCTCCAGCAGGTACGGGCTTTGCTGCGTGGCCGTTCCCCATCCAGGCTCTCAAGAGGTCCAGGAGCTGCAGGGCCCAACCTGCCGATGCCCCCCCTCGCTCCCAGCACAGAGCATGCACCTACCAGGGGAATGCAGCAACGCGATTTCGCCATCCTGCCGTGCTTTGGGGAGAGGTTAAGGCATCTGTCAATAAGCCTCAAAAGACCCTTTACCAGTACTTTCTTCTACAGCAAACTGTGATCTGCCATATCTTGTTACAGGAGAGCACAAAGCGTCATGGCATGGGCTGGTTTTAAGCGCACTTGATTTGGTGGCAGTCTAATGTGCTCCCTACCATCTTGAGAGACTTGTCATTCCCAGAAGTCCCTTCTTTTGTCTTTTTTCTTTAACTAATTCTGGCTACTTAAGCTATTACTGTACCAGCAGAGCATCAAGCTAATCTGTAGGAGTGTGGAGCATGATCCCTCTGTTGCATCCTGGACAAAACTAACATGATGTCTGATTGCCATCTTGGAAGGCTAAGGTGAATTGAAGGTTGTTTGTTACATGCATTTTTTCTCTTCCATTGTCCTTTCATCTCTTCTGATCTTCTGAAGATTCATTTAAAATAATGACCTGTTGTTACCCATCTGGTTAGGTTTGAAGAGGCCCTGGGTTTCATATGGAGTGCTGCTCCCTGGTGAACACGTTTGGGATGTGATTGAAAATAGAGTGAGAAAATGGGATGTGGGACTAGGGATGAGAGCAGGAGGGAGCGATGAGTTCAGCTGTTCGTGTTTGCCCTGCCAGCTCACTGTGCTGTTAAGAAGCTACTTGAGCACCGTCTGTTATTTTCAGAGTCAGGCTGATGATGAAATGTGCTGCTTCTCATGGAAACTATACAGACTTACTGTGAAATAAGCTTTGAAATGGATCTAGGAGCATCCCCACTGTTGCTTTGCAAAGAGCATGGACTTGGATAGGTAAGTCATGGTTCCTGTGCTACTACAGCAGAGCAGCACTGGAAGTGGCAGCGGCCAGGCTGGGGGGTTTCCAGGCAGTGCTGTAGCAGCCCCCGGGCACTTGTTCCTTACCTTGTCACTGAAAGAAGAAAATTCAAAGTGTGCCAAGCTTTGAGGGTAAGTTGAGCTCACAGGCTTTAATCAGATCTGCACCTGAGGTGCCTATATAGCACAGAAATTCAGTGCCTGCTGGGGAATCATTTTGATATCTGATTTTTTTTAAAAAAGGTTTTATTTTTTATTTTAAACAAAGTATTCCAGGGGGAAGTGGGAGGAGCAGCAGATGGAAGATACACAGGACAGCAGTTAAAAGTTCCTCTATTCCTAAACTCACTGGTGGTGGACTGGCATGCACTGTTTAGATTTACTCTTAATTTCCAGTTTCTTGCAAGCAGTTGCTACTTCCAGTGGCAAGTCTCAAGATATTAGCAGATTTTTGAAAGAGTAACTTTTTTGTTGGAGGAAGGAGGAAGGGGAAGCATTGCGGGAAGCTATATTTCATTATCTTAGATATACAGAACGGAAGTGAGTTTTGGCACTGGCCTCTCCCTGCTTCTGGGATTAAGTTCTCATGCTCTGTAAAAATATATCCTGGGGCAATATGCTTCCCTCCAGTAAATATGTAACTCACTGCATCCTCATCAGAATTAAACAAGGAACTACCCTGCTACAGATGGCACATGATTCCCTTGGAATCTGTGCTTCTTGTTCATTCAAATTGAGCAGAAATGGTAGACGATGTGTGGAGAGATTGGGAAAGGAGCAAGGCTGGGTGGGAAACAAAGTTCATAGACTCTCCAGGTCCTTTTTTTTTTCCTTGTCATTGCCTTATGCAGAAAGTTCGTCTGATGTAGATTCACAGGTTGCCTGGTACAGAGGTCACACATGGAAGAGTTTGTCACATGCTAAATTTTGTGTTCAGTTTCTTTACTTCTTAGTGCTATTTGTTGGAGAAGCTTATAGAAGGAGCATGGGAAGCTTGGCTGGGCTCTGGCCAAGGAATTGCAGCTGGTCTCCTAATTACAAAAAGAGAAAATGATATACAGGCCTGTGGGGATCTGTCAGACATAGATTTATTGGGCAGGATGGAGAGGGACTTAAAGCTATCACCTCCTCTCAGTCACCCCCTCCCCATATAGTGCACGTGCACTGAGTTTCATGATACTTTTGCAGCCATGCAAAAGTCATCATCTGGAGCACCCTTATCATCCCTTTTCCCTGGTTCCTGCCCAGCTTGCAGCTCCTCCAAGTTCCAGTTAATGGCTGTGTAGTGGGGGAAATGACATGTAAAATAACTTTATCCATATCAAAATAAGGGCTTCTGCAGTTTAGGACTGCTGGGTGATAATCCCACCACCTTTGCTGTCTCCTGTGCCTCCTCAGACATCAGTAAGGAAAAACATGTCAAGATTGCCACTGATGAAAACAAGGGAAGAATCCATGTGTGCTGGCTGCTGCAGCACTAGCTAGTTGGAATAGTTAAAAAAGGAATTAAAACAAGATTCAAAAGTGAAATTTATTCATTTATACTGGTTTCTCTAAAGCTTGGGTCCCCAAGTTCTTGGGATTGGTGCCTGAGGAGGATAAGGAAGAAGGACCAGCTTATATTGGGAGCCTCTGCACTCTTCTCTTGAAAGTCTTTCATGTAACTTCTCTGATGATTTTTAGTGATGGGAAAAGTCAAATGGGACCTTACAAGGAAAGTGGGCAAAAACCCGCTTGCCATTCGTTTGTGCAGTTCCAAGCTTTAGCTAATGTCCCTTGGACTTTTTGCTGTCTTTGCACTGCCTGTACTGCCCAACCCTCTCGCACGGACTGCAGGCAGAAATGTGCAGCAAGGGCACAAGTTTTGTACCATTTATCTAATACTCTTGTGACTCTGGGAACACAGTTTACCCCAAGCTAATCTGAAGAAAATTCACAGCTGGGAGTGAAATCCGGGCTCTGCAGTAAGTGACCTCATGCTAATTTTGGTCTAGCTGGGATTTTACCTTCAGGAATATGCGCGAAAATTCATCAGAAAAGAAGTGCTTTTCAAAGTGAGTAAGCATCAGTTAAGCCTTAAGCACTATTTCAGGGTACAGGACCTCAGTAGGATAAAGATGTGTTAAAAGTTAAACCTGTGCTTAAAATGCTTTTCTGAGGTTTTTCAGAATTGGAAACCATAGTGCTCCAGTACTCTACTTTGGCTGCTGTATTCTGGAATGTATGCACCCCCCTAATGTATGTTTTTTCAAAGCCAGAGGTACTATTGCATATTATGTCATTCTTCATTTCATGACACTCTTGATGCTAACCAGGACAGGAAGCTGGCTGAGATCAAGATATATGACTTTATGTATATATATATATATATATATATATATATATATATATAGTATTATTTATTTATTTATTTATTGTCTCTTCTTCTTGCTCTCTGGAAGAAAAAAGCATTAAAACAGAAAGAACAGACTTTGAAATCTAAGTAGATAAATGCTTCCCTTTTGAGAGAAAACATGCACATTTTCTCTAGTCTTCCATACAATGTAACTCTTAAAAACACATGCAAAAAAAGAATTAAAAAAATAGAAGTAGTGTTAAAATTTGTTTTATAGCTACTCTTTCCTTTTTGACCTTGCTGCTTGACTGTGATTACAGGAGAAGCTGATCAAGAGATCTCAAGAGTTGCAGCTTCCTGGGATTGTCTGTCAGAGGAATGAAGAGCAAAAGAATAACTTTCCGTCATGAAGTATGTGCCAGTATATTTTAAAGTGTCCTTAAAAGACTTTTCTTTGGACATAAATTGAGTGGATTCAAGGACCCAAGAGGCCAGACCAAGAAACAGATATCAGTCCTTAAGCTATTTTTTTTTTTAAATGAAAGTCAGCAGTTGATCTCAGTAACATTTCCTGTGTAAAATACTGGCATGCCTTTTGGGGGCTGGTTTGCTGTTGGGGTTGTTTACATTAGGAAGCAGAGTGCCCTAAAGAACCAAGCATTTATTTGAGGAAGCATTGTTCCTTTATGGTGAATATATAAAGTCTCCCCTTCAGCAAACAGCTGGAATCTAGCAGCGGGAAGCAGTAGGATTGATCTTCTGCTTTTCCTTAATGTCCCAGCCCTCTTTTCAGCTATCACTTTACTGAGGCAGCACTGTCTTGATTTATCTCAGGGCCAGGACAAAAACGTTTCCCTCGACGACCTTGAATTTCTTCAGCGTACTCCATCTGCTGGTTTGGTATTTGGGGCTAGATGTGATTGTCTTCCCAGCAAAAGCAGAGCCTGGCTGCTGACTGGCCTTGCTTATAGTCTCTGTTTGCAGTCTTTGTAGCTCAAATGCTTTGCTCCAAAAGCTGTACAGGGATGAAAGGCAGCTATTATGTTCAGTCATTTTGGTTAATATTTACTTGGAATAACAACATTTTTATTTCCTTCGACACCAGTGTGATCACTGTCATGTAAATGCTGGTGTACATGCTTCACTGTAAGTGAAATTGGTGCCTAGGGTATCAAGACGGTGCCCTTTAACGTTCTTTTCTCTGCTGCTGAGGTATCTTATCTGTAAATTAGTAGTTAGCTGCCTACTGAAAATGTTTGTTTTAGTCTAGAAAGTGACTCATGTCCTGTTGAATTGCAAGTAGCAGCACCACGAATTCATCACTTCCCTGGCTGTATGAATGGGCATAAAGAGACTGTACCCGGCCCCTGGGGGGTTGTGCGCGACCTTTCCTCCTCTTCTCAAAATCAATTTATTCTGTTCTGGAAAAATGACAACAGTAAGCGTTAGTCTTCTTTTCAGGTGGATGTAAGATGCATCAAAGTTAAGTGATGTTGCATCTAACTGCTCTCTGAGGGGAACAGCCTTGGAAAAGGAGGGTTTTGGGGTCACCTCCTCATACAGTGCCTGTGCAAAGAGGCCCCTGAGCGAGTGCAGCTATTGTACAAGCATGAAACAGTAAATGGCATTTCGTCTGATTCTTATTATGCCGTTGGATTACCTTCATGTGTGGCCTGGGGAGGGAAGTGGGAAGGAAGGGCAGAGTGAACCAATCCACTTACCTCCCTGGTGGTAAACCAGAGTTTTAAATGTGAACTGAATGGGAGTAGGAGAAAACCAGACTGGTGTCTGGTGTCTCTGACTGCAGGCATTTGCCACGTTCAGATACTGTATGTGTGCAGAAACTGGGCTTCATCAGCGTGGGAGGGTTTGGAGGGACTTACGCTGCCATGCCAAGTGTCACCTGTGTATGGTAGTAGTGAGTGTGTTACATTTATTTTGTACTGAGTACCAGTTGTCTTCCTAGAGCTGGGTTGTTTCGCCTTGGTTATTTACCATGAAAAGTTTTGTTTTACAGCTGAGAAGCTGTCATCATACTTACTTAATCTTTTTGCATATCAGTAAGTCATATTACACCAAATCGTTCTTTAGATATCTGCATGATTGTACCTTATTTTAGCAAATTCTTAATTTGGCACTTTCCTGTGTACATTTACACATGACATTTTCATAGCTTGTTAATCTTTAGTTGTGTCAAGTTCTGTTTTTTGGAAAATTGAGTTAATGTGACGACTGCAAGAGGAGAATGGAGAAAGCTTATGAAAATACGCAGTTATTTAACTGAACTGACAAAAGTTAGTTCAAAAGACCCATGGAAGCGCAGCTCTGCTGCCCTCCTTCCCAGCCCCTTCCATGCCACCTGGGTGGAAGGCTGCCGGTGGGGAGAGAAGCTAGAAATCAGCAGACCCCTAACATTCCTGTACACCTGTCCGTAGCCACTGAATATGTCCTGGCCTCCAGCTTATTGAAAGAGCATAAGTATGGAGACAACTAAATGATACCTGGAAGCCATGTGATGTTGGCCAAGGAGGAATTTATTGCAGAAGAAAAGGAGCAAGTAGGACAGCAGTGAGTCTTTGAGGACAGAGTTGAGGAAAAATATTAAAATTTGCCAGGTGGGAGATGTTTTGTAAAGTAGATTAAAAGGAGGCATGCTACATGGTCTGAACACCGGTGTTGTGTTTTCTTTTTTTTTTTTAACCTAATCTTGGCAAAATCAATTGTCTTAAGTGCTCTAGACTACACACATACACCCCGACCCCACCCCCTGCTACAGATGTTTGGTGAAAACTTTATGAACACTAAGCAGACTGTGAACTTAGTCCAGGTTTTGAAAACAGTTTTATGGACTGATTAATGACCTGTGTTACTGTAGGTGCGGGTTTCCTCTTCTGTCTGCTGGTGGTATAACTAAAACTTCCACAGATGTGGCTTTTGAGAAAAAAGAAACACAACAAAATGCCACAGCCCAAACCCAAACCCCAGGGATGCACTCTCTTAAAGCACAGTTTCAGATGAGAAAGCGAAATGGAGAGCTTCCCTCGCAAAAGCTGAAGAAGGAAGAATATGCATGTTTCATAGTCATAATGACTTGCAGCTCTTAAGAACTACTTGTTTTGAATACTTAAAGCAGGGAAAAAGAGAGTAGGTGCCACCCACTGAACCAGCAGAGGAAGGAGAGCTGTGTTAGTTATAGTATCTCTTGGTTAGGCAAATAGGATTATCTATGGTGGATTAAGATGATCAGATCTGAATTTTACTTTAATATAAGTAGAAGCCCAGACCATATGTCTCTGGGGAACCCCATCTGGTTTCAGGCATTTTTAGTGAGAAAATGAGACAATTTTGATACTTTTGTCATCTGTTGTGGGTTTTTTGGGGGTGAGAAGGAAGTTGCCACAGTTTCAGTTTGTTCAGTTCATTAAGTTCCTGCTGGATTAATACTCTGCAAGTTAAATGTTTTGGTTTTGTTTTCCCATTTGTCAGCTTTACACTGTGTTTTTTAAAGGGACAGAGACAGCTTGAAAACTGAATCCTCTAGCAAAAAAAAAAAAAGAGATCTTAATGTCCATCATTTCATATAGCCTTCATTGTCTTCAGAAAAATACAGTGTGACCATTTTTTTAGAAGGAAACAGATTTTTTTTCTCCTAGTGTTTCCTAACTGACTTACGTAAGTCACGCAACTCTTCCACGTGCTCTTGAAAAGTGTTGAAAAGTTGAAAATGTTCCAGGGTGCTCACGGGATCCACCTTCAGCTAGTGATAGAGAGGAGGCAGAGAAGTGGATGAAACTCTATGAAATAGATGAATTAAACACAGTGGGACAGCCTGGTTGTCCTTTTCTGCAGCATTTCTTTCTTCTATTGCTTCAGAATAATTGTAGTGATTTCATTGGAGTTACTCCTCAGGCAGAGATACCAGTCAGGCGTCATTATGGTGGTCTTTGTCATGCAGGTGAACTTGTAGGTGTTATCAACCAAACTGCTTTAAAATACCACAAAAGTGTCTCTTTCTTTTATTATTATTATTTAAAAGTAAAACCTAATATCCATTTAAAAGAAAAATCTTACATATTGCCTCATGGTTTAGACTCAGCTGAATATGAATCCATAAGGTTTTGCACTTAGTTTTGCTGGGAAGAGGTCTTTTTGCTACCTTAACCCCTAGTTCTGCTGTTAACCTGGAGCCTGCGGGATAAGTTTATTGTTTCATCTGTCACCTCATTTGGATCCTAAATGGCTATGTCACCTCATAGAGTACAAAATAACAATAGAAAAAAAAAGAAAATAATAATACTGAGCAGAACTTGTATTATAAGGGAAAGTGAAAGGAACTGGTGCTTCTAGTCCCCAGGGAGGGGAGAGGAAAAAGCAATACAATGGCTGAGCAGTACAAGCCAAGCGCAGGAAGAAGGTTGCTGTTTATGGGCTTCCTAGGAGTACCTACATAAAGCTCAGTGTAGTATGAGAAATGCAATAATACAGAAAGAAAGGAGAAATCGATAGTTCTAAATATAAATTTGTGCATAACAGAATTGCTGCACAATGCTTTTGTCTAAGGGAGTTGTATTTCCTGGTTTAGTAAATGGTACTTTTGGGGTCACCAGAAATTCTGTTTCCCAGATTAACAACACAATATTATTTTCTTAGTCCATGTTGTACACTTGCCAGAAATGCCATCTCCTCTGAGTCTATGTTCTGAACTCAGGTGTTTGTTTAACCCAGCTTCCGGTATTTTGGAAAGACTGCTCTCCCTGCTGCTCATACTTGAAACAACCTTGGTTATAAGTGTTTCTTATTTTCCCAACCAGTAAAGAATAAAGGACAGAAGACAAGACCAGGTCTGCTGTTTTCACCCCATTCTTGAAAAAAACCCCAACCATTTAAACAGGGAACATCTCTCAAGAGCCTTCTGTCTTGTACATTCATTTATGCTGGTACAAAGCAGGAGAAAAGTGCTACATATTGTGGTGGGTCAAATTTGATGCCCAGCATGCACTTGGAGAATAAGTCTTCTGTAGGGACTAGTTTTGAAGGGACCTAGATGTTCTTCAGAAGATTCAGGTTTTATTTCTAATCCTGCCTTTAGGAAATGTGCATGCATCTATTTGTGTTTATTCATAACTTCTTGTATTTAAGAGTTAAGGAGAGAAAGACTTTTTACCTGTTATTGCCAAATAATGTGCTTCATACAAATAGGGCAACTGCTTTCTTTCACCATCTATAATGACCAGGTATCCACCACAGAAACCTGTAGAAAGCAGGCATGAAAAAGGGCACCAAATATAGGTGAGCCCGTGAGCTACATTTACTAGCTTTGGTTTGTAATGATGCTTCTGTCCAAGGGACAAGGGGCTTTGGCCTTGTGGGAAGCTTGTCAGCACAGCTGTTGGCCAGAAGACTCTAGTCAGACTCCTGCCAAGGTGCTGGCCAACATCTCCATGTTCCCATCAGCCTGTGGGTAGCAAATGGTGATAGGCATTTGGCTTAAGGGCTTCTCAGCTTCTGCTGCCAGGAAGTGTGAAGATTTTCTGTTCCTTCTCTTGACTAAACGTCGCAGAAACACTGGCGGCCATAGGTGGAGCTTTGACAAATGTCTGATCCTCTTCCTTCTCTTGCATGTTTCTGTCAGTACTTCTGAATCCTACTTCTGCTGCAGTAACAGTTTTCTTAAGCAATAGTGGCAAAAAACACCCAGCTGAACCCCAAAACACACCAAACAAGCAGTCCTCCTGCTCCTCTGTCCCTGAACTCTGGTAAGGCCATACCTGGAGTGCTGGAGTCCACTTTTGAACTACCCAGTACAAAAGGTAGATAGATGTACTGGACAGAGTCCAGTGAAGGGCTACAAGAATGATTAAGGAACTGGAACACCTCTCCTGTGAGGAAAGGTTGAGAGAGCTGGGGCTGTTCAGCCTGGAGAAGAGAGGCTCAGCACGATCTCATCAATGTGTATACATACCTGAAGGGAGGGTGCAAAGATGATCGAGCTAGGCTGTTATCGGTAGTGCCCAGTGACAGGACCAGAGGCAGTGGACAAAACCTGAAACACAGGAGGTTCCTTCTGATCATCAGGAAACACTTTTCTTTGCTGTGAGGCATGACCCTTGGTTAGTTAACCATTCTCACTTACTAGTAATAGAATTGCTCATAGTTTACATTATTTATTTCTATGTACTTTGACAAAGTAAGAAGGAACAAACTCAAAAATGTTCGCAGTCTGTGCAGGGGTCACTGCGGAGGTTTCCTTTTGGTTCATGTTGAGGTGTTAGCTTGGATGCTCCAACAGCTACAAACTGTGTATCTGGAATTAATCTGGTTTATTAAAAGCAACGTACTGTTGCCACACTATTGGTGTAGTTTCACTCAGTTCTTCAGATGCTGGTGGGCCTAACAGGTGTCCTTGCTGGAGAGGACTTGCTGCTGGTCAGGGAGATTGAGCACTGACAGTTTATCTTAACCTTGCAAATACAGACTACCTCACTGAAAATGAGGTGCTCTGCATGTGTTTCTCTGTGTGTATGTGTTCATGTATTGATTTAATATTTATCAACCTTAGTAGTTTGTTGTTGAAAAGTGGTAAGTCACCAGAACATGTTGCAGATTTTCACATGGACTTTGTTTTTTCCAAAATTTCTCTTGAGAGAAGCATTTTATTAAAGACACACTTTTTGAAAAGCTTCAAGCACCTTTAATTACTTAAAGTAGCAATTTGTCCAAATTACAATATTACACTGGAACCACTTCGAAAACATAAGAGCTGAAATGCAAGCTAGACTGTGGATGTGATTTATTCCAGACAGAATTAAGTGAAGCCTTCACATCCAGACATTCCTATTTTTTGAATATTGTTCAAAATCTAGGCCCAGACATGAATCTTGCATTGGAAGGTTGACCGATTTATACATATATCACTGGGGGTTATTTAACAAGGTTTGACTGGACCTGAAAGGCAATGACTGTGAATAGAGAGAAGTTAAGGATTTTCTGGAGATGGCCCTGAGTTCACCTTGCATTTCACAAATACAGCCTGCAGAAGAGGCCGCAGACTGGCTTATACATGCAAAACCAATGCCAGCATTGTAAACGCAGCGCGTAGCAAGTGTGTTGGGTGAGCAGAGTGTTCCTTTTCTGTATTTAGCATAGTTAAACAAGACTATGGTTTGCTTGATGTAAAGGTAGCCTTTTCTTGATTTTAATATTTATTTTTTATTTTATTATCTCAAATTTGCAGATAAATAAAGATATAATAATCTGAATTTAACCCAAGACAAGGGATATGTTTTAATATGTTTGCTCATTGTACCTTGCCAGCCCAGCATAAAGTCAAGAATACAATACCTAAAGTTAGGCATATTTTTAAGGACTATACTGAAATGAAAAACAGATCTGCGTGACTTCATCCTCTGGGTACTTTCACTGCTTTCGACCTGATCTGAAGCCCACAGAAGTCAGTGGGAGCCTTTTTATTTATCTGCAGTTGGCTTGGATTGGGCTCTATCTTAGTAATGCCGTTATGTCAGCAATAATATTTCAGGAAGCTGTGAAAGGCAGCTTGATAAGGTGGGAGAGAGCAGGCAGGACTCAGAAATCACTGTGTCAGGCTAGGCTGTTCACGCAGGCTTAACCATTGTTCAGAAAGCACAGAGCGCTTTGGAAAAACAGATCTGCTTCTGCAAATTGCTTGGGGATACTGAAGTCAAAGAGCATCCAAACATTGCTTTGTGAGTGGCCTGTACTGCACACTGAGTTAATGTTTCTTTATATATGGAAAAATGCTATAGAATTCTCTTCTGGGCCTCATGGAAAAAGTAAACCAACAGGAACGTTAATTGTAACCCCCTTCTCAGATGCCAGGAAAGAGTCCTTGAGGCTGCCATACTCTGACAAGATATTCTGCTGAGGTCAAGAACATGGGTTTTTTTTCCCCTGATCTGAGCTTTCCACCTCAGGCAAGAAGAAAGGAACTCAAATCAGTTGGGAGAAAATAGGAAACAAAAAATACCGGCGCTCCGCTTGTTAATTCACATGAAACTGGGATACATGTGGGGAAAGGCTTGCGCCTTTCCTGCAGTCTTCATGGTTGCAGGGAAGGGCCCCTTGCCTCTCTGCCTGGGAGATGGATGGAGGCGGGTGACGGTGCCAGGCTGGCTCTGCTCTGGGGGCAGTACAGCACGCTGCGGGGGGCGCAGGTGGGGCTGGGCTGGGGCCGGGGTATGCAGAACTTCACAATGACCCAGACGTTATGAACTTCTGCACATTGGGGTATTAAGGATTACATCCTTAAGTGGCTTAGCTTTGAAGACAGTAAGTATGGGCAAAGAGGACCTCGGAAACCCCTGGCTCCTGGTTCGCTTTTGTTCCTGAGCTGGGAATTAAGCCTGGCTCTACTGCCCTCCACGCGGCTCAGACTGGAAGTGGGAAAGGATGCCCTGTACACAGCAAGGGGAAGAGGAAATCCCTGACCACATGACTTTGTGCAGATGGTCTTAGGCTTCTTGCATAATCCTATGCTTTTGTTTGTTGGGAGGGACCCCACCTCTCCTTTGCCTGAGTGTAACCATGTGTAGGAGGCTCAGTAGGGGAATCTTGCTGATTTAATTATTCCTTATACATTGTTTGCCAGCATATGGGACAATTGAGCCCGTAATAATCAATCTTGCATGCTCTCAGACAGGAAAATGCTACGTATGATCTAAGCTGCATGCTGAAATGTGGTTATTGGAAATGAATTTTATGGCTGAATAGGCCGGCATCGTGTTGTCTCTTTGCTTTTTTGGGCTTTTAGTTATTTATTCACAATGTCATGCCGGCAAAATATTTTATGTCTTTCCATTTAGCTCACTGACTTAATCTTCTGCTTCTGGAAATGTTTATACACAGATGACAAAATATAGATTCTCTATGTAAACTAGTGACTTACTTTTTGTTTATGTTAATTGAAAGGCTTATCTCTGTAGTATCTTTTTAAAGAATGGGAAAGGAATTTCCTAAATGCCTATTATATGCATTAAGGTAATTTATTTTTGCTATTTCTTATCCACATTGTTTCTGTTCCTAATCAACCACAATAGTACTAATTTTGGAGACTTCTCCTTCCATTTGTCCTTCCATCAAACTGGCAATTCCCTATAGATGTTGTGTTCCATATGGATAATCTACTAAATATTTACATGCCTTCCCTTATAGCCTTTGAATGCATTTGTAAATCTCTTTCTTCTCAGACATGGTCTGTGTTTTGGTAATTGCAGGCGTTTGTAAGTACTACACTAACATTCCTCACAAAGTTTACATGAGGAACTTTGTTCAGGTGTTACGGTTTTGAAGGGATTCCAAATCTGAGAGGTCTCCTTAGGCTTTGAAGAAAACAAGACAGTCCTGTTGATTGTAAGACTGTTGCGTTTTTCCCATGTTCAGAAAAGTTGGGGTTGTGTGACATAATTACTGCCACAGAGCATGTTTGATTACTGTTAAGATAAGTGACTGAGAAATAATCCATCATAAGTAAAGCTGCTGTTATTCTGTTTCCTTACTGGTAGTGTTCCCCTTCATTTCTACAGATATTAGAAGTGGAAATATCTTTGAATGATCTGGCTCTTTGAGTGTCATTTGTCTGTAACCTCTTGTGCTGCTACATTAGTTTGTTTATACCTGTCATCTATCATATGGCAGATAAGGAGAAAAATGAATAAAGTTGTTTTGTCTCCCCCTCCCCATAACTTACTGTGTGTTGTGATGTTTACTGTCGCTCACGTAATGTTCAGGCTTGAAACAGTGTGTTTCAAATTTCTCTTTAATGTAATTTACTTGTTTATGTCATTTGGTAGGTGCAGTGCTTATCAGCAACATATGTCCTCTTTGTTTAAACTGAGGTTTTTAAAAAATGTTGAGACGATATACTGTGGTGTGTATCTTTGCAGAAGCCGGCACCCTCCGTCTTTCATTGTGTGGTGGGGATAATAGAAGCCTCTTGCCTACTTAACTCGTGATTAAAATGGGGCACATTGTGATGTTCTCCTCAATTAGCATGATCGGCTCCCAGGGAGCAAGGGAACCCTGGCTGTGGTGGTTCGCATTTTCCTCTTTAATGAATAGAAAGAGTCTTTTGAGAATTGCTAAATAATTCAGACCATTAGGAACCTGTCAACTTAAACAATGCTCCCTCTGACCAGAAAAATGGTTGTGAGCAGTTGGACACCCTGGCAGATGTTGAACTTGTTCTCATTGTTCGCTCTGCTTCAGGCAAATAGCTTTGCAGCCACTTAGAGGATTTGTGCATCGCTGTGTTCAGGCAGTGCTTGTGGATGTAATCAACACATGTTAGACAGGCTTCTTCTAGCTTTTATACCCCAGTATTTCTTCTAGTTAATTTAATGATATTGTAATAAGCTGCTAATATTGCCATTTACCACTTTTAGTAGGTTTGCCAGCTACCTATAATGAGAAACAACAATCAAGGCTTTTTTTTTTAAAAAAAAGGCAAACAAACAAATCCCCCCTCTCCCATTTGATGACTTTAATATTCCTTCTGTTATGTTAATTCTTTACTTTGCATTTTGAAGGGCTTTTTTGCAAACAGGAGAATTAGAGGTATTGTCAAGCAGAATTTGCTGTATACTCCTATAACCCCAGGATCTGAAACTTTAGGGGAAACATTCATGTCTTCCTATAAAATCCTATGCATACGCAGGACTACCGTAGTTAAAATTCATTATGCAACAAGATCTATTTTACATGCTTTTTGGTACATGCTATTGAAGAAACACTGATTTGATACAATTTTCTTAGAAATTGTCATACTTATCCTTCTTGATCATATATTTATGTCTGCAGATTTTTCTAACTTAATTGATGAAGCAATGATCAGTATTATAATGAAAACTTATTCGATGCATTTAGTTAGAAAACAACCCCTTAAAGCTTCCCATCCCCCGGCAACTGTTTGCGCTTCTGTCTTGAATGGGTGATAGCAAATAGTCAATCTTGCACAAACGATTAGCTGTTCTGTTGGATCAGTTAATGGAACAAGCTATGGTAGTAATGCAATGTGAAATAACATCTGTGCTTTATAAATATTTATGTTGTAAGATCTCCTAGTATATTCTTGTGACAAATGACTCCACCTTCAAATATTTTTACATGTTTAATAGATGTGCTTTTTTTAGTGGCATGTGTGAAGGCTTCAGGTCTCATTTTTTAACCTAATGCATTCAAAAAAACTTTACACTCATATTTTTGTGAGATTTGTCCAAGTTTTAGATTGTTGCTCCTGTGAAGTAACAGTCCTAAATTGAGAGCATTTTACACCTATCTGTTGTAATAAAAGAACTGTTAATTATAGCTTAGAATATACAGTTACCTAGTTAACTAAAATAACCTGTTACTGTCCATTTGTCCGTTGTGTATTGAAAAAGTGTATAAAAAAAAAATGTATCACTGAAGTAGAGCGCTTGTCAAACAAGATGCATCAGTTCTGCTCTAGTGATACAGAAAGTAGCAAATACTGCTGGAAGGGCTTCCTGTCTTGATCCTGTGAATCAATGAATCAGTGTTTCTCTCTCACTTTTTGGGATTTTTTTTTTTTTTTTTGCTTTTGTTTTTTTAAATAAAGCTTTTACTGTTATTTCTAAAGAAAAAAGACTATTAAAAAGCATGAGCTTCTGAGGCCATGCAGGGCGAGCCTCTCTGTAGCAGTAGCTACCACTGCTTGTGGGGACCACGTTAGTCTCAGAGGTCGTCATGTGAGGGCATCATTGGTCTTGGATGTTGCAACAGTGACCCTGGCAAAACCACCCCCTGATTTTATTGCTGATCACAATGTTATACAGTGTGGGATACCCCTTTGGTCTGTTGGGGGTATCTGTCCTGGCTGTGTCCCCTCCCAGCCTGTTGCCCACCCCAGCCAGCTCGCTGGCAGGGCAGAGAGAAGTGGAGAGAACATTGATGCTGTGCCAGTGCTGTTCTGCAACAGAGAAAACACTGGTGTGCTGTCAACACCGTTTTGGTCACAAATCCTAAACGCAGCACCGTAGGGGCTGCTATGAAGAAAATTAACTCCATTCCAGCCAGACCGAGTGCGGGAGTAGTGATCGATCATTGCAGGCCAGGCTTCTCACATCCAGTGTGCTTAGTCATCTAAATTGAGGAGATGGGTTTGCTGCATAGTTCATCTCTTTTTCTCTCCTAATTGATTTCCTGTTTTCCAGTAATGCTTCTGCCACATGCCCTGCCATCATGTGATCATGCTTTATCTTTCTTCATTTAATTATACTGGAATTAATAAGACAGTAACCAGAGGCACTATATATTCTCTATAACTGACTTGAAAATAGATTGTAACCACAAATAGTAAGCCCATGTCTACAGCAGTGCTAAAGAACCATGCAACATAAAAATAAAGGAAAAATTTCATCTTGCTTTAAACATCAGGTGTGGTTTATTGAGTGCCTTAAATGTCAGTGTGTTCTCCCTGTTTGGACGCTGGGAAAACCCATTTGAGAGGCACACGAGGTGCATGTGAAGTGGCTGGACAGCAGCCCCTCTCCCCTGCTGGGCTGGGCAGGGCTCGCTGGCTCCACAGGGGTGTGGGGATAGGGAGCATCCTTTTGATCTCTTGTATTACAGCATTGCACAGGGAGAACAGGAGCTTCTGGCAGGTAGTAGCCACTTAAGACATTGGAAGTCTCTGTGATAGTTGAGAATATAAAATTGTGCTCATCTGCGTAATTTTTAATTGTTTAACATTTATTCTGACCTATAGCCAGACCTGTTAGATTTGTGTTGATGCTGCTGTTCTGTAAGTGAAATGGCCTGCTGGGATCTGTGAGCTCTGGCGAGAAGGAACATGCTAACACATGGGGTCCTGTTTATTCTTTTCCCAAACTCTTCTGAATCAGAATTAAATAATGAATGACCTCAATTATTTTTGTCCTTTTCCATCTGACAAACATTTGGAGATGAGACCAGGAAGCCGAGTGCATGAGCACTGGTTTGCAGAATTGAGAAGTTCTCAGGAATTGAATTGACTTCTAGAGGAATTTCATATGGTGTAAGGTTTCCCGTCACTGCTGGCTGAATGGAAGATAGCTGCATCTCTTGTGCAGTTTCCTTCAAGGCCAAAGATACCAAGGATGGACCTTGAGTACAGTTTAATGAGAGTATTTCTCTAGCAGATGTTGTGTGATTCAGATGTTTTAGTTGTGAAATAAACAAGGCTTTGAAACTCATCTGTGTTTATTATCATGTTGACAATAACATGTAATTATTTTTTAGCAGCTTAGTTACGCTTAGTGTAGAACAACTTCCCAGCTTTCTTGAGAGCTACATAGAGGTTTCTGATTTGAGGAACCCAGTTTCCTACTTCAGACTTATTTAATTCCTACACATATTCTGTTTTGGAGAACACGCGAACATGTTTGGGATTTCATGGGGAATCTCGGTACACATCTGCCATTCTGTGGTTAAGCTGTGATCGGCAAGACACTGAAATCTCTCCGTGCGTGCCCATCCAGTGCCTGTGTGTTGAGTGTTGGCTGAGGCACCTTATGAACCAGGGATTTTCACACAGCTCAGCTGTACCACTGTCAGGGAGACAGGCAGGAGAGGACAAGAGGCAAAGTGGAAAACTGGCCTTTCAGAAACAGACTGGACTGTGTCTAGGAAAAAATATTTTATAGAGGTGGCATATGTTTAGAAAAGTGGGCTGACTTTAGGGAAGGAGATGTGTCATCATCTTAGCACGAATGCTGGGCACATGTGCATTTGCTGTGTTTTTCTTAGTGGTTTTCTGTTGCTTAGAAAACAAAACAGTGACAATGGGAAGTCTTAGTACTTTCAAAGTGAAATCTAGATGATTTTGTAGTGTAAAAGTAGTGTAAAATACAGGTTAAAATAGCTGTCTAATTTTGATAACTCATTTATCTCCATCTATAAAAATAAGTTCTTGGCTTTAAAACATTCTGTGGAACACATTTAACATGCAGCCTTTGTAATTTTTTTTTTTAATCTAGAGTCTTTATACAGCCAACCTGCTATCTAAGCCACAACTTTTCTTTTTAATTCCGCTATGGACTTCTCTGTGCAAACTACAGTTTATTTATACTGCAAAACAGAGATGTTGAGAGCCATTAGGCTAGTAGAGACATGCATTAACACAAGCTACAGAGCTTCCTTTTACTGTATTGAAATACCCTTTAATTTCCTGTGCGACCTAGCAGCTCTGTAGAAAATGAAGATAATGTTACCCTTCTCTTTCCTGGCAATGTTGTGATGATACATTTGTGGAAGATTGTAAGGCACATAAATACTTCATGTAGTAATAAGAGATCAGTCTGTTGTGCTCAGCATGCAGCTTGCCTACTTCTTATTGAACTCCAGAGAATATGTCATGATCAGGTTGTCCCAAATTGATAACGGTAAAGCAGCAGGTGAGAAAAAGGGGATGAGGTGGGTGTGGAGACTCCATTTTGGGGGTGTACTAAAGAAGGACCCTCATGCTGTATCCTGTGTGATAGACTGTACCAAAGCCCTGTCAGCCTGCCCTGCGTGCTCCCCAAGGAGCTACTTGAGGAGCAAGGCAGGAGGAGCCCCATGGTCAGGAGGAGGCACCCGCAGCAGCCCTGCGATGTAAAGCTCTATGTAAGTCAAGCAGACGTCAGGAAAGCATGCCTTCAGCATGTGATGTTAGTGTGCTAAAAGTGATCAGTGAAGTACGTTAGAGGTGGAAGCAAACCCAAAAGAACATGAGGGGTATCGACTGGAGTCCTGAGACCAAATTTGGTGAGTGTTGGTTGGCTTGTCACAAAAAGTGAGAATGCATTGATGAAACTGGCTGATAAAATCAGGAGACATAGTAAATACACAGGTAGATTGGAAATAATGTAATAAACAGCCGAATGACCTGTGGGACTGGAATGGTAAAATGCAGTGAACTTGAAGAAGGGAGAAAGTACAGGGTTGAGTGCTTTGCACTGATCACAAGAATGCCTGTTGTCATTTGGGAGTCACCCTCTGAAAATAAAAGAGGAAGGGAACGAACAGATTTATTACCCATTGTTGAAAGATTGTGAGGCACTACTGTGATTCAGCTGGGTCCCAGGTTATGTCAGTCCAGGTATTTTTCATTGAGTTAGGGAAGAATTAGTTCTGAATTACTGAACAGGGTGCTACAGAGACATCTTTGGGAATAGTGTTTATAATTCTGAACGTTCACCTTCAGGAAAGATAAATTCAACAAAACAGGTGGTGATGAAAGGCTTCTGGACTGGTGGAGGGCTGCTCTTATCTAAGGAATCATTTGAACATCGTTTATTTAATCAGCTAAGAGGTGGACTTGTGGGGGAAATGCAGTACAATGTGAGAGATGGGGGGTGTGACCAGAGGCCAACTATTGTTCGTGAGAGAGACCTGGTGGTTTGAGTTGTGAGCTGTCATTGCTTCCATGTCAGTCCCAGGATTTGGATCTGGCCTATCAGTGAAATAGTTGGACCACAGCAATGCTAAGTGAAGAGAAGATAATTGTACCATGAACAGGAAAAAGAAAATAGTCTGCTTTTCACAGAGAGCAAAGTTGTTACCAGAACAAGCAGATGTGAAGCCCCCAGATGTATATTTAGTTGTAGAATTAGGAGTACAGACATAAGTCACATACTGCTCTATTAGGTTTTACAAAACCCAACCTGTGGAACTCGCCTCCAGAAAACTTAATTGAGGTCATAGTATTCAGAGAAGGACTTGACCTTTGCCATGATAAGGAGAGCATATTCAGTGCTGGTATTGTCAACTTGTGAAGTTTGAGAAGAGATCCAAGTTGTTGTTTTCCAGTGGAGGAGTTAACTATAACTGGGCTTCGGAGATGAAACAAAATTTTGTTCCAAATTATTCCAAAACTGCTGGGTTATGGAGTTTCCTCTGTAATGAGACAGGATAGTGGACACAGTGAAACAGAGGTTCACTTTAAGGTGGCAATTCCTATGTTACTATGCAAATTGTTATTTCATTTTTGTGGACATAAATATTGCTTTGGGGCTTTTGTGTGTTACTAATGATTTCTATTACAGTATTCACATGTTTCTTTTCAATTGAATACATCATCTGCAGTCTAAGTTCACTGTATTTTCACACTTGGCACTTGAATGTGACCCTGCGATTTTATTAGAATATTTGAATAAATGCCTTGGTTTTGGCTGAGTTTGTTCACCAACTGTTGCTGCAATCAATGAAGTGTTGAGCTTTTCTGATAATAAAGCAATTGTTCATATGCCTAACCCACAGATTTAACAGCCTGGCTCCGTATGTTGAAACTTGGGGATATCATTTGCATCTAAAGAGACCCATTTTATCTGAGGCCAGTTATTAAAAAACAACTAATCCTTTCCATAGGATAGTATAAAAAGTCTGACAAAAGCAGCGAGGAAGAGAGCGCCAGAGTTTGCGGTTGTATACATGATGCCGTTGTGCAGAGTCGTTAAACACAACTGAGAGCCACTCTTAAGAGCAGGTTTTCATGACTACAGCATTCCCACTGCGGTTTGGGGAGTTATGTTTTTGCCAGGGCGTCTCACATGGGGATGTTAGGAATACCTACGCCCTCCTAGCAAGTTTTTAAAAAAAACAACCTGAAAAAAAACCACTTAAAAGACCAAATGAGAAAAAAAGAGGAGGAGACCCTGGAGCTAACTTCAGGCAAGCAAGCCCCTGTCCATTCAGCAGCCTTCCGAGCAGCTTTCCTGTGGAAGCAGCCTGGAGGCTGAGGAATGCGGGGTCAGACAAGAGCTCAGTCACAGCATATTCTCTGGCGGCTGCCCGGCATCGTGGCGGGCCGCCCCGCATAATCGTTTCGGGCGGCCCATGGAAAACCACCCTCTGGTTAAGTCTGCATCATGCTGCTCCACCAATGAAAAAAATTGAACGGGAGGAGGGTGTGTAGCCTGCAGACAAAAATACATCCAGCCTCGCATAGGATCTGTTTTTAGTTCCTAACGGCTGAGTGTTTTGAAGTGTTAGGCATAGTTTCCTGGCGTGCCCAGGGCAAGGGAGAGTCTCCGTGCCTGCATGTCCGTGTCCCCGTGGCAGAGCTGGGGTAGCCGGGAGGCTGAAGCTGGTGCCCTGGGGAAGGTAAGCGGGAGCGGGAAGGGGGACTCGGGCCAGGGAGGGAGATGCTGGGGGAGAGCAGTCAGTCCTCTGCTTGCCAGCTGTAGGCCAGACCTGGAGAACTGAGACAAGTAGGGACAGACTTGGGAAGCCTCTGAAGGCAGAGGGCAGGGCGGGCTGCTGCAGTGCCAGCACTTGGAGCCCCTTGCTGCCTCTGCTATTGCTGGCTGTGCCCAAGATGGATGTTTTTTCTCCAGAAAACAGTTCTTGGTGGTCATCTGTCAAACTCAATTGCCTGAATTGCTAAATAAACCACCGCTAGGATCATTTTACAGCTCTGCTCTGATGGGGCTGGATTTTTTAAGGCAAAGTATGAGAAAGTATGTTTGAGAGTGCTACAGTTTCTGCAACATTCAAGTGACTTCCAATAAAATATGATTAATAATCCCTCTGAATATTTTTCTCTTTTATTATTCTTTCTATTCTCACTAATACTTTTAAGTAACTTGCAATAAATAAACAGTGTACCCAAGCAAGGGTTGTGTATTTGTGAAGTGTTAGAAGAAAACGTTTCAATCAACACTACTACTACTACTGAACTGGGATGGTATGGAAAACCAGAGCTTCTGCATCTGGCGGAGGTAGGTGCTGCACGGATTTTGATCTTTCTACATAGATTTTAAAATACTACATAGATTTTTAATACATAACTACAAACAAATTGTGCAAATGCTATGTTCTGTGGCGCAGAAAAAATAAAAAGAGAGGGAAATACCCAAGATATGGAGAAGTGACCTCCCTCCCTGCGCCCCCCCCCCCCCCCCCCCCCCGTTTTTTTCTTTCAAGAGGAGGGTGATTAATTGTTTGTGCAATGCAACCAAAGTTTCCTACTTTGTTTATGCTTGTTGCTGATGTGGTCACGGAGTTAATTTTGTATACTGGTGACTTCATTCTGGAAATCATGCATTTCTTTCCCTTTAGGGTGGATGATCCAATAAAATTATACAATGTATAGCAAATTACTAGTTAGAGGCAAAGGATGGAAATTTTTTTTATCTGATACCCTTCAACAGGAAAGGGGTATCCACATACCATGGAAGAGAGGACTCTCTGAATAGGACATTCTGTAGCTGTGAAGCTACAAAGCAAGTGTTTTAGTGGGGAAACCTAATCCTCAGTGTACTTTTTTATTCTTTTAATGTGTGAGTAACATGCTGGTACTACAGGGGTGCAGGAAAGGAAGCCCTTAGCTGTGTTACTGCTGTAGGGCTCTTGGCATGCAAAAATCAAGATCTGCTTTTAATTTTCCAAGGCACTGTCTGAAGTTTACTTCTGGTGTCTAACTCCCAGATGCTCTGTCCTCCTCAGCAAGCCCTAGGTCTGAAGGTGGGAAAGCCTTTACTTTGGAATCGACACCCTCGGGTGTTTATGAATGTGTAAACTGAGAAGTAGGAAAGACCATGCTAAATGCAGTGTGGTTTCCCCCTCCTGCTTGTGGAGCAGGCAGTGTAATAGGCGGCAGGCAGGGAGTCCCGCAGCTGTCCCAGCCCCTGCCCTTCAGCCCGAAGCATGCTGTCCTGCTAGGTGCTACTAGTTGTTTTTCTCTGATGCCAAGAGTTAAGAGTTGGTCCAAAGTTCTTGGAAGTTGTTACACCAAAAGGGGTCTTTGGGGGCAGAATGGGTTATGTTCCTGCTTATCCTTGCTGCAGTTTGCTTCTCCTTTTGATAGGGTCTATGAGGCTGCTCGGGGTATGGTGTTGTAAACTGTGTCCTAATCCAAGAACAACCTTCCTCCTACCCTCCCCAAAGCTGATTTTTTGGCACCTACAGTTTTGGGTGGGTATGCATGAGAGAATATCCCTGTAGCTGCCTTCTGACTATGGTTCTGTTTGATACCGTGAGCTGGTTGCTGCTGAAGTAGACAGGAGAGAACAAGGGTAGGTGTTCCTGGTGGGGACTTGGGAATCCCAGTTTGGCCAGAAAACACCAGTCTCGCCTCCTGTTGTTATCATGAGTAAGGAGGGCAGAGGCAGAGACCTCTTCAGGAGTTTGTCTAAATTCAGGTGGGAAGTCTGCAGACCTGCGCTCCATCTCTGAAGTGTCATTACTCCACAAACCAGGCCAGGCAGTGAGGCTGGAGCTGAGGCTCCCTGCTTGGAGCATCTTGGCTCCTTTCAGGTTCACCATCCCTGCCTGAGGCCCCAGGCCTTGAAATCCCTTGAAAGCACTGTTAATCTGCATCAGGAACTGCCAGTATGCTTATGCCAGAGTAGGTGGAGAAGAAAAGACCTTTCAGATCACTTGAGTTCATTTCCCCTTCAAGGGCAGGAAACAGACCTTTTGACATATCAACTCTTTTAACTACTGCAGCTACTGCATTAAGCCAAGATGTTAGCTGGCATTCCTGGTTGTTGGGGGTTTTTTGGGGTTTTTTTTTTTGTTTTTTTAACAAGCTTAATGGCTTTTATTTAAATGGATGTGCACTTTAGCCATTGTGTATAAATTCAATAACATTTACAAATGGTGAAATTTGTTTTTCCTGCCAAAGAAAAGTAAGTCCCTAGAGATTTAGATTGTATCAGCACTGGTGTAATATGATAAGGATCTTCAGGCTTGACTCAACCTTGCATATTGTGCTAACTTGAAAGCTATAAAGCATAATTTAATTAAGCTGCAAATGTCTTGGACCTAGAACAATGGGTTGAGTAAAAGAAGGAGTCATGTCCCAAGTAAGGGATGTGTAATTCTGATGCTATGTATCTGTGATGCAGTGTAGACCTGTTGGGATTCATATTATTTTAAGAGAATGAACCAGAAGAGGAGAGTCCCATTCTGTGAAATTAGAAGTCTATATGCAATGTAGATATGATTTGTGGCATTAGAAGAAGTGTCTGGGGTCATAAGAACTTCTTATGTTTAATGAAAAAAGTGGTTGGTTTTAATGTGTTCTGTGAGCTCCCAAACAGTTCCTAATACAGGAGGCTAGAACTCTAAAGAGACTAATGAGTGAGCGAGGAATTCTGGCTTCAGATTTCATTTTTAAGGCAAAATAGTTCTATTTTTTTTTAAAGAAAGGCATACTTGTGGTGTTTTGGTTATTCATTCTTTGAATACAGTGGTATAAAATGCAAAGTATCCTGCCAGGAATACCACGGTATAATTATTATGGTATATTTTTGTAATAGGAATGTGATTGAGATTTCAGGAATAAGAAATCTGCTTCTGATTTGTGGAAGCATGTGTCCAAAGTGCGTGGTTCTAAAAAACACAGTAAATTGTTTCCAGTAAGAAACTCCACGTTTAATCCAGCTACAGTGTTGTGCTAACCTGCCTCCCTCGTTAATTTCGTGTATCCATCCATACACAGCCGTGCAGGAAAGCGAGGGCAGGTTCACATTCTAACAGTCTGTATTACTTTCATATTAAAAACCAAAGTAGATTAAAAGTTAATTAAAACTTCAAACCTGTAATTCTGTATCCCTGTAAGAATTCACAAAGCGCACTGATTCTTTGCAAAACTTATGAACACTTGGTATCTGAAAGATAGTTATATACAATTTCCAAGACTTTATAAGCCATTTAAAAAGGATGGTGTTTTAACCATTAGGTGAAGGGAATATAAAAGTAGTTTGAAAGAAAACATAGGAATTGCTCGGTTAATAACAAAAAAATGCCCCCCCCAAAAAACCCCAAAAAGCTTTTCCTGATGTAAAAACTCACTAATGTAGTTACTGTGCATCAAAGCCTGCAACATTTCTAAGCAGATCTGCCATTAAAAGAAAACAAGTTGGTCATATAAATGAGGGGGGTTTGTTTCTGTTTCCTTTTTTTTATTGCTCTGAAATACTTTCAGATTCTCCATTATCCCAGCTCCACTAGTCCTGCTGACAGTCTCCTGGGGTGCAGTTACGAACCACACACTCAGAGCAGCCACCTGTGCTCAGACTCCAACGCTGCCTCTTCTCCTCCCCATGCCTCCCCACTCCACTGTGCGCAGTCTGGAGGTGGCCATGTCTGCCCCCTCTGCAGCTGGGACTCCTTGCCCTGACCCTGTGGAAATACAATTTTCAAACACAGCAAAAAGCATACATGACTCTCTCCTCTTGCTTCATTACACAGGATATGCTCTGCCTTTTGCATATAAATACCCTTTGTATAACAAGTATTTATATTTCTGCAAGGTAAGTTGAAGCTGTGCCTTTCCTTGGCAGTCATTTATACCTGTGTGGATGGCTGTGAGGGACCTTGCTGGGTGGCAGGTACTCAAGAATTGGTCCTGTGCCCTCTGGAAAGGTACCGCAGTGGTGCAGATGACAATCCTTCTGTTAGTGAAGGAGGCCTGAAGAGGTTGTGACACGTGGTTACTGCTTAAGCTACAAATAGGAACAAAATACTTGATTAGCTTATTTCTTTCTTGAATAATTTTCTGTCCTTTCCTCAAGAACAGGTTGCCATAAAAAGTGTAAACCGTGTCCTGGTGTGGTAAAAAACTGAGATGATGTAGGCTTTTATTTTTTAGGGGTGAGGTAGCTAGCTCTAGCTTTTACCTATTTTCTATCTCTTAATCTAGCTTTTCTTTTAAAAGCCTTTTTCTTGTTAAAGACGGGAGGTTTTAATTTTAAGCTCTTCTGCTGCGCATACAGAGTTATTGTTCCTGGTAATGCTGAAGACTGTCATGAGTTCCTGGATTTCTTAATGAATCCTCACTCAGTGGTGCTAATTTGATGGGATGACGTTATCCTCATCTGGACCAATCCATACTGTTCTTTTTGTCACTTTTTTTTTTTGCCATTTTTGCACTGATGCCATGTTTAGTGAAGTGAGAATCAACTTCCCTGTACTTCATCCGCAGATTTTCAGGGAAACTTCAGCAGGGATTAAATGGTTTGTAGATCACTTGCATCTACCCATAAACGTTCATTGTCACCAGCCATCCAGAGGAATAAAGGCATCAAAATACATCAGAGAGATAGCTTTGGTGCATGTATTCATGTCTCATGAGGGTAACTTTTTGACCCAGGCTAAAGCTTAACATTGCTAGGGCTGACATTGGTTGAGCTCTTCCAACATCCTGAGCGGCAGGATTGTCAGTCCCAGTGGGGGAAATCTGCTGAACCTCGTTAGGAAGATACTACCACAGTCTCTTCCCTTTTTACAACTGGTATATGGCCACTGCCTGATGCTGGCTGTGGTTGTGGAGCATTCAGTCTATTTAATGGCTCTGTGCTTGCCCCCTGTCAGTCTGGAGCTTGCCATTTTCTGACCTGTAGTTTTAGAGAGTGTCAGCCTGGTTACTGTGATGATACTGGAAGTATAATGGCTCGCAGCGGTGAAATCACGTTTGGCGTGTGTTCCCACTGTAGCAGGAACAACCAGCGCAGGAGCCTGTGTCTCCCTGGACTCAGGTCTCCCATTAATTCATAATATAATAATTCCTTGTTGTATCTCATAAGCAAACCTGGTACTAGGATATTATTGTTACTGTTCAGTTTTGCTTGCAATATGGTTTGCAAGTCAAGTTTTATAAACCTTTATTTTGAGAGATTAACACTGGGGAGGAAAGCACCTGTGCGGCTGTCGAGCACTGCTTGTATGTGTGCTCACCTTAATCTTAAGAAAGGCATTTTCCTCTCTAGCATTTATAAAGCAGTCTAGTTGTGGTGGTATTAGTGAGGGAATATAGGTGGCAGGCACTTCTCTGGAACGGCTCCTGAGCTCGTCATGTTTGTTTTTGGGAGCCAAAAAGGTCTAGGGGAACTTCATGTGGAGAAAACCCAAGGTGGGGAAATACATTTTTAGCTCTGGGGTTATGATTTGCGTTTAATTATTGGGTGTGGTGGGGATGGTGGGGTTCCTGGATTAGTATGTTTGTGTAGCTGTGTTTTTTGAATGTGTCAAGGGGAACCAGGGTGAAGATTAAAAACGTCTTTTTTTTTTAGGAAACATGGGTATAATTGAAAGCAAATAAACTCTTAATAGTCATCTTCAGGCACAGTGACCTGCTTTCTAAATATGCTGATTATAATTGCAGAAAATATAGAAACGGTTTTGCTCACAAGAAGTATTCATCCCTCTGCATAGGAAGAGAGAAAAGCATGTTGTCTTCTGCGGTGGTAGGTTTCTGTGAGAAATATAGGGAAGGCTGAACTCCGTCCCCTGCACTGTAATTTCCAGTGCTTCCACAGTTCAAATGGCATAAAACGTGTGAGTGTTTGGAGCGAGCACAGCTAGAGCTTGTCCACGACCGCCCCGCTGCCCCAGTGTCACACTGCCTTTGGGCACAAGCCGACTCACTCTGCTCCCCCCTATTGTAATTAGCAGAAAGAAGATCACTCCACACAGGTGTGAGGCAAGGGGAAGGGCATCACAGCTGATTTTCAGGGTGACATTCTTTGTGCAGCCTCACAGATGCCCCCCATTGGTTATTGCAGCATGCGTAGCTTTCTGGATAGCCGGGATGCTGAGAAAAATCCCTTAGGGCTATTTCTATGGGATTTATTGATGGTTCTGTTGTACTGCTGATTCCTGCACAGACTGAGACACTGTTTTGTAGACATTGTACTCCGAGATAAATTTATTCATTCACCCATTATGTGACCTGCGTATTGGATCAGACACACACAATGGACCCTGGTAGCAGCAGCTTCAGCCTTGACGAATTGAATGTCTATCTTCTGAGGTGCATGACAGCAGCTTGCTCAGTACCTACTCTGTTAAAAGGATTACCTAACCATTGCACAATCACTATGGAGACCAGATGGTCTTTTTGCCTGTTTCTTTAGACAAATTGGGTTCAGTGTTCCCTTATGAATAGATATAAGCCCTTCAAAGCCCCCTTGTTGAATACTTTCTGCTCTCAGATGAAGAATTCTGAATGTAAACTCATTGCTTGTTTGTGGTCTGTGCCTCCTGGATCAAGGAAGGCAGTTTTGCTGGGGGTTCACGATTTGTTCAGCAGCTTGGAGCTTAGGAAGTTTGTGTGTTGTCTTCTGTTTACCTTAAATCGAAAGTCTTCTGTTCAGTCCATGTTGTATATGACATTTTAAAACTGTTCACATAAATGGGTGCACTTAGCAGCACAGGCAAATCAAACCTGCAAGGAAGAGATGTCTGAAATAGCAACCTTCCAAGTCATTAGAGAGGATAAGCAAGTTAAACAAATTTAATTTTTTTTTCCCCAGTGTAAGATGAAATTTATGTGACTTACCTGTTCTATCAAATATCTTTGTGATAACAGCCATGATTTTGTGTTTATAGGTCTTTAGCATCTCTAGCATGATCCAAAATGATCTATCTCTTCTAAGACATTTATTTGTTAACCTTTTTCTAGGCTTGCTGTTGAGACTGTTTTTAGTTCTAGTTTGCAACCTTTACCTTTGTTTTTGGTAAGATGAGCAAAATACTTAGGTTACCCGTGAATGCCTTTAAATATCTTCAAGGTTCTTACACAGTAAATAGCCACAACATGAGTCAAAATGAGCAAAACTCTGCGTGTTCAAATGAAGCAGTTATTCAATTGAAAATCATCAAGAGTAGCCACTGAATTTATGCAGAAAAGAGTGGGTTTTCGGAGTAGTGTGTTAAGAATGGTTTCTAGCTAAAATGTATGTTCCAAAACAGAACCTAAGGTCTTGCACAGCTTCTTTTCTGCAGTGTGTTTCAATCCCTAAACTGCTGTTGCATTCTGTGAGATTCAGCTTCTGTCCTTTCGTTTTGAGTTGTGCCCTTTGTGTGCCAGGTGAAGAGCCGATATGTTCAGAGGGTCAGGAAGAACTTGGGTCTTGTTGCCTCTGGATGTGTACGCAGTGCTTGGAGCTGACTTTTCCTTGTTTTGCTGGTATCTTAATTTAAAATCAAAACAAACCTGAAGAGGGAGGTTGCTAGGTGATTGGTGGAGTGAATTGCATGGTGGCCTTTCACTGCAAGGGTCATAGTTGGAATCCAGGCGTGGGGAAGATGCTGTGGGACATTGCTCTGATCAGTTTGGTCCACACTGTAATCACTGCACAATCCCGCCACCTGGAATTGGTCTTCCGAAAAGAAAACTGGAGTGAGCTCAAAGTTTACCCTAACTCGTCAGTGAGAGGGGAGAAGGCCAGATTTAGAAAATAAAACACTTATCCCAACAGTGACTTAATTGTATTAATTCAATGCCAGTTGTTAAAATGCGTTTATAAAAACATACGTCTCAAGTTCAGGAAGACCCTTAACCAGATGTCTCCATTTTTAACCATTTGTAGCTTCTGTCTGATTTTTTTTTTTTTTTTTGGGGTATTCATTTTGCTTACAGCTGGAGTAAAGTGTAAGTTCTATTTGACTGAAAGCGCTTTTTTTTCTTTCTGATGTTTTCTAGGAAGGCTGCATGCAACTTCATCCTGGTTTTTGGCAAGTCTAGCAGCTGGTCACGAAGACAATGCAGAGCAGGCTAACTGCTAACTGTGCCTGTGTTTAAGAGGGATCCTACAGGTTTGCTCTTCATTTTGTACTACGCTTTTCATCTAAAAGTGCTATGCGTTGGAAGTGAGGATGTTTTTATATATATATATGTAAACTCCAGAAGATAAGATTGTGCTTTCACAATGGCTTATTTTGACAAAGTTTTAATGAAGCTGCAGTGTATTCTCCTAAGAGTGGTAGTTCAAGATCCAACATGCAAAGCAGCATAACGCCAATGGAAAAAGTACAAACAGTGGAGATTCACTTCAAGTAACAAAATGAACAGGTTGACCTTTTTTACTTTGGGGTACACTTTAGATAAGGCCAAAATCTTCAGTCATCTCACTGGGGCAATTTGCTCTAGTGTGTGCTGTTCACTGGGAATTCAGTAAAAATCTGAAGAGTGTTTTACTAAGTGAACTATTGAAGCAGGCCATGCTGAATAACATAATGCAGTTTGGTGCTGTAATGGAAGATGAGGCTATTGGCTAACCAGGTTAATTTTTGTTTGTTTTTTTGACATGGGGTTTTGGTTTTTCTTTTATTTCTCCTGGATTGACTCAAACAAAAAGTTGCGGTTTGTGGAACAGTTTATTGAGGTAACACTTGGTTGCACAGAAACCAGTCAAGCTGAAACTGCAGTGGACTTGTCTCCTGGCAGAAGGGATTTCTCTGAAAATACAGTTCAATTTACATCTAAGTTATGATTATCGTGCTGTCTTCCTTTCATTATGCCATTGTTCTTGGGAGCCAGAGGTTTTTTGAAGTTATAAGAAAAGGATGTTGCCAAGGGTGTGGGTGGAGAAAGGTGTTGACATGTTTTCAATGGAGTTAGATTCCAGCTTTATAGCAGAGAGGTAATGAAGCATACAGAGAATAGGCTTTCCTAGCCTGCCCCTGAAGTAAGTTTGGTTATGAATTTAATGTTGTGAATGGCTATTTAATGGCTTTTTTTTGAAACAATTGTTTCATACCATTTTTTAAAAAGGCAGTTTCCTGTGTGGAGGGTAAAAATGGTCTGTTGCTTTTTGCTCTGTCTTCTAGCCATTGTTCCTAATGAAACTCTTCTTAATTTAGTGGAAAATGGGGAATTCAGAAAGCCAATACAGTCTTCAGGGATCAAAAAACCATGCAGCTGCTACAGCTGGTACCAAGCAGAAGCCTTGCTCTCTGAAAATTCGCAGCATTCATGCTAAAGATGAAAAGTCTTGCTCAATGCATGGATGGGGACATACCAGTAGTGGCTCAAACTACAAATCAAGGTCCCTTGCCAGAAGCTGCCTTTCACACTTCAAGAGTAGTCAGCCTTATTCATCTAGACTAGGTGACACTGTGGTGAAGGTCTCCAAAAGCAGTGCCCATGCCAAACACAAGACAAATGCCTCAGGAGACTACTGCCAAGGAAACAACACAGTGTTTTTGCCCGAGAATGGTTTGCACTATATTGGCCTTCAACCTGGAGGTAATCACACTGCCTCTCGAGAACGAAATGGACACATTTTAAATTGCTACGGAAAGAATGAGAGTCTTGCATCAGCCTCCCAGTCAGAGGACAGGAGGAGTCCAAAGGTTCTCATTAAAACACTGGGGAAGCTGGACGGTTGCTTGAGGGTTGAGTTCCACAACAGCAGCATCAGCAAGGTCCCGATGGAGGAGTCCAGTGGACAGGTCCAGTTGCTGAGATATTCACCTGCTTTGGAATCTAAGCCGAATAACCTGCTTGATGTCAGGAGGAACTCCAGTGCAGACTGCTCTTCAAGCCATCGTCTGTCACCTACTGGTTCAAGGCTTCAGTCCAGTAAAGGAAGCTCCCTCAGCTCTGAGTCTTCATGGTATGACTCCCTCTGGGGAAATGCTGGTGATATCAGTGAGTCGGATGGTCCGTATTTGACCAGGAGCACTCCAGATACAAGCATTCATGCCAGTTTTCCAGCAAGCAACAAGAAGTCCTTCAACCAAAGTTCATCTCTTTCCTCACTCCGAGATCTCTATAAGGATACAAATCTGGAAAGCACTCCTCCATCTGGGATCAGGCTGTCTGATGAGTACATTGACACTCATGGCAGCCTAAGCAACCGTGTCTCATTTGCCTCAGACATCGATGTGCCCTCCAGGGTAGAGCAGGGAAGTCCTGCCCATTACTCCTCCTACACACTCCCATGCAGAAAGTCCAAGCCCCTCAGTGAGGAAGCATCCAAGAAGGACACATTAAAAAACCGAATGCGACGCATCAGTGACTGGACGGGAAGTCTCTCGAGGAAGAAAAGGAAGCTGCAGGTATGACAATCCCCAGCCTAAGTGCCTGAAAGTTAGTTTGTAGATTCCTCTTTATAAATGCAGTGATTGCATCATGTTTGTCTTTCTCACAGGGTAATTGCTAATCCCATTTAGTAATTTGTGGAATTCTGAGAAGTATTGCATCCCTGGAGCTGTCTGAAATGTCAACAGCAAAAAAAGATACGCATTTGTGTGTGCAAATTTTGCCCTCCTGTTTTGTCACCCTCTTAGTTAACTCCAGTCTCTGCAGCCTAATCTCTCAGTGAATTAGCTTTTGAAATCATTGCATTACTTAAAAGGTGACTTAGAGTTTTTAAGCCTTCTCTTTATTTCAACTGTGAAAATATAACCTAGATATATATACACTATGAATTAGCATATATTATCTAAAGAGTGTGGAAAGAGCAGTAGAAGAAGGATGTTATAAATATCTTTGCAGGTATTCCCTATTTGTATTATTGGCTTCACCATGCTGGTTTCACTAGAGGTCTGTCTCTAGCAAGGCAAGCAACTATAGAGTATCGACCAGAGCTGCTGGTTCTGCCTCCACCTCCTTTGAAGGCATTAATTACATGGAGCACCCTCCTCATTCCTGTGTGTCAGCTTAGTTCAGCTTAGATGGAAAAGCTTGAGTTGCCATCTGGCTCGCCAGGAGATGGTGGTGTGAAGAAGGAGATGGAGGAGGGCAAAAGGGAGGGAAAGGATGTTTCTGTACAAGAATTTAAGGCTAATCGCATTAATAGGAATTTAGGATGACTGTCATCAGGAATGAAATTCTCATTTCTAGCTGTAGGCCCCAGAACTGGCTCTTTAAATGCTAGACTGTGCCTGGGCTTCTGCACGTGAGTTTGCAAGCTGAGGTGGAGGGCAGGGACTGTTTTTGGTTTTGGTTTGGATTCTGTTTTATTTTTTTAAACTCCCTTAGTGTTTCTCATATAAGAGCAGTCACTGTGCATCCCTAAATGAAGGATCCGCTCCCTTTCAGCAACGTGGGGTTGCTGGCCACTTCAGAAGTGAGCAGAGTGAAAGGAACGCCTCCTTCTGCAACTTGGGCAGCAGCTAAAACACACACTTTATGTGGCATGCAGAGTAAACACTGTCTCCTGTGTTGGAAATTCAGACCAATACCGTGCTTGACAGGCATCTGTCATCGCAGTGTAAAACTCTTGACACAGACCCTTAGGTTCAGAAATGAGGTCAGCATAAGGTCTGTTAGCATAAATCCTAGGTAAGGGCTACAATACTGGGAAAGTGAAAATGAAAGCTGTTTATTTGGAGCACTTCTTTTGTAAGTTGGTGCTCATGTATTTTATCAGATGCTGTCTTTTCACCTTCTTAGTCAGCTGTGAAAGAGAAGGCAGAAAAACTGGAATCAGTGAAAAGCCTCGGTGCCTTGTGCCAGGATTCTTCACTGGTTTCAATATCTGTAGCTGCTCTGGATTTTACATCCAGGCTTTACATACAATCTCTGCATCCCAGACCTTTGCCATGTATTACTTAGTCATGACATTTTCAGAATGGTATTTGTGGTGCACGATTCATAGCTGTTTTGAATTCACTGTGCAGTGAACTGACTTCAGACACAGCAAGAAAATTTGGCTGGTGAGATTGCATCAAGCTTGAATCTGATTCTGGTGGAAGGAAATCAGCCCTAGCTCCCGAAACGCTGATTTCTTAGAAAAAGGCATAGGAAATAGTTAGTCATTGACTTTTATCAGTGAAGTGTCCAGCAACAGGAAGGGTAAGAGGGGTAGAAAATGTTTTATGATTCTGTCTTACTTGTGAGGCTTGGTCAACTCCTTTCCACCTTGCACACTTTGAGTAGCCTGCGTCTCTTCTGGGGGTTGCCGTGTTGTAGTTTGGTAACACTTATGCCCTCACCAGGTCCTTTGGCTTAAAAATGCAGAAGTACTGTGTGCAGTTACGATCTGTCAGGTGGTTAGTCCCTGTTTGTAGGACTGTTCATCACAGCAGTTGTAGCCTCCGTGCTTTGCTCTGAACAGCGTGTCCCTTACTCAGTACATTACTAATAACTGATTGTGAGTCACTTGGGCTGAACAAAGATGAAAGCTGGAATATTTCCCTATATGTAGACCTAAGCACTGGTGCTGGCTGAGCGGATAGGTCCCGCTGGCTGCCCCAGTGGAAACAAGTCAGCTAAGCCTCCTGCTTCATGGGGGCACAGGACCGGGAGGCACGGCCTTGGGATATGAGGCCGGTCCCTTGCCTCTAGAAAGGCAGTGAAGTTTAATCCCCTTTGTGAGCAAATTGCAGCTTAAAATCAGGTGGGCTTTACCCCGTCTTGGAGGCTGTTTCCAAACCCTCTTACTCTGATGATTGCTAATTTGCAGAGTAAATGTAGTCATGGCCAGTTTGTTCTGATGCCAGTATTGTCTGCTACTTTAGTTATTCTTCCCTATTATTTCATCTGTTACTATTCATTTAAAGGGAGAAATGGTATCTTTTCTTGGCCAGCATTTGTGGGGCTATGCAGACTGTCTTTGGTCTCCTGTCTTAAGATAGGAAGTCTGTTTCCTTTTCATTCTGGCACTCTTCCTCTGCACCTGTTTTAAATCATCCATAAACAGATTTGGATATGGGATATTCCAGAGCAGCCCTCAGCTGTACCCTGTCCAGTGACTTGGATGTTTCCTTATGTCTGACTTGTTCTGATACTTGATCTGATATATTCTGGAACTGAGTTTGCCTTTCTAATAATGGTCTCATGTCAAGACTTGCAGTCTTTCTATGCCATGACCCAGTTTTCATTTCATGAGGGTGTCCTAATGTAGTCCCTTGATGCATCACTGGTACTCTACCGCATGGCACATCCTCATTTAAGTTTAATCCTTGCTGAAATGGCACTGGGGAGATGGCTATATCACAATAGGCTACATGTGAGCAGCAAGGTATATGTGATGCATGTGAGACCTGTGGACAGAATTTAGTCAGACTTGTTGCACAGTCAGCCACTGCTAAAGGTGGTGGTGTAAACTCAGTGTGCAACTGTTCAAATAGCTGTATGCTCCCTAACCTCCACCTTTGTGTAACATGGAGAATATGCAATATGAAAATCCAGCCACCAGAAACAGCTGCTGCAGATAGGTTCTTCAATGAGGTAAACAGCTTCCTTATGGGAATAATTTCTGAAATTTCCTGACTTTATAAGCCAGAGCCCTGCAGTGTGGTATAAAGAGAATTTAAAAGAAAAGTACATTGAGACAACCTTTTTATTTGTCTTGAAAACTGGTATTAGGTTCTACTTTCAGCTTGGTTCCTAATTAATTTATCAGGATGCATTGTTTCCTATGCTGTTCTTTACAGTTAATTATTACATGCGTTGCTTTGTCTAATTGGTACCTTAGTTAGGCACTTTATCTTTTGCATTATCTGTAAGTATTCCAGGGTATATCTCAGACACTGAGAGATCTGCTTGAACGCAGCTGAGCAGAAACAGTGGTAGTTTTCTGTCATCGCTAGATGCAACAGAGAGAAAATGAGCAGAAAGTCACCCTGGCAGGGAAACCACCACCACCAGCAATTTGGGTCAGACCTTCTCAGTGGTGACCAGATACTGCTACAGTGACAGCCTCCCTGAGGACCAGCAGAGACTGTGTGACTCAGCCAGTTCTGTTCTTTGAACAAAATGAAATATGAGTGATCTCATGGTGAAGTATATATAGTCATTTTGGATCCTGTTTTCCTTCACTCTGCTCTGATACTTCCTCATTTCTATCCTTTCTGTGTGCGTGGAGAACACATAGGATGTGGTTAGTGGCTGCCCATGGACAGGTTGTGTCCCACCCTTTTCATCAATCCTTCTTGTGCCAGTAGTGGCCCTTCACAGCATACACCTTTTTATATATGTGTCCCATGTTTTTCTTACTAGTGCTTTGGGATTGAAAGAAATATATATTCTTTATAAACTGTTTGTTAATGTTTTCTAGAGAACACTGGCAGTTCCTGGAGAATAGTCAATTAAAATATGGGATTTTGGCACACATGTACAATGGCAGTAATTAAAAAGAGGGTGGAGAAAGCTTCCAGTTTCCCACCAAACTGCAGATGGCTGGCAGATTTGTACGATCTGTGTTGTAGGGTCACTTTGTGGGCATAAATACATTACACACATGATTATTTGCCTCCCTTGATTCCCTGCCTTTATCGTATGTAAAACAAAACTGTTGATGTTTAGGGAGTTACTCTTGGAGAACGCTGATTAACACTCTGCAATAAGATTTGAGGAAGATGCTCCACTGCGAGGAGAAATGGACCCTTGTTGTCAGAAACAGTGATCTGAAAAGCCAGATGCAAACTTCCATGTACCTTAAGAGAATGTGGGTTTCAATTCAAGTTGGCTTTTGTGAGGCCACAAGCAACAGTGTCCTGCTGCTTGAGAAGTGGCTCGTCTGGTGACGCTTGGGAGGGCGTGTGATCCCACTGTTGCTCTTGGCTGCACACTGGAGGTCCTGATGCTATCAAAACATGGCACAGCTTTTCCGCTGCAGTTTTGAAGAGCATCAAGTAGGAAGCAAAGGAACAAAAAAGTAGTTGTTTTCAAAGCTGCTGGTGAGAGCAGCTCACAGGAGACCAAGGTTTATTTACTTTATTCATGTACAGAAGTCTATGAGCAAATAAATGCTTTTAGAGAAGCAGTCTAAACTTGAAAGTATAATAGCTGTATTATTATGGAGGGTAATAGCTTCACTTCTTGAATTGTTTATAGCCACCTCTTCTCTTCCTTCACACTTTTACTGCAAAAGGCAGCAGGTTTTTTGTGTTGTATGTTCTTAAATCTTGGCTGCTTTTAAATAGCATCAGCAATACTTAGGTTGGGAAGACAATAAATGGCTTCTTACAATGGATGTGGTGGTTCTTGACAGTGAAGTTAATCCAAAGAGCTCTGTCTCGGGAAGTATGAAAATCCATGTCCACCACTGGACCCTGGGAGAGTTGAGAGCAGTCAGCACACTACTGGGAAAGGCTTAAGAAAGAAAAGGCCCAGTCTGCCAAGGTCCCACGTCAACAAGCAGTGGCAAGAAATGGGCCTACATTGCCATACGTATCACAAGGCAAAGTGGAAGTCATACCATCAGACTTGAGTATTTCAAATAAAACTGGCCAGCCCTCTCAATACAAGGGATAAAGCTGCACAATGCAATTAGGAGAAAGGCTCATCAGTGCTAGATGAGATAGTCAAGCTCCCAGAGGGTTTCCAGCAAGTCAGAAAATACACACCTCTGCAGTCCGGAGACTGGATTCGTGCCAGTCAGCAACTGCATCTTTCTTTTTTCAAATCACATCTTCTGTTAGATCCGATTTTAGTTAATTGGTCAATACTAACAAGCTTAAAATAAGCTCAACTTTTGACCTGTTTTGTGTTGGTTAAGCACAATCCATATGACAAATATAAAGTGGAGGTAAAATCAGCCTAGCGGTGCTGAAGCTGAATGTAGCTGCCTCACACAAATGGGATGTCACCAAAGTATTGAACACCCTATAATAATAAAGAAAGTTGTGACACTGTTCCTGCTTATACTCAAACAGACATGTAAGCAGTGGTGCCTGAGTTTCAGCCGGAGGATGTGGTTGTCTTCTGTAGTCCTTCAGGTTTCAGCCAGTAGAAGCCCCAGTAGTTACTAGAGAATGTGGAGATTAATTTCAGGTGTCTGAGTTACCAAAGTTTGCAGACGTAGTGGTTAGGGTTTAATGGGGTTCTGCTGAGAAAACCATGAGTGGTGGCACTGACGGTGTCAGTGGCTGCTGAGTTAAAGCCTATGATGTAATGGTGAAAAGAGGTGGCCCTTGATTAAGGAACTGGCCGTGGCTAAACATGAAACAAATTTAAATGCCAAATGAGGTGTGTCTGGTGACTGCTAACAAATTCCTTTTTTGCACAGGAGCCAAAGTGTAAAGATGGGAGTGAATATTTCGACAGCAGAACGGACAACTTCACCATGGACACGCTGGCACCATCGCAGCTCTCTGCTTTGCTGTGGTCACCCGGTTCCAGCCATGTCCTCTCTCAGAGAAGTGAGTCCACCAATGCGGTCAGCAGTGATGCTCTTAGGCAGAACATTTATGAAAACTTCATGCGGGAGCTGGAGATGAGCAGGACAAACCTGGAGAACACCGAGACCTCATCCGAAACGGAAGACTCCAGTGGCGAGTCCCTCAGCTCCTTGGAGCAGCTGGATTTGTTGTATGAGAAAGAGCAAGGAGTGGTGCGCAAGGCAGGGTGGCTGTTCTTCAAACCCCTGGTGACCCTGCAGAAGGAGAAGAAGCTGGAGCTGGTCACACGGCGCAAGTGGAAGCAGTACTGGGTCACACTCAAAGGTAAACCCCTGTGTTGCTCCTTTGGCTCGGCAGCAGTACTTATTTCCATTGTGTCTCAGCAACTTTTCATGCATGCTGGTTTGGAAATTGGAAATGGAAATTCATGCCTAACATTACATAGACGGTCTACCCAGACACTTAAAGTGGAGCATGTGCTTAAGCAGCCCACTGAGTTGAGGTCGTGCTCATGTCCTTGGTATTGCACATGCAGCCTTGCATGTCATGCCATGGTGGGAATTGTTTTGTCTGTCTTCCCCGGTTCTGCACTCACGCAGAATTGAGGATTTGAAGATGCTTTGGAATGTTTGGAGGTCAAAGACCAAACTGAACCAAAACTGAGAAAAATAGGGAAGTTACACCTCTGTCTTGGGAGGAGTCAAAATTTAAGGATCAGGAGAAGTCCCTGGTGCTCAGTTCCCAGTGACAGGCACACAGTTCCTTGGGCTTTGCTACAGGCTTTACTTAAAGTTAGGGTAAGTTAATGTAAAAACGTTCAGTTCATTGCCAGTGCTTCAGGTGGCAACATAAGGAAGAGGTAAACTCCCTGTGGTAGAGCATTTACACATAAAAGTGTGTGATTCAGGGCAGAGGAGGCCCCAGCAGCAGTAGGAGGGGAAGCCCTGTGATGCCTGAGGCTTGGCTGCCATGGACCATTCCCAGTGCTCACTAGTCTCCCTCCTTTCCCTGGATGGTCTTTCACCTTGCCTGCGCCCTGTAATACCAGTCCCTGCTGGCTTTTGGCATGCCCACCCTTGTGTCTCTCCTGGCCATTCCTGCTGTGAAACAGCCCTGTGGGAAGGCAATCCTCTTAAAAGGTGCTGCTGCTGGTGGGCTGCGGTGTCACTGCTGTGCTTAGCGCTGCACTCGCGTGCGTGTTGGTGGTTCAGAGTAATCGAGCAGGTAGGTGTTGCTTCAAGAAGCATATGGGTGTCAGGAAGTGTGAGAAGGAAAACCATCTATTGTGGGGAAGGGGAATTTAATGAGTTCATAGGCTTTTTGTTGGTTTTGTTTTTTTTTTTTTTTGAATTGCATCCAAAGGATTTGCCTTTCAGTAAATATAATGCTAAGTTAATGAGTAAGGAAATGATCAAACTTAATAATTTCCTAGCATATCTGCGTCTGGAGGAGAGAGAATAATAACTTTCCCACAGGTTGCCCTTTTGAAAATTCTGCATGGGTGTAGACTTGAAGAAAAATGAACAGCAAACAGCAAGTGCTGGGAGTGTTGTCCTTGATAATGCTGATTTAAAAGAAGCAAACTCATAAGAACGTAGCAATTCTGCCTAATAATTCAGAGGCCTGTTATCAAGGGATCAAAATGTAGGCAGTCCTAACAGTTTAAATCACTTACCCTGATCATCAGATAGCATGATTCATGCTTACAAGCAGTGTATGCAAAGGAAAAACTGTATCTGAATTCCACCTTCTTACTGTGTTTACATTATGGAGTATGAATATGAGTTTGATCTGCCTCTTATAAAATTCAAGTAGTTTCTAAACAATCCTGTCAAAACTCTAGACTGAAGTACATTATATACTAGTTGTTCATGCATTTCTGGGGTAATGAAACTCTGGGAGGGAATTTAGGTTCTTCATGTTTGGTTCTTCGCTATAAAATTGGCTTATTGGTGACTTGGAACAAATCACGTCCCTTCTTGCTACCCAAATTTCCCCAGCTATAAAAAAGGAATAATAAAATTCTGTAAAAAGCTTTATTAACTTCTAACATTGTAAGAAGTATTAGGTACAGGGCTTTTTACTTCAGATGGCTGGCATGGCTGCATTCATGGTGCCGAATCTCTTCCGCTTTGTTAGCTGTTTTAAATATACATTCCTCATTTCCTTGATCTCATACCTTTATTGTCCTGTGGAGACTTCTGATGCCAAAATAAACTTGCCTGTCTGGATATCAAGGCGTAGTTCTGTTTTCATAATATGCTGTATCAAGATCAAGGCACTTGCTTTGGTTCTCCTTATAGAGGGTTTTGAATAAATCTGTATTTAATTTGTTCTTGAAGTTTAAATAGCCAAGATATTTTAAAATATGACTTAAAATAGCCACATATGCAAATGGAGAACAGCATGTTTCTTTGCACTCTGTTGAGATGTGTTTAATTATAAATATGCAGAAGGCTTATAACCATCTGGTTACCTGCCAGACTTCAAATATACATGTCCTGAGGCCTCTGCTCTACTTTCAGGGCCACCAAGACCTGAGCTTGAATAGTAACCCTTTAACAAGAACTCTCTTTTCTATCTGTCCTGTCTAATTAGTTTATTTTAACGAGGGAAGTTGCTTTCCCTTTGCCCTCCCGCTTCAGTTCAAGTTTTGATTAAAATACTTGGATGATAATCAGTCCCAGTGGGTCTGTCGGAGTTTATGAAACTGGCTGTTTCCAGGGATCACTGGGCTTGACCTGAAGATACACCTGCGGTGCCATACAGCTGAACACACACACAAACCCTTCCAAATTTTTAATTTATGTAAATATAAACCGTCAGGATAAAAAAAAAAAAGACATATCTTTAGTTATCTTTTAGATAGTACGTAGGGGAAATATGGGGTTTAAAATAGAACTTACTTTGCATTTTCCTAAAATGCAGAAGTGGAAGTGGTTGTATTGCCCTGCTGCTGAATACAAGAGGGAACTTGGTTTTGTTGGTTTAGTTTGCCTTGTTATGTTGAAATAATGACAGAAATGCCATGCCCGATTTGCAGAGTGTAACAAACTTACCCTTCTCTTACAACTGCGGAGATCTCCAAGTGTTTGTGTGTCATAAAGAACATCAAGTGAGGGCTGCTAAGGGGAAAGGATAGGACCGGTTCCATAGGATTTGCTCGTACCCTAAATATTCTGCCAGACACTGGACAGTAATAGGGAAAAGTGAACTTAAGTAGTATAGAGGCATTTCTATTTATCAGATTCCTTCCTTTGAAAACTTTTGAGTCATCAGATGATTTGGTCAGTAACCTCTGATACATGTTTCCCTTTTACTTGTAACTGTTGTACATTCATTGGCGCCGGTGAACGCGATGAAATCCATCTGATGGATCTCACTTTTCATACACTTTAGATTTGGGCTGTATGAGGACCAGTGCATTCCACCTCATAACTTTTCACAGCAATTGTGTCCCATAAATTCTAGTAGGCCCAGCTTTCCCCTTTGTCAGATAGAAGAATCAAAACCCCCTTGATTTTGGTTCTGATTCCAGATTTGACCTTTGAGGGAGCTCACCTTGGATTCACATGACTTTGGATGATGTGTGTGGGATTTTTAATACAGCGTTAAGTGTAAATATATTAGAGAATTACTAAAATAAAGGTTGAATTGTTTTTACCTAACTGTTTTAAAAGCATCCACAGAGGAAACATTCCTGTTTTGCAGGTTTAGCTATGTCCCCTTGATATGCACTTCCTAGGCATATTTGCATGTGCATATGTATGCTCAGTATGTCACACTGAGAAATGCCAACAGCTTGAAAATCAGCAAGTCAATCCAAAATCTCAACTTTGGTGCTGCCCTGTGTTGTCATGACTCTGATTGAAGGAAAAACAACAAAGAGCAGGCTAGAGAGATGGCAATGCTGTAGCCCTAGCAAACTCAGTCCTCTACTGTGTAATGTGTAGGGCTTACAGCAGTAATGTATTCATGGATTACTAGGTCCTAAGGGACCACTGTGATCGTTTAGTCAGACCTGCTATGTAATGCAGCCATAGGTCTTCTCTAAATTAATTTCTGAATGAATTTGAGCGTACTGTTTGGAGAAGGCTTGCCTTGCTGGAGAATCCAGCTTCAACCTCAGATTTTTCTAACTGCTTAGGTTATCCTCAGTTTTCAAAATGCATTTATAGTATCTGATCTTAATTCTTCCAGGTTAAACGTTCAGCCGTAATATAGTATTAATTTATCTGCCAAGTTAAAAAATAGCACCAAACCCTCTGTTATTAAACTCCCATTTCCCAGGGGTGAAAGTGATGTTTATTTACTTATTTTCTCTGAATGCACAACTAGCCTAAGAACTTATTCAGAAATCTAGCTTATAACTAGATTATTTTAATAATGCTGTGACCCCTTGAACAGGCAAATCGGTGCAGCTCAGAGTACAGTGGATTGTAACGTGGGGCAGAAATGAAAGGCTAGAGGGGATGGAGGGGAGAGGCCCTTCTGGAGCCAGCTTCACTGCCAAAGGCAAAAAGGCAATGTAGTCATATTGCTAGGGACTGGGATCAAGCCTCCTCTGCTGTCCTCCAGAAGTAATTTGTCTTCTTACACTCAGGATTGTCATCGTCAAAGATAAAGTTTGTTTTCTTGATGCAGGTTTCATACCTTAGATGTTACACTATCTACAAGACTGAACATGCTCAAACTCGGCCCCTTTAAACTATTTTAAGTTATTCAGAAGTGTCTTAGTTTCCGATTTGCAGGTAGATTCAAGAAAATCCAGTTTAAATTTGAGAAGTTTATTCACTAAGCATGTTGTTTGAAGACAAAAGTTTCTGCAAATCTCTAACAAATACAAAGATTTCTTAGCTGGTTGTTATGAGACAGGTGGTTCAATTTAATAAAGAAACACAAAAGCCGATTTAACTAAGATGGAATTAATTTTTCTACATGCTTTAACATTTTAATAGTCTGAGTTTATTCATAGAATCACCGAATGGTTTGGGTTGGAATGGACCTTTGAAGAAGCTTACTCCAACCCCCTGCCATGGGCAGGGACACCTTTCACTAGATCAGGTTACTCAAACCCCATCCAATCTGACCTTGAACACTCCCATATTGAGGTGTCCTGTGTTATTTTTTAAGTCCGTGGACGTTTGGTGTGTCCCTATTAGGTGTCTGATTAGAAACTTTTCATTGGCAAATTCCTCATTAACTTTGCCTGTCTTCCAGTTTAGGAGACCTTCCTTTTTTCTCTGTTTTAAAAGAGGGACAGAACTGATGTTCTTTGTCACTGAAGGGTGTCTTAACTCACAAAAGCATTAATACAAGAGAACTCAAATGGGAGATCCAGAACTTACTTTCTCCTTATGGTTTTCTGTCCCTCTGAACTGCAAAGGTTGTACTCTGCTGTTTTATGAGACCTATGGAAAGAACTCAATGGAGCAGAGCGGTTTGCCTCGATATGCCCTGTTTGCAGAAGACAGTATAGTTCAGTCTGTTCCAGAGCATCCCAAGAAAGAAAACGTGTTCTGTCTCAGCAATTCATTTGGAGATGTCTACCTATTTCAGGTAACAGTATGCTTACATAACTTTGTTGTTGTTTCCATTTTAGGATGCATTTGCGCACATGCATGTATATGATTGTATGTACGTACACATGCACATACACACATTATGCTTGTGCCTTTGACTTACAAATAATAGCATAATTACACTATTAAACTATACTATTACATTATTGATTTAAGTATATGATATACCTTCAGGTATATGGTATTACACCAGTTGGCCCAGTCAGTTATGGTTCAGAAATAAAAAGAACAAAGATCACAAATCTACAAGACACTTTTGCTACCTGGTTGTTACAAGCTTCTAGAAAACCAGCTTTATTATCAGGTTTTTTCACATCTATTATCATTCTACCCTTACAGAATGGTGCGCTCAACCCTGAACCTGCTGGCTTCAAAGACAGTTAGCTTGAGCAAGATGCTGAAAAAAGAAGGCTAAAAATAATATAAAGGTCTTGGCTGCTTAACTGCACTGGTGGAAATGTTAATAAAGAACAGTAATACGTGTCAGTAACCTGCATAGAAACTTCTTGATTCATAGGCACACTTGTAAATATCTCCAGAGTGACTTTGTGCAGATGTATTCACTTTACCTGTCTGTCCTCTGTCCACTAACTTCTCATTTTTTAAGTAAGCAAACACCTCAGACCTTACTTGTAAAATCTCTATTGCCATGTTACCTGCAGACGAGGTGGTTTATCTTTGAAATCTGGTGGGTTTTACCTTAATTGAAGGGTTGAAGGACACAAGTCACACCTTTCCCACAGCTCATGGGACTCTGTTCTGCTCCTGGAGCCCTCACATCTTGCAGGTCTAAGAAGCAGAAGCTGAAGGTTGGAGGCAAGTCATGACAGAGTGCAGGAAAAGCTCACACTTCCTTTGTTTACAGAGTTTTAAAGATAAACCTGTATTTCAGTTGTTTTAAGATAAAGTGCCTAAGATCACAGTGAACCTGTCAAGCACTTCATGTCCTAGAGCTGCTAATCTTTAGATTTTTTTTTTACTGCTCTTCTCTGCTCATAATGTTGCGCCATTGATTTGTTTCACAGGCAACAAGCCAGACGGATCTGGAAAACTGGGTTACTGCCATACATTCAGCCTGCGCTTCCCTCTTTGCGAAGAAGCTTGGGAAAGAGGACACTGTCAGGCTGCTGAAAAACCAAACCAAGAGTCTCTTCCAGAAGATCGACATGGATGGCAAGATGAAAAAGATGGCAGAGTTGCAGCTCTCGATAGTTAGTGATCCAAAAAACAGGAAAGCCATAGAGAATCAGGTACTGGAAACTATTTTTACAGGAACATATTTTTCATTGTTTCTTGCTTTGAGCTCTGCCTGTCTGTGCTTTCTAGGCCTGAGAGTAATTGCGATGGGGATAGCTGGCACGGTAGTTATAATTATTGCCAGGTTTCTACAGCAATCCAGAGCAGTGCAGGAGGTAGGTGCCTCAAAGCTGAGGATCAGACCAATCTGGTTTATGAGCACAAAGCTATTTCTTTTCTTTTCTGGAAAAAATGTAATTAATTTTCACTGGTTTATGATATACTTAGCTGTTAATAATACTTACCCGTTTCGTGGCATACCAGAGAATATACAGCATGTTCTGTGAATTCATTTAATTTATTGGTGAATTGCAGTAGAGATTTAAGAATAGGTACTTAGCAATACTGTTCTGCACCATAAGACAGGATATGAAGAGTACTTTATCCAAAGAAAACCGGAGGAAGGACTGAGGCAGACAAAACCATGTGCTTCATGGTTTGTTGAAATTTAGCCCTGACTAGAAGGCCAGGATCCACTGGGCTTCTTAAAAAGCCCTGTAGGAGTCTAAATGAGAACAAGGAAGTCAAGGCTGGAGTTCTCCCTCCTAGGTGAAAAAGCACTGCTGTGAGTACCGCTGGCAGCCACTGGAGCATTATACCAGTATCAATTCAAAGGAAAGGGGGACACGCAGTCACTAACAGCACTTCTTGTAACACTGTCCGGTTACATGCTGGGAATTTTTTATCTCAGTATCTCAGTATAAGCCCAGGCCCATCACTGCTTATCTTGGGAGAGCTAACATACTAAAGGCAAGATCTTTGCCCATGGCTGGAGCAGACCATCTGTTTGCATCCAGACTTGTGTCTAGATTAATTTTGTTGCAGCAAGAAATGGGCTGAGTCATCAGTTGCCTCCCCCTGCAAATCCAAGTATGTCTTCTGAATACCTGATGCGTTATGCTGATCGCAGTTTCATGTTATGGTGGTAGGAATGCCTGAATCTTGGCTAAAGCAGCAGCTTAGTGCTGAGGAAGATTCACCACTAAGATTTATTTTAAAACAGGAACTGGAACAGCTCCCCCAGAATTTAGTGTTTGTGAGATTTTAGCCAAGCCGTGCCCGAGACAAGAGGTAGGGCAGATTGATAAGCAGCTAGAACTGTTCCTCAGTGAAAATGGTCACCCTGTTGTCTGTATATTGGTGCATAGACATCAGGCCTTACTCTGCTCTCACATCTAGCACATGAACCAGGAATCATTCCAGTGATACCTTATGGAAGTACATCGTGAGGTGTTGACATCTTGCCAGTGTCCCCAGTTTTGCGGGCAGCAACTGGCAAAAGATGCTTTAATCAGACATGCTCAGTGTTCAGGCAAAGACCTCACTACCCAGGGCTTCTCGTGTACTAAACTTGCCTAGTAGTTCAGCCTAATAGGTCTGTGGACTGAGGTTGCTGTATCTTTTATTTTATTAGGCCATTAACAGAAGACATCTGGTAATGTTGACTGGTATTTGAGAGCGCATCCTTGCCTGCCTTTCCAGTCAGGGTAGCTGTGGCTCTGTCATTACTTTAGACTGCACATTATGGCCTCTGGAATAGCAACTGAAGTGTATTTCCTTTGATCCAATACAGCAATAATTATGTTTCTTTGGTTAGTGGAACAATTTTAGTTTCAGGAATTTGATGCTTATAATATTTTAAATTCTTACTATATTGGCTTGAACTTGATGAAGGGCAGACTGACTGGTACTGACTACACTTCAGTCAGAAGCTGTATGAGCAGAGTTCAAAAAGTATGCAGGTTTGTGTAGGGGTTTGTGGTGCAGATGTTCATAAGCCCTTTGAGTGCTCAGATGTTTATAATTTATTTCCAGGTCACTTTATTTCATTGTCCACAGCCTAGTGAGGTGAACGGCAGAAAAACATTAAGCATCTTTTTATTGCAGTAGGTTTTGAGACCTAGAAGAATATACAGCTTTCTAGAGATGTCGAGTGCTTGACACACGATGCACTGAGGAAACATCCTGATGTATATTAACTCAATTTACCCCTTCCCTCATTAGATATTGATGCTAGTAGTTTATTTAGGGTCAGCTGAAGACTATTAATGATGCTGTCTTATACCTGCTAATTAGATGTTCTGTCCTTGAATGACTGCCATTGCTTTCCAGCTGAGTCCCTGGAAGAAGTTGGCTGCATTCTGCTGGAACTGAAATCCACTAGGGCTGTAGAAGATTTATTCCTGTTAATCTTCTGTCTATGAATGTCTCAAAACACTGAATGAGGGCAAACCAGTGAGACAAAGAGTGAGATGGATCATGTGCAAACATCCACTAGTTAGGAAACAATAGATTTATAATGAGGCTTTTCTCCAGTCTTGATCCCTTTGATCTCTATGAAATCTCTCCTTACAGTTGCTGAAGGTTTGTTAGCAAAGTCGCTTCAGAGAAAAGTCAATAGATAACTGGGGTTCCTAATCTTTTGATTTGATGTCTCAGAGATGGGCTTTTGCAAAGAAAAAAAAAAATCTTGTTCTAATTAGTAACAGAGAATTCTTAATATACTTAGTAAGCTAACAATTTAAAAAAAACAGTATTCCTGAGGGAGAAGTCTGTGTGTATGTAGCTCAGTTGTTTAGTAACTGTGGTTGGTTAGTTGTCTTTTTCCCACTTTGAGTAACAAGAGGAATACAAATTCTGGGTTTGGTTTTGTGTAAATTTGGTGGCGTTTTCAATCATGTGGCAGTTATGTTTGATTCCTTGGTGCTGAAGTATATTGTATTGGCAATACTGTAGTTTATAAGTATGCCCTACATCCCATCCTGGAAAACTTCACTGGTGATATATTTTGGGAAGTCAGTGGAAATAGTGTGATTGACTTTGGAAGGACCACGGTGCTTTTTTATGTAGAAAGATGAGGCACAGTCTTAATTTATTCTCACTGGGGAATTATCTTGGAAACTGATTTCTATATCCTTTCTCCTTTTCTTTCCTCTTCCTCAGAAAAGCAACCACCCAACCTCAACTTTCTATTTTGTTTCACATCTGTGTTGATTTAAAACCAATAATTCTCTGCTGAAGACATATTTCACAGGGTTTTGCAAGCAAGCAAAAGCTTTTCTTGTTTCACAGTTACCGTCACCTGAAAGGCAGTTGCTGTAAGGAAACCTGGACTTCTAAAATTCCTATAGGTATTTTAATTTACATACATGTTTCTTTTTTGTGTCCAGCAAAGGGACTGGAGAAGTTCATCTCATACTATCTTTTATATTTGGGGGATTTGCAGGCTAGCGATTGATAAAGCTAGTACTGAACAGAAGTGCAGATAAAAAAATAACAAGGGAAATGTTGGTTTTCTTGTGAAATGATTGTTGTAGAGACTTGATGCCTTTGAACTGGTTGAGAAATATCTTCAGCCTTGCAGCCTAGGTCAGGGATTCGCTCTACCTGGATTTACTTGTCCAATAATAGTAATAGGCTTAGTAACTGTTTAAGAGAAAATGGCAGCCCTTCGCATTGGTATCGTTGGGCAGTTTAGAAGAGATCAATTGAAGCATCTGCAAGAGCGATGTACATACAGCAGCCAGTCCCAGTAGGCCACTGGCAGTGTGGCTGGAAATCCCAAGTCTGCACATACTACCTATAGCCATATGCGTTTATATTACTATATGCAACAAATATGTTGTGGGTGGTGGCTTCCCCCCAGGGTGTAACTTCTCCCCTAAACTGAAGAGAATTAGGATGAAAGGTAGCGAGTTTGAAAATCCCCTAGTGCCGAGATTAATTTCAAAGCCCGTATTTAAAAAACTAGTTTTCCTAGCTGTTTAATCTGCTACAGAAATCACAGTGTTCCCTGTGACTATGGAGCCCTGTCTAACTGCTACTGAACTTAGTGAAAGGCATTATTAGCATTTATTCAGAGCTCTGTTAACAAAATGTTGCACCTTAAGTAAAAACTGGGGCTGTCTGTGCCTGTGGGACTGGTTTTAATGGGATGGAAAATCTACCTCAGTGAGGGCACTGCAGCTCTGGGTGTATTTTATGTACTTGTTACATAAATCTATTCTGTTGTCTCAATTTAGAACAATAATATGAATAATAGTTGCTTAAAAGCATTCTGGGTTTTTCTCTTCAAATTTTAGTATGTTGGTATAATGTTTTCCAAGCTATTCAGACATTTCTGACGTGATTCATGTTTTCTGTGCACATGATACTTAACTTACTTATCAGATGGGTTATGAACATAGGTATTTACTTGCAGGCACTGAAATGATGAGGCATTAATGAGAAGAACAGGCACATGCTGGGAGCTATTTTTTATGGAAGTTTTTGTATGTGTCCTACAACTAAAAGTAGTTTATCTGTTACCATGAAAAAAAGCGGGGGGATCAGTAAGGTGGTGGTCTGTTTACTCTAGGTAGTCATTAAATCCATTAGTGCCTTTCATTCCCTTCCCTGTAGTGGTCTCTGGCTTTTTATACAGAGTTCATTACATTGTTTTGTTTAAAATGTACCTGATTCTTTCTCTTTTCTCTCACATGTATAGGAAGATGATTGGAATAGTTTGGGCAATTTTATTCTTTGGGCTCCCCAAAGCCCAAATTTCATGTCTTAATTTTCTATAAAGCATCTGATGAAATATTGGCTGACATTCAGATAAAAACTCACAATAATAACACTGACAGAGAATCTATTCAGGGAACTTTGCTAGCACTTACCAGTTTTCCTGCATACAGATTCAATTTGAATTGCAATACAAAGTTAGTTTTCTTTCTTCCATACCTTCCTAAATTAAAAAAAAACATTACCTAAACTTGTTAGAACAGGTCTTCATTTTGGGTGGTCTTTGAACTGGCTAGAGCAGAGCTCTGTTTTCCGAGAGCTTCAGTATGATTTCTTTACAGGTGTCACTCGTCAGTGTAGGATGGTCCCTCCCTACACCACTAGCAAAATCCTTCTCTTTAGTAGTAGTAGACTGTCACTAAGGAATGAGGTGAGTAGGCAGTCAGAAAGTTAGGGAAGGTCACGTCCATTTCCCTCAATGCTGTAATTACTGTTTTGCAGGTGAGTGAATTTCTGTCTTTGTTTCACAAAGTTTTAGTATAAAATAATGAAAAATGAATAAACTGTTACAGAATGTGGAATTGCATAGCATTATTTCATACAATAAAGCTGGTGGGGGAGTGTGTACAGAAAGGGCTGGTTTTCTGATTTTTGGGGAGGGCCAGCTGGGGACTAAGATTCAGTGGCTTTCTTAATTACATCCCTAGCTGTAGATGTACATGTGGTACCGCAAGTTTTAATCAGTTTATTGACAAGAATGTAAATTGGGTACACGTGTGTGCACTTTTGTGCTATCACTGGTATTGGGAATAAGATTTCCTCTGTCTGTTTTGGTTAGAAATTATGAAAATTCTGTCCTTCCAAACCAAGCAGAAAGATTGCATTTATTGTAAAAAAGCTGTTGTCTTCTTATTTCAGGAAGTTTTCTTAACCATTTTTAAAGTCACTAGGCAGAATGAAGAACAAAGGGTATTGTTAATTGCACATCATTGTTGATGTACTCTATCACATTCCTTTTATTTCTTTCAACCAAATGTTATGACAGCATCTCTGTAGTGTCCTTTAAAGTAATGGAATTTCTGGGAGAGTGATGGTTTTGCTTTTTAAAGTTCTTTTTAGGAAGTAATGACAATAAAAATCTTTCCCGTGTCCCCAGAAACCAAGTGACTCATTTATCCAGATGGGTACAATATGAATTGTGTCTGAGAACCAGGGACTGGAATGCAGAGTTTGGTGGTGTTTGTAATGTGGTTGAAAAGCTGTTCGTATAGAAAAGTGGCAGAAGTTTCTTTTAAATCCATAGAGTTCCCTGCATCAGCTTGCAGAGACATTTTCCATCTGGGAAGAAGATGTTGCGTAGGGGAAGATTTTGAATTTTTACTGCTATAGATAGTTAATTGTATCAACGAGGAGCTCGTGTTTCTGCATGGTATATTACTAAATCCAATCAGTTTCAGAGGCTTAAGCACTCAGTTTTCTCAGAGTTTGGCCCTCCTCTCTGTGCATCTTTTCTTTTGTGCTGCCTTAAAGAACTGCCAAGTGGAAAACTGGTATTTTGTTGTCAGGTGAGCTGTCCAGGAAGTTTCTTCCATCCTTCCTCTAGGTCCTTTAGAAGTATTGCTACCTTGAGTTCATATGGTGTCATTTCTGGCACTGCTTTCACCATTCACATACTGATTTGGATTTTATTATGTGGAACTCTTCTTACTTGGTACAGAACAGATTTTTGAAAATGAGACAGTCCTTCCGCAGCCCTGCAAAAGACACTGTTTGGACTGTAGTATAAGAAGGATAAGGAGCCGGTGACTTTCCCTGAGCCACACTGTTGGCACTGCCTTCACTGGGACGGTCAGGGCCCTCTCTTTTACAGTCTGAAAACCTCAAGCATGTTCGAATGGAGGTAGAGGTGCCACTAGAAATGTCACCTGCAGAGAGAACTGTATAGCATATAGGAACTGTGGATCCCTATGTCACCTGCTGGAAACCACTGCCTTTCCAAAGCTTTTTCTGTAGAGTTTACCTATAGAGAACCTAGCAGGGTTATTGAATTAACAGAGACCGGCTTTCAACCATCTTCCTTTAGCTCATCTGTTTGTGTGATTTCAAATTTAATTAATTTATGATTGTTTCTTAGTGGCTGAATAGATTTTTCACCACATTGCGAGGAGAATTGACTATTTATGTTCTGAAAATGATCATTACTGCTAAAGTACTGCCAGAAGTACCACACTGATGTTCCTTTGTATGTTAACTCTTAAAAACTCATTCCTGAACTCACTCATGCAAAAGCTCATCCCCTCATGTAGCACTCCCCACATAGTTACTTTCTTGTCCCTGTGCCTTGTTCCTTGCATGAGTTCCCCTGGTGGCCTGGGCTAAATAATTCATGCCCCTAACTCTTAAGGCTTCCCACATTTTACTCCTTTCTGTCCCTTTGCCACAGCCTCCTTTTTCTCTCTGACTTACAGGGATCCTATTAGGCCAAATAAATTTACTGGGGTGGCCCCTCTTGGCCGTTCTCGCAGTCATGCTGCCACTAAACCTAGAAATCCTTGCCGAACATTTGCCTGTACTGAGAATGACATCCTCCCTTTCCTCTAGGAACAGCTTGAGATGCTTTTCCTAGAAATTGACATGGAGGTTTTGAAGCAGTGTCCGAAAGAGGATGGTTTGGGATGCCCTGGGTGCTGCAGCTGACGGTGCAGGCAAGCACAGCAGTGGAGCAGGTCACACGAGAAGTGTTTCACAAGTGCTCGCAGGTTTTGGCACAGCTCGAACAATGGGCCTTATCTCCTGCAGACTGGCTTTGTGCTGCTGGTAGCCTTTGTCACCCATTCCATTCTCACGGCTGTCTGGTGCATCCGCTTTTTCCTGCTCGCTTTCGAGCAGATTTCAAAAGGGCTGTTTTGTCTGTGCATGATGAAGTTAAGTCCTTGAGCCGTCTTTTGGGCGGTCCTCCCACGTGGGGCAGAGATTTGCCTTACACAATAGCAGAATAAGGAGTGCAGCAGTTAGTCTGTAGGCTGTAAATTAACTTCATGGACCAGGTCATACTGTGCTTTGAAGTTGTTGCTTCTTTATTTGTGTGCTTCCCCTGTTTAGTCTTCAACAATATAAATCTTTAGAAAGAATTATCATAGTTTAAAAGGCTTAGACAAATAGCAGCTGGTATTGGTTCGTGGTCTTCGATTGGTTCCAGACATCCCTGGTTTTGATAAGACTACAAGACAATCCCAGAAATTCCCTGCCTACAGCTTTTGCTAATGCCATTAAATGTAACATCACGATTACCAATGCTTTTGGAGCTGATTAGCTAGCATCCTGCATGACTGATAAACACCTTAATTTAATTATTTCTTCTGAATGTCCTCATGTTGTACCCCACTCCCCCTTCTTAGGTAATCTTTATTTTAAAATAAAACTTAGTACAAATGTATAATGGGGATTTTGGAGAAGGCCTCAGAAACACAAGGGTGCCAGTGTTCAGCTCATGCTCAATGGAGGCAGAATGCTCCACTTCAGCAGCGCCCAAAACAAGCCTTGCTCTGTTCCTGAGCTATTCAAAGTTGGATTGGCTTTGTACCCACGGAGGTGTCATCCCACAGGAAAAGACTTCACCTGAGCTTGTAGCTTTTGGCTTTGTGAAAAGCTGACAACCATGTTTTCGTTCTAGTTCGATGTTGACACAGTGAAAGAGCTTGTCACAAAACCTCCTATTGGAGTCGTCCCATGCGTAAAGTACTGGCAAGCAGAAAAACGATCTGTGAGCGGTGTCTGAGAGCACAGAAGGAAGCAAAATAAAGGGCAATGATTGAATAAACCCAAGAAAAAATGACAGTTCTTTATGGGGGCGCAAAAGATGCATTTATGAATGTCTGTGGTGAGGGATTAGATCAAGCATCTTTGTTATGTGTATGTCTCTGTCCTTTTCCTCTGGACTTTTAGGAATTGCTTTCATTACAAGCTTTTGGAATTCTGTCTTTTGCTTTTAATAGTCATTCCCTGAAAGTTTTTGGGGTTTTTTTTCAGTGTAGTGTAAATTACAATTTTGCATTCACAGTATATTGTCTTCGCTTTCTTCGCCCTACCTGCCAGATAAGTATTTGGCTTCAAAAGTATTGCCATAAGTGACACCGCAGTCTGTGAGCACATGCGTAGGGAAGCCAGACTAGGTAAGGTCTCTATCAGCTGTGGTACGAGTCTTAGCGCCGTTTTGTTAACAGGGCCTTCTTCACCCTTTGCTCACTTCTTCATTGTTGAAAGTAAGAGGCAAGATGTGCCTTGTGGTATTTGGCAGCATTATAAGGGAACTGAACTGATTTTGCTTCTAGACGAGCCTGTGGGTCATAGTCTGCCTGAGATTTTTATTATACTTATCAATTTGTTTTCTAAGTCACAAAGGTGCTTGCCCCAACCTTGGCTAATCTCAGTGTAACGAGCTAATGTCCTGTGTGCACAGGGGCGTGTGGGGTGTGCCGGCGAAAGGTATGAAGTCAACATGTGTTGGAGAAAACGTGATGAGCTTTCTCCACAGCCCTAAACCACTTGTTGGACAACCAACATGCGGTGATTGGAGCTGACACTGGAAGATCAGTGTTGTCAGGGGATTTTAACAACCTTCAGTAGTACATGAACTTGGTATACATTAACTTAATGAACATGCCTTTTCTGCCTTCCCATGTGTGAATGTGCCTACTCTGTTAAACACAGCCGCCTTTTTATTTGTACTGTTGATCAGTATCAAGGTATATTGTACACTGTGAAGCAGATTTTAGCTGCAGCTACCAATCTGTAAGTTGGGGAAGTAAGAAGCAAAATTTGACTTTTGTGCAGTGCATAAGAATCGTAAGTGTCTGCGTAGATGAGTGTGTATCTACTTGTACCAATACTTGACGTCTGTCATCTAAGCCTTGATTCAGAACTTTGCCTAGGAAATATTTGAGACTTCACTTCCCTAATTGTACATTGAAACTGGATTAAGTGGTCTGTTAGATCGCATATGCCTCTGTTAGAAGTGTTTAAAATTGCATGAAGGGTAGGTATACATTCTTGCTTTTGATCCAGTGGTTGGTATTGCACATATATAGCTCATTTTTGACGTTTGCCTGAGTGTAAGCATGCCTTAGCCTGTTAGTCAGGTAAAGAACTGCACATCCTTGTGTTGCCAATATTGTCTGCTCTTTACAGATGGAGAGGCCATAGGACAATAGTAAAGAATGAGCAGGACCTATCAGAGTAACTACCAAGCTTTGCACAGTGCCTTCGCTTTTACAGTGCATTAGCGTAGCTATGCTGCTTTGCTTTCAGCCAGCCAGCTATCCAATCTAAGCTCGTAAAAATGAAGGAAACAAAACTAATCTCCAAAAAGGAGAGAAAGAAGGGAGGCGGGGTGCAGGGGGGAAGCGCCTTTGTGAACCACAGGGTTGTGTTTTTATGTAACTGCTTTTGTGGCTATCAAACTACCCAAAGTTCACAGTATGTTCATCTTGTCAGTATGCATTTAAGACCACCAGCTTTGTTTTATTTCAAGCCATCTTTTGGGTTGATGTAACACAATATGACTGAATGTGTTTTGGCATGGAATAACTAATCTAATCCATATACTACCAGATGAAAGCAATTTACTGTGGGTTTGGGGAAGAGCTCAAATTTTCAGCGCAGCCTACAAAGACATTTTTCCCCTTTTAATTGTCCCTTTTTATATCTAAACAGATCCAGCAATGGGAACAGAACCTGGAAAAATTTAACATGGACCTTTTCCGAATGCGATGTTACCTAGCCAGTTTGCAAGGTGGGGAGCTCCCAAACCCAAAGAGTCTTTTGGCTGCTGCCAGTCGTCCTTCAAAATTGGCACTGGGGCGGCTCGGCATTTTCTCTGTCTCATCCTTCCATGCACTGGTAAGTCCAAATGCACTTTTCATGGGTGTGTTACACAAAGCCATTGTTAATATTGTACTTAAATGTGGAATTGTGCTGGGGTAGTACATGGCTGCACCCACATGTGTTGCCTGGACAGCCCTGTTCCCTTCTCACACTTTCTGCCTGTTCTGTGACTGCAGATAATTTTTCTTTTACAGAGACAGACTTTTAAACCATGAGGAATATGTCCATAACTTTTTTTTGTCCCCAGAACTGGGTACTTCTGACCCATACTTAAAAAAAGAAACAAACCAAAATATTCCTCCAGAATATATGTAAAAGAGTCATTGTGCTGAAATTTTGTCACTGCAATTTCACCTCCACTGAGTTAAGAGTTTAAAGTGTAGAGGAGCTAAGTTGCTTAGAGTGAAAAGAGCCTGACGCTGACATTTCTGAAAGTGGTTCAGGTGACTCTGGGTTGAGTTGATCTTTTTTGGAGGTCCAGATGGCTCCATTTTTCAGAAACAGTTTGATACCCTTCTGAAAAGGAAGTATTTTTAGAATAGGCTAAAACTACAAACAATCCAAAATTATAAGTGACTTTTAAAGAACAGTTAGCTGTGTTCACAAAGAAGAATGAGGGAGATCCTGATCCTCAGCTGCTATCACCCTGTTGGCTTAAAGGGAAGTAGGGCAGTAGCAGGTGCACCTCTGCTCTTTTAAGCGTGGCAGGGCTGTGAGGCTGATTGTGGCAGGGAGGGGTGGGCGACATTTGCTGCGTGAGAAGTCAGTCTGAATAGTAGTCCTGAAAAGTCTTGTCAGGGAATGTTTCTCTCTGCCACTGCTTTTACCAGTGTGGTTTGTGTTGTTGCTTGTTAATAACTCAATGCCATAGCACGTTTATCTCCTACATTTGGCAATGTTGAGAGTCTTTCTTACAGTAGCAATTTCATATCTGAATGATAGCTTATCATTCTTCTTCCAAGCCTTCTCATTAACTTATTTTTTTGTACAAAGCAATGTCTTCTCAGTTCCTCCCTTCCAATGAGCTTCTAATTTTGCCCCATGACGAAAAAATTACAGTCACACCACTGGAATACCAAAACAGGCATCACCACTGAAAGTTTAAAACATTGTCCTTGCACCTTGGCATATTAGATTGGGGTGAACTGAAGTAACTCTCCTTGATGCCTCAAGCTGAAATAACTGTCAATATTTTGCTGTTAGGAAAGTGATATAGGAAAGCCTGTCTCTGTGTTTACATAGATCTGCTCCAGGGATGAAGCTGCTCTCAGGAAACGTACCCTATCTCTGTCACAGAGGGTCCGAAATAAGAAGGGTTTATTTTCTTCGCTAAAAGGACTGGACACATTGGCAAGAAAAGGAAAAGAAAAGCGACCTTCCATAACTCAGGTAGATCTTATTACTGGGGACAGCATAGAGTGGCTTGCTTCTGCTGGGGCTCATCCTGTGAGGTGCTCTTGATGCACGGGGTGGGAGACATCTGTCCATCAAACCTGTGTTTGCAGTTTCAGTAGACATGGCAGACTTGCAATGGGAGAGTCACTTGTGAAGAGTATATATCGAATTTGGGGTTTCTTTGTGATAAGTAAGATTGGTGAATGAGGTTTTGACCCAGCGGGTTAGTTTATTATCACCAGCTCAAAACTATCAGTTACCACTTGTAATAAAACTTGTCCTCTGGCACGTTGCAAACTGCTTGGAAGTAGAGTTTCTTTGGAGATAGCCTGTATGCACGGTCCTTAACACAGTGTGTGCTGGCTTCTGACTGGAGCTCTGAAGTGCTATTGCAATTGAAATAGTAACACAGGTGAGTCTTCAAGGGAGAAAGAGGGGAGACTGCTGCAAAGACAGCTATCTTTGGCATAGCCCCTCAAAGCAACACGTGCTGCTTGGAAGTACATTTTAGCCAAGCCAAAGGAAGACTGTTCTCATGCAGGAGGCCAGCTTAGGTGTAGACAGCTGACGAATAAAGCCATGCCAGTTTACACCAGCTGAAGGCTTGGCACAGGTTTGATGTGCTGGGGCAGGCTGGCCCTGGGGAGAGTGGCTGTGCTGATGTGTGCCCCCGCTGAAGGGCTGCATTGCTGAAAAACTACAGCATCTCACTGGGTCTTTTTCTCTTTGTGAAACTAATGGCCCGTGCACACAACTAGTGTAAACCCCACGCTTCAGGAGTCTGTATTTTCCTCAGTAAAAGCACAGCTAAATGTGAAACAAAAGTTTGCTGCCTTCTCCCTGAAAAAAAAAAGGTCAGTAACAGCAGAAACAGAGATACTTCTTTGATGGTGAGGCAGAAGGTGTAAAGATGCACCCACACTCATGACATTACTATTTTTACTAGAGTCTGCCATGTCTGCTGTTTCTTCTGCAAAGCAGTATTTTGTGCATTGTTTATCAAGTGACTTTGTTCCTATCGTCCCCTGGTATTTTGATTTTATTGGTCAAAAATATATGATCAGCACTTGAAAATCGGCTGTTCTTGATTTATGGTAATCTGCTTGTGGAATATTTAAACAAGCCTATCTGTACACATACTGCAGTAGTCCCAGAGCTGGTGCAGCAGATTTAATGTTACTAAATAACATGTCAGCATTTTCTGGTGTAGTGGTTTGTATTTTTAGTAGGTAAATATTTATCTATGTGTAAGACTGAGATTAAGCTTCTTTGGGTGACTTGCACATTTTAGCATATCGATCGAAATGTGTTTACATGGTGAAATTGCGTAAGAATAAAACTCTAGTCTCTCTTATGAAGGAGGGAACTGAAGGAGAAATTTTCTCCAGGTCATTCTTTTCACATAATTTCCCCTGTTTCACCCAGCAGGTGAGGCTGGTCTGTGGGTCCTGCACCTCTATTTCTTTATTAATAAAAGAGCCTTGAGGGAAGGGATGTTGTGCCCCTTAGCTCTGTTCCCAGCGGAGCTGATATCTCACAGTCTTAACTGGGTAATACGTCCTTCCCCTGCAGAGCTCAGGTATGGGGAGGCTTATATCCATGGCAAGGAGAGGAGGCTCCTGCTGCTGTTCCGCTGCTTTTCCGAGCACAGAGGAGGGAGCCCTGGTGCAGGCAGAGGTGTGGCCCCAGTGCATCCTCACCCTCCTTCCAAACCTTGCAACTAGCTGGCCCAAAAATGTGTCCATTTTCATCCATGAGTTGAGGCTCTTGATTTTTTTTTTTTTATTTATTTAATATCCTACAATAAAATTAAGGAAATGTAAATGCTGAGTGTTGCATATGAGTAACACCAGGCTATGACTCATACTTATAAAAGTGTGGAATTTTTAAAGGCATGGCTTGAAAACTGACCCATGAACCTAGAAGGTGGCTGAAAAGGGAGCCATATCTTTGCTCAGGCTTGTGTGTATGCACATAATTGTATATCAAAATCAGAACAGGCTTGAGGCTGTCTTGCTTATTGTCTCTTTCAGCCCTCTGCGACACTGGGTTAAGCAGAGAAGTGGAGCTCACTTCTCTGCTCATTGTGCTGCAGTCTGTCACACAATAGGTTAAAAATGTCTTGCTTTCTTGGATTTAATTAAAGTTCATTTGTCTAAAGCTGGTATTTTTTCATCTGCTGTACCCTAGCTTCAAAATTAGATAGTATATTCTTGAGCATCATTGTGTCAGAGAAGTTTTTAATTTTAACTTAAGTTTAATGTTATGGTACTAATAAAAAAGAAGGTTCAGAGTTTCTGTGCTGGGAGGCTTTCGTAAACATTAATGAAGTGGCTCAGTCTTTTATAAATCAGTTAATAAAACTGCACTATAGCAGATGGGGGATGTCTAGGCTCACATTACCCTTGGTTTTTTAAATGCTTATCTGCTTTCTTGTGTCTAAATGATAAACTGTTTTGAGAAATCATAAACAATAAAATACTTTCATTACATCTGTGGGTGAGACCAGGAAGAGGAAGTTCAGAAGTGGTGCCCTTTATTTGCATTAGCAGAAACTGGATTTTGTATAAGATTTAGAAAGAGTTTGTTAGTGTCTTGGATTATCCAAAAGGCTTTTGCTAGTACCCCCCCAAATTTTTTTTCCCAAAAAGAAAAGAAAAACCTAAACAGAAAAAGCTCATATATAAGTTTGATACTGTCCTGATTTGTTGACTGCAGGAGGAGTTAACAAAACGCTGTTTATATTTGCACTTCAGGAGGATAAAGTTACTACCTGCAAATCTTAACATCATGTCTAAACTGTATAGATCTATCCTTATGTTTATACAACCCTTTTCACCAAGTATCTGATTGTATCCATAGCTATGTATTGGATTTAAAACAATTCATTAATAAGCCTAATAGCTTTGTGAGATACTAGTAGTTAGGCTTTCAAAACAGTTGGGGAATGTAAGTCTCAGTTTCTGCTTTCATCACTTCCCAAGCAGACACAGTACTCAGCTATTTTCATTACTTAATAACGCAAGTTTTGAGTCAATTATGCCTTTAAAGCTAAGCTAAAAATTTCCATCGATAGTGTCGACCTAACTGCTCGGTTAGAAGAGATGAAAAACTGTAGGGTAAGGAGTCTTAGAAAACAGAAAAAAATATTTGAAATAGTTCCTTTAAGTCATTGTGAGATTTGTAGCTGTACCTAACCATACCCAAAAAGGTGAAACTGTAACTTCCAGTGTAGTACATGATTTGAAAGTAAATGATTTTAATCTTATTGCTAAACAGAAGGTGGGAAAAAGCAAGGACATGAATGCTTTTACACATATTTGAATATGAGTGTGCATGTAGCCTGAAAGAGTAA